>NC_140951.1:2960000-4160000 GCF_014529385.1 Adiantum capillus-veneris
TGACACAAAGGTACATGGATCATGATCCATGTTTGTTTGTCACAGATTGAGCTCAAACGTGTACCATAGCTAGAACGAGTCCCTAGGAGCATAGTGGTCTTTTCAATTTTCAATTTGGAGTTGATTTGTGGATTTTACAAGCAAAATAAATTTTTTTGCCAAAAGAGAAATAAATTTATTGTTGGTTTTAGATTTTGACTAACAAAGAGGCTGTAAACTCATAGCCACCAAGTGTTTTTTTGTAAAGATTTCAAGAGCTAGAGTGTGTGGCTCATAGTGCTTTCAATCGGAGGATTTGGATGCATCACATAAGGTAACATGTCAGGGTATTTGCAAGAGTGTTTTCTTGATATATTTGCAATCAGGCAGACTATACCAAAGTAGAAACCCGACTGTGAGAGACCAAGTTAGTCATATCTCGAATGAGGAGAGTGTCACTCAAGGAAATTTTCCAACCTTAGAGCCTATCATAGAGGAAAGTCTTTCTGATACTTTGTCAAAGTGATCTTACACCTACATGGCTGACGCATTCAAGAGTGTGACTTTCAAAGAGGGAACAACTATGGGAGTGGGAACATCCCAACCAGCACCAACCATGAAATTCTTGCACTTGAAATTTTAATTTGAAAATGAACAAGGTGCAAAAATTTGGAAAGACGGTATGGGTCGCTACTGTGTGAAATTAGAAGAGAGATTGAGTGAGTCCAAGGACATAGTTTCTATAGACTATAACGGTGATCGATACTTTAATGACAAGGCAACCATGTACTTAGTTGTGCAAAGTTTCTACATTATGGACAAGTGGGGATTAACAAGCACCAAGGATGAGGTTGATGTCGAGCCAGAGGAAAAGCCGCCAAAGCTAAATATACCGGATGCAAAGCTTAGGTGAGGTAATATGGCAACTCAAGTCAACATAGACAATGTGCATGTGGGTTTGTACAAATACGATAATGGGGAGAAAATGCTCTACTATAAGTGTGACAAGCCCAACATTGGGGAATTAAAAATGCTTATATGTCTTTACATACAAAGAAGGTAGAGATACCCAAGTGATAATGCCTGATAAGTATAGACAAAAATACTCTGCTAGATTGCAAGGAGTTGGAGAGATATATGTATTTTGGAGGATCTCTCCATCAATACTACGTCACTCCTACCACTTACAAAACAATTGTCTCTGAGATGATGCCAAAAATTGTCAGAGCGAGCCCTTTGAGAGCTAGAGTGGAAGATTCATTCAGTTGACCACACTTTTATGTACCTAGACTAATGGGATCCTTAAGTTCGAGGGTTCCAATGACCTCGCATTGAGGTAGTGATGCACCAGACACTATCCACACTATGAGGGATCCAGATACTTGGTCTGAAGCTAGGGAAGTGCGAACTGATGAGAGAGCGATTGAAAGAACGCCCACTAGAGTTCCTAATGGTGGGTATGAAGCAAGAAATGTTGTATTAGGAGAATCTAGAGTAATGAGAATGGTAGTTGAATCACAAAGAATGCGACCATCTCAAGTGGCAAAATGTATTGCCAAAAAATACAATGGATCAAGAGATCCTCACGTACATGTTTCACTTTTTAAGAAAGTCTTAAGAGCTGAACAAGTTGCGGATTTCCACACTCAGTTCGAGGGATTTAAATTGACCTTGGAAGGAACATCGTTGACTTAGGTTTAGCAGTTCAACAGTAGCGATTTTCCAAACATTGATCAATTGATGCGTGAGTTTACAGAGGAATTCTACAAACAAGGAATCAGTGAGGGAAAAAATGCCCCGATTGTTCTAAGTGTGATCACACACATCACTACCACATGTATATGGTAACATAATTTTGGGTTAAGCATGGAGTAATTTTAGGACATACTGTGTCTGGATTTCCACAGATGAAAGCAAAATTAAAGCTATTGCTAATTTACCACCACCTACAAACTATAAGGGAGTCCACAGATTCATGGGGCATGTTGGTTATTATCGACAATTTATTTTAAACTTTGTTGAGATAGCTCATCCATTGTGCAAGATTCTTATTGAGTTTCACTGGACCGAGGAGTGTGACCATGCCTATTAAAAACGGGCCCTTACAAGTGCTCCAATCCTGCAAGTACCCGATTGGAACGTAATTTTCCATGTGCATATTGATGCGTCAAACTTTGCGATTGGGTGTGTTTTAGCTCAACCAGGAGAACATAAATTGGACTACCCCATTAGCTTTGCAAATTTCCAACCGAATGATGCTGAGAGGAACTACACCACTACAAAGTGAGAAGGTTTAACTATGATTTATGAAGTAAAGAAATTTTGCTATTACCTTCTTGCCAACAAGTTTGTTTTTTAGGTGGATCATCAAGCGTTGTTGTATCTAGTAAACAAACCATGTTCCATGGGAAGAATTACATGATGGTTATTAATTCTTCTTGAGTTTGATTTTATCGTCGTGGTGAGACATGATAAAAGGCATGTCATGGGCTGATCATTTGTCTTGCATACCCAATGGTGAAGCCCCTACTGGAATCGATGATGAATTGCCTGATACTTCCCTATCCTTAGTCGAAACCATGCCTGATTGGAGTGAGAAGATTGTAAACTTTTTAGTTAATGGTTTTCCATCCAAGGAGCTTTGTAAGGATATAGCTCAAAAGCTACTAAAGGAAAGCGAACCTTATTCTCTAATTGCGGGTACTCTCTACAAGCTAGGCAAGGACGACATTCTTAGATGATGTGCTCGTGAGTTTGAGTATTGTACATACTGCAAGAAGCACACAAGGAAATAGCCAGAGGACATTTTTCAGGACAACTAACTGCTAAGAATGTGTTGCAATCAGGTGGTTGGTGTCCCAACTTATTCAAGGATGTATCACTTTTTGCAAAGGGATGTGATGAATGCCAATGTTACAAGACCGGACAACAGAAGGATCGGATGCCCTTACATCCTATTAAAGTGACCCAACCATTTGAAAAATGGGGTTTAGAATTTGTAAGCCCAATTAGCCCAGCAGCTCGTGCCACCAATCCCAATATATTATTGTTGCCACTAATTATGTGACAAAGTGGGCAGAAGCTAAGGCGACATGCAAGGTTGATGCAAGGTCAACCACTAAGTTTCTCTTTGAGAACATTATTATGCAATTTGGTTGTCCCTTTAAAATTGTGAGTGATAATGACACTCATTATAAAAATGAAGTGATAAAGGAGCTCACAACAAGCTTCATGATATCCCACCATATGTCGACACCTTATTGTCCACAAGCAAATGGCCAAGCTGAGAGTACTAACAAGACTTTAATTTCTATCTTGACCAAGACGATAGAGGCTCATCAAAAAAATTGGGATTTGAAGCTAACATTAGCTCTATGGGCTTATCGTACTGCGTACAAGGTGGCTATTAATTGTACACCATTCAAGATGGTATATGGCCAAGAAGCAGTTATGCCCTAGGAGTTTGTCATTCCTAGTCTTTGAGTAGCTTCCTATGAAGGTTGGGATGATAACCCCTTGATGGAGTGGAAACCATTGGATTTGTCAATGGGAGTAATTTAAAAGATACTATGATCCTTTAGGCCAAGAGGAGCTACATGCCATTCATAAAAAAAAGGCAGCCAAGGCACAAGCAGAATTGGAAAAGATACAAGCTCAAGCCGAGGCTCAAGAGCAACAACAATGTATTAGGTGCCAACGAGAGGCCAACCTTGGAGTTACACATGCATTTCAAGTTGAATTAGAGGACGATTTGGAAGATTCTGACCCACCTCTACGATACCCCATCGAGTTAAATAGCACCTCTATGGGAAAGTGCTATATAGTGCTTTATTGGACACATGAGCTAAACATAATCTGTTATCCTATGGAGTGTGGTGTCAGTTAGGAAAGCCTTATTTATCCAAAAGTACCATCCAAGTCAAGGGTATTAACAAGAAGAAAACTAATGTCTTTCAAATCATGCACACTCTTGTTACTTATGACAACGTGATCGTGGCTCAAAGCTTTTTGGTCATGCCTAGGGGTACTATGGCAGGCAACATAAACCTGGGA
This sequence comes from Adiantum capillus-veneris, assembly GCF_014529385.1. NCBI lineage: Eukaryota > Viridiplantae > Streptophyta > Polypodiopsida > Polypodiales > Pteridaceae > Adiantum > Adiantum capillus-veneris. The sequence goes on from NC_140951.1 coordinate 2,964,033, forward strand.
TGTAAGTGGATGTTTGCAACCAAGTGTACTATCGAGTGGGGAACGGGGAGTAATCACGACACAAAAACAAACTCTCAGTCCTGTCACTCAAAATGTAACATTGCATATTCAAGAGGTTGAAACATCTATCCCTATAAAACAACCCTTTTGAGCTTCAACTTTCGTGGCTGAAACATGTAATGCCTAATGCCCAGCAATGGAGCAATAAGCATTATGGGAATGGATACCCTCACGCTGCTTATATTATATAAACATCAAAGTATATGAAGGCAGAATAGAAGACAATACACAAGAACAGAACACCGTCTTCTTCATTGATATGTAACAGAACACAGAGTTACAAGAGAGAAATATATTGATGGCATGAGAAAGAGATATCCACAAAGACTGGTATGCCCCCCCAAATACATCCGTTGCTCCAGCGCAGATCGGAAACGGTGCAAAACCCCATCCTGTCTCATGATATCCCATGAAGAACTATCCCAAATCCGCATGACTCCTAGTCCACAATGTCCAGACATCCGCAGGACCGCAATGTGCGGCTTATGCCGTAACACCTGGCACGCATGGTGGATTGCGCGAACCCACAGCTTTAGACTCTTCGTGTCAAAGGCTCCGGTTGTTGTTCCTCTTCCTGCTTTAGTGATGAGGAAATATTGATGTAGCCAAATCCTCAAAAATCTTGCCGATGGGCCCTACAAACCTCCGCCAACAGCTGTGGATCTATCTCAGGTTGCTCCGGCCAAGGATCCCTTGGAATGAATTGTGTTGGCAAGGAGATAGACTGAGGGGCCGGTGGTAAAGGAGCAAGAGGTGTATGAATACGGTAATACCGAGCCAAATATCTGTTTAGAGCAAGCCAAAAAGGTGGACATGGCAGGAGACTGAGTGAAAAAGAATGAGCCAGTGTCTCTGCCCAAAAACAGACTCTGCGTCGCTCCCTACGAAGACGACGAACCACTCGCTGCAAATGAGAGACATGAGCCTGGGCCTCAACACATTCTTCTATAGCTTTCTCCCAATCAGAAATATCAAAACCTTCTTGGACAATGTTCTTACCTCTATCATTAGTCGGCAGCTCAGGCTGGCTCACCACAACCTGTTCAGTTGGTTGTTGTGCTAGCGCATCATCAAATAGCCTTGACCTCCAACTTTGCATTTGACCTTCCAAAAAATTGTGCAAGTCTTGCTGCATCTCCACTGCTAAGGCATCAAGATCATTCATGTTGATCATCACATCACCAGGATGTGATGCTAAATAAGTGGCCAAGCTATTCTACATGCGCAATTGAAGAAATTCATCTTGAATAGAAGCGACAAACGCAGAGTTAGCTCCCCTTAGTGCTTGTATTTCATAAGCTTGCTGCCGGGCTGTAGTATCCACTGCTGCTTCATGTTGATCATCACATCACCAGGATGTGATGCTAAATAAGTGGCCAAGCTATTCTACATGCGCAATTGAAGAAATTCATCTTGAATAGAAGCGACAAACGCAGAGTTAGCTCCCCTTAGTGCTTGTATTTCATAAGCTTGCTGCCGGGCTGTAGTATCCACTGCTGCATTTTGACTTGTCAGCTTCGTGTTGCGAACCTGCAAGGCATCCACGTGCGTTTCAAGCTCGGTAACACGTGCCTCAGTCTCGCTGGAGCTGGCCAAACCGAACGCAGGGACTCCGCAATGTGCTGCAAAAATGCTCCGCATGCCTGGAGCTGATCTAAGGGATTTGCGGCACTTGTCTCCCAAGGTATAGCTGCTGGAATATTTTCCCCCATCATGGCAGCTGCTATATTAACACCAGGATTTTTTGGTTGCGAGGAAGTGTTCACACCCGTAGAGCTAGTTCCAACCGGAGTGGAGGATGTTGCCCGCTCTTGCATTCTTCGTTGCCAACGTGCAACTGCAAAATCCACCGGCAATCTGCCACTGATCACAAATGATGTTGCAGCAGCAGGTGGTGTGGAAAGCAGGATTTCCTCCCGTCCTCGCTTTCGACTTGATGTCCCTGCAGTGACCATCTCCTGTGAACCAGAGGCTACCACTGCAGTTGAAGTACCCGGCACATCCAATATTCAAGCAGGTGTTTGAGACACCCCCACAACAGGCACTGCAGAACTCTAAGTTTGTGCCAACTGCTTAGTATCGTGTGCGAGAAATCAATCGTCCTCAAAGTGGCACAGAGGGCAAAGGGCAAGAGGAAAAACTTCTCGCAAGGGGAACACCAGAGTAAGAAGTTGTCGGACCTTGGTATTCGTTTGGGTACTACGTCCCATCGGCCCCACCACTCTTTGCCATTCTGCTAGCAATCGTTCTCGAACGATCGCTGCCCAAGCCACTGGCCCAAAGTTGGCTGAATGCAATACATTACGTGCTGAAGGGTAGCACCAAGAAGAAATGGTTTGACATGGAATGTAGTCAAGCCTAAAAACACTTGCTAAGGTTGGATGCAAGCAAAGACAAGGAAGTTTACTTGGAATGTTCACACACATGCAAAGCACTTGTTCAAAAAAAGAGGAGAAGGTGGGAAGTAAAAAAAAAACTTCTTTTAGCGCAAGAGAAAGCACATGCATGTGGCAAGTTTTGGCAAAATCTAAAAGGCAAGCGTGTTGAGAGCTTTGGTGACTTGACTCTTGAGGATATGTATACGCATTACAAGAACCGCTATGAGCAACCCAATGTTGATAAGATGGAGTGTTGTAGCTCCCTTTCCTTTATGCCTCCCTTCTTTACCATTGAAGATGTATGCCGCACGCTTGAGAAACTTGCTACTCGCAAGGCAGGGGACCTTCAAGGTGTCAAGGCTGAAATGATTAAATGGATAAGCAAGAAAACACGATATTGGATACGCGATATGTTTAACCTTGCACTTCAGCATGGCATGCCTCATGATTGGATAAGCAAGAAAACACGATATTGGATACGCGATATGTTTAACCTTCCACTTCAGCATGGCATGCCTCGTGATTGGAGTGCAAATTGGATCAAACCTTTGCACAAAGGAGGAGATGTAAACAATGTGAACAACTATCACACTATAATGGTTGGCTCTTTGATGGCAAAGTTATTTGGATGTATCATGGAGATGAAGATAAGTGAATGGGCTGAAAAGAACGGCAAACGTGCGCTTGGCCAAGTAGGTTTTTGAAAGCATCATACCACTATTGATCACCTTGTCACTCTTCGATTTCTTATGGAAGCGTCTCGATTGAAAGGAAAAAAGTTCTATTGTTGCTTTGTGGATTTGAAGAAAGCTTTTGACATGGTACCGCAAGGAAATCTTTGGAGACGTATGCAAAGCCTTCAAGTGCCGAGAGAATTTATGCATGCAGTCTTTCGCATCTACCAAAAAGTGATATGTAGCGATTGCTTCAACCCATACAAAGCCTTCTTACATCTGCACACTTTGTCCTCTTGTCCTTTTATGACAAAACCACAAGGCTGCGTTACATAAACTTCCTCAAATATGTCACCATTCAAGAAAGCAATAACAATGTTTGATTGATGTACATCCCAACCAAAATGCGCTGCCAATGCACATAGAAAACGCACAGTAGTCATACGACAAGTGGGAGCAAAAGTTTCTTCATAATCTATGCCTTTTTGCTGTGCATAATCCTTTGCAACAAGTCGAGCCTTATGGCGATCGATCTCATCATCCGGCTAACGTTTCAACTTGTAAACCCACTTCGTACCAATGGCCTTTTTGCCAGGAGTCAAATCACATTAAGTCCATGTGTCATTTTCTATAAGTGCATCATATTTTGATTGCATGGCACCCATCCAACTTTCTGAATTCTATGCTTCATCAAAAGACTAAGGCTCCTCAACGTCATGTAAACTAGACACAGCCAAAGCATAACAATCTGATGCATAAGATGTATGTTGGACATTTAATGCATTGGATGTTAATAACGTAAACCCCCCAAAAGAAAGTACCAATTAATAAATGTCCTGTGAGCTTACATTATTGTCTCTAGTACACGTTGGGGGAACAGAATTGGGTGATTTGGGACCCCATATATTTTGGCGGATGATTACACCTGTAACCTTTGCTTTCAGCCAAAGCTCACTGAAATGTGTGGTATTTCGATAGTGGTGCTACAAAGCACATTACCTCACATCGTGAATTGTTTACCTCTCTCGCGTCTGTCCCTCATGGGAATTCTGTCACTTGTGCCAACAATGCCTCTTATCCGGTTCAGGGAGTTGGAAAGATTGTGCTCACTGCTGCTAATGGCAATTCCTTCACACTTGTTGATGCACTTTATGTACCTGGGATCAAGAAGAATCTCTTGTCTGTATCCGCACATGCTAGACTTGGACTTGTAGTCAAATCTGTGGATGACAGATGTACAGTTCATGATCTCAGTTTTGGTGATGAAATTGTTGCATCATGCCTTTTGTGCCGTGGGCTGTATAAGCTCACTTTGTATGACAAGTGTGGACAAAATTTTGCAAATGCTGTTGCAGATTCAAGGGCTATTTCAGATGCAAAACTTTGGCATGCACGTTTTGGTCATCAGAATTTTGCCAGTTTGCTGTGTTTGCAGAAATCTGATATGGTTGCTTCTTTGCCACCTCTTGAAGCACCTGTCAAACATGTTTGTGAAGGCTGTATTTTGGGTAAGATGCATCGTTCTAAGTTTCCAAAGGATGGTTCAGTTTGGGCCACATGCAGGTTGCAGCTTGTGCATAGTGATGTTTGTGGGTCCATGCAAACTCCGTCCTTGGGCAATTACCTGTACTTCGTGACTTTCATTGATGATTACTCCAGGCATGCATGGGTATTTCCGCTTAAAGCGAAGTCCGAAGTTTTTATGTGCTTCAAACAATTTCTGGCTATGGCTGAAAATGTCTCGAAATGTACTATGGGCACCCTCCGTTCCGATCGAGGGGGGGAGTATATGTCTCATGAATTTAATGCATTTCTGGCTAGTCGTGGGATAAAACACCAATGTACATTGCCTTATAAACCTCAGCAAAATGGTGTTGCTGAGAGGAAAAATAGGTGAATGACGAAAATGGCACGATGTATGGTCACAAGTCAAGCTTTGCCGCATTCTTTTTGGCTTGAGGCCATCATGTGTGCCACTTATGTACTTAACAGGTGTCCTACGAAAGCTTTGCAGTCTATTACTCCATATGAAGCATGGCATGATAGAAAACCTTCTATTGAGCACATGCGTGTTTTTGGTTGTTTGGCATATGCTTTGGTGCAACAAGTGCATCGCAGAAAATTGGATGATAAGGTTGTCAAATGTATTTTTGTTGGTTATAGTGCTGAAAGCAAAGGTTACAGGTTGTATCATCCGCAAAAAAAACGTATTCTGGTTTCTCGGGATGTAGTGTTTGTGGAAGATTCTGTTTAGCCCTTGCTCTCATGTACAAGAGATAATAATGTAAGCTCATAGGACATTTATGACACTTTGTTGCCTCTTTTCAGTGGTGGAAATACGAATGTAAGTTCCAATGAGGCAAATGTACAGCCTATGGGGGTTTCTGAAAATGTTTTAGATCAGCCTATTACTGATGCAGATGTACATGATGTACTTGATGAGGAAAGGGCTGAAAATGAGTAGGCTAGAGGTATGCCAAAATGGCTAGTGCACACTTTGCGTGACAGTAAATTGGATGCACCTTTGTCTAGTCGTACTCGTTCAGGCTCTCGCCATGCATCTTATGCATCAGATTGTTATGCTTTGGCTGTGTCTAGTTTAAGGAGCCTCTGTCTTTTGATGAAGCACAGAATTCAGAAAATTGGATGGCTGCCATGCAATCAGAATATGATGCACTTATAGAAAATGACACATGGACTTTATGTGATTTGCCTCCTGGCAAAAAATCCATTGGTATGAAGTGGGTTTACAAGTTGAAACGCAAGCCGGATGGTGAGATGGATCGCCATAAGGCTCGACTTGTTGCAAAGGGATATGCACAACAAAAAGGCATAGATTATGAAGAGACTTTTGCTCCCACTTGTCGTATGACTACTGTGCGTTTTCTATGTGCATTGGCAGCTCATTTTGGTTGGGATGTACATCAATCAGACATTGTTACTGCTTTCTTGAATGGTGACATATTTGAGGAAGTTTATGTAACGCAGCCTCGCGGTTTTGTCATAATAGGACAAGAGGACAAAGTGTGCAAATGTAACAAGGCCTTGTATGGGTTGAAGCAATCTCCTCGTGCTTGGTATGAGAAAGCTGACACTCATTTGGTCAAACAAGGCTTTCGTAATAGTCCAACAGAAAGCACATTGTATGTAAAGCGTGAGGGTGATGTATTTCTCATTGTGGTTCTTTATATTGATGATTTGCTGATCACTGGACCAAATGAGAGACATATTGCTGAATTTAAGGCTGATTTGAATGCTACTTTCAAGATGAAAGATTTGGGATTGTTGCATCACTACTTGGGTATACAGTTTAAGCAGTGTGATGGTGGTATTGCCTTGTGTCAGAAAAGTTACATAGAGACATTGCTATGTAAGTTTGGACTTGAGGATTGCAAACCTATTGCCACTCCCATGGAAACAGGTTTGAAGTTGAGTCTACATGATGCTAGCGATCCTGCTGATGTCACTCTTTACCAAATTGCTGTTGGTTGCCTCATTTATGTATGCAACACGAGGCCGGATATTCAATTTGCAGTCTCACAAGTCAACAGATTTATGCATAGCCCAGGGTCTAAGCATTGGCAGGTTGTCAAGAGAATTTTCCGCTACCTTAGTGGCACTTTACATCTTGGCTTGTTTTATCCCAAGGGGGGATCATTGCCGCCAGACTTACATGCTTTTTCGGACTCAGATTGGGCTCGTTGTTTTGACACGCGAGTGTCCACAAGTGGTTTTTGTTTCATGCTTGGCAGTTCATGTATATCATGGTTGAGCAAGAAGCAACCTACTGTGGCCACTTCGAGTTGTGAGGCTGAGTACAGGGCAGTCTTCACAGCTACGGTTGAGTGTGTATGGCTCAGACTCCTTATGGCTGATTTGGGTGTTGGACAGGACACTGCCAACACTATCTACACTGACAGTCAGAGCACATTGGCAGTTGCGAGGAACCCAGTTTTTCATGCTCGCACAAAGCACATTGAGGTGCAGTACCACTATGTCAGGGAGAGGCTCTTAGCAGGAGAGATCAGCTTGGCTTATGTGCCAACACAGGACAACCTTGAAGATCTTTTCACAAAGGCATTGTCTCGTGAGAAGCTTGAAGCTTTCCGCAAAGCTTTGGGCTTACTCCCCTTTGTGGACTGATCATGTCCTCAGGGCATGGCACTTCCCTTTACTCATGTGCCAGCTCTCGTTCACCGCATCACTCCAGGGGGGATTTGTTACCATATACATGTGGTAGTGATGTGTGTGAACACACTAGGACCGCCGGGGCATTTTTTCCCTCTTTAGGAGGTTTTTTCCCCGGAGCATTGTATATATGCCCATCACTCTAGGGCTATCTATCTTTCCATTGCACACTAAGTAACACACTCTCTATTGTGTGCCTTGAGCTTCCTTCATCTTCTCCAAGCTGTGTGTGTTTCTCTGCAACCCTAATTCCAACATTGTCAAGGAATGCAGTATCCTTGACAACATCTTCACCTTCTGGGAGGCTTCTGCCATGGCACGACTCCGTGGGGAGGACCTTGTCATTCTTCTTCTCGATTTTGAGAAGGCATACGACAGAGTTGACTGGGACATTCTAGAGGGCACACTACGCAGGATGGGATTCTCAGATGCTTGGATCAGAGGGGTGTCAACTTTGTACAGACAGGCTCACAGTCAGGTGCTTTTGGCAGGAGGTAGAGGTGAGCGCTTCATCCTCACACAATCGGTAAGACAGGGTTGTCCTCTTGCCCCCTTTCTCTTTCTGTTCTATGCGGAGGTGATGAGCAGATTTTTGGTGTCACAGCAGGTTGGTCTGAGGGGCTTAGCACTCCCTATACGGGGAGATGAGCTTCTGGACGCTGAGTTTGTCGATGACTCAGCCTTGTACTTAGAGGGCCAGGAGGCCAATTTACACAGATGTGAGCAGGCTTTGGAGACCTTCTGCTGTGCATCGGGCGCACTGATCAACTAGAGAAAGACAGTAGCTTTCTCAGTTGGCAGTGCTCCTGTGCTAGATTGGATGCCAAGAGAGGGTTTCAGGTGGATTCCTCCAGGGACTGCAGTTCGGTACTTGGGTTGTCAGGGTGGTTTGGACTTGTCCCCCGAGCAGCAGATTGCTCCTCTTCTCCTGTCCATCAGGAGAAAGTTGTTACATTGGAGCTCAGCACGACTTTCGTTGGCTGGTAGAGTAGTAGTTGCCAACCAGGTATTGTTGGCGACTATGTGGTACATCACTTCTTGCTGGATCTTCTCGAGTTCTTGTATCAGCCAGGTAGAGAGGCTGATCAGGAACTTCCTTTGGTCAGGTCGCGACACTCAGATTGCCAGAGCCAAGGTGGCTTGGTCGGTCATCACACTTCCTTGTTCTCAGGGAGGGCTTGGGATCATTGATCCAGCACAGCAGAGCAGAGCCCTTCTTGGGAAGTTCGTCGTCAGAGGACTTCTTCTAGGCGAGGAGCCCTGGAAGGAGTTCTTGCTGCATAGGCTTCGTGCCAGGGTGCCTTAGTCAGGAGGCCCTTGGCAACCTTCGACCAGATGGATCTTTACAGAGTTGCGCCGAGTTGGGTTGAGCAGAAGACTGGAGGACCGATTCGCTGCGAGTTTGCTTCGATCTTGGGAGCTCTTACGGCGTGGCCTAGAGCAGAGACAGCCGACGTGCACGGAGGAGCACCTACAGCATCCCCTCATCTGGAACCCCATGGTGAGCACTCAGAGAGGCCACTTGGTTGGGAGTCGGCGTCATGTTTCTCGGGGTCCCATGGCAGCAGGTCCAACGCGCTCTCTAGGTGACTGGCTAGAGTTCACAGGTTTGTCAGAGGAGGTGCAAGCTGTCCAGCTACAGGGCATGAGAGGGGTGCAGAGCATGTGTCAGGACATCTCAGAGTCAGTTCCAGCTGAGTGGCTCACGTCTCTCGAGCCAGTAGCACCCCGGTGGATGGGAGCCTTCACACCACTGGAGGTTCTCATTTCAGTCAGGGCTTGCTCAGAGACTGTCCCAGCCCTGTTCTTCGAGCTTCAGGGTGGGGGACGATTACAGCGAGTTACAGTAGAGGCCCCGTAGTTAGCAGAGTGTTGTTTCCAGAGGATCCGAGTTGTGGGCATCTGTGGGAGGACTTGCGTCATAGACCCTGACCCAGCAGCTCTTGAGATAGGACACTGGAGGCTATGGGCTTGGGAGTGCTGTCCACTGGCACGAGTACAGTGGGATCCTGGTGAGTGGCTATGAAGGGACCCCTTCTCTTCTGCAAACCGCCCAGGAGTCCCCTTCTTTCAGTACACTGTTCGGCTTGGACGTCATATACTTGCAGCACAGAGAGAGGCCCGCCCCACTGCAGCATGTCATTGGCAGGAGGAGGGCCTCATAGTCGAGTTCTTGGCAGCTTTTTGGCAGAGGCTGTGGGACTCCAGACAGCCGAGGCGAGTCACCTTGTTTCAGTGGTTGGTCGCACATAGAGCCACAGCAGTAGGGAGCTGGCTTGTGCATAGTGGTCTCTCGGCCACATGTGCAGCTTGTGACCATTTGGTGGAGAGTCAGTGTCACTGTCTTTGGGACTGTCCCTCAGCCCAGCAGGTGTGGCTACGAGTTCTTCGGCTAATGCCTGCTCTCTCCACGGCTCGACAGTACACTTGGGGGGCAGCGTCTTGGTCCACCCTCACGGGCCTGGCACTTCAGTTTGAGCTATCTTCCACCAGCAAGATGATAGTGATGCAGGGAGGGCGACCTACACTCCAGCTTGCTAGAGCTTACTCCACAGGAGTGGTGCACTGAGAGAGAGGAGTGTTGGGAGCTCATCAGTGGCCTGACACTTTGGTTCATCTGGCGGGCCCGCTGTTTTTGCATCTTTGAGGCTTGCCACCAGCAGAGACTATTTGTGACTTTTGGCTAGAGGTGATCCATACTCTCAGAGGACAGCTTGAGGGACTACAGGGCATCTCCAACCGCATGCGGGAGCACCGCGAGGCTTTCCTTCGACTCTAGCGCCCTGGGCCGTTCTACACCATAGTCCAGGGGGTGCTCAGATGGCATTACTGTCCACCTCTGTGGCTTTTCCCTCCTCCCATCTCTTGATTTAGCCTCATTGTATATATGCTATTTTTTCATTGGGAGAGTCTCCCCATCATGCTTGTTGTAGCCCTCTCTTGCAGAGGTGGTTGTAGCCCTATGGGCAGTTTTCATTAACTAATAGAAGGATCTTTTTCTCAAAAAAAAAAAAAGTTGGTAGTGAGTTCTTTTATCACTTCGTTTATAAAATGAGTACCATTGTCACTCACAATCTCAAAGGGACAACCAAATCTTGTAATAACGTTCTCAAAGAGAAACTTGGTAGTTGACCTTGCATCCGTCTTATGTGTCACCCTGGCTTCCGCCCACTTTGTTACATAGTCAATGGCAACGATAATATATCGAGATTGAGTGCTACGAGCTGCCATACTAATTGGGCCTACAAAGGCTAAACCCCATTTTTCAAATGGTTGAGTCACTTTAACAAGATGTAAGGGCATCTTATCCTTTCGTTGTGTGATCTTCTAACGTTGGCATTCATCACATCCTTTTGCAAAAAGTGATGCATCCTTGAATAAGGTAGGCCACCAACAGCCGAAATGCAACACCTTTCTAGCTGTTAGTTCCCCTAAGAAATGTCCTCCGGCTATACCCATGTGGGCTTCTTGCAGTATGTATAAATACTCATCCTCACGGGCACAACGTCTAAGGATATTGTCCTTCCCTAGCTTGTAGAGAGTTCCTGCGATGAGAGAATAAGGTTCACACTCTTTTAACAGTTTTCGAGCTATGTCCTTATGAAGCTCTTTGGGTGGAAAAGCATTAACTAAAAATTTCACAATCTTCTCACTCCATTCAGGTATGGTCTCTCGTCTAGAAATAGAGAAGTATCAGGTAATTCATCATCAACTCCAGTAGGGGCTTCACCATTGGGTATGCAAGACAACTAATCCACCATGACATGTATTTTACCAGGTTTCACCACAATGGTAAGATCAAACTCAAGGAGAATTAACAACCATCGTGTAATTCTTCCCGTGGAACAAGGTTTATTTACTAGATCCAACAAGGCTTGATGATTCACATAGAAAACAAACTTGTTGGCAAGAAGGTAGTAGCAGAATTTCTTTACTGCATAAATCATAGCTAAAAACCTTCTCGCTCTATAGTGGTGTAGTTCCTCTCGACATCATTCAATTGACAACTTGCAAAGCTAATGGGGTAGTCCAGTTTATGTTCTCCTGGTTGAGCTAGAACACACCCAATAGCAAAGTTCGATGCATCAATATGCACATGGAAAATTACATTCCAATCGGGCACTCGTAATAGGAGCGCTAGTCAAGGTCTTTTTCAATGACTCATAATCATGGTCACACTCCGCGGTCCAGTGAAACTTAATAAGAAGTTTGTACAATGGACGAGCTATCTCGGCAAAGTTTAAAATAAACCGTTGGTAATAACCAACATGGCCCATGAACCTTTGAATTCCTTTATAATTTGTAGGTGGTGGCAATTCAGCAATGGCTTTAATTTTGCTCTCATCTATGAAATCCCATTTTTGGACACTATATGCCCTAAAATGACTCCATGTTTAACCCAAAATTGGCATTTGAAAGGGTTTAAGGAGATGCGATACAACCGGCACTTCTCAAACACTTTTCGTAAGCAAGATAGATGATAAACACAAAGGTCATCTAAGAAAGCTTCACAAAACTCCCTCAAATATTCTCTAAAAGCAGTGTTTATTAATATTTGAAAGGTAGTAGGGGCATTGGTTAAGCCAAAAGCCATAACACAAAATGCAAACACTCCAAATTTGGTTATAAAGGTTGTTTTAGCTTGGTCCTCTAGCGCAATTGTGATTTGATTGTAGCCAGAGTACCCATCTAAAAAGCTATAAGCTTCCTTCCCTCATACAACTCTTTCAAGCACATGTTCTGAATATGGCGAGTGGTAATGGTTCCTCCTAGTGCCGGCATTGACCTCCTTGAGATCCACGCACACTCTGAGTTTCCCAATCTTTTTTGGAACAATCACTATTGGAGACACCCATTCTGAGTGCTCAATAGGGTATATGAATCTGCATTTCACAAGCTTTTCAATCTCTTCTTGAACGATTTTTGCATATCTAAGATTCATTGGGTAGGGTCGTTTTGCTCAAATGGTTTAGCTATGCTATTCATGGGGATTGTGTGTTGCGCCACGGAAGGTGGAACACCTTTCATATCATGATATGTCCAAGCAAATATATCCCTGAATTCCTTGAGAAGTTTTTTAAGTACACACTCCTCAGTCTCTGTCAGATCTTGGGCAATGAAAACAGGTTTGGACTCTTCTCCAGGGTCTGCTAACTCTATTTCTTTAACTATCGTTGGACTGTCATAAACTCCATTGCTTCCATTGATAGGTTTTCTTTGAGCCTTTGTTTACACAACCTTACGTTCCTCTGTGGTGTAGGATATGAAATGTTCAGGTGTAGGGTATAAGTCTGTGGGTTCTTGTTGTTCTGTGGACTGTGATTTCACTTCCGATTCCTTTTGTTGTTGAGCTAACTCTCGATTTTGTCATCTCCTTACGGTACGGCTCAACTTTGGCTTCTCTGTAGACTCTAGTTGTGCAATGTCAATGGGTTGTGGACTACACCACACAACGCTTTGAAGGTATTCACCTCAATTATCTACCAACTTTCCATGAGCATCACATGCCCCTATATAATTAAGGCATTCTGAAGTAGATTTCTTTTTATTTATTCTAGCACGAGCATTTTCTCGATATCGTCGCCTCTTATATCTCTTACTCTTCTTGTCTAATTTTTTATTATGACCGATCTCTAGTGAAGAGTCACTAGATGAATCGCTACTTGTGTCTTTTGCTCCCTTGGATAGATTGTCATCTAGGGTACCACTGGGCCCTAAATGGTTTGTCCCCACATTTGCACTAAGATTTAACTCAGATTCTTCTTCCTCATAGTCAATTTCGATGATTCTGACCCCAAATCGTGTGGGCTATAGTCTTGTGAGATGCTACTGGTTCTAATGCCAGTCAAACCTTCATCTTGTAGGTCATCAGAAGCTATATGCATTGCTTCAAGCATATTTAAGGGTATGAGTGGTGGCATTTCATCCCCCTCAGGTGTTACCCAGGTCGTCCTCTTGTTTCCCCAAGTGTCTATGGTTGCTTCTAAGTGGACCCAATCCACATTTTCAGACTCAGTCATACCAGGTAGAACATCCATATAAGGAGAATCTTCTCCGACATCAGTGTCCATTTTACATGTGTAACAATACTGCAATGGGGCCGAGTGAACTGTGGTGTCAGATCTATTATCAATTATAACCCTGTTTCCTAGAGGATGTGCTCAACCAGTTACAAGATCCACTCGAATGACAGAATCTTGGAATTGCAAGTAGACATGGTTTTTAGACCAGTCATGCACCATTTTTGCTTCCCTCATGAAAGGACGTCCTAAAATCATCTCAGATGCAATAGTGTCCTTGGAGAAATCCATAACAATGAAGGTATTTCTTATTTTATGTCCAAAGACCTTGATCTTGAGATCTTCTAGCATCCCAATAGGTTTAACAATAGACCCATTGGCCATCTTTACTACTATGGTTGTGGTCCCAAGGTAAGGTCTTCCCATAGTTTCCCTAGAATTTTTAGTCGCAATGCTAACCCCAGTGCCACCATCAAGGATTCCCTTCACAGTTAATCCCTTGGTAGTGATTGGTATGGTTGCATTGGATTCGTCGCCCTCAAAGTGTTGTCCCAACTTGTTAACATGTATTTCTACAACAAGGTTCTCGTCTAGGTTGGGTTGTGGATCTAAGTGTTCCTCCTCTATCGGCATCTCCCTAGCTCCATCCATCTGTGCAAATTGTGGTAGCCCGACCTTCAATTCTCCATTGAGGAAAGCTCGAAGAGCTTAGAATAGCTCAGGGTCTCCATATAGTTTGGACATGATGGTGGTTCTAACTTTTGAAGCCATGAAATCCATCAATTTGGCAATGTTTAACAACATCTTTTGGGCTTCAGTCCCTTGATGTGGGGAAGATGGGATCTCCATTTCTTTGATAGAGTCAGGTAGTCCCTCTGTAAACATTATTTCCAACAAGAAGTGAGTACATTCACTTTCCCATGACTTTAAGTCACTTTCTTCTTGGATGACACTAGGTATGGCTAAGGGTTTATGGACTTGGTGAGGTTGTTGTTGCGTAGGTAACAATGTGTCTGTAATCTAGATCTACCTGGGTGCTGGTTCTAAATCCCTTTGGGTCTCTTCTACCAAATTCATTAATTGCTTGACTCGCTCGATCTCCTCTATAGGGTTTGGATAAGTTCCTATCTTCTTCTTGGGTCGTGGCCATTGTGGCTCATGACAATCTTCCTTATTGGTTTCTTTCTTAGTAGTCATTTTGGTCTCCATGGTTTCACCTGAATCAGAATCCTCTTCAGCGCCGTTCATATATACAGGGTCGTCACCAGTCCCTATGTTGATCTTTGAACTAAGGTCTGACTTCGCTGCTTTTTGTGATCTCTTACTTCGTGTTTTCTTCTTTTTTTGAGATTGGGCAATTGATTCCGTGTCTCTTTGTTCAAGAATATAATTTTATTTTTGGAGCATCGATCGTGTGAGTACGTTTACTAGTACCACATGTGTACTTTATGATGGCTCCTCGGTAGCCTCAATCAAGTTTAATGGCGTGATCTTTGGTGCATTTGGATTATTCAGACATTGGGCAATCAAATGATATATGCCACATTGAATACACATGAGTATCGGCATTGTAGACGTGCTCGCTTGATTGGTTTGCATTAGTGTCGCGTTCTTTTGTAGCCTAATAGGACACTCGGCCACACGATGTGGACCTCCATACTCATAGAATTAAAGAGGTGGTCTCTTGGCAATGTAATTGATATTTTGGCCTCTTGCAGCAAGAGCAGCTACTTGATAGACATGTTTGACTTGTCCCCAATAGTCCTCCATGTATTATTGTGGAATTTCTTCAAGCGCATCAATCCCATAAGCAATATTAGGGTCTATATCTTCCTCACATCCTTCCAAACAAGCAATAGACGACTCACAACCCACTTGATTCACATAAGTGATTCTCGGATGTGGTGGTTGTGGTCCTAGGACTGGAGGTGGTAAGGGTGTTGTTTTTTAACAACATTTTGGGCCCTAGGGACCATGTGTTGTGACGTTTGTTCAAGAGGTGGGGCCGACATCAATGCAGGCACTCGAGGTGTGTCTCTCCATGCTAAGGTTGGTCTATTGGCCATCGCGCGTTTAAATACTATGCAATCCTTAGCTTGATGACCATACCTCCCACAGGCATTGCAATTCCCATTGAATTTTACTGTAAAAGAAGGGCATTCACTGGTACTATGTGGTCCATAGCATATTGAGCACCATTGTTGCTCCCTTCTTGGATACATATGATTGTTTTGCGGAGCACGATTGTCTCTAAGACTCTCTTGAATGGCCTTGGTGAGATCTGCTAAGGTCATCTCAGATATCTTTGGCTCCTTAGCAATAGGCTTTAGGGTCATTGGTGGATGCCCCGATGCTTGCGAGCTAGTAGGTTTAGGCTCAACAGACACTCTTTCTCCTTGAATCATTAAATTATCCTCCAATTGGATCGCATTGGTGGTGACAGCATCCCAAGTGGTGATACCTCTAATGACTAGGCCATTGTAGATATCCTCATGTTGTAATACCCTAATGAATCTATCAAGCAATTGATTGTTATTGAAGTGCTCATTTGGATTACAACAAGAATTCAAATGCTTCAAGCAACTAATAAAGTCACACCGATCCTCCTTCCTCTCGTTGGGCTTTCTGGAGTTGAGAGGCTACACCCCAAAGCACTCTCTCTCTCTCTCTCGTATGTATTCTTTCAAGAACGGTCTCCTAAGAGTAGGGTAAATTGTTTTTTCTTCCACCCTTAGGGTTCTATACCAATCCCTAGCCTTTCCACTTAAGGTTAGGCTTAAAGCATTACTCTTATGCAGGTCATTGTGTTCTCCTAGAGAATATCATATTTGTTCAAACACTTTGATATGCTTTCTCACATCCCTGTCTCCACTAAATTTTTGTGTGAGCTTGGCTATTTGTACTGCCTTACTTCTAGGCTCTCTATCAGGTGTGTTTGCATATTTTCAACAATAGATCGATCGATAGCTTGATCAAATGTTGCCAAGTCACCTAAGTGAGCAGGCACCATGGGTGAAGCCGCTCCAGAGACTACATGTGGATTAGGTATTGGCATTGGGCTTGGCGCATAGGAAGCCCTTGGGTTCCAAGTTTGGTATGGTGTTGTGTCATGTGGTGGCCCAAAGTTCATATGTGTGGCCCTAGGCATAGCAGACGTCAGATGTGACATGCTAATGCCAGCCGGTATGGTCCCATTGAAATAAGAGCTTGGGTGTTGTGGTTGTGGAGCATAGGTTGTTGAAACAATGGGAGGGGTAGGGGCTACATGAGTACGAGGACGCATAGGTGTATATGATTGGTACCCTCTTGTAGGTACTGTTGCAGGCATTGAGCTACCATGTAGTGGTGCTTTACTAATAAATGAGGTCCATGGCGTGTTTGGCATACCCATCATTGGGGTAGTCATGGTAGCCGTGGTGTCATCAAGGGAAAGATGAGATAGACTTGGAAAGGTAAAGCTATCACTTGTGGCTCAGATTGCACTGAGACCCCTGGTGAAACAACATATGGAGGATCCATGGGACTCACCGAGGGAGTCTCCATTTGCAATAAGGTTGGTTGTTTAGCCTTTCCTGTATCCAAGAATCTCATGAGACTTGTTGAAGGCATGTGGATCCCCTTGTTTTGTCTCTCTAGCTCAATAACCCTATGGATGACCTCACAAGCTCTTTGTTGTTGATCCTCTACACTAGTAGCACCCGTTGTGGATTATAGGACATCTAACTAACCCACATGATAGGTGTGACCTGTGTATAAGTCGGTTAGAGTTTCCGTTTGTAGTTCGTACTCCCAGTTCTCATTTAGGAACGCTCCATCTAGGATTGAGGTGCTAGGGGTGTCTTTTGAAGTAGATGCAATGTGGCTCTCTATGGGTTGACCCTTAGTGGTCGGTAATTCATGAGCACTCGTTTGCTCTCCTAGCAAGGATATTGACATAGGGGCTTTCACTTTTAACTCTCTTCGTTGCTCCACCTTGCGTAAGCTCTCGATTTCCTTTTCCCTAGCCACAATGATATATCGCTCAACCTCTTGCACTTCGGCAAGGCTTCTACCATCAGGTAATATAACCTCGAAGGGGAATAGCTTTGAAGAGTCAGGGGGTGCAGTGAATGGAGTATTCACGTGCACACTCTCCAAGAGCATGGGGTCTACGTTGGTCATGAATGGCGAATTTACTTCCCCACCCCCCTCATTTACATCGTTAGCTCCATGTTCGGAGCGAGTGGCTCTACTAAAGGTTTCCTTCAAGCGGCTAAGCACGCTCGGCTTGGACCGTGGGCCCATGGCATGCATGTCTTGGCTTGAGCTATTAGGATTAAGCATTGGGTAACCCTCAATGACGTCGTAGTCAGAGGAAGAGTCACTGAGCGCAATATGCGGGTCCTGAGTGGTACTACCTTGGGTTCCTGCTGAGGGCCCGGAACCTAAGGTAGGTTGGTATTGAGAACTCGCGTAAGTCGTAATGCTTGCTAGTTGCTCGGCCTCTAGCACACAACCAGAGTGCAGATGCATGTGCCTTTGGCACCCTACAAACGTCGGCGAATAGCCTCGAAAGTTAACCGCTTGATTTTTTGGGCGTTTTGCACCCCGTTTTCGCTCGTTTTTTGATGTTTTTAATGTCTTTTTACGATCGGTTTTTGGATTGGAGCGTGTGATAGCTCGTAATGAGCGTATTGTCAGGGGGTTGCGGTGTGCTTTACAACACAACGTTGGTTACCTAAAGCTCCGTTGGTCCTCAAAAGGGTCGATTTTTACTTAAACGTGAGGCTAAAATAAGTAATTCTAAAGGGTGATTGAGGTCTGAGCGTGAGCATGGGCTTGGGCTTGGGCCTGGGGAATGTTCCCGATCCCGGTCCTACCTTTCAAAAAAAATTTATTTTTTATTTTTTTTAATCTTTGGATAAGGTCGCCGAGGCCGTGCCGCGCGCGCGAGCACACCTACACCTAACCTACCTATTTACAACTAACAAAGCTACTTTTACACACTAACACGGTACTACAACAACTAATTAAC
Source organism: Adiantum capillus-veneris (assembly GCF_014529385.1). NCBI lineage: Eukaryota > Viridiplantae > Streptophyta > Polypodiopsida > Polypodiales > Pteridaceae > Adiantum > Adiantum capillus-veneris. The sequence continues at coordinate 2,982,367 of NC_140951.1, forward strand.
TAACATATCTACTTACTGTACCTTACAAATATAACATCATAGATCTAATACCTTAAGCTAACACCTTATGAACAGAAAACACAGTACATTGCAACACCTTATTAACAAAAACAATACACTGCAGCAAAAACAAAGGTCACAATTCCTTCTCAACAAGCCACGCGCCTTCTTTCTCTACCTTTCCTACATTTCATAATGCACCACAAACCAGCATAGAGTGCTATTTGAGCTTAGTGCAAGGCATTTCCCCGAAAACGGTGCCAAAAATGTGCACTTCTGTCGCACGTGTCAAAGCAAAGGACTTGCCGTACACTGTGTGCGAGCCACAAATGGCTACAAGCACACAAGCAGACTAATCTAGCAAGCTTAAGAGAGCAAGGGTGTGTCACTCACCACCCTATGCTCGCCTTCGTGGAGGATTCCTCACCGCGATGAAGAGGGAGCTACCGTCGTGCCGCGCTCAACCGCCTCACTGCCGCCGTGCCATCGTCGCAATGCTCAATCACACACTCTTTCTCTCTCACATGCATACACATACACACAAGGAGATGAAGAAGAAGATGGAGATGGAGCAAGAGCACTCTTCAATTGCATAAATGAGAGAATGAGTGATTTTTAGGTTTAGGTGACTTTTATATGAGCTCGCCCATTCACACTCACACTTGGGCACCCATGTTTAGCCAACTAACCCTTGAATGTTCCAGATAGAGTGTGCCTCTCATCGGCGATCACTCTTACCCTTTTCCTATTGGACCGACAAGCCAACTAACCCATGTTTAGCCAACTAACCCTTGAATGTTCCAGATAGAGTGCGCCTCTCATCGGCGATCACTCTTACCCTTTTCCTATTGGACCGACAAGCTCGGCCCCTGACTCAAAACAATGTAATGTCCGTGGATGTTTACTAGGCCGATGCCCATTTGCCAAGGTCAGTACCAAGCGATAGGTGGCGTTGGGCAGTCCCCAAGCCTCATATTTGCCCGTGTTGACTTCACTGTCGCATGTCATGTCTTCGACACCAAGGTCAACACCAAGCGAGAGGGAGATTTGGGCAATCCCCAAGCCTCCTATTCCCCTAGTATTGACTCAACTGCCTTTTGTAATGACTTTGACTACAAGGTCAACACCAAGTGATAGGTAGCGTTGGGCAGTCCCCAAGCCTCCTATTCGCCCAGTGCTGACTCCACTGTCTGACTTGTCGGTTAAAAAATATGCACGCTAATCACATTCTTAACAACATGTATGCAATAAATGATTTATGTGCAACACAAAGTGCACGCAACAACACAAAGGCTTTTTGTGCAGTTGATGATGCAACAACATCCCTATTGAACGCCATGTATGAGCTTGATTTCCATGTACATCCAATCAAAGAGAATGTTGAGCAAGTTGTCGTTATTGTCCACAATGCAATAATGCTTTGAGGGGAATATGAATATTGCACCCCACATGAATTGCAACCTTCAAGAGACATGTGGAGGCATGTGGATGACATACATTGCTTCACAAGAAGGACAAGCCAATGGAGCCAACAATGAGAACGATGACAATGACGATGACAACGATGATGACACTAGCAATGAGAAAAACTAAATTTCCCCATTATAAGATAGTGTCAGAACAATAAGCCCATGAATCCATATGAGAATATTGTACTATTTTGTTTTACTCCATATTTATCTTTTTGTAGTTGTTGTTTTACTTTAAAGCCTTTAAAAATTAGTTTGTATGGGTCTATTTCAGTAGTCTTTCAATGTTGTTCATCCATTAAATTATTAAGGCAAATTTAAATTGGGTTATTTTGGATTGTAAACCCTTTAAATTGGCTTGTTGAAAATGATTCGGGTGTATGTATCATTGTCCGGTTGAAAATTGTTGCTCGACGTATATCATGATGTTTGAAAAGAGTGTGTGCAATAATTTAAGTGTATTTTTGTGGTTGTGTATAAGTGTACATAAGTGAGGCAAAAAAGAGCGAGACTTAGTATGGTTATTTTGGATTGTAAATCCTTAAAATTAGCTTGTTGCACGAATGATTCGGGTGTATGTATCATTGTCTGGTTGGTGATGTTTGAAAAGAGTTTGTGTGCAATGATTCGGGTTTTTTGTGCTTGTATATGAGTGTGTATGTGTATGAGTGTACATGAGTGAGGCAAAAATATTCGGGTACAGCATTGTCCGACTGGTAAACTTGTTGCTTGATATAGATTATGATGTTCAAAAGAGTGTATGTGTGTAATGATTCGGATCTATTTATGTGCTTGTATGAGTGTACACGACAAAGGCAGAGAAGAGGGATATTTGTAAATAATAGATGTTTAATCAAGGTGTGTTCGCCAAGGGAAAAATTCTAAGAGAGAGAGAGAGAGGACGAGGATGAGGATGAGGAGAGAGAAAAAAGAGAGGATCCTCAACTATCAAGGGTTGAGAGAGGGAAAGATTTTTTTTAGAATCTGCTCGCCAGATTCCAAAAAAGAGCTCGTCAAAAAATGCTCGCCCAAAAATTATGCCTATAGTGTTACCATCCTGCATGTACAAAACAGTACAAGCATGAACAACCAAAAAACCACAAGGTCATCGTCGCAAATCTACTAAAGGTCTCCTCATGCTGAGACTCACTGTGCAGAGCATTGTTCTCTTCTTGAGTGAGAGCATTGTACTCTTCGTGAGGGAGAGCATTGTCCTTTTCTTGAGGGATAGCATTGCCATCATCCTTTCCATCACTGGTCTTTTAAATCTTGTAAGCTAGCGTAGAGGAGCTTGATTGGCTATAGGAGTCTTCTTCCTCCACCTTGGACCCTTTTTCTTCCTCCACCCTGGACCCTTTTTCTCGGATCCTTATTCCTTCCCCTTAGATATTTCTTCCTCCTTAGAATACTCTTATGGACTCCTTGCCTTTACTGGTTCACGTGTTCTCCTTGTCAATGTCATCCATCATTACATTCAGCCATGAAGGTAAGTCTTTTTGTGGCCTCTACATTAAGACAACATATGTGAGCATGAAATCATTTAAACAACAATAAATGGTAAGCAACAGTTTATCTAGGTGGCAAACAATGAAGAAATTGAACGTCACAAGTAAGCATTGTATGCATGAGCAAACCGTGACATAATAGCAAAGCAATACATCCCTTTGGGTAGACAATTATCGTATACAAGCCATGTTCATCTAAGTGGGAAACACCGAAGAAATCAAATAGCACAAGTAAATATACATGAGTAAACAATGACGTGATAGCACAATAATGCATCTTCTCGAGTAAACAATGATTTACAAATGAGTAAAGAATTGTTGCAATGTCAAAAAGTAAAGAATACAATGAGACATTAACTCAATTGAGTATTCAATGATGCATCTAGTAACTCTAGACAATGCCTCAAGTGAACATTAACTCCTCTAAGTAAACAATGATGCAACCTTTTCAAGTAAACAATGCAATAGCTCAATTGAGTAGACAATGATACGATCAATGAGTAAACCCTAAGCCGTGGCGTCAAATGGTCGAATAGTTTAATCAACTATGTATCTTTTGTGTAGACAATGAATGGGACACCAAACAAGGGCAATCAACCCATCAAGCTAACCGAAGGCCTTGGCAAGCATCTTTTAGACATATTCAATTAAGTAAATGAGGCCACATCTTTTCAAGTGAACATTGACCCAATTGAGTAAATAGTGATGCAATATTTGCAAGTAAGCGATGACGCATCTTCATTTAAACAATGACATATACAATTAAGCAAACAACAATGCATCTTTTCAAATGAGCAAACAATGATCGCAGTGCCAAAAGGTACAATGCATCCTTTGACTAAACAATAACCGGGGTGCTAAACCAAACCATTACCTGAGCAAAGCAATGCATCTTTTTTGAGTAAACAATGAAATACAAATGAGTATAGAATAGCCGCTGTTAATCCTCACGGCTCACGGACACCCTATTACCTACGACGGACTTTGTAACCTACGACGGACATTGTATTATTTATTTGGTAGAGTCAGGTACCGGGCTCGTCGGTCCAATAGGAAAAGGGTAAGAGTGATCGCCGATGAGAGGCGCACTCTAACTGGAACATTCAAGGGATTAGTTGGCTAAGCATGGGCGCCCAAGTGTGAATGGGGCGAGCTCATATAAAAGTCAACTAAACCTAAAATTCACTCATTCTCTCATTTGTGCAATAGAAGAGTGCTCTTGCTCCATCTCCATCTCCATCTCCATCTTCTTCTTCTTCACCTCCTTGTGTGTGTGTATGTGAGAGAGAGAGAGAGAGTGTGTGTGTGTGTGTGTGGACGATCGAGCATTACGAAGGCACGACGGCGGCAGCGAAGCGGTTGAGTGCGGCGAAGCGGCGGCTCCTTCTTCTTCGCGGCGAGGAATCCTCCACGAAGCAAGCGTAGAGCGGTGAGTGACACACCATCGCCTTCTTTGAGCTTACTAGTTTAGGCTTGTTGTGTTCTTGGAGCCATTTGTGGCTCGCACACGGTGTATCGGCAAGTTCCTTGCATTGACATGTGCGACATACGCGCACATTTTTGGCGCCGCTGCCGGGGAATGCCATACATGAAGCTCGAGTAGCACTCTGTGCTTCTCCGTGGTGCAATTTCTATTGTAGGAAAGGTAAGGAAGGAGTGTGTGTGTGTTGAGAAGAGGGATTTGGTGTTATACTGTGTGTTTTTTTTGTTAATGGAGTTTTCAAAGGTTCTGTGTTTATTCTCTATGTATTAAGGTAGTTAGTTTTTTTTGTTAATAGAGATTTCAAAGGTTCTGTGTTTATTCTCTATGTATTAAGGTAGTTAGTTTTCTGTGTACAGTAAGTAGGAAGTAGATTAGTGAGAGTTAATAGAGTGTATTAGTGTGTAAGAGTAGGTATATTAGTTAGAAGTAGGTAGATAGAGTGTGTGTGTGCTCTCGCGCAGGCCACAACGACCTTATCCTTTTAAAAAAATTTAAAAAAAATAAAGGTAGGACCGGGATCGGAAATATCTCCCAGACCGAAACCCAAGCTCACGCTCAGGCCTAGGCCTCAGTCGCTTTTAAAAAAAACGAATTTTAGCTTCACACGCAGCTAAAAATTGATTTTTGAGGACCAACGGAACGTCAGATGCCTGAAAATTGTGCTGTAAAGCACACAGTGACCCTCTAAGTGATACGCTCATTTCGAGCTATCACACACTTTAATAAAAAAAATCAAACATTAAAAAAACATCAAAAACAAGAAAAAATCAAGTAGAAAACGGGATGCAAAACACCCACAAAACAAAGCAAGTAACCTTTGAGGGTACTTGCCGACACTTGTAGGGCACCCAAAGCACATGTATCTACGCTCTGGTCGTGTGCTAGAGTCCGAACAACTAGCTAGTGCTTCGATTTACGGGGGTAATCACTATCCTTCCACGCTAGGGTCTATGCCCTCAGCGGGGACCCAAGGTAGTGCAACCCAAGACCCAAATATAGCGACTAGCGACTCTTCCTCTGACTACGATATTATGGAAGAGCATCTTACACAAAGCCCCAAGGGAACAAATGAAACCGTACCTAGCTGGGCCCAACAACGTGGAACTAGTGTTTTTAGCCGTTTGATGGAAACTTTTAGTAGAGCTACACGCTCTGAACCTACGGCTAGTGAAGTAAACGAAGGGGGTGGAGAAGTAGAATCACCATTCACATCTCCTGTAGACCCCACACTCCCTCAGAGTGTCCACGTGGACATTCCACCTACCTCATTTAATGAGGGCCCTACCGAGCTACCACCTTCCAAAGTCGCCTCAAATTAGCGGTGACTAAAAGTCAAAACACGGGAAGCAACAGTGCATCCACCTCACGGCAACCCTCTAGTACACCAAGTTTGGACGGGGTATTTCTCAATGAAAATTGGGAATATAACCTACACACGGAGACTTTGACCGACCTATACATGGGCTACACATACCATGTGGTTTGGTTAGAAGTTGTACAATCCACATCTAGTGCCACTAGTCTAGAGGAACAACAACACATGATCTGCAATGTCATCCATAGGATTATCCAGTCCGAGAGGCAAAATCGAGGAATAAACATACCTTCGACGGGTCCTATGCGATTTTTAGACACGGGCAAAGGGAAACAACCCACTCTATCAAAAATGGAGACTTCCCCAGTGAGTCCCATCGATCCCCCATATGTTGTTTCGCCAGGGGTCTCAATGCAATCTGAGCCCACAAGTGATAGCTTTACTTTTCCAAGTTTAGCTCATCTTTCCCTTGATGACACCACGGCTACCATGCCTACCCCAATGATGGGCAAGCCAAGAAACACGCCATGGACCTCGTTTGTTAGTAAAGCACCGCTACATGGTAGCTCAATGCCTGCAATAGTACCTACAAGTGCGAACCAATCGTATGCACTTATGGGTCCACATACTCATGTAGTCCCTACCCCTCCCATTGTTTCAACTACCTATGCTCCACAACCACAATACACAAGTTCTTATTCCCATGGGACTATACCAGCTAGCATTAGCATGTCACATCCGACGTCTGTTATGCCTAGGGCCACTCATATGAACTATGGACCACCACATGGCACAACATCGTACCCAACGTGGAACCCAAGGGCTTCCTATGCGCCAAGCCCAATGCCAATAGCTACTCGACATGTAGTCTCTGGAGCACCTTCACCCACGGTGCCTGCTCACTTAGGTGACTTGGCAACATTTGCTCAAGCTATTGGTCGATCTATTGCTGAGAATATGCGTAACACGCCTGATAGAGAGCCTAGAAGTAAGGTAGTACAAATAGCCAAGCTCACACAAAAATTTAGTGGAGACGGGGATGTGAGAAAGCATATCGAAGTGTTTGAACAAATATGCGATTCTCTAGGAGAACACAATGACCTACATAAGAGCAATGCTTTAAGCCTAACCTTAAGTGGAAAGGCTGGGGATTGGTATAGAACCCTAAGGGTGGAAGAAAAAACGATTTACCCTACTCTTAGGAGACTGTTCTTAAAGGAATGCATACAAGAGGGAGTGCTTTGGGGTGTAGCCTCTCAGCTCCAGAAAGCCCAACGAGAGGAAGGAGAGTCGGTGAGAGACTTTATAAGTCGCTTGAAGCATTTGAATTCTCGTTGTAATCCAAATGAGCGCTTCAACAATAACCAATTGCTTGATAGATTCATTAGGGGATTACGACATGAGGATATCTACAATGGCCTAGTCATTAGAGGTATCACCACTTGGGAAGCAGTCACCACCAATGCGATCCAATTGGAGGATAATTTAATGATTCAAGGAGAAAGAGTGTCTGTTGAGCCTAAATCTATTAGCTCGCAAGCATCAAGGCATCAGCCAATGACCCTAAAGCCTATTGCTAAGGAGCCAAAGATATCTGAGATGACTTTAGCAGATCTCACCAAGGCTATTCAAGAGAGTCTTAGAGACAATCGTGCTCCGCAAAACAATCATATGTATCCAAGAAGGAAGCATCAATGGTGCTCACTATGTTGTGGACCACATAGTACCAGTGAATGCCCTACTTTTAGAGTAAAATTCAATGGGAACTGCAATGCATGTGGAAGGTATGGTCATCAAGGTAAGGATTGCATAGTATTTAAGCGTGCGATGGCCAATAGACCAACCTTAGCATGGACAGACACACCTCGAGTGCCTGCATTGATGCCGGCCCCACCTCTTGAACAAACAGCACAACACATGGTCCCTAGGGCCCAAAATGTTGTTCAAAAAACACCCTTACCACCTCCAGTCCTAGGACCGCAACCACCACATCCGAGAATCACTTCTGTGAATCAAGTGGGTTGTGAGTCATCTATTTCTTGTTTGGAAGGCTATGAGGAAGATATAGATCCTAATATCGCCTATGGGATGGATGTGCTTGAAGAAAGTCCACAATACTACATGGAGGACTATTGGGGACAAGTCAAACCTGTATATCAAGTAGCTGCTCTTGCGGTAAGAGGCTAAAATATCAATTACGCCGCTAAGAGACCACCTCTTCAATGCTATGAGTGTGGAGGTCCACATCATGTAGCCGAGTGTCCTATTAGGCTACAAAAGAACGCCACACTAATGCAAACCAATCAAGCAAGCACGTCTACAATGCCGATACTCATGTGTAATCGATGTGGCATAGATCATTTGATTGCCCAATGTCCAAATAATCCAAATGCACCGAAGATCACGCCATTAAACTTGATTGAAGTTACCGAGGAGCCATCACCAAGTACACCCGTGGTACCAGTAAACGTACTCACACGATCGATGCTCCAAAAACAAAATTATATCCTTGAGGAAAGAGACACGGCATCAATTGCCCAATCTCAGAAAAAGAAGAAAACACGAAGAAAGAGATCACAAAAAGCAGCGATGTCAGACCCTAGTTCAAAGACCAACATAGGGACTGCTGGTGCTAACCCCATATGTATGAACGATGCTGAAGAAGATTCTGATTCAAGTGAAACCATGGAGACCAAAACGACCACTAACATGGAAACCAACAAGGAAGATCTTCATGAGCCACAATGGCAAGGATCCAAAAAGAATATAGGAACTTACCCAAACCCTACAGAGGAGATTGAGCGAGTCAAGCAATTAAGGAGTTTGGTAGAAGATACCCAAAGGGATCTAGAACCAGCACCTAGGAAGATCCAGATTACAGACACCGGGTTCCCTACGCAACAACAACCTCATCAAGTCCATAGACCCTTGGACATACCTAGTGTCATCCAAGAAGAAAGTGACTTAAAGTCATGGGAAAGTGGGCGTACTCACTTCTTGATGGAAAGAATGTTTACAGAGGGACTACCTGATCCTATCGAAGAAATGGAGATCCCATCTTCCCCACGTCAAGGGACTCAAGGCCAAAAGGTGCCGTTAAACATTGCCAAATTGATGGATTTCATGTCTTCAGAAGTTAGAACCACAATCATGTCTAAACTATATAAAGACCCCGAGCTAGTCTCAGCCCTTCGAGCCTTCCTCAATGGAGAATTGAAGTTTGGGCTACCACAATTTGCACAGATGGATGGAGCTGGGGAGATGCCAATAGAGGAGGAATACATAGATCCACAACTGAACCTAGATGAGAACCTTGTTATAGAAATACCTGTTAACAAGTTGGGACAATACTTTGAGGGTGATGAATCTAATGCGACTATACCAATCACTACTAAGGGATTAACTATGAACAGAATCCTTGATGGTGGCGTTGGGGTTAGCATTGTGACTAAAAATTACTGGGAAACTATGGGAAGACCTCACCTTGCGACCACAACCATAGTAGTGAAGATGGCCAATGGGTCTATTGTTAAACCTATTGGGATGCTAGAAGATCTCAAGATCAAGGTCTTTGGACATAAAATAAGGATTACCTTTATTGTTATGGATTACTCCAAACACACTATGGCATCGGAGATGATCTTAGAACGTCGTTTCATGAGGGAAGCAAAAATGGTGCATGATTGGTCTAAAAACCATGTCTACTTGCAGTTCCAAGATTCTGTCATTCGAGTGGATCTTGTGACGGGTCGAGCACATCCTCTAGGAACTAGGTTTATAATCGATCATAGATCTGACACCACGGTTCACTCGGCCCCATTGCAGTATTGTTACACGTGTAAAGCGGACATTGATGTTGGGGAAGATTCTCCTTATATGGATGTACTACCTGGGATGACTGAGTCGGACAATGTGGATTGGGTCCACCTAGCAGCAACCATAGACACTTAGGGAAATAGGGGGACGACCTGGGTAACACCTCAGGGGGATGAAATACCACCACTTGTACCCTTAAACATGCTAGAAGCAATGCATATAGCTTCTGATGATCTACAAGATGAAAGTTTGACTGGCATTGAAACCAGTAGCGCCTCACAAGACTATAGCCCACACGATTTGGGGTCAGAATCATCAGTTGAAATTGACTCTGCGGACAAAGAATTTGAGTTAAATCTTAGTGCAAATGTGGGGACAAACCATTCAGGGCCGAGTGGTAACCTAGATGATAATCTATCCAAGGGAGCAGAAGACACAAGTAGTGATTCATCTAGTGAGTCTTCACTAGAAATCGACCGTAATCGAGAATTAAACAAGAAGAGTAAGAGATATAAGAGGCGACGATATCGAGAAAATGTGTGTGCTAGAATAAATGAAAAGAAATCTACCGCAGAATGGCTTAATTATATAGGGGCATGTGATGCTCATCGAAAGTTGGTAGATAACTGGGGTGAATACCTTCAAAGCGTTATGTGGTGTAGTCCACAACCCATTGACATCGCACAACTAGAGGCTACAGAGAAGCCAAAGTTGAGCCGTACCGTAAGGAGACGACAAAATCGAGAGTTAGCTCAACAACAAAAGGAATCAGAAGTTAAATCACAGTCCACAGAACAACAGGACCCCACAGACTTACACCCTGCACCTGAACATTTCAAATCCTATACCACAGAGGAACGTAATGTTGTGTATACAAAGGCTCAAAGAAAACCTATCGATGGGAGCAATGGAGTCTATGATGGTCCAGTGATAGTTAAGGAAATAGAGTTAGCAGACCCAGGAGAAGAGTCTAAACCCATTTTCATTGCCCAAGATCTGACTGAGACTGAGGAGTGTGTACTTAAAGAAATTCTCAAGGAATTCAGGGATATATTTGCCTAGACTTATCATGATATGAAAGGTGTTCCACCTTCCGTGGTGCAGCACACAATCCCCATGAATAGCATGGCTAAACCAGTTCAACAACGACCCTACCCAATGAATCCTAAATATGCAAAGATCGTTCAAGAAGAGATTGAAAAGCTTGTACAATGCGGATTCATTTACCCTATTGAGCACTCAGAATGGGTGTCTCCAATAGTGATTGTGCCAAAAAAGAATGGGAAACTCAGAGTGTGCGTGGATCTCAAGAAGGTCAATGCCGCCACTAGGAGGGACCATTACCCCTTGCCGTATTCAGAACATGTGCTTCAAAGAGTTGCAGGGAAGGAAGCTTATAGCTTTTTGGATGGGTACTCTGGCTACAATCAAATCACAATTGCGCTGGAGGACCAAGCTAAAACAGCCTTTATAACCGAATTTGGAGTGTTCGCATTTTGTGTTATGGCTTTTGGCTTAACCAATGCCCCGGCTACCTTTCAAAGATTAATAAACACTGCTTTTAGAGAATATTTGAGGGAGTTTTGTGAAGCTTTCTTAGATGACCTTTGTGTTTATTCCTCTTGGAAAGAACGTCTATCATACTTACGAAAAGTGTTTGAGAAGTGTAGATTGTATCGCATCTCCTTAAACCCTTTCAAATGCCAATTTTGGGTTAAACATGGAGTCATTTTAGGGCATATAGTGTCCAAAAATGGGATTTCCACATATGAGAGAAAAATTAAAGCCATTGCAGAATTGCCACCACCTACAAACTATAAAGGAGTTAAAGGTTCATGGGCCATGTTGGTTATTACCGACGGTTTATTTTAAACTTTGCCGAGATAGCTAGTCCTTTGTACAAGCTTCTTATTGAGTTCCAATGGACTGCGGAGTGTGACCATGCTTATGAGTCATTGAAAAAGACCTTGACTAGCGCTCCTATTCTACGAGTACTCGATTGGAATGTAATTTTTCATGTGCATATTGATGCATCGAACTTTGCTATTGTGTGTGTTCTAGCTCAACCAGGAGAACATAAACTGGAATACCCCATTAGCTTTGCAAGTCGTCAGTTGAATGATGCCGAAAGAAACTACACCACTACAGAGCGAGAAGGTTTAGGTATGATTTATGCAGTGAAGAAATTTCGCTACTACCTTCTGGCCAACAAGTTTGTGTTCTATGTTGATCATCAAGCCTTGTTGTATCTAGTAAACAAACCTTGTTCCACGGGAAGAATTACAAGATGGTTGTTAATTCTCCTTGAGTTTGATTTTACCATTGTGGTGAGACCTGGTAAAAGACATGTCATGGCTAATCATTTGTCTCGCATACCCAATGGGGAAGCCCCTACTGGAGTCGATGATGAATTGCCTGATACTTCTCTATTCCTAGTCGAAACCATACCTGAATGGAGTGAGAAGATTGTGAAGGCTTCTAGTTAATGGTTTTCCACCCAAAGAGCTTCATAAGGACATAGCTCGAAAACTGTTAAAAGAATGTGAACCTTACTCTCTCATTGCAGGAACTCTCTACATGCTAGGGAAGGATGATATTCTTAGACGTTGTGCCCGTGAGGATGAGTATTTATACATACTGCAAGAAGCCCACATGGGTATAGCCGGAGGACATTTCTCAGGGGAACTAACAGCTAGAAAGGTGTTGCAATCAGGCTATTGGTGGCCAACCTTATTTAAGGATGCATCACTTTTTGCAAAAGGATGTGATGAATGCCAACGTTACAAGATCACACAACAAAAGGATAGGATGCCCTTACATCCTGTTAAAGTGACTCAACCATTTGAAAAATGGGGTTTAGACTTTGTAGGCCCAATTAGTCCGGCAGCTCGTAGCACTCAATCTCGATATATTATCGTTGCCACTGACTATGTGACAAAGTGGGCGGAAACCAGGGCGACACGTAAGGCCAATGCCAAGTTTCTCTTTGAGAACATTGTTACAAGATTTGGTTGTCCCTTTGAGATTGTGAGTGACAATGGTACTCATTTTATAAATGGAGTAATAAAAGAACTCAGTACCAACTTTATGATAGCTCACCATAAATCCACACCTTATTATCCACAAGCAAATGGCCAAGCTGAGAGCACCAATAAGACCTTAATCTCTATCTTAACCAAAATGGTGGAAGCTCATCACACATATTGGGATTTAAAGCTTACATCAGCTCTATGGACTTATTGTACTGCGTATAAAGTTCCCATTAACTGCACACCATTCAAGATGGTGTATGGCCAAGAAGCGGTTATGCCATGGGAGTTTGTCGTTCCTAGTCTTCGAGTAGCTTCTCAAGAAGGTTGGGATGGTAACCCGTTAGTTGAGCGATTATATATCCTTGAAAGGCTAGATGAAGAGAGGCAATTAGCTGTGCAAAATGTACTTGTGGAGAAAGATAGGAGGAAGAAATGGTTTGACCGTCATCTAAAGAACAAAGATATCAATGTTGGTGATAAAGTCCTTATGTATGGAGTGCGTAACGAAAAGAAAAAGTTGAAATATGCGGGAAAAGGACCATATAGAGTATGTGAGATCACCCCACAAGGAACCATTCGTGTGGAGACTCTTGATGGAGTTGAAACCATTGGATTCCTCAATGGGAGCAAATTTAAAAGATACTATGATCCTTTAAGCCAAGAGGAGTTGCATGCCATCCATACAAAAAAGGCAGCCAAGGCACAAATAGAATTGAAGAAGATACAAGCTCAAGCTGAGGCTAAGGAGCGACAACAACGTATAAGACGAAAACGAGAGGCTAACCTTGGAGTCACACATGCATTCCACATTGAAATCGACGAGGATTGGTTGGAATCTGACACACCTCTACAATATCCTATTGAGTTAAATAGTGCCTATGGAAAAGTGCTATATAACTCCTTATTGGACACGGGTGCTAAATATAATCTGCTATCATATGGGGTGTGGTGTCAGTTAGGGAAGCCACCTCTATCTGAGAGTATTATCCAAGTCAAGGGTGTCAACAAGAAAAAAACTACGGTTTTTGGAATCTGGCATACTTTTGTCAGTTATGACAATGGGGTTGTAGCTCAAGACTTTTTGGTCATGCCTACTGGAACTATGGAGGGTAATATAAACCTAGGATGCACGTGGATGATAGCCACCAAATGCACTATTGATTGGGGGACTGGGGGTGTCACAACGCAAAAACCAACTCTTATCCCTACCACTCAAGCCATAGTCCCTGAGATATTGCCTAAGGAAATAAAACCCAAGACATTGCATGTCCAAGAGGTTGAACCATACGTCCCCATAGCCCAACTCTCTAGAGCTTCAACTGATGTAGTTGAAAGAAAGCTTGAGACACACAAGAACCATCCTAATATAACAAAGAAAACATACAAGTGGGTCCCTAAAGCCTCTTTAGTAACCATGGCTGATGCTAAAAAACGGAAGCCTCGTAAGAAACGTCCCCCTCACTCCAAGAAATGTAAAGAAACATTGCGTTGGATTCCTAAACGACTATTGGAAGCCCAAGGATACTATGAAGGAAATGATCAAATATGGGTGCCCAAACGTAAATTGTACTCTTATCTGTCACCGGACCGGGTCCATGTGAGCTCAATCCTGTGGCTCCAAAACAAATTGAAGATCGTGGAAAGGAAAAAATCACAGAATGCGACACACCTGCTCCAGAGCTAGTTTGGGTACCAAAGAAAGAACGATTTGTTCCACATAGCTCAGGAACAGGGAAAGAAAATGAAGCTTCTTGCTCTTCATGTAGTTCCTATACGGAAATAGAAGCTTCGATACAACTTCCACCTACCATTGTACATATCCATACAAGCAAGAAAGAGTTTACACCTCCCGTTGTAAGTTCACCACCTACAACGATGTTACAAATAAAATCATGGGAGAGTACCTTACCACCCTTGCAACTAGATGAAACGCATAGAGCGGTCGAAAACTATTGATTAAAGCCTTCACCTATAACAACTTGGAACAACTGGTTTCAAAGGGTGATGACATCATTTCTGTTACCATATACATGTGGTAGTGATGTGTGTGAACACGCTAGGACCCCCGGGGCATTTTTTCCCTCTTTAGGAGGTTTTTCCCCCCGTGCATTGTATATACGCCCATCACTCTAGGGCTATCCATCTTTCCATTGCACACTAAGTAAAACACTCTCTATAGTGTGCCTTGAGCTTCCTTCGTCTTCTCCAAGCTGTGTGTGTTTCTCTGCAACCCTAATTCCAACAATTGGTATTAGAGCAGGTCACGTCCTCCCGGGCTTAGTCGTCAGCCACTCCAGTACACGCCTACTCACTTTCTCCGATTTCAGTGAGCTTTGGCGAGCGTTCGTAGGTCAACAAATATTTTGGGTAGACTTGAAGAGCTCGGTCTGCTCAGAATTTTGATTTGGGCTCATTTCGGCCTCCGTTTCCACTATAGGCAGTACTGCACATGCTATTTCGTCATTTTGTGCAGAATTTCTGTCAGTGCCATTTTCTGCATAACAGGTGCCTTATAGTCTCCTACGGTTTGTGCTATATAGCACAGGTTGTTCCTGCTCCATTTCTCCTATTTTCGGACAGTTTTCACATCAGATGCAACATTTACCATAATTGACAACAACACAGATGTGTTCAAGATGTTTGCTGTTGAGGACAGGTTGGATGGGGACAACTACCCTATGTGGGCTTATATGATGCAACATGTTCTTGTGTCAAAGGGTGTCTGGAACATTGTGCAGGGCATTGATGTACGTCCTGGTTCTGAGGATGTAGGCGATGTTGAGGATGTTGCAGGTCTTGCTGCAATGATTGCAGTTGTTAGAGTTGTTTTGCCTACGACAGAACAAGCTCGTTGGGATGTTAAGGATGCGCATGCTCATGCATTGATTGCGTTGTCTGTGAAGCGCACCATTGTTCCTCACATCCGTTCAGCAAAATCTGCAAAACAGGCTTGGGATATTTTAGCAGGTCTTTATGCAAGCCGCAATGAGGCTAAAATTGCTTTGCTGCGTAAAGAGTTGGAGTCGAAGATTATGCATGAGGAAGAAGATATGGACACTTTCCTTGCTAGTGTCAAGGATATCAATGAGCAACTTATTTCTGCAGGTGAAGTCATTTCAGACAGTTCCCTTGTGCAGACTGTTCTTGATGCCTTACCAGATTCCTACCAGACTTTTGCTAGTACTTGGAGACTGATGACCCAAGGAAATCCTGAAGTTGTCAAGTTTGATGCATTATGCACATTGCTATTGCAAGAGTCACTTTCTAGGAAAAACAGGACTAGGCAGCGTGCAGTTGAACAGGCTTTTATTGCCTCTCAAAGAAAGTGTGGTAACAACAATGCAGCCACTTCTTATGGTTCTGCTACGAGTGGCAAAAATTCTGTTCCTGATGCTTCTGCTGGCAGCACTTCGTCTGGAAATTCTAGTGATAAGGGCAAAAAGAAGATGCGTTGCCATTATTGTAAAGCCAATGATCACTTGATCAAGTCGTGTCCTAAGTTGAAGGCCAAAGAGGCTAAGAAGAAAGAGGGTAGTTCCACTGCAAATGTTGGTTCCACTACAAATGCAACCATTGTTGAGTCTTCTGTGACAGGAGACTGTAATGCTGATGTTGATGCAGAATGGGCTTTTAGCGCAGAGTGCACTTACAATCCTGTTGTCCATGATGCATGCTTGTCAGTTGTTGCAGATTCACATGTGTGGTATTTCGACAGTGGTGCTACAAAGCACATTACCTCACATCGTGAATTGTTTACCTCTCTCGAGTCTATCCCTCATGGGAATTCAGTCACTTGTGCCAACAACGCCTCTTATCCAGTTCAGGGAGTTGGAAAGATTGTGCTCACTACTGCTAATGGCAGTTCCTTCACACTTGTTGATGCACTTTATGTACCTGGGATCAAGAAGAATCTCTTGTCTGTATCCGCACATGCTAGACTTGGAATTGTAGTCAAATTTGTGGATGACAGATGTACAGTTCATGATCTCAGTTTCGGTGATGAAATTGTTGCATCTGGGCTTTTGTGCCGTGGGCTGTATAAGCTCACTTTGTATGACAAGTATAGACAAAATTTTGCAAATGCTGTTGCAGATTCAAGGGCTATTTCAGATGCAAAACTTTGGCATGCACGTTTTGGTCATCTGAATTTTGCCAGTTTGCTGCGTTTGCAAAAATCTGATATGGTTGCTTCTTTGCCACCTCTTGAAGCACTTGTCAAACATGTTTGTGAAGGCTGTATTTTGGGTAAGATGCATCGTTCTAAGTTTCCAAAGGATGGTTCAGTTCGGGCCACATGCAGGTTGCAGCTTGTGCATAGTGATGTTTGTGGGCCCATGCAAACTCCGTCCTTGGGAAATTACCTGTACTTCGTGACTTTCATTGATGATTACTCCAGGCATGCATGGGTATTTCCGCTTAAAGCGAAGTCCGAAGTTTTTATGTGCTTCAAAAAATTCTGGCTATGGCTGAAAATGTCTTGAAATGTACCATGGGCACCCTCCGTTCTGATCAAGGGGGGGAGTATATGTCTCATGAATTTAATGCATTTCTGGCTAGTCGTGGGATAAAACACCAATGTACAGTGCCTTATACACCTCAGCAAAATGGTGTTGCTGAGAGGAAAAACAGGTCACTGACGGAAATGGCACGATGTATGGTCAAAAGTCAAGCTTTGCCGCATTCTTTTTGGCTTGAGGCCATTATGTGTGCCACTTATGTACCTAACAGGTGCCCTCCGAAAGCTTTGCAGTCTATTACTCCATATGAAGCATGGCATGATAGAAAGCCTTCTATTGAGCACATGCGTGTTTTTGGCTGTTTGGCATATGCGTTGGTGCCACAAGTGCAGCGCAGAAAATTGGATGATAAGGCTATCAAATGTATTTTTGTTGGTTATAGTGCTGAAAGCAAAGGTTACAGGTTGTATCATCCGCAAACAAAATGTATTCTGGTTTCACGGGATGTAGTGTTTGTGGAAGATTCTGTTCAGGCCTTGCTGTCATGTACTAGAGACAGTAATGTAAGCTCACAGGACATTTATGACACTAGTCTCAGCCCTTCGAGCCTTCCTCAATGGAGAATTGAAGTTTGGGCTACCACAATTTGCACAGATGGATGGAGCTGGGGAGATGCCAATAGAGGAGGAATACATAGATCCACAACTGAACCTAGATGAGAACCTTGTTATAGAAATACATGTTAACAAGTTGGGACAATACTTTGAGGGTGATGAATCTAATGCGACTATACCAATCACTACTAAGGGATTAACTATGAACAGAATCCTTGATGGTGGCGTTGGGGTTAGCATTGTGACTAAAAATTACTGGGAAACTATGGGAAGACCTCACCTTGCGACCACAACCATAGTAGTGAAGATGGCCAATGGGTCTATTGTTAAACCTATTGGGATGCTAGAAGATCTCAAGATCAAGGTCTTTGGACATAAAATAAGGATTACCTTTATTGTTATGGATTACTCCAAACACACTATGGCATCGGAGATGATCTTAGAACGTCGTTTCATG
This sequence comes from Adiantum capillus-veneris, assembly GCF_014529385.1. Classification (NCBI taxonomy): domain Eukaryota; kingdom Viridiplantae; phylum Streptophyta; class Polypodiopsida; order Polypodiales; family Pteridaceae; genus Adiantum; species Adiantum capillus-veneris. Next base: position 3,000,515 of record NC_140951.1, read on the forward strand.
AGGGAAGCAAAAATGGTGCATGATTGGTCTAAAAACCATGTCTACTTGCAGTTCCAAGATTCTGTCATTCGAGTGGATCTTGTGACGGGTCGAGCACATCCTCTAGGAACTAGGTTTATAATCGATCATAGATCTGACACCACGGTTCACTCGGCCCCATTGCAGTATTGTTACACGTATAAAGCGGACATTGATGTTGGGGAAGATTCTCCTTATATGGATGTACTACCTGGGATGACTGAGTCGGACAATGTGGATTGGGTCCACCTAGCAGCAACCATAGACACTTAGGGAAATAGGGGGACGACCTGGGTAACACCTCAGGGGGATGAAATACCACCACTTGTACCCTTAAACATGCTAGAAGCAATGCATATAGCTTCTGATGATCTACAAGATGAAAGTTTGACTGGCATTGAAACCAGTAGCGCCTCACAAGACTATAGCCCACACGATTTGGGGTCAGAATCATCAGTTGAAATTGACTCTGCGGACAAAGAATTTGAGTTAAATCTTAGTGCAAATGTGGGGACAAACCATTCAGGGCCGAGTGGTAACCTAGATGATAATCTATCCAAGGGAGCAGAAGACACAAGTAGTGATTCATCTAGTGAGTCTTCACTAGAAATCGACCGTAATCGAGAATTAAACAAGAAGAGTAAGAGATATAAGAGGCGACGATATCGAGAAAATGTGCGTGCTAGAATAAATGAAAAGAAATCTACCGCAGAATGGCTTAATTATATAGGGGCATGTGATGCTCATCGAAAGTTGGTAGATAACTGGGGTGAATACCTTCAAAGCGTTATGTGGTGTAGTCCACAACCCATTGACATCGCACAACTAGAGGCTACAGAGAAGCCAAAGTTGAGCCGTACCGTAAGGAGACGACAAAATCGAGAGTTAGCTCAACAACAAAAGGAATCAGAAGTTAAATCACAGTCCACAGAACAACAGGACCCCACAGACTTACACCCTGCACCTGAACATTTCAAATCCTATACCACAGAGGAACGTAATGTTGTGTATACAAAGGCTCAAAGAAAACCTATCGATGGGAGCAATGGAGTCTATGATGGTCCAGTGATAGTTAAGGAAATAGAGTTAGCAGACCCAGGAGAAGAGTCTAAACCCATTTTCATTGCCCAAGATCTGACTGAGACTGAGGAGTGTGTACTTAAAGAAATTCTCAAGGAATTCAGGGATATATTTGCCTAGACTTATCATGATATGAAAGGTGTTCCACCTTCCGTGGTGCAGCACACAATCCCCATGAATAGCATGGCTAAACCAGTTCAACAACGACCCTACCCAATGAATCCTAAATATGCAAAGATCGTTCAAGAAGAGATTGAAAAGCTTGTACAATGCGGATTCATTTACCCTATTGAGCACTCAGAATGGGTGTCTCCAATAGTGATTGTGCCAAAAAAGAATGGGAAACTCAGAGTGTGCGTGGATCTCAAGAAGGTCAATGCCGCCACTAGGAGGGACCATTACCCCTTGCCGTATTCAGAACATGTGCTTCAAAGAGTTGCAGGGAAGGAAGCTTATAGCTTTTTGGATGGGTACTCTGGCTACAATCAAATCACAATTGCGCTGGAGGACCAAGCTAAAACAGCCTTTATAACCGAATTTGGAGTGTTCGCATTTTGTGTTATGGCTTTTGGCTTAACCAATGCCCCGGCTACCTTTCAAAGATTAATAAACACTGCTTTTAGAGAATATTTGAGGGAGTTTTGTGAAGCTTTCTTAGATGACCTTTGTGTTTATTCCTCTTGGAAAGAACATCTATCATACTTACGAAAAGTGTTTGAGAAGTGTAGATTGTATCGCATCTCCTTAAACCCTTTCAAATGCCAATTTTGGGTTAAACATGGAGTCATTTTAGGGCATATAGTGTCCAAAAATGGGATTTCCACATATGAGAGAAAAATTAAAGCCATTGCAGAATTGCCACCACCTACAAACTATAAAGGAGTTAAAGGTTCATGGGCCATGTTGGTTATTACCGACGGTTTATTTTAAACTTTGCCGAGATAGCTAGTCCTTTGTACAAGCTTCTTATTGAGTTCCAATGGACTGCGGAGTGTGACCATGCTTATGAGTCATTGAAAAAGACCTTGACTAGCGCTCCTATTCTACGAGTACTCGATTGGAATGTAATTTTTCATGTGCATATTGATGCATCGAACTTTGCTATTGTGTGTGTTCTAGCTCAACCAGGAGAACATAAACTGGAATACCCCATTAGCTTTGCAAGTCGTCAGTTGAATGATGCCGAAAGAAACTACACCACTACAGAGCGAGAAGGTTTAGGTATGATTTATGCAGTGAAGAAATTTCGCTACTACCTTCTGGCCAACAAGTTTGTGTTCTATGTTGATCATCAAGCCTTGTTGTATCTAGTAAACAAACCTTGTTCCACGGGAAGAATTACAAGATGGTTGTTAATTCTCCTTGAGTTTGATTTTACCATTGTGGTGAGACCTGGTAAAAGACATGTCATGGCTAATCATTTGTCTCGCATACCCAATGGGGAAGCCCCTACTGGAGTCGATGATGAATTGCCTGATACTTCTCTATTCCTAGTCGAAACCATACCTGAATGGAGTGAGAAGATTGTGAAGGCTTCTAGTTAATGGTTTTCCACCCAAAGAGCTTCATAAGGACATAGCTCGAAAACTGTTAAAAGAATGTGAACCTTACTCTCTCATTGCAGGAACTCTCTACATGCTAGGGAAGGATGATATTCTTAGACGTTGTGCCCGTGAGGATGAGTATTTATACATACTGCAAGAAGCCCACATGGGTATAGCCGGAGGACATTTCTCAGGGGAACTAACAGCTAGAAAGGTGTTGCAATCAGGCTATTGGTGGCCAACCTTATTTAAGGATGCATCACTTTTTGCAAAAGGATGTGATGAATGCCAACGTTACAAGATCACACAACAAAAGGATAGGATGCCCTTACATCCTGTTAAAGTGACTCAACCATTTGAAAAATGGGGTTTAGACTTTGTAGGCCCAATTAGTCCGGCAGCTCGTAGCACTCAATCTCGATATATTATCGTTGCCACTGACTATGTGACAAAGTGGGCGGAAACCAGGGCGACACGTAAGGCCAATGCCAAGTTTCTCTTTGAGAACATTGTTACAAGATTTGGTTGTCCCTTTGAGATTGTGAGTGACAATGGTACTCATTTTATAAATGGAGTAATAAAAGAACTCAGTACCAACTTTATGATAGCTCACCATAAATCCACACCTTATTATCCACAAGCAAATGGCCAAGCTGAGAGCACCAATAAGACCTTAATCTCTATCTTAACCAAAATGGTGGAAGCTCATCACACATATTGGGATTTAAAGCTTACATCAGCTCTATGGACTTATTGTACTGCGTATAAAGTTCCCATTAACTGCACACCATTCAAGATGGTGTATGGCCAAGAAGCGGTTATGCCATGGGAGTTTGTCGTTCCTAGTCTTCGAGTAGCTTCTCAAGAAGGTTGGGATGGTAACCCGTTAGTTGAGCGATTATATATCCTTGAAAGGCTAGATGAAGAGAGGCAATTAGCTGTGCAAAATGTACTTGTGGAGAAAGATAGGAGGAAGAAATGGTTTGACCGTCATCTAAAGAACAAAGATATCAATGTTGGTGATAAAGTCCTTATGTATGGAGTGCGTAACGAAAAGAAAAAGTTGAAATATGCGGGAAAAGGACCATATAGAGTATGTGAGATCACCCCACAAGGAACCATTCGTGTGGAGACTCTTGATGGAGTTGAAACCATTGGATTCCTCAATGGGAGCAAATTTAAAAGATACTATGATCCTTTAAGCCAAGAGGAGTTGCATGCCATCCATACAAAAAAGGCAGCCAAGGCACAAATAGAATTGAAGAAGATACAAGCTCAAGCTGAGGCTAAGGAGCGACAACAACGTATAAGACGAAAACGAGAGGCTAACCTTGGAGTCACACATGCATTCCACATTGAAATCGACGAGGATTGGTTGGAATCTGACACACCTCTACAATATCCTATTGAGTTAAATAGTGCCTATGGAAAAGTGCTATATAACTCCTTATTGGACACGGGTGCTAAATATAATCTGCTATCATATGGGGTGTGGTGTCAGTTAGGGAAGCCACCTCTATCTGAGAGTATTATCCAAGTCAAGGGTGTCAACAAGAAAAAAACTACGGTTTTTGGAATCTGGCATACTTTTGTCAGTTATGACAATGGGGTTGTAGCTCAAGACTTTTTGGTCATGCCTACTGGAACTATGGAGGGTAATATAAACCTAGGATGCACGTGGATGATAGCCACCAAATGCACTATTGATTGGGGGACTGGGGGTGTCACAACGCAAAAACCAACTCTTATCCCTACCACTCAAGCCATAGTCCCTGAGATATTGCCTAAGGAAATAAAACCCAAGACATTGCATGTCCAAGAGGTTGAACCATACGTCCCCATAGCCCAACTCTCTAGAGCTTCAACTGATGTAGTTGAAAGAAAGCTTGAGACACACAAGAACCATCCTAATATAACAAAGAAAACATACAAGTGGGTCCCTAAAGCCTCTTTAGTAACCATGGCTGATGCTAAAAAACGGAAGCCTCGTAAGAAACGTCCCCCTCACTCCAAGAAATGTAAAGAAACATTGCGTTGGATTCCTAAACGACTATTGGAAGCCCAAGGATACTATGAAGGAAATGATCAAATATGGGTGCCCAAACGTAAATTGTACTCTTATCTGTCACCGGACCGGGTCCATGTGAGCTCAATCCTGTGGCTCCAAAACAAATTGAAGATCGTGGAAAGGAAAAAATCACAGAATGCGACACACCTGCTCCAGAGCTAGTTTGGGTACCAAAGAAAGAACGATTTGTTCCACATAGCTCAGGAACAGGGAAAGAAAATGAAGCTTCTTGCTCTTCATGTAGTTCCTATACGGAAATAGAAGCTTCGATACAACTTCCACCTACCATTGTACATATCCATACAAGCAAGAAAGAGTTTACACCTCCCGTTGTAAGTTCACCACCTACAACGATGTTACAAATAAAATCATGGGAGAGTACCTTACCACCCTTGCAACTAGATGAAACGCATAGAGCGGTCGAAAACTATTGATTAAAGCCTTCACCTATAACAACTTGGAACAACTGGTTTCAAAGGGTGATGACATCATTTCTGTTACCATATACATGTGGTAGTGATGTGTGTGAACACGCTAGGACCCCCGGGGCATTTTTTCCCTCTTTAGGAGGTTTTTCCCCCCGTGCATTGTATATACGCCCATCACTCTAGGGCTATCCATCTTTCCATTGCACACTAAGTAAAACACTCTCTATAGTGTGCCTTGAGCTTCCTTCGTCTTCTCCAAGCTGTGTGTGTTTCTCTGCAACCCTAATTCCAACAATTGGTATTAGAGCAGGTCACGTCCTCCCGGGCTTAGTCGTCAGCCACTCCAGTACACGCCTACTCACTTTCTCCGATTTCAGTGAGCTTTGGCGAGCGTTCGTAGGTCAACAAATATTTTGGGTAGACTTGAAGAGCTCGGTCTGCTCAGAATTTTGATTTGGGCTCATTTCGGCCTCCGTTTCCACTATAGGCAGTACTGCACATGCTATTTCGTCATTTTGTGCAGAATTTCTGTCAGTGCCATTTTCTGCATAACAGGTGCCTTATAGTCTCCTACGGTTTGTGCTATATAGCACAGGTTGTTCCTGCTCCATTTCTCCTATTTTCGGACAGTTTTCACATCAGATGCAACATTTACCATAATTGACAACAACACAGATGTGTTCAAGATGTTTGCTGTTGAGGACAGGTTGGATGGGGACAACTACCCTATGTGGGCTTATATGATGCAACATGTTCTTGTGTCAAAGGGTGTCTGGAACATTGTGCAGGGCATTGATGTACGTCCTGGTTCTGAGGATGTAGGCGATGTTGAGGATGTTGCAGGTCTTGCTGCAATGATTGCAGTTGTTAGAGTTGTTTTGCCTACGACAGAACAAGCTCGTTGGGATGTTAAGGATGCGCATGCTCATGCATTGATTGCGTTGTCTGTGAAGCGCACCATTGTTCCTCACATCCGTTCAGCAAAATCTGCAAAACAGGCTTGGGATATTTTAGCAGGTCTTTATGCAAGCCGCAATGAGGCTAAAATTGCTTTGCTGCGTAAAGAGTTGGAGTCGAAGATTATGCATGAGGAAGATGATATGGACACTTTCCTTGCTAGTGTCAAGGATATCAATGAGCAACTTATTTCTGCAGGTGAAGTCATTTCAGACAGTTCCCTTGTGCAGACTGTTCTTGATGCCTTACCAGATTCCTACCAGACTTTTGCTAGTACTTGGAGACTGATGACCCAAGGAAATCCTGAAGTTGTCAAGTTTGATGCATTATGCACATTGCTATTGCAAGAGTCACTTTCTAGGAAAAACAGGACTAGGCAGCGTGCAGTTGAACAGGCTTTTATTGCCTCTCAAAGAAAGTGTGGTAACAACAATGCAGCCACTTCTTATGGTTCTGCTACGAGTGGCAAAAATTCTGTTCCTGATGCTTCTGCTGGCAGCACTTCGTCTGGAAATTCTAGTGATAAGGGCAAAAAGAAGATGCGTTGCCATTATTGTAAAGCCAATGATCACTTGATCAAGTCGTGTCCTAAGTTGAAGGCCAAAGAGGCTAAGAAGAAAGAGGGTAGTTCCACTGCAAATGTTGGTTCCACTACAAATGCAACCATTGTTGAGTCTTCTGTGACAGGAGACTGTAATGCTGATGTTGATGCAGAATGGGCTTTTAGCGCAGAGTGCACTTACAATCCTGTTGTCCATGATGCATGCTTGTCAGTTGTTGCAGATTCACATGTGTGGTATTTCGACAGTGGTGCTACAAAGCACATTACCTCACATCGTGAATTGTTTACCTCTCTCGAGTCTATCCCTCATGGGAATTCAGTCACTTGTGCCAACAACGCCTCTTATCCAGTTCAGGGAGTTGGAAAGATTGTGCTCACTACTGCTAATGGCAGTTCCTTCACACTTGTTGATGCACTTTATGTACCTGGGATCAAGAAGAATCTCTTGTCTGTATCCGCACATGCTAGACTTGGAATTGTAGTCAAATTTGTGGATGACAGATGTACAGTTCATGATCTCAGTTTCGGTGATGAAATTGTTGCATCTGGGCTTTTGTGCCGTGGGCTGTATAAGCTCACTTTGTATGACAAGTATAGACAAAATTTTGCAAATGCTGTTGCAGATTCAAGGGCTATTTCAGATGCAAAACTTTGGCATGCACGTTTTGGTCATCTGAATTTTGCCAGTTTGCTGCGTTTGCAAAAATCTGATATGGTTGCTTCTTTGCCACCTCTTGAAGCACTTGTCAAACATGTTTGTGAAGGCTGTATTTTGGGTAATATGCATCGTTCTAAGTTTCCAAAGGATGGTTCAGTTCGGGCCACATGCAGGTTGCAGCTTGTGCATAGTGATGTTTGTGGGCCCATGCAAACTCCGTCCTTGGGAAATTACCTGTACTTCGTGACTTTCATTGATGATTACTCCAGGCATGCATGGGTATTTCCGCTTAAAGCGAAGTCCGAAGTTTTTATGTGCTTCAAAAAATTCTGGCTATGGCTGAAAATGTCTTGAAATGTACCATGGGCACCCTCCGTTCTGATCAAGGGGGGAGTATATGTCTCATGAATTTAATGCATTTCTGGCTAGTCGTGGGATAAAACACCAATGTACAGTGCCTTATACACCTCAGCAAAATGGTGTTGCTGAGAGGAAAAACAGGTCACTGACGGAAATGGCACGATGTATGGTCAAAAGTCAAGCTTTGCCGCATTCTTTTTGGCTTGAGGCCATTATGTGTGCCACTTATGTACCTAACAGGTGCCCTCCGAAAGCTTTGCAGTCTATTACTCCATATGAAGCATGGCATGATAGAAAGCCTTCTATTGAGCACATGCGTGTTTTTGGCTGTTTGGCATATGCGTTGGTGCCACAAGTGCAGCGCAGAAAATTGGATGATAAGGCTATCAAATGTATTTTTGTTGGTTATAGTGCTGAAAGCAAAGGTTACAGGTTGTATCATCCGCAAACAAAATGTATTCTGGTTTCACGGGATGTAGTGTTTGTGGAAGATTCTGTTCAGGCCTTGCTGTCATGTACTAGAGACAGTAATGTAAGCTCACAGGACATTTATGACACTTTGTTGCCTCTTTTCAGTGGTGGAAATACGAATGTAAGTTCCAATGAGGCAAATGTACAGCCTATGGGGGTTTCTGAAAATGTTACAGATCAGCCTATTACTAATGCTGATGTACTTGATGAGGAAAGGGCTGAAAATGAGTAGGCTAGAGGTATGCCAAAATGGCTGGTGCACACTTTGCGTGACAGTAAATTGGATGCACCTTTGTCTAGTCGTACTCGTTCAGGCTCTTGCCATGCATCTTATGCATCAGATTGTTATGCTTTGGCTGTGTCTAGCTTACATGATGTTGAGGAGCCTCTGTCTTTTGATGAAGCACAAAATTCAGAAAATTGGATGGCTGCCATGCAATCAGAATATGATTCACTTATAGAAAATGACACATGGACATTGGTACGAACTGGGTTTACAAGTTGAAACGCAAGCCGGATGGTGAGATCGATCGCCATAAGGCTCGACTTGTTGCAAAGGGTTATGCATAGCAAAAAGGCATAGATTATGAAGAGACTTTTTCTCCCACTTGTCGTATGACTACTGTGCGTTTTCTATGTGCATTGGCAGCTCATTTTGTTTGGGATGTACATCTATCAGACATTGTTACTGCTTTCTTGAATGGTGACATATTTGAGGAAGTTTATGTAACACAGCCTCCCGGTTTTGTCATAAAAGGACAAGAGGACAAAGTGTGCAAATGTAACAAGGCTTTGTATGGGTTGAAGCAATCTCCTCGTGCTTGGTATGAGAAAGCTGACACTCATTTGGTCAAAAAAGGCTTTCGTAACAGTCCAACAGAAAGCACATTGTATGTAAAGCGTGAGGGTGATGTATTTCTCATCGTGGTTCTTTATGTTGATGATTTGTTGATCACTCGACCAAATGAGAGACATATTGCTGAATTTAAGGCTGATTTGAATGCTACTTTCAAGATGAAAGATTTGGGGCTGCTGCATCATTATTTGGGCATACAGTTTAAGCAGTGTGATGGTGGTATTGCCTTGTGTCAGAAAAGTTACATAGAGACATTGCTATGTAAGTTTGGACTTGAGGATTGCAAACCTATTGCCACTCCCATGGAAACAGGTTTGAAGTTGAGTCTACATGATGCTAGCGATCCTGCTGATGTCACTCTTTACCAAACTGCTGTTGGCTGCCTCATTTATGTATGCAACACGAGGCCGGATATTCAGTTTGCAGTCTCACAAGTCAACAGATTTATGCATAGCCCAGGGTCTAAGCATTGGCAGGCTGTCAAGAGGATTTTCCACTACCTTAGTGGCACTTTACATCTTGGCTTGTTTTATCCCAAGGGGGGATCATTGCCGCCAGACTTACATGCTTTTTCGGACTCCGATTGGGCTGGTTGTTTTGACACGCGAGTGTCCACAAGTGGTGTTTGTTTCATACTTGGAACTTCATGTATATCATGGTTGAGTAAGAACCAACCTATTGTGGCCACTTCGAGTTGTGAGGCTGAGTACAGGGCAGTCTTCACAGCTACGGTTGAGTGTGTATGGCTCAGACGCCTTATGGCTGATTTGGGTGTTGGACAGGACACTGCCAACACTATCTACACTGACAGTCAGAGCGCATTGGCAGTTGCGAGGAACCCAGTTTTTCATGCTCGCACAAAGCACATTGAGGTGCATTACCACTATGTCAGGGAGAGGCTCTCAGCAGGAGAGATCAGCTTGGCTTATGTGCCAACACAGGACAACCTTGCAGATCTTTTCACAAAGGCATTGTCTCGTGAGAAGCTTGAAGCTTTCCGCAAAGCTTTGGGCTTACTCCCCTTTGTGGACTGATCCTATCCTCAGGGCATGGCACTTCCCTTTACTTATGTGCCAGCTCTCGTTCACCGCATCACTCCAGGGGGGATTTGTTACCATATACATGTGGTAGTGATGTGTGTGAACACACTAGGACCGCCGGGGCATTTTTTCCCTCTTTAGGAGGTTTTTTTCCCCGTGCATTGTATATACGCCCATCACTCTAGGGCTATCCATCTTTCCATTGCACACTAAGTAAAAGACTCTCTATAGTGTGCCTTGAGCTTCATTCGTCTTCTCCAAGCTGTGTGTGTTTCTCTGCAACCCTAATTCCAACAATTTCAAACGGTATGATCTACCCAAGGAAGGGGGGAGTGTTTGTTGACATCCATCATTCACTTGTTTCCCTCTCAACCTTTCTCCCTGACCTCTTAATCTCCAATCTTAGGGAATGTATATATAAAGCCTTATACTCACAAAAACAAGATAAAAAAGAAAAAGAGCAAGAGCGACTAGCAACGAGAGAGCACCCTATCAGATCCTACACATAAGTCTAAATTCACCATGTCACATCAAGCAACACACAAAAACAACTCATGTTTTAAAGACCTAACCAAATCTATTTGTATTCTCAGAGATGGTTAGTTCACCAGAGGCATGCGCTTCTATTTTTTATGAAAGGTACCCTTTTTCTTTTTCTCAAGTGTTTCACATCTGCTACCCTATACTTTCTTGCGAATGGGATTTGGTAGAGAGACTTGCACGTGAGCGAAATTTTGAGGAGTTAGAATGGCTGATACGTCTATGGATAACTAGTGATCCCTACCCAGTAGCGAATGTTTCTCCAGTGGCACATGCTTATTCTTTTGCATAGGATGAGTATCCACGCATCGCAAGGTTCTTGATTAACACGCTTGCGCAAGAGGATGATGAAGAAGAAATAATAGAGACCGAGGAAGACTATGGCCTCACGGAAAATGATTTCGTTTATCTAGATGATGAGGATAGAGGCCTAGCCTTAGGGTGGCCACCCGGTTTATATAATATCCTCTTTCCTTGATTCTAAAAGGGATGATAGATAGGTAGGTTAGGGGTCTGGATTGTGTTTTGAGTTTGTTTTCTAGGAGTTTTAATTTTTTCGCACTGACATGTCTCCTAGAGGTATAGTGCTTGTTTTTTGGATGTGTTAGGTAGGACTTATATGGATCTCCATCCACATGGCTGAGAACATCTGCTTCGACGAAATGAGCAACTCCATACCTCCAGGTGTACTACTTTCCATGATTCATGTTGGTGGATATGTATAATTGCTAATAATGATTTTTCATGGTTTATTTGAGTGCAATAGTTATGTTTGTTATCTGCCATTATAGATGTATAAATTTGTCTTTGCTTAAGTTGATGGAACTAGAGTTTAATCTTGTGGATGAGCCTTGAGATTAGGAGACTGTGACTTTAGGTTAACTCATTTACTTGACCACTAGGCCTAGCTGATAAAATTATCTGAGTATTTGAAACCTTAGGAATGTTTAAGGCATAGAGAAGCTTGCTCACTTAAACAACAAAAACACTAGTGAGAATACAAAGGAAATGGAAGCAAAAAACATAAGTGCCACAAATGAAAAATCTAATGCTGGAAGAGAAATCCTGGCTTGATTTGGTACTTCACTCACATGTATTGTCTATGATACTAGAGCCCTAGAGGTTCCCAGTGTGGGCGCTTTTCCTTGAGAAGCAAAAAGCCCCGGACATACAAAATAAGCACACACATCAAATGATTGTGAACCAAAGTAAAAAAGAGAAAAAGAAAAAAATGAATGACGTTTAAAAGACTTCCATCGAGCTAACAATTAACATTTCAAGCTTTTGTTTGCAGTTGTGAGAGCTAGTTGGCTAATCAAAGCTGAAAAGCACAATTAGGGAATCTTGCATTTAGATAATCTTCTTAGCTTAGCTAGTACTAGAGTAGTTGTTTTAACCTTAGTCATAGCTAACTAATTGATAGACTCACCCATAGCCCAAAACTCTTGATTAATTAATTTACTCAAAGTGAGATTTATTTGTCCTTAATGGCACTCTAACATTTCATAAATCTTGCATTTACTCATTTCCACATGTACTTTACATTCCCCTCATGATTTATGGAAATATAATTCCGCTTGCTGAAACAGTGACTTTGCCTTGCAGATTCAAATCCAGATGCTCTACAACATGGACATAACAAGCTTCAACTCAATAGCTTCCGAGGACGGAATCTACATCAGGAAGGGGGGCATGTTAACCCTCACGGCTCACGGACACCCTATTACCTACGACGGACGTTGTAACCTACGATGGACATTGTATTATTTATTTGGTAGAGTCAGGTACCGGGCTTGTCGGTCCAATAGGAAAAGGGTAAGAGTGATCGCCGATGAGAGGCGCACTCTAACTGGAACATTCAAGGGATTAGTTGGCTAAGCATGGGCGCCCAAGTGTGAATGGGGCGAGCTCATATAAAAGTCAACTAAACCTAAAATTCACTCATTCTCTCATTTGTGCAATAGAAGAGTGCTCTTGCTCCATCTCCATCTCCATCTTCTTCTTCTTCACCTCCTTGTGTGTGTGTGTGTGTGTGTGTGTGTGTGTGAGAGAGAGAGAGAGTGTATGGACGATCGAGCATTACGAAGGCACGATGGCGGCGGCGAAGCGGTTGAGCGCGGCGAAGCGGCGGCTCCTTCTTCGCGGTGAGGAATCCTCCACGAAGCAAGCGTAGAGCGGTGAGTGACACACAATCGCCTTCTTTGAGCTTACTAGTTTATGTTTGTTGTGTGCTTGGAGCCATTTGTGGCTCGCACACGGTGTATCGACAAGTTCCTTGCATTGACACGTGCGACATACGCGCACACCGCAATGCCAAAAAGTAAACATAGCAATGAGATATCACACATTGATCCAATCTTTGTAAGTACGCAAGATGCATCTACATTTAAACAATGACATATACAATTGAGGAAACAACAATGCATCTTTTCAAACGAGTAAACAATGACCACGGTGCCAAAGATCTAAACAAGGCATCCTTTGAGTAAACAATAATTGGGATGCTAAACCTTAAACTGTTACCTGAGCAACACAATGCATCTTTTTTGAGTAAACAATGAAATACAAATGAGAAAAGAATAGTGTGATGCCAAGTAGTGAACATTGAGGCAATCAAGTAAACAATGATGCACCTATATCTAGAAAATGGCATATACAATTGAGTAAACGCATCTTTTCAAAACAAATAAACAATAACCATGGTATCAATTTCTCGCTTCTTGTCACCGCCTTTGGAATGTGCAGCGGACTCCTCATTATTAGAAATCTTTTTTCTCCTCATGCACCTCAAACACATTCATCAACTTCTTTTGGGGTCGTGAATTGATGGAGGCTAGTGTGTGTACATGGGGCGCCTCTACTCTAGGAGGGGGGTCCTTCCCCTCTTTCTCTCTGAGTTCCTTTTCCCTCCACCAGGGGCTGCCTTCGGAGAGCCTTTGGAGGCGTGCCATACGTTGTATCAACAAATGAAGGCTCGGCCCCATGATTGCATCCCTGTGTGTGTTTACCCAATCTCCTTCTTTGTGCCATAATGATCACAAACCTTCCTCTCTCTTCATGTAGCCAACAAGGATTTCCGTGTGCATATATCTTAGTAGGAGCTCATCGCTCAGAATATGCGTTAGGATATGAAGGGGAGGAGCTGGGAGCACAGCGGAAGAGGAATTCACACGCACACACTCACACACATACCACCATAGCCACACACACACAGGTTGAAGGGGGAGAGCCAACGTACAGTATGCCCCCTTTCTTTCTTCTCTATCTTATGCACTAAGGCACGATACACATTGTACTTAGTGTTAGTGGCTCACACAATTGTATAGCTGTACACTTAGGGTTAGTAGCAGTTAGTGATGGGCGGCCACATGGCCATTAAACCTAACAGGATAATGTACAGCAAGGAAAGAAAAGTTTTGGCAAGACAGCTGATCAAATGCCTCATGGACTTGGGGCAAACAAGTCTCCAAGGTCCTTGGAAAATGCAGTAAAGGCAGGATGCAAAAACTAGATGACAAGCTGCTAACATTTTTCAAACACGTGCATACATTCGCGACTGAGTGTGGTGGATTTCTTTCCCCGTACACACCTTGCAACGGATGACAGAGGTTTATAGAGCTTGCTTGCGTTGCCCTACATAGTTGTGCTTCCCCCAATTGCGCTAAACAACGACCATCGGATGACTTCTCGCCTTCGCAACCCCACCTCCCTCCCTCATGTAACGTACTAACCTTGCCTTGTACCATGGTCCATTTCATGACGACCCCCCAACCCATGCAATGAGCTCATCCACGTCGATCGCCAAGTTGGATAAAAATGTCACGTGAATCGCCTCTCCTAGTGTCATAAAATCTAATATCTAACCAACCCAAATGATTTTCTCATATTAAATTGGTCACTTAATGTGGGAGAATAAACGGGAACAAGTGTTAAGATATAGATATGTGCTTATAGATCTATCTCAACACGGGGCCAATAGTAAAGGGGCCCAAATGGGAGATGGTCTATCAAGAGCAAGGCTAACCAATGGAGCATAAGACCTTAGGGTTAGCTTCATTGAAGACCTCCAATAATGTGTGTAAAAGTCCTTTGACCTTAGGTAAGCTAGGGCTGAGCTTGAGGTGGGAACCCGGCCCAAGATCGAGGTGTTTGTCCTGCTTGAGGTGCTTGTCGTGCTTGAGGTGTTTTTCCTGATTGAGGTGCTTGATTAAGGTGCTTGTGGTGCTTGACTTACTCCATGCTTGAGGTGCTTGACTTGCCACTTGATTAAGGTGCTTGAGGTGCCTTGACATGCTTGCATGAGATGCTTGTGGGAATACCCCCTAGTCCAAGTGCTTTGTCATGCTTGATGACTAAGGTGCTTGAGCTCCTAAAGTCAAAAGCATCCCTACAAGAGGGGGGGCGAGCCCTTTTCCTAGGGATTAGAGAGAGAACACACACTCACACTCACAAGGGAAGCCCCAGCTTGAAGAGGCAGCAAGGACACATGTCAGGTCCCTACCCATGTTACCTTCATGTGTTGCTTGAAGCCTATTGGCTAGGCTTCAAAGGGGTCCAATGATAAATTACTTGAATTATCTAATTGTTTTTGAATTTATCAAGTCCTCTCTCTCAAAGGGGAAAGGGGGACACTTGTCCCAAGGCTATCCCTGTTGCTTGTAATGGCTTCTGCTTGTGATTGGCTAGGCCTGGAGGGGTCCAATGAGCTTCAAGCATGAGCTACAAGGGGGGGTCGACCCAAGCAAGCTAGGGGGGTGCTTAGGGGGTATACTCACCCACACACACTCACAAGCACTCTCATTGTGTGCTATGCAAAGTGGAAGAGCTCCCTCTCCAAGCAAGTAAAGGTTGAGAGCCTACACCAACACTCTTGGCTATGGAATGCAAATCCAACCAAGAGCCATGCTTCAATGCTTAAGCTTGCCATCTCCTTCTTCTTCATTACTATGCTATTATGTATGCTAGCAACAAGAGTATGATAAGTGAGGAACTAATTCTTTCTCCTACGAAATGTTTCTTCTTCCTCTTCCCTACCCTCATTCCCTGCTAGCTCTCTCCACCTTCGAAGGTGTTTGAGGTCTTGGGACTGAGGCTTGGGATAGTTAAAGCTTTCTTCAAGTTTATGTTATGTTGGTGATGCATGAAGCTTCCCCATCTTCATTGCTTCACCTAGGTCACAAGGAACACAAAGAATGTATTGTAACAAGTCTCTCTTTATGGGAGAAATCATAATACAAATGCCTATTGGACGGGGGACCGGCTCCACATAAATCCAGTCCTCAACTGTTGTCATGTTCTCTAAATTCTCTCTCTTGCAAAAGTATTGTCCATGCCAAGTTAACTAATTTCTATAATTATGTTGCTATCTTCAATTATGTCTACCCGCTATGCTCACAAAATCATTTCTTGAAAGTACTCATTAAATTCCGCTACTCTCAAATTGAATAGGCAAATTCCATTACACCTAGTTTACAAAATGTGTGCGAGTTTAATAGTTTTGACACGTATCTGCGCTCAATGGCCTCCCATTCCGTGCTTGATTTCCCATCCCATAATCCCATTACTAGGGCTTCATTGAAGACCCCGTGCCCCTTAGTGCTTTTGGGGGGGCGGGGGACACGTGATTATTTGACACCCCACCTGTTGAAGGAGTACGAGCGGAAGTGCGACGCGAGAGAGAGTGCGAGAAGAAGAGCACGACGATATGGTGAACTCGCTCTACTGTAATGTGTAGAGCATAGTGAGTTCTTATTAGGTTTTTACAAAAGAATATGTGTACATACCTGGCGGCCCGCCCACTTACCTGGGCGACCACATTGGGCTTTATACCCCAACAACCTCCCACTTAAAGTCCAATGTGGTACTTTAAGTGTGAGAGAAGCTACTATACAAGCTAATATACAAGAGATGTAGAGAAGTGATGTACTACCCTACACCTAACTGCTTGCAAAAATGCGCAAAGCTCTCTGAGGGAAGTCCTTTTGTAAGTAGATCAGCAGGATTTTCTGTGGTGTGAACTTTGACAAGCTGAAGTTGCTTATCCTCGAGCCTTTCCCTGATGAAATGATACTTCACATCCACATGCTTTGTCTTTGAGTGATAAACTAGATTGCGAGCCAATTGTATAGCACTTTGACTATCACAATATAACACAGGCATCTCTTCTTTGATTCCCAAATCTGTTACTAGTCGATTAATCCAAATTGATTCTTTGCATGCCTCTGATGCTGCAACATATTCAGCCTCTGTAGTAGACTGAGTAACACAATCTTGTAATCTAGAACACCATGATACTGCTCCACCAGCCAATGTAAAGACATACCCTGACGTAGACCTTCGGTTGTCTAAGTCACCTGCATAATCTGAGTCTGTAAAACCCTTTACACTTAGCTCCTGACTCCCATAGCATATACGCATACTCTTTGTAGCTTTCAGGTATCTCAATATTCCTTTCACTGCCTCCCAATGTTTCTTGCCTGGGTTTGACATGTATCGACTTACTACTCCCACTGCAAATGCAATGTCTGGGCGAGTAGCAATCATTGCATACATCAAACTACCCACTGCAGACGCATATGGAATCTTATCCATTTCAGCCTATTCTTCCTCAGACACAGGACAATCTTGTTCGCTAAGTTTCACATATGGTGGCAATGGAACACTCAGTGCCTTTGCCTTCTCCTTATTGAAACGTTGCAAAACCTTGTCAATATACTCTGTTTGAGATAACCAAATCAACTTCTTTGATCTGTCTCTCTCAATGCGCATACCAAGTATATGACTTGCCTCACCCATGTCTTTCATGTCAAACGATTTTGCCAGCTTTGACTTCAAAGCTGAAATTTCTTCCAACTGCTTGCCAGCAATCAACATGTCATCCACATACAAAATACGGATCAGCCAACTGCCATCCTTAGCCTTCTTTGTATATAGACAATGATCGAACTCACTACGTTTGTAGCCTTGAGAAAGCATAAACTTGTGGAATTTATGGTACCATGCCCTCGGTGATTGTTTTAAGCCATAAAGACTCTTTAACAACTGGCATACCCAATCTTCCTTGCCTTTCTCAACAAACCCTTCTGGCTGCTGCATGTAAATTTCCACATCTAAATCACCATGCAAGAACGCTGTCTTGACATCCATTTGGTGCAACACCAAATCTAATATGGCAACCAATGCAAGAAAGCATCTCAGTGTAGTCATCTTGACCACCGGAGAGAAGACTTCATCAAAGTCAATGCCTTGTTCTTGCTTAAAGCCCTTGGCAACAAGCTTTGCTTTGTACTTTGGCTGACTATCATGAGCGGTGATCTTATACCTTTAAACCCATTTACAGGGTAGAGCCTTTTTGCCCCGTGGTAATTTAACTAGCTTCCATGTCTGGTTTTTATGCAGAGCTGTCATCTCTGATTGCATGGCCAATTGCCAATTCCCGGAGTCCTTCATTTGCACTGCTTCCTTGTAACATGAAGGCTCATTGCAATCAGTCAACATGACATAGTTCATAGATGGAACAAACCTATCAAGAGGTCGCGTGACACGTCCAGATCTACGCACAATAGGTGGCTCAGGCTCAGCCACAACCTGTGGTTCCACTCTATCCTATCCTTGCTCCTCTTGAGCCTTGACATTTTGTCTTGCACGTGCAGGTCCATCTTCTTGGAAGACAACTCTTCTAATCTCCTCAACCCTCTTTGGTTTAGAATGATATTTGGATTCATTAAAGTGAACATCATTGTTGCGGACAACCTTTCTGGATTCGGGATCCCAAAGTCTGTACCCCATCTCACCAGAATTACCATAGCCTAGAAAGATGCACTTTCTACTCTTTTGCTCAAGTTTGTTCCTAAATTCTTTTGGAACGTGAGTATATGCCTCACAACCAAAGACTCTGAGATGCTTGTATGAGGGCATTTTGCCTAACTATACCATCTCTGGCACTGAATCCTTCTGCAAAACCTTGCTAGGAGATCTATTTACAAGATGAACAGCTGTTGATACAGCTTCAGCCCAAAACCCGTTTGGCGGCTGTGCATTAGACAACATACTTCTGACCTTCTCTTGTATGGTCCTATTCATCCTCTCAGCAACACCATTTTGAGGAGGATTGTAAGGAGCAGTAAGTTCATGTTTTATACCTTTTGACTCACAAAAGTCCTAAAAGGCCTTTGAAACATACTCTCCACCATTGTCAGTGCGTAAGCATTTAAGCTTCTTGCCACTCTGATTCTCCACAAGTGTCACAAACGTTTTGAAAACACTAAACGCTTCATCCTTGTGCTTGAGAAAGTAAACCCATACTTTCCTCGAGTAATCATCTATAAATGTCATAAAGTAAGAAGCTCCCCCTAGAGATAGATTAGGCATAGGTCCACACAAATCACTATGAACAAGTGCCAACTGTGTATCTCTTCTACTACTTCTATGCTTATGTGGATGCTGTGTTTGCTTACCATACAGACAATGTTCACAGAATTCAAAATCATTAAATGAAAAGCCAGGCAAATAACCAGAACGAGACAAGATTTCCATTCCCTTCTTGGACATATGTCCTAACCGGCTATGCCACAAAGAAACGTTCGGCTGCTCGGTTACATTGATTACATTTTTCGAGATATTTGATACATAAATCATGTAAAGTCCTCCAGACTTTACTCCATGTGCTACTGTCATAGAACCCTTGGATATCTTCCACATGTTTTGTCCAAAAGTGGTGACGTAGCCAGCATCATCAAGTAAACCTGTGCTGGTCAAGCTCTTTGTAATTGCGGGAACATGTCTCACATTCTTCAGCGTGAAAGAAGAGCCATTCTGAAACTTCAATTGAACATCTCCAACACCTAAGATCTCACATGTCTGCCCATTGCCTAGCCGAACATGATCTTTAGTGGTCACATAAGAGGTAAACCACTCCTTGTTTGGAGACACATGAAGTGATGCCCCTGAGTCTATAATCCAGTCACTCAGTGCATTTCCATCAGATGCTGTAAGAAGAGCTGAGTCCATTGTATTCTTCAAGAAGTAGATGTCTCCTGACACTAGACTGTCATCCTCTGCAACAGTGTTTGTCACATTTATTTCTTGAATCTTCACTGAGGACTTGTTCTTCTCACCATGGTCTTCCAGCTTTCTCTTTGCCTTTTTCTGCTTTCCATTCTCTGCAGTCTCTTTTCATGTGACCCTTCTTGCCACAATGGTAGCATTCTATGTCACTCTTGCCTTTAGCACTGCGGGACTTGCTACGAGATTGATTCCTCTTTCCACCTTTGTACTTTTCTTTGGTCCTTCCCCTGACAACTAAGGCTATTCCTTTGCCTTTGTCCATTGTCTTTCTATTGGTTTCTTCAGTAAGCAGACTTCCTTCTACACCTGCTATGTTCAAACCATCTGGAGGTGCAGAATTACTCAAAGCTGTGCGAAAAGTGTCCCAACTTTTCGGCAATGTGATCAACAGGAACATAGCTCTAACAGGTTCATCAAACTTGACACCTTGAGCTGACAATTGACTATAGATTGTGTTGAATTCATTTAGATGATTGGACATAGGTGTCCCTTCTTTCATCTTCAAGTCAACAAGCTTCTTAAGCCAGTATACCTGTGAAGCTGCACTCTGCTTCTCATAAAGATCACTCAGCTTTAACCATGCTTGATAAGCCGACATCTCGTCTGCTACATTGAAGTAAACGCTTTCTGCCAAAGTCAGCATAATGGTAGAAAGTGCCAATTCATCCATTTCGCTCCATTCATCTTCGTCCATATCTTCTGGTTTTATCCCTTTGAGCTTTATAGGTTTTATCTGCTTCTTTTGTACCAACACGTGCCAAATCTGCTTCTTCCACAATGGGAAATTGGTTCCATCCAACTTCTTGATATTGTAAAGAGCAGTGTCCTGTGATCCAGCTATAGCTACGCTTCACAGTAGTTTACTTTCCTGGGAAAAATTCGGCAGAGTTTCCCTTGTAAACTGACCTCTGAACCAATATCAACCTGATGAACTAGTGGATGTCGCCTACAGTCTGTGTGTAGATGCGCCCGTGTCGTATGTGACACGCCTCCAAGAATTGTGAGCCGTCCTTCAATGTGTAGACAGCCACAAATCAACACTCTGGGAGTGTCGATATCCTCAACACCTGTAGTCGTAGGCCGAAAACCCCAAATTTGCAGAGTCGGATCTGCACCCGCTGAGACCACGTAGTCGAAAATGGCCTGCGCAGAACTTTGTCGAAGCCGAACGGTGACCGAGATGACCTCAGAATGAAATTCTGAGAACACCATGCCCTTCGACCCTTCCCACAGGATTTGGGGCCGTGTCTTCGCTTGTCGAATTTCACTCCAATCTGAGCTGGTGACTCTAGCCTCCTACAGTGCTGCCCCGAGCCTCGATTTGAGCTCTGATACCAGTTGAAGGAGTACGAGCGGAAGTGCGACGCGAGAGAGAGTGGGAGAAGAAGAGCACGACGATATTTTGAACTCGCTCTACTGTAATGTGTAGAGTATAGTGAGTTCTTATTAGGTTTTTACAAAAGAATATGTGTACATACCTGGCGGCCCGCCCACTTACCTGGGCGACCACATTGGGCTTTACACCCCAACACCTGTCAGGTGGGATCAATGGCCCCTATTAATTGGGGGCGGCGGGATTGGTTTTGTGCCATTCGATGCTAAATTAATCTCCAAGTGATTACCATGTGATCCCAATTAAAGTGAACCTCAAGTAAACTCAATGTGAACACCAAGTGATTGCCATGTGATTTCCAATTGGGATGTGATCACCTTGTGAACCCATCTGTTCCAAAGTGATCCCATCCAAAGTGATCACCCTTTGAACACCATGTGATCTCCACCTCATCAATTTTGCTATAGCATTGCAAGGTTCAAGGCTCGTGCATAGAACCCGGTTGGAATACTTTTATTCTTGGGAATAAACGAACAATCTACATCATTTAAAGGTCGTGGATCGTCGATCCCACCTGTCAAATAGTCATTTGGGGCGGGGGAGGGGGGGTAATGGAGGGGGGGCTCGTGACTATTTGACACCCCCCTTGTCAGGTGGGATTTACGGTCCACCATCTTCGAACGATGTGGACCGTCCAATTATTCTCAAGAATAAAAAGATTCCGGTCCACCATCGTAGATCCCACCTGACAGAGGGGGTGTCAATTAGTCGAGTCGGGGGGGGGGGGGGGGGGGGGGGTGTTTAGGGGGGGGTTCCTGGAATTTCAGTTCCTTCTCGTGCTACCTTTTTAACGTAAATCTCCAAAGCTTATTGAGCTTTTTTACACCGTCCGATCGGATGCAAGGCTAACCGTCAGATATAGGGCTACACAAATGATTTTGCATTGTGCTCCTCCTCGTCAATTCTCCTGATTTGCAGCGGCAGAGGCAGCAGCAGTAGCCATGGTGCAGCGCCTCACGTACCGCCGCCGTCACAGCTATGCGACCAAGTCCAACCAGACCCGGGTGGTGAAGACTCCAGGTAGAGCTTATGTTGAGAGAGAGAGAGAGAGAGAGAGAGAGAGAGAGAGAGAGTTGTTTCTGGATGGCCCTCATCTTGTGGCATTCGGGTATTCCGAGCTCAGACAAGCGCATTTTGATAATTTGTCTCCGCATTGCGATGTGGAAGATGCATTGCAAGGATGTCTACGAGAATGACACCTGAAATCGCGGATTTGCCCATGGATAGAAAAGTCCTCGAATTGACGCACATTCGAAATCGCCGATGTGCTTTGCAGAGAAAGATGACTACCTGCATTCCATTCATCCTGATATCGCAATTATGATGATGTCGTATTACGCACATAGATGTGCTCTTGAGAGAAGCTTGCTTATGGAGAGCCCACAGTTCAAGTCGAACAAGTTTCTCTGAAGAGCACATTGGCAGCAGTGAGGCTTCCTGGCTCGTGGAACAAGGCTCGCTCAATTAGAGTGCAAGCTTCATTGTATTTGAGTTTCTATGGGTCAATTTGACGAAGGCTTCTATATTGCCAGTCTCAACGATGGTTTAACTTCTTTGCAGGCGGTAAGCTTGTATTTCAATATGCAAAGAAGCGCGCACAGGGGCCGAAATGTGCAATCACTGGAAAGCGTATTCAGGGGGTCAGTTGCTTTCTCTGGTATTAGGTGGCCAATCAGTTTCGTGTAAGTTTGGTACTCCTCAAGCAATGAGTTTTGTTGTAGATTCCACATCTGCGACCTGCCGAATATCGGAACACTCGTTTGAGTAAAAGGAAGAAGACGGTCAATCGTGCATACGGTGGTGCTTTGTCAGGAAGTGCTGTCCGTGAGAGGTGCTCAGTCCTCTCAACTCGTTCGCTTTGAA
The DNA here is from genome assembly GCF_014529385.1 of Adiantum capillus-veneris. Lineage (NCBI taxonomy): Eukaryota > Viridiplantae > Streptophyta > Polypodiopsida > Polypodiales > Pteridaceae > Adiantum > Adiantum capillus-veneris. The sequence continues at coordinate 3,023,419 of NC_140951.1, forward strand.
TCTGTTGCAATGTTTGTTGCTCAGCATGATTTCGTTGTTGTCTTGGTTTTGTAGAATTATCCGGGCTTTTTTGGTGGAAGAGCAGAAGATTGTGAAGAAGGTTCTGAAGATCCAGAAGTCCAAGGAGAAGCAATCTGCAAAGGCCCAAGCATAAATCATTAGATTTCTTGCCTAGTGTTGCAGCTAAGGGTGCTGAAACTAGATTTTGAGAGATTTTTGTAATGTTTGCCCTCTCCTTTTTCAAAGGAAGTGTTCACAGCTGAGATAATTTTAAAATTGTGAAAGAGGGCCCATGATCCATACCTGTGCAATAGAGAAGGGGTATTTTAATCATTGAGTTTTCTTGGTTTTTTACTCGTGTTTGAGTGTGTGTGTGTGTGTGTGTGAGAGAGAGAGAGAGAGAGAGAGAGAGAGAGAGGATTATACGCAGGATCATTCTCAAGAGACCTCATAGTTTATCTGACGAGTCTTGAACTCGAGTCTTGTTACTCTAGAGGAAAATGGGATAACCAATCTACCACACTTGGGTGATAGAAAGGCAATGACAGTGTAACATTTTCGATTTTATGCTGCATATTTTTGTCACAAGGTTATTGGACCCCTACTTCTGAGTGTAAGTCATACGCTTCATGATCTCTCACATGACTAAGAGGGCCTCATACTGGCCACAACAATGCATCTACGGTAACCAATTTTTTAGACTCTTTGAATGGGCGTATGTAGAGTCAGGTCTTCAAAGCAAGAGAGATTGTAAATGGGGGTGCTTCATCCTTCTTTGCAGTGGTTTTAGCTGGGGCTAGACCTGATATCAAGTGTAGTGTCTATGCCTTATGCATGACTTTTTTTGAGGCAAATGATATCATATGGTGGCTTCAGAGATTCACTGGAGTGATAGACCTGGGTGTGATCTTTATGAAGCCATTCGCCTTTGTACAGACAATTATGAGAAACTGATGGTCTTGTGTGTCTACTATAGAAATTTCCCAAAAGGAACATTTTCTGTTTTTTCACTCAGTGACCTTTCCCACCTATAAAGGTTCTTTATTGACTTTCCACAGTAATATTTCGAGTGCATGGCGAGCAGTGGGGAATCCATGAGCCACTGGCAGTAGTAGTATTTATAGGAAATGGCACCAAGGCTCCTTTCCTGGGCATTAATTTGTGGGGAAGGGGGCCAATATACGTTGACAATTGGAAGGTGCTCACTGCTGTTCAGGAGACAGGTTGGCTAGAGGTAAGCGGGTACAGGTCTGCAGGTGCGCACTAATCTGATGTGCTATGATTGGATGGCACGAGTAAAAATTTCAGGTATGCCGAGACTTTGAGCATCATTTGGCCCCTATAGTGAGTAGATGCATGGCTCTTATCTGTTGCCTCACGACCCCTGAGCGTCAGGGCAAGTATCAAGTAAAATCTTTATTTTTGTTTGCATGTCACACGACTCACGGAAGGGCTGTGAAGTCTGTGAACAAAGGCTGGGGAGATCACAGCCGTGAGCATCAAATCAAAACAAAACAGGTCAAGGAATTAAACCCCTTTTAACTCGGGCATTGCATGTGAGCTTACAATATAGGGTTGTAAATATGGGCGAGGGTACAACACGCACGCGTGGATGAGATGGCTAGCCCATGTGTCGCCATACGTGGGCTGTGAGGTCATGGGTTCAAAATCGGGTGCCGAGGCCCTCATTTTTTGTGCTGCCCGGTTTAATTTCTCCCTGATTTTTGTGCTACCTGGGTTTGATCTGCCTCGGGATCCTGCCTTGGACTTCCGGGCGATGATCCCCTTACCGCCCCCTCTTTAATGCCCTGACTGTCATGGCGAGGCCCCCCTCTTCATTGCACTAGTATGTTATTGTGAAGAGAGAGAAGCTAAACGTACTCATTTTTGTTAGCCTGTAGAAACTTGTCCATCCTCACTATCACGTGAACTTTGGAATGATAAGCCTGTTTGTGCTTAAAATGGCGTATGGTAAAATGTCAAGCTGGATGCGATTGACCGCAAATGCCTGCAATGCACATCAAGCGTATAAAAGTATTCACTATTAGTGGGAAGGGCTACATCTGTTTTCCAAGAGTTCTTTGATTCGTGGGCCAGTCTTGTGCCTTATAAACTGAACACGGCCCTCAACATCGGTGACTCGTAGGCATATCCGAGTGACATACAGTTGTTGTGTGATTGTCTCTTTTGAAGCCTTTGTCGGCTCTTTCCCTTTCGCATTTAATTTGTACTAGTATATAAACCCGTCTTCCATATGGGATAGGAGAAGAAACATAATTTTTTAATTGATAAGAGAGAGGGAAAGCTCTTTTTATTGTTTTGTCCAGCGAGATGCCCATGAGTGTGCTTGAGAATTTTTATTTTTCATTGTATCTACATATGTTGTTCTATTGTACAGGAAGTTTGTTCACGCTTGGCCAAATACAATTTAATTGCTAATAGAGGTATTCATGGACATGAATCTAAAAAGCACTTCTAGCCACCGATATGGATATTTGTTTTGGTGATAGGTTATGTGAGATGAAAAATATTCCTACATAAACGCATATGAGAATTGTGTTATTAATACAAGGAGTAATAGGTGCAATTTTATGCCTGTTTTAGTGTAGAAGCATATGTTGAGAAAAAGATGTAAAAATCATGCAGAATATAATAAATCCCCATCCAATCCACCAACCATCATTTTTCAAGGAGCATATAGTAAGAGTTGGTGCAAGTATAGGCTTGATCCTTTTTTAATGCATCTTGCACTTAGTGTGGTCTATAACATGCAAAAGACTATAATCTAGCACATTCCCTTGGTAGTATATTTTAAAACTCCAATACACGAGTGCTATGTGGCCATCTTGGACTCCATGACGAGCTTTCTCCTTTCCATGTGGCAATACTACAAATCTCTTCGTTTAGATGAAAAATACGACATGCTTATGATGTCTTTTGGTAACCATGTGCTTTCTCCAAACTAAGCAATGGGAGAAGTGCAACTTACATCTTTGATAATGGTCTCTTTAGTACCATTGGCTCTTTCATATTTAGTGTTGGCCTTCAAAGATGACCCACCATTGTAGCCCAAAGCTTGTGCACTACTTGACTAATCTTTGAGTTGCTAACTTACCTGTTGATTGTTGCGCCTTGACCTATTGCTTATGAAGCCATAGTTTCTCAAGTCAAATTAGCTACTTTTCTAAGAGATGATTGGTTCCAACCTTTTTCAACCAATTTATGATCAATACAAATTAAAGTTCTTGATTGTTTATTTGCAAAGGAGAGAAAACCCTTTTAAAGGATAAGAAATCTAAATATTTAATCAACCATCTTTGTAATGTTAAACAATGTGATTAACCCATAGTTTAGTGGTATGGCATTGCATAAAAATGACATCTTTTCCAAAAACATGAAAGTATATAGTGATGACACCATCACTAATCACATCTCTCGAAAACTGCAAAAAGCTTTTTTAAAAGAATAATATATTTAGTGTTTTGATCAATACTTACTCAGGGAAAGATATACTTGATCTGATTTTCTCAAATCATGGCCAATCCAAATACACTATAAGGCTAAGACCAATTTTCAAACGCACTACCCCACACCGCTTCCATTGTCTAGCTTGTATCCACCTAGATACCCACTATAAGCTCTATCCGTACAACATCCATCTACTAGCAAAACCCATATCCATAATCAATTGAGACCTAACCTTGTCAACCAATTCACTAATGCACTTGTGTCAAGAATTTGGTAGCCTAATCCTCACGTAGTACTTGTGCTCATCAATTTTATTGTCCACTGCACTGTCTGTTTTTGAGGCGTAAGAACCTCAATCAATGGATCAATTGAGCACAAATCTACGTCACATGGCGTCATTTGAGCACATATCTACATTCGACAATAGGCATAAGAACTTCAATCAATGGCGTCACTTGAGCACGTCATACCTACATCCCACAATAGGTGTCCATTTGCTAGAAACAAATATTTCCCTAGACTAATGTACTTTGAGAGTGTTATGATGTCTAACCACCTTTTTATTAGGCCTTAATGTGTATTCATGCCCTATCATCCACTCTGCACATACATTGCCTACATTGTTGCTCGATAGAAAGATAGGTTTATTTTCTACCTATAAATTTTTACTAATTTTGAAATTTGAAGGTGAGAGAATGTACTAAATGTAGAGAAGTTTGATGTTTAAAAACCTTCAAATATATTCAATTTATCGCTAGAATTCTCCATCTGTATGATTTCCAAGTTTCATATTGAGCACTGGCAGCAACCCAAGTTGCTGCTCGCCAAGCTATTAATCATGGGGACCTTTCCTGATTGGCTAGCCTAGTACCTTGAGTGCCAATTCATCTACACTTTCTTGTTCCTACTCCTTTTCTCGTCATAATTGAAGACTATAATGGTCTACTATCATTGCTTACGCACTACGCATAAGCACTCATGAATCCCTCAATATCTGCATTGACCAACTAAGCGTACATATATATTTGAAGGCACAACAACGCAAGTCAGTGTGCCATGCGTTTATTAATATTGTGTGTAATTTGCACATGTTAGAAGTTAGACTTGCCTTGGAGTCTAGCCATTCAATTCATCGCATTGAGTCTTGACATTCTGTAGAAAACCTGACTAAACACTATTGAGATTGCTCAAAAACTGGCCATGATCAGCCACATCACAACTCCTCACCATGGGCAACCCCATTGAAGCACTGGACAGAATGACAACTGCCAAATCCAGTAGTAACATAACCTTCATTATTAAAAGTCTCGGCAACTTGTAAAGTTTGAAACAACATGCACCCTCCTTTTGGCCAAAAAAATCGGTTTTCTAAATATTGAAGTTTGTGGAAAGTTTGGTAGTGAGTGAAGGAGAGAAAGGTTGGTGGAAGGTGAAGGGTCACAAATCCCTTATGTAATGTATGGCCTAGTATAAAGAGGTCCATTTCTCAATAAAAGTTTATCCAAGTTTGTGTACATGAGATGCAATGCTCTTTATGAACTTGTGATCACCTGCACTCAACTGAAGATCGTGTTTATGAGTCCAAGTTAGCCTATCTTGGAACCTAATTTGCTTAAGTCACACCACTTGTTCACACATATCTTACACGGATGCCTCATGGTACAACTTAGCACCCTAGCTTAGATTGACCCTTTCTTTTAAAACATAGTTCATCATTACTACATATTTGCAAACAAATAAAATCTTCATAATGCTGCATTTTTCTAGCCACCAACTTTGCAATGTTTCTCACCAAATAGAAAGAAGGGCTCAATAAAGAAACCCCCCCACATGTGTCCACATCAAACTGTGTTGCAGTCGGGCATATAGAAAGTCAAGCCCCAAATTTGACATGCTATTGAATGGCAAGTGCCTCTCAAAGTCCATTCAGTTGAGAGAACCCATTGGGTGTTGTAGCCTCTCCTCAACTTCTACAACCTTATAGCCCCATGTTAGCTGTTGAGACCAAGCAATCCTTACTGCGATATCATTGAAATTGAATTCTGCTAACCGGCCCCAAGATTGCTAGTGGAAATTTTATAAGGTAACTCTCTTGTAGTGCAAAAAGATTTTGGTTGAAAATAGCCCAATCCTTTGTGGTGCACATTGGAGTGTTTTCTTTTGGCATCTCTTCATTACGAACTCCAACATTTATCGATTGGAAATATTCCATATTTGCAAATGACCTACTGATACACTTACTCTTGCCTTGTCTCATGGCTTGACATTCATGTCGGACACAATAAGCTACAATTTTAGAATGAAATAATCTATAAGGCCCACTCAAAGAACTCTCAACTATCGTAGTCACCCTTCTCTTCCATCAAAGACCAATTTGAATTTTTTGAGCTCAATAGTTGTGTGGCCACATTAATCAATTTGTCTTTAGCAACCTCGTTAATTCTCAAATGCTCTTGAACATCCTGAATCCACTACACTAACACCCATGAATCTTGCATACCATAATACATAACTGGGGATATGAGCGTCCTTAACATACATGTCTGAGTCATTGTATGCTGAGTCTAATTGCCGATTACTCCTCCTAGAGGTTAATCCTCTTCACATTTGGTTCTCCTCATGGCCCATGATATCTAGACTTCGCTACATTTGTTGCTATGCCTATTAAATTGTTTGCATATGTTGCTCCAACAATATACCATGGTCTCTATATGACATACATACTCATCAATGTGTTCCATACACACTTACCATACATACCATTATGGAAGTGCACCACACAAGTGGCATACATGATGGCCAACATGTTCCCTATGTAAGTGTCCTTCTCAAGTAGCATGTATCCTACTGCAAGCTTTGCACACACGACTCTTGGATACAAAATAAAGGGAAAGAATGAGAGGTCACCTACCTCTTCCCCACATGCAAATGAAGAAAAAAGAAAAGCGTGCAAATAGTGAACATAGTTGGCACCTTCAACTGCATGGCTCTAGAATCAATAGAATCAGACATCGTAAGCAAAGATTGTGAAATTTATAGTCTTGGTACCATTGCCATCGATCTCACCACTAGCCACCAAATATCCATCAACTTCCTCCACCGTCTCTTGCATCTGCATGTTAGAATTATGAATGAGTACTTTTGGTGGTCAAAGCGTTGGTTCAAAAAGTTGTCATGGACACAAAGCTTGTTTGTATCTGGATGCTCTTGAAATTGTTGGTCTAAATAAATAAATTAGAGGTTGTTTCAATTTTTGAAAGCAATAGCCCATCACTTCAAACTTGGAAGTGCAACACTTATAGACCCAACAAATAATTTCCAAATTTAAACTTGGAAAAGTCAATGAAATTGGTTGTCTTTCACAAGGGTAAGGGCCAAAAAACTCATTGTGCATGGTTTTAGGAGCCATAGTTAGAGCCCTCATCTTGGAACGAGAGCACTATCTATATATTAATTGGAGTGGGGGGATCAAGAGAGGAGTGCAAAAGAGCATTAGCTAGTGAATGGGTATATTCTCTCCCTATAGCCTATTACAACATAATGGAGGCAATTGCTCCTCATTCAAATTGTGGAGTTGCCATGGTGGCTAATGAAGTCATTGATTTCCACTGCTCCTTGGGTTATGCTCGTGCAACCTCACCCCCTGGGTCCTGCACGATGGCTATCTCTTCACCAAAGTTCAGATTCATGCCGCCCACAATTGTTAGTTTGCTCTCTCCTGCTTCCAAGCTTGGCTGAGAAATATCCTCTAGGAGAAACGGAGCAGGGCTTTCTCATATGTAAATCTATTATAAATGACTTTGCCAAGAGAGAAGCATTGAGTCTTTACCCGCATGATGCAATAACCTCTGCTTCTCTCTAAGCAGAATCTCTTATATCTAGAAGAGTGTGTTTTCTTGCCTTGCTCTCCTAGATATGGGAGAGCCTTTTGCGATTTAATTACCATGCTACAAGTTCCCATTTCTAGGCCATTATGAGGCACTCAAGGGTACAACCATTGTAGGAGGACTAATTATTAAATTTGCCTTTTGTGATTTAATTACCATGCTATAGGTTCCCATTTCTAGGCCATTATGAGGCACTCAAGGGTACAACCATTGTATAAGCATCAAGGTCTCTTGGGATTGTTCCTACAATGTATAATATTCACTTCTCCTTCTTAACCATTGTGGTCTCTTGGGATTGTTCCTACACTGTATAAAATTCACTTCTCCTTCTCCTCCTCCTCCTGATCTCTCTCTCTCTCTCTCTCTCTCTCTCTCTCTCTCTCTCTCTCTCTCTCTCTCTCTCTCTCTCTCTCTCTCTCTCTCTCTCTCTCAATTTTGAATCTCCTGGGCAAGTTTGTCAATTAGACGCATGATCACGCATCCCCATGACTACATTGTCAAACATGTTTTGGATGGAGCAGTTGTTAAAATGTATGCACACTCTTAAATGATGTAAAAGTCACTTGAATGTATTTCAAAAGAGAAATTAAACAAAGGAAGAAGCTATCCACCGTGGTCCGTGGAGAGATGATTAAGCAGGCGAGGGGAGTTGACCCTTGGGGAGGGGGTGTATAAAGCGACGAAGTATCATAATAATTTAGGTGTTTTAGGTGTCCTCTCGCCAATTTTTTTAGAAAAAGATACATCTTATCTTATCTTACTATTATAATGGATGCGTGGCTCTTGCCCGATGGTACACGGCCCTTGCGCGACCATGTAACATGGATAATATTTGGAAGGGATAAGGACCTCCCCCTATGAGCCCTTTGGTGTGTCGAAAAAGAAAAATTCCATGCTTAGAAGAAGGATTTCTACCAATTCAATAGTATACACATTGAGCCCACTATATTTAAGTAGTACATTGGTGAGTGACAAATATGGTACTCTCACGAAAGTACAAGAAGTTCTCGATGGGGTTTCTGTCTGCAATGTCATCACTTGGAACATCTTGATTGCATGATATGCTCAACATGTTTTTGACAAGGAAGCACACGAGATGCAAAGGAAAGTCCTCTCTCCAGATGCAATTGTGTCCTTACGCAAGGCATTGACATGGGTGAGAGAATTCACTGTGAGATTGCTAGTCAGGGTCTGTTAGAGAAAGATATTGTACTTGGTAGTGCTTTGATCAATATGTATGCCAATTGTGGTTCCATCATGAAAATATAAAAATTTCTTAATGGGTATCCTCTCTGAAATTCCTTCAGTTGGAACATGATTGCAGGATATGCCTATGCTTGCACCTTGAAGGCATGTGGCCTTATGCAAGATCCTCACGCGCGTGACAAATTCTTGATGAGATCAGGGCTTGTTGGAGAAACATGTTGTGCTTGGAAATGCTTTTATGAATATGTATATCAACTGCGGTGCCCTTATGAAAGCACATAAAGTTATTGATGAGCTTTTTAAAAAAAATGACGTCTCTTGGAATGCACCAATTGTAGGACACGCCCAACATAGGGTAAAGCGGGCCAATTTAACAACCCTTAAGCTCTACATGGTTGCTTTTTTCGTACTCTTCACCATTTTGAGAAAAAAAGGAAGCAAGCGATAGCGTTGCCACCCAAAAACTACCCGCATCTTGGGTGATTTCATACGCGACACACCAGTGGTAAAGATCGACGACAAAATCAATATTCTTGTGCTAAAAAATGGGGCACTAGTAGCACGACAGCATGAAGCCACTTTTTAGGTCGATACTACCAAAATCATGCATCGAACGATGAAGATTTAACCTCAGCTAAGATAGCCGCTAGATATCTCACTCGTTTTGCTATCCCAAAATGGTCAACAATGGTCATTGGGTGACTATCGAGGTGATTATTGACTATAAATGATTGATGTGGTTGACAATGCAGACAAGCTCAAGAGGTGCACACAAAGTCTCAAGGAGACACATAGATTCTTGGGCACCCTGCTGAAGGGGAAGTGTAAGGTGTGAGTGTAAGGTGCAACGGAAGTGAATGTTGAACTTTGCTCAAGATGAGTGCTCCGAACTGTGCTTAAGGTTCCTTTTACTTAGGGAAGGGAGAGCCTTCCGTACTTTAATGAGAGAGTGCAAGTGATCACAAACAAAGTGGATAAACACTGTGAATGAAGGTGTTGAGATTGAGAGATAGAGAGAGAAGAATACGACACCAGAATGTTGTCAAACCCTCATATGAGGACCCCTCTCTCGATGGCAAGAGAGCTCTATGCTATTGATTGCACAAAACTGGTACAAGATATGAATGCAAGTCGCAAGGCTATGATGCAAGGTGAATCTAGATTTGAAGATGACGGCAACGACGAGAATGGCGACAATGACGATTGAAAATACTATCTTTTGGGATGTTCTTCTTCTGCTGAATTTTGCTGTGCAAAACACTGCCCTTGCTGGTTGTAAAACGCTGATTCTACTGCCTCAATATGCTGATTGGATGTCTTGAAAAACACTGGTCTGCTGTCTCTTAAAAACGTTGGATTGCTGGCTTGAAACACTAGTACAGGGGGCTACAGAAGCGCTGTCTAAGGGCTAAAAATGCCGGTGGTTCACTGTTAAAAACGCTGGTGGTTCATTGCTGAAAATGCTAGAGTTTCAAGGGTCTTGCTTGAGAATCTCTCCAGAGGGCCTGCCGCACTGGGTGCTTGTTGCCCTCCTTCCTCTTTCTGCCAAAATTGCTAGCGCTAGGGTTTCCTTATATATAATCTTAAGTCAAATTTCCCTACCCAGTTCCCAACAAAAGTCACTTAAAAATAATAAGTGAAAAATGTCCAAAAATAGGAAAAATAGGTCTATGCACTGTAAAAATGCTCCTGGTGGGTTCTGATGGAAATCTAATGGTCATGCTGTGTGCAAACAGAGGATATGCATCTAATCTAAGTTCCTGGACATGCACGGTCTGTGAATAGACTCACAAAAATGCCAGATCACTTCCTAATCTAATTGAACTGAACCCATGTCATGAAGTAGCTTGTCCACGTACACATAGGGTTAGATGTGCATGTGACATCTCCTCCTTTGCAAAGTGAGGTACTAGTACTGAATTGTATGGCATTGAGGGAGATCGCCAATAGTGTCTGCAATCCTCTGAAGGACTCTTCGCCGGCCCACTCTGATGTGTGGGTTTTGCGATACTTGAACTTCATAAAGGTCTGCAACGCTTGCTTCTTTGGGCCGTGCCGAAAGTAACACAAAGTCATCTGTGGCTCCTTCAATGCTTCAACTTCGTTGATAGTCATGCCTCTACCTTCTTTAAGAATCTCCGAGGATTTAAATTCCTAAAACTACTTCCAACACAAAACCATGAACATACCCATTGTTGGGGTATAGGCGCCCGTGCCTTGCCCGGCCGCCCAGAGTCTGGGCACCCACTGACTTGTATACCTTATACATAGCATAAGTGTATAGGGGGCTGCTCACTCTTTGGAGTCTCCCCACCCATATCTGTGTGTCGTGTGTCTCCTTCTCTCTCTCATTCTCTGTCTGTGGTGCTCCCCGATCCCCTTCAATTGGTATCAGAGCTATGGTGACTGCGGAGAGCACGACGGCTTTGAGAGCTTCGAGGCGATAGCTCGCTCGCTCTCGACGGTGGAGTTCGATCGCGGAGTTTCACGGAGAGCGATTTTAGCTTGAGGAGCATTGTCTTTGGAGCTTAGGAGCTTGGTGTGGTCAAGCTTGGTCGAGGAGGCGGTTGCGGCTTCCTTGGTGAGAGGAGCTTTTGAGCTCAGTGGAGCTCGTTAGAGAAGTGCTCGGCGAAGGAGAGCTTGACATTCGAGTGCTTGGATGCTGTTGTGGCAGAGCTCTTGTGTTGGAGCTTGCATTGAGAGGACATTGCATCACGCAGAGTGGAGCAGGAGCAAGTTCAAGACTGTGTGCAGCTCGTTTTTGCCATTTTCGGGCTCTAAAACGCAGTTTTTTGCGTAGCTCCGTCATACAGAGTCAGATCTACATGATCCAGGAGTCTAGGTCAGGGTTTTGGCACGCTCCGGACGCGATGGTGATGTCTATTTGCTGAAATTATGCTTTGAATTACAGCAGGTACAGCAGCAAGTTTATTTGTGCACTCTTGGGTCCCAAAAACACTGTTTTTGGCATAGCTTTCACACCCGGACTCGGATACATATGATCCAGGAGTCTACCTTGGGGTTTTGGCATGCTCCGGACGCGCTCGTCATATCAGAATTTTAAAATTCTGAACGCTGAATTTTCTGCAGCAGCAGCAGTTGTTTATTGTGTGTCGAGGATTCCACACATGGTTTGCTCTCAGATGTGAGAGTGATATTTGCTGCAAGTTTCCTCACAGGTGGGAGGATACGATGTATGCCTTATGTGGTTTGATGCTCAGGGAGACTAATGTGATTGCATTTTGAGCTTGGCAATGTATGCCTCGAGCATGTTTTTTGGCAGTCACAGGTAGAGCAGATATTTGTGTACTAGATTTGCAGGTGTTTGCAATGATGTATGCAAAGTGTGGAGATTGGTGCATGCATTTGGAGTGCGGTTTGATGCGCTTTGGTTGCTCATGGTTTTGAGCGTGCAGTCAATTTGGTTACTGGTTTTGTGGCCGTTTTATTGACGAAACTCTGGCGAAATTTTCCCAGGAGTTTTATGCGTATCATTTATGCGATCTAGGTAGAGATTGCGGGTTGCACTCAACATTTGTCTGCGGTGTTCTCTGCAGGTGGGAGATTTGTGCGTGTGTATGCATCGATACCGCACAGTGTGGGCTTGGTGATTAGCTCACGGGTTTGACAGGCGTACAGTTATCTTGGCACACTCACAGGAGTGAGTATTGTGATGTATGCTTGTGTGGCTACGAGCTAGGTAGCCGGATTCGAGCACTAATGGCTTGAGGTTTTTCAGCAGGTTTCAGCTACAGGTTTACAAGTTTACAGGCAGGTTTGAGGGCTTATTTGGGCGCTGAATTTTCAGCCATTGTTTCCTCTTTGCAGGTGTCCATGTATGGCTCAGTTGTAGGCTGATCTGGGACACATTTGTGACTTGTTTATGCAGCTGTTTAAGAGCTGAATTTTGGGGCTGTTTTGGGACTGATTTGCAGCCATATCTTACAGCCATATTTGCAGACTTTTGTTGATGCGATTCGAGCCAGTTTAGGGCTGATTTGGTTGACATTTGCTACTCATTGTTGGTTGCTCTTTTGCGAGCATTATGGTTGATTTTTCATTTGACTTCCAGCGTTATGGTCTGACACAGTTTGATGGTGTAGATTTTGTTGCTTGGAAGGAGCATATGCTTGTTGCATTGACGGATTTGGGGCATGATAAACCCTTGCGTGGTTTATCGGCGAAGCCCAAGTCTATGCGTGATGATGATTGGCAGGATCTTGATGAGTTAGCCATGTCTACGATTCATTTGCATCTGGTTGAGTCTGTTTACTGGCAGGTCTCGAGGGAGACTACAACTCATGCTTTATGGCAGAGTTTACATGCTATGTACGCGACATCCATGTCTACAGGGGAGTCTAGTCCCACTTCTATGTCCATGGGAGAGATTGATCCCACACGCAAGTCTCAACGGCATAGAGACTTGACATGTTGGCATTGTGGACATAGAGGGCACATTAGGCGTCGATGTTTCAGGCGTTTGAGACAACGGAGGCGACAAATGCGTGATGCAGATTTGGGCATGACAGATGCTAGTGAGATCAGTACGGTGGTTACTGAGTATGCTTGTGACGGCGATGTCACATTTACATCTAGCTTGTCTTCAGACAATCTTATGTCTACGGATTGCATATCGGATTGCACATTGTCTTCACATTGGTTACTAGATTCAGATGCTACTTTCCATGTCACGTCGCATCGTGAGTGGTTTAGCACGTTTTCTAGTGGGAGACTTGGTTGTGTGCACATGGCTGATGGTGCTATGTATGACATTGAGGGTACAGGAGACGTATGTTTGTCCTTGCCCAGTGGTATGAGATTTACCCTGCGTCATGTGCGTTATGTGCCAGATCTGAGACGGGATTTGATCTCAGTCAGACAGTTACGGGATAGTGGATGTCAGATTTCGCTACGAGAGCGAGATTTTGTGATGCATTTGGGTTCGCTAGTGATTGCAAGAGGTGCCAGGAGTGGTACAGGTTACCCATTGCATGTGGATCACGCGAGAGACGGTGTTGTCTCTGTGATCACGCAGCCAGGTAGAGAGCGAGAGAGCAGGCGAGTCTCTTTTGCTTGTGGGTTGCAGGATGCTTTGCATGGAGTGCAGAGCAGTGACCTTGTTGTGCAGGTTGCGTCTACGGATGCACAGGTAGAGTGGGACAGCTCTAGTGAGTCACAGTAGGATGAGTCATCAGAGGTGATGACAGAGATGACTCACATGGATGTTGAGATGTCGACTATTGTGGAGTCATTTCTTGATATGCTTATGCCAGAGCTTGATGCAGATTCAGGACATATGGATACACTTGGTACACATGTGATATGTGGTGGGCACGAGGAGTCACTCCAGAGCTCGGAGTCAGAGTGCCATGGTCTCTATGATAGGGGACAGGATTGCCATGAGTTGAGTTCTGAGTTGGAGGTGGCAGAGGTTGCCAGGGTTGCATCAACGTTCGGTGTCCTTATGTACGAGATGTTGATCTCGAGGCCCGACATAGCAGCTGCAGTGGGAGCATTTGCAGCAGGGTTGATCAGTCGTTCGATGACTGATCTCGGCATAGAGCATAGGGGAGGTTTGCAGGTATTGGATCGATACTTGCAAGAGTGCATGAGCTCTTATAGACCATTTGCAGAGCTTGGAGCTAGCTCTGTGTGGCTTCCGCAGCGGGATGTTTGTCTATTAGTAGAGCCGGATGCACACGATCACAGCCAGCCAGTGGACATCGGTTGAGAGCGGTTTTCTCTCACCTTTTTTAGTCTTTAGACTAGGTTCCCTTGCTTAAAGGCACAGTCGCCTTTAAGTGGGAGGTTGTTGGGGTATAGGCGCCTGTGCCTTGCCCGGCCGCCCAGAGTCTGGGCACCCACTGACTTGTATACCTTATACATAGCATAAGTGTATAGGGGGCTGCTCACTCTTTGAGTCTCCCCAACCACATAGTGTGTGTCTCCTTCTCTCTCTCTCTCTCTCACTCTCCGTCTGTGGTGCTCCCCGATCCCCTTCACCCATTCCATGTAAAGCGACTGGAAAAATTCTAGTCTTCCTAAAAAACTGTGCATGCAAGGTAGATGAACATATAGACGGAGTGCCAAACCGTTCATCAAACACACGCAAACAATGGAATCAAAACTTATCTTTCTGATCTAAATCAATCAACTGTGGCAAAACACAATGGAAATGCCTATGCTTGATGCTCAATCCTTCTTGTGCTCTTTCGAATACTGTGTCACGCCAAGGTAGAGACATGGAATGTGAATTCCTTGAATGCAAACATTTCATCTTTTCATGAGTAATCCGCATACATCCGTGCTCATTCATGAGTGAATCGTGTTCATCGTACAATATGTCATGCCTATGAAAAGGGATCACATAAGGACGGTGACTAAAATAAAAGAAAGCATCACAAATGAAACACTCGAACAATGCGTGCTGACTAATAATTCAAACACATAGTACTTCCTGTGGGGTTCTTTGGACCTCGACTCGAGAGTCAAGATCGGTTCTTCGTGATCTATCGAATCTTCCTATGGGGGTTCTATGGACCTCGAATCGAGAGCCAAGATTGGTTCTTTGTGATTGATTGAATCTGCAATGAGGTTAGCTTCACTAGACAAAGTATCAACTAAACCATCATCCTTGTGAACAATCACATCTTTTTTCTGCAAATCATCATGCTTGTGAGTAATCACATCTTGATCATGCAAATCATCATGCTTAACATTGTCATGCAATGCAATTCATCATGCTTGTCATTATCATTCAAATCATCATGCTCATCATTATCATGTAAATCATGTGTATCATGCTTGGGAGAAGAAGAGACTGAGAGAGTCTCCTTTTCCCGAATCTCTTGCATCTGTGCTACACTTGAGAAAAGAGTCACAACATCTCCTTCATGTGTCGGGCATACGCTAACCGTCTTTCTTCGCACTTGCGATCGAATTTGGCTAGGCTTTCTTTGGCCGCCAAGCGTGATTGCTCGTGCTTACGCTCTAAGGCTGCCATTCTTTCTTCGGCCACTTCGCGCGCTTGCTCACGCTCATGCTCCAAGTCAGCCTTTCTTTCTGCTTTTCTTTCTGCGTGTTTACAATCCAATTCTTCCTTTCTTTGCTCCCATGCTGCTTGTATTTCTTTGCGCTTGCACTTCAAGAGAGCACGTTGCGCTTCTAGTTCTATTTTCCTGTCCATAAACATCTGTTCCGAAGCCTCCTTAGGAGTTAGTGCAAACCTTGGCATAGATGGGGAAGGGGGAGGGTTGAAAAAACCTCATGGTGGGGAAAATTCCTTTTCGCTACTCCCTTGCTCACCACCTCCATGCGAAGTATCCATTGCGCTTTGGGTAATGACCATACACTGAAGTTGTGGGTTCTTAAGTTCACGAGGAACTTGGGTTCTTGTGGGTCTTGGTGGTCTTGAGGTTCTTGAGGGTCTTGAGGGTCTTGAGGTTCTTCTTTCACTTGCAATCTGTGTTAGAGAAGGATCTTTTCTTTACTCGAGCTCTTCTCTTTCCCGTAGGCGCACCCCTTGGCGGCCTTACGCTCACACCAAGGTTGCTTTCTCCCACCTCACGTCGATTGGCCGGGGGCTAAGTGCATAGTCCGCTCTCAATGAGTGAAAAGAGAAACAAGGGGAGGTTGGACAAGCCCTTCTTTCTTGGGATTCCTGTCACTCTTCAAAAACACGATGACACGCCCAAGAAGACTTGGGTTACGTACGATCACAACAAGTTTAATTTATTTTTTCTGTGGTTCTTTCCTTGAGTGATACAGAACACTGCCAAAGCTCTGATACCAATGTTAGGTGCAGTGGAAGTGAATGTTGAACTTTGCTCAAGATGAGTGCTCCAAACTGTGCTCAAGGTTCCTTTTACTTAGGGAAGGGAGAGCCTTCCGTCCTTTAATGAGTGAGTGCAAGTGATCACAAACAAAGTGGATAAACACTGTGAATGAAGGTGCTGAGATTGAGAGATGAAGAGAGAAGAATACGACACCAGAATGTTGTCAAACCCTCCTTCGAGGGCCCCTCTCTCGATGGCGAGAGAGATCTATGCTATTGATTGCACAAAACTCGTACAAGATACGAATGCAAATCGCGAGGCTATGATGCAAGGTGAATCTAGATTTTAAGACGACGGTGACGACAAGAATGGCGATGACGACGGCTGAAAATACTATCTTTTGGGATGTTCTTCTTCTGCTGAATTCTGATGTGCAAAATGCTGCCCTTGTTGTTGTAAAATGTTGATTCTGCTGCCTTAAAACGTTGATTGGATGTCTTGAAAAACGTTGGATTGCTCGCTTGAAAACGCTAGTATAGGGTCTGCAAAAGCTATGTCCAAGGGCTGAAAACGATAGTGGTTCACTATTGAAAATACTGGTGGTTCATAGCTGAAAACACCGGTGGTTCATTGCTGAAAACGCCAGAGCTTCAAGGGTCTTGCTTGAGAAGCTCTCCAGAGGGCCTGCTGCACTGGGTACCTGTTGCTCTCCTTCCTCCTTCTGCCAGAATTGCTAGCACTAGGGTTTCCTTATATATAATCTTAGTCAAATTGCCCTACCCAGTTCCCAACAAAAGTCACTTAAAAATAATAAGTGAAAAATGTCAAAAATAGGGAAAATAGGTCTATGCACTGTAAAAATGCTCCTGATGGGTTTTGATGGAAATCTGTCATGCTATGTGCAACCAGAGGATATGCATCTAATCTAAGTGTCTGGACATGCACGGTCTGCGAACAGACTCACAAAAATGCCAGATCACTTCCTAATCTAATTGAATCGAACCCATGTCATGAAGTAGCTTGTCCACGTACACATAGGGTCAAATGTGCACGTGACAGTGAGCTTTTTCCTAAAGTACTAGAGTATGAGTCAAGGAGGCTAAAGGTGGAATTATTCCACATGTAGTGGTGCAAGGCTATAGAGCTACTTAAAGCTCATTTCATGAATAAACAAATCCATTCCATTTTGCATTACATCTCTCTTGTTTACGGTGAGATTGCTATGGCTTAGCAACTACTCAAGATCGTGTTTACAAGCCCAAGTTGATTGATCTAGAACCTAATTTGCTTGAGTGATAATCTAGTCAACATACACTCACTTGTGTGCATGATGTTTGTCTTTCATCCACCCTAGCTAGCACGATCCCATTCCCATCAAGTAGTATCAGAGCTCCAGGTTATGCTAGCTAGGTTTGTTATTATGCATTTGTGTTAGTGATTAGCATTTCCATTAGAGTGATTAATATCTCCTAATCCTTCTAATCGTTGCTTGATTACCAAGCATTAGGCAAAATCCTTAGGCCACTACCCTTCTTGATAATCGACAATTATTAGTGAATTTATGTATATATGTAATGGAATTACTTAAACTTCATTTTAAGTGATCGCATTAAGCCTATTCTTCCATCAATAAGCTTCTCCTCACTTGAACAAAATTGCATTGATCCATTGGTGTGTGTGTGCAAGCCCGTCGTGAGAGCTTTCATTTGAGCCTATGTATGCCAAATTTTAGTTAAGTCTCAAGGATCAATGCCCAAATTGAGCTTTGTTTAAGCAATATTATTCTCTGGAATTTTTCCTATAGAACCTCAATGTGTGTGTGTGTGTGTGTGTGTGTGTGTGTGCATTCAATGCCCTCAATGTCTTTGTGGAAAAGAGGCTTCAACTGGCTCCAAGGTCGATCCCACTTTGGTGGGAACCAAGGAAAATCAAGCCAAATCCCTCTAAAGGGGGTGCTCACACACACAAGACCGCCTGACGCACTTCAAAGCCAGTGCTCAATCCGATTTGAAGGCTTTTTGGGGTCCGACTGGACCGTTCTCGATCGCCCGTGCCTTATCAACGCCATTTGTGATTGGCTCAAGCCCTTGCTCTGACCGTCTGACCCTGCACACTCAACTCGTTTTTAAGGAAATTTCGGGTCTGCCTCAAGGAGGCCTCTCTTTTGATGGCCCAATTAGGGTGGCTTAGCTCCGTAAAGGCCAACCCAAGGCCTCGTTCCCCAAGCCTCCAAGACACAAAGCCCCTCTTTTAGAGGACTTTCTCATGGCCAAGTTCTTTTGCAAGGGCCTTAAGTCATTCTTCTTGACATTAGCTCCCCTTCTCATGGGCTGCATCTACATCAGGCACCACATCGGGCATTCAATGGGCCTCCACCAAGCTTTCAAAGAAGGAATCTCCAAGGTCATTAAAAGACCAAACCTCAAAGCCAAGAGATTCAAAAGGCTTCATTTGGCTACTTCAAAGCAGAAGGCACCACCATTTGTGAAGAGGAGCTTCACAAAAGGATCTCTCTCTCTCTCTCTCTCTCTCTAAAACTTCAAAATCTTATAGCCAAGCACAATAACTTGCAAATAAATTTCCTATTGTGTTTGTGCTCGTGTAAAGAGGTAGACAATGGCTAGAAGAGTCTCCTAAGCTAAGACCCCTCTATTAGCGCATTGGAAGTTAAAGGGCTTAGAAAATTTAACGGGGAGGGCTTTTACACTTGGCAAACCAAGTTGGAAGGCTACTTAATGAAAAAGCTGTTATGGGGAGTAGTCAAACCAATGATCACTGATCCGTCATTCATTGATGGAGCATACATAAAAACACAAGCTATGAACGCACACAACATCAAGCCAAGGAGCAGGCATTAGGAATCTTAATCACTGCACTACATGACAATTATGTACACTTTATTGATGATTGTGAAACCTCATTAGCTGCATGGAAAGCACTAGAAAAAAACTTTGGAGCTAGAAAAAATAAGAGCAAAGTGAGCTTAAAGAAGGATCTATACAAATAAAAAGTGAAACATAACAAAGATATTGTAAGAATGCGGAAACGATAAGGATCTAGTAGCAAGGAGAATAGAGAGAGATACAATGCAAAGTAGATTAGTGGAAAATCAAAAACCTTAGATTAGCACACTATTACAAAGTGATGGCGTCATGCACCCATGCGCTCTCAAGCTAGAGCTTAAATGGCAATTTAAACAACTAGAGCAAGTAGGAATACAAGGGACTAACAATCCTTCAACAAGGATGTGTTGTGTGCGTCAAGTGTGCACACCATTCTACCAAATTACTCATAAGAAGGCCTCCTTATATAGATGTAAGGGAGCCTCTAAACGCCCATATGTAGCCGTCCTTAGATAGCCAAGTCCAAGTAGAACTTGGCCATGCGTTCATGTGTTTGGCTGCCCTTGTGTAACTAGGTCCAAGTAGGACTCTCCCATGCGCCCATATGTAGCCGCTTTTGGGTAGACAAGTCCTCCTAGAACTCGGCCATCGGCAAAGGAAATCCGGCCACTAATCAAAGACCACTGGCCGCCGACCACGGGCCAAAGACCACGAACAACCGGGAACCCACCACCGGACGGCCATTTTCCGATTGTCTTTCGACCACCGTCCGACCAAGATATTCCAGCGAAAGTAATATTTCAAAATATTCCGGCCAAGATATTCCAGCGAAAGTTGGCCCTAAATTTTCTTCGTACCATCCATGATCACAAATAGAGATCTCATCATTGTGCAAAGCTGGAATCCACCAAATGTATGTGCACCATTGGCTTCTCCTCATATGACGGCCTTTTAAACTGTGCAACATATATTGTGGTGGCAAAACTGAGAGAGGTGGGCATTGCAAGTATACCAACAGATATTGCAAGCTTGGTTAATCGCTCTAAAAGCATGAACACACAACCCAGATTGGCCGACGACCTCATCTCGTGTGTCCCTTTCCATTCAATCCAAATCGGGCATGAGTTGGAGCCGTGAGGGAGGAGTGAAGGCCTGCAAATGCATCGCAAAACCATTTGAACTCAAGGAGAGCTTGGAGGGTCAGGTACCATGAGGAAGGGCATTACAACAGCCAGTGCGGTTTGCAAGCCATGGCCTGCACATTCCCAACCTCATTCCCAAAGGCCACACGTGCATGAGGTAGACTGCAGTTCTGCTTGATGAGAGAGAGTGCACGTCAACTTTTGGAAAAGAGAAAGAGAATATCTCTAGATTCTCACAAGGTTTTATTTTTGAAATGGATACTGCCTACTACTACATCATCTACTGGGATACATACTGGGTCAATAGTGGTACTCATTAAATTAATTAACTGTGAAGATTCTCCACCCTCTCATTCGCAAAAGAAAAAGTTCTCTCTTGCCCCATTCCCACGTACTGCCTCCATCCTCACACCTCGCACTCGCCTTCATCCCTGCAGGGCACACACGCATACCCTCCCCCCTCTGCCATTTCTAGAACGAGCTCTCTTGTCCTTGTGCCGTTCATCCACAGTCTCCCTCCCTATCCTCAATGTCAGGTTTCTCTCCCTGATGGACAAAGACAAGCCACTGGTCTCTAGCTCTTGTCTCTCTATCTTTCTTCTCTCTAATGTGAGTTGCCTAGAGGCACTAACTCAGAGAGACAAAGGGACTCAGGTTCCTGCTCCTGCGGGAGTCCTGCCCACACAACACCAAATCCCTATCGCGAGCCCTACACACACTTGGCTACTCTTGGTCCAGGAGCTGTCTACGACTCGTCCTCAATTGTCCACTACCTTGCGACATCACCCTGCCCCTTGGTCACGTTTTCGCCTGCAATGCCCGCTCGTTCTCTTGTCCACTGCCCGACAGATCAAGGAGGTGCAAGGGATCTCGCCTTGCCACACTCACCACACCTTTATAGTATTCCTACTTCGTCTACTGCACAATCACCTCATCAGGATCCAAGCAAAACTTTGGTGCCAAGTTCCAACACCTCCTCTCCACGGGCATTCTGACACACACCTCTGTCGCTCTCTCTCTCTCTCTGTCTCTCTCTACACATGCCTCCCCCATGCTTCTTTTCCCTCAAACCTGTAGCTAGAAAAATCTCCTTCTCTCTCCACGGGCATTCTGACATACACCTCTGTCGCTATCGGGATGTCTCTCTCTCTCTCTCTCTCTCTCTCTCTCTCTCCACATGCCTCCCCCATGCTTCTTTTCCCTCAAACCTGCAGCAACATCTACTGAGATTCCCCTCAAAACAAATGAGAAAAAGATTGTAGGGACATACTCAATGCAATTTTACTTGGATATAATAGTTTTGCCATGGATATAGGCAATGTATTTTACTTGCCCTATGGCAGCACTATACCAATTTGTATCAAAGTTTCTCATCTAAATTTTATCAATGGTATTGGCTTATCTTTGTCAATTTTAAAAAAGCTACTTTTTGTCTACTATAATGACATATTTTTATGTATGTATGCACCCATTGTATGGTCTCTAGTCCTATTGTATGGTTCAATAGTTTGTGAAATCAAACTATTGTTAAATAATCAAACTCTCTCTCACTCTCTCTCTCTCTCTCTCTCACTCTCACACACACACACACACACACACACACACGATGCTCTCACACAACCCACATACACATACACAATCACACACACGTTCACAACCACCCACCTAACACACCCACGTGCACACACTCACATTTTCACACCGCACATGCGCACAAGCTAAAAACAATAAATATTTTTTTTGTTGAAAATCTGTGTGTGTGTGTGTGTGTGCGTGTGTGTGCATGCGCGCTCACGTGGACCCGTCGTTCTCTTGCTCTCTTTGTCGTTTTCCCCACCTCTATGGCACATTGCAGACCCTCTGTGGCACCACTTCTATGTCCCTCTTCCTCGCGCGCTGACCACCTTTGATTTCATTGACGAGCAAGCCTTAGGCTGTAGGCTTTGACTTTGTTTCATTTAATTATTTAATTTCCATTTCATTTCACATCATTTCATGCATTTTGTTTCATTTTAGTTATTATTTAATTTGCATTTCATTTTAATTTGATTTTGTTTCATTTAGTTCCATTTTAGTTTAAATTTCATTTGCTTTTAATTCCATTTCATTTAAACAAACAAAATTGATTTTTTAATTAAAAAAAGCAAAAAAAAAAATCACAAAAACCAAAAAACAAAGAAAAAAGATCTAAAAAAGATGGATAGTTTTTTGTAAAGAACTTTAAAAAATTTAAAAACTCACCAAAACCCCTTCAAAGATTTCAAAATTCAAATAAAAAGACAAAAAATTCCAAAAAAACTCAAAAACACAAAAAAACCTGGAAAAACTATAAAGAAAATTTGCATTTGTTTTCTTGTCTTTTCTTTTGAGTGTTTATTTTGTTTTTCCCTCCTTTTAGTTTTCGTTCTATTCATGTTCTTTTTTATTATGCATGTGTTGGTGTTTCTTTGTATATATTTTATTTTTATATAAAAAAACCAAAAAAAAAAAAAACAAAATTATATTTTTCTCTTTCGATCGTTTTCCTTGCTTCACACACGCATGCCACACCTGAGACACGTCTCGTTCATGAGCATTGTAAATATACCCGAAGAGTCTAATTTTGCTTGATTATGCTAAAGTTGGCCAGATTTGAGCCAGATTGCATGCATGGACCCTGTTTGTAGATGGATTTTGATTTTGTCTACATTTGACCAATTGACGAGCTTTAGAGCTTGTTCATGCGTATTTTTTTATTTTGGCTCGTTTTGACAGCAAACTCCATATTTGACCACCATTGACCCCAGTTTGCCATAGAGATTCGTTTGTGGCCTTGATAGTGATCAGACTATGCAAGCTAGAGCCCTTTCACACGTTGGATAGGGGAAAGGGGGTACGCACCCAAGACACAGAAAATTTGTCTCTCTACAGCTCACGGTAAACACAACACCCCAACACTGGGATTCACCTTCAAAATTCTCTTTCCTGTTAGCAGACCACCGCCTGCACACCTCTCGAGTTGATCACACTATATCAAATCATGATCAAACACATACGCACTGCATGACACACTTCACAGCTTCCCACGCACACCCAAAGCCTCTTTCTCTCTCTTTGCCACAAGACACCGCTGGTTCGATGGGGACACACTTGCCTACACACACACCCAACACCGTGGACACAAGCACAAGAGCAACAAAACAGAGGGGAAAAAGGGGAAAAACTGTCAGAAAATGGATAATGATTGCTTTACTGTATTCAAGATAGCCAAGTACAAATAGCCTTGTCTCGGCATGGCCTCGACGAACACAAAAAAACGGACTTCAATAGCACTCGTTGGTACCATCATTGTGGTGGAGTCTTTCTCCTCCCGCCTTCATTGCGAAAGCCCACATTCTTGAGCTCCCTCGAGCTTCCATTGTCGGAAAGAAGAAAAAACACTGCTTGAACCCACCTTTTCCTTGACAGCAAAAAAAGAAGCTGAAGCCGACCCCTTCACTTCCGATCCTCCTTCCCCCAAAAAACCATTTTTTCTTCTTCTTTCTCTTCTTGCTTTCTTCCTTTCTCTCCTCTCTTTTTTTTTTTCTTTTCTTTTTCTTTCCTCTCCTTCTCTTTTTTCTCCTTTCTTCTTCTTCTTCTTCTTCTTCTTTGTCTTGTGCTTTCTTCTCCCCCTTGGACGACAACGCCCTTCCTTATTCTTTCTTTTGCCCTTTTCTCCTCTCTTTTTAAAGAAAATTTTGACCCTTCTCTTTTTAAATCAAGGGGCAACGACGGCGCCGTCGTTGCTCCCTTACAGTCTCTCCTCTCTTCTTAAAAAGACCAAGGGAAGGGTCCCACGTGCCCAAAACAATCTTCCCTCGTGGGCAATCTTGCCATGCCATCACCTTCCTTGCCTTAGTGTGATGACAACACCTGAAACCGGCCCATGGTCGTATGTCTCCGCCGCACATGCCGTCCACACTTTGGCTATTTGAAGTCCGCAAAACGAAGCTAGGAAAATGGGCCATAATTATTTGTACCCACCTTCTCGTAAATTGTACCCAACTTTGTCGAGCCGTATCCCACTAACTGTAAATGTGATCGTTAAACCGTCACTTTTGGCTAGCTCCACATAGTGTACACTCGCTCCTTGAACCTTGGCGGGGATAAGAAACCTCCAGATGGTGCACCCAATGGGACGGTCGAACCATGCCAAAACTGGCCCCTGACAAAATTTCAAATGGCCATAACTTGGACTTTAGAGCCCCGAATGGCGATATGAGAAGACCGACATCCTCCACAATTTGAGCTCTTCAATCCTATATGCTGACGTCAACTCTGACATTTGTCCCCATCTGCCCTGCCTATCGGGGATCTGCAAAGGCTTCTAAATTAGAACTTTGATATCTTTCACATCGGGGCTCTGTTTGATGAGTCGTCTGGACCAATTGACTCAACATTTCAAGCTCTACATCCTCAAGAAAAAAATTAACATTTCACACCTTTGGACCTTCCATCCTATATAGATCATCATGGAGCATCCTTGGCCTAGAAAACCCATTAGGCCTACACCTCAACTGCACCTTGCTTGCCCATGACTTTCCCAATTGCTTTAGCTCACCACCATGCATCTGCTGGCATCCATAACACTACTTGTCACCCTTCCTCGTTTGGATAAACTTTGCTTGCACCAACGTGAGATCTCGACTTGGCTTGAGTTTAGCCATGGTCACACGCTTGCACTCGATTAGTACTCGATTAGATCTATTGATTCATTTTTACCACGACTTGGGCTGAGAGATTCTTCTTAGAGCTTGTTCATGTAATGTCTCCATATTAGTGCTTGGCCAGGATTTGATTGTTAGATTCCACACCCTAGCTAGTGCATGTGCATATTGACACCGGATTTGACCTAGATTGCTAGATTTTGGCAATCATGGATCTAGAGGCCCTGTTTGATAGGTTATTGTGGATTTATGGTGAGATAGATGGATTGCCTATATATACAGATGTAGACACATAGAGCATGTATATCCAGCTTCAGTCCACGGACCGTCAAACACCTAGTTTCCATACATGTGCTTAGAGCCCGAGCACACTAGACATTGCTAGATCACATTTTTGATAGTTTTGGTACATCATATAGACCTATGATGGAGGATACTCTTCCGTGTTTCATGCTAGCCCTTTGTGAGGATCGTTCAGACACCTTGGAGCTACCACAAACTTTATGCTTGTACTTGTGTGATGGTGGACCCCTTTATGTTGATGAGCATAGGGGATGTACATGAGTACTAGAGCCAGATTTGCAGAGTACCCTACCTCCGACACAGTTAGTGCTTTCCCACCAGATTCCTTATGAGGTACTTTTGGTACATCATATAGACCTATGACGGAGGATACTCCAGCGTGTTTCATGCTAGCCCTTTGTGAGGATCGTTCAGACACCTTGGAGTGGTGGACCCCTTTATGTTGATGAGCATCGGGGATGTACATGAGTACTGGAGCCAAATTTGGAGAGTACCCTACGTTTGACACAGTTAGTGCTTTTCCACCAGATTCCTTACGAGGTACTTATAGGAGCATTTATGATGGAGCTACATATATGTTGTTATGTGGATGACCCTATTTTTGTGCTTTGTATAGTACAATCAAGCCTGTAATAGACACAATGACCATACCCTCTACACAGCCAGCATGACTTAGATCACCTCTAGGATTCACATCATCCAAACCATCTAGCAGACAGACATCTATTGAGATTATGGAAGAGGCTAGGGTAGATAGAGAGCACATGAGTCAGAGCCTTACCAATGCACTACTAGAGTTACCATCCACAGATACAGTCACATCATAGGCTACACGACATGCTAGAGAGGCTATAGAGACCACACCACAGATCATGAGCACACTAGAGATAGAGGATGCTAGATCGCATGCATCAGGTATGATGGTGAGTCATAGATCACCACCTAGAGATACCATGCAGGTACCACATGAAGATAGTGTTTCCATGACATGCAGAGAGCACCTTACTAAGCTTGTGCTACATTTCTTAGGCTACAGAGGAGTCATGCCTTGGTTTGTTGACCTTGATGGACATTCTTACACCAGAGGCACCTTCTCGGATGACATTGACTCTTCATTACGACAGGTAGTTAGAGTTTAGAGATGTCACTATGGTTCGATTCAGTTCTTTACTAATGAGCTTAAGGACACATACAAGTCCCTACCGATTAGCCCATATGATGTTGTGGACATAGCACGTATTGATGATTGTCTAGACACCCAGATACATCCTAGGATAGAGCAGTTACATAGATTGGAGCACACATTGACCTATGTTAATGATTGTGGACATAGGTATCAATGAGAGCAGATCATGAGCCTTATGGTACCAATCCAAATGCGTGTATCATCACTAGCTAATGGTTTTGAGCCATCCATGACCCTTATGATACCTATCATAGAGGTAGATGTTCCACCAGAGCCTACACTTGAGGATATTGTTGATGCACATGACCCTGAGAGTGCTGACATTACGACTGAGCCATTAAAGACTGAGATACCTGCACATACAATACAGACAGAGGTTTCCATTGAGATAGATGCTCATGGGCATCCACGACAAGATTCAATGATGATTGAGTATTTAGATTCCCCATGCAAGATAGGGACATATGAGGTACTTATAGACCATGACTCTCACTACCCTCCTAGAGTAGAGGTCACACTCCAGGATTCAAAGACCAATTTTCCTAGAGTGACTCCTATCACAACACTTGAGACACCCCGAGATCAGGTAGAGCCCACCTTAGAGGATGTTTGGAGTAGCACTACCTACGCGAGACCTAGGGCATATCTGACATATAATTCACCATAGAGAGATTATTGCAGGGACACTAGATATGTTTACGTGCCTCACATAATGACATAGACTAGACCATTAGCTAGCGATGATACACTCGTTGGATTGGTTTTCCTAGGGTTGGCTCACATCTAGACAATCATTAGAGGCACATGGATTTTATAGAGGACATAGAAAGATTTGGGTTCCTAGACCCCAAACCATAGCACATCCTCATAGATCTCCTACAGTTTCTTTGACCACACCCAAGCTATAGAGATCTAGACCACGTTCATGACCTATAGAGGCTTATCCCACAACGAGTGCCAACACGAGCTAGAAATTCACTACCACAAGTGAGGAGAGCTCAACCTACATTCAATGAGATACTACGGACATTGAAGATTTGGCTTCCAAAGAGCCAACCACCTATCACACCATAGGTTGACACGAGCCATAGCTCACTAGGATATCCATTGACCATGTTGTTCACTTAGAGCTAGGAAGGAGTCATCCATTGAGGGATTTTAAGCCACACATCTCATTGCCCACACAGTCACAGACTGGTGTCATTCTAGACCCATTAGTTGTGCTACAGATTCTACCATACACATGGAGCTAGGTGCTAGCCAACCGATGACCATTAGACAGAGAGCTAAGAGATTATAGGTTTTATTTTTTGGAGAGAGTTCTCTTATCCCTCCTAGTTGCACTAGACCCAGGACTTGTGCAGATCAACCATGATGCACTAGACACATGCACGTATACTAGAGACACTTTTTTCCCTTTGGGTTTTTTCCCTCTAGGCATCCAGGTATGAGACCTTAGCATATGATTTCTTTTTATTAGTATTTAGGTAATAAAACTTTCATTTCTATGCTGATACACCTTTTTATGTGGTAGTGTTTTGTTAATAATTTTGCAGCATAGATGGACTTGTGCTTTCACATAGCATGGATAGATTGAGCTTCAAGCATTGCATGTTTGCTTCCACAACTATTGAGGAGACACATCCCATACCTCCAGGTATACTACTTTCTATGATTCATGTTTGTGTATATTTATATTTGCTGATTGTGGTTTTTTTGGTTTGATTGAGTGCATTTAGTTATGTTTTTTATCTGCCATTGAAGATGTATAAATTTGTCTTTGATTTCGTTAGTTGACTTTGAGTTTAATCTTATTGATGAGCCTTGAGGTTAGGAGGCCGCGACTTTATGTTAACTCATTTGCTTGACCATGAGTCCTAGTTACTAAAATTAACTGAATGTTTGAGGCCTTAGGAGTGTTTTAGGCATAGAGAGGCTTGCTCACTTGAACAACAAAAAACACTAGTGAGAATACAAAGGAAATGCAAGCAAAAAACAAAAGTGCCACAAATGTAAAATATCAAGCTGGAAGAGAAATCCCAGCTTGATCTTGGTACTTCACTCACATGTATTGCCTATGGTACTAGAGCCCTAGAGGTTCTTAGCATGGGCGCTTTTCTTTGAGAAGCAAAAAGCCTCAGGCATACAAAATAAGCACACACGTCAAATGGCTTTGAATCAATGTGAAAAAAAAAGAAAAATGAAAAAGAGAAATAGGAAAGAAAGAAAAATGAAATGAAGAGACTTTCATTGAGCTTCAAGTAAAAAAATTCAAGCTTTTGTTTGGAGTTGTGAGAGTTAGTTAGCTAATTAAAGCTGGAAGGCATAATTAGAGAATCTTGCATTTAGATAATCTTCTTAACTTAGCTAGTTCTAGAGTGAGTAATTTAATCCTTAGTCATAGCTAACTAATTGAGAGACTCGTCCATAAGCCCAAAACTCTTAATTGAGTAATTTCAGTAAAGTGCAATTTATTTGTCCTTAATGGCAGTGTAACATTTCATAATTATTAGCATTTAATTATTTTTGCATGTGCTTTGCATTCCCCTTATTTTTTATTGCCATATGATTTAGCTTGCTACCTCATCCACATTTTTTTTTGTAGGCACATCCTTCCTTGAGCATCTACCAACGAAATGGCTTTGTTAGGGACGACAAAGCTCTGGAAGGGGGGGAATGTAGGCAACCTCCAACACCAACAATCGTTTACCTCTTCTTAACAAGCATATTTCTCCATTTATGATGTATAGGTTTACGAGCTCTTTACTAGTTCTAGATTGTATCTATTATTTCACTTTATGTGCCTTGGACGGTCGGCCATTTAAAAAAAAAAACCCTAGGCATATAAGTGAATTGTAGGTCATGTGAAAGGGGGAGATATCATTTTGAGAGAAAACCTAAAGTAGAGAGGAGAAGAAAGAGGCCATGGAGGTGGAGGCTTGGAGCTACATGTACTCTCTTCACAATCAATTAATGCATACATTGAAGTTGAGTCCTCTTGCTTCTCTCTTGCTTTTCACTAATGTTGTGTATCAGTGTCTTGATGTGTGTAGATTAAGAACTAATTACTCTTTAATTCTTGATTGCCTATTGTGTGTTTGATTATGGTATTGTGTGCGTGATTAGATTAGCATGTAGATTAGGATTTGTGCATGCATTGACCTAATCGTAACCCCATAAGCTTGGGTGAGCTTGTGATTAGGATGTGCCTACAAGGATTAGTAGAGAATGCAACGAAGAGCATTGTGCGATTTGCATAACGTTTAGTGTATGTGAAAGACTAATCCCTTCTATTAGTTCTCTCTTCTGTCTAATCTAGATGGCCTATCATGATTTCCCCACTCTATTCCTTCTCATTACTCTCACACGCTCACCCATGTATGATGCTTCCATGCCCTAGCCGGGTCGCTACCATCAGTGGATTTATGATTTGTTGATCCGTTGGAGCTATGCTATAAAGGGAGTCAACATTGACTTCCCTTCCTCCCTTTTAGCTTTTTGGAGTTGAGAGATATACCCCAAAGTACACCCTCTCGTACGTACCCTTTCAAGAACAATCTCCTAGAGTAGGGTAATGCGTGCGCTCTTCAACCCCTAAGGTTCTATACCTATCTCCAAACGTCCCATTCAGGGTCAAGATCAAGGTATTACACTTACATAGCTCATTGTGATTTTCCAAGGAATCACACATGTGTTCAAATACCTCAATATGATTTCTAACATCTCTATCACCAATGATTTTTTTGTGAGTTTGGTCACTTGTAATGCCTTACTTCTAGGCTCTCTCTCAAGAATGCTTCGCATATTATTCGCAATAGATTGATTGATAGTATGAGAAATGCTGCCAAATCTCCTAAAGGAGCAGGTATAATGGATGTAAATGCTCTTAGAACTACATGTGGAATGCGAGTTGGCCTTGGTATTGGCATACACACGGTCCTTGGGTCCCATACTTTGTACGGTGTTGTACCATGCGGCAGTCCAAAGTTCATAGGTGTGGCCCTAGGCATAGCAGGTGAAGGATATGACATGTTATTGTTAACTAAAATGGCCCCACTTGAATAAGGTCTTGAATAACGCCATTGTGAAGCATAAGCCCTTGGAATAATTAGGGGTGTAGGAGCTACATGAGCATGAGGGGTAGCAAGTACATATGTTTGATTCACACTTGTAGGTACTATTGTAGGCATTGTGCTACTAGGTAGCGGTGCTTTACTAATAATAAATGAGGTCCAGGGTGTACTTTTTTCCATGCTCATCATTGGGGTAGGCATGGTAGCCATAGTGTCTTCAAGAGAAAGATGAGCTAAATTTAGAAAGGTAGAGCTAGTGCTTGTGGGCTCAGACTATACCAAGACTCCATGTGAAAAAACATATGAAGGATCCATGGGACTCATTGAGGGAGTCTCCAGTTGTGATAGGGTTGGTTGTTGGACTTTCCCAAATCCAAAGATCTCATAAGACCCATCAAAGGAATATTAATCCCCTTGTTTTGCCTCTCCAATTGGACAACCCTATGGATGACATCACAGACCATACGTTGCCGCTCCTCTAGACTTGTGGCACTAGACATGGATTGTACAACATCTAACCAACCCACATAGTATGTGTAGCCCGTGTACAGTGTTGGTCAAAGTCTTAGTCTGCATTTCATACTCCCAATTTTCATTGAGAAATGCCCCCTCTAAGCTTGGCGTGCTAGAGGTTTCCCTTGAAGTGGAGGCATTGTGGCTCCCTATGGTCTGACCTCAGTGATTGCTAATTCGAGAGCACTCGATTGCTCAACTGGCATGATTGTTGTCATAGGGGCCTTTGCCTTCATGGATTGGCGTTTTTCTATCATAGGTAAGCTTTCAATTTCCTTCTTCTAGCTGCTTGCATATATCGTTTGACTTCTTATACTTCCGCAAGACTCCTACCATCGGGTATTAGAAATTAAGAGGGTGATTTCTTTGTAGGGTCTTTAGTGAATGCATGGGGTAAGATATCAATAGAGATACTCTTGGGGAGTATAGGGTCCACAAGAGATGTAACAGGCAAATCTACCTCCCCGTCACCCTCGTTTACTTCACTAGCCGTAGGCTCCGAACAAGTGGCTCGACTAATGGTTTCCATTAGGTGACTATACACACTAGCACTTGGTTATGGGGACGAGACAGGTACGTTTTGATTTGTATTTCCAAGGTATGGGGTAGGGTGTCCCTCCATCACTTTGGAGTCAGAGGAAGAGTCACTAGCGACCATGATGTGTGGGTCTTAGGTTGCACTACATTGGGTCCTAGCTGAAAGCCCGCAATGTGTGGATCTTGTGTCACACTACATTGGGTCCTAGTCAATGGCCCGGAACCTAACGTTGGTGGATAATGGGTTCCCGGATAAATTGAGACACTCTAATTTCTCAAAATCTAGAACTTTTCCAAAGCATAAGTACATATGATTTCAATGTCTTACAACCATTGGTAAGTGCTCAAAACACTTTCCTTCAAATTTGTTTTTTGTGTTTTGTTGTTTCGCTTTGCTAGTTGTTTTCTTGTTTTTTTTTTCCTCTTTTTTTTGTTGCTCGCTATGTGGACTGGGGTATGCAATAGCTTTAAATAAGCGTATTTCTTAAGATATCTTGGTGCACTTTACAGTACATCTTTTGACCACCTGAGGTGCCTGTGACCCTCCAAACAAGCAATTTCTACGTAGCCAAGTGGGTGGAAGTGAAAGTTGAAGAGAGACTTCTAGAGGGAAAGGTGGAGCCTTTATCCCACATGCCTTATTCTGGTCTTAGAGGAGTAGGGTATATTTATAAAATCATGTATACCTTCTGTCATTAGACAAAGACCAAGATCATGCTTGTGCTCGACGAGCTCGGGCTCGGGGACCCGGACTATTGGGCCTTTTTCTTTTTCTTGCTACCTACATAGGAACCAGTTGGAGCCTTGTTTTTATGTCACTTCAAAATTTCAAAACCAATTTTGTGGCATTTTTAAAATTATTTTTTAATAATTAAATATTTATTTTTTCAAAAATGCAAAAATTACAAATTTCACTGAAAGGAATAGCAAAATTTACAAAAACAGATAGAACAAGATTATCAATAAATAGAGAAGAGATTAACACTAATAGAACAACTAATCACAACCCAAAATTACAAATCTAAACTATGACAACAACAGATATGTACAAACAACAATAAAAAAGATAGATCTCGTCTATCGCCACATATCTGTGTAGAAAAACACCAAAAGATCCTCTTTCAATACATGGTGATACTCCACTTTGCTTGCGCTCCTTTGAAGCATTCAAGTCCACAAGAGAGCCTTTACATTCCTTGACTTTCGCTTCAAGCTGCATCAAACATGTTGTTGCATCTCAAGTGTTTTCTTGAGATGCTCATTCTCAACAACAAGAATCCTTAGTGTGCCATTCTTCATTGCAAGTTCCTTATGGCTTCACCTTGCTTGTTTACGGTCTCTTACAAAAATGATACCAAGTATGCCATAATCATGGATTCTGATGTCGTTGGCGGAGAAGTTGTGTTGCTATCTTCATACTTAGGAGATTTTGGATCATTTTCTACAATGGTTGTGGACCTTGT
The DNA here is from genome assembly GCF_014529385.1 of Adiantum capillus-veneris. Lineage (NCBI taxonomy): Eukaryota > Viridiplantae > Streptophyta > Polypodiopsida > Polypodiales > Pteridaceae > Adiantum > Adiantum capillus-veneris. Next base: position 3,056,500 of record NC_140951.1, read on the forward strand.
TGAAGAAGAAGAACTTGTTATATTTTCTTCATCTCCAATTGCTTTGCAGATTGTCTAGAGGCTTCACACACATCACGTGCACTGGCCCTTGGTTGTGGGTTGGCCACTCGTACATCTGTTGGACAAGAATCTCAGGCACACTTCACATTTTCCACTTTAGACCTATTTTGGTCACATATTCTCCCATTCATATTAGAGGGCCATATTTTTAGGTCATTGGGCTATTTTGAGGATTAGTGCCCGACCAGCCCCTATTCTCTTATATATAGGAGGGGGGGCACCCTATTTCTCATTGTCTTGTCTCACACCATGTAGCCACCTGGAGATATTGGGCTACCAGCCTTTCCACCACCTGTCTCCTATCATGTCTCTTCTCTCTCTCTCTCTCTCTCTCTCTCTCTCTCTCTCTCTCTCTCTCTCTCTCTCTCTCTCTCTCTCTCTCTCTCTCTCTCTCTCTCTCTCTCTCTCTCTCGTATCATTGTCTCTTTCTCTCTGTCACCTTCAACTGCATAATCTAACATGGAATTAGAGCACAAGGCTGCTAGATCTACCATTGCCATCAGCAAGGAGGCCATTGCGGGGAGTTTCATCGCGAAGAAGTGATTTCCTCCACGAGTGTTTTCTGGCTGCCAACGTTTTTGCTTCAAGCCAACATTTTTGTGAATTTGATGCTCTTCTTCTCTCCTCTCCATTGCCATTCTCCTCTCCTCTCTAGCGCCTCCTCCACCCTCTACTTTGCTAGCGTTTTTTTTTTCCTTTGCGTTTTTGGATGGCATGGCGGTTTTACAATAGAGGGGTCACCCTACACACCTTGCGTTTTCAGCCTTGGTATCCTCAGCGACGACTGGATGCTCCTCTTCCCTGCCGGATCTACATCTCCTCGGCCACAAGAAGCTTTTTCCATTGCTGCCCGTACTGATTGTTGGACCTTCTACTTTGGATTTGGGACTATTTTGCTGATTTTCAGCCAGTCTTTTGGTGCCCCTCCCGTCCTCTTGCCCCAAGCTCCGGCATCCGGTGTCTTTTGGCACTGAGCGATGCTGAATACTCTATTTATAGCAGCATTTTTTAGCCTCTTTTGCTACATTTTTTTGGCATGGACAACACCTTACCTTGGTCTTGCCAGTGACTTCTCGGATTCCCTTCCTAATTTGCAGGTCTTTTACCCCTACCCACACCGGTGTGGCGCTTACACGACGTGTTTTTAGATCGCATTTCAGCTTTGATCCTTCTTTGACATTGAGACGTGAACTCAGATATAGGTTTTGGCACAATGGACGGATCTCCCTTGACATTGTAGATCTTCCTTCCTCGAGGTTCTCTTGACCTTGGGAAGATGTAGGGGATTGGATTGGTACAGGTACTTATGTGGACATGGCTTGTGTTTTCCAAGGCTACTTCTCCCCCAGTAACCCTCCCTGCCTCTCCCTCAACAATTGTCTCTCTATTTGGGATTGCCCTATCCACCTCCTTCATTGGTTCTCTGTACAATAGACCCGTGCCTCTTGGAACGTCAAACACTTCTTCTAGACATGTTCTCCTAGATGTGAGTATCCTTTAGCATCTAGATGCCTGCATGGTCTCTTCCGGCATACTACTTCATGGTAGAGCTTCTTCCTTGCTTCTGATTGGTTCTAGGGCTCCTCCACTTGCAGTTTGGATGTACCTATGCACTACTTACGTGGTGAAGACCTCATGGATGTTCCTTGCTTTGCTGGTCTACTCGAAGGCTATGACTTCTACAACATAGGTCATTCTTCCCAATGCATCCTCTCAGCTATCCTTTACCTCACCACATTCCATTACTTTCCCGGGGGCGAGTGCTCCTATGTTGCGTGTCTTCATGACTTGCACTTGCAGACTCTCTCTTGGATATTTTGTCCAGACCCCGGTGATGGATGTGCTCCCGCACGTTGATTTTCCCCAGGATCTCCTCCGACTCTTTTGTCCGATATTGTGTGTCTGCCATGGAATGACATATCATATTGTAGCTTATATATACCCTTGAAACGACTCCTTTATCAAAATATTGTAGATACTGCTGTCTCTACATGGATGGATTTCTTATCCTGTCATCTTGTCTACTATGGTGGATGATGCCTTCCCTATTGAGCCTCTTCTTCCTGCTCTTCCTCCCTCTTCTGCTAGAGCTTCTTTGACTTGGATATGCTACCGGTTTCCCACCTCGACAAATTTCCTCTCCTTGTGGTTAGAGTGTTCCTCTTCAGGGGGAGTCCCCATGTCTTGTCTTCATGTTGCTACACTGGGTTCCTCCATCTCAATGGTGATCATCATCGATGGGCTATTGTACGCTCATCTTAGGTTACTTTCTCATATAAATCCCCTTCAACGACTTATTCCGTAGCTTGACACTCCATCAGCTTCCTTGTGTGACTTGATTGGGAGTTTCCTCACCCTTGATCATCATCACATTGGTGTTGTACAGATTGTCATGTTGTTTGAATGGCGCTCCTCATCCTTTTCTCCCAGGATTTAATCTTCTCCAGATTTACCAAGTGTGTTGCATTCTCCTTGACAGCTTCTCCGCATCTATTGTTGGGGGGTGTTAGATTTTCTTCATCTCCAGATGCTTCACACACTGTCTACATGCTTCACACACATCATGTGCATTGGCCCTTGGTTGTGGGTACATGGATCTCAGGCACACTTACGGTTGTTCAACACATTTCCCACTTTAGACCTGTTTTGGTCACATATTCCCCCATTTATATTGGAGGGTCATATTTTTAGGTCATTGGACTATATTGAGGATTATTGCCCCATCAGCCCCTATTCTCCTATATATAGAAGGGGGGGCACCCTCTTTCTCATTGTCTTGTCTCACACCATGTAGCCATCTGGAGTTATTGGACTGCCAGCCTTTCCACCATCTGTCTCCTGTCATGTCTCTCTTCTCTCTCTCTCTCTCCAATTTAGGTGATCTATAGCCTCAATCAAAGAGCACGAAGCCCTCTACGCATTGATGTTAAGACAAAATTTTTCTGTGTAATGGAAGGCTTTGCTGTAATAGCATCTCAGAGCTGAAAAAACTATCAATTTTTTTTGTTTTTGTTGCCAACTTGAAGGCAATGTCAGACAAAACTCGCAAGGGTGGAAAATCCACACTCGCCATGGAGAATGATGCAAAATCTCCAAGGAATTTGGATGCTAATCCAACCACATCGTCTACAACAACGGAAGCAATGATCATGGCTTACTTGATCTCATTACAAGAAACCGTCAACAAGCAAGGTGAAGAGTTGCCGCACTTGCAATGGAGAATGGCACTTTAAGAGTTCTCGTTGTGGAGAATGAGCACCTCAAGAAGGTTCTTGAAATGCAAACAACACACTTGATGCATCTTGAGAATGAAGTTCAAGAATGTAAACGCTCTCTTGTTGACATGAATGTATTGAAAGAGCGCTTGAGCAAAGTTGAGAGTGATCATGTATTGAAAGAGGAAACGATAGATACAATACGACATGATGTATGTGAGATGAGAAATGCATCCAAATCATGGGCTGATATATGTAAGGATAATGTGGTTTCTACATCTCCTATCACATAAGCCGTTGTCCAAGCAAAGAATGTAGAGAATGTGGACACTCAAGAATTGCTAGAACAACAAAAACGCCCAAAGAACATCGTCATTCGTGGAATCAAGGAGGAAAGCATGGAAACACCCCAATCTCTTGCGGTTGCTATTGAAGAGTTTTTTGCTCCACCTTTGGCATGTCAGGAATCATGGCTTATGGTGCACATCAAGTTGAAAAACAAGGAGTCACTCGCTCGAGAGAAAGACCTATTGTATGTACCATGGCTGATGAGGTAAAGAGAAAGATCATCCTTGACAATAGTTGGATCTACCTCAAAGGAATGGGTTGTAATGTATATGAGGATTGCACTCTTATGCAACAAAATGGACGACGCAAAGCATATGAGGAGAGAAGCAAGAAGGTTAAGGTGTCATCTCAAGAAGCAAAGCCACTTGAGGAGGATGCAAGTCCACCCAACAAATAGGGATACGTGATCTATGAGACCAGCTCACGCTTGCGAATAAGCTTTTGGAATTGTAACGAGTATCCATGGAATGTGGGAATTGGCATTGATGAGCTTACCAATGACTCTGATGTGATACTTCTTGTCAAAACATGGGAGCATGATGCGTAATGAATTCTTGGATTTGACAAATACGATGTGCATTCTTTGATGGGGGCCAAAAATGCAAAGCAACAAAGAGGCCAAGGAGGTGTAGCATGTATGACCAAAAAGGGTTTGAAAGATGTTCCCATTGTCAAAGAAGATAAGTATAAACGCTACTTATGGCTGAAAATCAGCCCACCAAATGGCCAAGTCATGTTTATGGCTGGTTGCTACATTCCTCACTATGACTCCAACTTTTATGCTCGCTTGGATATGGATAGAGATCAGTCCTTTGTTAAACTAGAGGAAGACATTGCTCATTACAAGGATCGAGGTGAAGTCATTGTTTTTGGAGACATGAATGCTCGCACAAATACGTTACAACACGACACACAACAAGTCGACATGCCGCATGTCTCAAGAAGAATGGATGACTCATACATGTATAATCAAAGTTCTAATGATAAAAAAGAACTGGATCACTATGGAAAGTCACTTCTACATATGTGCAATAGTACCAGAATGCTCATTGCAAATGGTGTATCTCTATGGCAAGGCACCAATGACTTTACATGTAGAAAGCACTATGATGATAATGCGATTGACTATATGTTGTTCTTAGAAGCCACTCTAGAATGCATACAAAGCTTTACACTTGGTGAATGGAATCAAGAATCAGATCATAGGATATTATGTATTGACCTCAAGTGTGGTAAACGGCCCGAGCATGTAGCCTCCAATCATGATGTGAATCATTTCTACCTACATCTAGACTTCAATTGAGCACTTATATATGCTGATATGGTGGACCAAATGTTAACCATGATAGAGCATCAAGAGAGCCCATCAGTAGAATGCAAGTGGAAAGTTTTCAAAGAAGTAATTTTCTCTTGTGAGAAGGAATACTTTTCGATGAAACACATGTCTTGCAAAAGGTCTAACAAGGGTAGCACCAAGAAGAAATGGTTTGACATGGAATGTAGTCAAGCCCGAAAACACTTGCTACGATTGGATGCAAGCAAAGACAAGGAAGTTTACTTGGAATGTTCACACACATACAAAGCACTTGTTCAAAAGAAGAGGAGAAGATGGGAAGTCAAAAAACAACTTCTTTTAGTGCAAGAGAAAGCACATGCATGTGTCAAGTTTTGGAAAAATCTTTGGTGACTTGACTCTTGAGGATATTTATATGCATTGCAAGAACCTCTATGAGCAACCCAATGTTGATAAGATGGAGTGTTGTAGCTCCCTTCCATTTATGTCTCCCTTCTTTACGATTGAATGCCGTGCGCTTGAGAAACTTGCTACTCTCAAGGCAGGGGACCTTCAAGGTGTCAAGGCTGAAATGATTAAATGGACAAGCAAGAAAACATGATATTGGATATGCGATATGTTTAACCTTGCACTTCAGCTGGCATGCCTCATGATTGGAGTGCAAATTGGATCAAACCTTTGTACAAAGGAGGAGATGTAAACAATGTGAACAAATGTCGCACTATAATGGTTGGTTCTTTGATGGCAAAGGTATTTGGATGTATCATGGAGCTGAAGATAAGTGAATGGGCTGAAAAGAATGGCAAACGTACGCTTGGCCAAGCAGGTTTTTGAAAGCATCATAGCACTATTGATTATCTTGTCAGTCTTCGAGTTCTTATGGAAGCGTCTCGATTGAAAGGAAAAAAGTTGTATTGTTGCTTTGTGGATTTCAAAAAAGCTTTTGACATGGTACTGCGAGGAAACCTTTGGAGATGTATGCAAAGCCTTCAAGTGCCAAGAGAATTTATGCATGCAATCTTTTGCATCTACCAAAAAGTGATATGTTGATTACGTATGGGAGATGGAATTTCAGAATTTTTTGCAAGCACCATTGGTGTCAAACAAGAATGCCCACTTTCCCCAATCCTCTTTGGGCTACTCATTGATGAATTGGAATGCATGGTTCTTGATTTTATGCAGCACGAAGGCATAGAAGAGGTTAAGATCGGAAATGCGATGATCATGCTTTTGCTTTATGCCGATGATGTAGTGCTCTTGGCACATACCTTAAAAAGCTTATGAGTGTCTTGGAACACTTTTGCCTATATAGCGGGCTAATTGTGGATGGATCCAAAACCAAGGTTATGCTTGTAAAGACCCTCAATGACGAAAATCCATGCATTGTGTACAACAATGAGCAACTTGAAGTGGTATATCACTTCAAGTACCTTGACCTTGAGGTTCCATCCAATCATAAATGGAAGGATTGTGCAATGCATCGCTTGGAAGCTGGAAAGAGGGCTTATTATGCATTTGAGAACATGTGCAATGCTGGAGAGATCAAATGTTGGGCTCTCAAAAAGTACCTCTTTGACACATTGGTGACACCGGTGCTTCTTTATGGAGTGGAGGTGTGGAGTGGAAGCATTGGGAAGTCTACTTGGAAAGAGTTTGAGAATGTTCAAAAGCGTTTTCTCACCAACTTTCTCCAAGTCAAGACACAAACACCCTACATGCTCTTACTTCTTGAGTCCGGATCGCTTCCCATTGAGGTCTTGGGCATGCAAAGGGTTGTGGAGTACATGCTTAAGACACAACATAGCCCTTTGCATCGACTTCCTAGAATCACATATGAAGCAAGTCAAAAGGTCCAAAAGACATGCAAGAGCAAAATACTAAGCTCGGGGTGGATGCTTGACATCATGAAATGGTTTGGAAGATGGGATGCATGTCACTTGGTCAAGGATGCTTCGATCGACTCCCAAGTTAATGAGGCCTACTTACAACGCCAATGTATCACGGCTTGGGAGAAATCCGGAGGTTCTCGCTTCAGCCATTACACCAGACACGTTGTCCCAAACTAAAAATCTCTCTTCTTCTCCGAACGAGGTAACCGAACCTATCCCTACATCCTTGAGCCCATCCCGTTGAGTGTGATCCGCACCATTGCCTCCATTCGTCTTAGCTCCCATTCTCTACGCTGCGAGACAAGACATTGGGGCACTGGCGAGGAGTCTCATCGACTTTGCACCTTATGCCCTTGTCAAGTGTGAGAGAGTGAGTACCACACACTACTTGAGTGCTCAACTTTTGACCACATTAGGTCCTCTTTTCCCCATATATTCAGCCATGAGCTCTCCCTACATACCTTCCTCTCCCAAACACGATGTGGAATCTCTATTGCGACGCTCATTTCAACCATTTTGAGCATCGAGAGTCACTTATGACCTCCACTCACACCATGTGACATATTCATTTGGTCCCATAGGTCATATTTGACCTCCGAGGACGATAATAGAACTCTCTCTCTCTCTCTCTCTCTCTCTCTCTCTCTCTCTCTCTCTCTCTCTCTCTCTCTCACCGTCCATTGCACACTCTGACACAACTCTTGCGGGTGTCGGGGAAGAAATTATATGTAAAATAAAAGATGAGATTCAAATCTTTTGAACATGTTCACTTCAGAAATGCTACTGCAAAAAAGCCTTCCACTACTCAAAAAATATGTTTTCACATCAATGCATAGAGGGCATCATGCTATTTGATTGAAGCTATAGATCTCCCACTACAAGAGGTCACTTAAATTCCGGTGTCAAATTATCGGCGCCAATGGCGGGTGTCGGTGTATGTGTAGGTAAGTATGGAGGGAGATATAGTTTTAAAAAAATTCATTTTTAAATTTCTGACGCTTGTATCGACACATGTTTCGACGCTTATATTGATACATGTTCCGATGCCTGTACCGACACGTGTTCCGACGTCTATACCGATTTTGGTACCATCGGACTCTGCAAAAAATGAACTGTGAGCTTTCCCTGCACATTTCGCTTATTCTTGCACCTTTTCTCTTGCTCTCTTCCTCCTCACCTCTTGCAGAACTGGTGCGAAACTAGTTGTCGGATGTGCTAATCTTGCTCATGGACTACTCCAAAGCATTAAGGTTAGATTGTTTTCAAGTTTACTTGTAGGTTTAGGGTTTAGGGTTTAACATGGTGTGTGTGTGTGTGTGTGTGTGTCTGCGTGCGTTTTTTGCAGGTTCGAGGACGTTTACAACACCTTTTCTTACTCAAATAGGCCGCATGTGAGTGCTTAAACTTTTAATGCATATTAAATTTATTTAAATTAATTTGTATATTGATAAAAAAATTCATGCTTTAAACTTTCAATGCTTTAAAAGAAATTATGGTTTATGTTGTGAAATTTTGTTTTGAATTAGGAATTTTTTTTGTTCTGCTTTATGAAAAAATCTTGTTTTAAAGAAATTTTGTTTTTAATTATGTCGTTTTTGAAATTATGCGCTTGATGAGGTTTAGGTTTTAGGTTTTTGGTTAGGTTTAGTTTAGGTTATATGTTAGGTTAGGTATATATAGGTTATATGTTAAGTTATAAGTTAGGTTATACGTTAAGTCATGTTAACTTAGGTTAGCTTATAGGTTAGGTTCTAAGTAGTTAGGTTTAAATTAAAGATTAGATTAAGTTATAAGTTAGATTATAGATTATAGGATAGGTTAGTTAGATTATAGGTCAGGTTTAGGCAACAAGTTAGGTTATAGGTTAAGCTATAATTGTATGTAAAAAGTTAGGTTAGGTTATATGTTAAGTTAATTCATGTTTAGATTATAGATGGACGTTGTGTTTGAACAGTTAGAACTTATGTACTTTTATGTTAATCTAAACACTTATCTATGAGACAAGGGGAACTAGTGCCTTGGAGTCCACCTCCCAACCTCCCACTATATAGTATGGCTCCTAGCCCTTTACCCTAGTTGGACTCCCTTTCCACACTGCCTAGCTTGGCCTTGCCCTTGTCCAGTCCAGCCTTGCCCTTGTCCCGACATTACTCCCCCCTTAAAGAAGAGTTTTCGTCCTCAAAAACAAAAGTGGGAAACTTCTTCTTAAAAAGACTAATGTTTTCCCAAGTTACACCTTCCTCAGGTCGATCTTTCCACTTGATTATGGCTTATTGACGCACATGATGAGGTGTACGTAAATCATGATAGCCGAGAATGCGTTCTGGTTCATGTGGTAAGGTAGGAGGTTCAACGAAATCAACCAAAATCTGCTGGTCAATGACATTGTCGTCTCCATGTAACACTTACGTAAACGGCTTACATGAAACACCGGATGAATACGAGAATGTGTAGGTAGCAATAATTTGTAGGCATGATCACCTACTCGCTTGAGTCTTTTGAAAGGCCCACAATATCGTGCAGATAATTTAGGTGTTGGCCTAGTTTTTAAAATTTCTGAATGTTCTGGCACACGTAAAAATACTTCCTCCCCTTCCTCAAAGGTAACTTGCCAACATTTCTCATCAACGTACTTCTTATACCGATCATGTGCTTGTCGGACATTCTAACGAGCGAGTTTCAACATATCCATGTGGTCTTGGAGAAAATCCTTAACCTGTTGGAGCTTTTCGGTTGCCAACCCCACCGTAACAGGTGACCTAGGTTGAAAACCATAGATGAGCATGAAAGGACTAAATCCAGTTGTGACATGCCTAGCACTATTGTAGGCAAACTCGAGAATAGGTAAATATTCTTCCCAGTCTGACTGTTTCTTGCTAACATATGCTCTTAGCATATCCTCTAGTAGTTGGTTAACTCGTTCAGTCTGACCATTTGTTTCTGGATGACCGGTTGTATTGAGGAGGTTTAGTTGTGTACCCAATCGTTTGAACACAGCCCTCCAAAAATGACTGTTAAACTTGGGATCACGATCACTAACAATGTTACTTGGCAAACCATACAACTTGTATAGGTTATCCACAAATAACTTGGCTAAGTCTGGAGCCTTAACCGTTGATTTGGTTGGAATAAACTTACATAGTTTAGTCAACCGGTCTACGACCACCCATACCAAGTCATGACCTCGTATAGTGGTTGGTAAACCTACAATAAAATCCATAGAGATACTTTCCCATTTACCATTGGAAATCTCCAAAGGATGTAAGAGTCCTCTTGCTTTCAGGCGCTCTGCTTTGTTAACTTGACATTTTTGGCAATGCAAGATATAAGCTTGAACAAAGCCATGTAAACCTGGCCAGTAAAACTGTTGTTGTACGAGAGCATATGTCTTTCTAATACCCGGGTGCCCTGCACTTGGACTATCATGACATTCATAAAGAATTTGGCGTCGAATGTCTGTGTCCGTCGGTACACAAAATCTCCCCTTATGGAGTAGATACCCATTGTCGATGGTGAATTGCTTCCATTACTGTAGTTCATCACTCAATAGAGGAGAACTATGTGTGGAGGTTAACGCTACACTACCATCATTGGAGTGAGAAGGATCCCTCATTTGTACATGGCTCCACACTTTGGAATATGCATCATCATGCTCATATTTGCCCTTTAGAGAATCCAAAAATTAACTACGAAGTTCCATGAACAAGAGAGAATTGATCTTTGGCATACGACTTAGAGCATCAGCTACCACATTGTATCGTCCTTTACGATACCGGAGCTTGGCGTCATATTCCTGGAGGATCTCAGCCCACCTGACTTTCCGACCTTCCAAATCCGTTTGTTGTGTAAACCATTTGATGCTTTCATGGTCAAACACAATCTCAAACTTAGCACCATACAAATAATGTCGCCATGTTTTTAAGGCAGACACTATTGCATAGATTTCGCATTCATAAGTAGAGTAGTTCTGCTATGCTGTATCCAGCTTCTTGCTTTCAAATGCAATTGGCCGCCCGTCTTGTAACAGGACTGCTCCAATAGCACAGTCACTGGTATACGTTTCCAAAACAAATGGTTTCAAAGGATCTACAATAGCTAGTATTGGAGCTGTAGCTAAAGCATCCTTGAGCGTATCAAAACTATGTTGTTGAGCGGGTCCCCACAAAAAAGATTTTCCTTTGCCTTTCAGTTGGTCCGTCATGGGAACAACAATATTAGCATAGTTTTTAACGAACCTTCAGTAAAAACCTGCAAATCCTTAAAAAATCTGTAACTCTTCCAGATTTTTAGGAGAAGGCCACTGCTGGATTGTATCCACTTTGGATTGATCCATATGTAGCCCATTAGCTGAAATAACATGCCCAAGATAGTGAATTTCTTCTTTTAAAAAATCACACTTAGATTCCTTGGCATATAATTGATTTGTTCGTAACAATTCGAACACCTGCCTCAGATGTTGTAAGTGTTCTTCTTTGGAAGCACTGTAGACTAGAATGTCATCAAGAAAAACGATGACAAATTTGCCCAAGTACGGCTTCAAGACACTATCCATAAGTGTCATGAATGTTGCGGGCGCATTGGTTAACCCAAAAGGCATAACCAAGAACTCGTAGTGTCCAAACCTTGTTCGGAATGCAGTTTTGGGTATATCAGCAAGTTGAATACGGACTTGGTGATAACCTGACCGCAAGTCTATTTTCGTAAAAATACGAGCATGAGTGAGTTTGTCGAACAACTCATCCACGCGTGGCAATGGATACTTGTTCTTAACAGTAACCGTATTTAAGCCACAGTAGTCTACGCACATGCGTATACTGCCATCTTTTTTCTTCACTAACAGGATAGGAGAAGCCCATGGTGAAGAACTGGGTTGTATGAACCCTCTGCTAAGGTAGTCAGCAAGCTGACATTCCACCTCAGCACCTTCAGAGTAACTCATACGGTAAGGCGGTTTACTAACAGGTTTACTGCCTGCAACCACATCGATGCTATGTTGCACTGATTGTGTTGGCAGTAATCCTGGTGGCAAATCATTAGGAAAAACATCGTGAAATTCTCTTAATAAATTTTTTATCTCACTAGCAACTTTTGCTTGTTGGGAAGTAGCCATTGGTGGAAGAGATGAGAGAGAAGCATGCGGCGTTGAGGAATGTTCAACAGATTCAATGTTAGAGAGAAAATGAGACAATGAGTAACACAATAAAACTTGATCTATTTCATTATCAGAAACGAGCTATATAAGCTCACCTGTACATATCAATGGTGAAGGAGGTACATCCTTCTTGGGCCTAACAACAACACATGTGCACCATGGGATTCGAACATCAAGCTGTTGTGCTCATAGCTACGCTTCAGTGATGGTCCTAGGCTATGTAACCATTCCCTACCAAGGACCACATCTGCCCTCTCCATGTTCATAACTTAAAAATCCAAGGATGTGGAGTAGCCTTGTACTTCCAACGGAACATCTCGGACTTGAGTATCCCAGATTTTGGTATCATGTCCATTCATCATTGCTACCTTGTAGCGGTGGGTACTTGGAGTTTGAGGCAATTTGAGTTTTTTCACCAATCCATAATTGATAAAATTGTGAGTAGCACTATCATCTACCAAGATGCACACCTTGCGCCCTTGCAGAGATCCGTGCATACGTACTAACTCATGTGGTCCGAAGGTCTGTTGCCACATGGAAGCTATGAGACAACATTCATGCACCACCTCGATGTGTGTTACTTCCACTGTAGAGAATCATGAGGAAGACTCAAGAGGTAGCAGTTGTACTGTGTGCACTGCTTTCTCTTTGTCATGAGCAACAGATTTCGCCTTGGGACAATCCTTTTTGCCATGACCGCTTCCTAAGCATTGAAAACATAATTTCTCCTTCTTAGCTTTATCAAAGTCCTCAGGAGAGAGAGGACCTCTGGACCCCTTGGGTTTTTTAGATGCTTCTGAATTGGCTACTATAAATTTCCTTTTATTGTTCCCGTACTACATGCGTGTATTACCATGTGTATTAGCAGGCACGTGATTATGATGTGATTTCTTTTCATCTGGATCATCGTGAATATGTGCTTTCACTATGGCTTCCTCAAGTGTCTTAGGGTCTTGAGTCTTGACGTGCTTCTTAAGCTCTGGCGTCAGCCCACAGATAAACCCACGTACTTGTTGAAAGGTATCAAGGCCTTCCAACTTGAGGATAACATCTCGATAGTGAGATATATATATTCAAGTAATGATGGCATGGAACACGTGTCCCAAGCTGTCCAATTCCAATCTACCTCATTTGTGGGCAAGAATTCTTTGCGAAACATAGTATCAAAAGCTGCCCAACTCTGTGGTAGGATATTCTTCTCCTTGAGAGACATCCACCATTTGTAGGCCTTGCCTTCTAGAGTTAAACTTGTTTGCAGTGCTCCGACTGCGTCCAGGGTACGCCGTAAGCCATGAATTCCATCCCACTTGCTGCGAAAGATATTCATTGCATCCTTATTGCGATATCGGTCCTCTCCTTTAAAAGTCGATGGTTTGGTATTTTTCAACAACTCATCCACCTCTTTTGCAGTGAGAGTGTGCAAAGCCTCGGCAAGATGGACCTTGTCCCTGAGTAGAAGGGCCTTGTCCCTGTGTAGCAACGTGCTCATGCATGTCGTGTCAGCAGGACCCTTGGACTGCTGTTGCAATAATTGTATCACTAACGTGGATAATTTAGTGACGTTTTCATTTAAAGATGCAAAATTTCCTTCTATGACTGATATGCGTGTCTGAAGTGCATGAAATTCTTGAATATCAAGCAGTTCATAAGTGTCGTCACATGCTGTAGCGTCGCGGGCACTCTCCTTGAGAGCATCCAGCTGCGAGCCATCATTGACAGGATCAGGCATATTCTGCCCGAAATCAAAAGTCATATTGATATCTGAATCCATGGCGACACAGTGTAGTGGAAGGAATAGCAAGAAAAATACCTGATGTTGACAAGATGTTCCGTAGATGTAGGATGTAGTGCAACTGGTAAATATCGATAAAGAATCCTGTTGACACTGGTAATTAGCCTTGCTAATGTTGTTCACGCTCCTTCTTGAAGCGACCGGCAATTTTGTTAGTAGTCCAAGTTGCCAACCCCGTTCGTAGAGCAAGTGTCATTAATTGGACTCCCCGTTGGTGTTCTTGGAATTGCCGCTAGGATGTAATCTTGCTCCGGATTCCAAGAAAATATTCCATTAGTGTAGGTGCGGTTGCCTTGAGCACCAATATTGCACTGGTCTTTTTATCTTGGATAAATTGAAAACGACTGGAATTAATATATGAAAAGACCATCTGTAGTATACGCAGCAGAATTTTTAGGTTTTTCTTGTTATTTCCCGGCCTTGCGTGCGAGCCACGGACTGCCTTTATCCTGTCGGTATGCCAAGCTTCTCCCGAAGCTTCACAAGAGGGAGGGGGGTACCTTGCTGTGGGTACCGACCCTTACTTGCAAAAAACTTAGGTTGGCCACTAACCCAAAGGGTTGGGCACCCATTGTGTATGAAAAAAAAAACACAGCACAGTCAATGGCACACGAGGTGCAAGAAATGCTCAGCACGCATTGGGTGTTGATTGAAACCACCCGCCACAGGCACGGGAATGCCCAGCAGGCCCGCGCAATTCTGTCAAGCCCGAGAGGGGGGGGCTTTGGCACAGGTCTGGTCTCGGCCCTTCTCCTCGCAAGGGGGGTTGCCCACCGAACTAGGTCTCGTCGAGGACAGTCAAGGAGAGAGCTCCACGGCCTTGCCCTCATGCACATGCAAAAAGTGCTCCACGCCTTCCCAAAATTAGCTGGCTCTTGATACCAATGTGAGACAAGGGGAACTAGTGCCTTGGAGTCCACCTCCCAACCTCCCACTATATAGCATGGCTCCTAGCCCTTATCCCTAGTTGGACTCCCTTTCCACACTGCCTAGCCCGGCCTTGCCCTTGTCCAATCCGGCCTTGCCCTTGTCCTGACATTATCGGTGAAACGTCCAAACACCAGCGTCTAAACCATAACCCTCTAACCCAATTAGCAGATTGAAATGGCCAAATGCTACAGTATTAATTGAATTTGGAGCAACCAAATCAAAATTTGTCAAACCTAAGCGGATTTACATAGCCTACCCTAACGCTCTAAATATAGTAATATATTAGTGACCAAAACAAAAGGTGCTAATCTAAAGCTGATAACTCTTAGCAGAATAAATGGTTTAATGATACCCTAATATGTTTTAGAGCACTTTACCTTAGCGGCTTTACATAGTGTGCCCTAATCCACCATCCGAACACTGTGCGCCATCTATTAGCGGTCAAAACCAGAGTCCATAGAACCCTAAGCGGCTAGCCCTAAGCCGATTGAAATAGAAAAACGCTACACTAATCCAATTTGGAGCTACCAAACCTAGGCAACTTTATATAGTACACCCTAACACTCCAAAATACGACCATTTATTAGCGGCTAAACCAACACTAGTCCTAAGATGTTAACCCTAGGTGGCTAGCCCTAAGCGGATTGAAATGGCTAATTGCTATCCTAATCCAATTTGGAGCAGCCTAACCTAAGCGGCTTTACACACCATACCATAATTAGTTCTAAATGTCCGAACACAATGTCCATCTATTAGCGGTTAAACAAAGGTGATTTGTGTACTTTTAAAAATGCAAACGGACTTCTGTTAAGTTAGGTTATAGATTATGTTTAGGTTATAGGTTATAGGTTAGGTTAGGTTAGGTTAGTTTAGGTTTAGGTTAGATTATACGTTAGGTTAGAGCTAGTGACAAATAGTAGAAAAAATGCAAACGGACTTTGAAGATAACTCGTGTACTTCAAAAAACGCAAACGAACTTTGGTTAGGTTAGCTTATAGGTTAGGTTTAGGTTGTAGGCTATGTTAGGTTAGGTTAGGTTAGGTTAGGTTATATTATAGGTTAGGTTAGAGCTATCGACAAAAAGTAGAAAAAACACAAACGGACATCGAAGATGACTCGTGTACTTCAAAAAACGCAAACGGAATTCGGTTAAGTTAGCTTAAAGGTTAGGTTTACGTTATAGGTTATGATAGGTTAGGTTAGGTTTAAGTTATAGGTTAGGTTAGAGCTAGCGGAAAATGAATAGTAGTAAAAACGCAAATGGACTTTGAAGATGACTCGTGTACTTCTAAACATGCAAATGGACTTCAATTAGCTTAGGTTATAGGTTAGTTTACATTAGGTTAGGTTAGGTTTAGGTTAGATTATAAGTTAGGTTCGGACGATGTGAGATTGTTAGAGCTCGAGCTAGCAGCAAATTAAATAGTTGAATGTGAGATTGTTAGAGCTCGAGCTAGCAGCAAATCGGACTTCAAAAGTGCACACAGACTTCAAGAACCTTAATATATAGTCATTGACCAATAAAGACGAGATTATTACCCTGTGGTCCTAATCTCCGTGCACCTCTAGAGCGAGGTGTGCGGGGATCGGGCCTGTCTAGAGAATGTCAGGTTGTTAGAGCTAGTAGCAAATAGTTTAAAAAATGCAATCGGACTTCCAAAGTGCACATAGACTTCAAGAACCTAAATATATAGTCATTGACCAATAAAGACGATATTATTACCCTGTGGTCCTAATCTCCGTGCACCTCTAGACCGAGGTGTGCGGGGATCAGGCCTGGCTAGAGAATGTGAGGTTGTCATGTATTGTCATGTACTTAGTAGTGTGTAGTTATAACAACTAGAGTGTTTTAATTATTAGTTGCATCATTGTTAGATAAAGTATGGACGATAGGATGGCGTGTCCTTGTGCACATTGCAAGCATCAGATCTTTCAAAAAAAAAAAAAGCGACCAACACGTACACAATCACGGTCTCTTTCCGATCGAGCAACTACAAGTCCTGCGTTATCGATCTCATGGTCTAGAGACTGAAGGTCAAACTCTATAAGTAGATATTGCTCCAACTTCATCCCAGAGAAGACAATTTTCAAACGAGCAGCCATCGGCTGAGTCCTCCCAATGAATACCTGATGTGGCATTTCAAGAAGTAGAGATGGAAGAGATGTTGGACGCGTTCTTTGACATGGATCCCATCATTGAAAACATAGAAGAAGACAACATTGAACACAACATTGCGGACCAACCTCAGCATCCCATTCATATCGAGGGCATGATAGCAACGATAAAGAGGGTGAGATGATGCAAAGTCTTGCACGCATGCCGCTTTATACCGGTGCAAAAATCTCAGTTCTCCGTACCACGTTGGCAATGCTTAATTTGCAGTCTGTCTACGTTTGGTCTAACACATCAGTCACATAGATTTTTAGGTAAATACATTGTATCCTAAGCATGATAAAGTACAAATTAGAGTTCAATAATGTGATGAAGGGGCTGACTTGTTCATGTAACGATAGGTTGCTCAATGAGCAAATCTTGCCAAAAGGGAATCACATGCCCCCTACCCGTCTAGCCGCTAAAAAGTTTCTTAATAATTTGGGCTTGGATTATCACAAAATACATGCACGTCCCAATGATTACATACTTTTTTGCAATGAGTATGAAAATTTGGAACAGTGTCCCAATTGTGGATCTAACAGGTACAGGGAGAACACACAAGGAAAATATATCCTTGCAAAGGTCCTTCGACGCTTTCCTATCATTCCAAGAATAAAGAGCATGTTCAGGTGCAAGTCCATAGCCACTTTGATGACATGGCACTCAAATACTAGATTGATAGATGATATGATGTGGGTACCTGCTGACTCTTGTGCATGGAAGCACATAGAGAAAAGTTGTCCTATATTTAAGA
Organism: Adiantum capillus-veneris; assembly: GCF_014529385.1. NCBI lineage: Eukaryota > Viridiplantae > Streptophyta > Polypodiopsida > Polypodiales > Pteridaceae > Adiantum > Adiantum capillus-veneris. The sequence continues at coordinate 3,074,089 of NC_140951.1, forward strand.
ACAATCCTCGATGTATCCGCTTTGGTTTGGCAATGGACGGAGTAAACCCATTCGGATTACGGAGTTCGTCATGGAGCACGTGGCCTATTTGTCTGGTTAATTATAATCTTTCACCATGGCTCGCTATTAAGAAGGGCCATCTGTTGTTGTCATTGATCATCCTAGGAAAGTACAAAGCAAAGAACATGGACGTCTATCTGGCACCACTTATAGAAGAGCTCCAAATCTTGTGGATAGGAATCGATGTGGTTGATATGTCCCAACCAATCAGACGATGGAATGTACATGTGCAAGGAATTCTCATGTGGACCATGCACGATTGGCCGAGCTTCAGTGAGTGCTCAGGTAAGTGCCTTTAAAACCCTCACACGCATGTGATTCCTGGCTATGCCAGCGCTTTTATATTTTAATTTTGTGATGTTTTATGCTTGAGTTACTCGGGCAATCATGCATGTCCAGAATGTGGTCCTTGACTTGGCTTTCGCCGCTTTGAGTATTTGAGCAAGACAGTTTACGAGGAGCATGGTAGATTTTTGCCTAAAGGACATGAGCTACGTGGACCGAACATATGCAAACATGACATGCATCGACTGAAAGCGAGCGATCGGAAAAACATGTGGCTGGAGAGGGGAGATTGGATGCCACCTGGAATGAAAAGACTTTCTATTTTCCATGAACTCCCATACTGGAGTGACCTGCTGATTAATCATTTGCTCGACCCTCCAATGCACATCTTCAAGAATGTGGGGGAGATCATATGGAAAGCATCACTTGAAAAAGGGAGAGCAAGGCCCAAAGACATGACTTGCAGGATGTGGGTCGAATGCCAGAGATGTGGCCTTGACTAAAACCCAATGGAAAGTTTGCTATACCAAAAGGTCCATGGGTTCTGAGTCGTGCACAAGAGCAACAAGTAAAGAAGACTATATCTTCATTCAAGCCTCCCACAGGGTGCATGTGATGTTTGAAAATGGCTTTTACGAGAGATGACAATCTCAGTGGTCTTAAGTCCCACAATTGGCACAAATTTTTACAGTTCATCTTACCAATTGCCATAAAGGGTTGTTTGACAGATGACATTAGAAGAACAATCTAAAAAATCAGTGAGTTGGTACACTGGATCAGTTCAAAAGAGATAAGAGAAGACAACATTGATGCAGTACGCTTAAATGCTATTAAAGCAGTGTGCATGGTGGAGAAGTACTTTTCAACAAACATTCTTACCATCCAAATGCATGTACTTGTGCATGTGGTTGATGAAGCTGTAGTTGCTAGGGTGGTCCATAGCAGGTGGATGTTCTTCTTGGAGAGATTTATGAAGACTTTAAAGGGGTTTGTTCGTCAAAGGGATCGCCCCGAGGGTAGCATGGCCGAAGGATGGCTTGTACAAGAGTCTCTTGTCCTCATCAATGAATTTTTGGTCTCAATTGATCCAGAGATGCCCCAAATGTGGACTAGTGAGGTCAACGTCAAGGTGACAGGGGAGGGAGAGCCACAGGGACAAGGCATTGTTAGGAAGATGGACATCACAATGCGAGAAAAGGTTATGAGATTTTGCCTTCTCAACTCAGACATCATGCAAAAGTGGCTAGAGAGGTACGAAGGAGAAAAACAACAACGCTTGACAGATCGCCTTCAATTCAAGCACAACCGTGCCACTAGAAACTTTCCTTTTTTAGATCATCTTCAAAAATTGCATGACTTTCCAATTGGGCGGTGGTTAGATGCGACAATCTCAAAGGCAAAGAGGAATGGAGTGTTGATTACTGAAGAGGAAGAGGAGATGTCAAGGGGTTGCGATTGGCATGTATATTTCACAACTTCCTTTTCGAGCTCCACATGATCACATTGCTTTAATAACTTTTAGTCTGTTTCAATTTTGTGGCTGCAGTATCACAAATATGGAGCTTTGTGGTCGCATGCAAAACACTTCATAGTGCAACAGATCGACGAAGAAAGGGTCACTTTCGATAGTGGTGTTAGGGCAAGCTTCATCCAAGAAAGTAGGAGTAGTGCCAGTGATGAGAATACAGAGACTAGACAGCTTGAATACTTTGGCTACATCAAGACATCTTGAAGATTAGCTTTAGAAAGTTTGATATGTTTATCTTTGATGTCAAGTGGTTCAAAGTTATTACCAGCGGCCCTAATGCAACTGTGCGTAAAGACAAGAGTGGATTGATTCAAGTGAACTCTAGGCGGGTTTGGACAGATGTGCAGGATACATTTGTACTTTCGTAGCATTGTGAACAAGTTGTGTTCATACACGATCCACTATGGATAGAAAATGATGAGAATGATCTGTCTAAACCCTCCTGGCTGTATGTCGTTCAAGTTGCTCCATGTAGCAAACAAGTGTGTGAAGGATTGGACGTTGAGGTCGAAGAGGTGATTCATGAACAAAGCGCAGGACCGACGAAAACTTTAAGAGGTGGATGTCAGCAGTGAGCAATTGTCTGAACCTAGAGATGAGGTGTCAAATACTGAAGCTGACACGGAGAGTGATGGAGAAGTAGAGTTCGATGACAAAGATGGAGAAGTACAGATTGAGATAAACATCTTTGGTGCATCAGATCTCATAGAGGATAAGAGATTAACTAATGATTTTTGCTAGGAACTCTTTTATAAAACTCTTTTTATTAGTCTACAATATACCTTAGATTCATTCATTTGTGTAGCAGCTTCATTGATTTATTATTTGTATTGATTAAGCATTTCTTCTGTAAACTAACGTATTTTGTGGGTGTTGTTTGTGTTATAGCCATGGCCGATGATGATGAGCCATACTCTCCTTGTTTTAGTTTTCTTGTCACTCCGACTGGCATGTCACCCAAGTAGATGGACTCGTTTTTGTCTCAATTCACACCAGAGCATATCACAATGACACAACACCTTTGGGCAGCACGTCTCTCTAGACCTACTACGGTCGCGACCCTACGCCCGAGACTACGTCCGAGACTACCTACGACCCTACGCCCGAGAATAGTGTGGTCCCTACATCGAGAGGCCCCATACCTCAGTCTAGTGTGCCCCCTACGCCTAGGACTCGTGTGCCCCCTACACCGACGGGTAGTTCATCCTCGAGACGAGGTAGGCATCGTTCTAGAAGCGATGGTTGCTGTGGTAGTGGTTCTACCGATGCGTCCACACCATTGAGAGAGCGTCCACCACTCTCTTCAGTAGATAGTTCACCAATTGGCACACCACATACACCTTGGGGATCACACGAGCATGATCCTAGCAAGGTGTACAAGAGCAAGGATGGGGCTGTTGTGGTGGATAGGGTTGAAAAGGCCATGTGATAGAGGATTCGACCGCTCTATACGATTCAGTTTGGTCACTCTATGATGGAGGTTTGGAATAACCTCAATGTTGAAAGAACTAATTACATCGTTGAGGCCATTCACAGAGAGTACAGGCCGGCAGAGGGGTAAGATAGAGTCTCGAACCCTTGGATTTTGAGCGCGGCAAAGTCCACAATGTCACACCGACGGTCAGAGACGAGAGATATGTACAATGACGACAGTCCCAAGCCGGCATGGTTGGACACAAAGGAGTGGGCGGGGATTGCATGAGAGACAAAAGACAATCCTCAGAGATTTCAACAGCAAAGAGATGTAGCCAGAGCACGTTTGGAGTCTGCTGGAGCGTCACATCTTGGGAGTGGAGGCTACGATACGCTTCGACATGAATTTGTAAGTATTATACGTATGCTTTGAATTATTGAAAATATATATGTTATTTGAAGATTTATCTAATGATTAAACCATACTTTTGCAAGAAGTTACCGTGAAGCGTCCTCTAGCACACCGAGAGGAGAAGTATGGGTACAAGCATGGACTTGTGGCCCTTTTGACCCAACTGCAGGAGGAGGGAGAGGACGTTGACTGGGAGGCATTACCATGAGGGTCTTCTCACTCAGTGATTGTTTGCATATGTACAGTTTTGTAGTGCTTATTCTTATGGTTTATGGTTATGTTTATGGTATGGCACAGATGTTATGGTTCAGATTTGGCAGTCAAGTTAAGGTTATGGTTTTGCTATGATGGTATGGCAATCATGTAATGGTTATGGTTATGGTTGTGCAAGGATGGTATGGCTGTTATGGTTATGGTATGACAAGCAAGTTATGGTAATGGTTATGGTATGGCAAACATGTTATGTTTATGGTTTTGCAATTTTTGACTCGTGTTTTAATTATGGTTATCAAAACTTTATGCCGTTATGCCATGATCAAGATTTTGAATTTGTGGTTATGTTATTCTTACAATTTTGCTAATTGTCATACACTCGCTCTTTAGCGTCAGCTTGTACGTGGAGTGTGGTTGCTTGTGCACTCTTTCTTTGGGTAGAGAGGGTTGTTTTCTTTTGCTACAGTACATGCAGCATCACTTCCCAACCCTCTCTGCCCAAAAAAATTTTGCAGGTTTGATCGTCAGTACAGAGTAAGTATAAGCATCGGTACAGACTTTGGTAGACGCGTCGGAATATGCTATAGTATTACCGGTGGTTATTTCATTATGTATTTCGACTCTCATTTCATAATTTATTCCGACACATAATATACCAGTACTTTATACCGACGTCACGATACTGACGTCTCTTCCGAGGCCTATTTCAATGCTGTTTAGTTTTAAAACTAACTTTATTTTATCGGTATTTGTGCCGATTTCTGTGCGCCGTGTTGTAGTGTCCCAAATTGGAGTTTGGATGGAGAACTTATGTTGAAAAGAGTGAACTACTGCCTACCAGGTCAAAAACGTATGCATGAGAGAGAGAGAGAGAGAGAGAGAGAGAGAGAGAGAGAGAGAGAGAGATTTTATTATCATCCTTGGAGGTCTAATATGACCAGTAGGACCAAAGTTACATGTGATGTAGTATGTATGGGGCTGATAACTGATTCCTTATGCTCCACAAATGTGGTGATGAGAGTCGCAAAGGAGAGCCCACAGTGTGACTAGGAGAGGAAAGTGTGTAGGTCTAAGTCATGGATAAAAATGTGAGGGAAGCAAGTTCGGATGTGAAAAAAAAGTTGAGCGCTCTAGTAGAGTGTGTGTGAGTGTGTGTGTGTGTGTGTGTGTGTGAGTGTGTGTGTGTGTGTGTGTGTGAGAGAGAGAGAGAGAGAGAGAGAGAGAGAGAGAGAGAGAACAACTATGAACCCCTCTGCTAGGAAGTCCTTGTTTGAGTGTCAAAGGAATTTTCAAGGTTCCTCCTTTATTAAGGACGACCTTTTTGAGGCAAGAACTAGCAAGCTTTCAAAGTTCTTTATCAAATTTTTCATGCAATATATATTAGCTTGCCAATAGCCCATTCAAAACTCACACATGGCTTACACGTGTAAGTTTTTATATCATTGGAAAATTCACCACCAAACCAATTCTTGAGTATCCTAGTAAAGTGTATGAAATTATGCAATGTGAGATTATCCTATCAAATAAGGATAAAATGTGCTAAGGTTGATGAAATTATGCAATGTGAGACTATACTATGCAATAAGGATAAAATGTTAGGTATTGGCAAGGTTTTGTGAAATATTTAGCTAACAACATAGATGAAATTAGGACATCCAGGAGTATCTTGCAAAATAAGGAAAACCTATCATGCAATTATAAGGTTTTATGTAAATATTAAGTTATGGATGATGACAACTCACCTTGACTCACTCTCTTTCATTGAGCACTATAAATATGCACACGACATGGATACCAATGAAGTCAAAACTTCCCCTGATTTTTATATTGTCTTAACTGCAAGAATTATTTGTTAGTGCTTTATCTAAACAAGAAGTGCATTGCTTTGTTGCTCATTTTCAAAGTACTTTGCATACTGTTAACTTCTCTTGATTGACGCGAGTTTGGGTTTTCTAGCAAATTCTTCTCACTTTATGTGCATGCAGGCAACTTGCTTTTGTATGAATGCATTGATTCCATGCCGCGATGAGTATCTACTCCTTCAGCACCAAGTAGATTAGCACTTTGTTGCAAACTTGTGTATGAACTTAGGTTTTTACAGCACACTCGTGGAATTTCTTCATCCCAAGCACTTTATAGTTTACCCATTTGTCAGCAAATTGGTTATGTGCAATAGTCCTAGATTAATGATGAAATTAATCTACTTGTAAAATAACTTTGTAGGATTGTAAACAAGACATCAACTAGATCTATAACACATACCCACATGCATTGAGGTCAAACGAGAGACACTTGACACACGCTAAGGGTCAAATTTATGGAGCCAATCAGATTTATGGAGCTAAGGATTGTATTAGTACTTCTCTTCAAGGAGGGTTTTCAATCAATACAAGTTGTTGCAGTCATACCAAGACCAAAGAGATGGGCTACTCTGAGATCCAAAAGCATAACATGTGTCTTTTGTTTTTTTGTTTTAATTGGAACATGTGGGGGTGTTTAGGACACCCCCTAGAGGCAAATTGAGAGAGAAAGGTATTTAGTACTAATCATCTCTGTCATAACATAGAGTAGCATAAATGGAGAATATTGGCTATGGAAATTTTGTGTGAGAGGGAGAGAATATGGGAAGAAGCCTAGATTCCCTTGTGTAAGAGGGATAATATTTTCCTTTTAGAATCCCGTTCTGCTAAAAAAACTCCTTTTGGAACCATAAGACCATGTGGTACACCTTTCTGTCGTAATCACCCAAACCCTTCTTATTTTCTCTTTCTAAGATAATAACTCTAGTGAGATAAAATTATTTACATAGAACAAAAGTTAAAATTTGTGATATTACCTCACCATTGAAAATATAATTTGTGCAGGGTTTCCTAGGGCACTTTTGAAATTAGCATAATCTATGTTGGCACCCTATGGTTTTAAGATGCAAGTTTTTAAAACTTTAGCACTCTTTCTCTTTTAATTTGTCTAAAGAGAAAATTATTCAAAGTAGAACGAGAGCTAAAAATTATCTTTCTTTGACAATCACGGTCATCTTTGACTATCTTTCTTTGATAACCATAGTCATCTTTGACTTCCATAGGCACTTCTAAAGGTAGCATGAGTCTTGTTGGCACCCTAGGGTTCTATGATACACCTTTTTTCCATCTCTTTTACTGCTTTTATTTTCTCCCTTTAAAATGGCCAATTCTAGAGAGAGAGAGAGAGAGAGAGAGAGAGAGAGAGAGAGAGAGAGAAGCCAACATTCTTTATCATGCCAAAAAAATTTGGCCGCACACATTTTTGCAGTAGATAACAACTCTACTCAATTTATTTGTATGCATACACATTTGGAACCTTTATAAATGAGAACATTTAAACACAAAGTTCTCAAGTTTTACTTCGTTAATAATTTTGTAGCATTTACATTGATGTTTATGAAATTCATTGTAAGTAGTAACTAAGTACATTTAATCCTTTAACTAGGCCTTATGAATCCATTTAGCACCTTTGAAAGGATAAATAAATACTTACACAAGACCTTTCCATTACATAACATTTTGTCTTCATGGTGGTGGTATCTCCTCTCTTGAGAATCTACTATTGAATCCTGAAGGAATTTAACCATAAAGGCTTGTTAGAAGGAGACCTTAGTGACCAATTCAATCTTATGTTCATTAACCCCTCTTTTAGGAGGCAATCCTTATGGGATATCATTGACATTAGCAGATAGATCAATATTCTCATCAAGAAATTGATTTAGATCAAATTGACTTAGACTGATCTCTTCTTTGGTAGTAACAGGTTGGGAAGTCTTGCTCTTCTTGTCTGCACTCAAATAATCAAATACTAATTTTGTCACCATATTTGGCAAGCAAGGAACCGCAGCGTGTTTGAGGGGGATCTGGCTGTGGCAAGCTTTTGTGAAATCATACAAGAGAGCAGAGTGATGATCCACATGATCAGAGGCAAACAATCCTCAGAGGACTGGTCTAGAACAATATGTCATGATGACATCTTGTAATAAGTAAAGTCTAGGAGTAGTTGTGGTTTCTCTGTCAAGCAGAAAAATTGTAATCCTTGTTACCATATACATGTGGTAGTGATGTGTGTGAACACACTAGGACCGCCGGGGCATTTTTCCCCTCTTTAGGAGGTTTTCCCCCCCGTGCATTGTATATACACCCGTCACTCTACGGCTATCGATTTTTCCATTGCACACTAAGTAATACACTCTCAGTATGTAACATGATGCAACACTCTCAGTATGTGGGCTTACATGATGCAACATGTCCTTATGTCAAAGGGCGTAATGAATATTGAGCAGGGCATTGATGTACGTCCTAGTTCTGAGGATGCAGGTGATGTTGAGGATGTTGCAGGTCTTGTAATGTATCTGCTCTCTTGTATGATTTCACAAAAGCTTGTATGTATTTTGTGAAATCACACTAAGTAATACACTCTCAGTATGTAACATCATACAACACTCTCAGTATGTGGGCTTACATGATGCAACATGTCCTTATGTCAAAGGGCGTAATGAATATTGAGCAGGGCATTGATGTACGTCCTAGTTCTGAGGATGCAGGCGATGTTGAGGATGTTGCAGGTCTTGATGCAAGAATTGCAGCTATTATAGTTGTTTTGCCTACGGTGGAACAATCTCGTTGGGATGTAAAGGATGCGTAGGCTCATGCATTTATTGCATTGTCTGTAAAGCGCACCATTGTTCCTCACATTCGTTCGGCAAAATCTACAAAATAGTCTTGGGATATTTTGGCTGGTCTTTATGCAAGTTGCAATGAGGCTAAAATTGCTTTACTGTGTAAAGAGCTGGAATCAAAGATTATGCATGAGGAAGATGATATGGACACTTTCCTTGCTGGTGTCAAGGATATCAATGAGCAACTTATTTCTGCAGGTGAAGTCATTTTAGACAGTTCCCTTGTGCAAACTATTCTTGATGCCTTACCAGATTCTTACCAGACTTTTGCTAGTACTGAAAGACTTCTGACCCAGGGAAATCCTGAAGTTATCAAGTTTGATGCATTATGGACATTGCTGTTGCAAGAGTCACTTTCTAGAAAAAACAGGACTAGGCAACGTGCAGTTGAACAAGCTTTTATTGCTTCTCAAAGAAAGGGTAGTAATAGTAATGCAACCACTTCTTATGGTTCTTCTTCGAGTGGCAAAACTTCTATTCCTAATGCTTGTAATGGCAACGATTCGTATGGAAATTCTGGTGATAAGGGCAAAAGGAAGATGCGTTGCCATTATTGTAAAGCTAATGATCAAGCAGTGTCCTAAGTTGAAGGCCAAAGAGGCTAAGAAGAAAGAGGGTGGTTCCAATGCAAATGCTGGTTCCACTACAAATGCAGCCATTGTTGAGTCTTCTGTGAGAGGAGACTATGTTGCTGTTGTTTGATGCAGAATGGGCTTTTAGTGAAGAGTGCACTTACAATCTTGTTGTCCATGATGCATGCATGTCAGTTGCTGCAGATTCACATGTGTGGTATTTTGACAGTGGTGCTACAAAGCACATTACCTCACATCATGAATTGTTCACCTCTCTAGAGTCTGTCCCTCATGGGAATTCAGTCACTTGTGCCAACAACGCCTCTTATCCGATTCATGGAGCTGGAAAGATTGTGCTTACTACTGCAAATGGTAGTTCTTTCACACTTGTTGATGCACTTTATGTACCCGGGATCAAGAAGAATCTTTTGTCTGTATCTGCACTTGCTAGACTTGGACTTGTAGTCAAATTTGTGGATGACAGATGTACAGTTCATGATCTCAGTTGTGGTGATGAAATTGTTGCATCTAGGCTTTTGTGCCGTGGGCTCTATAAGCTCACTTTGTATGACAAGTGTGGACAAAATTTTGCAAATGCAGTTGCAGATTCAAGGGCCATTTCAGATGCAAAACTTTGGCATGCACATTTTGGTCATCTGAATTTTGCCAGTTTGCTGCGTCTGTAGAAATCTGATATGGTTGCTTCTTTGCCGCCTCGTGAAGCACCTGTCAAACATGTTTGTGAAGGCTGTATTTTGGGTAATATGCAACGTTCTAAGTTTCCAAAGGATGGTTCAGTTAGGGCCACATGCAGGTTACAGCTTGTGCATAGTGATGTTTGGCATAGTGATGCTTGTGCATAGTGATGTTTGTGGGCCCATGCAAACTCCGTCCTTGGGCAATTACCTTTACTTTGTGACTTTCATTGATGATTACTCCAGGCATGCATGGGTATTTCCGCTTAAAGCAAAGTCCGAAGTTTTTATGTGCTTCAAACAATTTATGGCTATGGCTGAAAATGTATCAAAATGTACTATGGGAACCCTCCGTTCCGATCGAGGGGGGGAGTATATGTCTCATGAATTTAATGCATTTCTGGCTCTCGTGGGATAAAACACCAATGTATAGTGCCTTATACACCTCAATAAAATGGCGTTGCTGAGAGGAAAAACAGGTCACTTACGGAAATGGCACAATGTATGGTCAAAAGTCAAGCTTTGCGGCATTGTTTTTGGCTTGAGGCCATCATGTGTGCCACTTATGTACTTAACTGGTGTCCTACAAAAGCTTTGCAGTCTATTACTCCATATGAAGCATGGCATGATAGAAAGCCTTCTATTGAGCACATGCATGTTTTTGGCTGTTTGACATATGCTTTCGTGCCACAAACACAGTGCAAAAAATTGGATGATAAGGCTGTCAAATGTATTTTTGTTGGTTATAATGCTGAAAGCAAAGATTATAGGTTGTATCATCTGCAAACAAAGCATATTCTTGTTTCAAGGATTAGTGTTTGTGGAAGTTCTGTTCAACCCTTGCTGTCATGTCCTAGAGACAATAATGTAAGCTCACAGGACATTTATGACACTTTGTTGCCTCTTTTCAGTGGTGGAAATACGAACATAAATTCAAATGAGGCAAATGTACAGTCTATGGGGGTTTCAAAAAATGTTATTATTGATGCAGATGTACATGATGTACTTGATGAGGAAAGGGCTGAAAATGAGCAGGCTAGAGGTATGCCAAAATGGCTGGTGCATACATTGTGTGACAGTAAATTGGATGCACCTTTGTCTAGTCGTACTTGTTCAGGATCTCGCCATGCATCTTATGCATCAGATTGTTATGCTTTGGCTGTATCTAGCTTACATGATGTTGAGGAACCTCTATCTTTTGATGAAGCACATAACTCAAAAAATTGGATGGCTACCATGCAATCAGAATATGATGCACTTATAGAAAATGACACATGGACTTTATGTGATTTGCCTCATGGCAAAAAGGCCATTGGTACAAAGTGGGTTTACAAGTTGAAACACAAGCCGGATGGTGAGATCGATCGCCATAAGGCTCGACTTGTTGCAAAGGGTTATGCATAGCAAAAATGCATAGATTATGAAGAGACTTTTGCTCCCACTTGTCGTATGACTACTGTGCATTTTCTATGTGCATTTGCAGCTCATTTTGGTTGGGATGTACATCAATCAGACATTGTTACTGCTTTCTTGAATGGTGACATATTTGAGGAAGTTTATGTAACACAGCCTTGCGATTTTGTCAAGAAAGGACAAGAGGACAAAGTGTGCAGATGTAAGAAGGCTTTGTATGGGTTGAAGCAATCTGCTCGTGCTTGGTATGAGAAAACTGACACTCATTTGGTCAAACAAGGTATTCATAACAGTCCAGAAGAAAGCACATTGTATGTAAAGCGTGAGGGTGATGCACTTCTCATTGTGGTTCTTTATGTAGATGATTTGCTGATCACTGGATCAAATGAGAGACATATTGCTAAATTTAAGGCTGATTTGAATGCCAATTTCAAGGTGAAATATTTGGGGCTGTTGCATCATTACTTGGGTATACAGTTTAAGCAGTGTGATGGTGGTATTGCCTTGTGTTTGAAAAGTTACATAGAGACATTGCTATGTAAGTTTGGACTTGAGGATTGCAAACCTATTTCCACTCCCATGGAAACAGGTTTGAAATTGAGTCTTCATGATGCTGGTCATCCTGCAGATGTCACTCTTTACCAAAATGCTGTTGGCTGCCTCGTTTATGTATGCAACACGAGGCCAAATATTCAGTTTGCAGTCTCACAAGTCAGCAGATTTATGTATAGCCCAGGGTCTAAGCATTGGCAGGCTGTCAAGAGGATTTTCCACTACCTTAGTGGCACTTTACATCTTGACCTGTTTTATCCCAAGGGGGATCATTGCAGCTAGACTTACATGCTTTTTTGGACTCAGATTGGGCTGGTTGTTTTGACACAAGAGTGTCCACAAGTGGTTTTTGTTTCATGCTTGGCAGTTCATGTATATCATGGTTGAGCAAGAAGCAACCTACTGTGGCCACTTCTAGTCGTGAGACTGAGTACAAGGCAGTCTTCACAGCTACGATTGAGTGTGTATGGCTCAAACGTCTTATGGTGGCTGATTTGGGTGTTGGACAAGACATTGCCAACACTATCTACATTGACAGTCAGAGTGCATTGGCAGTTGCGAGAAACCCAATTTTTCATGCTCGCACAAAGCACATTGAGGTGCATTACCACTCTGTTAGAGAGAGGCTCTCTGCAAGAGAGATCAGCTTGGCTTATGTGCCAACACAGGAAAACCTTGCAGATCTTTTCACAAAGGCATTGTCTCATGAGAAGCTCAAAGATTTCTGGAAAGCTTTGGGCTTACTCCCCTTTGGGCTTGAAGCTTTCCGCAAAGCTTTGGGCACTTCCCTTTACTCATGTGCCAGCTCTCATTCACCGCATCACTCCAAGGGGGATTTGTTACCATATACATGTGGTAGTGATGTGTGTGAACACACTAGGACCACCAGGGCATTTTTTCCCTCTTTAGGAGGTTTTTTCCCCCGTGTATTGTATATACGCCCATCACTCTATGGCTATCAATTTTTGCATTGCACTCTAAGTAATACACTCGCAGTTGTGTGCCTTGAGCTTCCTTCGTCTTCTCCAAGCTGTGTGCATTTCTCTGCAACCCTAATTCCAACAATCCTTTGACCCTCAAGGCTCGATCTGAGCTTGAGGTTGGTGTATATTTTTGATGTTCTTAATACTATCCACTCATAGTTGTGAGTTTTGAAAAATAAAAAATAAAAAATTGCTCTTTTAATGAACTTAGGAAATTAGAAGAAAAATGTTTATGAGAGACATTAGGATTTTAATTCCTCCTCTCATTAACTTAGAGACCCATCTCTCTAACTCTATGTTGGAATTTAGCAGCTCATTTTAGGAACTTTAAAGAGGCAACCACATGGTCAAACCATGGTGGTCCTAATAAAACATCTTAAGTGGAGAGATAAAGATGGCTTCTCCACATAAACTTGAATATGGAGCCTGAGCTTACCAACTAGCGGAATAACTCGGACTTCGTAGCCTTTGAAGACTCCATTAGTTGGTATGGAAGGACCCATCTCAGGAGAATATTTCCCAAGCTAGTAGCCAGCTTTGAGCCAGATCTACTTATATGAAATTGTGTGTTAAACCTAGATCACACGCATGACCAATGTATCATGCTCTCTTATTGTCCCCAATGCATAGCATAATGGCACTCCTTTTGAGGTGATCTTCCTTCACCTAAGTTTCAACCATAGATTCTTGGGGAACTCCTTTTGAGTATGCTTTAGCATGTCCTTTATGAGTGTCCTTGTTCCCTAGATTTGAAGCATCTATTATCTTCCAAGAAGAGCTGATTTTTACCTTGGTAGTTGCATATACCCTTTGACTTGTCATTTTTGGTATAAACATTGGCATTTCTCCCTCTCTCATAAATTTGTTTTCCTCCTATATTCTTGGTTTTTCAACCTTCTTGCCCATGTTGTGGAAATTGATTTTCAAGGCTACCATCATAGAGTGCCAATAATTGCCAAGATATTCATATGCCTTTGGCATTGACTTAAGCCCACACATCTTCGTTTCTTAACACTAGTTTGGTACCAAAAAAGGACATTTTAGTGTCCTTTTTAGGTGTTTTTATAAAAAGTCAAGCGTCTCTACCGTATCTTATTTGACGCTTCTTAAATGTCCCATCTGGCTCAACCCACAAGTTGTGACCACTCTTCCATTTTGCAATGCATCCAGTAGACAAATCAGTCTCATCATCAATTTCATGCAAAATTGGCCCTTTGGCCTCATCCTCGTATTCGTCTTCCTCTCCAATAGAGGCATGCTCATCACCAAAATCGTTTTCTTCTCACAAATCTGATGGACGGCCCTTTTCCAGAACAGGCTTTTGCACTTTTCCCCGCTTCTTACTAAGCTTGTACCCCTTACCGAGAGCATGACTAGTCCCAACTTTGCATGTAGTAACATGAAGCTCAACATCCTCACTAGCAGCATGGTAGTCAAAGTCCACCTCAATATGTCAAGCCTTTAACCGACCTCTACCGAAAACTTTGTGCTTTGGAGGATGGCCCCTCCTAGTCTCAATTGGAGCATGTGTTAACAACCATTGACCCTCCGCATATGATTGTTCATCATACATAGGCGTCATCCATCGCATCCATATTTTAAATTATATGGTCCTCTCACATGTTGTGGCAACCACATCATGAACAATAGGTAGATCCATAGAAGGGCATACATTAGAGCATCCATATTCCCTCTTCTTACTTGCCAAAACATCAGCCAAAGAGATCTCATCACCATCGTCAAAAGAAATTGCAGTGTCAGCATCAACTGGCGTGTGTTCTTCAGGAATGATGTAGCTTTGTTTGGAATCCCACAAGAGCATATACACTGTAGAATCCCCATCAAACATACATTTGAAAATCTTTTTGCATGTGTTGTATGCAACAATGTCTCCCCTGTAATGTTTTGTTTCTCAGTCAAGGGGATGTGCATGGCCAAATTGCACAGTCGAAAACATGAGCTCTTGACCTTCCAAAGCAAGGCAAAAAGCGTTTCATGGCAGGCCAGTGGTGAGGCTAGATGGCATGGCCATGGCGAGCAAGGTGCAAGTAGGTCATGTGTGGGCACAAGAAGATCGAGACCTTCAAAAGGTTGCACTGCGAATTCTCTGCACAAAATGAATCTGGTCTCGGGTTTAGCAGGAAAAACAAACAGAGCTACACTTTTGCTACACCCAAATAAGCCTAGCAATTTCAAATTTTGCCCAATTCTCAACCGTAGATCGGCATATCCATCCAACGATGCCCAATTTCTTCACCACCCATGGCCTTGTTTCCATAGCCATGCAAAGCTTCTAGCTCAAATTGCGTGTAAAAATTAATCAACATCATTAGGAGCTTAAGATCAGCTCAAGCATTCATGGCCTCTTTTAGGGGGATTTTTTAGGCTCATAACTCCTCCAAAATGCTTTACTATGTCTATGAAGACACCTCATGGGGTATACTATGACTTGGGCTTCTTTTGTCCATGCTACACATGTGTTATGCCACCTAGGATGCCAAGTAAGCAAGACGGAAGTCTCATGCATACAAATCATCATACTTACAAGGAAAGGTTCAAAAAGAATGCCAGGATCATAGGCCAAAGCCCATTCCCAACAACCCTCCCCTTGAGCTTAGGGCTATGATAGACACACTCATTCATTTATATGCCACATAGGCTCTATGCTGCTCATGCTCTATTCATTCTTATGCAACATAGGCTCTATGCCACACATGCACTCATTCATTCATATGCCACACAAGCTCTATGGCATGCAGGCTCTATGCTATACATGCTCTATAGAACGTCCCTTAAATGGGAGATATATCATTCATCATACTTGTGTCTTCATAAGGTTTTGGATCCTCATCCCATTCTCCTTTTTCTACTACACCATCTTCATTCTCATGTCCTCCCCTTGAATAGGTGCCTTTATTGTCACCTCCATAGTCATTCTCGTGATTGTACTTCATGTCATATTTGTTCTTCTTTTCTTCATCTCCATGTTGATGGGCTTTATGATCTTCAAACTTCATGTTCTCCTTCATTTGAGTGATGATTTCTCTTATGTATTTAAAGCTCCTCTTGCATTGCTCGGTTTCCACATGGTCCATCATTTTTATGTCATGCTCTGTGTGAAATCTTCTTGAATGCTCTTCTACTCTTGAGAACTTCCCTCTACAAGGGCTTGATGCTTATGCTCTTTTGCTCGTATGGGATTGAACCCCCTCTATATGCTCCACGCTTGAAGAAGCTCTTGCTTATGAGAAGAGCCCCATGGAAATGTACTCTTGCGGCTCATGCAGGCGGTGCACGAGAGCAATGCCTAATAGAACCAATGGGCTCCTAAAGTATTGAGCATGGTGCTCACGGGATGAGCCCCTCGTACAACTAAAATGCACGGAAAAAGGTGTTTTGAAGGAGGTGGTTGTTGCATCTGGGTGTCAACTCAAGAATCGCAAGCGTGAATGGTGCCCACAAATTCACTGCAACAATTCAATCAGGTTTGGTGCCGAATTTGAAGTACACCCACTCTCCTCACCAAGAAAAGCTTGTGATATTTGAACCCACAACCCCCAACTACCAAGATTAGCCTTCCCAATTTGGGCTATCCAACAAGGCTCGGGAGCTTGCTTGTGAAGGGCTCCAAAAATAGTGATAATAAAACAACTCCGACAGAGAGAAACCAACACACACACACACACACACACACACAAACACATGTATACCTATACAATAGTTAGATTATATATATATAACAAAATACAAATATTTTTTCTTTCATACACATATCCCTTTTTTAAACATTTTCAAGTTAAAAACCGAATTTGTCGGTGTGGTTTTTTTTAAAAAGGGGGGTAACCCTCCTCCTTCTAAACATCCCATGGGAACCACCCCTTTGGAGATTTTTTTTGAGGTAGTGGATTTCATTACCTTAAACCTCACGCCAGTTAGCTCTCTTTATCCCCCTTCACTACACTAAGACTCGTCGAAACGTATGATAACCCCTACACTTGCTCTCTCTCCCTTTCAACTGCTCGAATGTAAGCAGGAGTGGCCATAGAGGCTGCTTGGAGGCAGTAGCTATTGAGTACTTGATCATGGGGCATCTTTACCTTGAACATGCCAAGAGGCGCTATATAAGGTGAGGGTGCTCTGGCCCCTCACTTAGTCTGTGGGTAATTTTTCGTCTACATGTGTATTTCAAGGAGAGGTGTGAGGGCTTTTTTTATACTAAGCAGCTATGGAGGTCGGTTGAGCTACCATCTGAAGTCGGTACTCATCTTGATAATAGTACCTTGATGACATGCTTTTTTCTTTATGGAAGTTAAGTTATTTGCTGTTAGATCGTGCAGTCACCAACTGGCTATACCTGGTATTTTCTTTCGATGTTTTTCTATTATTGCATAACTATGCAATTGAAGATTAAAAGAAATTATGGCTTGTAGTACATATTTGTTTAATGATGATAGTTGGAATCATGCTGATTGTTGTTGGTTTTTTTTCGTTATTTTAGGGTAATTAGTTTCTTCTAAAACAAAGGGCTTTTTGTAGCTTGTACAACACCTGTAATTCATTTTGGATAAAGGTGTTTTGGTAACCCATGCACAACCAGTATAGTGGTACATGTGGCAATATTCGAACAGAGAAAAATGGGGGATCTTATACTTGATACTGTCGTTAGTCTGGCCTAGAGTCCGGGTTGTTTTACTCTATATCAAATGCATGAAAATATCTGCATACTATTGCGTAGTGTAAAGGGGTTTTGTTTCTTATGACAAAAGTTTTTTTAGCTTGTACATCGCCTGTAATCCATTTTGGATGAGGATGTTTTGGTAACCCATGCACAACCAGTGTAGTGGTGCTTAATGCGGCAATACTCAGATAGAGAAAAATGGGGGATCTTGTACTTGATATTGTCGTTTGTTTGGCCTAGAGTCGGGGATGTTTTACTCTATATCAGACGCATGGAAATATCTACATACTATTGTGCAGTGTAAAGGGGTTTTGTCTTCCCTTATGCCATTTTTGGGATTGTTACACTTACAAAGGATCTCGCGTGTTAGCTTATATTTCATGATGCTATTAGTATTGGTAACATCTATGGGTTTTTTTCTCTTTTAGATAGACAAGCTATCAATAGTTTCCTTTTACTAATCTTCCTAGCTTGGGCTCATTTAGTGTTTTTTCTCATTAACTTACAAACTCTGGTAGGTTGATATTCATAAGCCCAAATGAATATGAGAATGTTGATTTGGCTTGCCAAAGCCGAGTTTTTCCCCAAAATAGGAGGTATATGTAGTTGGTATTAAGGACATTTTATAGCTTCATGGTACTTAGTAAAGCTACTGAAATTGGTGCCTGACAAAATTGCCAAAGTATGGGGTAAAATAGGACACTTGGATCAAAAGGGGTGATGGCCTTTTGATCAAAATGTTATATATGTTAAATATCTATTTAAAGGTCTTATAAAACATTGGGCTTTATAGAAACCATACATACAATTACTGACAATAAATGAGATAGTAAACTTTTTTTCATTAAAAAACTGAAAGACGTGAATATTTTGGACAGTGGTTTTAAGTTAAAAAGAGTTTTAATTTGAACATGGATAATAGCTGATATAGTCCATCGACACATGTAATACACATCCAAGGCTAACAAATCTGTTGTCTTGTTTGGATGAATGCAGGTGAGGAATCTATCCTTTCTTGGATTTTTTTTTTGGCTTAAAGCTATTATCTATCAAATAGTACACCTGCTCTTACCACTTGGGAAGTAATTCTTTATTGGATCACTATCATTGTATACTAGAATGAGGCTTCATTCTCATATGCCATGTACAAAGATAATTTTAAAACTAAGTTGTTTTTGTACTAATTTTTGCCTTCTCTCTGAAGCCAGCTATCTTTTGAATGTAAACATTCATTTATGTCTTATTATATAAGTTAAAACAACTACACACACACACACAATAATCAAGAGTATTAGGGACTAATTAAATCAAATTGTAAATCTTAAGGGGTCTATGGAAAGCTCTTGTAGAGGCCTTCCAATGCACACAAAGAATCAACCAAGAGAAAAGTATGTTATTATAAGTATTGCCTCACAAATTAGCACCGACTTGTGGGTAGTTGACGGCTCTTTCCCTATTTTCTTGCACCTCTAACAACTCTCATTTTCTTGCTTCCCTAAAACAACCATGAGAAGGCCCTCATCCCCAAGCCATCGATGCCTCCATGCAGCCCGGATACCCCTCTGAACCACCCATGCCTAACCTTGAGCATATGTTCACTGCCCTCTCTAGGTTGCTGCTACAAGTTAACCACACACACCAATCTTTAATAGGATTTCTTTCTATGGCAACACTTATCTAGCAATCGATTAGATCCCAAAGTTTTCCCAAAACCCTTTTCAGGTCTTCCATAAAGATATACTCACCTGGATAGACCATTTCAATAATGTAGCGGATTACCATAGTTGGGTAGACACCAAGAGATTGCAAGAGCTGTGCACATTGCTAGAAGGGCCACTACATGGTATGTGCAAAAAATGGACCATGTAAATCACGATTGACTAGTGCTCCCACAACTTCTCGTCTAGAGTTTTGTCCAACACAACCTTACACAATCAATATTACAACAGCAACATGCACTAAAGCAGCAACATGGTGAGCTGGTGACACAGTTCGCGGTCAAATTAAATCAACTACTCCTGCGCGTTGATCCATGTTAGAGGACATGAAACTCTACTTCCTACGGACAAGGCTGTGACACGAGATGGCCGACCGAGTAAGGGATCAAGGCCCCAAATCTTTCCATGAGCCCATTCAAATCGCACAACGCATCAAAAGCTCCAATGTCTTAGATTCCAGTTTGGCACCCTTATTAACCACTCCCCTACATGCCAAAATTCGCCAAGAACCCCCAACACCCATGGACATTGATGTCCAGAATACCCAATTCAATGCTCAAAGAAACATATAAGATAGGGATTCTCAGGGATGGCCAAGCTGTTTCCATTGCAATGCTTATGGATACATCCGTAGGAACTGTAGGCAACACTAATCATGTAAAGTACAAAATGCTCAAATTTAGTTGGTTGATTCCGTAGACCTCGCTGCACTATCAAAAAACATATAAGCGGATGGTGCAGGGAAGGGAGCCATCATTTGTGTACATATCCCATCAAATAGGGGTAATTAGTGAGAGTGGGAAAAATGCAGTCCATATGAAGTGCAAAGGAACTTGGATCAATCACAATGGAAAGAAGAGGATTGATTCAAATTCATTGGAAATGAGTACAAATGAGCTCTTTATATAGGACTTGAGAGAGAATCTCACATGGCATCATTGATGACATCATTAAGAGATTAATATCAGCTCAAGAACTCGTGGCCTATCTTTTAGGAGGACTATTTAGGCTTATAACTCCTCCAAAATGCTTTTACTATGACTAGAAGACACCTCCGATGGGGTATATTGTGATTTGGGCTACTTTTGGCCATGCTACACATGCCTTAGGCCACCTAGGATGCCTAGTGGACAAGTGGGAAGTCTCATGGACACAAATGATCATACTTCCAAGGAAAGGTAAGGAAAGGTTCATAAAGATGGCTAGGATCATAGGCCAAAGCCTATTCCCAAAACTTATATCTTGGCATCTTTAAGCGAAAAATGTATGAAAGGTTACTATGGTCAACAACCTATTGAGCATCTTATATCTCAGCACGCATACATAGGAGGGCTATAGTTATATCACCTTCTTAGAGAAGCCTTAGGTTGGATTTGGGAAGAACTACTTGTTAATATTTCTAATTTTTAGTTTACGTGTAGTTTAGTTAGTGTGATTTGAACTCATTGGATGAGAAATTGGTTGCTTTTTGCGCCCAATTTGATAGAGCTTAGCTCCGAATTTCTACTCATTAGAAGCACTTTACACTAATTTTGCACACACAATCTCTCTCTCTCTCTCTCTCTCTCTCTCTCTCTCTCTCTCTCACACACACACACACACACACACACACACACACACACACACAAATTGTAGACCAAGTTCATCCTAATTTTGCGTGTGTGATTCTTTAATTAGACAAAGTTTTTGCCAAATTTCATTTATTGTACTAACTTTTTGGTAACATAACTTGAGAGTCGATTGTGCACTAAAATTTATTTAGCATTAGTTATTGTTTTTAAGAACTCATAGGAGTGAGTGATGTTATATTAAGTAAATCAAACAATTATAAGACTAGCCCTGCTCACAATCCAAGGCAGGGCATCCACTAGACCAAGTAGATACAGGGGGCAGGGGGGGGGGGGGGGGGGGGGGGGGGGGGGGGGGGGTGTTTCAAATTGCACACAAGTGACTTAGGCTATCGTTAACTTACCAGTTTGAGGCGTTCACTAAGTAAAATTTTTTTGTATCACATATGTTCACCAAAATGGATTCTAATTACCCCTTATACCCCTCTTATACACATAATATGTAAATTTACAAGAAATCAAGATCACATGCGTTCACCAAAATGGATTTTAATTACCCCTCTTGTACACATGAATATGTAAATTTACAAGAAATTAAGATCCCTTATGTTGAACGCATGTGCTATGTTACATATACTGTAGTAAACTCCTCGGGCTTACCAACAACACGTTAATGGCCCAATACCATTCACATGGGTCCTTACTTTTACCAAATGAAGCAATTGGTTCTTTAATTTCTTGCACGGTCTTCGAGAAGCAGGCACATGAAAGACCATTCTCAAAATCGGATAGTTTGTGGCCTTCCATATTTGCTTGAAGTAGCAAAATCTGACAATTTTTGTGCAAATCAGAAGCCTACTTGGATTTTCATCCCCCTACCGCCAAGGATTAGGTAGTTCTTGTAGAAGCCAATCTTCCAGGTCTTTTGTATCCATTTGCACGTCTTCCCTGCAAACCCACATATAGTTGGGTACTCCTTGAAAAGGTGCACAAGGTCCTCACTTGCCACTTTGCAGCCAGAACACCTATTGGATCTAATTCCTCTGGCTAAGATCTTCACTCCTGCCGCTCGGCAAAACCCCCCGTATCACTTTCCAAAGGAAAATCTTCATCATCATAGGCCAATGTGGACTCCAAATGTTATTAGAAACCACCATCCACCTTGCTTTTGTCCATTGCTTACCCCAAAGTCTGTTAAGGAGATAGAACCAATCGGCGAGGCCAAGAGACAATGATAAATGTCTTTGGTCTTCATTTTGCATGGAGGTCTATTCATGGGCCACCGCCAGGCCTTCCATTCAAATGCAGGCTTGCACACCGGCATACAATACCTATCCAGTCCATCCAAGACTCTAATGGCCAGAAATCTTTTGATCTTGTTTATAAGAAATTGGGTAGCCAGGATGTCGACATCTTTCGAGCTCCTGTTCTCGTTATCCCACAGATGGCCTAGATGATTGAGCCCTTTATTGTTGAACTTCCTATTACCTCTCTCCAAAATGGGTCGAGTTGTATACAACCACCTTTGAGAGTCACAAGGACCAATGGGAGATGAGTTGTTGAACTTCCTATTACCTACGATCGTCCGCTTGTGCTCAACCTATCTCCGACCGGCGACTCCCTACTCTGCCTACTCCCAACCGATTGGTTCCCGTCCGACTAATGGATCTCGCCCAAGGTGCTTAACCATACTTCAATAGAATTTTGGGTCCATCTCAACTGGGCCCCCCTTCCCCTGGTGCTCCAGCCTCAAGGGCTTTCCCACAAGTAGTGCTCTACATTAGTAGATGCTCGCATGGGCATTACAACTCTCAAACCCCTAGTCCACTTTTTTGGAGGACTTTCCCACAGAGAGTACAACAGCCAAGTCCGAGTCTCCAAAAGAATATTTAAGCTCAAAGTATCTGAATTTTTGGTCATTGTTCTTGAGCCTGCCAATTTTGTGCACCAACAAACCAAAGTCATGTATGAACCATTCAATTTTCAAATTAGCAAAGGCCTCACTGGTACCCCACACCACACACTCACAATTTTTTTGGTCACTTTTGGTACAAAGAACTTGCATTTGCATTTGCATTGGATCAAAGCCTAATTACTTGGCTTCACACAAATTTGCACCAAATCTGGTACACATTCCCTGCCGCCATTGGAGGGGAGGAGCATCAACGACACTGACACTTTGCAACTGCTGACATCGACAACACAAAAAGGACAAAAGCATTTGAACATTTGAAATAGGCTTATCTTTTGACCCTTTTGACATCGGGAGCATATAAGTACCTTTGCATTTGGATGTCCTTGACATTCCCTCAAGGGGAGGCACTTTGATCCTACACCCAATTGACAATTCTTTGGGAGGGTGTTTAACTTGATCGTACACCCTGTTGTTAAATTCTCAAAGAGATGATGCCTTTGTATAAGTGCTACTATGACACACACGGGAGGCTTGTTGGGGTGTGTGACACATCCGCACCACCATATGTGAGAACCCTCTCTCCTTTGGAAGACCTACACTTTAACATCGCTACTTACATCAACAAATGCCCTCTCTCAAGTCTGTAAAAGAAACCTAAAGTACACATTGTGTATCCTCTTATCAACCATCATTCGCACCTACTTTGTATCCACCATATGCATGGAGTATTTGCTATCAATCTACTCATGATTTGTTACTTCTATTAGTCACAATCTCTTACTCTAATCGCTTTGTAATTACCTATTAATCACACCATAAATGGCTCATTAACATTTTCACCATAACACCATTACCTTTCAACATCATGGAGCGCAAGATCATTGTGTCTCTGTGTGTGCGCACGCACACGTGCATACTTGAGAGAGAGAGAGAGAGAGAGAGAGAGAGAGAGAGAGAGATTATTAATAGATATACATTACAAAGTGTAGGGTAATATATTTAACATCTATCGTAAATTCTACCAAAAAATTCAAATGTTTTGGAAGAATTTAACTAAAGGTTCCATTGTTTCAAACCCTATCCACCACCGACAGAATAAGCTAGAACCAAATTAAATCATTGTTCTCATGACATTCTTCTATCCAAACACTATTTTCAAAGATTTCTTCCTTAAGTCCATAACTTATGTATGCATCAAGGTGATCACCTATGCTAGGAAACCTTGGCATGTGCAACCCAATGCAGAAAACAATGTAATGCTAACTTTGGCACCAAAAAACACATTTTGACAGGGAAAAATCTTTTGAGACCAAAGTTTAGAAGGCATGTTCTACCCGCCATCAAGTTTGGAATTGTTTTTGGAAGAAGTCATACCTTCATGTACAAAAGATATACAGTATAACAAAGAGTGACCAACAAGGTGGATATATACCGTAGGAACATATGCATCACTAAATAAAGAATAATGCAAGAACTTCACGACTTGCTACTTGCATGGTTGATGTTGAGAGATTGTTGTGTTAGCTTTGCATTGGTAGCAATCCCCTAGTATTTATTACTAGAATATAGAAGGCCAATTCGCTAAGCAACCTATTGTGGACCTTGAGGAAATATAAGAGGGCCAAAGATTAAGACACATCCATATACAATTTGGCAATCCACGAGCACACACTCATAAGTATCTACTGATGGGTGCCAATTGCACAACTAGTTCCAATCTCACACATTAATCAATAGAGTTCTATGCTTGTATGATTCGTACTTGTGCAATACGTTCTACGAGTTGCCATGCAAGAGAGGTTATGAAGAGCGTGCAAATCACATACACAAAGGACAGCACATGTGAGTGGCATGATTGTATGGTATAAAACATTATCTAAATATGGCCACAAATTTTGATTAGGTGGATACATGCCATGACCCAAACTAGGCAGGACAGTTTCCTGGGCAGTAGAGAAATCAAACAGATAATGTGTGCACACAGCCTCAAAACAAGCTCCATCTCCCCTCGCAGCAAAAAGCTAATGTCTTGTGAGACCTCACTTGGCAGCAAACCTTACCCCAATTGAACTTACAATGTATGGCTTTAAAATGGTACACATTTCTCACAAGTCATGGCTATATAATATGAGCAAGTACGAAAAACGCCCACAAAAGCCGGATCTCTTGCAAAGCACATATGATGCTAGCAGTTCACTCCAGCCTCAAGCTCTGCCCCTCTTGAAGTCCTATCTCAGGCACGCAAGCTTCCATTCCCACAGCTAATTGAAGTAAAGCCGCATGGCATTCAAGCTACTGAACCTCATCTGCAGTCATTATCTCTGTATCCCTGATGTCTCTCTTTAAAACATTCACAAGGCGCCCAATTGCGTCGGTCTGCTGAACAAGAACCTGAGAGCAGAAACAACACACATTTCAAACATCTGTCGTCAGTGTTTCAAAGTACCGTGCTTTCTAAAAAAATACTATGTTAAATTGTTTTTTTGTCCTCATTCATGATTCTACAACTATCGAAGGTGCAGATTGTATTGCTGCTTTCCTGACGTTCACAAGGAAAGCCACACAATGACTTGCACCAGGATTGACAACCTATGACTCTCTATGCACAAATAGTGGGCATGTGCACTAGCCAGGCAACAGGCATCTATACCCCCAAACCCCTACCCTTCACAGCAAGTGTACATCTCCTCTAGAACCCCAAGCATATTCATGACCTTCTCAAATAAACAACTCTAGTTTTCTTTATATTTCAAAAGAACTTTTTTATGTTTCTGACTGCCCACACTTGTATGCACAAAAACGACAAAAATAACTCATCAGTGCAACTATCACCCATGCATAGTGACAATTGGAACGCACCGCTTATCTACACTTTGTACATCCGTACTTTATTTACAGGTGGCGCTACCAAAAAATTCCCCCCATTAGCAGAGCTCACATAGACGTTAAAAAGCTTTCTTTCTTTCTTTCTTTCTTTCTTTCTTAAGATTGGTTCACATTATTTCCCAAAACCCCATCACATATAGCTCTGACTCAAAACCCCTAGCATCCGTCCACACAAAGCACACAATCCAAAGGCTTTTCTTCTCGAAACAAAGCACCACATGACTATTGTATGAAATACACATTCTTTGTATGTAGCAGCTACAGTGGTACATCTATGGCAGCAGTGACAAGTGTAAGAGTTCGATACGCATAGAGGGTGGAGAGTGATTCCAAAGGCAAGGTGTAAGCTAACTAGAAAGGTGCTCTAGACTATAGACAAAGGTGAGGGTACCGAAGCATAGCATCGTAGCCTAGTAGATATGGACCAGATTGGCCACGTGGAGCAGTGCGCCAGTTGTCCACAGTACCGAGTGTGGACAAGTGCATCAGTGTGACCACTACCAAGAGGTAACCGTGTAGACCAGTGTACCACTGGATGGACCAACTACACACAATACTGGTGGGTGGGCCAGGCTCCAGCACCTATCTATTCTCAGCCTCTGGTAGCTACAGTTGCAGACAGACTACTCCTTTGGATATTTTGAGTGGATATACCTTAAGTGGATGTGCCCTAAGATTATCAATCATTGAGTCTGTAGTTTTCAGAGTCAGGTGTGCTACTCTCCACAAAATGCCTACTAGTTTCAGTCTTAAGTTGGTACCTCACTGCACCTCTCCATTGCACCTTAGCCTATACACCCCCGATGTACTTGTAACAGAGAGGTCTAGAGCTTAGTGTGCTTCCAGCCGATTGTCAGTCATGGTCATGGTCTTGTAGTCGTTTCTTGGGTAATGCAAGTTCGGTGGGTTGTTCCACTTGCTCTAGTATAACAAGTGTGCTCTGTTGTGTATTGTAATGTCCCTGGACTGTCTTGTCGCGTAAGTGTGAGTGAGTAAGACTTGAGCATACTGCACAGAGACAACTCCTCTTCTAGAGAGCAGGTGAAACCGGCCCGTAGGGCAATAGACTTTGGCTTTGAACCGTCACCCGAAACTTTACTTTAAGCTTGAACACACAGAGAAACCTTGCAGAAGGAATCTGTAACGGGAATTAACACTTCAAAGCACACATGGCTCGGCAGCTAGAATGCTCCGAGCAGATGCCAACAACCTGTAGGCCCCAAAAAGTGGCGCCCCTTTCGGTATTTCTTTATTTTTTTACAGGGTAAAGTTACAAAACTAGAGTCCTAGGGATCTTCACCTGTATCGACTAGATTACACCTATTCTGACAAAAATTTCGGCAACATAACGACCCCAAAACTCGCTTTGAACAAATCCCCTTGCTAGAACTTGCTTCCAATGACATAAACCCTCTGTTTTCAGCCCAAAAACAGAAATTACAGCTCGCTGTATTTACTGGTTTTTAGTCCCGGAATTGTCCTCTAACAGTGGGGCACTATTCCCAATGCTTCTAGCATCCATACGACTGCAAAACAGTTCAAAAACAGCACATAACCATCGCTGAAAATGCACCTGTAAGGTGAGGTTATCATCCTCACGGGTGCCTGCTTTTGGAGTAGCACTTAGCTAGTCCTGTTCTTGCTCAAAGAGGCTCTTGCCTTGGCACAGATGCATAAGACCACACAACTGTACATAGGTCAAATAAAGAGCCCTCTTGTGGGGCATCACGTTATTGCACATAGGGGAGAGAGAGAGCAGTGAAAGTTGTGCAAGGCTTCAGTTCTTGCACTTCACTGTACATAGAGGGGAAAGCTTGCACACATTAGCTCAAAACCTGTGAGACAGGAAACTCAATAATGCACCCCCTGTTGATTTCTACTCGCCTCCTCTTCACATTTTTGGTAAATTGGCCAAAAAGTGCCACTTGGCACTCATGCATGCAATTTCCTCGCATTGGGCTTCCCACTTAAAAATCTCTCAACTGGTGCATCAATTGACTTTGCAGCAAAATAATAAAATGTTCCCCTTGTCATTCTGAAGCTAATGACGCGAACAGATTTTGTGGCCCAAAATAGCAATTTCCTAAATTTTAGGAGATGCTTCCATTGGACTCTCACTGGTCATCTAACCATCTTTCACCACTAAGACCGCATCTAAAAATGCAATGTAGCCCACCCCACCTTGCCACTGTGCCTCATTTGAGTTGGTTTCCTAGTATCCACCAACTTATTAAGTGCGGCGAGGGGGACCTAAATGACTTTGAACTGAGCCTAGACACCCTTTTACTACTCGAATTCCAGTGCCGACCAACTTCCCGTCTGTGAGTAAAACTACTGTTTCACACTGGCCATACAATGTCAACCATTTGCAACTTCAAAAAGAGGGTCTCAAAAATTAAATAAAAACCATTGGAAAGAAACCAACAACTAAGGTTAGCACTTGCCACGTCCTCGTGACAGCATACAACTTCCTTTCTTGCTACATATTTTTGGCACGCCCCGTGGGACATCTGTGACTCGCTCTAAAGTATTAGAGTTGGATGAGTCCATCCATTGAGAGGGCAGAGTGCCCTACAGCCACTCATGTATGACCCATACTCGGGCAAAGTCTGAGGACTGTTAGGTAAGTCCTCTCAAGACGCCTCTCAAACTGTACCGTCCACACCACCTTACCTCGACACCCAACCGAAGTTCCCATCACTTCTCAGTTCCTCTCCTCTTAGCTCAGTCCTTTCTTCCTCACTAACCACAATTTGGCAGCCCAACCACCTAAGGGGTCAAGCCCTAGCTCCAACCCCCTCTCTTCAACCTATCACAGCCCCTTGCTCCCCGTCTTCGACCTCACCATCAACAACCATGGATGATGACCGGAGTACTGTTGGGCCAAGATCAAGATTGAGTTCCTATCCTTTAAGGATGACCATGTACAATAGTTGATTGTCTCTATGCAAAGGACCGGATCTCAACCGTCATGATGCTTACCCCCCTCTACTTTGGACAATCCGACCGATAAGTAGTATTGTCACTATGCCGAGAATCACTTTGGGAGATAAGATAAGCTCAAGACCGCCTGTTGCAAAGATTTCTAACCAGGCAACCCCAGTGAGAGGACTCTAGACCAGCTAGAGAATCTCGAGCTAGGTGTTGGGGAGACCTTTGCGGAGCTAATGACCAAGAAAAAGGCTATGGTAGCAAAGTTACCTCAACAGCTCAGGGATTTCATGGTAAGGAAATGCGTTGAGAAGCCACTTGCATGGGTCCACGGGCTACTCAACAAAAGTTTCCCGAGACCTTGAGGCACAATGCCACCTTGGTGGATTTTGTCGTTGCAACAACAAGAATAAAAAACAGCATGCATCTTTTCCCTTAGTTGGAGATCTCTATTACCACACCCACTAACAGCTCGTCTGCCCCGTTGGCTCGATTTTCATTCATAGAAAAGTTATGTGCACAAGTTGGGCCATTACATCCTTTTACCAAGAAGGGTAAATAGCAACAGATACAGAGGAGCAGAAGCTTCTAATACACTTAAACAAAAGCTTATCTTCCAACCTATGCTACTACTACTTAATCACCAAGCCTTTTGAGCAACATAGAAAAGGGGAATGGGGAACGGACCCATAGGGAAAAAGAAGGGCACCTATGGTTCTACTGATGCACAATTGGATTGCACGAAGATTGGGGCGCCACTATGGTGGGAGTATTATCGATCAGATGGGCCTGAATTGTAACGGCTTGCCATTCATGTTCTTTGTCAAGCTATGAGCTCCAGTTACTTGGAGCAACTTTGGAGTGTGTACAGCCACATTGCCTCTAGGAAGAGGAACCGTCTTGGGGTCCAAAGGGCCAATGATTTAGTGTTTGTGAGCGCTAACTTGCACATGTTTTGCAAGGGACAGACAAAGAAGGGAGATCCCTTCACTGAGTGGGAGATGACACAAGATGAGGCCACTCGGCCAATGAGCATTCAGAGGACAAGACAACGGCAGAGGTAGAGGCAAAGACAGAGGCGGCTCCTAATTTCAACATTGATGACTTCAACTTTCAAGATGAGAAGATTCATATTCTGCCTTCTCAAGAGGCAAGCACTTCCAATGTTTAATGTGCCATTGTGGGCCCACCCCCTCCTATTCAGGCTTTAGCCTTTTTTGCCTATTTATCACTTGCCATTTTGAGCCCTTTTGGCATGTACTTATCTACTTGTATTCGCTATCACACCATCAATGTTTTATTGGCGTATTTAGCTATTATGAGTCATGTTTCTTGTCTTTTTTGGTGCAATTCAATGTTCATAGTGTTCTTAGCACTATGGTACATATGTATATGCTCACTGATGACTTGTCAAATTGTATCATCCAAGCGGATGCAGACAGAAGTTGTCGTCCACGTGAAGTTGTCATTCACCCCCGCTATAGGTGTGTCCTGCAACACAATCATGAAAATCAATGTGCAGAAATTACAATGCAAGGCAAACAGCCAAAGCGAATGGAGGTCCATGAGGACGCACTCCTCCATACACAAACACAATAGAATCTATAGGGGAACCTTATTGGGGGACTCTCTCTTTTTTTTTTGTAAATCTGCTTTGATTAATTTACAAGTGGGAAACCTCAAAGCGAGGAAAACCCACAAAAAGAAAGGGATACAAAACACGGAGCACTATGAGGCTCCGAAGGCTAGAAACAGTCAAAATAAATCCCGTAGGTATCAAGAGTGAGGTCTCCAACGTCATAGGCAAAATGCAGTGCTTGACCAAGAGATAATTTGAAATAGGGAAAGGGGTCAACAAGAGTGCCCTGGAACATTAAGGAGTTCCTATGATGCCAGATGGCCCACATAGTCCAAAATCTGACCCAGGTGAAGAACACCGCAAGCTGACATTGCGGTGACCGAAGCACCCCAAAAAGCCAAAATCGTTTGTGAAAAGAGCCGGAAGGAAAACGCAGCCGAAGAGCAGTCGACACTTGCCGAATGAAGGCTCTGGAGTGACGACAACACCACAGTATGTGGCACGGTCTCATCAGCTTCAAGGCATCTGGGGCAGCGGGAAGGTGCAATATGCCGAGCATGCAATACACTGCCAACAGGTAGAGCTCCCACCAAGCACCGCCACAAAAAAACACGTTCCTTCAAAGGCAGATGACTCGCCAAATACGAGACAATGTGTGTTGCCACCACAAGGATAACTCGGAAAGCGACCACAGTTGATTACCCCGATGCACAATCCATACATCAAACTGAA
Organism: Adiantum capillus-veneris; assembly: GCF_014529385.1. Taxonomy (NCBI): domain Eukaryota; kingdom Viridiplantae; phylum Streptophyta; class Polypodiopsida; order Polypodiales; family Pteridaceae; genus Adiantum; species Adiantum capillus-veneris. The sequence goes on from NC_140951.1 coordinate 3,104,924, forward strand.
GGATGGCATAGACACTGGCAGCTGAGATGCAGTCCAATCTAGTAGTAGCCAGATTCCAATCAGAGAAGCGAGAGTCCACATCCAGAGGAGGAATGGGCGAATGAGCAGCAAGCATGTTTTGAATCTCCTGCCAGAGAGGAGAATAGTGAAGACCCAACCGAAAGCGGGAGACGGCATCAACGAAAGAAAGAACATAACTCAAGTCATCAACCACCTGATGCATCTGACAGATTCCTTTTTGGGAAAGAAAATACACTTGGCGAGGAGACCGTTGAACCAAAGTCGAAGCAAAAACCCTGCTCCAATGCAGACTCTCCAAGTGAAGAGAGTTACCCCCAGAGGATTGTCGACCATCCCAAGCCAAATGTGAAGTGACAACCTTCCAATCAACAATTAGAGAACAAGTAAAGGGACATCCACGAATCTGTCCTTCAAGCTTTCCAAAAACAACATCCCAATAAGTCAGTTTCCAATGACCAAAAGAAGAGGTGACAATGTGCTCACACAAATGTGTGACCATGAGAGCCGAGGGTTGCTGTTGCTCCACCAAAACTGGCAACAAATAGCTTTCCAAGCCAGAAGATGACGTCTCAAGTCCAAAATATTCAACCCTCCAAGCCGCTTGGGAGAACACAGCTTGTCCATAGATAGAAGCCGAAGGCCCCTCTTGGTAGACGAGGTCCGCCAAAAATGTTCTAAAATATTGGACATGAGAGACTGCAAGCGCAACCGAGGCCAGGATAACAAAGGCAAGTAAAACTACACATAAGCCACAAGGATGCATTGGACAATCCTGAGACGCACATGAAGTGGCCACGTGGACAATTTCCAATAATTCAACTTGGAATGTAGGCGTTGGAGCACCCACCATTTTCTTCATAGCCGATACATTCCAACCCAAATGGCGAACCAGAACATGTGGAGGAACAATCTCCCCAGGCCACAATATATTATGCCAGTCACACTCTTTCAGAGGCAATAGCTTGGATTTGCAAAAGTTAACTTTGAGACCTGTTGCCAATCCAAACAAGTGAAGAGTATGCATAATCTGTTGTACATCATCATAGTTATTACGAGGCATGAACAAAGAGTCATCCGCATGAGCCTGACCAGCAAACTGTCGACCAGAAGGTAAAGTCAGGCCATGTAGCCTACCAGTGGAGGTCAAGGAATCCAAATACATAAACAAGGGATGAGTAGCGATCGCATAAAGCAAAGCGCTCAGAGGGCAACCCTGCCTTACCGACCATCCCAAAGGCCAAGATTCTGTGAGAGAACCATCCAGCAAGCCTACAGAAGTACTGTATGCATACAAGAAAAGCACAACACGGGATAGCCTAGGCCCAAAGCCCAAATGTCGCATGGTATCCGCAATGTAATCCCAAAGAACAGTATCAAATGCCTTTTCAATGTCGACCTGCATGACTAAGACATCTTGTCGAGTATATTTTGCATATTCTATACCAATGATGACATTCGCGAGGTTATCAGTAATTTGACGTCGTGAAATGAAGCCGTATTGAGATTAATGCAAGCCTTCATGCAGAAAGCATTTGAGTCGGTTAGCAAGCATTTTTGCCATTAATTTATATACCACAGGCATAAGTGTAATAGGCCGCCAATGTGAAAATTCTTCACACAATGCATGCTTAGGGATCAGCTTCAGCAAACCTTCTTTCCAAGAGGAGAGTAAATCCTGTTGTTCCCAAGCTGTATTCATCATGAACAATAGAGGCAACTTCAAATAATCCCAGAAAGACAAGAAAAATTCCACAGAGAGACCATCCCAACCAGGAGCTCTCCATCGACCCAAATCAAGCAAGCTGGCATACAATTCCGACTCAATGACAACAGCTTCCAAGTCTTGAGCCTGCCGCATCGAAAGAATGGAAGTAACATGCGATAGAAACATGTGACGCGCTTGGCGAGCTTCTCTCGTGGGAGAAGAAGGGGCCTCAAAAATCTTGCCATAATGAAAGTATAGGGCTAGTGCTAGCTCTCGGAAAGTGGAGGTCCACTCCCTTGACGGTAATTTAACTCTCCGTATAGCTTGAGACTGCCTCGAGTAATGCAAATGCTTAAAGAATTGTTTAGAAGCACATATTTTATCTGCAAAAGCTTGTTGACCAGCTCGAGTCTGCCATTTGGCCAATTTTCTCTCATCATTGTGCCTTAATATTGCGTGAGCATAAAACAACTCAGTCATTTGAGCGTCAGTAAGAGAAGAATGATTAGCCAAGTGCATTAATCGGCTACAAGCATCCTTTGCCTAGTTAACTTGTTCCCTTAATTGTGACAAATAATCCCTGCCATAATCTTGTATAAATGATTGAACACGCATAACAAAACGAAACCAGGCTATGTCCATGTCAACATACATCTGGGAGAGCAAAGGCGGGATGATATTCACAATCATAGTATGAAAAGGGTCATGCTTGAGATAAGCATTATTGTTATGCAAAAGTCTCTTCTTGGGTAGGCGATCATTGACATCAAAAGAGCCAAAACGAAGTTTCAAGCATACGGAAAAATGATCCGAGAGACACATAGCATAATCAATCCTCATCTCGCATACAAAGTCATCATATTGTTGCATGTGAAAAAGATACCAACGATCCAGCCGAGCGCGATACATAGATTGAGCATTGTGCTGAAAAGTGAAGCCTGGATCAGTCGCATGCAAAAAGGGCCACAAATCAAGCCCATTACAGGTCGACATAAATTGGTCCCATGATTGCCGTTCCATATGAAGCATGTGAGAATGGCCAGTAGTATTATCCACAAGGTTTGGTGCATTATTAAAATCCCCGTAGAGAAAGGCATTGAAACGCCAACAATAAGAAGAGATAGCACTCCACAACCGTGCCCTATCTGCAGAAGCTGTGTATGCATATAATCCTCCAAATTCGAAAACTTCTCCATTAACAATACATTGGATGACCATCCATCTCCCAGCCGGGTCATTAAAGACCAAGGTTGGGAAGAGTTCATGTCGAACAAGCATAAGCACTCCATAATGGCCAACTGATCCTGCATAAGCTATCCAGTAGCCCGCAAAGTAAGAAGTCTGTCCTGCAAATTGGTGTTGGTTATGCTCTTGAAGAACATAGTGTCTGGTAAGCCGCCACTTGTCGTGATTGCATAACCCACGCACATTATAGGAGCTGCAATTCAAAGAACTATGCATTCTATATGGTATATACAGTGGACGAGGAAACAGGAAAAGAAAGGGGGGAAGAAAACTGAAGTATCAGTGCCCATCGACACATCCTCCCCAGCGGAAGGTGCCTGAGAAGGTGGGTCAAGACCTGGACCTGGATAATTGAAAGTAAATGCACCTTGCGATGAAGAAGCTTCTCCGATAACAACCTCCTTGTAAGAACGAACAACCTTGTCCCAAGCTTCAGCCAAAGAAGTGTTGTCATTACAAGGGAGTTTTTTCTGAGCAATATTCTTCAAAGGAGGCACATAATTACGAGAAGATGCCGGAACACGAGCTATAGCAGCTTTGGCCGGTTTCTTGGGCACTATCCAAGTTTGAGAGCTCGAAACCTGTTCTTTTCCCTTGTCTTTAATATTTGGAGAAGCAGAAAGTGCAGACAATTGTGATTGTTTCCCCTTGCCTTTAATCGCCCCAGCTGTGGGGGAGGAGGTTGAAACTCCTTTAGTTTGAACCTCAGTAGAAGATTTCGGAGGCAAGCGAGGTTGAGGAGTAGGGACGGCTGAAGGAGGTGGTTGCAAATTTGGTTCCGGACATTCGGGCTGCATATGAACAAATTTGCCACAGCGGAAGCAAGAATTTGCAAACTTGACCCATTTAAGCTTAAATAGGCGCTTTCCAACCACTGCATCCCCAAAATCAATCGAAATACCTGCTGGTGTGGGGATATCCGTGTCCCACAAAATACAAAAACGGTTTGTGTTTGCTTCCAGCTTAGGAGGGCTAATGACTTTGCCTAGCTGAGCAGCCAACAAAGAAAGAAAATGACGCCAAGTGCAAGGAAAGTCGACCACCTCAACCCAAACGGAACACTTGTGACCAATGAGACTCTGATAGTCCTTGGTAGGAGCCCAGGGCAGCACATGAGTCATCTGCGTATTGAAGAAAAGAAGAGACATTTCAAGCAGAGCATCCCGAGCATCCATGTCAGCAGGCAAGACTTTGTAGAACCCTCGCGCGCCAAAGTAAACCCCTCGGACTGCTTGCCGTTTAAGTAGGAAATCAACCCATTGGCCTACATCCCGAGCCGTAGGCATTCTACCTGGAAAAAGAAGAATCACCGCTATAAGTGCATATTGAGCAACAGGATCCATAAGCTCCTATATAGGGATGCGCACTTCCATAACAAGAGCGGATCCTTCCCAGGCTTGACGTGCATCCTTGAAGTCCTCATGTAAACATTCTTTGATAAGACTCAAAGCATCCATCTCCGAAGTTTCCATGGCTTTCCGACGCTTATATATACACTGATCAGTCGAATCCATGTGAAGCTCTCTCTCTCACACACACACACTCTTTTTTTTGGGAGTTTTTGATATGATTGCTATAGACACAGGCAGACACACACACCGGCTAGCTGTACAGAAACACACACCCCTCTCTCGCACACAAGACTACGGAAGGACAGCGTGCAAGCGAAATCAAACTTCAACCCCCGGCGCACTGTGAAGGGCCTGCACAGGGTAGATGTTGTGCAGAACGAAGTCGCGCGACAGACGAGGCCGAAGGATTCACCACACCCAAATCCCCCACGAGCGTACACACACACGCACTCGACATAGACACACACACACACGCAAGCTGGCTGGGTCTCTCTCACACTCACACACTCGCTGTCACACCATGCACACACACACACACACACACACACACACACACACACACGCGCGTACACCCCCCCCCCCCCCCCCGCTCACTGGCTGGCTGTAGCAGCAGTCTGCTCAGGTCGCAGAGGAGGAACCAGGCACGCAGCAGAGCGAAGGGTCTTCTGCAGGCGAAAGGGAGCACGCGCAGAAGAGCTGAGGACTCCGCTGGAGGTCGCGCAGGTGGGCAAAGAGCACCGCAAGGGCACGTGCAGTTCGTCCTCCTGCTGTCACGCTCGCGCACCAGATTTTATATAGATACACACAAACACAAACACACACACACACACACACACACACACACACACACACACACACACACACACACACACACACAAACGTAAAGCCTTCAAACACAAACAATAAGGATCACAAGGGGGGGGGGACTCTCTCACACGTAGACAAGCAAATACACATACAGATCAACAAACACGGCCTACACAAACAACAAGAAACCCAAAAAAAAAAACCAAATTAAGTAAAATTTTATGACCAAATCAGCACTTAAACTGCTTGAATTCAGAGGGGGAATGGAGGAGAAAGCAAGGGGCTAACAGCAGCAGGGACAGTTCCAAGTGCACAGCTAATAGAGTCTAAAAGTCCAGGCAAGCTGCATAGCCTATTAGCTGAAAGGAGGAGCACAGAAGGGGCAAGACCAGCAGGTCAAATCTACATAAGGGGGCAGAAAGAGATTGATTGTAGTATTCAATGGCAGAGAAGGGCGCCAACTTACAACAAAATCTCCCCTTGCTCCCCCTCCCCACAATTTCCTCTCATGTTGTAACAATTCAAACATAAACATAAATGGCCCTTAATGATCAAGAGACCATCTTGAGGACTGAGCATCAACTTTGAACCTTGCAGCTTGTCAAATGTGTGAATGAAACCTTTAAAAAGAGCACAGATGCGCTATTTTTATTATAAACATGTGTATATTTCTCTCATGTTACCTTATGCATTTCAACAAGGCTCTGATCATCAATTTTATTGTTGCCTGGAAGAAGTGCATGTGAAAAAGCACCCGAAGAAACTCGCATGCGAGACGATGATAGAAGGCCATCTACTCTTCGAGGAAGCTCAGCCCGTGGTCCTGCAAGCTATACAAAAAGAATAAAAAGTCAAGTCCTGCAATTCAAATCGCTTCAGGTACCTGATCAAATTCGAATAGCTTAAAAGAAACTACATTATGAATGCCCAAAAACAAGCATCAAAAAATGCAGCAGACCCCATCATTACATGAGCCAAGCTCTAATTCCTTAGAACGACTGATAAAAAGCTGAATTTTTATTTCAAGGAAAACCACCTTCTGTTAATCAAACACCTAAAAGCTACAGACATATCCCTGTACATGTTAGGGGGCATAGGGAGACTTTGGCAAGATACAACCATAAGCTCAGAGGGGCAATGTGGAGAGGGAAAAACCACAAGGGTTGCACGTATCTCCAGCAAAGTGAGCACCCTCGGTCAACAAGAAGGGACCAACCGCACGGAATCTGAGCTAGAGGCACCAAATGCCCCCAATCATACCAGAACAGCAAGCCTACCATACAAATCAGATAAAGTCCGACAGCCCCTCGTGCTCTGGATCCACACTAGGCTTCGTCAGGCCTAGGCTCTAATACCATGTCAAAGTACAGCGGAAGGTGTGGCGACAAGGGAACACAAGAGAGAGAAAATGAAAAGAAATGATATGATATATTAACGTCTTCAAAAGGCCAAAGTGACCTATGAGACCAAAAAGTTACAAAGTGGTGAACCTGATACAGTGTCTTAACCGTTAAAAAAAAAGACTAATGGTACTAAAAACGATGATGTAACATCCTTAACTACTGGAACTGAGCTAAGCACCTACCTCAAACTGTGTAGGGTATGAGTAATAGCTGATACAATGAGTGATACAATCTCATCGGAGGTCAGGGAATAATGTGTGACCATCAAGTCATAGGATATCCATCAACGGACATTGGCAGATCTCATCAATATCCTCCATAGCCAGTACTCTGACTGGGTGTCTCGCATGCCGAGCTACAATGGTCTCAATCCTTTGCTGCAGCCTCCCTCGATGCAATAAAGCTCCTGGAAATCGTGGGCGTCTGGATCTCCCTAGCTCAGTTGCTCGATCAATCAACGTGCCTCTGGTACGGGTGAGATCGAGTAATAGCTGATACAATGAGTGATACAATCTCATCGGAGGTGAGTGAATAATGTGCGACCATCAAGTCATAGGATATCCATCAATGGACATTGGCAGATCTCATCAATATCCTCCATAGCCAGTACTCTGACTGGGTGTCTCGCATGCCGAGCTAGAATGGTCTCAATCCTTTGCTGCAGCCTCCCTCAATACAATGAAGCTCCTGGAAATCGCGGGCGTCTGGATCTCCCTAGCTCAGTTGCTCAATCAATCAACATGCCTCTGGTGCGTGTGAGATCTGGGCTCTGTTTTGAGAGCTGCTCCTCAGGCTCACCAGTGGCCATGTAACTCATAGTATACAGGGCAATGACATATGTAGTGCAGCTCTGTCTCTGGCTCCAAATGGCATAAGTGACATATCCTGAGCTTTGCTAGTATTCCTCCAAATTTAACAGACTCAACCTGAAGTTCATATGAAGATTAGCGTATCTAACTAATAGCACACCATATCCCATGAGATAAGAGTATATCCATGTATCTGGGCCTAGTCACAAAGACATTCTCCATGAGTTGGAGAAGGTGCTCTCTGCAAAAAGACATCCTCGTGCCCAACTCTCGTGTTAGCTCTATCCATGTCCTCCGGGTATCTAGCTGAATCAAGTCTTGATGGATGACCCTGTGAGAGTCAAAGAGGGTGCATTTAGAGAGTATTGGGAAGGGGGGCATTCTAGTCTCTGCTACTCTCCTCAATGAAAACACTCGCACACTGAAGACTACCCCAAGGTAGGTGTATGCATCTGTATACTCCACTAGCTCACGACCATAGGTAAATGTGGGTGCTGACCACCTAACTCATTGCGTTGTGGTGTTAAAACATAATCTTGGTTTTGCCATGATTAACAGACAATCCACTATCATGGGCAAACACATGTAAAGCATTCCAGTGACGTTGCATCTCCTCCGAAGAATCAAAGATCAACACAATATCATCAGCATATAGCAATAACAGGATCCATGTCCCTACCAACTGTGCTCCTCTATCACCAGCCCTATCAATGTAGTCAAAAACCTCATCCACATACATACCAAATAGTGTAAGCGATAGCAGGCAGCCAGGTTTCAACCCAATAGTAGGGTGAACCAAAGCAGATATCCCCTCTAAATGCCCCACTACTGACCTACATTAAGCCATGATGCAACAAAAGTCCTCTCCATCTGCTGCTTGGAAAAGAGGGGTGTTGCCAAAGGTCCCAACCAAGGGGTCCCCTGCCCCCCTGTGGTGCTGCTACACTAAATTATAAGGCGTACCTCTGCTGCAAGCAAACAGAGCTCATCAACAGCACGTCTGCAAAGGGCTCAAAAGCTTACAAGAGCAAGAGTAGAAAGTGTGGTGGTACATGCATTGTCACAAGGCGCGCACCATGTGCCAATAGAAAAGAACAGACTGAACAGACTTTTAGCACTTCAATAACAACTGAACTGAAAGAGAGAGATGACACGCGACACGAAGTGGCGAAATTCCACCCCAGAGAGTATTGGCCCCAAACCTTGGCGCCCCTTTCGGTAATTCTTTATATTGCATCATCAAAGTACAAGCCGGTACTCCACTCTGCACCTTCTCCAGGAAGCATGCCAAAGAATGAGCATTAACTTCATATTTAAAAGCCCTTGGCCTAAAGAGCAATTACAGTGAAAAGCCTTCAAACTTAAAAGCATCTGATCCAAAAGCAAAGCCAAAAAGCTGCCAGCGTAAATCACGAAAATCTGTACAGCCTGCCACGTCATCAGCCAACGCAATTTTCAAAAATCTCCCTGTTGCCCTTAGGGTTAGGGTTTGGGTTTCTACGGTTTTAGGGTTAGGGTTTTCAAAATTAGGGTTTGCATTAGGGTTTTCAAAATTAGGGTTTGCAAGTTTTAGGGTTAGGGTTTCCAAAATTAGGGTTTCAACAGTTCGGGTTTTTGGCAAAAATTAGGGTTAGGGTTTCAGATCTCGGGCAACCACGTCATCACTTTGTGACACTTCTTCTGTTACTTGTTCTTCTTAGGATTTAGGCCCCTCAGCCGGTAGCTCCGTTCTTTAGTAGGTCGACATGTCAGCAGTTTGTTAAATCTCCCCTTCTTGAAAGAGAGTAATCGTCCTCGATTACAGCATATCTGCAAAACAACTCAAGTTAGCTCAAAAAAATTTCCGAGGGACATTCCGAGGGACAATCAGTTTGCTCTTTTTATTAAGGAGTTAGCTTCTCCTTTCTGCTCTTTTGATCAAGGAGTTAGCTTCTCCTTTCGGCTGTTTTCATCAAGGAGTTAGCTTCTCCTTTCGTCCAGATCGGAACTCTTGATATTTCGGCGTAGTAAAATTAGCCATCACACCCAAACCGTACTGATCTTCGACAGGTGTCTTGATGCACTAAAAGTACATACCCAGGCAATCTCATCCAATTAGAAATATTTAGTAATTAGCACATCACAATGCAACACAAATGCTTACATATGCATGTTACAAGACACAACAAACAACCCGGCTGAGCACTCCCCCGAGACAAACGGTCTACGGTATGAAGCTACTCAACGACTACCTCGTCACTCCCCCCGCAAATAACCCTCTGCTTTTGGCATCCCTTGTAACTCTTTAGAAGTGTTGTTGGGCTCCCACTTCTCAGAGCATCTGGACGCAGAGTCTGAGAGTGAGACCCAACCACTCCCGTTACTTTGTGCAACAGATTAATAGAGAAAGAAATACCGAAAGGGGCGCCAATCTTTGGGGCCAATATCTCTAGGCACAGAACTCCGTCAGGCCGTGTCGAATCAATTGTGAACTGTGAACTGTTTTGAAGTGAATTCCTGTCGTGTCGCGGTAGAATCTTGACTTGGAGTGTCCAAGTCTGTTACAGTGGTATCAGAGCGCGGTCGATTTCTCCTCTATCGGGAAATCCGATCCTTTTTACGCGGCACTTATGGATTCAAACAGAGATCAGTCGACTTCCTCTGCATTCGGAGATGCGGCAAGAGATCACGAAGAAGATTCACGTGAGGAGTATGGCCCGCCTCTACTCAGGCGGAGCTTGAAGAGATGGAGCGTCGACGATTGATTGACGATGCAACAAAGATGATGCTACATTTTGCGAAGGACCCGAAATTTGCAAAATTTATGACCCAGACCTCCTTCGACAAGGTGCACTCACAGCGGCGGCAAACCACAAAACCACCCCTCAAACCGGCACTCAAGAAACCTCCTACTCCAAGGATGTTTACAGAGCAAGAATTAGAAGGGGTGGTTGATACACAGATTTCTCAGCTTTTTGACGCGCAGAACAAAGCTGAAAAGCACGACAAAAAGCAGAAGAAAGGAACTGACTAACCGGGTTATTTGGATCGTCAATCTACTATTGCCTCGGCAAGAAAGCAGAAGAAGCATGTGCGATTTGAAGGAGTATCCAGTTCTTCTTCTGACGGTTCTTCTAGCTCTTCTGACTTGAGCGAAGAAGATAGAAAAGGGAAAAAGCGAAGCAAAAAGCAAAGCTTCGGAAAGAGCAACAAACAGGCAAAGAATTCTAGATTTTGCCCAGTTTCTAACAGTTCCACAGAGGACTCGTCTCCAGACAGTTCGGACTCCGATGATCACAGATTCTATGCAAAGAAGAATTTTTATAAAGCCAACCAGTACGACTTTCTGGAAGATAAAAGCAAGAAAGTCCGAGAGTTCTACTTACATCCATTAAAGGTTTGGTGGCTAAAAATATCCAACACAGGGAGACGAGCTCGCTGCTACTCACTCCCCTCCCTACACGCGCACCTGCAACCGCATCCCCCCCCCCCCTCGCCATCGCTCACACCTCCCCCCTCCTCCCTCGCGCTGCGTACTACCCTGCCCGCCGATGTCCAGCGCGCTGCCTGCGCCGGTACAGCCAGTCCTCGCGCCCCCCTTCACCATCGCTACACCTGCCCGCCCCTTGGCCTCAACCCTCCTACTCCCCCCGCCCCCTGTTTCCCCTTTTTTTTTCGCCTTCCGCCTGCCTGTAGGCTGTTCTTTCAGCTTGCTGGCATTCGCCTCGACACCATCGACCCTATCCTTTCAGCAGCAGACACAGAATGGCGGCCTCTACTCCACCTCAGAGGGACTCCACAGAAGCCCCCTCGCTCGACACCGCAGAGCCGACCCTTCGACTTGCTCTTTCGCCAGAAGAGCAAGCGAGCTTGATGGCCGAAGTGGAGCGCTTGCAAGCCACTTCGGTTATCTGTAAGATCATTGGCACTCGACCCAGTCGGGGCGAGGTTCGGGATTTACTACATGCCCGTCTTCTCATCCGATGTGGGCAAGATCGCAGATGTCCAGATCCTCGGGAGAGGGTACTATCAGGTCGAGTTCGAGTCTGCAGATATAGTTTTAACCCTACTACAGATGAGCTCGAGGAGGAGGCAGACTTGCTGATTTCGGTTTGTTTCCCAGGCCTGAGGCAAGAGTACCATCCCCTCCTACCACAAGATTGGTTCCATGTTCCGGACAGTTTTGGAGTCTCCACACACGGCAGCTTCAGTTGTGGCCAAGGCCGCACGTCTACCTACTGTGCGGGTTCTCGTTCCTGACACACTCCCTCCCCAAGGTGGTACTGCTCCCTAGGGTGAGTGGGGGATGGATCAGACAGAGTGTGGAGTATTCGGGTCTCCCGAACCAGTGTTTCATTTGCAGACAGATGGGCCATATGGCAAAGGCATGTCCTCGTAGAAGACCTCGACCCACAGCGCATACGCAGCCTCCCAAGGCTGAGCATGCCAAGCAGCCACGTACACAGGCTGGTACTTCGACAGAGACAGTGACAAGCCAGCTGATGGTTGGCAGCAGGTGCTTGGCCGTCACTGTCAGGGGAGAGCTCACCCCACTGCTCCTCCTGGTGGCCAACTTGTTGCAGCTCAGCAGCACTGGGAACCGTTTCGACCCCCTTTAGCAGGACCTGCCTGAGGAGGCCCCGTCCACTTCTGTTCCTCCACCACCGCCTTCTCCTCCCTCAGCAGCTGCCACTCCGCCTCCCCCCCCCCCCCTCCTCGGCCCCTCCTCTCTCCTCGATGGGGCCCACAACCTTGTCTCCCGACCCCTCCGCCACTTCTCGGATGCAGGGTACTACTCACGCTTCTGCCGGGAGGCGTTCTCTTGGTAGTGCTTTCGCTACGAGCCGTGTGGCTCGTGAGGGACAGCCCCACCTGAAGCCGCCTTTTTTGGTGCTCACTTCTCCCTTTGCAACAATCCCCAGAGGTCTGACCAGCTTCGACATTCGCAGACGTTGGGATCTCTAGGACTATAGCTTCACTCGATTTCTGGGTGATTCCTCTTCCGACTTGGAGGAGGCCAGCTTTCGAGTCCACGTCCTCTTTCTTGCAGCTAGAGGCAGTGAGGCCTTGGACACAACGGTGGGTTTCTCCTTTCCATTGTGTGGTAGGGATACCACAGAGTGGACCCAGCACACAATCTTGGACTAGCTCAGGACCCAAGCTAATGAGTTCTCGCATCACATAGGGGACTTAGCAGTGACAGATCTTGTGCAGACACTTTGGCCTCTTGCCAAGTTCAGCGTGACACCTCAAGATGCAGCGGGTTGCAGGCACATTGTGGTGCACTTGTTTGCTGACACTCAATGCCCTTCGTGTTATGTTTTTGTGCATGAGGATTCTTGGATAGAGGATGTAGCCCTTCGGGTTGCACGCTCTGCTTGGGCCTGGGCGGGATAGTCAATTCTTGCACGCTTGTCTAGAGGTCGTTCGGATGCGGATTACTACCCATCCAAACCGGCCTCAAAGATAGCGAGGTTGGCTGCTGTTGCAGCATCTAGTTTCTCTCACTGACTCCATGAGGATCATCTCAAGGAATGTGCAGGGATTAGGAGGGCCCCAGTTTCAATGTCAGAGGGGTCGGCTGCGTCAGGGCTGCAGAGATGCCTTGTGGGTAGTGAGATTGACATTCTTATGCTGCAGGAGCATCATCTTTGTGAGAGCCGCATTCGGCGTTGTGGTCAGATTTTGTGTGGTCGCTATGAGACTTTTTGGTCAGCTGTTTTGGACCTGGAGGCATCCAGGGTGGGGTATGTATGACCATTGCGGACTCTTTGCAGCAGGCCATTGTGGGCAGAGCAAGGTAGGATCAACATGTACGTCTGTAACCAATCCGTACCGTACGGTTGATCTGTACGGATCCGTACCGTACGGATCGATCCGTACGATGCTGTTTTTTTTTTTTCCCGGCTCTTATCCAGCGTGAGGGTTTCGCAACGCCTAGGCGATTATTTTTTGGGACATACTTTTAAGGCGCTTGAGCATTGAGTAGTAAGAGAAGACCAATTTGTTGTCATTTGAATTTGCCAATTCAACTTTGTTTTATTGCTGAAAATTTCAGCCAAGATGACATCATGGCCATTGTAGAAAGGAGATGGACTTTTATGAGTAGTCCCATTCATGGGATGGCTGCATTGCTTCATCCTTTCTACAAGACGCCAGAGCTTTTCCATGAGAGGAGTCTCTTCAAGCTCAAGGATGATTACATCAATATGATGTACGACATTGACGATCAGCTGGAGATTGATGCAGAGATGATCAGCTTCATGAACAATCTAGGACCATCCTTTGCTAGAGCTGTGGTGTTGAGGCCAGAGGCTACCAAGTTTCCTCTTACATGGTGGCAAAATTATGGGAGACAAGGTCTTCCAACGCTTACACATCTAGCTTTACAAGTACTTTCACAGGTAATTGAGAATCTTGAGACTTATAGTTTTCGTACAATGTACTTAGTACTTACTATTGCCATATATTAAATCTCAATGCTCCTTGTTGTAGGATTGCCCGGCTAGTGCATGCGAGCGCAACAGGAGCGCTTATTCCTTGATACATACGAAGATCCGCAATCGTCCCAGCACTTCTCAACTAGAGAAGTTAGTCTATTGTCGAGCAAATATGAAGCTTGTGCGAGCCTACCACGCTTTGGGAACACCCAAGCAGGTCTACTATTAAGTTTCACATGAATGATTGAATCATGAATCATGATACACTCGGCCATTGAGTACTTAGTACATACTAAATAATATTTCCTCTATTTTCATTTTTCAACAGGCGGACCCAACTTGCGTGAAGATGGTGGCAGATCCTTGTGCTATAGAGGAGGTGGAGGCGCAGATGATTATTCAGCTGCTTCACAGGGAGTTGGGGAGTGTTGATCAGCGTGTGACGAGGTCACGCGCATGACCTTTGGCTATTCCTCTACGTGAGCATGCTCCAGACCCAGATAGTGCTCGAAGGAGAGCATTCGTAAAGGGAAGCTACCTGTTCGTTCTTCTCGTAAACGGGCAAACGAGGCTGTTCGTCTCATTGAGGCTTCGATAGAGGCAGTAGAGGATGATCTACAAGTGGCACAGGTGTCCGTGATGGCAGAGCCAGAGTACGACGAAGAGGGCAATGTCCTGACGGATGGGGACTTGGTCTCTTTAACAGAGTCTTCATCTGCATCTGATTATGATTTTTGAGGATGGGGCCATCACATGGATGATGGGCTAGCTTTGAGATAGCTATTTACTGCTTTCTACTACTATATAGACAGACTTTTTGAGTAGGATGGTTTCATTTATGATGGCTGATGAGCCTTTTGTTATGGCGTGGGCCTTGTAGGCTATCACCTATGGTACTTTGTCATTTCATGTTTTCAGCATTGGTGTGTTCATTGTTATTTCAGATCTCATTTGACTCTTGAGCTTTGATGTTCTTGTTCAATTATCAATGTCGTCTTAACTTTTAAGTCTCTTGTAGTAGTTACACAATATGTGGTTGTCTTGTAAAACATGTCTTTGAATGTCTCTATAAATTGTTGGCTTCTCTCTTGATTTATATTGGAAAAATCCTACAAAATTTAGTATTTTGAGTTTTGTTTACACATTAAAAAATTTCCTGTACAGAACAACGTTCAGTACGTACATATACGCCACGTACAGTACGTTTGGTACCACCTTGGGGCAGAGGGATTATTATGCCAGGCACGGCTCAGTGGATTACTATGCAGGTTCAGGGTTGCTTGATGGGCTTCTTGAACATCTACGCGCCCAATGTGGCAAGCACACGTGTAGAGTTTTGGGCCCACAATGTAGAGTCTTTGCTGCAGGCAGAGCAATGGTGCATTGGGGGAGACTTCAACATGTTGGAGGACCCAACTGGCAGGGTTGGAGGTAGCCATACTACTGTGCATGGAGAGGAGTTGGCGGCTTGGGAGAGGTTATGTATGACCTTGCGGGTTTCAGATGTGTGGCAGCATTCTAGCTTGGTGAGGCCACCTGACAGCCTGGCCTTCTCTCGTTCGGACCGTCGAGTGGGAGGAGCGAATCTATCGCGGATAGATCGCTTCTACACTAGTCAAAGCATAAGGATGCATGCAGAGAGCAGGTGTGGGCACAGATGCATTGTCTTATGAATGAGGAGATGAGTCAGAGGCTTGAGCTGCCTCTTCAGCTAGAGGAGCTGCACACGGCTCTTAGTGCACTCCCCCGTGGTAGTTGTCCTAGTGAGGATGGCTTGACCCCGAGCTTTTTCTTGGAGTACTGGGACTTGCTTGGCCAGATCTTTGTAGTGCTTTTCATTACATTTTGCACACAGGTGAGATGCCTGACAGCATGAGTGAGTGCCTGATTTACCTCATTCCCAAGGAGGGTGGCTCCTTGGATGAGATTCGACAGTGGCGCCCCATCACCATCCCTCAGCCTACAAAATTCTTGCCAAGGCTCTGAGTTTGAGGATTCAGCCACTTCTAGAGAGCCTTATACATGGGACTCAGACAGGTTTTGTAGCGTAGTATCCTTGACAACATCTTTACTTTTTGGGAGGCTTCTGTCCTCGCGCAGCTCCGTGGTGAGGATTTGGTGATTCTTCTTCTCGATTTTGAGAAGGCCTATGACAGAGTTGACTGGGATTTTCTGGAGGGCACTCTACGCAGGATGGGCTTCTCAGATGCTTGGATCTGAGGGGTATCAGCCTTGTACAGACGGGCACACAGTCAGGTGCTATTAGCAGGAAGTAGAGGTGATCGCTTCATGCTCACACGGTCAGTCAAACAGGGCTGCCCTCTTGCCCCTTTCCTCTTTCTGTTCTATGTTGAGGTGATGAGCAAGTTTATGGTTTCATAGCAGGTTGGTTTACGTGGCTTAGTGCTCCCTATTCGGGGAGATGAGCTACTGGACGCTGAGTTTGCAGACGACTCGGTCTTGTACTTGGATGGCCAGGAGGCCAACCTACACAGATGCGAGCAGGCTCTTGAGACTTTCTGTTGTGCATCTGGCGCACTGATCAACTGGAGAAAGACTGTGGCTTTCTCGGTTGGTAATGCTCCTATGCCAGATTGGATGCGAGGGGAGGGTTTCGGGTGGATTCCCCCAGGGATTGCAGTTCGGTACTTGGGCTGTCAGGTTGGCTTGGACTTGTCTCCCGAGCAGCAGATTGCTCCCCTCCTCCTGTCTATCAGGAGGAAGTTGTTACATTGGAGCTCCGCATGACTTTCTTTGGCAGGCAGAGTTGTAGTGGCCAACCAAGTGTTGTTGGCTACTATGTGGTACATCACTGCTTGTCGGATCTTCTCGAGTTCTTGTATTAGTCAGGTTGAGAGGCTGATCAAGAACTTTGGTCAGGGCGTGACACTCAGATAGCCCGGGCCAAAGTGGCATGGCAGGTCATCATTCTTCCTAGTTCTCAGGGAGGGTTGGGGATCATAGACCCAGCACAGCAGAGCAGAGCCCTTCTTGGGAAGTTCATCGTCAGAGGACTTCTTCTAGGTGAGGAGCCCTGGAAGGAGTTCTTGCTTCAGCAGCTTCGTGCTAGCGTGCCTCTGGCTGGAGGCCCATGGCAACCCTCCACTCGTTGGATTTTCACAGAGATGCGTAGAGTTGGCTTGAGCAGGAGACCACAGGACCGCTTCGCGTGAGTCTGCTCCGTTCCTTGAAGCAACTGCGGCGAGGCCTAGAGCAACGCCAGCCTACTTGCACGGAGGAGTGCCTGAGACAGCCTCTTGTTTGGAACCCCATGGTTAGCACTCAGAGAGGCCACTTGGTTGGTAGTCGGCCTCATGTTTCCTGGGGTCCCATGGCAGAGGGTCCAGCACGCTCTCTAGGTTACAGTTTTCAGGCTTGTCAGAGGAGCTTCAGGGCATTCAGCTACAGCGCATGAGAGGGGTGCAGAGCATGTGTCACGACATCTCAGAGGCAGTACCAGCTAAGTGGCTCACACCTCTCGAGTCAGCAGTGCCCAGGTGGATGGGAGCCTTCACGCGACTGGAGGTTCTCACCTCAGTTCGGGCTTGCTCAGAGACTGTACCCTCCCTGTTTTTCGAGCTATTACCCTCCCTGTTTTTCGAGCTACAGTGTGAGGGTCGCTTACATCAAGTTACATTTGAGACCCCGCAGGTGGCAAAGTGCTGTTTTCAGAGGATTCGCGTGGTGGGCATCTGTGGGAGGAGTTGTGTCATAGATCCCGACCCAACAGCTCTTGAGACTGGCCACTGGAGACTGTGGGCTTGGGAGAGCTGTTCACTGGCACGAGTACAATGGGATCCTGGAGAGTGGCTTTGCAGGGACCCTTTCTCCTCAGCAGACCATCCAGGTGTCCCTCTCTTTCAGTACATTGTTCGGTTCGGACGTCACATACTGGCAGCGCAGAGAGAGGCTCGTCCTACTGCAGCACCTCATTGACAGGAGGAGGGTCTCTCAGCTGAGTTCTTAGCAGCTTTTTGGGAGAGGTTGTGGAACTCTAGACAGCCGAGACGAGTCACTTTGTTCCAGTGGCTGGTTGCACACAAAGCTACAGCAATTGGGAGTTGGATGGTACATAGTGGTCTCTTGACCGCATGTGCAGCTTGCGACCATCTTGTGGAGAGTCAGCGTCACTGTCTCTGGAACTGTCCTCCGACACAGCAGGTGTGGCTTCGTGTCCTTCGGTTGATGCCAGCTCTTTCCACTGCTTGACAGTACACTTGGGGGGCAGCTGCTTGGTCCACTCTCGCGGGCCCAACACTTCAATTTGAGCTATCTTCCACAAGCAGGATGATAGTGATGCAGGGTAGTCGACCTACACTCCAACCTGCTACACAGCTTACTCCACAAGAGTGGTGCAGTGAGAGAGAGGAGTGTTGGGAACTCATCAGTGGCCTGACACTGGTTCATCTGGCGGGCCCGTTGCTTCCGCATCTTCGAGGCTCGCCTTGTACCACCAGCAAAGACTGTTCGGGATCTTTGGCTAGAGCTGGCCCATACTCTCAGAGGACAGTTCGACTCTCAAGAGACTCCAGGGCAGTTCCGACCGCATGCAGGAGCGCAGAGAGGCTTTCCTTCGACTCTGGCGTCCTGGGCCTTTTTTCACCATGGTCCAGGGTGTGCTCAGATGGCACTACCGTCCACCTGTGTGGCTTCTCCCTCCTCCCATCTCTTGATCTAGCCTCATTGTAAATATGTTGTTTTTTCATTGGGAGAGTCTCCCCTTCATAATTGTTGTAGCACACTCTTGTAGAGGAGGTTGTAGCCCTATGGGCAGTTTCATTAACTAATAGAAAGATCTTTGTCTCGGGAAAAAAAAAAAAAGTCTGAGAGTTTAAAGAAGGTGGATAGTCAATTAAATTTGACACGTTTTTTGGATATCGAGATGCTTCAAAGGCTTTGGCCTTCATATGGCAGTTTGGCGTTACTTGGAGCACTCCAAGATTCGGAGGGCTACCTCTTACTTCAAGGGAAATGCTCGAGCTTGGTGGTCCACGCTTCTATTGAACAAGACAACGCCAGTTAAATTGCTGAACTTTAAAAGCAACCATTGGGCGAAGAGTCGCACCGGTAGAGCGAAGGGGTGTGACCAATCGTCGAAGGTGTGTGGTTTTTGGCGAAGAGGCACGTCTCTTGGGCGAAGGGGTGTGACCATCCAAGCGCAGGGGTCCTCCTTGGCATGGCACTTCGCGTACCTGCAACTAGGAGTAGATGTATTGTTGTTAACATAGTCACAATCGTGACATTCCCTTCCATTTAAAATGAGAACCCGTGTCAAAGAAATGATTTTTAATGTTGATAGAACTCTGGAAAAGCATTGAATCTTCGAAAATCTTCGATCTTTGAGTTATTTGAAGACTTTGTCTTGAACCTTTGCTTCTTGCGAAACCTTTTTGCTTTGACTGCTAAATCCCATGTCATTGCATCATTCAAAGACTTTTTAGAGGAATCTGGCATAATCAGGTTGACTGCAACAAGAGATTGATCTTCAAAATCCTTCATGCGATGTAAGATTTTTGGTTCAAAATCTTTCATTAACTGCGAAATATTTGGGGAAGAGGAAGGTACTCTTCAGATGGGGTAACTTCAACTTTTTGAATCACTAGAGAGGAGTTTGGCTTGAGATTGTAATCATCTTCCAATAATGAATCCCAAAAAATTTCAGAATGATCTTCAGGAACTGTCACTTCATGACTTGCAATTGGCATATTATCATCCAGCAAAGAACCAAAGAAAGCATAGTCGTTTTCAGACTCAGAATCTACAACTATGTCCTTATCTTTGTCAAGTAACGAAGTATCACTTGGAAAAACTTCTTGCTTGAAATCATCTTTGTCTTCATCAATTGATTCAGGAGAAGTTAATGAATTAAAAAATTCATCAATAATAATATCTGCATCTACATCGGAAATCATATTCTCTTCATAATCCACTGTATCATGTCGCTTAACTAGTACACGTGAGGCTTGAATCACTCTTCCCGCATGAGAAAGCCCGTGTAAAGTCAATTCACGTCCATCTTTGAACAAGTTGATAGTATGTCCTCGAAAGCTAATTGCGCGATCATAATGAAATAACCAATGCTGACCAAGAATCATGTCGTAATAAGATAAAGGCATGACTTCAAAATCCAATTGATCTACATAAGTTTGAATCTCGAACTGCAATTGTCGAACTGTCTGATCACAAGTCAAAATTGATCCATCTGCTAATTCCATATCATATAAGTGAGGTGTCTTCTGAGTTGGTAAGCCAAGTTGTTGATCTGAGTACTGAAGAAATTATTCGAGCATCCGTTGTCCATCAAAACATTGATGGAACGACCATTCAGAGTTCCAAGGAAGCTCAAAACTTTCTTTGAGAGAGACTCCAAAACTGAAGAATTGCACTGTGTCACCAGCGTGTGACTACTATCTATCCTTTTTGTTGATTTCTTTCTTATTATCTATTTCCTTTCACTTTTTGGAAACACCCCTCGGGAAATCTAACTGCCCTGCATTGCATAGCTAGTGTGGAACTGTCCAGAGGGAGTCCAGGCCTGAGGGCAAGAGAGCACTAAGGTTGGACAAAGACTATGGTTAGCCAAGTGGGGTCATTGACTAGCCAAAGTGGAATCCTTTGCTACAGAGGCTACATTTCAGTTCTGGATGTGGCCGCAATGTACAAAGAGGGTCGGATGACCTAGAAAGATACAATGACAGCATCTCCTAAAATTTAGGGAACTGCTATTTTGGGACCTGAAAATGTGTTGACGTCATTACCTCCGGAATGACAAAGGGAACATTTTTTTACTCTGCCGTGAAGTCAACTGGGCTGCCGGTTGGGAGATTTTTAGGCAGCAACCCCAAAACGGGAAAATGCTTGTAAATGTGCCAAGTGGCACCTTCTGGTGAACTTGCCTCATGCAACAAGAGTTGGCGCTGAATTTAGGAGGGGGAGAGCCTCATTTTCAGTTTTGTCACAGGTTAAGAGCTATGGAGTGCTTGCTTTCCCTCTTATGCACAGTGCGGTGCCAGGAGTGATGCCCTGCACGCTACACACTGCTCTCTCTCTCCCCTTTGGCAGTATGTTATGCCCCACTAGTGGGCTCTTCATTTGACCAATGTACAGTTGTGTGGGTTCATGCACGATTGCCGAGGCAAGAGCCTCTTGCACAGGTACTGGATTAGCTAGCGGCTAATCCCCCCGCAGGTTCAGGTGATTCGGAGAGGTTTCACGCTCGAAATCTCGTCCGATTCAAAGGGCAAGTAGCCCTACAGGTGCGAGAGCTCGAGGACTTGCTACGGATGTGACCGGCACGCGAAACGGAGCCCGAAACAGTGAATTACAGCCTCCTGTGTATTTTTGCAAGTTTAGGGTTTTGGCCCTAAACGGACCCTAATTACCCCAGGAGGTTCGGGGACGCAAGGGAACCGCTGTACAGATGATCTGGCGCATTTTCAGGGCTGAAAACAGAGAATTCAGCATGCTGCAGATTCTCGCCAGGTTTTGCAAAGTGCCCGTATGCGTCGGGAAAGTCAGTCAATGCGTGGGAATACTGACTGTGAAGGGTTCTAGTACAGTTATGCTGCCGAAATCGGGCTGGAACAGTGGAAATTCAGCTGAGTTTGTGCAGGGCAGCTTGTAGGGAGCCACAGCGTTTATTCCCTCTTTTGAACAATAAAGAAATACCGAAAGGGGCGCCTAAGTTAGGGGCCAATCTGGTGTCCGTCTACTCATACAGGTGCAATCTAGCAGCCTGTATCCCTCTCCCCTCTGTTGTGTCTTGAAAGTACAAGTAAAATAGACGACTAATAATGGGTGAAAGCTAAATCAAGGTTTAAAGTAAAGTCTACCGCCCTTTTTGCATTGAACAGGCCGGTTTCACACTGAGCATGCTTGATTGTCTACCTCTTCAGTTGGATCTGGTTCGTTTGGTTCGTCCACTGAAGCTTCGGAAGAAGGTGTTGAAGATGCTACATTAGTAGTCCGAGAAATAGCGGGACGACTTCGAGAAGTGTTTTGCATCTGCATCTCATCCGAGTGAGTGTGAAGTGATGCGAGGCTTATGGAAAGTGTCGCCATCTGCTCCTTGATAAGAGTAAGGGCATCGTCAGATTGACCACCTCCGTCCTGAGAATTCAGCATGGTTACGCCTCAAAAGGAACTCTGGAACAGGTGCAAGTTCTGAGACGAGTACTCCAGGAGCGAAAAACTGTATTGGATCCTAGGTAAAAATATTATCGCCGCCTTGAAGAATTTGTCCAGCATAGAAAAAGAAACTTCGCGTTCAATGCCCATCAAGGACTGAATAGCACAACTGCAAGGGAACTGATTTGTGTATGAAGGGAGGGGCCGATTTTCGCTCTCGACAGGCTAGCGCACGTTACAGGAGGAGGGCTCGCTGGTTTTTTTTTTTTTTTTTTGTATCATTTAAACCATAAGTTGAGTGGCCCTTTTAATTAATGTGAGTGAGTTCACATTGGGTTTAAAAATTTGAGTTAATCTGGCCGACGCCGGTCAAGTGTGGCCGGCCACTTGAGGTTTTAATAAATTTGGGCTATCTTTTGAAAGGTCATGCTGCCTCGTTTTTACGTAAGGAAATTTCAGCGCAAAAAGTCACTTGCAGCATCACAGCCCAACCAGCGATTTGGGAAATTACAGTCAGCCAGCGTAAGAAGTCCAGCATGGCTGAAATTTGCTGCCACTTGGTGAATTTGCTGCCGCTTGGGTGGTTTTGGTGGCCCTGGGTGAAACGTTGCTTGGAGCATGTGGCACTTGGCAACGGATGCGACGCAAGGAGTCACCAGCGGAGGGGTACAATTCAGCCAGCTTTCGGAATTTCCGCCAAAGGGTACTCAGATGAACACCTTACACGCTAGAGCTTGAAAAGGCACAGTCTTTCGCATTGACCCATGCAACATCACGAGCATCACGCTTGCACACAGCCATGCTGCTGTCTCTGGTTTTGTATAATACTAGAACTTAAGTAACTTTGGGTTACCTCAAGCCGAGATGTGTGTGTACCACCACCTTTCTTCTGCTTCCATGCAACTCCGGGAAGGGCGGGAGAGGGTAGCAGCAAGGGTGAGAGGCTCACAACCTTCGGATTTCGGGAAAAAATTTGCTCTGACACCACTGTAAGCATTCTAGGTACTAATTCTTAATTAAGTACTTGAACTCATGATTAAGACTTAAGAAACTTGAACTGTACTCAGAAACAAAACTTAGAAGACTTTGTGTTTGATTTATTGAATGACTGATACAAGGGCTCCTTATATAGGAGACAAAAAGACACAAATAAAAAGACATGTCTCATGGTGAAGAGACGTGACTTTAGACGTAAAGATACATCCTTTCGGCGAAAAGCTGCAACCATTGGGCGAAGGGTCGCACCCGTAGAACGAAGGGGTGTGACCAGTCGTCCAAGGAGTGTGGCTTTTGGCGAAGAGGCACGTCTCTTGGGCGAAGGGGTGTGACCATCCAAGCGCATGGGTCCTCCTTGGCATGGCACTTTGTGTATCTGCAACTAGGAGTAGATGTATTGCTATTAACATAGTCACAATCGTGACATGAAGTGGGTGGGGGGGGGGGGGGGGGGGGGGGGGGGGGGGCGAGGGTGAGTAGGCAGGGGGCGAGAGGTGGGTAGGGAGACGAGGGGTGGGTAGGGGGTAAGTAGGGGGCGAGGGGTGGGTGGGGGGGCGAGGGAGAGAGAGGGGGTAGTGAGGGGAAATGGATCAGAGAGATATCATGATTAGGGAATATATCAAGCTTGAAATCAACATGGTTTTTGTTGTATCCCGTCTTGAGGAAGCTTTGTGAAGGGAGTTCGCTAGACACAGAGGAAAGCTTTGTTTTTGTCGGAGAAGCAGACACCGATGGGGCTGATGTTGAAGGGGGGTGAACTCTTGTAGAGGAGATTTCTGTCCGCTTCTATGATTCTTCATAGGCTCACCAAATCCAAAGGCTACCACCAAGGGCACACGGGGAGTAGCTTCTGTGACCTTCAACCTCTGTGCTGGCTCAGGTGGCCTATTAGGTTTAGTTACTGTGGAAACATTGGAAGAGGGTGTACCTCCAGGCAAAGAGTGACTACAGACTCCATAACAAGGCATAGACTTGGTAGCTTCCAACCACTCTAGCAGATCTTCGTCTGACCCTTCAGGTGTAGTAGGCTGTTCTTGTTCAGGGTTGGTTGCCATTGACAAAGAAACTTGCTACACAACGGGATCCATGCCTCCTTCTAAGCGAATGGGTTGCATCGGGGAGCCAGGAGTATGTATCCACATGGCATCGTTTCCCCAATCATGAAGTGCTTTAGTGTGTCGCAGCCATGGTCTGCCAATGAGCAAAGGAAATCCGCCCTCAACCTAGGGAAGAGGAACCACAACAAAATCCAAGTTAAAAGTAAAGTCTTGTACCTGCAGAGGCACATTGTCCACTAGGCCTACTGGGTAGACTGTCCGTTGGTCGGCCAATGTAATTGTGAAGGGAGCAGGGCTAGTAGGCTATACACCTACAGCTAACATAGTGAACTCGGGCATCAGGTTGATGCCAGATCTACCATCCACTATCACTCCTGAGAATTGCCGCCCCAAGACAGACACGGTGAGACGAGGGCTTCTATAATAAGTGAGGGGAGCAGCGGGATGGGATATCATATAGGACTCTGATGGTCGTACTAGGAGGTGCCCGCCACTAGGACCTGCTCCGGGGTAAAGTGACTGAATAACAGCAAGGGTGTCGCTTCTAAAACTCGCATCTAGTCGCAGCATGTCATAGAGGGACACTTGTTGAAAGGTGTTCTTCAAGATTGCCTCTGCTGTAAGCTTTTCTTTTTCTACCAGTGGTTTCACTGGTACCTTGATCTTCTGTAGATCGGAAACTGCTCCCAAGAAAGCTTCATCAATATCGGAGAGAAAAGATTTGGATTCTTTCTTGGCACTGGGGGATGGCTTGTCAACAGTTGAAGGAGGGGTATCCACTGTTGTGAGAATGTCTGGGGGAGTTGAACTTGCTGGAATGCTAAGACCGAGAGCGGCTCTATGGGCCCAAGTGAGGACACCCGATGGCTCCTCTACCAACTACACCTTATTTTGAGGGGTAACCACGTGGGTAGAAGGGGGCGGTTGAGGAACGGTGCTAACTACTATCAAATTGAGCTTGGGAAAGGTAAACTCATTTTGGCTTTGACTTGGATTCGAAGCCGTGGATGCACGAATTTTAAGGCAATCCTTACTGTAGTCATCCTTCATTTGAAGGCAATGACAGCAAGGAGGGGACCCTTCTGGCAGAGGGCCGCATTTGTAGCACAAAATGGGCCGATTTAATGGGCGAGTCGAAGAGCGAGGTTGTCCTTGCTCCTGGTGCATGGAGTTGGAGGTGGAAGCATAGAAGCTTTGAGGTGATAAGGGAGCATGGGTATGATAAAAGCTCTGAGAGGGAAAAGTGCTCTATATACCTTGCATAGGAGGGGCTGTCAATAAAGGTGGCATGTGGTGTGGATGGCCACAGGGAGAAACCATGTTGGATGCAGGTACTGGCCCTTGTTGAAGAGTAGGACCAAGACTTTGCTATATTTGTTGCAATCCCTTGAGGTAGTAGCAGTCCTTGTCCTCATGTCCAGACTTTTCACAGAAGTAGCAATAAACCCGAACGGGGCATTCATGTGGAGGGTGCCCTGGGGAGCGGCATGAGCTACACCAAACCATAGCCTTAGTCTCCTGCTGAGACTTTAGCTCTTCTAGCTCGCGCTTGATCTATTCCAATGCCTCGTGATGTGGAGGCTTCTCCTGTTTAAGAGAGAAGGACCTCTCCTCTTAAAGAGCTCACTGTAACTCTAGGGCTTCGAGTTCCCTCCGTAAAGAAGTTAAAGGATTAGAAGGACTTTCAAAAAACATTGAGGGGGTCTCTACCTGAGGAGAGTTGGTGAACAACTTCCTAGCTCCCTCTATCCTAGTAGCAGCCGCAACGAACTCCTCTAGGGTGACGTCAGGTCAGAGATTCTCCCTGGGTTTTTACTGAGAAGTCTTTGGAAGAGCCTTCTCTACCCATTTCTTTACCATAAATTCCCCTGGTTGTTGAGGAAGCTTAGTGAGCAGAGACTTGGTTTTAGTCATGAGTTCTGCAAAAGTCTCCTCTGGTTTTAGCCTTCCGTTCCTTTAGTGAGAGACTGCAATGGACACAAACAAAGTGGTGAACACTGTGAATGAAGGTGCTGAGACTGAGAGATAGAGAGAGAAGAGAATACGACACCAGAGATATTGCCAAACCCTCCTCCAAGGGCCCCACTCTCGATGGCAAGAGTGGTCTACTATTGATTGCACAATCTCGTACAATATGCTGATGCAAATCTAAGTGATGCTATGTCGAGGCCGACAGTGGTGCTGACGATGACGAGACTAGGGCTGAAAACTGAATGCTTGGGAATGCTTGGCGAATCTGCAACTGTCGACGATGAGGGGGCTGATCTGCTATTGCAAACACGCTATCCTTGACGTCTACAAACGCTGGATCTGCTGCTCCTTTAATCGCTGATTTACTACTGAAGAAAACGCTGACTTTACTATTGAGAAAAACGTTGGCTCATGCTGAAATTGCTCCTTTAATCGCTGATTTACTACTGAAGAAAACGCTGACTTTACTATTGAGAAAAACGCTGGTTCATGCTGATCTATGGCTGTTTTCAAACACTGATCATAGGCTGAATTTGCTGATGTCTTAGGGCTGAAAAACGCCAGGTTAACTGGGCTGAAAACACTGGCCTTTAGGGCTGAAAAACGCTGGAGTTCTCTTGAGGGGGAAACGCCAGGGTTCTTAGGGGTCTTGCGTGAGAAGATGCCTGTTCAGCAATGCTCCTGCTGCCTATTCTGCCCGAATGTGCTAGCGCTAAGTTTCTTTATCTACTTCACTACTCAATTTGCCCCACCCAGTTTCCCAACAAAAGTTACTTAAAAATAATAGTGAAAAATGTCAAAAATAGGGAAAATAGGTCTATGCACTGTAAACATGCTCCTAATGGGTTCTGATGGGAATCTGATGATCATGTTGTGTGCAACCAGAGGACATGCATCTACTCTAAGTGTCTGGACATGCATGGTTTGCGAACAGACTCACAAAAGTGCCAGATCACTTCCTATTCTAAACTCACTTGACTGAACCGAACCCTGGTCATGCTGTAGCTTGCCCACGGACACATAGGGTTGGATGTGTCACGTGACATCCCCTCCTTTTCAAAGTGAGGAACTGGTACCGATTTGTATGGCATCGAGGGAGATCGCCAACAAAGTCTTGAATCCTAGAAAAGACTCTGCGCCGGCCCACTCTGATTCGTGGGTCATGCGATACTTGAACTTCATAAAGGTTTGCAACGCTTGCTTCTTTGGGCCGCGCTGAAAGCGACACAAAGTCCTCTGTGGCTCCTTCAATGCTTCAACTTCGTCTATAGTCATGCGTCTACCGTCTTCCAGAATCCCCGAGGCTGAAAATTTCTGAAACCACTTCCAACACAAAAACATGAACATACCCATTCCATGTGAAGTGACTGGAAAAAGACTATTCCTTCGAAAAAATTGTGCGTGCAATGCAAATGAGCATATAGACGGAGTGTCAAACCGTTCATCAAACACACGAAAACAATGGGGTCGAATAGTGAGTTTCTGATCTAAATCAATCAACTGTGGCAAAACACAATGGAAATGCCTATGCTTGATGCTCAATCCTTCTTGTGCTATTTCTGAAATTATGTCATGCCAAGGAAGAGACATGGAATGTGAATTCCTTGAATGCAAACATTTCAGCTTTTCATGAGTAATCCGCATACCTCCGTGCTCATTCATGAGTGAATCGTGTTCAACGTACAATATGTCATGCCTATGAAAAGGGATCACATAAGGACGGTGACTAAAATACAGGAAAGTATCACGAATGCAACACTTGAACAATGTGTGCTGACTAATCATACGAACACATAGTACTTCCTGGGGAGGTTCTTTGGACCTAGGCGCGAGAGCCAAGATCGGTTCTTCGTGATTGATCGAACCTTCCTGTGGGGGTTCTGTGGACCTCGACTCGAAAGCCAAGATCGGTTCTTCGTGATTGATCGAATATGCAACAGGGTTAGCTTCACTAGAAAAAACATCAACTAAACCATCATCCTTGAGAACAATCACATCATGATCATACAAATCATTATGCTCGTGATAAATCACATCTTGATCATGCAAATCATCACGCTTATCATTATCATTCAAATCATCATGCTCATCAGTATCAAGCAATTCCTCATGCTTATCATCATGCAAATCCTATGTGTCATGCTTTGGAGAAGAAGAGACTGAGAGAGTCTCCTTTTCCCGAATCTCTTGCATCTGTGCTTGCACATGAGAAAAGAGTCGCAACAACTCTTGCATGTGTTGGTCGTTCATTGCTTGTCTTGCTTTGTTCTCGAGATCAAATGCTGCTTGTTTGTCTTTGTTCTCGCAATCAAATTCTTCTTCTCTTTCTTTGTTCTCGTGATCCAACTTTGCTTCTCGTGTTTTGGCTTCCAACCGTGCTTGCTCGTGCTGACGCTCTATGGCTGCCATTCTTTCTTCGTGTTCACGCTCTATTTCTGCTTTTATTTCTACGGCCTCCAAGCGTGCTTGCTCACGCTCACGCACAAAGTCCGCCATTCTTTTTGCTTTTCTTGCTTCGCGTTCTAGCTTCCTTTCCATAAACAACTGCTTCAACTCCTCCATAGGAGTTAGTGCAATCCTTGGCGTAGATGGGGAAGGGGGAGGGTCGGAAAAACCTCCTAGTCGGGAAAATTCTTCTTCGCCTCTCTCATGCTCATCACCTCCAAGCGAAGTATCCATTCCGCTTCGAGTGATGACCATCCGGTTCTTGTGGGTTCTTGTGGTCTTGGGTTGTTAAGTTCACAAGGAACTTGGGTTCTTGGGGTCTTGGTTCTTGGGGTTCTTGAGTTCTTAAGGTTCTTGCGGTTCTTGAGGGTCTTGAGGGTCTTGAGGTTCGTGCGGTTCTTCTTTCGCTTGCAATCTGTGTTAGAGAAGGATCTTCACCCGCGTTCTGCTCTTTTCCACGGGCGCACCCCTTGGCGCCCTTGTGCTCACACCAAGGTTGCTTTTTCCCACCTCACGTCGATTGGCCGGCCGCTAAGTGGACGGTCCGCTCTCAATGAGTGAAAAGAGGCACAAGGGGAGGCTAGACAAGCCCTTCTTTCTTGGGTTTCCTGTCACTCTTCAAAAACACGATTAGGAATCAACACACCCAAGTGACTTGGGTTCATGCGACCTCAACAAGGAAAAAAAATATTGTGGATCTTGTGGTTCTTTCCTTGAGTGATACAGAACACTGCCAAATCTCTGATACCAATGTAAGGTGCAACGGAAGTGAATGTTGAACTTTGCTCAAGATGAGTGCTCCGAATTGTGCTCAAGGATTCCTTTTACTTACGGAAGGGAGATCCTTCCGTTCCTAACAAAGTGGTGAACATTGTGAATGAAGGTGCTGAGACTGAGAGATAGAGAGAGAAGCGAATAAGACACCAGAGATGTTGCCAAACCCTCCTCCAAGGGCCCCACTCTCGATGGCGAGAGTGGTCTACTATTGATTGCACGATCCGGTACAATATGCTGATGCAAATCTAAGTGATGCTATGTCAAGGCCGACAGTGGTGCCAACGATGACGAGACTAGGGCTGAAAACTAAATGCTTGGGAATGCTTGGCAATCTGCAACCGTCGACGATGATGGGGCTGATCTACTATTGCAAACACGTTGTCCTTACCGTCTACAAACGCTGGATCTGCTGCTCCTTTAATCGCTGATTTACTGCTGAAGAAAACGCTGACTTTACTGTTGAGAAAAACTCTGGCTCATGCTGAAATTGCTGCTGCAAAAACGTTGGTTCATGCTACTACAAAAACGCTGGTTCATGCTGATCTATGGCTGTTTTCAAACACTGATCATAGGCTGAATTTGCTGATGTCTTAGGGCTGAAAAACGCTAGGTTAACTAAGCTGAAAACGCTGGCCTTCACGGCTGAAAAACGCTGGAGTTCTCTTGAGGCGGAAACGCCAGGGTTCTTAGGGGTCTTGCGTGAGAAGATGCCAGTTGAGCAATGCTCTTGCTGCCTCTTCTACCAGAATGTGCTAGCGCTAGGTTTCTTTATCTACTTCACTGCTCAATTTGCCCTACCAAAGTTTCCCAACAAAAGTCACTTAAAAATAATAAGTGAAAAATGTCAAAAATAGGGAAAATAGGTCTATGCACTTTAAAAATGTGCTTGATGGGTTCTGATGGGAATCTGATGATCATGCTATGTGCAACCAGAGGATATGCATCTACTCTAAGTGTCTGGACATGCACGGTCTGCGAACAAACTCACAAAAGTGCCAGATCACTTCCTATTCTAGACTGACTTGAGTGAATTGAACCTTGGTCATGTTGTAGCTTGCCCACGGACACATAGGGTTGGATGTGTCAGGTGACACTTCGACGGGGAAGGCGCCATTTGAGATTATTGAAGGTGCTACGAAGGTTCTACCCTTCCTAAGCACGAAAGATAAGATGTTTGAAGCCGACGAGTACACGCGTGACTTGGACACAACTTTTGCCAAGGTCCGCGGGGCTTTGCAGAAATCTCAAGAAAGACAAAAAAAGGCAGCAGATCGCCATCGTTGAAATTGAAGGAGAACAATTGGGTGCTTTTACGTTTTGAGAAGGCACGCCTGAGAAAGAAAAAGGGAAAGGAGAGGCTTTCTTAGTATGCGATACTACGGACCTTTCCAGATTTCCCCAAAAAAAAAAAAAAATTTGATGTCTCCTTTAGACTGAAGCTGCCCGATAATTGAAGAATTCACAATGCTTTTCATGTGAGTCTCTTAAAGCCTTTTAAAGGCGATGCGCCTGAAGATGGGGAGCCTGATGAGCAACCCGAAGTGGAAGAAAACGAGGAGATCCTTGTTCCAGAACAGTTATTGGCACATAAAGACAAAAAGATTAAGGGTAAAGTGATAAGGCGGTTCTTGGTTAAATTCAAGAGCTATCCTGCATTGGATGCGAAGTGAATGGAGGAGGAGGAGGACCTAGCAGATACTCCTCAGATTGTGAATCTTTACCTTGAAGCATTTGGATTAGCATAGCCTATTCTAAATGGAACCCCGAACTCAGCTTGGGCGGAATTTGGTGCAGCGGGTATGCACAAGAGGGGAGTTGCTCCGCTCCTTTGTCAACAGATTCCCTAGATTTTTTATATTAAAGTCACTAATGTCTCTTTGAGTTTTGGGAATACTGTGAGCTGACAGTATTCTGTTGTATGACTTTATGAACTGGAATTCCCGATAATATGATACTGATTTGTTCTTAACTTGTTTAAGTGCAGGAACTGATAGACGAAATGACTGCAACATTTCGATCTGAAAGATCTCGATAGACATGGTTGCAATAAGGATTAGTCAATCAAGCATCTATGAGGTCCCGAGTGGATCTAGATGCATTGCTAAATACGTTGCCGATAAATCATGGTCTGAGATCCGAATGAATTTTGAATGTGATTTGTCATGTGATGTCAAGTGATGTGACTGTCGATTGGTACATGTGCTAGATGTGTGTTCCTAGTGCGTCGGTACTAACAGTCAGTGTCTGCTAAGACAGTTTATAGCCTCTGTCTCTTTTGTAGGCGTAATTGAGGGCGATTACAATGCTTCCAAGAGGGGGGTATGTCACAAACAGGTGACGTGCCGTGGCCAAATGGGGCAGCAGAAACACACATACACTCTCTGTGGCAGCCAAGCACTCCCGGGATTCACGTTGAATGTTGACGTGGCACTACCGTACAGATCTCCGTGATTCACGACGCAAAAAGCGGGACTTGCTGACGTGGCAGATTACGTACGAAAAAAAGCAATGGCAGCTTTTGGCTTGCTTTATTCTACGCAAGAGAAAGAGAGAGAGAGAGCCTTGTTGCTTTATTTTAATCAAGCAATGTCTTGTGAGAGGATATGCTTTATTTGTGAAAGCTTTTGATTTTCAGCTTTTGGGGCTCTGCTTTTGGCATCCCTTGTAACTCTTTATAAGTGTTGTTGGGCTCCCACTTCTCAGAGCATCTAGACGCACAGTCTGAGAGTGAGACCCAACCACTCCCTACAAAAAGAAATACCGAAAGGGGCGCCAGTCTTTGGGGCCAATATCTCTAGGCACAGAACTCCGTCGGGCCGTGTCGAATCAATTGTGATGTGTGAACTGTTTTGAAGTGAATTCCTGTCCTGTCGTGGTAGAATCTTGACTTGGAGTGTCCAGGTCTGTTACGTGGACTACCATTTCTATTGATTTTGTATTTGGATTGCCCCGAACCAATCGTGGTCATGATGCCACCTAGGTAATTGTCGACCGACTCACGAAAATGGCACGTTTTATTCCTACTCGCATCACCCTAAAGAGCCATGAGTTAGCTCAGCTCTCTGTGGAGCACTTATTACATCAGTTCTATGGTTTGCCCGAGGAAATTGTCTGTGACCGGGATCCCAACTTTACTAGCGATTTCTGGCAAATAGTTTTCCAAAAACTGGAGCCCCACGTGGCTATGTTGTCCTCGGATCACCTTGAAACTGATGGGCAGAGTTCAGACCAAACGCACTAATCAAACCAAGGAGGATATGCTCTCCATGCATACATCTCCCGCAATCAAACTAATTGGAAAAGTGATCTCCCACAGATTGAATTCGCTCATAACAATACTAAGCACTCGGCTACGTGCTATAGCCAGTTCATGGTTATGTACGATTATGAGCCGAAAACACCAAACGCTACTAGAATCAAAAGAATAAAATGCAACCCATGGCCGATTTCTTGCACAACATGCAAGAAATTCTCGTAATCTGCCCAAGATGACCAGCATCTATTACAGACTTGGGCACCCCAAGTTGAGAATTTGACACAACACACTAGAAAACCATTTAAAATACTTCACAACTTTAAAATTTGAGTCGACACGCCCGGCGTAGTTCCATGCCAAGAGGTATTGGCCCCAAAATATGGGACCCCTTTCGGTATTTTGTTTTATATCAACGCTTGAGCAAAGTACAACACCCGAGGGACCTCTACTCTCAGACTCTACGTCCAAATGGTGAGGCCCCTTGGGTCTATTTATTCTTACAAGGGATGCCCTAAAAGCAGAACCCCAAACATAGTAAACTCAAAAGCAAATTGTCCCAAATGCATCTGGTCCCAAAATCTGCCATAAAAAGCAATCAAGCAAATTACGGAATTCAGTACAATCTGCCACGTCATCAATTGGCAACGCACAACGTGGAAGTCTGTATTGTTTGCCACGTCAACGTGTCAGCGCAAATCCCGGGTCTGTCCGTACAACCTCCTGCCGCTTCAGCTTTTCTCTGTCCCGGGCAATACTGCCATGTCATCATTTTGTGACATACCCAGCACATCACCAACAAAGGGCCTTGCAACTTTTCCTCTAACCTTCCTTTCCTTATGTGCCAATATATGTTCAAGAACAAGAATCTCATCCACTTCTTCCACTTCGAGTTGTTCCTCATCAAGCATATTCTCTTGCACATGTCTGTCTACCTCAAATATCTTGTTCTTAGTTTGCAAAATGGTTAGGACTTTCTCCTCTCCTTCCACTATCTCTAATGGTGCCTTGCCTGTTGACGTATGCACAGTGTTAGTGTAAGCATATTCAACCAATGGGAGATAGTGTTCCGAAGTTGCCTTGTGCTCTGGCACATAACATTTGAGCCAATGGGAGATGGTGTTTCCAAGTTGCCTTGCTTTCCCCGGAACCCTTGAAAAGGTGCAAGTGGCCATTGCATGGCGAGCGTGAAACGGCTGCGACCGAACGGGTTTCTCACATCGAGACTCTAGGTCGGTCAGTCAGGGACTGGTCGGGCTAGTTATCACTGAATTTTGATGAGTATGGAAGCATGTGTGCACCAAATGGAATTTGGACTACTCGGCAAGTCACTTACAACTTTATAAGTTGGTGGGAACTAGAAGAAATCGAACCAAAGGGGCACACTGGACACTTGGTGGCTCCACAATGTTTTGCCAGATCCATCCCAAGAGAGGGCGCCCACTTTTTAGAGTGGAGGCTGATTTTCAACACAAGTGCATTTTATACAGTGTGTGTGAGTAGTGGGTACAGGTTCACAGCTTTAATGGAAAGCTTGCCTTCTTCTTTGTCTCATGTAGAGTGATGATTTGCTCTCGTGCATCTCTCTCTCCCCTTTGCACATATGGTAATGCCCCACTAGTTGGGCTTCTCAGTTGACTATGAACAGTTCCACGGGTTTTATGCACGTTTGCCAAGGCAAGAGCCTTCTCAACAGAAACCGAATTAGCTAATTGCTAATCCCCCACAAGTACGCACAGTTCCATCGCGAAAGATTGAGAATTTGGAGAGTTTTCTTGCATGAAAACTCGTCCAAACTATAGGGGAACTGTCCCATTGCGTGCGGGAGCCCTTGGGACATGCGTAGACATGTTCGCCCCGCT
Source organism: Adiantum capillus-veneris (assembly GCF_014529385.1). Classification (NCBI taxonomy): domain Eukaryota; kingdom Viridiplantae; phylum Streptophyta; class Polypodiopsida; order Polypodiales; family Pteridaceae; genus Adiantum; species Adiantum capillus-veneris. Next base: position 3,139,174 of record NC_140951.1, read on the forward strand.
AAAAACGATCCAAAACAGAGAAATACAGCCTGCAGTGCTTTTCTGCAGGTTTAGGGTTTGGCAAGAGAACACCAGGGGAGCCTCGAGAAGGCCTTGGCATGCTTAGACAGGGCTTTGGACATCTGGCAGTGGCAAAACAGGGAATTATAGCACGCTAAAATTCTGTTACAACTCACCAAAAAGCCTGTAAATTGCGAGGGAATCTGTCATAGACATGTGCTTTGGACCTACAGGGGTTTTGGCATCGTTATGGTGCCGAAATTGGGTCAAAAACCTGCAATTTCAGCCCTCTCCAGGCTTAAACAGCTTTGTGAGACTTTGATCTACGTGTTCGGATCGTCTATGCTTAATTAAATAACAGAAAACCAAACGGGGTGCCAACCTTTTCGGGCCTAGAGGATGTGGTATTCATGTGCGCACTGACATTCTAGTCGCTGGGCACATCTGTGTTCTCTTTTCTTCTGAAAGCTCTGTGTAAAGTTAACAGGTAATTGAATTAGTACCGTTCTCTATGGTGTACAGGCCGGTTATAGTATATTTGGATCTAACTCTGCATTCTAATGAGAATCACTATCATCTGCATCATCTGAAATGGATGCATTCTTTTCTAAATCTTGAGGGACACGGATTGGAGAAGAGGGTTCATCAAGAGGCAAGACAGAATCTGCGTCTCCACATATCAGCAAATCAAGGGTTGTCGTGGAAGACTTTGGAGCCGAAGCCCCCTCTAAAGGTAAAAACTCGTCGAAGACAACATCACGGCTGAGTACAACATCCTTTTTCTATCGATCATAAAGTGGATATCCCTCCGAAAGAGTATTCTGGCCGACAAAAAACATTCTCTTGGACTTGGGGTCAAACTTCCCCCTCTGCTCCTCCGGTACATGGACATATGCATCGTTCCCAAAGATCCGACAGTGGGAGACGTCGGGCTTCTTACAAAAATAAGCTTTGAAACGAGGTCTTGCCTAGAACTACAGAGGTTGGAGATCGGTTTATGGTATGAACTGTCGTCGTAACTGCCTCGGCCCATAAAGACTTTGGCAAGTCTCGATGCTCGAGCATGGTCCGTGCCATTTCTACAAATGTCCTATTCTTCCACTCAACAACTCCATTCTCTGGAGGGGATCCAATATTCACAAGCTTTCACTTGATGCCATTGTCCGCACAAAACTGAATGAATACTTTGGATGTAAATTCCCCACCTTTGTCAGATCAAATAGTCTTCAACACTTAATCACTTTCCTTCTCCATAAGAGAAGGCCAATTCTTGAAGAGGCCAAATGCCTCATACTTATGCCGTAGAAAATATACCCAAGTAAAGCGGCTGAAATCGTCCACCGGCAACCTGAAATAGAGAGCCTTGCCAAGGGAAGGAGTTTGCATAGGTCCACAAAGGTCGGTGTGAACCAACTCCAAAATGGCAATGGCTCAGAAAGTAGCAAACCTCTGAATAGATTCTCGATGTTGCTTCCCACGAATGCAAGCAATGCATTTGCCATGCTTACTCCCAGCATTTGGTAAGACTGTAAGCATCTGCTCACGAAAAGCAAGCCGAAGAGCATCATTGTTCAAATGACCAAATCTATAATGCCAAAGATCACCTGTGGGTGTCCATGTTGCTAAAAAGAAAGCATCGAGCCTGTAGAGTCCCTTCTCTATTGATCCTCCTTTGACCTCCTTGTCAAATTCACGATCCCGAATAGATACAACATCTTCTGTAAAAATCACCTCCACGCCAAGCTTGCACACCTCGTGCACAGTCATAAGATGAGATCCCAGCTTCGGAGGATAAAGTACCTTGGAGGTATGCATACCCTCTCTGCCGTCGAGAATCACCTCCATAGATCCCTCATTGTGAATAGGAATTTCAGGTTTGTCGCCAATTAAAACGGTACCACAGAGTCGCCACATGTTGGACAAAAGATCCTTCGAAGGTGTCGTGTCGTGAGGCACCACTATCCAGAATCCAATCACGCAACCTCCAGTTTCCCTAGAGAGTTTGTGACTCCACCACACCCGCCGAAGAAGTCGAGGCATCTCCAACTCGCTTTGGACACTTCCACCAGCAATGGCCCTTTTCAGAAAATCTACAAATCTGCCCACTACAACCGAATATAGCCCCAAATGAGTGAAAAACACAAAAAAAAACACCAAGCCGTCTCTATTTGTCGCAAAAATTCAGCACCAAAAACTCGCACAAATCACCAATCCAAAAAGAGAGCACGTTGTGGCTCGGATACCATGTCAACGGTGCAACAGGAAAGGGTGGATCGAGTACTGAACTTGTTTGCAACCGCAAGCAAACCTATAGATCTCCTCGTACTCAAGCTCCTAGCGTAAACCGCCCACTGTACGAGCACGGGAACAACCTGCAAGCAATGACACACCGTAGAGGGTGCACACACGGCGAGGAGAGGGAGCACTAGCAAGAGGAAGAGAGATCGCTGGGGGAAAACGCCAGAGAGAGAGAGAGAGAGAGAGAGAGAGAGAGAGAGAGAGAGAGAGAAATGAAATGAAATGAAATGATATATTAACGTCTTCAAAAGGACAAAATGACCTATGAGACCATCAGATACAAAGTGGTGAATCTAATACAATGTCTGAAGTACAAGTACAAAAAGTACTGAAAGTAAAAATGAAAACTGAAATGAAGTGTGAAATGTGAAAATGTAGAATAGGCCCTCAATGACACTCTAGGTGTCGTACTAGAATGCCTCTGATCCTCTGCTGGAGTCTCCGTCGATGGAGTGTGCTCCTGTGTCTCGGTTGTGGTCGTCTCATTCTCCCGAGCTCAGTCGCGCTGTCAATGAGGGTGCCTCTAGTATGAATGTGGGTACAACCCTGTGCGGGTGGTTGGTCTCTTGGCTCCCTCGATCCAAAGAAGTCTGTGATCTGTCTCTGCGACTGTCGTACTCCATGTCTCCCCAACAGACTGTCTCTATGTCGGTGTAGCTCAAGTAGATATAAGCCAAGGCATCTCTGGTCCTGATACCTCATGACTCTATCTAGGGGTCCAAAACCCTCCCTGAATAAGCAATGGAAGCGCCCTCGTATCTCATAATACACAGTGCATTGGCATATGTAGTGAAGCTCTGTCTCTGGCTCTCTACCGCATAGTTGACATATCCTAGACTCTGGTGGTATCCCTCTGAATCTACTCGTCTCAATCCCCAGCTGGTGTGAGGATGTGCGAATCTGACCAATAGCACATCGCAGACCATGAGATAAATGAGTGTCCATGTAGTTCGGACGAGTCACAAACCCATCCCCTGAAAGTTGGAGAAGGTGCTCTTTGTAGAAAGCCATCTTCATGCCCAACTCCTGTATCGGCTCTACCCATGTCCTCTTGGTGTCCAACTGTATAAGATCCTGACGAATGAGTCTAGTGATCTCCGTCCATGTGACTGGCAGGGAGGGTGCATCCAGGGAATACTGAAAGGGAGGCAATCTATCCATGCTGAGACCATGCCTGTGAAACCATGAGGTCATCTGTGCATACCAACATGATGCATCTCCCTGCATCGCTAACTGTCTAGAGGACTCAAGAGCCAATCTAGTATATCTGCCTCTATGTGTATCCCATAGACTGTGCATAAACGACACTGATCTGGTAAGAGCCTCAATCTCTATAGGAGGGGCGGCTACCTCCGCTCGAATAATCGCATGTGGTACAGAGGCCTTGGCTCTAATCATCCGGGATATCATAAATACCAAGGGTCTCTCCATGTTCCTCCAACTGTCATGATTCACAGATGGTCCCCAAACTTGGACCCCATAAAGCATAGCTGAAGCAACCAAAGTATCAAAGAGCCATAGTTTTGTTCGTGGTTCTTGAAACTGAACCTGCGAACACATCCTCTCTAGCCCTCCTATTGCCGCATAGGCTCTGGATAGTCTAGTCTCTGCTGCTCTCCTCAGGGTAAACCTCGGTCCCGTGAATACCACCCCCAGATATGTATATTCATCTGTGTACTCCACAGTGTCCTGGCCATATACGAGTGTAGGTGCCGATCTCTTGACCCACTGTGGTGTGGTGTTAAACACCATAACCTTGGTTTTACCAAGGTTCACAGACAGTCCACTATCCTCTGCAAAGTTGTGCAATGCATCCAAATGTCTTTGCATGCCCTCTCGCGACTCTGACATTAACACTATAGAGAGAGAGAGAGAGAGAGAGAGAGAGAGAGAGAGAGAGAGAGAGAGAACGCTAGAGAGAGAAATTGGCACACACATCAAAACGCTAGCACAGGAGGCAACGCTCTAGAGAGTGTGCCCAACGTTGGATGCCAAAAGTACAAGAGGGGGGGAGAGGTGGATCTGGAATACATAGGGCAATTGGGAAATTGCCCTACCTACCTGGAAAACCCCACCATCCCAACAAACTGGCTAAAATGCTAATAAATATGTAAACTCACTAAAAGTGACTTGACACATATAATAGTAGCACAACTGCAAAAGACTCGAGACTCAGACCCTGGGAAACCCTAGGAATGGGGTCCCGCCTCACACCAGCCTACCAAGTGAGCACAACCGTGGTGCGCATCGCCGAGAAAGGTACATCTACCTCAAATATAGCCGGGCATAAGCCCTCACTCCCGAATCTGCTCCTGGGAGATACTGGATCCACCATCGAACAGGAATCTAAACTCTAACAAGAGGGCAGCTAACTCCGCTCTAATGATCTCATGTGGCACAGAGGCCTTGGCTCTAATCATCCGAGAGATCATAGATACCAAGGGCCTGTCCATACCTCTCCACCGATCCTGACCCACAGAGGGTCCCCAAACTTGAACCCCGTAAAGCATAGTTGAAGCTACCAATATATCAAAGAGCCACAGAGAGAGAGAGAGAGAGAGAGAGAGAGAGAGAGAGAGAGAGAGAGAGAGAGAGAGAGAAATGAAATGAAATGTAATATTAACGTCTTCAAAAGGCCAAAATGACAATGGAGCTCTCTGACAGTAAAGACATCAGTATCCGAAAGGCTGTAGAGGTTCAATATCCTCCACGATAAGCACTTTGTCGTGACGGCTCCTATGTCCTGCCAATATGGTATATGGATCCTCTTTCGCAATTTGCGTCAATGTCGAGAGGGCCCCCTCATCCGTGGGCGACGGGACCACCCCAACTCTATCGCCCGATCAAGCAGTATGCCTTTGGTGTTGCTATGTTGTGGGCGTTGCTCGAACTCCTCTTGTCTCTGATTGAAAGAAATTTGTAGTCTGCTGCTGTCGCTGGTTCTCTCTCATTGTGGCTCTCTTCAAGAGGTCCTCTCTGCGTCTGTGAATCTCCAGCAAGTATAATCCGAGGCATTTCTGATCCTGGTATCTCATGACTCTAGAAAGTGGTCCAAAACCCTCTCTGAATAGACAGTAAAAGCGGCCTCGTATCCCATACTATACTAGGCAGTGACATATGTAATGTAGCTCTGTCTAGCACATCGTATCCCGTGGGATAGATGTGTGTGTGTGTGTGTGTGTGTGTGTGTGAGAGAGAGAGAGAGAGAGAGAGAGAGAGAGAGAGAGAGAGAGAAGAAGAAGAAGAAGAAGAAGAGAAATTTAACGTCGTAGGAAACTATTCCAAGAGACCTTAAAGATCTATCCGACGAGGAGAGTTGAAATCAAGGACATAAACAATCTACCACACTTGGGTGATAGAGAGAGAGAGAGAGAGAGAGAGAGAGAGAGAGAGAGAGAGAGAGAGAGAGAGAGAGAGAGAGAGAGAGAGAGATGAAATGAAATGAAATGTAATATTAACGTCTTCAAAAGGCCAAAATGACCTATGAGACCAAAAGGTTACATGTGTTGAATCTAATACCAGGTCTGGGTACAAAAAGTACAGAGAACTGAAAAGAAAATAGTGGGTACGGGTGGGGTGAAAGCTGATACAAAGGGAGAGAGAGAGAGAGAGAGGCCAAGCAGCTGCATCAATACCTCTAACTGAAAGATAGAAAGAAAAATAGTTTTACTACCATCTACTGGTCAAAGTCGGCCTATGACAAATCAATAGTGCAACTGTCAATGTCCTTGGAATAGCCAAAAAACTGAAAATGAGAGAAAGAAAGATGTTTATATGTTTATATGTTCACAAGCGTTGAGTCCTCTAGATATTATTATGCAGCAAAAGAACAAAAGGTGTGCAATAACCTACAATAGCATCGCAAAGTGCAGATACGAGTGGAGGGTTCACTAACCTGTTGCGCTAGATTTTGTAATCGAACACTAAGCTGCGCTTCACCTTTAGTTAGTGGCATTCGAAAACCCTTCCCTTCCAAAGCTTCTACAACCCTCATCATCTGCACATAACCAAGTGTCGAGATATCACTTATCCAGTAAAAAGAGAATTTTCCACCTTTCAAATACAATTTTTCCTGGAAGCCAGAACAGCATGCGACTTCCAAAGGAAATTACTCAAAACAAGTTAAGACTTTCAATCATGGAAATTACCATATTAATGGCAATTAAAGAAGAAAATAGTGTGTAAACATCTCATTAACCACTCTCTAGCCATTTCAAGAGCTTCACCAAATTATTCAAAATATTAATGTTATACAATCATCTCAACAAAAGCCATAATCACAATAAAACCCATTTTGTTCCCTTGAAAGGGGAAAGAAACCATGAAACATTCAACACATGCAACATTTACAAGCAGAGAGGAGACAAGTTGATAGTTATTCAAAAAAGACAGTGACAATGTGTTTCATTATCTCTCTTCATGCAAGTGACACGAGGCATTAACACTACAACCATCTTCTGCTACAGCCTGAAACTACTATGCTACTAAATTGACAATCACTTCAGTACACAAGTCTTAGACAACTCCAACTAACCACTACTAGAGAGAGAAGCAGAAAAGTGGACACATGGTCCTAGAGTTGTCATGCTCAAGAAGAAGCAAGGGACTGCAACGATCATCTTGTCTTGTCAATGACCCCAGAGGTATTTCTTTGTAAATAAGTGAGTAGCAGAGCAGCATATAACGGGCACCACTAAGTAACCGCACCCATGAGATGCAAGAGCTGGTGTTTTCCAAACACTACCACCAAGTTGCAGCCACTTAAAAAGGCCATCATATGGCAGACCTTGCAAAAAAGCAATTATTGATGCACACAAAGAGAAAAGGGGAGTCATATTAACATCTTGTAGAGGCCAAATTTGACCTGTAGGACTGCTCAGATACAAAAACTACAGTGAGTTCAACTTTGTATGTCAATGGCACAGCAAAAAAGGAAATTAAAGGTACGACGCTCGCTGCTGCTGCTCTATTGTGCGCTTGCCATTGCTTCAACCCCCCAGCTCCCCCTCACGCTGCCCTAACCCTGCCAGCCCCGCCCCCCCCTTCCCCCTCCCACCACCAAGTTGCAGCCACTTAAAAAGGCCATCATATGGCGGACCTTGCAAAAAAGCAAGTATTGATGCACACAAAGAGAAGAGGGGAGTCATATTAACATCTTGTAGAGGCCAAATTTGACCTGTAGAACTGCTCAGATACAAAAACTACAGTGAGTTCAACTTTGTATGTCAATGGCACAGCAAAAAAGGAAATTAAAGGTACGACGCTCGCTGCTGCTGCTCTATTGCGCGCTTGCCATTGCTTCAACCCCCCAGCTCCCCCTCACGCTGCCCTAACCCTGCTAGCCCCGCCCCATCTCCCCCCCCCCCCCCCCCCCCCCCCCCTCCCTCCTCGCGCTGCCCTGAGCTGCCTGCCCGCCCCACTCCCCCCTCCTCGCGCTGCCTGCAGCCTGCCCACCATTCCCCCACTCCCACCTTGTGATTCCTTCGGTGCTGTTTCCAGCGACACCGACTCGCCTCGCCACTTCATTTCGTTCTCATCGATGCCCCCAACTCCCCTTCTCATCGATGGAGGATTCTGCTCCGCCACAGAGGGACTCCACTGAAGCCCCCTCGCCCGACCCCGCAGAACCCACCGTTCGACTTGCTCTTTCGCCGACAAAGCAAGCGAGCTTAGAGGCAGAGGTGGCGCGTCTTCATGCCACCTCTGTTATCTACAAGATTCTCGGCACCAGACCCAGTACAGGAGAGGTGCGTGCTCTCCTCAAGGCCCGCCTTCTCACAGATGTGGGCAAGATCTTCGATGTTCAGCTTCTCGGAGGTGGCTACTACCAAATAGAGTTTGAGACTCTCGAGATGGCATCCAAGGTCATTGCGATGAGCCCCCTAGCCATCTGAGCAGTTCGAGCTCACTTTCGACAGTGGCGCTAGGGTTTCGACCCAGCTACCGATGTTCTTGTCGAGGAGGCAGACCTCCCCATCTCGGTCTACTTCCTCGGCTTGAGGAGAGAGTAAAGTCCGCTTCTGTCCACGATTGGCTCAGAGATTGGGGCCGTCCTGGAGACACCTCGCACGACAGCCTCTGTAGCTGCCAAGGCAGCTAGCATTCCCACAATACGTGTTCTAGTGTGGGACACCCACACCCTCCTAAACGTCATTCTACTATCTCGGGTGAGTGGTGGTTGGCTCCGCCACAGCGTGGATTATTCGGGGCTCCCAAATCAAGTGTTTAATTTGTCGTTAGATGGGCCATCTTGCGAAGGCCTGTCCACGGAGGAGGCCCTGACCTTCACCTCAGGCTCAGCCTCAGACTACTAGGACTGGCCAGCAGCAGCAGACAGAGTCACAGGGTACTTAAGCAGCCTCACCCTCCGAGCCTGGGGCTTAGGCAGAGGAAGGTTGGCAGCAGGATCGTGGTCGACGTCGACAGGGGCCATCACGTCAACCTAGCCCTTCGGGTGGTCGCCAGGCTCTAGGCCAGCAGAGTGTCACGTTGTGTACACTTCTTTGCTGACACGCAGAGCCCACCATGCTATGTATACACACATGAGGACTCCTGGACAGAGGAGGTTGCCCTGCGCACGGCATGCTCTTCTTGGGCCTGGGCCAGACACTCTTTGCAGTCACGCCTATCTAGGGGACGCTCGGATACGGATTATTCCCCATCCAAGCAAGCCTCGAAGATAGCGCGGTTAGCTGCTGCTACAGCATCTATTCTTTCTCGTTCTACGTGAGGATTGTCTCATGGAACGTGCACGGATTAGGTGGGCCCCAGTTTCAACGCCAACGGGGTTGATTGCATCACGAGCTTCAACGATGCCTTGTGGGCAAAGAGATTGATATTCTTATGCTATAGGAGCGTCATCTTTGTGAGAGCCGCATTAGACGTCGTGGTCAGCTCTTGTGTGGACGATATGAGACATTTTGGTCAGTAGCATTTGGACGTGGTGGTATCCATGGAGGGGTATGTATGACTATTGCGGACTCTTGGCAGCAGGCCATTGTGGGCAGAGGCATTATTGTGCCTGGCAGGGCTCAGTGGATTACTATGCAGGTTCAAGGCTGCCTCTTGGGCTTCCTGAACATCTATGCGCCCAAAGTGGCAAGTGCACGCGCAGAGTTTTGGCCTCACATTGTAGAGTCTCTGCCGCACGCAGAGCAATGGTGCATTGGAGGTGACTTCAACATGCTAGAGGACCCCTCTTACACGATTGGAGGTAGCCATGCTACTTTGCACAGGGCTGAGTTGGCAGCTTGGGAAAGGCTATGTATGACTTTGAGGGTCTCAGATGTTTGGCAGCACTCTGCCTTTGTGAGGCCCCCAGACAGCTTGGCCTTCTCTCACTCGGACCGCAAAGTGGGAGGAGTGAATCTATCTAGGATAGATCGCTTTTATGCCAGTGACCACATATGTGACTTGGGTGGGTCAGTTTGCATTTCAGCCGGGACATTTTTTTCGAACCATGCACCAACGATCCTTACTCTGACAGATAGACAGAGGAGGAAGAGTGTGATAAAAACTAATATCTAATTCTCCCAAATGATTTTCTCATGCTAAACTGATCATTTAATATGGGAAAGTACCAGGGGAGTAAAAGCTAGAATATTGGTAAGGCTACCAAACCGGTCTCTGCATGGATCCAAAGGAGAAAAAATAGGGATCCAAAGGGGGGCAGTCTACAAAAGAGCAATGTGCATCACTGGAGCTTAAAAGACCTAAAGTTCAGCTCCATTAAGGCTTCCATAGACTAAGGTTCCAAAATTTTAATTAAAAATTCCAAATGGTCAAAGCTGGGAAAATTGGATGGTGGTGTGAACGCTCAAAAGTCTTCCCACATCGCTATCAAGGAGGGGGCGAGCCCTAAGAGTAGGGGAGGAGAGAGAAACACACACACACACTCCAAAGCTTCCCCCAAAGGGAATATTGGACACATGGCAGACTTCTAGCCCAGTTGCCTCCAATCTTCCCTCAAATCCTATTGGATGGCCATAGAGGTGGACCAATGAGAATTAGGCTAGGGTAAAATTAGTCTAATTAACTTTAAAATGCTTGATAAAAGAACCAATAGAAATTAAGCTCCCCATAAGACTATTGGACAGTCTACCAAGGGGTCCAATGAGCATCAAGCAACCCAATGGCTTGCCTGATTCCCATTGGCTAGAAGACTAAAAAGTCCAATGAGAGTTTAATTAAATTATTTAATTACCTAAAGCTCTCACAAAAGGGGAAAGGAGGACACATATCACAAGGCTATCAATTATGCTTCTAATTTGTGATTGGCTAAGCCCTGCAGGAGCCAATGGGAGGCCAGCAAGAGTAATTGGCAAGAGGAGTCGACCAAGAAGAGAGAGAGGGCTGCATTTTTTACCAACACATTGCTACACACACACACACACACACAACTCATGCGTGCAAGAAGAACTCCATCCCCTTCTCCAAGCACTGAGAAGTAGAGGCCTATACCAACAACTCTTGGCTATGGAATGCAAATCCAACCAAGAGCCAAGCTTCAATGGCATGCTCATCTCCTCTACCATGCTAATTACTAAGCTAAGCTATGCTCTAAGAGTAATTATGTGAGGAGAATCATTCTTTCTCGTAAGAAACATCTTCTTCGTCTCAATCTTTCCTCATTCCCTGCTAGCTCTCACCATTTTTGAAGGGGTGTGAGGTCTTGGGACTGAGGCTAGGGACATGAGGTGTGTTTTTCAAGCATAATTTGGTGCATGAAGCTTCCATCTCCATTGCACCAACGAGTTTTGTCAAGAAACACAAAGATTGTATTGTACAAAAGTCTCCTTTGATGGGAGAAGCTATAATACAAAGCCTTTTTGGAGGGGGGAACGGCTCCATGTAAATCCAAATCTCAATTGTTGTCAATTGTTCTATTTCTCTCTCTTTCCAAGTATTGTCTATGCCAAATTAGCTAGGTGTAAATTGTTATGTTGCTTTCTCAAACTAAGTACTCTTTCTATGCTTATTAAGAACTTATTCTTAATGGAATGTTCACTATGTTATCAATTTCTGCTACACACAAGTTACTAGTGCATTAAATGTTACATTGGTATCAGAGCTATTGGTTTCTCTTTGCTTGCTCAAGAAGAGAGGTCCTCAAGCTTGCTACAAATGGTTGGTGTTATTAATTGCAAAAGAGTAAGTAGAATAGGGATTTTTCATCCTTGAAGCACGCTTGCTTTATGCAGTTAACAGGGACACCGTCGAGAGCTATTGTCTGAATAATGGAGCTATTAGTAGCTTGACAGGAACCGGTGTTGTCTTGGCTCTGTTGAATCCTCTCTTCTATTCCTTGCAATTAATAATATTCGCACCACGGGTATAGATGCTTGAGTGCTTATCTTTGAAGGTAAAGAGGAGTAGCAACTAGGGCTTGAAGTGCCAAAGTACAAGTAAAAATTTACATCTAAAATTTGCTGGTATGGCTGACAAGGGAAAAGGGATTGAAATGAGTGTTAATAGCTTTGATTTTGCTAATGAAAGAGCAACTAATGATGCCTCTATGCTTGCGAACTATCTTGTTTCTAAGCTTCAACAAGCCCTAGGCAATCCATCCCTCCAAGGTGAAGTGCTACAGCAATTGCGCACCCATGGTATTCTCCAAACTCCCCACCAAGAAGAGAGAGTACCTAGGAAAGCTCCTGGTGAGACTTCCAAAAGACGACTCTCTCCGATAAGGGAATAAGAGGAGGATCTGTACGAAGGGCTCAAAAACTTGCTACTCGATGACGTATCTCCCTCCCAAAGGAGAACCCAAATTTCAACGGTAGAGCCCCCACCGAAAGAACGAGAAAGAAGCAAGTCTCCTGCCACCTCGGCGGAGATGGCTTCACGAAGATGACGCACAAAACGCTCTCCAACACCTCCTAAATGGAGAAGACCATCGCACACTTCTCTACACCATAATTCAAAGAGGGAAGAGAGAAAACAAGAGAAGAACAAGGCGAGAAAGAGGTCACTCTCTTCTCCATCTTCCTCACCTCTTCCTCTTCTGAAGAAAGTGATGGTGCAGAAAAGGAGGAACAAGGGAAGAAAAAGGCGAGAAAGAGGTCACCCTCTTCTCCATCCTCATCATCATCTTCCTCTTCTGAAGAAAGTGATGGTGCAGCTCTTGAACCGCCCAAGAGAAGAGGCCATAGGAAATCCAATGCCGCCTGGAAAAGGTCGTCCAAGCTCAAGAAGTTCAAAGAGGGAGGAAAGAACGTCTCTTTCCTTACCTACGATGGCACCTTTGGTGCTACGGACAAAGTCTTGGCCTTTATCCTGGAGATGAGGGCTTCACGGAGTCCTCTACGCTACGTCATGTAGCTATGCATTTTCAAAAGTCCGCCAGGCAATGGTGATCTAGCCTACGAGAAACGGTGAAGCTCCACGAACATGGAAAGCTTTACTTAAAGCTTCCATCAAGAAGCAGTTTTTGGCTAGCGATGCCAAAGACAAAGCAGTTTTTACATCTCAAAGCCACTGTCTATAAAAAGATGGATTTTGGAGAGCAAAAACAACAATTTTGTGCGGGTTTATTTGAGGATATGGCGGAGTATGTTAACTCCCAAAGGCCTCGTACCATATCTACGGTCATACACCATACCATGGTGGCTTCAAGAATCAACTTCCAACAAGGGGCTAAGAGAAATCTTAAGCCCATGGAAAACAAGGACCGTAATGAGCCTAAGGGGAAGGACAATGTCCAAAAGTCTCCCAAAGGCAACGCCAACAACAACAAAGCTAAGGAGAAGAGAGTTTATAAAGGCAAAAATAAACTCTCTCCTAAAGAGCTGGAGCATTATCGAAAAGATAACTCTTGTGTCAAGTGCAGGGAGCAAGGGCATGCCTATCGTGCTTTCCCCTAGAAGAATACACGTAATGAGCCTCCTAGAGCTACCTTGGTCGAAATTCAAGAAGAGGATGCTCACCACAAAGGATCTCCTCTATGTCATGCTTGGGGAAAGGTAAGAGAACATGATACTTTCATTCTCTTTGACCCTGGTTCTACTCACAATTTCATATCCACAGAGTTGGCCACCAAACTAGGCATCCAAGCCTATGAGATGGGAGATGTCCTACCTGCCGATGGTGCTTTCAAGGGGCAAGAAGCCTCAATCACTCCCTTAATTGAGAAATTGAGACTCCATGTCCAAAGCTATGTGGACAAGGAGGATTTCTTCATCTCTCCTCTCAAGCATGAGGATGTAATCCTAGGGGCACCATGGTTTTGATCGCATGGCTGCCAATGTTAAATTCCCTGAAAGGCAAATCTACTCTTAGGTTCAGGGGAAAAGATATATACATAGATGCTAAGGAGTTGGGTAGCACCATACCCATTGTGCATAAGCAAGCTTTCAATAAGTCAATAAAGAGCTCTATTTCCATGTACATGATTTTTGTTGAAGATTCTCAAAATGAACCTAATGCTTTAGCAAAAGAAGATATAAACAATCAAAAGGAATTAGAGTTATCCAATTTTCTCAAGGGATTCCAAGATGTTTTTATTGACGACATCCCTTGTGAGCTACCTCCCAAAAGAGGGGATGACGACCATGCAATTGAACTTCTTCCTAGAAGCTCACCACCTAATAAACCTCCTTAACGAGTTTCTCGAGCTCAACAAAAGGAGATTATGCGGCAAGTGCATGAGTTGGTTGAGAAAGGCATGGTTAGGCCTAGCTCATCTCCATTTTGTTCACCAGTGTTATCAGTGCAAAAAAAAGATGGCACATATCGTATGTGTGTCGACTATAGAGCACTAAATAGGATCACTATCAAGAATAGGTTTCTCATTCCACGAGTAGAAGACCTATTTGATAAGCTACAAGGGTCGACCTACTTCAGTAGGATTGACCGGCAAAGTGGCTACCATCAAATAAGGATAGTTGATCAAGACATTGTAAAGACCGCATTTCGCACTACGTTTGACCTTTACGAGTACATTGTTATGCCTTTTGGCTTGACCAATGCACCAGCCACATTTAACCGCCTGATAGAGAAGCTATTCAGACCTCACCGAACCTTTACTGGAGTGTTCTTTGATGATATAATCATCTAGTCTAATTCATTAGACGAACACAAGCAATGACTCGAGGTAATATTTCAAGCTTTACAAGAGAATAAACTTTATATTCATTGAAAGAAAAGAAAATTTTTCTTACAAGAGATTCAGTATTTTTAGGTCACATTATCTCTCAAGATGGCATCCAAATGGATCTATCAAAGTTAAGAGGTAATAAAAGGATGGCCTAATCCAAGGAATCTGCATGAACTAAGAAGCTTTATAGGTATGTGTGCATACTATAGACGCTTCATTAATCGAAAGAAAAGAGAATTTTTCTTCAAGAGATTCAGTATTTTTAGGTCACATTATCTCTCAAGATGGCATCCAAATGGATCTATCAAAGTTAAGAGGTAATAAAAGGATGGCCTAATCCAAGGAATCTGCATGAACTAAGAAGCTTTATAGGTATGTGTGCATACTATAGACGCTTCATAGAAAAGTTCTCACAAATCACAGGACCATTAGATAACCTAACAAAGAAAAACGTTAGGTATATATGGTCTGCCATGGAGAACAATGCTTTCGAAAAGCTTAAAGAGAAGCTTATCCCCCAACCTGTGCTTACACTGTCGGATCTCTCAAAGCCATTTGAGGTCCAATGTGATGCCTGTGGTGATTGCCTTGGAGCTGTTTTGCTCCAAGAAGGGCACGCCATAGCCTATGAAAGTCGAAGGCTCGACCCTATTGAGCAAGTTCTAGGTATACATGAGAAGGAACTCTTAGCAATTCTACATGCTCTAGACTCGTGGAAGCACTATTTATTGGGGACTCCTTTCATTCTGCGAATGGATCACCAAAGACTTAATTAAGTACTTCATGACGAAGACCAAAATCTCCGACCAACAAATGAGGTGGGCAAATTTCCTTTCGCAATTCCATTTTCATATTGCTCACATTGCTGGCAAGCATAATCAAGTGGCCGATGCACTCTCAAGACAACCAAGAGTGAATGCCATGCCATATCAACTCACAATGATCTATCTTCTACAATAGATGAGTACGCTATCGATCCCGATTTTAGAGATGTGATTTCAGCCCTTGCACTAGAGAAGAAGGAAGAACCATTTACCCTACAAGATGGTTATCTTCTCTATGGCAATAGGCTATGTATTACTAACTCACTACGTGAGAAAGTAATGTATGAATCGCATGCTCCTCCTTATGCGGGATATAGAGGGATTCAATCTACCCTAAAAGGGATAGAAACATACTTCTATTGGCCTGCCATGAAAGCAAACATACAAGAGTATGTTTCAAAATGTGTGGCATGCCAAAAGACGAAGTTTCATAGAGGGAAGCAACCTGAATTGCTTCAACCTTCACCAATCCCTAATTCACCGTGGGAGAGCATATCCATGGATTTTATCTTTGGAAGAACCATTTACCCTACAAGATGGTTATCTTCTCTATGGCAATAGCCTATGCATTACTAACTCACTACGTGAGAAAGTAATGTAGGAATCTCATGCTCCTCCTCATGCGGGGTATAGAGGGATTCAATCTACCCTAAAAGGGATAGAAACATACTTCTATTGGCCTGCCATGAAAGCAAACATACAAGAGTATGTTTCAAAATGTGTGGTATGCCAAAAGACGAAGTTTGATAGAGGGAAGCAACCAAAATTGCTTCAACCTTCGCCAATCCCTAATTCACCGTGGGAGAGCATATCCATGGATTTTATCTTTGGATTTCCCAAGTCTATCCATGGGAATACAGGAATATGGACAATAGTAGACAGGTTTAGCAAACAAGCACATTTCATACCTGTCAAAAAGACTATCAAGGCCCATCAAATGGCAACCCTCTTTATATCACAAATCTTCAAGTACCATGGCTTGCCAATGTCTATAGTGTCGGATACAGATCCTAAAATGACCAGTAATTTCTGGAAGAGTCTCTTTGAGAATTTAGGTACAAGGCTAAATTTCTCTTCGGCCTATCACCCACAAATGGATCGCCAAAGTGAAATAGCTAACCTAACAATTCTTGATCTACTAAAAGCTTATGTCACAAAAGTAGATCAGAAGTCCCAATGGAAGAAGTATTTACCTTTAGTGGAGTATGCTTACAATAACACTATACATACTTCCACGGGAGAAGCAACCTTTGAGGTGATAGAGGGAAGATCAAAAAGTCCCTTGCTACTCAAGGTACATGGGAAGATCTTCGTTGCAGATGAATATAGCCGAGACCTACAAGAATCTTTCCAAAAGATTAAGGATGTAGTTTCCATCCCTGCAAAGGCAAAAGGCTGTTGCTGATAAGCACAGAAGAGCTCTAGCCTTTAAGCAAAATGATTGGGTCTTGCTTAAGTTTCCCAAGGCTCGATTAAGGCACACAACGGGCAAGAATCCTACGGACACCAACAGTATTGTGCTAAATTAGTAAAAAGGTACTATGGCCCCTTTCAGATTCTTAAGCCAGTGAATGAGATGGCCTATCAACTCAAGTTGCCCAGCCATTGGCTCATACACAATGCTTTCCACGTGAGCCTACTAAAGCCTTACAAAGGAGAGCCACCTCAAGAAGCAACCATTGAAGACCCACCGGAGATCGAGGACCAAGAAGAGGTGCTGCAACTGGAGTCCACTCTCCGACACGAAGCCAAGGTATTGAGAAGCAGTAAGAGTATCCGACGATATCTTATCAAGTTTAAAAATTATCCTTTTGACGATGCTAGATGGATGCAAGGCATACAATTAAAGGATAACCTAAACCTTAGAGAAGCAGTAAGAGTATCCAACGATATCTTATCAAGTTTAAAAATTATCCTTTGACGATGCTAGATGGATGCAAGGCATACAATTAAAGGATAACCTAAACCTTGTCAATGCTTACAATGATGCCCTAGAGTAAGCAGATGTAAATACGTATAAATGAACAAAGTTTCTGTCTTATAAGACTCTCTCTTTTCTTTATTGTGCACAAATGTTTAGGATCATGCATGCTTAGGATCTTTCAGTATGCATGCTTAGGATCATGTTTGTGGAGACGACGTCTCTCAAACACCAAGTAGAGTTTGTCACTCTACTATGGAAGATTGATATGGACTAATGTGTAGACATGCTTGCGGAAGCTAAGGCTCTCAAGCACCAAATGGACTAGTCATCCATTCTGGAACGGTGTCGTAGGGTACAATAGCGATCCTCTACCCACCAGCAAACAGACTAATGATTAGGCGTTATCTTCTCTACCTCATAGTCGAGGACGACAATGTCATAAAAACTTATATCTAATTCTTCCGAATAATTTTCTCATGTTACACTGAGAAAAGGCTGCTAGACCGGTCTCTGCAGGGATCCAAAGGGAGGCAATTTGCAAAAGAGCAATGTGCATCATTGGATGCTTAAAAGACCTAAAGTTCAGCTCCTTTAAGACTTCCATAGGCTAAGGTTTCAAATTTTAATTAAAAGTCCAAATGGTCAAAGCTAGGAAAGTTGGATGGTGGTGTGAAGACTCAAAAGTCTTCCCACATCCCTATCAAGGAGAGGGCGATCCCTAAGAGTAGGGGAGGAGAGAGTGTCACCAGCATGTGACTACTATCTATCCTTTTTGTTGATTTCTTTCTTATTATTTATTCATTTTCACTTTCTGGAAACACCCCTCTGGAAATCTAACTGCCCTGCATTGCATAGCTAGTATGGAACTGTTCAGAGGGAGTCCAGGCCTGAGGGCAAGAGAGCACTAAGGTTGGACAAGGACTATGGTTAGCCAAAGTGAGGTCATTGACTAGCCAAAGTGGAATCCTTTGCTACATAGGCTACATTTCAGTTCTTGGTGTTGCTGCAGTGTACAAAGAGGGTCAGATGACCTAGAAAGATACAATGGCAGCATCTCCTAAAATTTAGGGAACTGCTATTTTGGACCTTGAAAATGTGTTCGTGTCATTACCTCCAGAATGACAAGGGGAACATTTTATTACTCTGCCGCGAAGCCAACTGGGCAACCGGTCGGGAGATTTTTAGGCAGCAACCCCGAAACAGGAAATGGCCTGTAAACGCGCCAAAGTGACACATTTCTGTGCACTTTCCTCATGCATGAAGAAGTGGCGCTGAATTTAGAGAGGAAAGGATCATTTTTCAGCTCCTGTCACACAGGTTGAGAGCTATGGAGTGCTTCCTTTCCCTCTTATGTACAGTGCGGTGCCAGGAGTGATGCCCTGCACGCTACGCACTGCTCTCTCTCTCCCCTATGGCAGTATGTTATGCCCCTCTAGTGGGCTTTTCATTTGACCAATGTACAGTTATGTGGGTTCATGCGCAATTGCCGAGGCAAGAGCCTCTTACACAGGTATTGGATTAGCTAGCGGCTAATCCCCCGCAGGAGCTCGAGGACTTGCTACGGATTCGACCGGCACACGAACGGAGCCCGAAACAGTGAATTACAGCCTGCTGTGTATTTTTGCAGGTTTAGGGTTTTGGCCCTAAACGGACCCTAATACCCCCAGGAGGTTCGGGGACGCGAGGGGACCGCTGTACAGGTGATCTGGCACATTTTCGGGGTAGAAAACAGAGAATTCAGCGTGCTGCAGATTCTCGCCAGGTTTTGCAAAGTGTCTGTATGCGTCGGGAAAGTCATCTAATGAGTGGGGAATACTGACTGTGAAGGGTCCTAGTACAGTTATGCTGCCGAAATCGGGCCAGAACAGATGGTATTCAGCCCAGATTGTGCGGGGCAGCTTGTAGGGAACCACAGCTTTTATTCCCTCTTTTAAAGAATAAATCTAGCAACCTGTATCCCTTTCCCCTTTGTTGTGTCTTGAAAGTACAATTAAAATGGGTGACAAATTAAATGGGTGAAAGCAAATAAAGTTTAAGTCTAAGGTTTACCGCCCTTTTTGGATAAAACAGGCCGGTTTCATGGTTCCATCACCGGGATTAAATCACTTTTTCCCATAGAAGTGAGCCTTGGTCAGTTTGGATTTGAAGACACAGGGGATCATAGACGAGACACACGGAATTGCAATTATGGCTGACAGACCAGATGATGTGACTGAAGAGGTTTCCTCCTCACAGGGTCAACAGACACATGAAGTGGGTGAGTCTTCAAGACCACCACAGACGGATGATGATATATTCAGGACCCAGTTGGCTACTCCTCTAGCTATGTTCACACAAGTAATGCAGAACCCGAGGTTTTTAGTTTTTCTGCAACCTCCTCTTCCGTCTCAGCAAGTTGGGTCACTCGATCATATTCAAAAGCCTGTTAAGGCTCAAGCACAGGTGATTCATACTGCAGAATCAATGGAGACACCTGTACACTTGACGGAGACCATGCAGTCCCCAAAATCTGTGCCTAAGGTGCAAGAACAGGTGGCTGAAACGCCAGTCTTTCAAGCTGTACCAGTTCAGCCAGCCACCTTTCAGCAGCCTATAGCTGGTTCTAATGGGCAGGGAAGCAACCTACAGGCTATGCAACAAGTCTTCCCATCACCTTCAGTACACCTTGGCTATTTTGGAGGTGGATCAGTATTCCAAAGCATGGCTGATCATGCACCTGGAAATCAGTTTTACACGCCAGGAACAGTGTTCGGGGGTGCTCAAACGATGATGCCTAACCCCATGTATGGTGTCATGGGCATGCAACCAGGGTTTCAAAGCACTCAGGGCCAAATTGGGATGCCACAGGCAAATTTTGGTATGGCTGGAATTACAAATCAACAGCCAATCTCGAGGTCAACTTAATAGCGGCCAAGGAACACAGATGAACCCTAACAGTGTTCCCATGTTTCAGTCACTTACATATGACAACTTAACACCGCTGGAGAAGCCAACTCCGTACAAAGAAGGTGGCAAAGGTGTGACATTCACGACCTTTACCGGGTTTGATGACAGGAAGAAGGCTCTCTCATTCCTCCAACAGTTTGGCAAGGCCTATGCAGGAGGAAACTTTACAAAGGCTTCAAAGGTCCGCAAGGCAGCCACCTTCTTGACAGGGAATGCGGGACAATGGTGGACAACTTTATTGCTTCAAGGGCAAGCTCCGTCCACATGGATTTACTTCAAGCATATTTTTGCATCAGCATGGTTATCTGATGACTTTGAAGCAGATGTCATGACAGAATGGCACCAACTTAATGCTGCTACTTACAAGAATCTGGATGACTTCAATCGGAAGTTTTGGAAAGCTCTACTTCCAGTAACTTCCTATAGGTTTGTGCCATTGACAGAACAGATTGAAAAATACTGTTGTGACCTACCCAAAGGATTGAGAAAGTAGTGCACGAAGACCAAAGTCACTACTTTGACGCAGCTCATCGAGGTAGCAAACACTGGCAATGGTTTGCTCAAGGAGAAGATTGTGAATTCAATACTGGTGTCAAGGAAGGATCAACCAAGAAAAATTCTGCGAAGAAGTACGTTCTCAATGAGGTTCCTAGAGCGACTCAGGAGCCAGCCAAAGCATGGAAAGGCAAAGCCACAGCTGAACCAACAAAGGGACCAGCAAAGAAATGGAAAAGACCTTTTCCTCGCAAGTCGGAAGAGCAAAGGAAGGTCCTAAGGTCAAAGAACAAATGCTTTATCTGCGAGCAGCCTGGCCACATTGCTCAGAATTGTCCTCAAAAGAAAAGGCTAGCTGATTCTGAAGACAAGGAGGACAGGAAAGGAAAGAGACCCATGGCTGGTCTAGTGCCAGATATGGTGGGCGACAAGCCAAATTCAGATGCAAGCGAGCTTTGCAGAGCATGGGGAAAGGTCAGGGATCAAACAGTGCTCATCTTCTTTGATCCAGGTGCCAAAGCCAACTTCATTTCCCCAGAATTGGCTTCAAAGTTGGGAATCAGACTTGAAGAGATGGGGTATACAGCAGAGGCAGGTTTGGCATGTCCTGGCCATACAAAGGTTGTGACACCCATCATCGGAAAGTTGCGCCTACATATCCAATCCTATGTAGATGCTGAAGAATTTTACATCATGCCACTGGACGGATGTGATGTGTTGCTAGGCATTCCTTGGTTGTTTCGTGTACAGGGAATCATGGATGCCTACAACAAAAAGATCACTGTACAGAGCAGGGGAAAGACTCACATTCTGGATGTAAAGCTTAAAGGGGAGTCTATTCCCACGTATCAGCTTTTGCTATTACTTCTGTAATGAAAAAGCATCTTTCTGCGTACTTGATTTTTGCACGTGAAGTGTCAGATGTGATGAATCAAATTTATCTGTGTTAGATAAAGAAAGGTCAATGTTTTTACAACAGTATAGTGACTGTTTTTTCCGATTCATTACCGTCTCAATTACCGCCAGAGAGACCCGAGGACCATGCGATAGATTTGGTGCCAGGCCGAGGCGGGCCGTAAACAGAAGCCATAAACTGTCTTAGCAGACACTGATTGTTAGTACCGACGCACTAGGAACACACATCTAGAACATGTACGAAATCGACAGGACATCACATGACAGGTCACATTCAACATTCATTCGGATCTCAAACCATGATTTATCAGCAATGCAATTAGCAATCGCATCTAGATCCACTTAGGACCTCATAGATGCCCGATTGACTAATCCCTATTGCAACCATGTCTATCGACATCATTCCGACCGAAATGCTGCAGTCATTTCGTCTATCAGTTCCTGCACTTACACAAGTCAAGAACAAGTCAGTATCATGTTCGAGAATTTCAGTTCATAAAGTCATACAACAGAATATTGTCATCTCTCAGTATCCCTGAAGCTCAAAGAGACATCAGTGACTCTAGTATCAAAAATTCGAGGCATCTGTTGACAAAGGAGCGGAGTAACTCCCCTCTTGTGCATACCCACTGCACCAAATATCCGACCAAGCTGAATTCGGGGTTCCATTTGGAATAGACTGTGCTAAACCAAAAGCTTCAAGGTAAAGATTCACAATCTGAGGAGTATCTGCTAGGTCCTCCTCCTCCATCCACTTCGCATCCAATGTAGGATAGTTCTTGAATATCCAGAAGTAAAACTGTGACAAGATGTTTGCCCACCGCATCTGCTTTTCCGATAACTGCTTCTATGACAAGAAGTAGCGTAAACTCCAACCATCTGTGAAAACCGCAAAATCGGCTCCGAGTAGGTAATGTCGCCACTGAGTAAGAGCATGGATAGCCGCCAAAAGCTCTCTCTCACATATGTGTAATGTCAATTCCGGCCTTGGAAACAATCGACTTTCATAGGCAATGACGTTGGCCTTCTTGCATTAAGACCACATCCAGACTACGACCACAAGTATCACAATATACTTCAAACGACTTTTGAAAATCCGGAAAAGTCAAAAACGGGTCTTGTAGTCAAATTCTGTTTCAATTCCTGAAAGGCAGTCACTTCTGTGGATCCCCACGAGAAAAGGACTCCTTTCTATGCCGACAAAATGCAAAGGGGTAAACAATCTCTGCAAACTTTCTGATGAACCGCCGGTAGTAAGAACATAAGACCAAGAAGCTTTCAACTTCATGGACATTCTTCAAATCGGGCCAATCACGGATAATCTCTATCTTGGCCGGGTCCATCAGCACTCCTGCTGCTGAGACAATGTGTCCCGAACAGGTGTATTTTTGGGCTCGGCTCACACGGTAAGGTGGCCGGTTCGGTGGTGTGATTCCAAGTATCAGATCAATGGTATGATCCTCACGACGAGCTAGTGACAACTCGCCTGGCAGGCCCTCTGAAAGCAATCGGCATGAGTGTGGAGAAAATCTTGGCATTGTCTTTTGAGGTCAAAACATATTCGACCTTCAATCATCATTCACTCCTTCCCAAAAAGTAAAGAAACTGAATTTCATCAAGTACAATGTCTGAGCCCTTCATTTGTCAAAGTCTCTTTCTCGGCCTGGTAGTCAACCACGGCGTTGTTCTTGTGGTACCAAGGGATTTCGAGTAGGACGTCACAACCTCCGACGGAAATTACGTAGAAATCCTTGTGCCCTAAACACCCCTGTCATTGCAAACGAAAGTTTGCCAATGATCGTTGTAATGGCAACATCCCCTCCGTGTGCCGCTAGAACTACCTCCGCCTGTGGCCTCAGCCTATCGAGCGTAATTCCAAATCGAGCCGCCAATTCAAGTGAAAAGAAGTTGGCCTTGGCTCCTTCATCAAAGAAAAGAGGGCTTCCTGATCCTTCACTTTGCCCTAAAAGCGGCAAAGTTTGGTACTTTCATTCATTTGATTCGGTTCGGGTCCCACACAATGTGGTACCAGTTCTGCTTTTATCTGCCTTTTCTGCCACGTCCCTCAACTGCTTTGGAACTTTCTGGCCTTTCTTCATCCTGTTCATTCGGTGCCTTGTTAGGACACTTCGCGGAGGTATGCCCAGTTTCCCCGCATTCAAAACACTTCCCCTCTTTGATATAGGTGATCCTCTCTTGACGAGTGAGCTGGGGTCGTGCATCCTTTTCTTTCGTTTCTAGGGTGCTCTTCTTCTTTCTACTTTCATTTTTCGAAGTCTGTTCGGTTCTTTGCGTCATGATTTCATCTATGGGGTAGGTCAAACTACCTGAGTGAATGGCAAAACCCCATTTCGCATGACTCATCATTTTCGCATGACTCATCTGTCCACCTTCCTTAAACTCTCGGACTTTCTTGCTTTTATCTTCCAGAAGGTCATAATGGTTGGCTTTATAAAAATTCTTCTTCTTTGCATAAAAGCTGTTGTCGTCAGAGTCCGAACTATCCAAAGACGAGTCCTCGGAAGAACTGTCAACAACTGGGCGAGATTTAGGCTTCTTTGACTTTTTCTTGCCCTTTCCGAAGCTTTGCTTTTTGCTTCGCTTTTTGCCTTTTTTGTCTTCTTCGCTCAAGTCAGAGGAGCTAGAAGAACTCGAAGAAGAAGAAGAAGAAGTACTCCTTCAAATCGAACACGCTTCTTTTGCTTTCTTGCCGATGCAAATGTAGACTGACCACCCAAATAACCCGGGAAGTCAGTTCCTTTCTTCTGCTTTTTATCGAGCTTTTCTACTTTGTTTTGCGCATCAAAAAGCTGAGCAATTCGTGCATCAACCACCTCTTCTAATTCTTGCTCTGTGTACATCCTTGGAGTAGGAGGTTTCATCAGTGCCGGTTTGAGGGGTGGTTCTGTGGTCTGGCGCCACTGTGAGTGCACCTCGTCGAAGGAGGTCTGGCTCATAAATTTTGCAAATTTCAGGTCCTTCGCAAAATTTAGCATCATCTTTGTAGCATCGTTGATCAATTGTTGACGCTCCATCTCTTCGAGTTCCGCCTGAATAGGCCGAGGCGGGCCGTACTCACGTGAATCTTTGTTGTGATCTCTTTCCGCATCTCCGGATGCAGAGGAAGTCGATTGATCTTTGTCTGAAGCCATAAGTGCCGCGTAAAAAGGATCGGATTTCTCGTAGAAGAGAAATCTACGAGAAATCAGTCGTGCTCTGATACCACTATAATAGACTTGGACACTCTCAAGTCGAGATTCTACCGCGACACTACTTCACTTCAAAACAGTTCACAGTTCACAATAGATCCAACACTAGCATGGCGGAGTTCCGTGCCTAGAGATATTGACCCCAAAGACTGGCGCCCCTTTCGGTATTTCTTTTTGTATTAATCTACAACTTCAAAGTACAATTGAGTAGTCGGGCCTCACTCTCAGACTCTGCGTCCAGATGCTCTGAGAAGTGAGAGCCCAACAACTCTTATAAAGAGGTTTACAAGGGATGCTAAAAGCAGAAGCCCAAATACTCAAAATTAAAAGCCTGTACTCTCTCTCACAAGCTCTCTTGAGCAAAATAATGCAAAAGCTCTCTCACTGCTTTCTCTTCCAAATCGCGTAGCCAAAAAGCAAGTTCAAAATTCTGCCCTCCTGCTGTAATCAACGTCGCAAAAAGCGGGCGTCCATACAGCATGCCACGTGGCTCCGGATTTTGCGGGCCTGTCCGTACACTGCAGCCACGTCATCATCCAACGGGTTTTTCGGGAATGTCCGCCAACCGGGGAGGGTGTCTGTGTGCTCTATTGCCCCAATGTCCAGGGCCATGACATGCCACGTCACCCATTTGTGACAAATTGAATAAAGAGGCACCAACCTTTGGGGCCAACGCGGTGTCACTGTCTGCTTGGAAGCACTGTAGCTCCCAGGCCGTGTTTTGTTTGAAGTGTAATTTCCAGTCACAAGCTTACTCCTGAAGTTCCTCTGTGTCATAAAATTTAAGTGTAAAGATCGGGTGAAAGCTAAAGTCTACCGCCCTCTGGCGAGTATACGGGCCGGTTTCAATCTCCCAATGCTTCTTGACACAGTTAGCCATAAATCTACTAACAACTCCCACTGCAAAAACAATGTCTAGACGAGTCCCAATCATGGCTACATCAAAAAACCAACCACAAATGCATAAGGAATGTTGGCCATCTCAGTCCTTTCCTCATCCAATCTGGGCCTATTCTCTTCACTAAAGTTTCACAGATGGAGGCAATGGGGTAGAGAACGGCTTCCACCTATCCATATTGAAACGCTTCAGTACACAGAAAGGTACTCTTTGAGTGACAAGTAAAGAACCTTCTTTGCCCTCTCACATAAAACGCATTGCATGAAACTCCTTTCTGTGTTATGGACGTCCTACATTGTTGCAAAAAAAATTCTCCTAACTACCTAATGATGTGAACAAACAGTTTCTACATGTTCATTATCAATATACCTAGATGAATCCAGGATAAGCCTAGATTCACCCTTAAAGGAAAGTGCAAGGTATAGACCCATGGTAGTCACCCACAAGACAATATAACCATCAGCTCCATCATGCATAGTATTGACTAAATACCACGACATCCCCACTAATGTCGCAATGACACGTGGCAAGTGATACAGATGGTGGTCTAGTGGACACCGTGGCCAGGTCACCACCACCACTGTTTGGAGATAGGCTTAGCTGGATTGGGAACTAGGTACTAACATATGCTCCCAAACACAACACACACACACACGAGCATACATCAACACAAAGTTCAGCGTACTGAGTTTCTGTCATGACTCCGGAGATCAAGGGCAAGTTGTTCACCAAAAAGGTGTTAAGTCATGATTCTGTTTTAGATCAAAACTGTCATTAACTACCTTTTCCATTCTCTAGAGATGATAAAGGAAGCAATTGGGCAGCTCAGCCAATGAGTCAGTCAAGCGTGGGCCAAAGGATATCAATGCATACAGTCCAACTCTAAATAGATACTAATCAACAAAACATTGTACAAAGACGATCACGAAGTGTCTCCAAAAATAGGTCAAACTCCTTCCGGGCAATAACACAATGCTAACTGGCTATCGCATGAAAATTCAACAAGCTAAATCAAAAAGGAACTATACAAAAGATGAACACAGCAGACTCTTTGCTTTCAAATTCAATCTGGCACAGGAATTCATGCTCACATAGTGACCTTGCAAGCATCTTATATTTGATAATCCACACAATTAACAGAGATTGACATAACCAACCTTGAAAGACAAAGGTCCTTCTAGCCTTTTCAACAATGATCTCCCTAACATCCAATGAAGCCTTTGGAACTTCGGCACTTGGACCAATATATTCACACCTCGGCTATTCCGAGTTCAGACTTGAGAGAAAAAGTGAGTTTTAAAATGCACTTACAGACACAAATAGTTCGGTGTGAACAAATTTAACAAAAGAAACACGCTGGCACTCACAAAATACTAGTGCACAATGGCAATGCGGAAAGGAGAATAGGAATACTTTCAAAAGTTTTCGTTGGAGTTCTTGCTCCTTTTGCCTCAGCTTTTGCATCCAAGGAACAGTGTCTATTTCAAAATGTCGTTGAAGCTGCAAAAGCGAAACAGAACTTTTTGAGTTGAGTGTATGCTACGATAGTCCATCCAAACTTCTAGATCTGTTATGTCTTGTGTGCACCAACATGAAAGAACATTCACACTTAAGTATGTGGTCTTCAGTTTTGGTTCAAGATAGTATAAAGGATATAGGTTGAATTATCAAGCATCTAGAACCTGATAAAACAAAGTAAAGTATAGGGAACAGTTCAGTGCAAGAAAAGGAAAAGAAAAACACCCGTTTTTTTGAATTTTTGAGCATGTGTATTCCACTTAGAGAAGACGACATTGTAAGCACAAAACTATAATAAATATGCACGGATTATGAGTTATATTAGCAAAATACGTAAATCAAGTATGGATGGTGTGATGACGTGTGGATTGTCTCACTTTCAGTTCAGTTGTTTTGAAATGCTTAAAGCCTATTCAGTCTGTTCTTTTCAATTGGCACATGGTGCCCTCCTGTTGTGGCCTTCAGTTTCGGTTCAAGATATTATAAAAGATGTAAGCTGCATTTTCAAGCATCTAGAACCTCATAAAACAAAGAAAAGTATAGGAAACAATTCAATGCAAGGGAAGGAGTAGAAAAAACACCCGTTTTTCTGAATTTTTGAGCATGTGTATTCCACTTAGAGAAGACAACATTGTGAGCACAAAACTATACTAATTATGCACGGATTATGGGGTATATTAGCAAAATACGTAAGTCAAGTACTGTGGATTCTCTCTTTCAGTTGTTTGACGTGCATAAATTCTGTCATTCTGTTCTTTCCAATTGGCACATGGTGGCCTCCTGTTATAGATGGTTCACAAAGTACAATCGCCTAGGAGTCACTCTGCAATTTTGCTTCCAAGTTAATTAAGCAAAAGTGATTGTAGTACTTTTAGCTACGGCTACAAATAAATGAAAATGTTTTTTGTGCACACAGAATGAAGTTATGAATTTATTGGTACCAATTATGAACGAGCAAATTTGCCGGTGCAATGTGTCATCTGGAAATTTATCCGTGTCTCGATAGTATGATAAGTAGAAGAGTAGCCGGACGCAATGCAAAATACTTCAGAACAAGCACATGAATAAGATGGTGTCCCAAGTTCGCTCAGAAAAGCTATAATTTTAATGCTTTTGCGGTGGCCGCCCAAGAAAGTGGCCGGTCGGAGACATGACTTGGAAAAGGAAGATATGGAGCTTAATGGATAAGGTTTGAGAGAGAGAGAAGACGCGCTTGCTGCTGCTGTCCAGCCTCCCACCCCTGCGCTGCCGCGTGCTACCCCCTCACTCCAGCCCCTCCCCTCGCACACCCGTGCTCCATCCCCCTCACTCCAGCCCTCCGCCCTCCCGCGCTGCTCCCTCACCTCCTCCCCCCCCTCGCCACCATCCTGCCTGCCGCTCCCCCTCTTCGTGCATTGCACCCCCCCCCCCCCTTCCATTTGCTGCCACCTCTCCCCATGAAGGCGTCTCTCGACCTGCTCCAAAGGATTTGGTCTCCTGACATTGCTTGTCGGGGCTTCTTCAGAGGGTCCTCTCCTTTCGTCTCTCGTTCCTACACAGCAGTAGACGGATAGAGGCTAATGCTCCACCCCAGAGGGACTCTC
Source organism: Adiantum capillus-veneris (assembly GCF_014529385.1). Lineage (NCBI taxonomy): Eukaryota > Viridiplantae > Streptophyta > Polypodiopsida > Polypodiales > Pteridaceae > Adiantum > Adiantum capillus-veneris. Next base: position 3,167,878 of record NC_140951.1, read on the forward strand.
AAGAAGCCCCCTTGCCCGACCTTGCAGAGCCCACCATCCGACTTGCTCTTTCGCCGACAGAGCAAGCGAGCCTCGCAGCAGAGGTGGAGAGCCTCCAGGCGACCTCCGTCATTTGCAAGATCATCGGCACCCGACCTAGCAGAGGAGAGGTGCTACCGACGTTCTTGTCGAGGAGGCAAACCTTCCCATCTCAGTCTGCTTCCTTAGCGTGAGGAGGAAGTACCTTCCGCTCCTGTCCAGGATTGGCTCAGAGATTGGACCGTCCTAGAGACACCTCGCACGGCAGCCTTTGTAGCTGTCAAAGCAACTGGCATACCCACAGTACGTGTTCTGATTCGGGACACCCACACCCTCCCAAAGGTCATTCTACTACCTCGGATGAGTGGTGGTTGGCTCCGCCAAAGAGTGGAGTATTCGGGACTCCCAAATCAGTGCTTCATTCGTCGACAGATGGGCCATTTTGCGAAGGCCTGTCCACGAAGGAAGCCCCGACCTTCACCTCAAACTCAACCCCAGCCTCCTAGGGCTGGCTGGCATCAGCAGACAGAGTCACAGGGTACTCAAGCAGACTCACCCCCCAAGCCTGGGGCTCGGACAGAGGAGGGCTGGCAACAAGTTCGTGGTCAGCGTCGACAAGGGCCACCACGTCAACCTGGCCCTCTCGGTGGTCGCCAGGCTCCAGGCCAGCAACATGGGGATTGTTCATGAAAAGCTGAAAAGTATGCATTCAAGGAAGTCACATTCCATGTCTCTTCCTTGGTATGACACATTTGTAGAACGAGCACATGAAAGTATGAGCACCAAGCATGGGTATTTCCGTTGTGAATTGCCACAGTTGATTGCTCTAGATCATAAGAGAAAGATTCGATCTCATTGTTTGAGTGTATGTGGTGAACAGTTTGGCATTCCGTCTATTTGTTCATCTACATTTCATGCACAGTCTTTGAGGAAGACGATATTTTTTCCACTCACTTTACATGGAATAGGTATGTTCATGGTTTTGTGTTGGAAATGGTTACAGGAATTTTCAGCCATGGAGATTCTTGAAGAAAGAAGCATGACTCTAGACGAAGTTGAAGCATTGAAGGAGCCACAGAAGACTTTGTGTCGCTTTCGGCGCGGCCCAAAGAAGCAAGTGTTGCATACCTTTATGAAGTTCAAGTAACGCACGATCCACACATCAGAGTGGGCCGGCAAAGAGTCCCTTCCAAGATTCCGAATGCTATTGGCGATCTCCCTCGACACCATACAATTCGGTACCAGTACCTCACTTTGAAAAGGAGGGGATGTCACGTGACACATCCAATCCTATGTGTCCATGGACAAGCTACAGCATGATCAAGGTTCGGTCAGTCCAGTCAGTTTAGATTAGAAGTGATCTGGCACTTTTGTGAGTCTATTCGTAGACCGTGCATGCCCAGTCACTTAGCATAGATGCATATCCTCTGGTTGCACGCAGCATGATCATAAGCATTCCCATCAGAATCCATCAGAATCAATCAAGGGAATTTTCCAGTGATTTTAGCCTATTTTCCCTATTTTTGACATTTTTCACTTATTAATTTAAGTGACTTTCCAACAAAAGTAGGTAGGGCAATTTGGGTAAGAAAATATATAAGCAAACCAAAGCTAGCACTCTTTGGCAGATGAGCAAGGAGCACAACAGGCCTTTAGTAACAGGTACTCCCCTCTCTCAGCAAGAACCCCTCAAGCACCGAGTGCCTAGCGTTTCCAATCTTCAGCAGCTTGGCGTTTGTGGTCCCAAACCCCATCGCCAACAGCTTCAACCCTAGCGTTTGTAGCATCGCCAGCAGACTCTTTGCCTTGGCGTTTTCAGCCCGATCCGGACCACAGTGTTTCCTTGCAACTAGCGACTCCATCACCATCAAAAGGCTGCAATTTCAGCAGCGTTTTCAGCCATAGATCACAGCAGCCATCAGCGTTTTTGTCAAGCAGATTCAGCCTCAGAAAACACAGCCAAACCTGCGTTTTTCAGCAGTCCAAAACAGCCCCGAAAATTCAGCAGTTAGCGTTTTTGGACAGCAGCCAGAAGCTTGCAGATTTCAGCCCTTAGGTCAGTGTCACCATCCCCGTCGTCGTCACCGACATAGCCTCCAGTTGCATCAATCCATGCATCATCATTGTACCCATTTGTGCAATCAATCGTAGACCATTCTCGCCAACGAGAGTGGGGGCTTCGGAGGAGGGTTTTTACATCTCTGGTGTCGTATCTCTCTTCTCTCTATCTCTCAGTCTCATACACTTGCACGCACAGTGTGCACTCACTTTGTTCGTGATCATAGCACTCTCCATTAAGAACGGAAGGCTCTCCGTTCCATAAGAACTAAAAGGAACCTTGAGCAAATATGGATCACTCATCTTGAGAAAGAACAACATTCATTCCGCTGCACCTTACACCCCCTGCTTCCACATCTCCTCTCGCTCCTACCCCACAGCCGGCCCATGGGACAGAACCTTCCTCGGTTGCTAGGAGATCTAGTGGCAGTGCTTCTGTTGCGAGTCGCTTGGCGAGAGAGAGACAGCCTTTCTTGCAAACCCCCCTTCTGCTGCAAACATCTCCCTTTGCAGCAGTTCCTCGTGGACTGATGAGCTTTGACATTCGTAGTAGGTCTTCTTCGCCGACGACTTCACACGGTTTTTTGGCAACTCTTCACCAGACTTTGAGGAACTTGTTTCAGAGTTCATGTAGTGTTCCTTGCAACTAGAGGGATAGAGGCCCTGGACACGGCGGTTGGCTTCTCTTTTCCCTTATGTGGCAGGGACCACTCTGAGTGGTCTCTAGACACAGTGATGGATTGGCTGCAGGCGCAGGCCCTCGAGTTCTCTCACCACATGGGAGACCTGGGGACATAGTCACAAGGGACGCATTCCGGGACAGGGAACGGGGGACAGGGTTCAAATGGATTTTTAGTGTAAAAAGAGGACGGGACGGCAAGTGGGGACGGGAAGCCCAAAAAAGGGTGTCCCCTGTTACTATGCTTGGGGGTTAGAGATCTGGTACAGGCTTTGTGGCCGTTGGCCAAGTTCTCGGTGACACCTCCAGATTCGGCAAGATGTACACACATTGTGGTACACTTCTTTGCTGCTATGTATACATACATGAGGACTCCTAGACAAAGGAGGTTGCCCTGCGTACGGCACACTCTTCTTGGGCCTGGGCTAGACAGTCTTTGCAGTCACGCCAATCTCGGGGACACTCGTATGCGGATTATTCCCCTTCCAAGCCAGCCTCAAAGATAGCGCAGTTAGATGTTGTTGCAGCATCGGTTCTTTCTCATTCTCCATGAGGATTGTCTCATGGAACGTGCAGGGATTAGGTGGGAAATAGTTACAGCGTCAACAGGGTCGATTGCGTCAGGAGCTTTAGCGATGCCTTATAGGAGGAGAGATTGATCTTCTTAGGCTACAGGTCAATCTTCTTAGGCTACAGGAGCATCATCTTTGTGAGAGCCAAATTAGACGATGTGGTGAGCTTTTGCGTGGTCAATATGAGACATTTTGGTCAACTGCATTTTGTCACGTGACACATCCAACCCTATGTGTCCGTGGACAAGCTATAGCATGACCAAGGTTCAGTTCAGTCAAGTCAATCTAGAATAGGAAGCGATCTGGCAGTTTTGTGAGTCTGTTCGCAGACCGTGCATGACCAGTCACTTAGATTAGATGCATATCCTCCGGTTGCACACAGCATGATCATCAGCATTCCCATCAGAATCCATTAGGGGAATTTTCTAGAGCATTAAACCTATTTTCCCTTTTTTTGACATTTTTTACTTATTTATTAAGTGACTTTTGTTGGGAACTAGGTAGGGCAATTTTGCTAAGATAATACATAAGCAAACCAAAGCTATCACTTTCTGGCACATGAGGCAGCAGGAGCATTGCTCAATAGGCCACTTCTCAACAAGAACAAGAACCCCTCTTAGCAAGACAACCTCCCCTTCATGCTAGCGTTTTTCCCTCAGCCCCTTGGCGATTTTCAGCAGCATACCAACGTTTGGATCAACCCTTAGCTTGGCGATTTCAGCAGGTATTTCGGCCAGCAAAAGGGACAGCCATTAGCGTTTTTGAACCACAGCCATTGGCGTTTTTCAAGCAGCCCAACCAGCGTTTTTGAATCCAGCCAATCAGCGTTTTTGCATTACCAAACCTGCGTTCTCAGCAAGGCAAATACAGCAGTACAACAGCGTTTTGGAAGCAGCAAAGACAGCGTTTTTGGCACACAAAGACACAGTAGCAGATCAGTCCCGACTTGGTGCAACAGTACCAATTCGGAGCACTCATCTTGAGCAAAGTTCAACAATCACTTCCGCTGCACCTTACACATTTGGACCTGATGGTATCTAGGGAGGGGTATGTATGACTATTGCGGACTCTTCGCAGCGCTGATTTTATAGTCTTTACGGATCATTAGAGTTTATGCTACTTCTTGTCACAGAAGCAGCTTTCGGAAAAGCAAATGCGATGGGCTAACATCCTGTCACAATTTCACTTCCAGATTATCCATGTTCAAGGACAAAAGAATTTAGTGGTGGATGCATTGCCTCGGAAGCCCTTGATTCTGGCTATTTCTACAATTCATCATAGAAGCTTCGAGGATATGGTTGATCAGTACACCACGGATCCTGACTTTGCTGATATTTTTACCAGCATACAGAATGGGGAGACAGTTTCAGGCTATTTCCATGCGGGATGGCTATTTGATGCAGAACAAGATGTTGTGTGTTACACAACATTTGAGGGAAAAGGTTTTGACACAGTGCCATTGTCCACCTTTTACAGGCCACCGCGGCATAGTTACCACCTTGAAAGGTGTGGAGCATTACTTCTATTGGCGAAGGCCTAAGAAAAGATGTGGATCGCTTTGTTCGCAATTGTATGCCAAAAGGTCAAGTTTTGACAGGCATAAGGCACAAGGACTACTACAACCTTTACCCATTCCCAACCGCCCCTAAGAAAGCATTGCGATGGATTTCATCTTTGATCTCCCCAAGACTCAAAGTGGGCATGATGGCATTTTCGACAGTCATCAACAGATTCAGTAAGCAGGCTCACTGCTCTGTGGTGAAGAAGACAGTTAAGCCCGATCATTTGGCGAAACTGTTCGAATATATGGCATGTATGAGTCCATTGTTTCGGACAAAGATTTTCGGACAAAGATCCCCAATCTACTGGTTGTTTTGGACGGCAATCTGGGAGAACATTGACATGCGGTTGTAGTTCTCGTCCTCGTTCCACCCGAAGACAGATTGGCAATTTGACATAGCCAAATAAATGGTTTTGGATTGGTTGAAGTCTTATATTTCGAATCAGAAGACTTCATGGGAAAAGTATTTGCCCTTGGTGGAGTTTGCCATTTGAAGTATTTGAAGGTGCTAAGAAGGTTTCTAAATTTCTATGCACCAAAGACAAAGATTTGTTTAAAGCAGATTTTTGAAAAAGTCTAGAAGGCATGGAAAGCCATCTAGCAGTTCAGAGGAGGAGAGCTCATCCTCTTTTAACAATGACCAGATCAACAACAAAACCAAGGAGTTCAAGGAAGGGAGTCACGCCATCAGGTTTCAGACGTTTTTCAGGCTACCAGGACACCCATCGAGCCCTTGAGTTTGTACAGCAGTTTGACGTCACCTTCTCTGGAGAGCGGTTCTCAAAACATGCCAGAGAAAAAAGACGGAATCTTACTTAAAAGGAACGATGCAGGCATGGTGATCTACTATGTTCTTACGCAAAGAAACACATGCGACGTGGTTAAAATTCTTTTTTTTCACGTCAACTTGGATATTAGATGAATATGCAAGAGATGTCATCACGACTTGGCATCACTTGAAAATGATTGAGAAAGATACATTGGATGACTACTGCCAAAGGTTTTGGGATACTTGTTTGCCAGTGTCTTCGTTTCGGAACATCACTTTGAAAGACCAAATTGAGCGGTTTTGTTGTGGTTTGCTAAAGAGATTCAAGGCTATGCTTTAAACCAGAAGTCTGACTCCATTCAGAGACTTATGGGACATGGCTAAGCAACGAGTTGGAATGCATGTCGGCTCATTGACTTATGTGACGGATAGGATAGTATCCACCTCAAAAAGGCAACTAAATGTCTGCCAGTGAAGAGAATGAATCAAGGGAACCGGATGACAGCTCATCACACGATTCTAGAGAATCAGAGAATTCCGACTAACTAAGGGAACCAGATGCAAGTTCATCAAAGGATTCCATAGTCGGAGGAATCAAATGATAGTGCGTCTTAGGGTTCCGATGATTGACACTGACGTGCCAATGGATAGGGGAAGCAAAAGACGCTACCCGTAGGTTCCAAGGCACAAGGAAAGAAAAGAAAAGGGGAATCAGCTGGTAGATCAGAACATTCCCCAGACGCGGGATAAGATTTTTGAAGCAGATAAGTATGATCTAGATCTGAATACGGATTTTGCCAAGGTGCACAAGCCTCTTGAGAAGTCTTAAGCACGGCTTCAGAAGGTAGCCGACACGATTCGGCACGACTTGCAACTGCAGGAACATGATTTGTGTACTCTTCCGGTTTGAGAAGGCACGCCTTCGAAAATGAACGAAAGAATGAGATGATGATTTTGGAGCAAGGACAGCTTCCGAATGAACCTGCAGTGAAAGAGAGCAAGGAGATACTCGCTCAAGAACAGACATTGACTTTCCAAGACAGGAAAGAGAAAGGTAAAGTGAACGGTGAATCTTAGATAAGAACCATCGGGCATTGAATGCGAAATGAATGGAGGAGGACCTAGCAGATACTCCTCGGATACTGGAACTTTACCTTGATATTTTCGGTCTAAGCTTTGTCTATTCCGAAAGATCCCGGACATCAGCAGAGTTGAATTCTAGTGCAATGGGATTGCACAAGAGGGGAGTTACTCCACTCCTTTGTCACAGATTACCTAGATATGATTAAAGTCACTAATTTTCTTTTGAATTTCAGGGATACATAATGGCTGGTTGGTATTCTGTTGGATGACTTTATGAGAGAAGTACTTCGACATGGGATCCCCAAAATGATTTCTCGCACACGACATTGCTTGAGTCGAAAATCTCTATAGACATGATCGCAGTATGGGATTAGTTAATCCAACATCAGTGAGGTCCGGGATGGATCTAGATGCGATTACTAAATACGTTGTTGGTAGTCATGACTGATGACGTGGCAATTGTATAGACGCCCGCATTTCGCGTTGACATGCTGACGTGGCAGTTGTACGAATTTCCACAAATCACGGTGGCTGTTTTTTGGCAATTTTTGGAGCCAATTGCTTTTGGGACTCAACTACTTTTGAGTTTAAGCTTTTGGGACTCTGCTTTTAGCATCCCTTGTAATGTTTATAAGGACCCGTAGGGCTCTCACTCTGCAAAGCATCTGGATGCAGAGTCTAAGAGCAGAGGTCCCTTGGGAGTTGTACTTTGCAATGATTAATGAAAAATAAATACCGAAAGGGGCGCCAGACTTTGGGGCCAATACCTTTGGCCACGGAACTCCACCGAGCCATGTCGACTCTCTCTCTCTCTCATCGTCATATAGATCTTTAAGGTCTCTTGGGATAGTTTCCTACGACGTTAAAATTCTCTTCTTCTTCTTCTTCTTCTTCTTCTTCTCTCTCTCTCTCTCTCTCTCTCTCTCTCTCTCTCTCTCTCTCTCTCTCTCTCTCTCTCTCTCTCTCTCTCAAAGTTCAGTGAACAAGAGGTTTTTGTTCGTGTGTTGCTATTGATTTCTTGCTTGGAGTGTCCAAGCCGGTTACACAAATTCAACGCTCGCTTTTTTTAGAACGCCTTAGTTTTTATTATAAGTAGGTGGCCGCTCACTTTTTTTTAAAATGTGAACCTGGACAAAACTCAATTAAACTAAGTGAGCTGAAAATTGATGCTATACAGTCACATTCCAGGCAGTCTCCAGATGCACTTCTCAAGCACAAATGCAATGCAAACACAAATTCTTTGCGGGAAAGCATCTGCTTTCCCGAAAAACACTCAAAAATATTCCACTTTTTACAAAAAGCTTCTCACAATCCATCTTTATTCTTGTGCTTGTGTCTTTATGCGTATTTCTTTTTCCAGTTCGGGTTTCCTGCGAGACCGATGGAATATTCCCATTTTGATGCTCCCGTCACTCATCACGTGACGCATCAAGAATATCGTTTCTCGGTCTCTCCCACAACCGAACTAACGGTACAACCCCTTCGCGATGCTTAATGTCACCCATCATATGACACATCAGAGTTGTCCATTTTTTATGGCTTTTAATAATTCCAGTAGATCTATACTTCTTAAACTTATAGCTTAAGTCGACACAATTAAATATCCTAATTTCAATAAAAAGAAATTACTCAAAAAAATAAGAAGTAATCCGTTTAGCAACATCTCTCTGGTCTCTAAACAGTTGTCCTCAATTGTAGTGCTTGTACATATCCTTCCAGAATCTCAGGATAAGATGCTAATTCTTGCTCGGTGTCATGGGGACAGGCACCACGTGCCAACGGAAAAAAGAACACACTGAACAACTTTAAGCACTTCAATTAACAACTCAACTGAAAGAGATGCACGACACACGAGATGAGGAGTGGCCCCCAACCTTGGCGCTCCTTTCGGTATTTCTTTATATTGCTTGGACTCAATCCATTGCCACTACTCATCCTCTGCACCTCACGCGGAGCATGCCAAAGAATGAGCCCTTGGCTCATATTTAAAGGCCCTTGGCCTATGAAAAGCAGTTTACATGAAAAGCTATAAACTCAAAAGCATCTGGTCCAAAAGAAGATGCCCAAAAGCTGCCAGCACTAAAGCAGAAATCCGTGCAACTCTGCCACGTCAACAATTAGCGTAAAACACGAAAATTTGTACAAGTCTGCCACATCAGTACGTCAACTTCAAATCCGAAAATTCATATAGCTCTGTCAACGCAAAATCCGGGACTTCGTATCGTTGCCACGTCATCAACTCGCCGCGCAATTGAGTGTGTGTGTATGGGCTTGCTTTACTCTAATGTCTTTGGGTCACTTGGGCCCCATCGGACAAGGTCCCATAAGTTGGCAGGAACTTCTCTTTAAGAATAGGCCTCTCGGCATGACTTTGAAGTTGGTAAACCTTCTTATGCTGCTTATGCTTCTTCACTTAGGGTTTAGGCCCCTCGGCCGAAATCTGAAGGTTGGCTCCGTTCTTCAGTGACTTGACACGTCAACAGTTTGTGAAATCCCCCTTCTTGAAAGAAAGTAATCGTCTGTGATTGCAGCATATCTGCAAGACAACTCAAGTTAGCTCAAAAATTTCCAAGGGACAATCCAAAGGACAATCAGTTTCTCATTCCAAATTGGAGCTCTTGATTTCCTAGGTCGTTGGCTTCCCAAAAGAATCTCATCCAATAAGAAGTCTCATTCCAGATTGGAGCTCTTGATATCCTGGGTCGTTGGTTTCCCAGAAGTATCTCATCCAATAAGGAGTCTCATTCTAGATCGGAACTCTTGATATTCTGGGTCGTTGGCTTCCCAGAAGTATCTCATCCAATAAGAAATATTCAGTGATTGGCAAATCACAATGCAACACAAATGCTCACATATGCATGTTACGAGACATAGAAACATAAAGCCGCCTATGAACACTCCCCCCGCAAATAACCATCCAGGTCCGGGCCATGAGATGTTCAACGACTCCCTCATCACTCCTCTCGCATAACCTAAAAAAGTCCGGGCCGGGAGATGTAAGGTGCAGCGGAATGAATGTTTGAACTTTGCTCAAGATGAGTGCTCCAAACTGTGCTCAAGGTTCCTTTTACTTACGGTAGGGAGAGCCTTCCGTTCCTTTAGTGAGAGATGCAATGGACACAAACAAAGTGAATGGACACTGTGAATGGAAGTGCATGAGACTGAGAGATGCAATGGACACAAACAAAGTGAATGGACATTGTGAATGGAAGTGCATGAGACTGAGAGATAGAGAGAGAAGAGAATACGACACCAGAGACGTTGTAAAACCCTCCTCCAAGGGCCCCACTCTCTATGGTGAGAGCGGTCTACTTATGATTGCACAATCTCTACAATGCTTAGACTTGTCGACGACGATGAGGACGACGACGAGACGGGCTGAAATCTGGGCACGCTAAGGGCTGAAATCTGCAAATCTTTATTTGCTAAATTCTGACTCTATGTCGGTGACGATGTCGATGGCGACGATGCGACGACGACGCGCTGAAAACACAGATGCTGAAATCTGCATTTTCCGGGCTGAAACTGTAAACCTTGCGGAAACTGACCGTGCGGCGAGGAATTGCTGCGGGAAGGTGAGATCTGCGAGGTTCGGGGGTTGATCTGCGGTGTCTAAAGGCTGAAAACTGAAAACGCTGATGCTTCTTGGTGTTCTGTCGCGGTGAATCTGCAAAGCGCTGGGGGCTGATCTGCAAACCAAAAACGCTAGGGCTGAAAACTGTTATGTTGTCGCCGGATGTCCTGCAAATGCAAAACGCTAGGCTGATCTGCTGTGTCGTGATGACGCCGCGCTGATCTGCTATGCACAAATCGCCAAGGCTGGTCTTGTAGATGAAAAACGCTAGGGTTGTCCTGTTGATGCAGAAAATGCTAGGCCTCTTGGGTTCTACTGAGAAGTTGCCTGTTGAGCGAGTGCTCCTGCTACCTCTTCTGCCAAATAGTGCTAGCCTAGGTTTGCTTATATACAAACTTACTCAATTTCCCCTACCTACTTTCCAACAAAAGTCACTTAAAAATAATAAGTGAAAATGTCAAAAATAGGTAAAATAGGCTAAATGCACTGGAAAATTCCCCTGAAGGATTCTGATGGATTCTGATGGGAATGTTGATGATCATGTTGTGTGCAACCAGAGGATATGCATCTACACTAAGTGACTGGTCATGCACGGTCTGCGAACAGTCACAAAAGTGCCAAAACACTTCCTATTCTAGACTTGACTTGACTGACTGAACCCTGGTCATGTTGTAGCTTGTTCACGGACACATAGGGTTGGATGTGTCACGTGACAGGGAGATATAGAGACCTTTTACAACCAAACGCCCCCTAGACCACAGCCTGCATCGTTTGAAGGTGTTGAGAGTAACCATCGCTCAGACTTCTTAATACTCCCCCCGTAAATAACCACAAGGGTACGGGCCATGAGTAAAATTAACACTTTTCAAACATTCAATACTCCCCCCGCAAATAACCACAAGGGTCCGGGCCATGAGTATGTGCAAGCATCCTCACACATCATTTCTCACTACTCCACCAGGGAGTAAATCACCAATCATTGAAACCAGTATTAAGACCAGAAACAATTCAAATCGGCACCGAGACAGGTTCAAAGCAGATACCATCCATTTCAAACAAATTCCAAACAAGATCACCAAACATTCTCAAACAGAACTCAAAACTTAAGAAGCAATCTCGACATCAGTCGAGCTCGAAAAGACAACTGGCTTTCCATCCTGAAATCTGCACCAAGGTTGTAGCCGATTGCACCATGGTCCATAAGCTCTTGAATAGTCGAAACAAGCCTGGACAAGCAATGTTCCTGTGGCAGTGATGATAGCCCCAAGATATAGCAATCACACTGGGCCTCCAAGGTTATCAGCCCAAGAAGGGACACCTGGTGAGAGATGTCCAAAAATTTCAAGTCGTAATCTGCTAGGGTTTCCGTGTGGCAAGCATTTCAAGATACTCCACTCCGCCAGAAGCTGCCAAAAACCATATAATTTTGGGTAAAAAATTTCTTGAAAGCTTGCCATAATGCCAAGTCCTTGGAGTGTGCCGCTTGGTAGCTATAGACATCTACAACTGCATGGCACTGCCTCTAAGAAAAACAGTGGCTTGAAAAATCCTTGATCCTTCTCTTGCAAGTGATCTTTATGGCTTATGCCTTGTAAGACAAAGCCATGAAGATGGGAGCGCGCCCGATGGGGATGGAGAAACGGTGGGAGTGGCTAAATAAACTTAAGTCCGAGGTCATCTTGCTCTGTCTACTCTTTGGTAGAACCGGTATGCTTTCGGAAAAACACACGCCTGAAGCTTTGATACCACTGTCACAGGGACGAGCACCACGTGCCAACAGAAAAAAGAACAAACTCAACAACTTTAAGCACTTTGAATAACAACTAAGCTGAAAGAGTTGCACGACACACGAGACGGGGAGTGGCGGAGTTCCACCCCAGAGAGCACTTGCCCCAAACCTTGGCGTCCCTTTCGGTATTTCTTTATATTGCTTGGACTCACTGCATCGCCGGTACTTCATCCTCTGCACCTCACGCAGAGCATGCCAGAGAATGAGCCCTTGGCTCATATTTTAAGGCCCTTGGCCTATGAAAAGCAGTTTATATAAAAAGAAAAAGCGGAAATCCGTACAGCTCTGCCACGTCAGCAATCAGTGTAAAAAACAAAAATCTGTATACGTCTCCCACGTCAGCATGTCAACGTAAAATCCAGAAATTCGTACAGCTCTGTCAGCGCAAAATCCGGGACTCCGTACTACTGCCACGTCATCAACTCGCCACGCAATTGAGTGTGTGGGGGGGCTTGCTTTACTCTAATGTCTTTGGGTCACTAAGGCCCCATCGAACAGGGTCCCATAAGTTGGCGGGAATTTCTCTTTACGAATAGGCCTCTCGGCAAGACTTTGCAAGTTGGTAAAACTTCTTATGTTGCTTCTACTTCTTCACTTAGGGTTTAGGCCCCTCGGCCAGGATCTGAAGGTTGGCTTCGTTCTTCATCATGCAATTCATCTTTTCGCAATTCCTGAAACGCTATATCCAAGTGCTTCCAAAGTTCCTCCTCAGTCTTCGAGAAGACGAGTATGTCATCAAAGAAGAGTCCTGTAAAATCTTGGTGTGGACTGAAAATTCGATCCATCATTCGATTGAATGTGGCAAGAGCATTGGTCAAGCCGAAAGGCATTACCAAAAATTCATAAAGTCCAAAGGTTGTGTGGAAGGCAGTCTTATGGACATCCTCACGGGCTATGCGTATCTGCTGATGATACCCGCTCTTAAAATCAATGCGACTAAAGATGCTTGCACCCCTGCAACTTATCAAGAATATCATCAATCTAAGGAATTGGAAAGCTATTTTTGATAGTGATCTTGTTTAGGGATCGATAGTCTATGCACATTCAAAACGTGACGTCTTTCTTCTGCACCAGTTAGATGTAAGGCGAAGTACTTGGTCGTACTATACCTTTTTTCCAGAAGCTCGTTGACTTGCTTCAAAATTTCCTCTTGTTGAGCAAGACTTACCTTGTAAGGGGATTGGTATGGGGGAGAGCTACTGTGACGTGGCATAAACCTAGACACATGCAGACTAGACACACACACACACACACTCTCTCTCTTTGGGCTTGCAGCAGTCTAAAAAACGCGGAAATTCCCTGCAGTGCCACGTGGCAGCAACGTACGGATATCTCTGGATTTTGTGGGACTGATGACGTGGAAACAACGTACGGAATGGGGAGCTTTATTCTACGCAATAGCAAGCTGAATTCTACGCAAAAGAGAGAGAGGACTTTTGGGGGGAAAATTGCTTTAATTTTTTATTTGCTTTATTCCCAAGAGATAACTTGTGAGAGAAAGCTTTTGCTTTATTTTGAAAGCTTTTGATTTTCAGCTTTTGAAGCTTTTGGGGGCTCTGCTTTTTTAGCATCCCTTCGTACTCTTTAAATATGTGAACAGGCCCCTCATAACTCAGAGCATCTGGACGCAGAGTCTGAGTGTGAGCGCCTGCCCGCACTCTTGTACCTTGAACATAGATTAATACAAAAAGAAATACCGAAAGGGGCGCCAGTCTTTGGGGCCAATATCTCTAGGCACGAAACTCCGTCGGGCCAGTGTCAAATAAATTGTGAACTGTTTTGAAGTGGTTATTTGGTGCTGTCGTGGTAGATTCTTGACTTGGAGTGTCCAAGTCTGTTACAGTGGTATCAGAGCACAGCCGATTTCTCTTCTACGAGAAATACTTTTTTTTCCCCTTTTTTTTCCTTTTTTTTTCCACGGCACTTATGGCTTCAAGCAAAGATCAGTCGACTCCCTCTGCATCCGGAGATGCAGGAAGGGATCACAACGAAGATTCAGGTAAGGAGTACGGCCCGCCTCGGCCTACTTCGACGGAGCGTCGAGAGATGGAGCGTCAACGATTGATCGGCGACGCAACAAAGATGATGCTCAATTTTGTGGACCCAAAATTTGCAAAAAATATGAGCGAGACCTCTTTCGAGGAGGTGCACGCGCAATGGAGGCAAACCACAGAACCACCCAAGAAACCTCCTACCCGCAAGAAGTATACAGAGAAAGAATTAAAAGAGGTGGTTGATGCAAGAATTGATCAGCTTTTTGACGCGTAGAACAAATCGAAAAAGCACGGCAAAAAGCAGAAGAAAGGCACTGACTTCCCGGGATATTTGGGTCGTCAGTCTACATTTGAAAAGGCAAAGAAACAGAAGAAGCGTATTCGATTTGAAGGAGTACCCAGTTCTTCTTCTTCTTCTTCTAATAGCTCTTCTAGCTCTTTTGACTCGAGCGAAGAAGACAGAAAAGGCAAAAAGCGAAGCAAAAAGCAACGCTTCGGAAAGGGCAAGAAAAAGACAAAGAAGTCTAAATCTCGCCCTGTGAGTGATAGATCTACAGAGGACTCGTCTACAGAGAGTTCAGACTCTCATGACAGCTACTTTTATGCAAAGAAGACGAATTTTTATAAAGCCAACGAGTATGACTTTCTGGAAGACAAAAGCAAGAAAGTCCGAGAGTTCAAGGAAGGTGGACAATCAATTAAATTTGACACGTTTTCTGGTTATAGAGATGCTTCGAAGGCTTTGTCTTTTGTGCAGCACTCTAAGATTCAGAGAGTTGCCTCTTACTTTAAGAGGAATGCTCGAACTTGGTGGTCCACGCTTCTATTGAACCAGACTGCGCCAGTTAAATGGCTGATATTTAAAAGGCTTTTTTTTCTTCTTGGCTGACTCAAGAGTATGAACACGATATACGAACTGCTTGGAACCATCTACAAATGACCAAGAAGGATACAATGGACGCTTATTTGCGAGAGATTCTGGAGCTCTTTTCTACCCGTCTCTTCATTTAAGAAGATCTCATTCAAGGAACAGATTGAGCGGTTTACCTTGGGTCTATCTACAGAGATCCGAGATCACTGCTTAGAACAAAAGTCAGCTTCCATTCAGGAGTTGATGAGTCATGCGAAACGGGGTTTTGCCATTTCACTCTGGCAGTCTGACCTACCCCACAAAGGAGATCATGACGCAAAGAGCCGAACAGACTTCGAAAAATGAAAGAAGAAAAAGAAAGAGCAACCCAAAACAGAAAGAAAAGGATGCACGACCCAAGCTTACTCCTCAAGAGAGGGCTCTCTACATAAAGGAGGGGAAGTGCTTTGAATGCGGGGAAACTGGGCATCTCTGCGAAGTGCCCTAACAAGGCACCGAATGAACAGGATGATGAAAGGCCAGAAAGTTCTAAAGCAGCTGAGGGACGTGGCAAAAAAGGCAGATAAAAAACAGAATTGGTACCACATTGCGTGGGACCTGAACCGAATTAAATGAATGAAAGTACAAACTTTGCCGCTTTTAGGGCAAAGGGAAAGATCTGGAAGCTCTTTTGAAGGAGCCAAGGCCAACTGCTTGAATTGGCGGCTCGATTTGAAATTACGCCCGACAGGCAGAGGCCACAGGCGAAGGTAGTTCGAGTGGCACTCGGACGGGATGTTGCTATTACACCGATCATTGGCAAACTTCGTTTGCAATGACAGGGGTGTTTAGGGCATGAGGATTTCGACGAAATTTCCTTGGGAGATTGTGACGTCCTACTCGAAATCCCTTGGTACCACAAGAACAACGCCGTGGTTGACTACCGGGCCGAGAAAACGACTTTGACAAAAGAAGGGCTAAGAGATTGTACTTGATGAACTTCAGTTTCTTTATTCACTTTTTTGGGGGAGAGAACTGAACGATGAATGAAGGTCGAATATGTTTTGACATGAGCAAAGAACGCCAAGATTTTCTCCACACTCATGCCGATTGCTTTTTAGAGGGCCTACCAGGCGCCCGCTCGTCCTCTCGTCCTGAAGATCATACTATTGATCTGATAGTTGGAAGCACACCACCGAACCGGCCACCTTTGAAGGTTTGTACTTGATTTGGCATGAGATACTTGAGCCGCTTGCCGGTACCCTCTCACTTCTTAGGCTAATCCAGGATCTAGGTGGAAATTTGAACATATCTAACAAACTTCACTCCTCCTTTTAGAGTCACAAGGGACCCGGGGACGGAAGCCTTTATGGCAGGGACGAAACGGGATGGGGGGGATGGGACGACACATGCATCCCTCGCATGGGATGCAAAGGGGACGTCTCTTAGGACGCAGGTCCCAGTGACACAAGTGGATGGGATATGAACAAGAGGCACATCAGCAGCACATTCGAAATTTTAAATTTGAAATTCAAGCCATTTGTGACCATTTTGGTGTCCCCCTCATTTTATGCCCTTTCAAAACCAGCCCTTTCCTATTTAAGAGGCTCAAGGCCCCTCAAGTTCTCAACCCTCACGCCTCATTGCTTGCCCTTCCCTCTCTCCTTCTTTCCGAGTCAAAACTCGCTTTTTTTTGCAATCTTGTGCTCTCAGTGTTGTCTAGTATATGTCAAGTATTAAATTTGCAAAGAACAAGTGTTTTTTTAACACATGTCCCCTAGCCCCTCCCCCATCCCATGTTTTGCAACATCCCCATCCCCATCCCCGAGACCCGTCCCCGTCCCCATGTGACTCTGCCTCCTTTACCCTTTAAATCTTTCATGGACACACCTTGAAAGGGTCAAATTATAATGATTGTTCTCCAAGATGATAGTTGTATACAGATAACAAAGAGTTTTAACTCCCCGTAAATGCTACTTCACACAAAAAGAAATGACATGTAAAAAAATTTGTAGTGTATAGCAAAGGGTAATCCTTGTAATCTCCAAACATGCAAATGGTAATCCTTGTAAAGGGTACTTCGTGATTTGAACCAATGCTTCTTCAAAACTTACCGATTTAACATTTGCTTCAGTTGCTTGAAGTCTTTGGACATCTGCAGCTAAAGCCTCATCCTGCATCTGTTTTTGTATCAAAATTAACTTGACATTTTCATGTAGAAGAAACACTGGAATGAGAAGTCTTTATATCAACGTAATGAGAAGATATAATATTTAAAACCAGAGATGTGTGCCTTAATTATGGAGCTATTAGGCACTTCGAAGGTATTAAAACAAATACCTTTAAACGCCTGGATAAATCTTTGAAACCTTGAACCAGCTCAGGCCACAACCTCTCCCTATCAACGCTATCCATACCTTCCAATTTGTTCATTGCCTCTGCCCACATGATCTGCCAAGCCATTTCTCATTCAGCCAGTTAGGTCCTCCAAGAATAACTCCTATCACCTTAAAAACATGACCTTACATCAGAAATACCAAGAGGCTTGACACGCATGGATGGGTCTGTCACACTAAGCAGTAAGTGCTGCAAGGATATACAAAAAAAAAAATGCTACATAAGACTCTTTAGGGTTCAATTGGAAATACATGCTCAAGAAGAATAAGCTTGACTAGTCAATTTCAGACCCTGAAGGCATATCTTGGGTTTCCAAGGTCATCTTTGTACGCATCAATGATAACCTGCATTGCAATCATAATTCAGACACGGCTTGCAAAGATCTAACTTTAGATCAATCACTGTGTAGAAAAGAGATAAATTCAACCCTTGAATACAAACAACAAGCCTTCCATAACTTGTCTCAGATATTTTGTTGAATAATTAAACATAAAGCTTTGAATAAAAAAACAAACCAGTTCTGCAATTTCAAGTAAAACAGATTAACTATCAATGATTTGATCTCTGCTCAATTGAGAACGTTAGGAGAGGCCTTATAATTGTGCTTAGCACGTCAATTTTCACCAAACAAGGTATAGATGCGTCCTGCTTGTCTCTTTACACATTCTCTGTCATTATTCACTGGGGAGGCATTGTACACAGAGCATTTTATGGATGCCCTCTTGTAAGTTGTAGCACCATGAAAGTTAAGCAAAATGGAATGCATCCCATCTCAAAGAATAACCACAGCAGCATGTTTGAAAGACACAACCCGTTGTGAGGACAGCTTCATTAAGGATCGAAGGATGCAAGATTGGGTGTAAAATATATCGAGCATAAGAATAGTTCAGCAAATGTCTTGTCAAACAGCTTTATTGTTTCAAATTTTTCGACCTTATCTCCTTAACTCTGGGTATCAGCTTCTCTCATGAAAAGTATATGCATACCTGCAATTCCCGATCAGGGAGTGGTATGGACAATGGAGCCATAGGTGCCATCTGCGTTGTCAGCTGACCATTTTGCCAATAAGCTTGCGGTGTAGTCGTTAGCAACGATGGCTGCCCTTAACAAGGACCACGTAATTCACTAATCAGATAACATATAACTCCTTGTTCCAGAAACTGTGTCAGACACTTAGCAGAAAGTAGATGTGCATACCTGAGTTTGACCAAAAGGTGGAGCTGAAGGTGTTGGTGTACTTCCAAACAAATTAGAACCAAAGGCAGGCTGAGCAGAAGTTCCACCAAAGGCAGAAGCTGGTCCGGAGCCAAAAAGAGAGGGCGTTGAAGTTGCCCCAAAGGCAGGGATAGCACTCCCTCCAAACAAGGGTGTTGAACTTGCTCCAAAGGTGGCCGGAGTCGCTGAAGGGAAGATCGAGGGTGCTGCGCTTGCACCGAATGAACTGCCCCCAAACAAAGAAGGTGTGGGTGTGCCAAAAGCCGTAGTTGTGCTAGCTCCGAAGAGGGAGGGCGATGATGTAGCTCCAAAAGTAGGGGTTGTGCTAGCTCCAAAGATGGAAGGTGATGAGCTTGCACCAAAAGCAGGACTAGTGCTAGCTCCAAATAATGATGGAGTTGCGCTAGCACCAAATGCAGGGGTTGAGCTACCTCCAAAGAGTGGAGTCGAGCTGGCTCCAAAGGCAGGAGTCGTTGGCGCCCCAAATGGAGAGGACCCAAATGCAGGGGTTGAGCTACCTCCAAATCCAGGAGTTGTGGACGTGCCAAAGAGCGATGTGCTCGAAGCTGACCCAAACGTGGGAGTTGTGCCTACTCCAAACATAGCTGAATGTGTAGACAGTATGTTATTGATGTAAAATTTTGCTGGAACCCAAGACAAAAACATCTAGAATGTGCATTAGTCACAGATATTGAAGTCCCAAAACACACATCCAAACCTTCAACACTTGCTAGTTTTTGCTCTGTGTGCTCACACTGCATGTATTGTCATGCTCGCTTGGGTACAACAGGTACATGAGAGCCTATGTAGTGTAGAACATAGGCATCCATCACCCCCACTCCCTTTCCCAGAAAAAAAAAGGGTAGCAAGAACGAGCCATGCAAGGATGCAAGAGTGTAGATATAGAGAGCGCATTACAGAGACCCACGAAAAGAAAGAGAAAACCAGAAGGGGGGGGGGGGGGGGGGGGGGGGTTGTGTGTGTGTGTAACGACTAGGAAACGATTGAAGAGCAGTGTTACCTGACAACAAGGTAATTCAGTCGTTCATCAGGGATCGCGTATTCGCGCCAGGAAGAGGAGAGATTCGAACTCGATGAAATACCGTGAATATAATAGACCACCTTTTTTATGACCAATCAGCAGGAAATTAAGAGTGTCCAGCCATACTAATTTTTTGTTTTCCCTTACTTTGAGCCTAGAATGAGCCACTTGGCGCAACCTCTTTATCCCTCGTCCTAATCGAACGCCTTCACAGCCGTTGATCCTTGGTCCTAATCGGACGCTTCAAATCAACAGCGCTTGCTTTTTTTTTTTAGATATTATCTATCGTCATCGACCTGCAGCACGATCAGAACCTCCACCTAGATACGCTTTTTGACACGGAGAAGGGCGATGATAGTTCAACAAAGGATGGGGGTACTGCCGCATAGCCTTGGCAGACCAAGATCTATCCAAAGCAGTCAGCAAGCGTTGTTGTTATGCCCGTAGGAAGGTTGCACGCTGTCCTGGACATGCCAAGGCTGACGTGAACTGGAAGAGGATGTGCTTGCCTATGAAAGTCATAAAGAAATCCAGATGGTTCACTTACGAGAGCTACAATGACACAAGCTACTTTAGCCAAAAAGAATAGAATTGCAAGAGCGGCCAAGGACCATGCTTGATTCCATCCCAACGGATCTGAATAGTCTGTGGGAAGATCTCTAGCCAGAAACAAGAGAGCAGCATCTCACTCAAGAACTTCGTGGTGTAAGACAGTAATGGACATTTCGAATAGACAAGCATGCCTCCTCTGCAATGAAATTGCAAGGTTCGTTATCTACATCCAAACGTCCATTTGAGCATCAACATTTTTTTTGCAACTCTGGGACAAGATAGCTCTCAGTGTTCTAGCCAAATGCGAAGGGAAGTCCATTCTTGAAGGCAAGACAACTCAAGCACAAGCGAGTCTTTTTCAGCGACGACAGATGTTTCCAAGATTTCTTTGGAGAGTCTTCCATTGCTGGAACCCAATTCGACTATTGTAAGAGTCAAACAGAATGGGAAGGAGCAAGAGGCAAATGGGGCGAGCTATACGGAGCACGTATGCCCGATGTTAATGAGAGGGAATGGAAAGCTTGTAGTGATTGCAAGCGCGCATCGTAGTTTGAATAAGAAATGCATGCCCAAAGCATTCCATGACATTGTGGGGCAGAATCTAGCCACACAAGCTCTTTGTAATGCCTTATCAAGAGATAAAATTACACCCATGTACATTTTCTATGGTCCACACGGAACAAGGAAAACCTCTTGCACTCAAATTTTTGCAGCAACATTGAATTGCCTTTCGGTAGAGTGGTAGATACCATGTGGTACTTCATTAGAATGTGATTTTGGAACGTATTCTAAAGTTAAAGAATACAATGTAGAGGGCAAGAATGGTGCTCGAGGAGTCAAGAAGTTGATGCATGATGTCATTTGGTCTTCATCAGAGTGTATGTCATCAATGAATGCCGTACTCTAACAAGTCAGTCTTGGGATGCATTTCTGAAAGTTTTCAATGAAGCATCCAGAAACATCGTCTTTATTCTATCGACCAATAGTTTGGAGTATATTCCCCATGAAGTTGCATCTAGATATCAAAAGTTCCTCTTCTCAAAGATCAAGGAAAACGAGATTGTTAGAAAATTGCAATCAATTGCCATAAGAAAACTATGGAAGCGGACATAGTAGCAATCAGCCTGATTGCATCTACATGTGATGATTCACTTCTTGATGCAGAAATGATGCTTGATCAATTAAGCCTTGTCATAATAATCAATATCTAATTCTCCTAAATGATTTTCTCATATTAAACTGATCATTTAATGTGGGGAAGTGCCAGGGGAGAAAAAGCTAGAATATTGGTTAAGCTAGCAGACCGGCCATAGTAGGGATCCAAAGGAGGGAAAATAGGGATCCAAAGGGGGGGCCATCTGCAAAAGAGCCATGTGCAACAATGGGCTAAAAAGACCCTAAGGTTCAGCCCATTAAGACTTCCAAAATGCTAAGGTTCCAAAATTCAAAGGTTGTGTCCAAAGGTCAACCCTAGGGAAAATTGGATGCTTTGTGTGTGCCCTAAAAGTCTTTGCACATCCCTACATGGGAGGGGGCGAGCCCTAAAGGTAGGGGATGAGACAGAAAGCCACTAAGACCCTAAGGTTCAGCCCATTAAGACTTCCAAAATGCTAAGGTTCCAAAATTCAAAGGTTGTGTCCAAAGGTCAACCCTAGGGAAAATTGGATGCTTTGTGTGTGCCCTAAAAGTCTTTGCACATCCCTACATGGGAGGGGGCGAGCCCTAAAGGTAGGGGATGAGAGAGAAAGCCACACACACACACAGGCTCCCTTTACACAAAGGGAATGAGGGACACATGTCAGCTCCCTAGGCCAGATGCCCACAAGGTGTGCCCAATTTCTATTGGAAGTGGACCAATGAGAATTAAGCTAGAGTAAATCTAGTTTAATTAATTTAAAAACATTTAATAAAAGAAACCAATGAGAATTAAGTCTCCTAGAAGACTATTGGGCAGTCTCCCAAGGGGTCCAATGAGCATTCAGGAGCCCCATGAGTTGCCTGATTCCTATTGGCCAGGAGGCAAAGGGGTCCAATGAGAGTTTAGTTTAATTATTTAATTACCTAAAGCTCTCACAAAAGGGGAAAGGGGGACACATGTCAGAAGGCTATCACTTATGCTGCTTAATTGTAGTTGGCTTGACTTGGGGAGGGCCAATGAGGCTTCAACAAGAGCAATTAGCAAGAGGGCTCGCCCAAGAGAGAGAGGGGGCTGAGTTTTGCAAGGCATTATCACACACACACTCACACAAGCTCATGTGTGAAGAAAGAGAAGACTATCTCTTCCCAAGCTTTAATGGAGAACTCATCACCTACTCCAAGCTTGTGAGATAGAAGCCTACATCAACACTCTCTTGGCATGTGGATGCAAATCCAACCAAGAGCCAAGCTTCAATGCATGCATGCTCATCTCCTCTACCAAGCTAATTACTAAGCTAAGCTATGCTACATATGAGTGATTATGTGAGGAGATGTACATCTCTCTCGTAAGATACTCCTTCTTCCTCTTAATCTACTCTCATACCCTGCTAGCTCTCACCATCTTCAGGGTGTGTGAGGTCTTGGGTCTGAGAACGGGGATAATTCAAGTTGTGTTTGTTAAGTGTTTTGCTTAGTGCATGAAGTTTCCATCTTCATTGCACTAGCTAGTCTTGAAGGAACACAAAGAATTGTATTGTACAATGTCTCTCTTGATGGGAGAAACCATAATACAAAGCCTTTTGGAGGGGGGACCGGCTCCATGAAAATCTGGTCCTCAACTGTTGTTAATAGCTTAATTGCTCTCTCTTTTGAAAGTATTGTCGATGCTATCTAACTAGGTGTTATGCTTTTTGTTGCTCTCTCCACCCAAGCACTCTTGTAATTCTCATTAGGAATCTATTCTAATGAAATGCCCACTATGTTCATGCTAATTTCCGCTACAATAAGTTATTAGGCCATTAAATGTTACAAGCCTTCTGGGACAAAACATATCAATAACTTTAGTCCAAGAGCTAGTATGTTCTCTACACCAACCTCTGTCTTTTGTTGGTAACTACATCAGAACCATTGTATGTCTCGTAAATAATTATGAGACAGAAAATGAATGAGTTGGAAACTATGAATGTTGACATGGACATTGCTAACAATTGTTATTCATGTCTCGCAGATGGGGTTGATTCCCAACAATAAGCTGGTAGATTTACTGGACTTTTATTTGTTCGTTGATACCGTCAACATTGTCGGTAGCTTGAAGGAGTTGATGGTGTCTGGAGCTGAGCCACTAAATCTCATGTCACAACGAGCTTCTTTGATAACAAGCGCACTCGCCGGTGGCTTTCTGATTCCCATCAAAATGAAAAGGGGCAATTTCTTCCGATAAGAATGTGATTATCATCTTCCTTCTGTTTCAACAGATGATGCTAAAGTATTAGATAGGTGCGTGAAAATTAATCAATGCAATCTACACAACGTATTCCATTTTTAAATTCAAGGTGTTTGGCTATAAAGTATGTCAACAAAGCAAACCAGCAGTTTGCAAACCTGGGTATGATCCAACTATTGCCACAAGTCTCAAACTATTGGTAGGCTCTAACTATACAAATGTTTCTTTGCAGAAGTCCATTGTCTTTGCCATGTCTTCTGGGGTTATGCCTGGATTTGGGCAATATAAAGTCATAGCAAAGGATTTTAACAAGATTACAAAGCACACGTTAAAGGGAAACATTGTTCAATAAGATAGTCATAGATAATGGTGCTAAAATAGGTCTTGAATGCATGTAATACAACAAATTCAGATGTAGCAAACCCCTTTGTGCCTCGACAATGAATAGCTCTTCCTGAGTCATTTGCAGTTAAGCTCTCTAAAAAGCATCATGGTCTACTTTGATATCTAAACAAATGTCAACGTAACCTAGAATTAGATACCACACTAATACAAACATCCTTTCCTTTCATGGTTATGTTATTGCTTAGTTCTTTGGCTCTTCAGTGGGGGGGGGGGGGGGGGGGGGGGGATTTCTTTGTTGCAATACCCAACCCTCCTCGAAGCTCAGCTGCTTGCACTCATCCACCTGGTTGCCTGATGAGCATGTACCTTGCCCACATCTACTCCTGCCTCCAAAGGGGCCATGCCTACACGACACGATACATGTTTACTTGGTGAGCCCAAAGGATATCGAACTAGATGTGGTGTCGAAGGGGAGCAGGTCGGGTGATGATTGCCTTTTTACTTCCACACCTTAATTATCCTCCAAAGGGGCCATGCTCGTGAGACACAATGGAGAAAATGAGAATCTTCCAATTCTTAGTGAAGATTTTAGGGCTTTTACTGGTTTTTACACTAAAATCCTCAAAATTTAGTTAGTTTCCATTAAAGAGGCCCTCCCATCTAGCCATAAATTTATCCTTGAAAACTACACTAAAGGATGGTTTTGTATCAGCAATGCTCCTCAATACATGTTCTCACAAGAAAGCTTGTCCATATTAAAGGCCTCTTGTCGGCTCAAAGCCCTTGGGGCCCCGATAAGCGAATTCAACTAAAGGTCTCGAACGGACGCAACGGGTCTCGAGATAGCCTCAAGTATAGAGACCCGTAACACTCACCCATCCCTCAACAAAGCTCACTTTCCTCATGTAACATTTAATGGCCTAGTAACTTGTGTGTAGCTTAAAATAGCATTAACATAGTGAGCATTTCATTAGAATAGATTCCTAATGAGCATAGCAAGAGTGCTTGGATGGAGAGAGCAACAAAAAACATAACGCCTAGTTAGATAGGCATGAACAATACTTCAAAAAGAGAGAGAAATTAAGCTATTGAAAATAGTTGAGGACCGGATTTACACGGAGCCGGTCCCCCCTCCAAAAAGGCTTTGTATTATATAGGTTTCCCCCATCAAGGGAGACATTTTACAATACAATACTTTATGTTCATTCAATATCTTGCTGGTGCAATGAAGATGGAAGCTTCGAGCACCATGCACACACTTATAAAACACAACATCAATTCCCTCACGGTCTTAGACCCAAGACCTCACACACCTTCGAAGATGGTGAGAGCTAGCGGGGTATGAGAGTAGATTGAAAGGAAGAAGGAGTAGTCTTATGAGAAATAAGTATATCTCCTCACATAATCACTCATAAAAGCTTAGCATAGCTTAGTAATTAGCATGGTAGAGGAGATGAGCATGCATTGGAGCTTGGCTCTTGGTTGGATTTGCATCACAAAGCCAAGAGTTGTTGGTGTAGGCCTCCCTTCTCACAAGCTTGGAGTAGATGATGAGCTTTCCATTAAAGCTTGAGAAGGAGAGTGCGTCTTCTTTGCTTCACACATGAGATTGTGTGAGTGTGTGTGTGATAATGACTTGGCAAAATCAGCCCCCTCTCTCTCTTGGTCAAACCCTCTTGCTTTTTACTCACGCTGACACCCCATTAGGCCTGCAAAGCTTAGCCAATGATAATTAAGAAGCATAAGTGCTAGCCTTGTGACATGTGTCCCCCTTTCCCCTTTTTGTGAGAGCTTCAGGTAATTAATTAATGCAATTAAACTCTCATTGGACCCCTTGGTCTTTTGGTCAATAGGAATCAGGCAAGCCATTGGGCTGCTGAATGCTCATTGGACCCCTTGGGAGACTGTCCAATATCTTCTAGAGAGCTTAATTCTCATTGGTTCTTTTATCAAGGGTTTTGAAATGAATTAAACTAAATGTACTCTAGCCTAATTCTCATTGGTCCACCTCTATGGCCATCCAATAGGAATTGAATGCATCTTGGGGGCAACTGGGCTAGGGAGCTGACATGTGTCCCCTATTTCCTTTGTGTAAAGGGCTTGCAAGAGTGTGGGTGTGTGTTTCTCTCTCATCCCCTACAACAGGGCTCGCCCCCTCCCATCTAGGGATTTGCAAATACGTTTTTAGTCTTCTCAAAGGCATCCAATTTCCCTAAGGTTTGACCATTGGACTTTACATTGAATTTTTGGAACCTTAGCATTTTGGAAGTCTTAATGGGCTGAACCTTAGGGTCTTTGAAGCCCATTGTTGCACATTGATCTTTTGCAGATGGCCCCCCCTTTGGATCCCTATTTGCCCTCCTTAGGATCCTTATTGTGACCGGTCTGCCAGCCTAACCAATATTCTAGCTTTTTCTCCCCTGGTACTTCCCCATATTAAATGACTAGTTTAACATGAGGAAATCATTTAGGAGAATTAGATATTAGTTATTATGACATTACCTCTCTCTGGAAATCATGGTCATCCTCGACTATGGGGTAGAGAAGATAAAGCCTAGTCATTAGTCCTTGTTCTAGCGGGTAGAGGATCCCTATCTTACCCTACAACATCGTTCCAGAATGGATGACTAGTCCATTTGGTACTTGAGAGCCTAAGCTGCGAGAAGCATGTCTGCGCATTAGTCTTATCAATCTTCCATAGTAGAGTGACAGGCTCTACTTGGTGTTTGGAAGACGTCGTCTCTGCGAATTGATCCTAAGCATGCATACTACTTAACATTTAAAAAGAGAGTCTTATAAGGCAAAAACTTTGTTCATTTTAAACATTTGTACATTTGCTTACTCTAGGGAAGCATTGTAAGCATTGACAAGTTTTAGGTTATCCTATAATTTTATGCCTTGCACTTATCTAGCATCTTCAAAAGGATAGTTCTTAAACTTAATAAGATACCGTTAGATAATCTTACCGCCTCTTAATACCTTGTCTTCATGTCGGAGGATGGACTCGGGCTGCAACACTTCTTCTTGGTCCTCGATCTCCGGTGGGTCTTCAATAGTTGGTTCGTGAGGTGGCTCTCCTTTGTAAGGCTTTAGTAGGCTCACATGGAAAGCATTGTGTATGAGCCAATGACCGGGCAACTTGAGTTGATAGGCTATCTCATTGATTGGTCGAAGAATCTAGAAGGGTCCATAGTACCTTTTTGCTAACTTAGCATAGTACTTTCGGTGTCCCATAGGATTCTTGCCCGTCGTGTGCCTTAATCGAGCCTTGGGAAACTTAAGCAAGACCCAATAATTTTCTTTAAAGGCTTGGGCTCTTCTGTGCTTATCAGCAACAACCTTTTGCCTTTGCTGTGAGATAGAGATAGCATCCTTAATCTTTTGAAAAGATTCTTGTAGGTCTTGGCTATACTCATCTGCACGAAGATCTTCCCGTGTACCTTAAGTAGGAAGAGACTTTTAGATCTTCCCTCAATCACCTTGAAAGGTGCTTTTCCCGTGGAGATATGTACAATATTATTGTAGGCATACTCCACTATGGGTAAGTACTTCTCCCATTGGGACCTTTGATCTACTTCCGTTACGTAGGTTTTTCGTAGATCAAGAATTGTTAGGTTAGCTATTTCACTTTGGCCATCCGTTTGCGGGTGATAGGCTGAAGAAAAGTTTAGCCTTGTCCCTAAATTCTCAAAGAAACCCTTCCAAAAATTACTGGTCATTCTAGGATCTGTATCCGACACTATGGACATCAGCAAGCCATGGTACTTGAACATTTGTGATATGAAGAGGGTTGCCATTTGATGGGCTTTGATAGTCTTTTTGACAGGTATAAAATGAGCTTGTTTGTTGAACCTTTCTACTATCGTCCATATTCCCGTATTCCCATGGATAGACTTAGGCCATCCAAAGATAGAATCCATGGATATGCTCTCCCATGGTGAATTAGGGATTGGCAAAGGTTGAAGCAATCCAGGTTGCTTCCTTCTATCAAACTTTGTCTGTTGGCATACCACACATTTAAAAACATGCTCTTTTATGTTTGCTTTCATGGCAGGCCAATAGAAATATGTTTCAATCCCTTTTAGGGTAGACTGAATCCCTCTATAACCCGCATAAGGAGGAGCATGAGATTCATACATTACTTTCTCACGTAGTGAGTTAGTAATGCATAGTCTATTGCCATAGAGAAGATAACCATCTTGTAATGTAAATGGTTCCTCTTTCTTCCCTAATGCAAGGGCTGAAATCACATCTCTAAAATTGCGATCAATAGCATACTCATCTATCATAGAAGATAGGTCATTGTGAGTTGCTATGGAAACCGCATTCACTCTCAGTCATCTTGAGAGTGCATCGGGTACTTGATTATGCTTACGAGCAATGTGAGCAATATGAAAATGGAATTGCGAAAGGAAATTTGCCCACCTCATTTGTTGGTCAGAGAGTTTGGTCTGCGTCATGAAGTACTTAAGGCTTTGGTGACCCGTTTGCAGATGAAAGGAGTCCCCAATAAATAGTGCTTCCATGAGTCTAGAGCATGTAGAATTGCTAAGAATTCCTTCTCATATATACCTAGAACTTGCTCAATAGGGTCAAGCCTTCGACTTTCATAGGCTATGGCGTGCCCTTCTTGGAGCAAAACAGGTCCAAGGCAATCACCACAAGCATCACATTGGACCTCAAATGGCTTTGAGAGATCCGGCAGTGTAAGCACAGGTTGAGGGATAAGCTTCTCTTTAAGCTTTTTGAAAGCATTGCTCTCCTTGGCGGACCATATATACCTAATGTTTTTCTTTGCTAGGTCATCTAATGGTCCCACGATTTGTGATAACTTTTCTATGAAGCGTCTACAGTATGCACACATACCTATAAAGCTTCTTAGTTCATGCAGATTCCTTGGATTAGGCCATCCTTTTATTACCTCTAACTTTGATGGATCCATTTGGATGCCATCTTGAGAGATAATGTGACCTAAATACTGAATCTCTTGTAAGAAAAAATCACTTTTCTTTCGATTAATATAAAGTTTATTCTCTTGTAAAACTTGAAATATTACCTGGAGGTGTTGCTTGTGTTCGTCTAATGAATTAGAGTAGATGATTATATCATCAAAGAAAACTCTAGTACTATCCATCAAGGGGTTGAATGTGGTTGGGGCATTGGTCAAACCAAAGGCATGACAATGTATTCATAAAGACCAAACTTAGTGCGAAATGCGGTCTTTACAATGTCTTGATCAACTATCCTTATTTGATGGTAGCCACTTTTTAGGTGAATTCTACTGAAGTAGGTCGACCCTTGTAGCTTATCAAATAGGTCTCCTACCCGTGGAACCGGAAACCTATTTTTGATAGTGATCCTATTTAGTGCTCTATAATCGACACACATATGATATGTGCCATCTTTCTTTTGCACTAATAGCACGAGTGAACAAAATGGAGATGAGCTAGGCCTAACCATGCCCTTCTGAAATAACTCATGCACTTGCCGCATAATCTCCTCTTGTTGAGCTTGAGAAACTCAATAAGGAGGTTTATTAGGCAGTGAACTTCCTGGAAGAAGTTCAATTACATGGTAGTTCACAAGGGATGTCGTCAATAAAAACATCTTGAAATCCCTTGAGAAAATTGGATAACTCTAATTCCTTCTGATTGTTTATATTTTCTTTTGCTAAAGCATTAGGTTCATTTTGAGAATCTTTGACAAAAATCATGTACATGGAAATAGAGCTCTTTAATGACTTATTGAAAGCTTGTGTATGTACAATGGGTATGGTGTTACCCAACTCTTTGGCATCTATGTACATATCTTTTTCCCTGAACCTAAAATAGATTTTCCTTTCATGGAATTTAACATTGGCAGCTATGCAATCAAACCATGGTGCCCCTAGGATTACATCCTTGTGCTTGAGAGGAGAGATAAAGAAGTCCTCTTTGTCCACATAGCTTTGGACATGGAGCCTCAATTTCCCGATTAAGGGAGTGACTGAAGCTTCTTGCCCCTTGAAAGCACCATCAGCGGGTAGGACATCTCCCATCTCATAGGCTTGGATGCCTAGCTTGGTGGCCAACTCTGTGGATATGAAATTGTGAGTAGAAGCAGGGTCAAAGAGAATAAAAGCATCATGTTCTCTTACCTTTGCCCAAGCATGGCATAAAAGAGATCCTTTCTGGTGAGCTTCCTCTTCTTGGATTTCAACCAAGGTAGTTCTAGGAGGCTCATGGCGGGTGTTCTTTTAGGGGCAAGCACGGTACGCATGCGCTTGCTCGTTGCATTTGAAACAACGGTTATCCTTGTGATAATACTCAAGCTCTTCAAGAGAGAGTTTGTTTTTGTGTAAACCCCCTTCTCCTTAGCTTTGTTGTTATTGGAATTGCCCTTAGGAGACTTTTGGATATTGTCCTTTCCCTTAGGCTCATTGTTACGGTCCTTGTTCTCCGTGGGCTTAAGATTTCTCTTAGCCCCTGTTTGGAAATTGATTTGTGAAGCCACCATGGTATGGTTTATGACTGTAGATATGGTGCGTGGCCTTTGGGAGTTGACATACTCCACCATATCTTCAGTTAGAACCGCAAAAAATTGTTGTTTTTGCTCTCCAAAATCCATCTTTTTGAAGACAATGGCTTTGAGATGTAAGTCCCAAAACTTGTCTACATATTTGTGAATGGATTTGTAGGGAGAGAGCTTCAAGCTTCGCCATTCGGTGAGTACTTTGTCTTTAGCATTGGTAGCCAAAAACTGCTTCATGATGGAAGCTCTTAAAGCTTTCCATGTTTGTGGAGCTTCACCGTTTGCTCATAGGCTAGACCACTATTGCCTGGCGGACTTTCAAAAATGCATAGCTAAATGGCGTAGCTTAGAGGACTCCGTGAAGCCGTCATCTCCAAACGCCGCATTGAATTGTTGGATAAAGGCCAAAACTTTGTCGTAGCACCAAAGGTGCCATCGTAGGTAAGGAAAGAGATGTTCTTTCCTCCCTCTTCCACGTGGCATAGGATTTCCTATGGCCTCTTCTTTTTGGTGGTTCAAAAGTTGCACCATCGCTTTCTTCAAAATATGAAGAATTTGAGGAAGATGGAGAAGGGGGTGACCTCTTTCTCACCTTGTTCCTCCTTGTCTACACCATTACTTTCTTCATAAGAGGAAGAGGATGAAGAAGATGGAGAAGAGGGTGACCTCTTTCTTGCCTTTTTCTTCTCTTGTTTTCTGTCATCCCTCTTTGAATTATGGTGTGGAGAAGTGTGCGATGGTCTTCTCCGTTTAGGAGGTGATGGAGAGCATTTGCCCGTCGTCTTCGTGGAGCCATCTTCACCGAGGTGGCAGGAGACTTACTTATTTCTCGTTATTTTGGTGGGGGCTCTTGAGTTCTCCTTTGGGAAGGAGATGCGTTGTCAAGTAGTAAATTTTTGAGTCCTTCGTACGGATCCTCTTCTTCTCAAATCCGAGAGAGGCCTCTTTTGGAAGTCTCACAAGGAGGCTTCCTAGGTACTCTCTCTTCATGGTGGGACGTAGATGCCATTGCACTTCACTTTGGAGGGATGGATTGCCCATGGCTTGTTGAAGCCTAGAAACAAGGTAGTTAACAAGCATAGGGGCATCATTAGTAGCCTGCTCATTGGCAAAATCAAAGTTATCAACATTAATTTCACTCTCTTTACTATTCTCAGCCATTCTAACAACTTTTAGGTGTAATATTTTAGGTGTACTTTGGCACTTCAAGCCCTAGTTACTGCTCCTCTTTACCCCTTTAGAAAAGCACTCAAGCTACTGTACCCGTGGCTCGAATATCATTAATTTCAAGGAATAGAAGAGAGGGTCTTTCAACACCAAAACAGTACCGGCTCTTGTCGAGCTTCTAATAGCTCAATAGTGGTTAAGCCGTAGGCAAGCCCCGTAGGACTCCACTATTAAGACCATACCTCCCGACGGTGATGCCCCATTATCTGCATGAAACAAGCGCACTGCAAGGCTCAAAAATCCCCATTCTACTTATTCAATTGCAATTAATAATACCAACCATTTATAGTTAGCCTGAGGACCTCCCTTCTTGAGCAAGAAAAGAGAAACCTTGCGCTCTGATACCAACGTAACATTTAATGGCCTAGTAACTTATGTGTAGCGAAAAATAGCATTAACATAGTGAGCATTTCATTAGAACAGATTCCTAATGAGCATAGCAAGAGTGCTCGGATGGAAAGAGCAACAAAAAGCATAACACCTAGTTAGATAGACATGAACAATACTTCAAAAAGAGAGAGAAATTAATCTATTGACAACAATTGAGGACCGGATTTACATGGAGCCGGTTCCCCCTCCAAAAAGGCTTTGTATTATAGGTTTCCCCCATCAACGGAGACATTTTACGATACATACTTTGTGTTCCTTCAATATCTTGCTGGTGCAGTGAAGATGGTGTCAGGCCAAGGGCCAGGACGCACATGCGGTCAAGGGGTGCTATATTTAGAGACTAGGAGTCTATATATGGCACGGTTGGGTGGAGAGTTGCATGGTCCAATCCCCTCTGTTCTCACATTGGTATCAGAGCATGTAGTATGGTTTGTTCCAACATGTTCAAAAGTCTGACATGAGGACACTCCCTATTTTCTCCCTTAGTACCTATGAGCTTTTCCAAGTTCTCATGCGAGCTGGAAATCTAGGTCACATCTTCATGGAAAGTTGCACTGAGGTTTTCTTGCATGTTTCCAGTACCTTCAAAAAGTCTAAAAATTGGTTATGCCTTTAGACACCTCTTCGTTGTGGTTACTCCTTTAAAGTACTCAAGTGAGTTATAAATTGAGTTAGATACAAGTGGTTGCAAAAGGAAAACAATGTTGAAAATCAAGATGTTGCTCTTGGTTTCATTGAACCTCCTCAGTGCACCAAGTATCGGTCATATGGACAATTGGCCCGCCTATGGGATGCCAATAAGAAAAACATCAGTGCTCTTACGAAGAGACTACCACTTGTGTTTTCAAGGATGAAAATGCTTCTCCAAGGGGGGAGTAATGTCAGGTCAAGGGCCATGCCAAGGTCCAGGACGGACATGCGATCAAGGGGCGCTATATTTAGAGACTAGGAGTCTATATAATCATCTCAAGCATACTTTAATGAATTTCTACCATGCTTTTTCTATCCCTATCATCTAGCGACATCAAATGAAAACATGTCTAGTTAGCAAAAAATGCATCTCGCTTCATAGAGCAATGATAGACCTACCAATAGAAAGAATATAAGTGAGCCTTATACACTTTAAACAATATTGGTTTATACTTCCCACATAGCCTCCTACAAACTAAAAATTAGAGCTCAAGAATCATCGGAAAGCATATAGAATAGGAGCAACAGGCCCCCAAAGGGAACCATTTTCTTTTGCATTGTATGGCAAGTAGTGCAACTACCTACTAACATTAAGCAATCATGACACAATAACCTTATTTTTAATTATGCGCCATGAATTTCAAGTGATCCTATCCAAAAGACACGACCAAGACAATGCAATGGTGGGCCAATCACCACACTTAAGAATAAAAAAGAATACGGTGGCTAATACCACAGATGATGCCAAGTCATGGGGTGATGATGCAAATTCAAGAAGTGGAAGAGCAATGGCCACAAGCCTTATGGGAAACAATCAAGAACAGAAAAGATGGTAGTGCAACCTTTAAGTATGCACTATCACAAAGATCAATAAGGATCACAAGCTCCACCCTGGAAACATACAATCTCTATACAGTGATGAAGAAACAAAATCATCTGCTCAGAGCAAACCTGAAATATTGAAGACTTTGTCGTCTTTCATAGGAGAGCATGAAACGAAGTCGGAGGTCAAGGTAGTGCCTTCTCAATGGAAGCCAATTCCAAAGATGATGGATAACAAGAACCTTCATGAACTAATGTCAACTCCTATATAGTGTAGGATAACTCTCTTAGAGCTATTACATATTAGACTGCATCTATGGGGAGAAATGGGCAAAAACTTGGAGAGGATGGGGTTGAAAATTCATCATCAAGACACTTGCATAGATGGCCACATGGATAAAACAACACCAAAAAACCAAAGGCTAAACCAGTACATATAAACAAGGAGGTTGATTATTATGAAGGAGAAGAGGGAAACATCACCTTGCCATTGGAGCACAAAGGATTGAAAACAATTGCTATACTAGATAGTGGGGCTAGAGTGGCCATTGCCACAAAAGAGATATTGGGAAAATGGAGAAGAGCAACTCTAAGAAAAACACAAATTAAACTACTGCTTGCGGATGGATATGTAGAGAGACCACTGGGTATGTTGGAACAATCATAATATCCTCATGCGGAATAGAGTACATGCATACCTTTGCCATAGTAGATTTTGGTAGTAAGAGCAACAATTTTGATGTCAATTTGGGGAGATTGTTCATGAGTCAACTTAAGATGGTGCAAGATTGGGGCTATAACCATATCTACTTGCAACACAAGGAGGTTACAACAAGAATCTATGTCAAGGACCATAGTTATAGAGATGCTAGTCAAAAAAATATATGTCCTTTAGTTTAGTGAGAAGACTTTGTCGAAATCCGGATCAACTGGCTTAGATGGACATACATGTAGAGTAATTTAACTCAACAATGGTCAACAAGAAGGAAATACCTTCATGGCTACAAGCCAAAGCATATCTTTGGATGTGTGGAGCGTCCGAATGCGAGAGCTTGGTTAGAGAAGAT
Source organism: Adiantum capillus-veneris (assembly GCF_014529385.1). Lineage (NCBI taxonomy): Eukaryota > Viridiplantae > Streptophyta > Polypodiopsida > Polypodiales > Pteridaceae > Adiantum > Adiantum capillus-veneris. Next base: position 3,202,443 of record NC_140951.1, read on the forward strand.
TGAAATTTAGAGAGACCATTAGAGGATAAAGACTATATTCTAGAGCCATTTCTAGAAGAGTTGTTCAAACCTTTTGGCTGGGATCAAATACTAGCTACTCTAGATGTATGCATGAATGAAACAACCCCAACAAGATTTTGTGAGAAAGAGGGCTTTGAAATAGCACCCTTCCATATGGTGAGTGTTATCTTGGAAACAAGATCAGAGATCAAAGACCTGAAAACACCTAAAACAATTAAGTGCAAGCATGGTTCATGAGATTTCCATTAGAGATCTGAATGACAAAAATGACAAAGAATTACAAGATTCAAATGATGTTCTTGAGATAGATGACGAGGAGGAGCTATTGAGTAAGTCTGAAAGTGAAATAAAACCAAACCAAAAAGAGGCGACCTTCTATGATTTTCCTAACCAGAAATCCAGGAGACAAGAAATATACCAAGCAAAATGAGCGAGGAAACAAAAACACATGCAAGGACAACCCATGCCTCTTTTAAAGAGCAAGACACAGTATTTGATGCTCATATGAGCAATAGATTGTGTCAAAGACATTACAAGAGGATACACAAAACCCGCTTCACCAAAGTAAACCCTAGGAGCAACAGATTGTGTCAAATACATTACAAGAGGATACAAAAAACTTGCTTCAACAAAAATAAACCCTAAGAAATGAAGCAAGGTGAGACCCAAGGACACAACTACTGTTCGGGGCTCCATCGTTGCATATCTCCAATGACCAACTCAATCAGCTACCCGGCTAGGGCATGGAAACACTCACACGATCAGTGAGCTAATCATGGCAACACGAATGGTTGAATCTATGAGGTGAGCTTCTTGGCCTATGGAGGAGCTAAGCCACAATGATGGGCAATCTCCACATCCACTTCTCTTCACCTCTAATCAACCCAATCACACACACTAACAATTGCAAGATGCACACAACACTAATCCTATCATGCAACACACTAATCGCAAGCACACACATAGAGATCTATCAAGCACCACACTCCAATCAAACCTACATTCACGCACAAGCAAAAGAGGGCAATCACACAAGATTAGAGAGGGATTAACCACTAATTAGTTAAGATCTAGCTAATCTAAGCATCATAGGCAATCATAAGAAGCATGAGAGAGGCATAGTGAAAGAGAATGAATCATTGATTAGTGTTAATCAGGTCTCATGAGCAAGGAGAAGCTCAAGGACTCCATAGCCACACACCGCAAGAGCTCTCACCAAAGAGTGCTCTCAACAAATGAGCTTGAGAACCCTAATTTATTTTACACATTGCCTTATATACCTAGGGTAAAAATATGCAATGTTTGGGCACCCAAGGCTTTTAGGGCTCCACAACTTACTGAATCTGCTACCTAGGCACACTAACTGACCCGTTCTTTATAGCTTGAAACTCCCTTTCAGCCCGTAACACATTCAAATATTACAATGGCTTGAAATAAATCGGGAATCTACAATACATGACCATTTTGGGAAAATGTGTAAATCCAATCTTTACTGCTTCTTCATGTTGGTCTTCGATGTGTATTTGTATGTCTTCGGTCTTTAGCAGCTTCTGTTAACTGACATCGACTCAGTTAACACTGACACATCATCAAGGATGACAAAAATCGAGCGCAAACAAGGATACTAAAAATTGAATCAAACCTTGAAAGAGGTTTGGACCACTAAAATGGAGAGTGAAGAGAACTAAAACATGGACAGATTTGATGCACCTCTCAATACAAAAAAAATACATGATCCAAAAATTGAAAGTTCATGGTTCAACAACCAATGCAAGAAATTAAAGGATCAACGACATCCTATGATGGAACCGAGAAGGCCAAGTGCATAGACATAGTTGAAGCATGAGAGGAATTGAAGCCGGCATACATTGCCACTGACCTCACGAGGAGAAAGAGCAACTATTGATAGATACACTCAAACAATATAGAGACGTGTTTGCATGGTCATATAAGGATCTTAAGGGTGTAGATTCAAGCATTTGTCAACATACCATACCCCTTAAGAGCGATGCAAAGCCTTGCAGACAACGTCCCTATACATATAAACAAAACCTTTGTTAAAAAGATAAAAAAGGAGATAGATAAGCTTAAGGAAGTAGAATTTCTCTATGAAATCCAACACACAGATTGGGTGTCGTTGATTGTAGTAGTTCCCAAGAAGAACAAAATATTATGTGTATGTGTAAATCTCAAAGAGGTAAACACAAACCACTATCTAAGACAACTATCTCCTCCCAGTTATTGATCATGTGATTGAGCAAGTTATAGGCAAGGATGCGCATAACTTTCTTGATGACTTTTCAGGCTACAATCAGCTTGCTATAAAGTCAGAGGATCATCATAAGATAGCCTTTGCTATAGAATGGGACATATTTGCTTATAGAGTGATGTCATTTGGCTTAACCAATGTACTTGTCACATTCCAAAGGCTAATGAGTCATGCATTTCAGGAATATATAAGACAATTCTTAGAAATCTACGTGGACAAATGATGTGTGCATTCCCTTGAGAAATGAGTACATAGAGAATTTGAAGAAGATCTTTGAGGAATGCAAAACCTATTGCATCTGTTTGAATCTAAAGAAATGCGTCTTCATGGTAAGACAAGGAAAAATTCTAGGGCACATTGTGTCCAAGAACGACATTTCGACTGATCTTGAGAAGATTCAAGTGATTGTTTCTGTATCAAGACCAACAAAAGTTAGTGAGGTACAAGCCTTTATGGTCCATTGCAGTTTCTATAGAAGATTCACCTATATATGTACAATTATTGCCAAACCTCTTTACGCTCTTATCACAAAATTTGAGTGGACCGACGAATGTGAAGAAGCATTTGAGTTATTGAAGTAGAGATTGTTTTTTTCTCCAATTTTGAAATCTCCTAATTAGACTAGAATCTTCCATGTCCACATTGATGCATCAACCTATGTTATAGGATGCATTTTAGCACAACATGGGGAGAACAACATGGATTTTTCCATTTGTCACTCCAGCAAACAACTTAATAGTGTAGAAGAAAATTACGTGACCACAGACAGAAGGAATATGAATGGTCTATGCTATAAAGAAATTCAAATATTACCTTCTCGCAAACAAGTTTTGGTTTTTTGTGGATCATCAAGTACTGCTATACTTGGTGAACAAACCTTGCAATAGACGTATTTTTTTATGGTTTATTATATTGCTTGAGTTTGATTTCACTGTAGTAGTCAAGAAAGGAATCACATATCAAAGGGTTGACCATTTGTCTAGATTGACACACGGGGAAGCACCCAACGGAGTTGATGACGACTTGCCAGATTCTTATCTTTTCAACATTGAAATGGTGCCAAGGTGGAGTGAACATGTCATACTTTGCTCACCATTGGATCACTATAGATTGAGAGGTAGCCATCAATCATTAAGAAAACTCAAACACTAGTGTTGATAGCTGAAAGACTATACAAACAAAGAACTGACGGTATATTGAGGCTATGTATAGAGCCAACGGAGAAAATGTGTACTTGAGCCCAACTCATGTGGAAAGCGCAAACATTTCAAAAATTGATGAGACTTGGTGTATACTTTCTTAGAATGCAAAGAAGTATTCATGATGACCACCCACTAGTTGTAGACCTACATGGTAGGGTTTTGTTTGGCACATGTTGTTAGTAACAAGGGTGCAACATGGTCTATGAACTCATGGAGTTTGGTTTAGCTAGTGGGGAGGAGGGTTTATGAGGGTCCCTCTCACTCATGTCACTGAGTGTTTACAGTTCTCTCAACACACAAGTACATATCGTCCTTGATGGATGTCCTATTTCTTAACGTCATTATATGAGACATATTACATATGTGGAGAATATGAGTCTCTAGGACTGACACTGTTACCTTTTTACTCAATTATGTGTCACAATAGACTCCCTAGGTGCAAATCAAATCCGTTTCATAGACCATTTTGAGCACGTAGTGTCAACAACAATTTTAGTGGCCAAAAATTGTTGGATACCTAGTTTGACTTCGTAAGGTTACAAGCCACTATAAGGTCTGAATCATCGTAATCATGCAGAATGAGGTTTTTAATGCATCCAAGAGAGATGAAAGAATGTGTACTCCTAGAATCAATCAATAAGGTAAAATGGTTACCTTGATACTCTGCTAGGGTTTGAATTATTGAAAATCGTTTATTCACTCCCTGATGTTCGATTGCAGCATGAACATATACATTTGCTTGATTTCCTTCAATTCCAGCACCTCGAGCTCTATAAGATTGAGCTCTTCCATGAGGTCTTTGATTTCCTCCTCCTCTTGGACAAGGTTGACGGTTGAAGTTATTCCCATTGTTGTTTCCATTGGATGGTGGGAATAGTCACTAGACAAGGATTCAGATGGATGACTGGGCTCGTAGTTACCAAGGCTAGTTACTGTAGTAACTGACACAGTGGACAATAAGTCAAAGACCCAATCTGGTGGCTATAAACAAGGCCCACTACTCAGTTTGTGGGTTACACTTCCCACCTTGTTCCACTATCACATAGTCTAGTGTCTCGAGCTCATATGCTCTTGTACTCTTTTGGCCATTATGCCCAGAGTTAACTTTGGCTCATACTCTTGTACTCTAGTATACTGTTGTGAATATATATTTCATTCATCTCATTTCAGTTCTAGTTTCTAGTTCCAGTCTAATTTCAATTCCAAACTTTGTATTTTATTTTAGTTTTGATCTAATTTGATATCTAAAGTCTTTGTTTGATATGAACTAACTATAATCGACCAACCTGGAATAGCTGTCATATGTGATTAGATCATTCCATTCTGACGATCATGGTGGCTTCAACTAAGTTTCTCTTGACAGACAAACTATCTCCCAATTGCTGTTAAGAGTTAATTGAAATTCACCATGCCACCCAAAAGAGTTCAATGCAGCAGAAGGCCAACAACCACATTCGTAGTAGATGATCTCAATTGTGTTAGCACTATCCATGAATAGTCTGATCAAGGCTCTAATACTAAGAAAGAATCTAGGAATGAGACATATGTTTATCTAGATCCAAGAACAACTGATGAATTGCGGAATTCTCAGCACTCTACTCATTCCAAGAGAAGACAGGCGGAGAGAGCAGACCTACGATCTTAATCTAATGATCTTATCAAAGCCAAAAACATTCTGATGACATTGAGGGTAGCAAGTGAATTCATAGATCAGCAAGACACAAGCCAATAAAGAAGCATGAAGTGGATACAGTGACTGAGAATGATGATAACAATTATTGGGAAGCTGAACAAATCATTACCATAAGAGATGGTTCAAGGACACGAAACTAGTTCAAAAAACTAGAACCAGTCATCATGAATGTTCTAATGATCTAAAGATTTTGTTTCCAATCTTCAAGGGGGGGAAGAAAGACGATTGAGACGTACACATTCAGACATTTGAATAATACTCTGAGCTTAAAGATATAGACGAGGATGAATGGGGAGAATATTTTCCTCAGACATTGAAGGAGGTAGCTAGAAAGTGGTACTACCATTATCTAGCCTACCAACTCAGATCCTATAACAAGTTAATTAAAGCATCTTGCATGGAGTATTTAGACAACAGAGGAGATGAGGACATACTATGTGAGTTGGATAAAACAAAGTAAGGCAAATTGTCGGTCAGAAGTTATGTAGAGAAGATCAAGGAACTGGACATACAATTACAGGAACCTCCGTCAAAGAAGAGGATGAGAGCGTGGTTCCTTAATGGATTTAGGAGTAAGAAGTTAGGAGAAAAGGAATTTCTAGCCCCCGCACATCAACTAAAGGGAGAGTCTAGTACAACTTCCAACCCATCTGAGAGTGATTCAGATGGAAAAGGTAAAGGCAAGAAGAAAGGGTTGTGGACCGAAAATCTGGAAGAAATGTCCAAGCAAATTTCTGAAATGGCCCAGACAAGATCTTCAATAAAAAAAATGGAGATCTTGTGTTCAAAATGCAAAACAAGAGAGCACAAATCTGATGAATTCTCATAGTGCACATATTGCAAGGCTTATGGACATGTATGGAATAACCGTGGGATGAGGAATAAGGAATCATCACTTCAAGAAAGGAAAGGACTCATCAATGATTGCATTGACGAATCCTAAAGAAGTGAAAGCAAAACAAGAGAGCACAGATCTGATAAATGCTCAGAGTGCACATATTGCAAGGCTTATGGACATGTATGGAATAACTCTGAGATAAGGATTCATCACTTCAAGAAAGGAAAGAACTCATCATTGATTGCATTGAAAAATCCTAAAGAAGTGAAAGCATATGGGGCAAGTGACTCCAAAGAAAATGAGACTAGTACGAGTACTGGTGGTGGAAGAGGCTAATACCAATGGAGTACTGACCGAGGTAGGGGCATAGGTGACTTTGGGAAATAGAGCTTAAAATGCTATACTTGTGGGATATATGGTCACTTTGCAACTCAATGCCCGGAGGCTGCCAAACCAAAAAGAACATGAACGGGCACCCGAACAACTAGTGCCAATAAGGGTAGTGACAAGAAGCAAGGGTGTAGTAATTGAGGAGATTTTAGAAGAAACTGAGAAGAAGTAGATTGCTGAGACCAAGAAGTCCAAACAACAAAGAGCCACATGAAAGGCAAAATCCAAACAGAAAGTAGTTGATGAATGGTAGGAACAACGAGAGCTAGCAACCAAGAAGATTCCAAATTAGCCAAAGTGATTAGATGCTCGTGCAATTCAGAAGCTACAACCTCAATCTTTATGGGCTCAGAAAGAGCAACACATAAGCAATCAGGGGAGAAGGCATCATCTAGATTGGATGAATTCATGATAGATGTAGTTCAGGGTCTGGCTGAAGAAGTAAGTCAAGTCAGATCAAGCTTGATTGAAGCTGAAGGAATTGACCTGATGAAGGATCAGTCAAAGAGTCCATCACAAGCTCAAAGAGAGAAAATCAGCTCAATGGATCGGTGAAAATAACCAAATGGAGGAAAGATCTTCAAGTTCAAGAAGTAGCTTTGGTAATAAGAAAGACGAGATATATGTCAAAGTCTATGAAAGGATTTAGAAGTTGACTGTAGAGTTGGATGATATCAGACAGACATCATCAAAAGCTACTAAATTTATTAGATAAAAGCAAAAAGCAAAAGCTAAAGTGAGAGCAATGGACTTGGCAGCCATTAGGAATGATGAGGTTCATGCTATTTAAGTTGATTATAAGCTAAGGAAGTAGTGAAAACCATTTTTTGGCGTATTAGGTAGACCATGGCTAAAAACTGCTGGTGCATGATTACGCCAACTAGACACTGATAATCAAGGGGTCCAACATGAGAATCCAGATTAAGACATACAACACAAGGAGTTGGAAAAAGGTTTTGAGGCCTGAGGAGATTTGTAAGAAATATGGTACCAAGAAATTGAAAGGATGTTAGCCTCAATGAACATTTTTTCTCTCAGAGAGATAGAACCCACTGCTGTCTTGATGGACAAAGAGCAGGCCGATAGGCAAAGGAAGTAGTACCTAGATCAGTTCACATAGTTGAACATTAGGGAAAGAACAATGCAGCTGGATTGGCGTCCACTAGACTAGTAAGGATAGGAGAAACTCAATTTTAGATCAACAATAAAGCTCAGTCAAAAAAATATAGAGAGATGAGAACCAGCTACTGAAAGAATAGAGATGGAGCCTAGCCTGGCAAAGCTAGGCAACCCATTCAATGAATATGCAACAGAAATTTGTACTGAAAAGGAGACAAAATCATTGACCAAAAGGAAGGGAGGAGGTCCAAACTGGTTACTCCCAGATGACCAAGAAGTGGAGGAATGGAATCTCGACACAAATGAGAACCCTAAAGTGGTCAAGATCAACAAGCATTTAAAGCAAGATATTAAGGAAAAGGCATATCTTTATTTGAAAAATACAAGGATGTATTTTCATGGTAACACACTAACTTGAAAAGGTGTTGATCTTGATGTGTGTCAACACAGGATATTATTGAATCCCGATGCCAGATCAGTGAGAGTGCAGAGATACAGAATGAACCCTAACTATGCTAAGAAGGTCAAGGAGGAGATTGATAATCTCCTAAAGGTAGGGTTCATCATTGAGGTTGCAAGCAATGATTGTCTATTTCCAATTGTAAGGGTTCCTACAAAAAAATCAAAAGCTAAGAGTTTATGTGGATTACAAGAAGCTCAATGCTCAAATTATCAAAGATTCCTTTTCACTCCCACTTATAGATATGTTACTTGATGAGATTGTAGGCCATGAGATGTATAGCTTTATGGATGGCTATATTGGCTACAATCAATTGCAAATAGCACCCAAAGATAGAGCCAAAATAATGTTTATCACTAAATGGGGAGCATTCATGTACTTAAACCTGCCATTTGGACTTTATAATGCTCCAGCCACTTTTCAAAGGTGTATGATAGATTTAGTGAATTTTTGCACAAGTTTCGCATCTGCTCTTTTTGAAAATGGTTTTTAAGAGATGCAAGGAGAAGAGGATTTTCTTGAACCCATTCAAATCAGTTTTCATGGTACGAAAGTGTTAGCAGCTTAGCTAACATAGGATGATCTAGAGACACAATGAGGATGTATTACTTTTATTTTTTCATACACTCTCGACACTTATAGCCTGAGCCATTGTAATTTATTGATTCCCAAATCAAGTGCTTTATTGAAAATGTATTTATGAGTCTATTCTAGCGGGGTTATAAGCTTCTAGATTGCAACTCTTGATCCCTCAATTCCTTATTTTTGACCTAAAACATTATGGGAAAGGTATAAAAGCCGAATTTTGTAAGGGTTTGCCAAGTTTACTTTGGATAATGAAGCGATGTGCATTTACAGAGAACATTGTGTATTCTCCCTCTTCTGAAGCTCACATCTCCCTCACAGATGGTCTATTTGAAGTGCCAATTCTTGCATTGGATTCACAGGTGAAAGTTCTACGTGGAATTGTAAGTTTCTTCTGACAAATATTTGATTTTGTTGTCACTAACCTCTTCCTAAATATTCTCATAACTCACATTTTACATATCAAATTGCATACGAGGGGTAGTAGGGCATCACTACTAAGCTGATACGGGCATTCTAGATAAAAAATGGTTAGGTAAAATTTGCTCTATAGCTATCTATCATGAATTTGGAAAGTGGAAAAAAGGGGAATTTGATTGTATGGGTATGTGCTCTTAGGTGTTGTAGACTCATCCTATAAGTTTTGTCTTGTTTGGACTTCGTTTGCTTGGTGAAATGATGAGATGTCCTTGCAGTGTCGTAACTAGTTTTCACTGCCTGACATGTGGTTGAGTGTTGCTATGGATAAGTAGGGATTGAATGTGTTTTTTGAGAGTCTTACAACCTCTCGTAGCCTCCATGCACTAGTCGGATTGACTCCGTCTCACGGTATGACATTTATGTGCATAATTCTTACATAGTCATTACAATAAGATATTAGGCTTGGTAAATAGAGGGCGAAAAATTTTGGCACTGTTGTCGGAGATGTGTTGACCTAAATTAGAGAAAATTGCTGAGTTCCTGTAACGTTGTCCAAAGACTTCCTCTAGGTTTGCCTAGAGTTAAAATTCATCATTTAGAAACTGCACGGTTGAGGTATGTTGACCTTAGCTATGCAGAGGTGTCTTGGGAGTAGTCGTGCTCTTTGAGAACCTTTAGGCTTAGATTAGGTCATTTTTTCGTGGTTGATATCTTAGACTATGTTAGAGTCTGAGGATTGATGCACTTTTCAAACAAAAAACAAGAAAAACTAGTGTTGGTGGACACTACCCACTACCTTTCAGCTGATGTGATTAGGAGTAGGGTAAGTAGGAATTTAGGGAGGTTTCTGATCCTTCTCACTCTCTGATTTGACATCATTGAAGCTGCTTTCAAAAAAAATTAGAGACTTCAAGACTGAACCTTTGTAGATAAGCTAGGAAAATGAAAGAGATTAGCATTTCAAACCATAATTGATCTTGGGAAAGCCACGAGAAAGCTTTGGCAAATTAAAAAACCAACTCTAAGAGAAGATTTTAAGGATTGACCAAAACTCAGATTAATAGCTCCTTGATGATTTATGCTTGCAAATTTGAGTTTGATTAACCAAAAGTTTTTGAAATGCTCTGCTTGCAACCTGAGTGGTGATAAAAGTTCAATTGCAAGCCATAAGCTATTAATTGTGATTAATAGCTAGACCTCAAAAAATTGACTTCAGCTTCACCAAACCCCTACCAAGTAAAGACCAAACCTTTCTTGCAAGGAATATCAAGGACTGGAATTCAATTGTGTGTGAAATTTCATACTGATAGCAGTTTTGCTTCTTGGGGAGAAAATTAACAGGTTAGAGTTTCAATTTGAATCCAAATTGGGAAAAACCTTGAGATAGGGTTTATAATATCGTGCTTTTGAATTTTGTGTCACAAAAAGTTGAAAAAAGTGTGAATTTGATCAGAAGTCTATTAATCGCGATTAATACCTAATGACCTAGAAATGCAAATTTTCACATTGTGACCATACCACAGGTTGTAACATAGGGTAAAGGAACTTTGGTTCAAGTTTGAGACCATTTGGACCTATAAGTTGTCATTTGGGACAAAATTTCATCAAAGTCTAGAAACAGATGCAAAATTTTTCCCTAAGAAATTGAAAATTGAATCAAACTCCGTGAAACTTGACAATTGACTTGGTTAAGGAGTGAACATACAGTACAAGTCCAAAGAATGGGACAAAAGCATGATTCCGACCTAAGAGCTATTAATTGCGATTAATAACTTTCACTCTTAAAGGTACACTTTTTAGGATCTTCTTGGTTCAATGGTAGTAATTGAGTGCTTATGCTATATTCAAATGATTTAGATCAGTATTGCTTAAGATTTATTGTTGCATGGTATTTGATTTTGGAAATCACCCAAACCAAGGAAAAATTGTGCAAAACTTGTCCAAAACTATTGAAAATAGACACAGAGCTTGTTAGACATACACTTAACCCCGAGGAACTAGCAAAAGTGGAAAATTTTTATTTTTTGACCTAGAAGCTATTAATCACGATGAATACCTCCTACTAGCTAGAGACAACGTTTTTCACATTTTTGGTCACCTGTGTTAGTAGATTCACCATACAAGTAGCTTGAAAAATTTGGAGTCAATTACACATTATTTGTTGTTTCAAGTTGAGTATTCTAGAATTGAAGTTTGCAGATTGAAAAGGTTGACTGTTTTGACAGGATCAAGCAAGAATTTACCTCAAGAGTTCCTGTATGTCTATGTGATCCTCTAACTAACTTATACACTTTTGTTCAAATAGGAAATTGGAAGGGAATTTTGAAAATTGTTAGATTGAGAGGATTGCATGTGAAAAGGGTTAGTAGTGGTACAAGAAGCCAGGTATTCCTTTCCATTGAGAGTTCAAGTCGTTTTGTACTTAAGGTCATGTCATTTTATTACTAATCAAGGCGATAACAGAGAAACTAAGAGCAGAGTGTCCACAAAAGAAAGTGTAAATCAAGGAAGACCTTTAGAGACCATAGTGAAAGAAGTGCCAAACACTTACTCTGACTCAAGCTTCAAGATGTCTTCTTTTTTGACTCAATCAGGAACTGGGACCTCACTCAAGTTCAAGCATATTCTGACCTTCTTTAAGACTAACCAGTACGAAGTTTAGATTTATCTGGATCCTAACGGGGAGTTTTTGTAAGAGTAGATGGCCATACTATTGAGTTTGAAGAGGAGGTTAGGGTGAAGAAACAAGACGCCTTCTATATGGACCAAAATGGGGTGCAATACCTCAAGATACAAGGTCATGCTTAGGTAGACCAATGAAGACTGGAAGTTGACACTCTAATTCCAAACAAGGATGTGAAGGAAGGACCGCCATCTGACTTCACAATGGTAGTAGTCAAAAAGGGCACCACGTACCAAAGAGCGGATCATCTGTCAAGGATCATCTCAGGGGAAGCACCAAAGGGGGTAGACGATGATTTACCATATTATCTGTTCTTTATGGAAATGATTCCTAGATGATCGAAAGATCTGTATCCCAAATGACCATAGTGCAAGTAGATTCCCAAATACCACTTCCTATTACACCATGATTGATAGAGAAATCCATCCTATATTAATTGCTGCTTGGAAGACTATACTGGAAGAATAAGGATGGAATTTTGCTTTTGTGCATCAACCTAGAGGAACAAGAAAGCTACTTGAGTCAATTTCATACTACTGTGGTGGACTCCATTTTGCAAAAGACCAAAGCCTACGATGATTGACTTGGCTAGGGGTTTATTGGCCTACCATGAAGAAAGACGTTCATGATTACATGAATAGTTGCCCTCAATATAAGGAAAAGACCGCCATACCCCATGCCACCCTATTCCAAATTTCAATGACGCCACAATGGAGTAGATATCTGGTGGAATATTGGACTAACAAAACATTCCTTGAAGATATGAGTAAAAGACAATGAAGAGCAATAGAGACTAAGGTAGCCAACTATGTAATGATTGGGAACTAACTCTCTCGATGAGGAAAGGACCGACAGCTTAGGTTGTGTGCCAATGAAGAGGAATACCTTCCTATCTTGGAGCAAGCATATGTATGTCTTGCTAGAGGCCATGTCTCTCATGAAATCATTACTATATTGATGGTAGGCATTTGGTGACCAACATTGTTTGCCAATGCTAAAGAATTTGTTTGACGATGTGATTCATGTCAATGAGAAAAGATGCCAACTAGGATTGGTAGCATACCATTGCGACCTATGATGGGAGCTCACACATTTGCTAAGTGGGGTAGAGACTTTGTGGGTCCAATAAAACCACCGACATACAAAACTCAGGTGCAATATATTATTGTGGCGACGAATTACTTAACTAAATGGGTTGAAGCAAAGCCGCTAGGAAGAACGATGTTAGAACCACTGTTGCATTCATGTACGAAATCATATTCACTAGGTATGGACTTCCTATTGAGTTTGTAAGTGATAGAGGTTCTCATTTCCTTAATTAAGTGATTTAACATTTGCTAAGCGAGTTCATGGTGATACATAACAAATCTGCACCCTATCATCCTCAAGCGAATGGTCAAGCAGAACATACAAACAAGATCCTAAGCTCTGTGCTTACCAAGATTGTTAGTTCATATAGAACACACTGGGAGATGCATCTTCATTCAGCCTTATGGGCATATTGAGTTTCATTCAAAACAGCTTTGAGCACAACTCCTTTTAACTTGGTCTATGGATTACATGCAATTCTACCCATGGAATTTTTATTACCCTCTCATAGTTGCACACGAGCCGGAATGGAAAGGGCACGAGTTGTCAAAACGACTTGATGACTTTGAATGTCTCGATGAACAAAGATTAGCGTCCATTGCCCATATATATGCACAAAAACAAAAATAGAAACAATTTTTTGACTTACATTTGCTGACAAAAATTTTCAAACAAGGGGATTTGGTTCTAGTTTCTTGAAACAACATATACACAAGTTCAAGAAAAAAGGACACGGTCCTTTTGTCATTGAGGATGTTTCACTGAGTGGTGTCATCAAACTAGCTACCTTAGATGGAGTGATCATGGAAAACTGGATTAGTGGATGTCGTCTTTGTAGATATCATCTACCTTTGACTAACGACCTTTTGCAAAGAATGCATGGAGCAAAGGAATGTAAGCTTAAATGGTAGGAGGTGATTAAGGAATCCCAAGAGGAAGCACGCATTTGAGTTCTGAAACAAAAAGCAGCAAGGCAACCAATCCCTCAATTTCTACCCCTCAATACCCTCTAGATTCAAATCCTAGCAGATGATGAGGTAGAGACCGATGACGAATGGCAAGATGGATTGGATATGCGTACAATCGTAACCCTAGCAGATGATGAGGTAGAGATTGACGACGAATGGCAAGATGGATTGGATATGCGTATAATCGTAACCCTAGCAGATGATGAGGTAGAGATCGACGACGAATGGCAAGATGGATTGGATATGCGTATAATCGTAACCCTGAAGGATGGATTCAAAGTCAAAGCACTAGATGATGCGGGTGCATGAATTAATGTGATCAACTATACAATGTACAAAAAATCAACAACACAACTGTTGGAACATTGCAAAGCACAAGTAAAAGGCTACCATAAAGAGCTAACAAAACCAACACTGGGACTGATCAATCTCAACGTCTTTGTGCATGGATTTTTGTGCCCACACACCTTCATGTCCATTCCAAATGAGCATATGAATGAAGACATGGTGCTAGGAGTTCCATGGATATGCACTTACAAAGCAGTCCAAGACTAGGATGACAAAGTTCTTGGAATCAACCTTCAAGGGCAATTCAAGATAATTCAAGGCACATCCAATGGAAGTGATATATCGATGGGTATCCAAGACTCCACCAGTACCAGCAAAGTCAATCACTCCCATCACAATGGCTACAACCAGTGTTGGGGTATAAAGCCCAATGTGGTCGCCCAGGTAAGTGGGCGGGCCGCCAGGTATGTACACATATTCTTTTGTAAAAACCTAATAAGAACTCACTATGCTCTACACATTACAGTAGAGCGAGTTCACCATATCATCGTGCTCTTCTTCTCGCACTCTCTCTCGCGTCGCACTTCCGCTCGTACTCCTTCAACTGGTATCAGAGCTCAGATCGAGGCTCGGGGCAGCATTGCAGGAAGCTAGAGTCACCAGCTCAGATTGGAGTGAAATTCGACAGGCAAAGACACGGCCCCAAATCTCGTGGGTAAGCCCGAAGGGCTTGGTGTTGTCAGAATTTCATTCTGAGGTCATCTCGGCCACCGTTCGGCTTCGACAAAGGTCTGCGCATGCCATTTTCGACTACGTGGTCTCAGCGGGTGCAGATCCGACTCTGCAAATTTGGGGTTTTCAGCCTACGACTGCAGGTGCTTAGGATATCGACACTCCCAGAGTGTTGATTTGTGGCTGTCTACACATCGAAGGACGGCTCACAGTTCTTGGAGGCGTGTCACATATGACATGGGCTCATCTACACACAGACTGTAGGCGACATCCACTAGTTCATCAGGTAGCTTGTGTTTGCTGCTTGATATTCCAGATTTCATCCTGACATTGCAGGTACTTCCACATGGGATGTATTGTCAGAGATGATGTATGTCTGTTGAGGGTTTGCTGGCTGTGAGTCACGCAGCAAACAACCGCCGTAGCAGTTACAGTATACAGTGGGAAATTTATGGATGTATGACTTTGTGGGAAGTTTATGTACTGTCAGATTTACTGAAGCCTTTGTTGAGGGTCGAGTGAGGTTTTATTGAGCTGGGGGATTCTCGAATGTTGAGATCCTTTCGGTGATACAGGTCTTGGAGCGATCCCTCGAGCACCCTTAGATAGGCAGCTAGGATGTATTGACTGTGAGTTAGACAGTTGGGATTGCATCTTTGCTTTACTGCCGTTGAGGCATTGTCGCAGTCTATGCTTACAGGACAGTGACAGGATAGTGAGAGACAGTACAGGTGCAGGACAGGTTTACCCGCAGCTTACAGTGTCAGAGAGACAGTGTTTTTTAAGCTGTTTTTCGGTCTGTTTTTTGAGTACACCAGAGCCATTTTACAAAGGAGACTCTGCCGAAATTTATGCAAAATCTGAAGCTTTCTTGGTTCATTTGAGAGGTTGATATTGGTTCAGAGGTCAGTTTACAGGGGAAACTCTGCCGAATTTTTCCCAGGAAAGTAAACCACTGTGAAGCGTAGCTATGGCTGGATCACAGGACACTGCTCTTTACAATATCAAGAAGCTGGATGGAACCAATTTCCCATTGTGGAAGAAGCAGATTTGGCACGTGTTGGTACAAAAGAAGCAGATAAAACCTATAAAGCTCAAGGGGATAAAACCAGAAGATATGGACGAAGATGAATGGAGCGAAATGGATGAATTGGCACTTTCTACCATTATGCTGACTTTGGTAGAAAGCGTTTACTTCAATGTAGCAGACGAGATGTCGGCTTATCAAGCATGGTAAAAGCTGAGTGATCTTTATGAGAAGCAAAGTGCAGCTTCACAGGTATACTCACTTAAGAAGCTTGTTGACTTGAAGATGAAAGAAGGGACACCTATGTCCAATCATCTGAATGAATTCAACACAATCTATTGTCAGTTGTCAGCTCAAGGTGTCAAGTTTGATGAACCTGTTAGAGCTATGTTCCTGTTGATCACATTGCCGGAAAGTTGGGACACTTTTCGCACAGCTTTGAGTAATTCAGCACCTCCAGATGGTTTGAACATAGCAGGTGTAGAAGGAAGTCTGCTTACTGAAGAAACCAATAGAAAGACAATGGACAAAGGCAAAGGAACAGCCTTAGTTGTCAGGGAAAGGACCAAAGAAAAGTACAAGGGTGGAAAGAGGAATCAGTCTCGTAGCAAGTCCCGCAGTGCTAAAGGCAAGAGTGACATAGAATGCTACCAATGTGGCAAGAAGGGTCACATGAAAAGAGACTGCGGAGAATGGAAAGCAGAAAAAGGCAAAGAAAAAGCTGAAGACCATGGTGAGAAGAACAAGTCCTCAGTGAAGATTCAAGAAATAAATGTGACAAACACTGTTGCAGAGGATGACAGTCTAGTGTCAGGAGACATCTACTTCTTGAAGAATACAATGGACTCAGCTCTTCTTACAGAATCTGATGGAAATGCACTGAGTGACTGGATTATAGACTCAGGGGCATCACTTCATGTGTCTCCAAACAAGGAGTGGTTTACCTCTTATGTGACCACTAAAGATCATGTTCGGCTAGGCAATGGGCAGACATGTGAGATCTTAGGTGTTGGAGATGTTCAATTGAAGTTTCAGAATGGCTCTTCTTTCACGCTGAAGAATGTGAGACATGTTCCCACAATTACAAAGAGCTTGATCAGCACAGGTTTACTTGATGATGCTGGCTACGTCACCACTTTTGGACAGAACATGTGGAAGATATCCAAGGGTTCTATGACAGTAGCACATGGAGTAAAGTCTGGAGGACTTTACATGATTTATGTATCAAATGTCTCTAAAAATGTAATCAATGTAACCGAGTAGCCGAACGTTTCTTTGTGGCATAGCTGGTTAGGACATATGTCCAAGAAGGGAATGGAAATCTTGTCTCGTTCTGGTTATTTGCCTGGCTTTTCATTTAATGATTTTGAATTCTGTGAACATTGTCTGTATGGTAAGCAAACACAGCAGCCACATACGCATAGAAGCAGTAGAAGAGATACACAGTTGGCACTTGTTCATAGTGATTTGTGTGGACCTATGCCTAACCTATCTCTAGGGGGAGCTTCTTACTTTATGACATTTATAGATGATTACTCGAGGAAAGTATGGGTTTACTTTCTCAAGCACAAGGATGAAGCGTTTAGTGTTTTCAAAATGTTTGTGACACTTGTAGAGAATCAGAGTGGCAAGAAGCTTAAATGCTTACGCACTGACAATGGTGGAGAGTATGTTTAAAAGGCCTTTCAGGACTTTTGTGAGTCAAAAGGTATAAAACGTGAACTTACTGCTCCTTACAATCCTCCTCAAAATGGCGTTGCTGAGAGGAATAGGACCATACAAGAGAAGGTCAGAAGTATGTTGTCTAATGCACAGCTGTCAAATGGGTTTTGGGTTGAAGCTGTATCAATAGCTGTTCATCTTGTAAATAGATCTCCTAGCAAGGTTTTGCAGAAGGATTCAGTGCCAGAGATGGTATGGTCAGGCAAAATGCCCTCATACAAGCATCTCAGAGTCTTTGGCTGTGAGACATATACTCACGTTCCAAAGGAATTTAGGAACAAACTTGAGCCAAGAGTAGAAAGTGTATCTTTCTAGGCTATGGTAATTCTGGTGAGAAGGGGTACAGACTTTGGAATCTCGAATCCAGAAAGGTTGTCCGCAGCAATGATGTTCACTTTAATGAATCCAAATATCATTCTAAACCAGAGAGGGTTGAGGAGATTAGAAGAGTTGTCTTCCAAGAAGATGGACCTGCACGTGCAAGACAAAATGTCAGGGCTCAAGAGGAGCAAGGACAGGATAGAGTGGAACCACAGGTTGTGGCTGAGCCTGAGCCACCTATTGTGCATAGATCTGGACGTGTCACGCGACCTCCTGATAGGTTTGTTCCATCTATGAACTATGTCATGTTGACTGATTGCAATGAGCCTTCATGTTACAAGGAAGCAGTGCAAATGAGGACTCCGGGAATTGGCAATTGGCCATGCAGTCAGAGATGACAGCTCTGCATAAAAACAAGACATGGAAGCTAGTTAAATTACCATAGGGCAAAAAGGCTCTACCTTGTAAATGGGTTTATAGGTATAAGATCACTGCTCATGATAGTCAGCCAAAGTACAAAGCAAGGCTTGTTGCCAAGGGCTTTAAGCAAGAACAAGGCATTGACTTTGATGAAGTCTTCTCTCCGGTGGTCAAGATGACTACATTGAGATGCTTTCTTGCATTGGTTGCCATATTAGATTTGGTGTTGCACCAAATGGATGTCAAGACAGCGTTCTTGCATGGTGATTTAGATGTGGAAATTTACATGCAGCAGCCAGAAGGGTTTGTTGAGAAAGGCAAGGAAGATTGGGTATGCCAATTGTTAAAGAGTCTTTATGGCTTAAAACAATCACCGAGGGCATGGTACCATAAATTCCACAAGTTTATGCTTTCTCAAGGCTACAAACGTAGTGAGTTCGATCAATGTCTATATACAAAGAAGGCTAAGGATGGTAGTTGGCTGATCCTTATTTTGTACGTGGATGACATGTTGATTGCTGGCAAGCACTTGGAAGAAATTTCAGCTTTGAAGTCAAAGATGGCAAAATCGTTTGACATGAAAGACATGGGTGAGGCAAGTCATATCCTTGGTATGCGCATTGAGAGAGACAGATCAAAGAAGTTGATTTGGTTATCTCAAACAGAGTATATTGACAAGGTTTTGCAACGTTTCAATATGGAGAAGGGAAAGGCATTGAGTGTTCCATTGCCACCATATGTGAAACTTAGCAAACAAGATTGTCCTGTGTCTGAGGAAGAACAGGCTGAAATGGATAAGATTCCATATGCGTCTGCAGTGGGTAGTTTGATGTATGCAATGATTGCTACTCGCCCAGACATTGCATTTGCAGTGGGAGTAGTAAGTCGATACATGTCAAACCCAAGCAAGAAACATTGGGAGGTAGTGAAAGGAATATTGAGATACCTGAAAGCTACAAAGAGTATGTGTATATGCTATGGGAGTCAGAAGCTAAGTGTAAAGGGTTTTACAGACTCAGATTATGCAGGTGACTTAGACAACCGAAGGTCTACGTCAGGGTATGTCTTTACATTGGCTGGTGGAGCAGTATCATGGTGTTCTAGATTACAAGATTGTGTTACTCAGTCTACTACAGAGGCTGGATATGTTGCAGCATCAGAGGCATGCAAAGAATCAATTTGGCTTAATCGACTAGTAACAGATCTGGGAATCAAAGAAGAGATGCCTGTGTTATATTGTGATAGTCAAAGTGCTATACAATTGGCTCGCAATCCAGTTTATCACTCAGAGACAAAGCATGTGGATGTGAAGTATCATTTCATCAGGGAAATGCTCGAGGATAAGCAACTTCAGCTTGTCAAAGTTCACACCACAGAAAATCCTGCTGATCTACTTACAAAAGGACTTCCCTCAGAGAGATTTGCGCATTTTCGCAAGCAGTTAGGTGTAGGGTAGTACATCACTTCTCTACATCTCTTGTATATTAGCTTGTATAGTAGCTTCTCTCACACTTAAAGTACCACATTGGACTTTAAGTGGAAGGTTGTTGGGGTATAAAGCCCAATGTGGTCGCCCAGGTAAGTGGGCGGGCCGCCAAGTATGTACACATATTCTTTTGTAAAAACCTAATAAAAACTCACTATGCTCTACACATTACAGTAGAGCGAGTTCACCATATCGTCGTGCTCTTCTTCTCGCACTCTCTCTCGCGTTGCACTTCCGCTCGTACTCCTTCAACCAGTACATATAGCACTATCAAAGAATGAGATCAACTACTACAGGAATTCATCCTCAAAAGAGTTAAAAAAACACAGATTGCTTCACCGTCGGCAACACTTGAGTACACTACTCAAGACTCACCTCTTGCACCGCATAGTGTTTTTACATGCATTGACATCAGTAGCATGATAGGGTCAATCTTGGCCATGCATAGACACAATTTTATCACCTATGCACTACACAACCCGGGCTATACTCTATCGTCCTGGAGGACTCAGGCAAGGAGGGGAGGGAGACATTTTGAATTTGATAGAGAAAAGGGTAATGTTTAAAGTAATTGTGTGTTAATGTGTGAATTTTTCTAGAAAAATAAAATGAAAATGCCCTAATAACTAAGAGAATGGGGAGAACGTAATATGATAAGCCCTAGGTGTGTATATATATTGTAAATACATGTCAAAAAGCCAAAAATATTGCAAGTTTTACTCTTTTTGTGTGTTTTTGGGCCAAAAATACGTAATTTACAAAAATATGCCCAAGTACTGAAATTAGGTGTGTTTTAGTATTCTTGGGTTTGAAATTCTATTTCTAGAGTGATTTTGTCAATTTTTGCTAATTTCCCTAATAAAAAGGTAAAAAAATAAAAAATAAATGACGAACAAATTTAGATGGAAAAATGGAAGGATCATGATGACCAGGAAGCAGAGACGAATAACCATGTCAAATATTGTACAATTTTGAGGTTGGCGAACGAAAAGCCTAAATTAGGCCCACAAGGCCTGATTCTGCAAAACTTTTGGAAATGGGACAATCAAAATCCCGATTCAATTTTTTTTAAAAGAAAAGTATACTTTGCGATCTAATAGGACTATCTGGGGAGTTTGGGGGGAAATGACTCGGGAAGCATGGGTATGTATAGTCAAGGTAGGCTAAAAGCAACAATCTCATTTTCACTTGCTGAGTAAGAGAGAGCTCCAAGAGACCTTCTGGCGCACGTCTTTTGCAACTTCCAATGATTACCATAGTACACCAACCCAATGAGACATGAGGGGTAAGTTCTTAACCTACTAATGATTAGTTTTTCTCAGGTCCTTGAGGTTGGGAAAGCCAGAAAAAACCCTAGGTTAGCAAAATTCCCATGAAGAAAGCGAGTGCAAAAATGACCATACCGGCCAACTCAGTCCACCAAATATGACCAAAATTGACAGGGGGACATGGCAAAGACCTATAGAACATTCCCATGTGACTTGTTGACCAGTGTCGAGGGGGATCTATAGCTATTAATCTCAATTTTGGCTCGGAGTCAAAATTCCACAATGACTTCACAGACAGCTTCCCCATAGGTATTATAATCAATGTATGCAAGTGGAACCAAGAGCAAAACTCATTTGATGCCCTAGATACGGGAAATTGGCTTGGATGGCCACAAAGTCAAGATGACCTATGGGAGGGATTCATATGCTTGGAGTGCAGAAAGTGACCGCCACAAAAGGCAAGGCCCAAAAATTGCCAAAGTCAGAGTATCAAGTGCCAAGGGGTGCTAGCAGATCAAAAGAAGCCCAAGTAGGAGCCAAGTATTACCTGCTAAGACTATAGGACAACTTGTGGATCATCAAAATTGCACCTGGCCAACTTTTTCATCATAGGCTATTCATCACAATCAATAGGTATGAGGATAAATTTGACATCTGTTTGCACTTTACCAACTTAGCACTCTTTCACATGTTGAGTTCAAGCCAAAAACCCACTTAGTGCACAAAAATCCTTGTTCACTGACTACCAAAACACACACTTACTTTGCACCAAAGCCAAAATATAGCACAAAACACAACTATGTGTCCAAAAATAATAAAACCACATTTAGTACTTTGAGACATCATGACCAAACACCCCATAACTTCAAAGTTCCAAAAATTGAATCTCGCTATTAATCACAATTAATAGCTCAGGAGTTAAAAATGGTAAGTTTTGGTCATCACCTACTCCTACATACTCTCACTAGCCCACACATTAGCTTTCAAGACAAATGGACATTCCAAAATTGTGCATCATCCTTGTTCATTTTCAAAGACCTTCAAGCCAAAAACTAATTAGAATCTGATCTTCTTGTATCCAAGTGCTTGCAAAAGTGAAATCCTATCATTATACAATGTCTTCCACCCAAGTGCATAGACAAACCCCAAAAATGAAGCCTAATGGGTGAAATAGCTATTAATCGGGATTGAAAGCCCAATATGAAATTTTTTGTCCAAGTGTTTTTGAAAAGTTCACACAAGTTTGTTTTTGTAGCTTTTGGTGATGATATTTTGGCTCTCAACTTTGAAATGGTTAATCATAATTCATAAGGGGCACAAGGCCATAGTCCTACTTTGAAATGTACTTAATTGCAAATTTTTGTATTCTTGTACCCAAGATCAATGCAAAGCTCACCGGCCCTAGCAAAAAATAAGTCCATGACGCAGTGATTGCAAGAGCTTCCCCCCTACCACCTGCAAGAAGAGTCCATACAAAGAAGACCTATACAGGACAAGAGCTGCTCAAGAAACATCACGTGGCAATCTTCCATAGAACCTTCAAGACACCAAAAGGAAAGGTAGTGGAAATGCAAGTAATTCCAAGAGAAATATATGATGTAGCAAAGGAGCCTGAATTGGTTGAAGCACGCAGGCAGCTCGTGTTACTAGATTACTATGAATTGCCACCATGTGGAGTGGATTTCCAAAGAGTGTATGAACTCCAAAGCCCCATTCAAGAGGATAGCACAGCCAACAGGTTGACAGATCCAACAGGACAAGCAATAGAAGTACAGATTATTAAGGAGATTATTGTAGAAGCCCTAAAGTTGCCCACATCAGGCAAAAAAGGGAAAAGAAAAGGATAGGCGTCTTCTTTAGAAATACACCAGTGGCAACATTTACCGATATGGTCCAAAAAAATGATGTCAAGGGAAAAGAAAAGGATAAGTGTCTTCTCTAGAAATACACTAGTAGCAACATTTACCGATATGGTCCACCAAACCAACTGAAGACCCATCTCGTCTTTTCACTCAACATTTCCATATCACAACAAAGAAGCCAAGCAGGTACACACTTTCAAACCATGCAGTGGCCTTGGATTTTACAACAGTTTTGAAGATCAAGTTACCGACGCCCTTCGACCATGCCAGATATGTCCTCAATGCACTCAAGGGCACAAAAAAGAGCACATGCATCAAGTACTTGGGAGTACTAGAAGTCCTCACAAGGACAGCCTACCATGCGGTGGGGTGACAAACAAATTACCACCTGCTCTTGACCACAATACATGGCTCATCATTGGAGTCATGATTGAGGACGAAAAGCAAGAAGAATTGAAAGAACAAGCATCCAAATGAGGCAATCAACCAGGGGAAAGATCTTGCCTTCTAGAGAAGAAAGTGAAGAAATCGATGAGGGACAAGGCAGTGAATTTGATGGGGATAAAGCTTCAAAAAGTGCATTTGAACCCTTGCAGATTGAAGAAGAAAATAAAAGAAAGGCTAAAGGAAAACAAAAGCTGGGATGAACCTGCTGTCAAAAGAAGAAAAGTGCCAACACCTGTAATCATCCAAGAACCAACACAATGAGTTGCCCGTCTCAAAAGAGAAGCCTTTGAAAGGGAAAGGGGCTTGGCAAGAAACTTTGAATAATTTTGGAAACCAAAGCGTCTAAGCTTCAAACAAAGAATCCTATGTACCATTTTGGCCAAGATCCCCACACAACCTTAAACAACTCTACAATAAGGAAGAAAAAGTATGATGGGAAGGGCAAGCAAGAGCCACCACTATGCCTTCACTTCCTTTAGAAGCTCAAGAAACCACAAGGTCCCCCTCACCCATCAATGAGACACAAAGACATGAAGAAACCCCAATAGAGAAGAATCGAGAGCCTGAACAAGTAGCTCAAGAAGAAATACTTAAATAGGAAACAACACAAGAGATAGATCAAGTGGGCCAATTAACGGTGAAAGTAGAAGCAAAATATCAACAAGTAGAAGAGGTTCAAAAGATGACATTGCATCCACCACAGGAAGTTGAAATAGAAGTGGACCAAGTATCCAACCCATCACAAAGGAAACATTGGAGGGAGTGGCTCAAGATAAAGATGAACAATAGGAAGAAGCCTCCACGTCTTGAACACAAGGCTTAGAAGAAATTGATGAATACAGGCAATACACACACCATATAATAGATAAGCTGAAGAGTGAAGTGTACCGATAGCAAAAGCACATCCAACTTGCGGCAATTAATCAACAACTAATGGAAGACATAATACAAGTTGCAAACACACTTCTAGAGGAGCACAAGGATCTACACAAAGACATTACAAGTAGAGATACAAAGGCTCTAGGAGGCCAACACAAAGCAACAAGCGGACCTCTCCAAAATGACAAGGCTAGTGGAGCAGTTGACAGTTGTAGGAGAAGGTCAAGAAAAGAAGATCAAAGATTTAGATTCAACCATACTTGATACCAACACACGTGTACAATGGTTAAAATGCAATTGGACATCACAAACATCCAAGTGGCTCAGAAAAAGGCTAGAACGAAAGATCAAGGTGAGCTGCTAGACATGCTAAAAGCAAATCCCACAGTGGTTACCCTTCAAGGATCCAATCTCGCCTACCAGGAATGGAAAAGTAGTGTAAAGATGTAGAAACATAACTGAAGCTAGAGCGGATGTAGGGGAGGGAACTTTCCCCCAGTTTCATGAACAAAGAAGAAGAGTATCAAAGGCAAAGAGCAAAGCTTCAAGGTGAGTTGGACATAGAGGTACATGGGAGATCTTTGTTTCCGATGAGTATAGCCGAGACCTACAAGAATCTTTAAAAGATTAAGGAGGATATATCCATCTCGTAACCAAGGGAAAAGGATGCTACTAACAAGCACATAAGGGCCTTAGCTTTCAAGGAAGATGATTGGGAGATCTTTGCTGCCGATGAGTATAGCCGAGACCTACAAGAATCTTTAAAAGATTAACGAGGATATATCCATCTCGTAACCAAGGGAAAAGGATGCTGCTAACAAGCACATAAGGGCCTTAGCTTTCAAGGAAGATGATTGGGTCCTGCTCAAATTTCCCAGGGCTCGATTGAGGCAGACTACGGGCAAAAATCCTACGGGCCACCAAAAGTATTATGCTAAACGAGCAAAAAGATACTTTAGTCCTTTTCAAATCCCAAAACAATCAATGAGATGGCCTATCAACTCAATTTGCCCAACCATTGGCTCATTCACAATGCTTTTTATTTGAGCCTACTTACGCCTTACAAAGGAGAGCCACCACAAGAACCAATCATTGGGGACCCGTTTAAGATCAAAGATCAAGAAGAGGTGCTTCAATCCAAATCAATTCTTTGACATGAATACAAGGTACTAAGACATGGTAAGATTATCCGATTGTATCTTATAAAATTCAAAAATTATCCTTTTGAAGATGCTAGACGGATGCAAGGAACATAGCTTAAGGATAGTATGAACCTTGCCAATGCTTACAAGGCTACATTATGATAAGCAAATGTAAATGTT
This sequence comes from Adiantum capillus-veneris, assembly GCF_014529385.1. NCBI lineage: Eukaryota > Viridiplantae > Streptophyta > Polypodiopsida > Polypodiales > Pteridaceae > Adiantum > Adiantum capillus-veneris. The sequence goes on from NC_140951.1 coordinate 3,227,954, forward strand.
TCTTAAAATTGATCAATTTTTTTGTCTTATAAGACTAGTTCTCTTTTTATTGTGCAAAAATTTAAGTAGTATGCATGCTTACAATCATGTTTGTGATGACGAAGTCTCTCAAACACCAAGTAGAATTTGTCACTCTATGTTAGCGGGTCCCCGTGACGGACGTTAGCAGCATAGCTCTTTTGTACTAATATAATGTCAATACAAGGAAGCGACTCGGGGTGGGGCACGGAGACTTAATGAGGGTGTCAATCTCACCAAAGTGAACTCAAAGACTACTCGTTCGTACAACAAAAGCAAATCAACCACTTCCTAGTCAGACAATCAGTATGAGTCCATTCTCAACACTCAACATAATCACGCCGTTTCAGTATCCAAATGAATCCGGAATGTCACCAAACTTAAGGAGAGGTATCACAACACTTATGGGCTCAATCCTACCAAGTTCTGTCACCATCTGGGAAGGTACATAAATCACGATCCATCACAAAAAATGTGCAAAAAACTGAAACAGAAGTACTTGGAAAGATTCTCCTTAAACATAGAAACACTTATCCAAGGTCAAAACATAAAAAAACAACCATTTTAACTCCCAAATCAATGCATTTAGCTCACAAACAACTCGTCACGAACCACAACAGAATTGGAAATGATTACACTTAAATGGAAGAGCAAGAGACAAGGAATACAATGTACTATTCGGAATAGAATTCTAGTTACTCATTCAGGAGAAATGATGATTACAAAGTGTAGACACAAGAAGCTTTTTGCAGCGCACGTTTTCTTCTCCAAGCTAATGATAATTCTCCCTTCAAAACTAAGGGTTTTGACTTTAAAAGTTAGGGGGCTTTCCCATGGCCAACCGGCCTCTTACAAGGGGTAAACTCAAAGAACATAAAAAAGAATATGGTCTAATCTTCTTCTGATTACAACTCATTTTAGGCAGAATTACAGGGTTTTTGCCGAAAAAATAGATTTTCCTCCAGGTTTGGTGTGCATATGCTTGCTCGCTCGTATCCACCAAACATCCCCCCCTTCCTATTCATTTGCACGCCCTCGTGCAAGCTGCATCTGAGGGAAGTCACTTTAGTGCCTTCTTTCTAATGTTGCAGTGAGATTTCTGAACTTTTGCGCTCTAGCTTCGATCTCGACTTTGGTTGTTAGTTCTCTGAAAGGATTATTTGCAATGGTGCTCTGATAAGCGATCTAATGAGCTGTCAGATCTTTCATCATTCGATTGAATATGGAAGAGTCCACTTCGAAGAAACCTGTCATCATGAAAGCTTCTTCAAAGGTCTGCATGTATTGAGATGGCAGAAACATGACTCTTGCATATAATCCCATGATGATATTTTTGCTAGGGATTTTTGTCTCCATGTTCCAGCAGATGCCCCATGTGCCCTTGACAAATACCTGCCATGGATGCTCTGCCGCTTCAATGTCTCTAAAGGCTGTAATGCACATGATGAGCATTTTGGAAATCTTTACCAGCATCTAGCAAGCGAGATCTGGGATCTCCTTCATCATATTGATGACTCCTTTCAGAGTTTGCACCATGTAATGCTCTGATGGGGGGTTGTTATTGATCGGCTTGGTTATGACAGGGTAGTTCAACACTGGCGGTCTTTTGCTTTGCCAATTGTAAAAACTGTCCCAGGATCGCCGCTTGGTGATTGGACAGTAAGTGGGGTCAATCTGAGATGTTGGGGTGCATTCCTGTAATATGTTTCGTCAGTCGGAACCATTTCTTTCTCCAGAGGGGTTGATTGTCAAGGACTGTTTCAATCTGAAGAGCTATAATTGGGACCTCTGTGTAATCCCCTTTACCGTTTGGTTCAATTTTTGGGAGCATCTTTTGCTGCCATAATCGAACCTCTTGCCGCATCAATGGTAGAGCGATCATTTCATGCCTTTTACAACCTCATCTAGAGTGATCATGAGAAGGGCAGCTGATTCCAACACTTTCAATTCATATTCCAGATATGCCTTGTGCGATGGGTCTTTGACTTCTGAGATCCAATGTTGAATTTCATCTTTGGCCGACTCCGAGGTGGATGTCGTGGTTGGATTTGCAGACTCTTGCGTGCCTTTTCCAGTGCTTGTAGTTGCTATCTCCGTTTGTTGAGTTTCAAACTCGAAGTGATCTAATCTTTCTCCCTGCTGAAATTCTCCAGTGTCCGGCCGATCCTTTGTTTGATTGGCTTTCAGATCCTCTACTTCTTTTCTTGCCTTCGCCAGCTGCTTTTTCAAGTCTTCAATTTCCTCATCTTTTGCCTGTTTGCAGGTCCCTATGACTTGCTGTCATGATCTGTCTATCATATTTTTCTTGTTTTAGGGCTTCTTTTAACTCCTTGATCTCCTGGCTCAAGGAAGTAGAGCCTGCAGGCATAGTCGAAGAGGAGGGTGTCTCCTGTATGGCCAAGAGTTGAGTGAGACACCTGCTAACCACGGCGTACGAGCCTTGTAGCTTCTCATTCTGTTCCTTTTCCCTGGTTAGCTCCTCCTTGAGGCGTTGTTGTTCGATCTATAGAGCCGAGTTCACCTTATTGAATTGTTGCACTTCTTTATAATAGTAGCTTGCATTTTCTCTTTCTCTCTGAAGCTCCGATTGCGCTTGGACTTGCGCGTTCTTCAGTGTCTCTATTTGTTGCGTCAATTGCTCGGATTCTGCTGTTGTTCTATCTACCTCCTTTTTGTTATCTTCCAATTCTAACTCCTTGAGGTTATAAAGAGCTCTTTGACATTGAAATTGTAGTTTGATCTGCTCTAGGTGATTGTCAATATCAAAGGAGCTAACCATCTCAACTCCTTCTTTTATGGCCGCTTGAGTGCGTTGCGTTCTTGGCCCCTGCTAATCTGAATGGTCGACCACTCCAGCTTGCTTTTCCTTTTGTTTTAAACCCTCTCTTACGTCAGAGGTCATGGCAGGCTGTGTCCGTGACTCTGTTTGTTGATTGTCTTGTTGTTCCGTCTGCTTTTTGCTCCGACTGTCTTGCACTTCCCTTTTTTTCTTGTTCTGACCTCTCCAAAACTGTCTCAGCATCCTTGGGCGAACTGAGGTCTTGGGCTTGTTCTTCTTGTCTCTCGTGTTGTTCCTCACCTTGGGAGAGACTTTTCTCCTCTTTGCATTTTGCAGATTTGTCAGATGATTCTAAATCATCGACGCGTTGCTTCTTTGATTCTTCTTGCTGTCTCTGTTCCATCTTTCGTTTAAGCTCATTGTGAATTCTTTGCCGCATGGCACTGGCAATTTCTCGTTTCTCTTCAACTTCCTTTCTCTTTTGTTTCTTGATTCTTTCCAAGGCCTCTGTCTGCCTGCGTATTAGAGGAACATCCTCGACTTCATCATCTTCTTTCTCGTCATCCGCTTCAGTCTCTTGGGTTTGCTGATGATCTTTCTTTTGTTGGCGAAGCTTTTCCCTCAATGCCTGTGCCTGTTCCATTGTTCTTCTGGCATGAGTGATGGGGATAGCTTCTGCCAAATGTGTAGCCTTTTTCTTTAATTGAGTGTATCCCAGGGTGTAAGGGGTATCCTTCTCTTCCTTCAAAGACTGGTATTCTGAAGGAGTATCCCGTGGGTTGGATCCCTCCTCTTGGCTGCTGTGAGCATCCGACTCTGTTTTCTCACTGTCCGAATCCCTTAAATGTGCACTTTACCTAGTTTGTTTGACTCCAAGATTCGGTCTTGTAGAAGTCCCTGCCACTAATCTCACGACTCTTTTGGATCTGTGGATTAGGTAAATTTGCGCTTGGGCAGGTGGTAGATCATCAATCATGCCCAATGCTTGATAGGCTATTTGCGTGAGCATGGGCAAGAGCCCTTTTGTGACTATATGATCCGAGTCTACCCTGAACGCCCCGTTTATACTTACCTTCATTGCTGATATCTTGTTGGGCACATCACTTGCGGTTCGAACTGTTCGTCCTTCTGACACTCAGTTTACAAATGGCGTCCGATTTGCAGTTTTGATCCTTCAGAAGTTGGTCCAAAGTTCATTTTGTGTTGAATTTTTCCATATTTGCCATGTTTGTAGTCCTTGCTTTGAAGTTTCGGCCTTTGCTTTCAAAAGTCATTTCTGACTTTCCTGGTTGGACTTATCAATTTTTTGTTGATCACCTGTCATTTTTTGCGTTTTTGTAAAAGAAAATTATTTACAATGATTATTAGTCGGCCAAAAGTAGCCAAAATTAGTGTCACCTCCCTTATATACATACTCTTATTCCGGTATTAGATCGTGATGGTATGGCTCATTATTATGCCAACTAAGAGTCTGTCAGGCTCTGAAAACTTGTGTTTTTAAGGAAACGGGAAAGAAAGGAAACGAAAAGAAAAGAAATAGGATGATAGTAATGGTATATACAAGTGGTACTCCAACCGCTTTTCCCCCCTTCCTAAAGTGAGTCGTCCGCGACGAGCATGTGTCAGAGTGCATGGGAATAAAAAACATGTCTATGCATAGCCGTATAGTGTGGCTCTATGATGCTTATGGAGGATATGCATGGGAAAACAAATTGCTGTGCAAGAGATAGGTGCTGAAAAATATGTTCAGTGGCTGCTAGTGGCGAGGTTCCTTGGAAGATGCGTGGCCCGAACAATAGTAATTGTAGAAGGCGTGCTCTGCGTTTGACTGTGAATTGCAAAGGTTTTGATGTTGCCGATGGTGTCGATTGTTGGCATTTCTTGGGTTGCCATCGGAATTCCCGAGCTGGGGATCCACTAGAAGAGGCATCGTGAAGGCGATGTTGTTTCGGTTGCCATACCCATTTGTGTGTGGCTGGATGTCGAAGAGATTGGTCCATCGGTTTAGGCCGTTTGACAACGGCGGTGGGCAATTCATGATGGTTTAAATTTTTTGTAGGCAATGTAGGTTTACGGTTATTGATTTGGCGCTTAGGTATCCATAATTACCTGGGCTTGGTTTCCATGATTGATTTCTTGACCCATATTTTCGAAAACCTTGGTGATGGATGATTGCTGAGCCGTCGTCTCTGGCGAAGGTAGAGGTTCCCATTCATAGTCCGTTTGTACGAATGGTGTGGCTAAAGATTGGCCCTCATGTTCGATGCGTAATGTGTTGTCTTGCCAGTTTGGTGTTGCCTGATAAGTGCGCATCCACGGCACTCCTAGAATAACTGCTTCGTTGAGATGATGATCTTCGACCACATGAAATTGATGTGGATACACTATTCCATCAATGTTGATTGGCAAATTTGTGTGGCCTAGACTGTCCATAGTACCTCTATTGGCGACCTTGAACCCCATAGTGTTTGGCATTAGAGGTTCCTGTGTGATTTTTTTGAAAGTGGAGTAGTTAACCACATTAGCTCTGGCTCGTGTATCCACTAATGCTCATTCGGTGGTGCCATCAACAAGCCGCAACTGAATACGTAGATCCATTCCTCCTAACAATGTAGTCGCCGTTTGTATGGATGCTATCGGAGCATGCTGATTAGCCATTGCCGGTTGTTCTTTCCTCTGAAAGTTTGATTGTTCCCTGCGTTTCAATATTCTGAGTTATGCCTCCTGCTATGCTTGTTCCCGAATGTCCTGTGCTTGACATCTGCGTTGAGCTGCTGCATGGAGTGTTGAGAGTTCATCTGGTGTCAGCGGAAGAAGATATTTCTTTAACCTGCAACCACTTGTCCAATTAGGCATCTCCTCTCCTGCCAATGTTGCAAGTTTAACGGCACCACTTTGCGATATATCATGGATCACAAAAGGCCCCATTCCTCGCTTTTTGAGTTTCTTGGAGTGCTGTTTTAGGGTGTACATGAGAACGTAATCCCCTTTCTGGAACTCCTTACCAATCATGTGTCGATCATGAAAAGCTTTCATTTGCTTTTCCTGAGCATATATCCTAGCTATCGCTTTGAGTCTAGTTTCATCTAATTGTTCTAGGGTGCCTAGTCTCTCCGATAGCTCATGGCCCATCCATCCTAATTGTGTTTCCACCCTAAGGGATTTTACTAGGAATTCCAATGGTAGTATCACATTAATTCCGAAGACCAGGTTAAATGGAGCGTGCCAATGGAAGTTTTAAAAGCTACACGGTAAGCCCATAAAGCGGTGTGTAATTTCTGATCCCAATCATTCCTTGAGTCACCAACTATTTTGGTGACCACGGTGCATAGGATTTTGTTAGTGCTCTCTGCCTGTCCATTGGCTTGCGGATGATAGGGTGCTGACTTTTGGTGGACCACCATGAATTCGTCAAGGAGAATCTCAATGATGTCGTTCACAAAGTGTGTTCCTCTATCACTTACTATTTCAATTGGTAGTCCATACCGTGTAAAGACGTTTTCAAAAAGGAACTGAGCTGTAGTCCTTGCATCATTTTTTTGGGTTGTTTTGGCTTCTGCCCACTTCGTCATGTAGTCTGTTGCTACAATAATGTATTGTGCGTGTGTCCTATACTCTGGAGGGTTGATGGGACCAATGAAGTCAATGCCCCATTTGGCAAAAGCGCGAACTCCCATCATCGGCCTTAGTGGCATGTCATCTCTCCGTAGGGGTGGTTTCGTGCGTTGACATTCGTCACATTGTTTGACGTATGTTATTGCATCCATGAATAGGGTCGGCCACCATATACATGAGTTTAGCACTAGCTTTGCCGTTCTATCAACGGAGAAGTGTCCTCCGATTTGTCCCGCGTGTGCGTGATCTAGGATGACATAATATTCGCTTTCTGTAGCACATAGCCATAATTGTTCGTCTTTCCCCCGCCTAAACAGTTGGCTGGCAATGAGAAGATAGTGTTTGGCCTCTTCCTCAACAGTTTTCCTTCTTGATTTGTACCATTCCTCTGGAAAGGTTTTGTTTTTCAAGTACTCAATGATGTGAGCACTCCATTTCGGTGCTTGCACTACTCGAAACTGTTCCACTGGTGGCTATATTATACATTTATCACAGGATTTGACATATTTATGGACACTGTATTCCATGTTTGGCCAGTAGGCGCCCAATCTTTGTAACCGTTGGCGTGTTTGTATTTCACCAGCGTGAAACCCCGTGTTTTGTATATGAGCTTGTTTGAGGTAGTAGGTGGTGTCTTCAGGTTGTACACATAGTCTCAGTATTCCATCCTTACCGTGTTTGTACAACCATCCTACTAAAAGGATGAGATTCCGTGTTGTGTGCATCATTGGTGGTCGTCTTTCTATCTGCAAAGAGCCGATTGTGAGTAGTGGCATGACCTCTTCACTCCATCGCGGCACCATTTCTATGTTGAACAGATATGAATTAGGAAGTTCATCATTGACACCCGCAGGTGCTTCCTCATGAAATAGTCGTGAAAGATGATCTGCTCTGGTGTGTGGTCCCCTTTTTTACAACCACCGTGAAGTCCAACTCAAGCAACATTATAAATAACGAACAATTCTTCCAGTGTTGCAAGGTTTGCTCACTAGATATAGCAGTGCTTGGTGATCCACCAAGAAGAAAAACTTGTTTGCTAGAAGGTAGTGTCTAAATTTCTTGACAGCATAGATCATTCCCAGGCCCTCTCTTTCCATAGTGGTATAATTTTGCTCTGCGTTGTTTAGTTGCCGACTGGAGTAGCAAATGGGAAAATCCATTTTTTTCTCCCCTGGCTGGGCTAATATGCACCCAATGGCATAGGTTGACGCATCCACATGGACATGGAAGATTTTGCTCCAGTCAGGGGCTTGCAAAACTAGAGCTGAAATCAAATGTTGCTTCAATTTTTGGAAGGCCTGCACACATTCCTCTGTCCATTCAAACTTAGTTATGAGGGCGTACAATGGCTTGGCTATTACAACATACATATATATGAATCGCCGATAATTTCCGCAATGCCCCATAAATGCTTGTACTTCTTTTATCTTTGTTGGTCTCGGTAGTGCAGCAATTGTCTTCACCTTTTCTTGATCAGTTGAAATGCCGTTTTTTGACACTATGTGGCCTAGAATTCTACCCTGTCTCACCATGAAGGCACATTTTTCCGGGGTTTAAGCAAATACGATATGTTTTGAATTTTTCAAAGACTTTACCCAGATAAATGATGTGGTCACTTCGTTGGTGGGAATGAACACAAAGATCATCCATGTAGATCTCCAAAAATTGTCTGAGATATTCTTTCAATGCGTGGGTCATTAGTCTTTGAAATGTGGCCGGGGCATTGGTCAAGCGGAAGGGCATTACCCTATATGCAAATATACCCCACTCTGTCGCAAAAGCTATCTTATGATGATCTTCCGCCTTAATCGTCAACTGGTTGTAGCCTGAGAACCCATCCAAGAAACTATAGGCCTCTTTCCCTGCTACCCTCTCAATAACATGATCAGTTATTGGCAGTGGATAGTTATCCCTAATGGTGGCTGCATTTACTTGCTTGAGATTTACACAGACCAGCAGTTTGCCATTTTTTTTGAGTACCACCACAATCGGGGACACCCACTCTGTGTGCTCAATCTTGTAGATAAACTCGACGTCCTTTGATTGTCTATTTCCTCCTTGATTTTCTGTGAAAAAGTTTCATTGTACCTGTAAGGACGTTGTCTGTGTGGTCTGGCATCGATGTTAAGGGGAATCGTGTGCTGACATATCTCAGGATCTGTCCCCTTAAGATCTTTGTAAGACCATGCGAAAACATCTTTATATTGCCTGAGCGTATTGACTAGAAGTTGCTCTTCCTCTTTAGTAAGGTCCGTGGCAATATAGGCCGGTGAGGATCCTCTCCTGGTTCTGCCAAGTTGATGCGTTTCGTGTTTTCCGGCCGATCATATGAAGTTCTTGGTTCTTTGGGATCTCGTTTTGGTTTTTGCACCACTATCTTCCTATCTTGAATGGTATACTTCTTACAGTGGGATGGTGCATCGAATTTATCATCATGTGATTTCTCGTCACTTTCCATTTCGGTTGTCCAAACTTCTTTCAATGCCCGTTTTAAATCATTGTATTCGACTTTGCGTTCCATTTTGGACAACTTAGATGGTTTTTTGGTATTTTTCTCTTTTTTTGGTGTATTTTTTGATGATGTTTTGGTTGAGTCATGTTTCATATATCGCCTTGATATCCTGTCCTTGAGGCAGTCAGTTGCTTCGACTAATCTCAAGTACAATGTTTTGTCAGTTAACAGAGGTTCTGAGTCCTTGTGGTGCTTGTTGTGGTTGTTTCTACGTTTATTTCGATACCTGCGTAGTCTTCGAGGGCTTTGGTTTGGGAAATCATAGTAGATCACTCGACGATCTTTCCGTTTGATGCTCTGGCCCGAGCTACTGGACAGCTCATCGTCCGCGTTATCCTCTAGCGCCCTATCAGTCGAGTCTTGAAACTCTTCTCCATCATTCGTTTGGACAAGGTCCCTTACAGAGATTTCGTCCACTATGCGTCGGCACTCGGCCATCCCTTCCTTGTCAGGTACGTCTTCCTCAGTCCTCGGAGTTAGGCGAACATTCATCATTTGGAATGGAATGATATCGTACCCTTCCTCGTCACAAAATTTGGTGAGGGTCACTTCGTTGACACAAACATCAAGCGTAGCTAGTATTTGTTGCCATCCAAACGGTTCGAACATCTCTTTTGGAAAAGGCTCTGGTATGTATGCTTCATCTTGTGCAGTCCTATTAAGAATGCAGTCTTCCTTTTTTAGACTTCCCAAATCCGAAGCTTCTCCTGTCCATTGGTAAGCTTTGTTCTGGAGCCAGGCCAGTATTCCTCCTTCCTGGTCAGTTGTGGAATGGAGGTCTTCTCCTGGGGCTTTGTCTACATCTTTATAGCTATGATCGGTGACACTAATTTTCGTAGTGACATCCTTGTTCCTCAGATAGATATAGTCGTAACCCCAATCTTGGACCATTTTGAGCTGACGCATGAATGGTCTGCCCAGAATGATGTCAAAATTGCTGCTCTCATCGAAATTCATGATAGCAAAGGTGTGTTCGTATGCAATTCCACAAGAGGTTACTACAATCTGCTCCAAGATGCCAATAGGTCTCTCCAGGTACCCATATGCTAATTGAAGTTTCATTCTCGTCTTCCTTAGAGCAGGTTTTTCCCATTTTTTCCGCATTGCTTTGGTGGCTATGGCAATTTCGGCTCCACTATCCAATATCGCTATCGATTTTACATTGTTGTACTCTACAGGTAGGGTACTATTTCCTTCTTCACCTTCACAATAATCCCCTACCTTGTTGACTGGCACTCGCTCATGTTTAGTCTACTTTTAGGGTTGTGTTTTTAACTTGTTTCAAGAAACCTCGATCGAAGGAATTACAAGCCTTATTTTTTCCAAAATTTTCGCGACCTCTTCCCAAAGATGCGATCTAATGTTCAACAACTCTACAAAGTCAGTGTACAACGGATAGGTGATGACATCAGCTCATGAAGAGTTTTAGTGTCCATCATCTTAGGATTGGCTTTCCATTGAGATGGAACTTTCCTTACCTCTGACCGAGTCTCAGGGTTACCAATAAATGAAGCTAAAGAGTTCAACAACTGCCGTTTGCTGTCTTCCGATATCGATATGCCTGCATCTCCATGCAATGATTGAATGTCATTTGGGTAGAGCTCATGCTCCATGTGGATTTTCGGGATAGGAGCTAACATAAGTGTGGCACTCCCATCCTTCTTATTCCTAATCTGTTCCCATAGCTCTTGAGGCCATTGTTCTTCTACCTCCGAAATTGGTAGTGGTGCCTGAGAATGCGTTCCGTCTGTTGTATTGGCTACTACCCTCGTGTCGACTGGATTAGGTAGGTTATTCACTCCAATTCCCCTCTCATCTAACTCTCGAATCCTTTCTCGTATGAGTACCTCGATTTTCGGAGTCATAGGAACTAATGGTTCCATAAGTGCTTGAGTGGGTTGAATGAGCTCCTTGCACATCTTTAGCCTCTCTTTCTCATACCCTGGATGAGGGTATGTTAACCACCGATCCTCTTGGGTCTGGTTAGGCTTTAGCCTTGCTTCGTAAGATTTCAGAATTGCGTCCAAGGGTTCAACCACCTTGTCTACTAGGACTGACCCCCCGGATGGCAGTTCTGACAATTTCTTTGTCTCATTGTTACCATTAAGGCCTCTTTCCCTTTGAAGTTGTTCCTCCGTTTTCCGCAATTTGGTTTCCAATGCTGTTTTTTCCTTTTCTCTTTTGGCTTTCATTTTGTTTCATTTTGCCTTCCAAGATTTTCTAGGGGTTTGGACGGACAAATTGTCTATCTATGTTTGGCTGGCCGGAACACTCTTTGCTACCTCATGTGCTTGAGCTCTAGTGAGCGCTTTTATTGGAATGTTCCGTTCTGTTTCTGATCCACTTGAGCTTGGTACAATCCCTATTTTGTTCATGGTTGCTTTCCTTTGTTTTCGGGGTTTTTTGGGTAGTGTGGAATAAGATGGTCCGTCTTGCATCCGTTGCAGAATCCAAAAAATTTCACCCGCTCTCCTTTGTTTGGACACACTCTAGCCCAGTGATCCCCACTGCATTCATAGCATGGTCCTACAGGTGGTGGAGAAGCTTGAGGAGCTCCCATTGGTTGTCCTATTCTAGGAGGGTAGCCTCTAGGTTTGTAGCCCTGATTTGCCATAAACATTAGCATATTTTCATCGACCAGGTAATGATTTTTGGCTGGTTTTGCTATGTATGAGGGCTCATGCATTTCTTCTGGAATTATCCATGGATTATATCCCTTTGGAGCATATGCCTTCCTATCACTTTCCCTTTCATAAATACTGTCTGAATCTTCTAGGTGTGAGATTACCTGGATCATACTCTGATTAGATGGTGGTTCTATGGGTTGAGAAATCCTTACCATAGCCCTATTTTCTTGGGATAAAGAAGGTTGATGTGCCAACACCAGTTGAGCTTTTTCCTGACCCAAGATTGCGTTATTTGGCCCCACTTGGTACCTTGGAGGGGGTGGAAGTTGTTGTCCTCCAGGTGGTCCATATTGTCTCTCTTTAACATAGTTCCGATTGTAGAAACATTCGTGAGTTTCATGATTTGTCCATTTTTGTTCTGTAGCACACCATTTTAATATCCATTGTGCGTTAGCTCCTGGCCTTTGTTGAAGGTTGCACCACTGGGTTGGATGGTCACCCCCACAAGTATCGCATTTTTGGGTGGGTGGTTGTCGTGTGTTTGGGTTTGTCCTGATCACTTCCTTGATCACTCGATCAACGTCCGGTACAATTGGGTTTTGCCCTCCTGATTGTGTCGTGGACTCACTCGTAGTTGAAGAGGTGCTACTAGTCCCCTGATCTGTGTCTTCAGTCACCTCCCCATATGCTTTGCAATTATCTACAAGATACAATGCCTCTTTCATGACTTGCTCAAAGGTGACACAGGCTTTCAGGTGCAAGTCCTTCTTGAGCGTGTCATTTCGCAGTCCCTCTATGAAGAGGACTGATAGTCTTTCATCCTGAGGTAGTTCTCGAGCAGGGCATCTTCCAATGTACTGCCTGAAACGAAGCGATGCTTCTTTCACTTTTTCCTTTTCCTTTTGCCTAAATGCATAAATCTGGGAGACAATGTTATGCTTGATCCCTCTTTTCCAGAATTCCTCAACGAATTCTCGGAGAAGTTGCTCAATACTTGGGAATTCTAAGCTATTTAATGGTTGAAACCAAGTCTGGGCATTACCTTCCAATGTCAACCCAAATCCTTCATACTGAGTGTGGAAATCAGTCACGTGTTTTGCTCTCAATACTTGTTTGAAGGTTGAAACATGCGCATACGGATCGCCAGATCCATTATACTTTTTGGGTCAGCATTTTGCCACTTGGGATGGTCGCATACGCCTGGCCTCTGCAACCATTCTCACAACTCCTGGTCCCCCTGGGATGGATTCTCTTGGTTCGTAATCTCCTCTTGGTACTAACAATGGTATCCTATCCGTCCTACGTTCATCAATTCGATCTCTTGTGATAGTCGGAGGGATTCCAGTGGTGTAAGTGAATTCAAGAACAGAGCTGCCCCTATGCGTGTTCATGGAAGCCCTAGTCGCCATCGACCCTAAGGGTTTTGTTCTCGGCACTCGTTCATGTCCATAAGAATCCTCCACTCTTGTTCTCAAGGGACTCTCAAGTACAGTCTCAGGTTTGATGTGAGTGGTCGTGGTTTTTTCAGCTTCCGGATTTACATAGTATTGGGGAGTGGTCCCCCAAAATATTTACATAGTATTGGGGAGTGGTATACCTCTCTAACTTTGTCTGGTCTATTGGGGAGTACTTTCGGCCATACTTGTCCATTATGACCACCTTCTACCCTCCGTGTAAGTGTAAACATACAAGTTTTTCCGGTCGATTAATTCCTTGATGCGGGGCTCATCACATTTGTAATAGAGTGTTTGGTCTCCATTATTGAACTTATAAATCCCCACATATGTGTTGTCTGTGTTAAGGCGCTCAGTCTCACTGGTGCTTCTGAGTACCACGTTTTGTTTCTCCATTTTGGGTGGTGCATCGGCCGGTTCATTATCTACCTTGTCCTTGGTGCTGGTCATTCCCCATTTATCCACAATATACGGGTTATGAACCACTAGGTACATCATTCCCTCTCGGTCAAAATACCTATCCCCGTCATAATCAACATCTACAAGTTTTTTGAACTCGCTCGGCCTATTTTCCAACTTAACACAGTAGCGGTCCATTCCATCCTTATAGATTTTGGCTTTAAGCACATTTTCAAATTGAAACTTCAGATACAATAACTTTACATCAGATGTGGGCTGTGAAGGACCTGCACCCATCAAATCTGTTCCCTTAGGGTTTGACTTGTTAGAATCTTCAGTCATGAGGCCGTATGATCTCTCAGACAAAGTGTCAGAGAAATTCTCCTCCAAAATGGGTTCCAAAGGCGGTAGTGGTCTCTGATTCACGCTTTCTTCTATTGAGTGATTACTCCCTTGATCAAAGATGTTGTGGTTCCTATTCTGGTACAATCTTCCTCATTGCAGATTCATGAAGAATGGGTAACAAGAAAAATCCAAACCGAGTTAACTCATTAAATAGTTTGAATCTCTCGTTTGTTCCTGCTTGCTGGAAATATCTTCTAGTACCTGTAACCTGTCAAGAATGTGCTTGATATCTGTAAGCTTATAGCTGTTCTTGTCAATTTTTGCTTTTGTTCGACAAAACTTGGCACACAATTCCCTACACAACCTCCACAATTTTGATCCAATTTCAATTTTGAAAGAAGCACTTGGTTGCTATGGCCTAGCTTCTTGTGTGGTAAGTTTCTATCTCTGTTCTGGCTCAGAGGTACATGGATTGCGATCCATGTTGGGAAGCCATTTGAACTTTTGTTGATACCCTCAGCTTTAGCATGGTTAAGGGATCTTATGGTATCAAACTTTTCAGAAATGAATCTTTGGATTGGAAGCTAAGTTGATTTTGTCACTTTGCCTGAGCTCCTGTCAGTTCTGAGCTTTTGGAAGGGTTTCTTACACCCAATTTCAACTCTGGAAGGACCACTAGACTCTTTGTGATACTCTCTAGCTATGGTACTAGTTTGGTGTCAATTTGTGTCAGAGGAACATGGATCGCGATCCATGTACCTTTGTGTCAAAATACACTGAATCTTGTCCTATAGCTAGTCCTTGGTCTAATGATGATGCCTATATGGTCTTTGAATGCTTTAAAGCTTTTTTGGACAGACAAAAGTCATTTTTAGGGTTTATGTCCCAATTCTCATCTCTTTTTGGATTTGGCCAACTAAAGGTTCAATTTTTTCTTGTTTTCCCCTTTTTCTCCAAGGTTTTTTGTCTGATCACCCCGATCTTGTTTTTTATGATCTTTTGGTTCTCTTCTTCTCACCAAACTCAATGTTCTAAAGTCTAAGAGCCTGCTCTAAGCAGAGGAAATAATTTTAGCACATTTTGCCAAAAAGGTACATGGATCGCGATCCATGTTGGACAAGATTTTTGGGAGGTTTTTGCACAGTCTTTTTCAACAAGTGTTTTTATCCCTTTCTTGAAAGTTTTACTGGGTTTGGTCTAGTTTTGAAGCTCTGACCATCACTTCTTCAATTTTCCCGAGTTATGGTCTTCAACACCAAAATAAGGTTTTTGACAGTTTTTTCCCTTGATCCTTTTGGCCACAAATGATGGTGTAATTTGTTACCTAACCTACTCCTACAACTGAAATGAATGTGCAAACATAACTGAACTTAACAGTACAGAAATAACAACAATGTGTGTGGTGGAACAACCCTTTCCAAGCATGTGAAAAATCAAAGAACGAAATACTATCTTGTACCTCACTCACAACTTTCTTTGCTCTTAAGGAATAGCACTGGCTAGTCTTGGACTCTAGTCGCTATTAAGCACTAAACCTACGTCTAGCTGCTTCACTGTCTATGTGTAAACGGAACGGGTATCAAAATCTTGAAGGGAGATTTCCTTTTGTTTTTTTTGTACACCGAGTCACTCACCACCTAAGGATTAGTTTCCTCGGCAGCGGCGCCAATGTTAGCTGGCCGCCGTGAGCGACGGACGTCTGTAGCATAGCTCTTTTGTACTAACATAATGTCAATATGCAAGGAAGCGACTCGGGGTGGGACACAGAGACTTAATGAGGGTGTCAATCTCACCAAAGTGAACTCGAAGGCTACTCGTTCGTACAACAAAAGCAAATCAACCACTTCCTAGTTAGACAATCAGTATGCGTCCATTCTAAACACTCAACATAATCACGCCGTTTCGGTATCCAAATGAATCCGAAATGTCACGAAACTTAAGGAGAGGTATCACAACACTTATGGGATCAATCCTACCAAGTTCTGTCACCATCTGGGAAGGTACATAAATCACGATCCATCACAAAAAATGTGCAGAAAACTGAAACAGAAGTACTTGGAAAGATCCTCCTTAAGCATAGAAACACTTATCCAAGGTCAAAACATCAAAAAACAACCATTTTAACTCCCAAATAAATGCATTAAACTCACAAAAAACTCGTCGCGAACCACAACTAGAATTGGAGATGATTACACTTAAATGGAAGAGCAAGAGACAAGGAACACAATGTACTATTCAGAATAGAATTCTGATTACTCGTTCAGGAGAAATGATGATTACAAAGTGTAGACACAAGAAGCTTTTTGGAGCGCACGTTTTCTTCTTCAAGCTAATGATAATTCTCCCTTCAAAACTAAGGGTTTTGACTTTAAAAGTTAGGGGGCTTTCCCATGGCCAACTAGCCTCTTACAAGGGGTAGACTCAGAGAACATAAAAAAGAATATGGTCTAATCTTCTTCTGATTACAACTCATTTTAGGCAGAATTACAGGGTTTTTGCCAAAAAAATAGAGTATCCGTCGGGTTTCGTGTGCATACGCCTACTCGCTCGTATCCACGAAACACTCTACTTTGGGAGTACGATATGGACTCAAGAGCAGACATGCTTGCGGCAGTTAAGTCTCCTAAGCCCCAAATGGATTAGTCATCCATCTTGGAATTATGTCGTAGGGTAAAAAGGGATTCTCTATCCGCTAAGAAACATAGAGTAATGATTGAAGTTTTATCTGTTGTCTCTCACAGTCGAGGACGACTATGATTTCAAAAAGAGGCAATGTCATAAAATCTAAATGATTCTCATATTAAACTGATAATTGAATGTGGGAGAATGAATGGGAACAAGAGTTATAATATAGACATGTGCTTATGGATCTATCTCAGCACAGGACCAAAGTCAATGGGTCCAAATGGGAGAAGGTCTGTCAAAGAGAAATGCTAACTAATGGAGCTTGAAAGACCTTAGGGTTAGCTTCATTAAAGACCTCCAAAGGTTAGTGTTAAAAGTCCTTATATCTAGGACCTCAGGTAAAAGCTAGGGCTAAACTTGAGGTGGGAGCCCGCCCAAGCTTGAGGTGCTTGCTGACTAAGGTGCTGGTCGTACTTTATGATTAAGGTGCTTGAGGTGCTTGTCATGTTTTACAACTAAAGTGCTTGAGGGGCTTCATGACTAAGCTGCTCAAGGGGTGAGGTCTTTCAAAGTCAAAATGGATCCCTACACAAGGGGGGGGGGGGGGGGCGAGCCCTACAAGTAGGGACAAGAGAGAGAACACACACACACACTCACTCAAGGCAAGCCAAGTCCAAAGAGGCAACAAGGAAACATGTCAAGCACCTTCACATGTTGCCCTCATAAGGTGCCTAAAGCCTATCGATTGACCTCTAAAGGGGTCCAATAAGAATTTAGTTTATTTAAGTAATTGTTGAAGGATTTTTCAAGCCTTCTTTCTCCAAGGGGAAAGGAGGACACTTGTTCAAATGCTACCATGGTTGCTTGATATGTCTAATGCATGTGATTGGCGGAGGTTTAATCAACTTCAAGCTTGAGCTAGGAAGAGGCGTCCACCAAGGCAAGCTGGGGGTGTGCTTGGGGGTACTCTCTCTCTCTCTCTCTCTCTCTCTCTCTCTCTCTCTCACTCACTCACTCAAACACACACACACACACACACACACACACACACACACACACACACACACACACACACACACACACACACACACACAGTGGCACTATAAGTATTCTTGTTGTAATCAAATACAAACTACCCCCACCCAACCTCCCCCCCCCCCCCCCCCCCACCACTTTGATCTAGCCCAAAATCTGCTGGGTCACTTTAGTGATACCAACTCAAAATATGCCATTACCTTATAAAGACCACGGGGCCTAGCCCTTGAGTAATAAAATAAGATATAAAATAAAGTTCCCCCTGGCGTGTCGAGCGTGATTAACTTCTTTGTCTTCATTGCATTGTGAAGGCGTCCTCTCCTCCCTGGTTATGGATCTCCCCATTCATGGGTATCTGCGTGCCGTTTGATGCTACCCACACACTCACAAAGGAAGGAGGCTCGGCTCACTCATTAGTCCCGCTCAAAGGACTGGCAGTCCACCCTCCTTCCACTATTTAAACAGGTGAGGGTTGTTACCATATACATGTGGTAGTGATGTGTGTGAACACACTAGGACCGTCGGGGCATTTTTTCCCTCTTTAGGAGGTTTTTCCCCTGAGCATTGTATATACGTCCATCACTCTAGGGCTATCTATCTTTCTATTGCACACTAAGTAACACACTCTCTATTGTGTGCCTTGAGCTTCCTTCGTCTTCTCTAAGCTGTGTGCTTTTCTCTGCAACCCTAATTCCAACAATTGATATCAGAGTAGGTTGCGTCCTCCCGGGCTCAGTCGCCAACAGCTCCAGTACACGCCTGCTCACTTTCTTCGATTTTAGTGAGCTTTGGCGAGCATTCGCAGGTCAACAAATATTTTGGGAGAGCTCGTAGAGCATAGTTTGCTCTGATTTTTGATTCGGGCTCATTTCGGCCTCCATTTCCACTACAGGCAGGTATGCACAGGCAATTTTGTCATTTTGTGCAAAATTTCTGTCAGTGCCGTTTTCTGCATAACAGGTGCCTTATAGTCTTCTATGATTTGTGCTATATAGCACGTGTTGTTCGTGCTGCGTTTCTCCTATTTTCGGGCAGTTTTCACATCAGGTGCAACATTTACCATGGCTGACAACAACAACACAGATGTGTTCAAGATGTTTGCTGTTGAGGACAGGTTGGATGGGGACAATTACCCTATGTGGGCTTATATGATGCAACACGTTCTTGTGTCAAAGGGTGTCTAGAATATTGTGCAGGGCACTGATGTACGTCCTGGTTCTGAGGATGTAGGCGATGTTGAGGATGTTGCAGGTCTTGCTGCAAGGATTGCAACTATTAGAGTTGTTTTGCCTACGGCAGAACAAGCTCGTTGGGATGTAAAGGATGAATAGGCTCATGCATTGATTGCGTTGTCTGTGAAGTGCACCATTGTTCCTCACATCCGTTCAACAAAATCTGCAAAACAGGCTTGGGATATTTTGGCTGATCTTTATGCAAGTTGTAATGAGACAAAAATTCTTGTTGCGTAAAGAGCTAGAGTCGAAGATTATGCATGAGGAAGATGATATGGACACTTTTCTTGCTAGTGTCAAGGATATCAATGAGCAACTTATTTATGCAAGTGAAGTCATTTCAGACAGTTCCCTTGTGCAGACTGTTCTTGATGCCTTACCAGATTCCTACCAGACTTTTGCTAGTACTTGGAGACTGATGACCCAAGGAAATCCAGAAGTTGTCAAGTTTGATGCATTATGCACATTGCTATTGCAAGAGTCACTTTCCAAAAAAAAAAGGACTGGATAGCGTGTAGTTGAACAAGCTTTTATTGCTTCTCAAAGAAAGGGTGGTAACAACAATGCAGCCACTTCTTATGGTTCTGCTGCGAGTGGCAAAACTTCTGTTCCTAATGCTTCTGCTGGTAGCACTTTGTCTGGCAATTCTGGTGATAAGGCCAAAAAGAAGATGCGTTGCCTTTATTGTAAAGCTAATGATCACTTGATGAAGTCGTGTCCTAAGTTGAAGGCCAAAGAGGCTAAGAAGAAAGAGGGTGATTCCACTGCAAATGCTGGTTCCACTACAAATGCAGCCATTGTTGAGTCTTCTGTGAAAGGATACCGTGATGCTGATGTTGATGCAGAATGGGATTTTAGCGTAGAGTACAGTTACAGTCTTGCTGTCCATGATGCATGTTTGTCAGTTGCTGCAGATTCACATGTGTGGTATTTTGACAGTGGTGCTACAAAGCACATTACCTCACATCGTGAATTGTTTACCTCTCTTGAGTCTATCCCTCATGGGAATTCAGTCACTTGTGCCAACAATGCCTCTTATCCGGTTCAGGGAGTTGGAAAGATTGTTCTTACTGTTGCAAATGGCAGTTGTTTCACACTTGTTGATGCACTTTATGTACCTGGGATCAAGAAGAATCTCTTGTTTGTATCCGCACTTGCTAGACTTGGACTTGTAGTCAAATTTGTGGATGATAGATATATAGTTCATGATCTCAATTTTGGTGATGAAATTGTTGCATCTGGCCTTTTGTGTCGTGGGCTGTATAAGCTCACTTTGTATGACAAGTGTGGACAAAATTTTGCAAATGTTGTCGCAGATTCAAGGGCTATTTCAGATGCAAAACTTTGGCATGCACGTTTTGGTCATCTGAATTTTTCCAGTTTACTGTGTTTGTAGAAATCTGATATGGTTGCTTCTTTGCCGCCTCTTGAAGCACCTGTCAAACATGTTTGTGAAGGCTGTATTTTGGGTAAGATGCAGAGTTCTAAGTTTACAAAGGATGGTTCAGTTCGGGCCACATGTAGGTTGTAGCTTGTGCATAGTGATGTTTGTGGGCCCATGCAAACTCCGTCCTTGGGAAACTACCTTTACTTCGTGACTTTCATTGATGATTACTCCAGGCATGCATGGGTATTTTCGCTTAAATCGAAGTCCGAAGTTTTTATGTGCTTCAAACAATTTCTGGCTATGACTGAAAATGTCTCAAAATGTACTATGGGCACCCTCCGTTCCGATCGAGGGGGGGAGTATATGTCTCATGAATTTAATGCATTTCTGGCTAGTCGTGGGATAAAACACCAATATACAGTGCCTTATACACCTCAACAAAATGGTGTTGTTGAGAGGAAAAACAGGTCACTTACGAAAATGGTACGATGTATGGTCAAAAGTCAAGCTTTGCCGCATTCTTTTTGGCTGTTTGGTATATGCTTTGGTGCCACAAACACAACGCAAAAAATTGGATGATAAGGCTGTCAAATGTATTTTTGTTGGTTATAGTGCTGAAAGCAAAGGTTACAGGTTATATCATCTGCAAACAAAGCGTATTCTGGTTTCACGGGGTGTAGTGTTTGTGGAAGATTCTGTTCAGCCCTTGCTGTCATGTACTAGAGACAATAGTATAAGCTCACATGACATTTATGACACTTTGTTGCCTCTTTTCAGTGGTGGAAATACAAAAGTAAGTTCCAATGAGGCAAATGTACAGCCTATGGGGGTTTCTGAAAATGTTATAGATCAGCCTATTACTAATGCAGATGTACATGATGTACTTGATGAGGAAAGGGCTGAAAATGAGTAGGCTAGAGGTATGCCAAAATGGTTGGTGCACACTTTGTGTCACAGTAAATTGGATGCACCTTTGTCTAGTCGTACTCATTCAGGCTCTCACCATGCATCTTATGCATCAGATTGTTATGCTTTGCCTATGTCTAGCTTACATGATGTTGAGGAGCCTCTGTCTTTTGATGAAGCATAGAATTCAGGAAATTGGATGGCTGCCATGCAATCAGAATATGATGCACTTATAGAAAATGACACATGGACTTTATGTGATTTGCCTCCTGGCAAAAAGGCCATCGGTACGAAGTGGGTTTACAAGTTGAAATGCAAGCCGGATGGTGAGATCGATCGCCATAAGGCTCGACTTGTTGCAAAGGGTTATGCACAACAAAAAGGCATAGATTATGAAGAGACTTTTGCTCCCACTTGTCGTATGACTACTGTGCGTTTTCTATGTGCATTGGCAGCTCATTTTGGTTGGGATGTACATCAATCAGACATTGTTATTGCTTTCTTGAATGGTGACATATTTGAGGAAGTTTATGTAACGCAGCCTCGTGGTTTTGTCATAAGAGGACGAGAGGACAAAGTGTGCAGATGTAAGAAGGCTTTGTATGGGTTGAAGCAATCTCCTCGTGCTTGTTATTAGAAAAAGCTGACACTCATTTGGTCAAACGAAGCTTTTGTAACAGTCCAACAGAAAGCACATTGTTTGTAAAGCGTGAGGGTGATGTACTTCTCATTGTGGTTCTTTATGTCAATGATTTGCTGATCACTGGACCAAATGAGAGACATATTGCTGAATTTAAGGCTGATTTGAACTATTGTTGGCTGCCTCATTTATGTATGCAACACGAGGCCGGATATTTAGTTTGCAGTCTCATAGGTCAACAGATTTATGTATAGCTCAGGATCTAAGCATTGGCAGGCTGTGAAGAGGATTTTCCGCTACCTTAGTGGCACTTTACATCTTGGCTTGTTTTATCCCAAGGGGGGATCATTGCCGCCATACTTACATGCTTTTTTGGACTCAGATTGGGCTGGTTGTTTTGACATGCGAGTGTCCACAAGTGGTTTTTGTTTCATGCTTGGCAGTTCATGTATATCATGGTTGAGCAAGAAGCAACCTACTGTGGCCACTTCGAGTTGTGAGGCTGAGTACAGGGCAGTCTTCACAGCTACGATTGAGTGTGTATGGCTCAGACGCCTTATGGCTGATTTGGGTGGTGGACAGGACACTGCCAACACTATCTACACTGACAGTCAGAGCGCATTGGCAGTTGTGAGGAACTCAGTTTTTCATGCTCGCACAAAGCACATTGAGGTGCATTACCACTATGTAAGGGAGAGGCTCTCAGTAGGAGAGATCAGCTTGGCTTATGTGCCAACACAGGACAACCTTGCAGATCTTTTCATAAAGGCATTGTCTCATGAGAAGCTTGAAGCTTTCTGCAAAGCTTTGGGCTTACTCCCCTTTGTGGACCGATCATGTCCTCAGGGAGGCACTTCTCTTTACTCCTCTCATTCACCGCATCACTCCAGGGGGGATTTGTTACCATATACATGTGGTAGTGATGTGTGTGAACACAGTAGGACCGTCGGGGCATTTTTCCCTCTTTAGGAGGTTTTTCCCCCCGACATTGTATATACACCCATCATTCTAGGGCTATCTATCTTTCTATTGCACACTAAGTAACACACTCTCTATTGTGTGCCTTGAGCTTCCTTCGTCTTCTCCAAGCTGTGTGTGTTTCTCTGCAACCCTAATTCCAACAAGGGTGCACCTCTACCCCTCACTTAGCCAGTGTTGTTCTGTCCTGTTTTGTTCTGGGAAGACTTACTACCTGCTTCACAAAAGGAGCTACGGAGTTCACCACTTAGGTGTCTTGGGTTTTTTTCTACCCTAGCTCTGCCTCGCTACTGGTTATGTTGGAATTTTTTATAGTAAGCATTCTTCTGCTATTTGTTGACACAGTAGGTAAAATTCTTGTCAATAGCATTGTGGTGGTTGTTTTATCTCAAACATTTACTGCTTGCGTTCATGATTGGGTTTTACAACTGTCGGTGACTATCATTTTTTTACACTGTGCGCAGCTGGTGTATATATTACTCATGAATAATAGGTTTATTATTGTACTCAGCATGGAATATGTTGTTAAAATTGGTCGGTATAATCTCTCACTTGCATCTATTGAAAAAGGAAAAATTGGGTTATGCTTGGCTGGCTTAAGCCTTGGATTCACTTACGGTAATAGGGTGTTTTTCCAGGGTGCTAACCAATGCTGTACTAGTTGTCTGGATTTAATGAGGTAATTGCATATAGCAGGTATGGTTTGGGATTGGATTGATAAGCATGGTCTAATGGTTCACTTATAAATTTGGTAATACTACAACTTGGTAAAACCCATCGGTTGGGTTATTTGAATAGAACGAGTACTTTTCTTGACTTTGTGCGCACTGTCTGCGGGGTTGGTTGGCCCGACTGCATATGTTTGATGTACCAAACTTACTAAGTAGGTTGTCTATTACTTTTGTCGGATCTGCTGGGTGGTTGTAATATTTTGTTAGAAATTATTCCAAGACTTGTTGTACCTGATGCTTTGTAACAAACCCCATTTTCTTACCAAAGAACCTATACCAACTAACGGTAATTATACACAATGGGACTGTTTTTTTGACTACATTGGACTGCATAATATGTACCCCTTGGATTGGCATGAGGATGATATGATACCGGGTATCTTCTTGTGTAAGAATTGGTACCTGCTCCGCTCTAGCTTTTGGTTGTATTTTGGGAGGCTTGGCCTGCCAGCTGCATATGGGTATTGAACTACTCTTCAGTTATTTGGTTA
This sequence comes from Adiantum capillus-veneris, assembly GCF_014529385.1. Classification (NCBI taxonomy): domain Eukaryota; kingdom Viridiplantae; phylum Streptophyta; class Polypodiopsida; order Polypodiales; family Pteridaceae; genus Adiantum; species Adiantum capillus-veneris. The sequence goes on from NC_140951.1 coordinate 3,251,728, forward strand.
CTTCAAGGGCTCCTTGCCACTTAATGTGCTAAGAAATTTAGCTGGTAATAGATATACACACTAAAAGATGTTCTAGATTCCATATACCATGGTGAACATTAAAATCTAATTGACCTAAACAAACTTAAACTAGCTTATTACATTTTTTAGAGGTTTTTTAAAGCTTCAGTTGAGCTTCATTAATCTTGAAGGTTATTTTGATAGCGGACTATGACACTTGGATTAGAAGGGGTGGTGGCCTTCTAATCAGAATAATGTTTTTTGCTAGTAACTTGGGTTTAGGAAAAAGAGAAAAATAACAACATTTTTTAACACAGTGTGAAACATTCATTAGAAGCTTGGACAACAATGCTTCATACATTGGCACTGATCTAACATGCTAGGGGTAGGTACATAGGACACAATCCTCTCCTTGAACACAAATAGAGAAAAGGATGCACAAAATCCTCCCTTACAACACAAAGGAATGAGGAACAAATGGCTAAAGTGCTCACAAAATATATTACTATAAATGAGACCAATAGATTCATCTTTGGTGTCAAAATCTTTAGCAACAACTTTGATATAATTTTTGAATTTTTCTTTGTAGGGGTTGTTGTTGCTTGTGTTTGCCTTGTGCTTGTTGTTGTTATCTTTGTATCTGCAATACTTGGATGAGTGATTGTTTTGGCCAAAATGCTTGCAAGGGTTCACTTCATAGCAATCCTTTGATAAACGATTTGTACAGCCACAATGTGTGCAATTGAGGTTGTTCTTGTTTTTGTTGGATCCATGATTGGTCACTGCAAATGCTCCTTCATTGTTGATGTTGCCTTTTATCTACTTCTCAAAGAACTTGCAGATGCTGACTATGGACAAATTGTGACCGTACTCAAAGAAAGAATAGCATGACCGATTCATGGTGACAAAATCCACAAAGGGGGGGGGGTTTTAGGGGGTGGATTTTGTAGCACCAAATGTGTGTGACGACCCTCTTACATGTGGATGTCTAGTCAACATGTGCCATGTGATAGACCATGTGATTTAGCATAAGTAGAGTCCTAATGTGAAGCCTACTTGGCAATCCCTGTGGAATCATCACTTATGTATGCAAATATGCTTAGCTTAAGGCTATAATTTGAGCTTGTGTATACACTCAATAATCAATCAATAATCATTGTGTGCCTATGATATGCTCTTGGCATACACTATGCACAAAAAACAATATGATTGTGGCAATGCAAGGGTAAATGAATCCGGTTATTATGCACGAAAATAAATATGCGCACAAATTAAAATTACCTAACTGGCTACAACACTAACCTCAAATGGGTCATGAGAGTAGTGGCCCATGGGCATGCTCTCAATGGCCTAATCAAGGATTAGTTTAAGCTTCATTAGAGTTATGAGTGGTGATCATAATGGCCAAGAGGAGGTGCTATACAATACAACATTGAGAGGGGCTTAATTATGATCAATATGGTGATTAGGAAGTGATAATCACCTTGGCAAGCTCTAATACCAATTTTTAATTATGATGGATAATCCAATGTGGCATTCATGCTAATAACATAATTAAGAGATTAAGAATGCAACAATTACACTTAGATAATCAATACACACAAGAGCATAGCATAGCCACACAATGTTTTTTGATTAATTATTGAGTGTATACACAAGCTCAATTTATAGCTTTGAGCTAGGTATATTTACAATGAAAGTGAGGATGCCACAAGGATTGCCAAGTAGGCTGCACACTAGGATTTCACATAGGCTAAACATGATCTATCACATGTGACATAATGATGAGGCATCCACATGTAAGAGAGTGCTCACACACATTAGGTGCTACAAAACTCACACCCTAACATAGAGGAGTGAGCGGCATAGCCTTGGGCAACCCAAGTGGTAGGGGTGTGATACCATGCTTTTGCATTAGCATATGTTGTATATATTTCTTAAGAAAGGGACACTGGGAAGTGGAATGTCTAGATAAAAGCCCTTGGTGTGATATTTGCCAAAGAAAAACACCTTTGATGGAGGTCTGTGTGTATATGGAAGAAGCAAAATAATGGTAGCCCTAAGGCCAATGATTATTAGCCATGATCTGAATAGTGTTCAATCTCCTTAGCTAGTTGCAATTCACCAAACTCCCATTTATGCTGCTGTGCTCGCCTTTAACCTGCAATAGCTTATGTACAATAGTCGTTCCATGCTTCCCCTGTCCCAACTCAACAATATGTGTCACCTTTGAATATATAAAAATACCTACCATACACCTATGGCCATGGCTACAATCACCACCACTATCGGTCAATCATTGCAAATGTTGAGGCAAAGACATCAACCTAGCAAGTCAAGAATATGATCGGTATGGGTTGCAATGGAACTTGTGGAGGAATTTTTTTCCATGTAAAATAATTGATGGGTTATTGTATTAATTTTGGGGTAACAAAAATGTTTCTCTTATCGTTGCAGCCAAACATGCCAGAGGCATTCAACCGACCATCACTTGTACACACCTTATTCGTTACTTAATAGAAGAATAAGGGGCTCTCTCACACATATTGCTCTACCCACAACCTGTGTTCAGAGGACATTGCTCTCAATGTTCACATTTGTGAGCTTCCAAACAACTGGAAGGGGAGGGGGACCTCAAGTTTTGCGAGTCCTTTGCCCGCATCCAAATACCAACCCACATGATACAATGGGATCCAACAACAATCACCTCACTTACACACGAACATCACACCAACCATGCAGTCCTTACTTTCAAGACCAAGGAAAACCAAATCAAACTCCTTGAGCATTTGAGGCTTCTCAAGGACACTAAAATTTGGTTTGCAGAAGATCTTACACCCACCCAACTCAAACAAAAGAAGGTAGAAGTATAAAAGATGCGAGAAGCGTGCACAGCAGGGAAATGGGCAGTTTATCAATGAGATAATGCCATGATCAAGGAGTTCCAAACTCCCAAACCGGATCTCACCTACCTCTCCATTGGTTTTGTTCATCTTATTTTCTATTTTTCAACACTAGTTGGACCCTTAGTCCTTAACTGAGATGTACCTAACAATCCCCTCACTATGAAGGAACCTTTTGTAATGTTTTGCTTTCGATCCCATATGTCATATTTGACCTCCATGGACGATAATTCAATCTCTCTCTCTCTCTCTCTCTCTCTCTCTCTCTCTCTCTCTCTCTCTCTCTCTCCGCACATATATTGCATTTGCACATTCACAATTGGTATCAGAGTGCACGACGATCTCAGGGAGCACAATCGTGTTGAGAGCTTCAAGGTGGTGGCTTGATCGATCTTGGGTGAAGATATCAAGAGAGCTTGGAGGCTTTGTGAAGACACAATGGGAGCTTGTGAGCTTAGCTGAGAGTGATGTATGCTCTTGTGGAAGCTCATAACACAATGTGGAAGATAGTGTGTAGGTGAAGGTACTGCTCTAAAAATTGTGTGGGCAATAGCAATTTTGTTCAGATTGTTTTTCTACCAGTAGAAGTGAGATTTGGATATTATTATACTTGTTATTCGCCTTTGTTCTGATGTGTCTACAATTTTGCAGAAGAAACTTTGCAAATTCCTCACCAATTTGTTGATATTCAGCTCAGACCAACTACATAAAATAAATTTCATGTTTTTTGTTTTATGCAGTGTGTGAGTTTCATGCACTTTTGGAAGCACGACAAGTACTCAAGTTGGGTGCATAAATTTTGAGCTAAAGATGTAATTTTGGCTTGTGCTGAGCCTGAGAGTTGAAGTTTTTGGTAGATTTGGGTAAAAAAGAAGGAGGTAGATTTGGTTGACAAATACCCATTTTTGAATGAGGTGAAGTTTTTGGCATTGACACTACACGTGGAGCTTTTTTCACAAGTTTTCAGAGGAGACTTTGGCAACAATTTTGTGCTTTGGTTTATGATCTTTGCGGACAGATGGTTGATGCCCATTGTACATGCATGTTGGTGAGCGCTTTTGGTTGTCGGTGAGCTCTCTTGATAGCATTGTTTTTGCATTGATCAATTTTCCAAATTGCAACACTTTTGGTGCTTGTTAATGCACGGTCACTTCATTTATGTACGTTGAGTGCGGATTGCCATTGTATACACATTGTGGAGCCATTTTGGCATTACTCTTTGGCATTGAGTAGTGGTTTTGGTTTATGGTTTTGAGTCTTCTTCAGAGGTTATAGTGGTCGAGAGCTTCTCCCACTTTGGCATCTTGGATGTGGTTTATGGATTGAGAGTTTGCATTAAGATTTTTCTCATTTTGCAGGGAAAACTTTGTCGAATTTTCCCTAGATTTTTTGCCATACTTTTGGCTTGATTTCCATACACTCTTTTGATGCATTTTTTGTCATTGGGTTGAGATAGTGATTCTCTTTTGTTGTGGTCAACTCCACATTGATGGCGGGCATATGGTTGTTATTAGACATGGATTAGTGTTCTTGTATCCACTCTCGCAAGAGGGAGATTTGTGAATGCTCACAGTGGCTATAGGTAGACGCATGGTATGCACTATGTTGATCGACAAACATTTTGATTGTGGTCTACTACATACAATTTACAGGTACTCACTAGTTACAAGTTCCATGTTTTTTTAGTAGTTGATACTTGTAGCAATGTGACAATTGCAGTGCACAATGTGGTTACACTACCACGAGAGATTTTATGCATTGATGCGCTTGAGCACTACAAGTGCTTGGATGGTGAGATCTTTTGAGAGTGTTTTCTCTCAAAGGGAGCTCTTTTTGTTCCATGTTTGGTGCACTTCTCTTTGGCATTGGTTTATGCTGATTGCCCTTGTACATGCTATAGAGCGTAGCTTCACTTATGATAGTTGATATGTGTGACAGTTCCGAGTCCACGATGATGACTCATGTGAGATAGCTGTTGTGTTCATGTCGACACTTGAGGTGTTGGCATTGTGGTCACATAGGATACATTAGACATTATTGCTTTAAATGCATGAGACAATGATGTAGATGTATGCATCATTTAGAGAGGATTTTGACACAAACTAGAGATATGGCTTTGTATCCTAATGACGGTGATGTTTTTTTCTCTAGTGTTCCTCTTGCTTTTATGTCTGATAGAGATGCCACTTGCTATCAATGACTGCTAGATGAGTATGTAGTATGAGACAAATATCTTTCATGGATGAGCTCCTCAATGTTATGCAAGACATGCGTGTAGATGCAAAGTTAGAGTAGCCATGCTCTAGCAAGACACAAAAGATCGATCCTCTTAGGATAGATATGACTACTAGCATGGAGATGAGCGATATGGGATTTCTTTGACATGCTCATGCTAGAGGTTGCTATGGTGAGGCCATGACATGTGGATACAATACCTATAGAGAATGAGGAGTGATGACTACAGTAGTGTTAGGATTGATGCATCCATGCGTGACTAGTTATAGTGGTGGTGCAATGAGGGTCAAGATACCTACTACAGATAGATTGGTAGAGGTCACTGCACATGGCATTGATGAAATTGGCACGGATATATTAGCAAAGATTGCACATTTATCATCAGACTTTGGAACTCTCATGTACGACCTCTTAACATCAAGACCCAACATAACAACTGTAGTATGAGTGTTTGTAGTTGGGGTTGTCAATTTAGTGATGATTCACACTTGCATGATGCATCATGGAGTAGTGCATGTCATTATAGGATACTTGCACGGTATGCATGTTGATTCTAGAAAGCACATATGCTTTTGCACACCGCTAGAGCCTATACGACGACATGCATTGACTTTGAGAGAGCCAGAGGCTATAGATTGAGACAAAATTCCTCCCTATACCTCTTGTACATATTGCTAGGCCCTATAGTAGTACCACTTATTGGCACATTTGCCTTTAAGTGGAAGATTGTTGGTGTATAGGTGGCGTGCCTCTTATCTCGATCAGACATGCCAAAGGCATCTGACCGCTCATCACTTTTACACACCTTATTCTTTACTAGATAGAAGAATAAGGGGCTCTCTAACACATATTGTGGTGAGCTTATCCACCCACATCTTGTTCTCTCTCTCTCTCTCTCTCTCTCTCTCTCTCTCTCTCTCTCTCTCTCTCTCTCCGCACACATATTGATTCGGGTGCTCACAATTTATATCATGTTGAGGATAACCTTCAGTGATGTGTGCCTTGCCATGAGCAAAAAGCAGTGCTTCAAGAAGCCAATTAGGGGAGGATAGGTACCGAGCACTTTGCAAGAGTCACAACATAAAAAGCGTTGCATACAGGATTTTGATGGAAAAAAATATTTCAAGATGCTAACTTTCATGCAAGGAGGCATCACCCTTTCCAAAGAATAGGGAAGATTATTGGCAAGCATAGAATTCAACATGGTCCAATGTTGTTGCTTAGCCCATTTGAGAAATGGAGTTTGGATTTTGTTGGGCCTTTCAAACCAATAACATGACCACTAGGGAATGTTTATATGTTGGTAGCCACATATTATTGCACCAAATGGGTGCAGAAAAGGCACTTAGAACAAAGGGAGTTACCAAAGTTTCTAAGTTCTCGGACGAGAAAATCATTACCCGATTTGAATGTCCAATTGAGCTTGTCATTGATCAAGGTACATAATTCTTGAACAAAGTGGATTTTGATCTGGTCACCCATTTGATAGTACACAATAAATTGACAACATACTACCCTCAAGAAAATGGCTACATTGAGTCCACAAATAAGATTTGCAAAACGTTTTGAAAGAGGGTAGTAGAGCAACATAGAATTGATTGAGAGCAAGAGTTACATTTAGTGTTGTGTTCTTTTTGGATGGCTTGCAATGTTAATGATAGCTACCCAACTTTTATAATGGTTCATGGAACCAAAGTTGTGATGTTGATGGAGTTCCTGGTACCAAGTATATGGATTTCCGTGATATGTAGGAAAGATTGCTGATGGAGGCTTCCAAGAAGGATAGGGTAGAAAAGCTAGTACAAATGATGGAAGACTAGCTACATGCACAAGCTCTCATTGATATTGTATAGGTGAGGTGAGAGAAATTTGTAGATTGACATTCCAAGAATTCAAGAAGGTGGATTAGTTTTGGTGCTCTCCACACATGCCAATGATATGTCGAGAAAATCAATGCTTAGATGGATTGGACAATATTTTGTACACAAAGTCATTAGAGATAGCACTTTTTTTCTTTCGGAATTGGATGGGGAAGACAAAAGGGACCGTATTAGAGGGATTGATTAGAGAGAGAATGAAATCCATTCAAATCAGAGCTGGAAGTTACGTGTTGATTAATGATCACCTCTACAAGAGAGAAGAAGACAATCAATTGCAAATGTGCACCACAAGAGGTGAATACATTTCAATTCTTGAACAAGCTCATGCTAGACAAGTAGGCAGACATTTTTTGTTGACAAAACCGCAAAATCAATTCTTGTTTCGCTGGAATTTGGTGGCCTACCTTGTTCATAGTTGCTAAAGCATATGTAAAACGATGTGACAAATTTCAATGGACAAACGTACCTATGTAGAGAGACAAAATGCCTTTACAACCTGTGATGGGGGCTAGGACTATTTCCAAGGCATAGACTTTGTAGGATCAATAGCACCTCTTGCATATCATATGCATGATCAATTTATTATAGTGGCCACATACTATTTTTGACCAAATGGGTTGAAGCAAAAGCTACACAAAAAAGAGATGTAAAAATGACACTGAAATTCTTGTACAAGAATATTTTTATGGGATATGGGCTACCAATCAAAATATTGAGCAATAGAGAGACCCACTTCCTCAATGAAAACAAATTCTTGTTGGATGAGTTAATGGTGATTCTATCAAATAAATAATACAATGTCCGCCGTAGGTTACAACGTCCGTCGTAGGTGATAGGGTGTCCGTGAGCTGTGAGCCGTGAGGGTTAACATGCCCCCCTTCCTGATGTAGATTCCGTCCTCGAAAGCTATTGAGTTGAAGCTCGTTCGTCGAGGTGGAAGAGCATTTGAGATGAATGTCCTTAGCCTTCTTCAATCACTGCAAAATCAAACAACATTGTCACAGTAATTGCATTCTCATAAGCGATTAAAAAGCATATGAAGTTTTAGGCAGACAAATTGATTGGTAATAGAATTTTAAACAATTTTTCAGTAATAAACATTAAATTACAATATAATCAAATGCATAAACAGATGTAAAGGTAAAAAATTAAACAAGTCTGGGGTCGCTAATTTAACGGTCGAAAGGCACTAGAGATCGACTATTAATACCATGGGTAAGCTTCTTAATTTTCTCTGATCAATTAAGTTGTTTAATTGCAAGAGCCAAGTATTTCATGTTCGAGGGTTGACTAGAGTCTATACCTAGAAGACCTTGTAGTTAAGCTACGATAAAAGGAATTTCTCATGAAATCATCGCCTGACTGACTACCTTTTCTTTGACCCCCCAAAGTCTTTTCACAGTGATTCAATTTTGATGCGTGTGCTTATTTTGTATGCCTTGGGTTATTTGCTTTTCAAGGAAAAGCGCCCACACTGGGAACCTCTAGGGCTCTAGTACCATAGGTGATACATGTGAGTGAAGTACCCAATCAAGCCGAGATTTCTCTTCCAGCTTAAGATTTTACATTGTGGAACTTTGATTTTTTGTTTGTTCATTTTCAGCGTTTTAATTTTGTAACTTTGGGGGGTCATATAACACTGATACACCTCCCCAGGCTCATCACACAAGTAAACTCCCTTTATAATACTTAAGCTAAAGGTCAATAGGGTCAAGCCCACTAGAAAGCCCTAGTACATTTCACACAATGCTGCCTAAATCGGATTAAGATCCTATTAACCATTGATTATTAGGAAGGCATTCCCCATGGTATTAAGAGAAGATCTCTAACACCTAGCTTGGTCAAACTAGCTTAGTCGGACTGCTTGATTTTTAAACCTAGACAAGTGATTATGACAAAAAATTATGTTGAATTTAATGTTTGGTGCTAAACAAATGTGCTGAATATTATGCTACCAATCACAATTATAGCAGACAAACATAGATGCAAAAAAGATAAGGGGCCATGCTAATGGACAAGAAACACCTGTTTGCGTTGATAATTGCACTTGATTTGAAGAGTGAGTCGAGATAAAGATTCCATGACGGTCCAGATCCTAACAACAGCAACACGTTTCTGTACATACTAAGAAACACAAAGAATACCTCTAGGAGGCACATCAGTGGGAAAAAGAAACTTTGCTAATCACTCAACTCTAAAATAGAAACACTCCTATCATACTAATTCTACCTACCCTCCATCACTCGAGTAATGAGGATCAAAGGTGTTTTATGGCATAGATGTCTGTTTCAGTGTACCGGATGCGAATGTGTAGGTCTGAGTCAATGTTTTGACTTTTATTGTGCATACTCGTTTGCTAATTGCTCTTGCTCTTTATTTATTTTTTGTTTTTTGTGAGTAAAAGGCTTTATATGTACATTCCCTAAGATTGGGAGATTGAGAGGTCAGGGAGGAAGGTTGAGAGGGAAGCAAGTGAATGATGACTGTCAGCAAACACTCCCCCCTTCCTTGGGTAGATCGTACCATTTGAAATGAGCTTGTCACCCTTTGAAACCAATTATTCCAGTTGGTAATAGGTGAGGATTTTTGCCAGTAGTTTTCTCTTACCTTAGGTGCCTCGTCAAGTTGCAAGGGTGGTAAGGTACTTTCCCAGGATCGAACTTGAAGTGGTTCATCAGGTGATTCTTGAACACTAGGAGGTGTGGATTCCTTTGTAGCTTTATGGAGGTCCACTATTGTAGGTGGAGGTTATGGAGAAGCTTTTACCTCTATGGGTGCATTACATGAGGAGCTAGAAGCTCCATGGGACTCCCCCCTTCCTGAGCTAGGTGGAACAAATTGTTCTTTCTTCGGTACCCAAACTAGCTCTGGAGCGGGTGTGTAGCATTCTGTGATTTTTTTCTTTCTGCAATTGTTGATTTATTTTGAAACTATGGGATTGAGCTCACATGGGTCCGATAACAAGTAAGAGCACAATTTACGTTTTGGCACCCAGATTTGATCATTTCCTTAATAGTAGCCTTGGGCTTCCAATAATCGTTTAGGAATCCATAGCAACATTTTCTTACATTTATTGGAGTGAGTGGGACGTTTCTTACAAGGCTTCTATTTTTTTAGCACTAGCTATGGTCACTAAAGAAGCTTTATGGACCCACTTGTATGTTTTCTTTGTTACATTAGGATGAGTCTTGTCAGAAGCTATATGCATTGCTTGTAGCATATTTAAGGGTACAAGTGGTGGTATTTCATCCCCCTCAGGTGTTACCTAGGTTGTCCCCCTATTTCCCCAAGTGTCTATGGTTGCTGCTAGGTGGACCCAATCCACATTGTCCGACTCAGTCATCCCAGGTAGTACATCCATATAAGGAGAATCTTCCCCAACATAAGTGTCCGCTTTACATGTATAACAATACTGCAATGGGGCCGAGTGAACTGTGGTGTCAGATCTGTTTAATAATAAACCTGTTTCCTAGAGGATGTGCTCGACCCGTCACAAGATCCACTCGAATGAGAGAATCTTGGAACTGCAGGTAGACATGGTTCTTAGACCAGTCATGCACCATTTTTGCTTCCCTCATGAAAGGAAGTCCTAAGATCATCTCACATGCCATAGTGTGCATGGATAAATCCATAACAATGAAGGTAACTCGTATTTTATGTCCAAAGACCTTGATCTTGAGATCTTCTAGCATCCCAATAGGTTTAACAATAGACCCATTGGCCATCTACACTACCATGGTTGTGGTCGCAAGGTGAGGTCTTCCCATAGTTTCCCAGCAATTTTTAGTCACAATGCTAACCCTAGAGCCACCATCAAGGATTCCCTTCACAGTTAATCCCTTAGTAGTGATTGGTATGGTCACATTGGATTCATCACCCTCAAAGTATTGTCCCAACTTGTTAACAGGTATTTCTATAACAAGGTTCTCATCTAGGTTGGGTTGCAGATCTAAGTGTTCCTCCTCTATTGGTATCTCCCCAGTTCCATCTATCTGTGCACATTGTGGTAGCCCAAACTTCAGTTCTCCATTGAGGAAGGCTCGAAGAGCCGAGACTAGCTCAGGGTCTTTATATAGTTTGGACATGATGGTGGTTCTAGCTTCTGAAGACATGAAATCCATCAATTTGGCAATGTGTAACGACACCTTTTGGCCTTGAGTCCCTTGACGTGGGGAAGATGGGATCTCCATTTCTTCGATAGGATCAGGTAGTCCCTCTGTAAACATTCTTTCCATCAAGAAGTGAGTACGCCCACTTTCCCATGACTTTAAGTCACTTTCTTCTTGGATGACACTAGGTATGTCCAATGGTCTATGGACTTGGTGAGGTTGTTGTTGCGTAGGGAACACGGTGTCTGTAATCTGGATCTTCCTAGGTGCTGGTTATAGATCCCTTTGGGTATCTTCTACCAAACTCCTTAATTGCTTGACTCGCTCAATCTCCTCTGTAGGGTTTGGGTAAGTTCCTATCTTCTTTTTGGATCTTGGCCATTGTGGCTCATGAAGATCTTCCTTGTTGGTTTCTATGTTAGTGGTCGTTTTGGTCTCCATGGTTTCACCTGAATCAGAATCTTCTTCAGCGTCGTTCATATATACGGGGTCGTCACCAGTCCCTATGTTGGTCTTTGAACTGGGGCCTGACTTCGCTGCTTTTTGCGATCTCTTCCTTCATGTTTTCTTCTTTTTCTGAGATTGGGCAATTGATACCATGTCTCTTTCCTCAAATTTTGTTTTTGAGCATCGATCGTGTGAGTACGTTTACTGGTACCACGGGTGTACTTGGTGATGGCTCCTTGGTAACTTCAATCAAGTTTAATGGCGTGATCTTCGGTGCATTTGGATTATTTGGACATTGTGCAATCAAATGATCGATGCCACATCGATTACACATGAGTATCGGCATTGTAGACGTGCTCGCTTGATTGGTTTGCATTAGTGTGGCGTTCTTTTGTAGCCTAATAGGACACTCGGCTACACGATGTGGACCTCCACACTCATAGCATTGAAGAGGTGGTCTCTTAGCAGTGTTATTGATATTTTGGCCTCTTTCCGCAAGAGCAGCTACTTGATATACAGGTTTGACTTGTCCCCAATAGTCCTCCATGTAGTATTGTGGACTTTCTTCAAGCACATCCATCCCATAGGCGATATTAGGATCTATGTCTTCCTCACAGCCTTCCAAACAAGAAATAGATGACTCACAACCCACTTCATTCACCGAAGTGATTATCGGATGTGGTGGTTGCGGTCCTAGCACTGGAGGTGGTAAAGGTGTTGTTTGAACAACATTTTGGGCCCTAGGGACCATGTGTTGTGATGTTTGTTCAAGAGGTGGGACCGGCATCAATGCAGGCACTCAAGGTGTGTCCGTCCATGCTAAGGTTGGTCTATTGGCCATCGCACGCTTAAATACTATGCAATCCTTAGCTTGATGACCATACCTTCCACATGCATTGAAATTCTCATTGAATTTTACTCTAAAAGTAGGGCATTCACTGGCACTATGCGGTCCATAGCATACTGAGCACCATTGTTGCTCCCTTCTTGGATACATATGATTGTTCTGTGGAGCACGATTGTCTCTAAGACTCTCTTGAATAGCTTTGTTGAGATCTGCTAAAGTCATCTCAGATATCTTTGGCTCCTTAGCAATAGGCTTTAGGGTCATTGGCTGATGCCTTGATGCTTGCGAGCTAATAGATTTAGGCTCAACAGACACTCTTTCTCCTTGAATCATTAAATTATCCTCCAATTGGATCGCATTGGTGGTGACTGCTTCCCAAGTGGTGATACCTCTGACTAGGCCATTGTAGATATCCTTATGTCGTAATCCCGTAATGAATCTATCAAGCAATTGGTTATTGTTGAAGCGCTTATTTGGATTACAACGAGAATTCAAATGCTTCAAGCGACTTATAAAGTCTCTCATTGACTCTCCTTCCTCTCGTTGGGCTTTCTGGAGCTGAGAGGCTACACCCCAAAGCACTCCCTCTCGTATGTATTCTTTTAAGAACAGTCTCCTAAGAGTAGGGTAAATGGTTTTTTCCCACCCTTAGGGTTCTATACCAATCCCCATCCTTTCCACTTAAGGTTAGGCTTAAAGCATTGCTCTTATGTAGGTCATTGTGTTCTCCTAGAGAATTGCATATTTGTTCAACACTTCGATATGCTTTCTCACATCCCCGTCTCCACTAAATTTTTGTGTGAGCTTGGCTATTTGTACTGCCTTACTTCTAGGCTCTCTATCAGGCGCGTAACGCATATTCTCAGCAATAGATCGACCGATAGCTTGAGCAAATGTTGCCAAGTCACCTAAATGAGCAGGCACCGTGGGTGAAGGTGCTCCAGAGACTACATGTGGAGTAGGTATTGGAATTGGGCTTGGCGTATAGGAAGCCCTTGGGTTCCACGTTGGGTACGATGTTGTACCATGTGGTGGTCCATAGTTCATATGGGTGGCCCTAGGCATAACAGACATCGGATGTGACATGCTAATGCTAGCCGGTATAGTCCCATGGAAATAAGAACTTGTGTATTGTGGTTGTGGAGAATAGGTAGTTGAAACAATGGGAGGGGTAGGGACTACATGAGTGTGATGACCCATAGGTGCATATGATTAGCACACACTTGTAGGTACTGTTACAGGCATTGAGCTACCATGTAGTGGTGCTTTACTAACAAATGAGGTCCATGGCGTGTTTCTCGGCATGCCCATCATTGGGGTAGGCATGGTAGCCGTGGTGTCATCAAGGGAAAGATGAGCTAGACTTGGAAAGGTGAAGCTATCACTTGTGGGCTCAGATTGCACTGAAACCCCTGGAGAAACAACATATGGGGGATCCATCGGACTAACCGAGGGAGTCTCCATTTGCGATAAGGTCGGTTGTTTAGCCTTTCCTGTATCCAAGAATCTCATGAGACCCGTTGAAGGCATGTTTGATCCCCTTGTTCTGTCTCTCTAACTCAATGACCCTATGGATGACCTCACAAACTCTTTGTTGTTGATCCTCCATACTAGTAGCACCCATTGTGGATTGTAGGACATCTAACCAACCCACATGATAGGTGTGACCTGTGTATAGTTCGGTCAGAGTCTCTATTTGTAATTCGTACTCCTAGTTCTCATTTAAGAACACTCCATCTAGGATTGAGGTGCTAGGGGTGTCCTTTGAGCTATATGCAATGTTGCTTTCTAGGAGTTGGCCCTTAGCGGTTGCTAAATCAGGAGCACTTGATTGCTCTCTTAGCAAGGATATTGACATAGGAGCTTTCGCTTATAACTCTCTTCGTTGCTCCGCCTTGCATAAGCTCTCGACTTCCTTTTCCCTCGCTGCAAGGATATATCGCTCAACCTCTTGCACTTCGGCAAGGCTTCTACCATCGGGTAATATGACCTCGGAGGGAAATAACTCTGAAGAGTTAGGAGGTGCAGTGAATGAAGTATTCACGTGCACATTCTCTAATGGTATAGGGTCTACGTTTGTCACGAATGGAGAATTTACTTCCCCACCCCCCTCATTTACATCATTAGCTCCATGTTCGGAGCGAGTGGCTCTACTAAAGGTTTCCTTCAGGCGGCTAAGCACGCTCGTCCTGGACCGAGGACCCATGGCATGCATGTCTTGGCTTGAGCTATGGGATTAGGCATTGGGAAACCTTCCATGACGTCGTAGTCAGAGGAAGAGTCACTAGCGGCTATGTTCGGGTCTTGGTTTGTAGTACCTTGGGTCCCCGCCGAGGGTCCAGAACCTAAAGTAGGTGGATATTGAGAACTCGCATAAGTCAAAATTCTCTCTAGATGCTCCATCTCTAGCACACGACCAGAGCGCAGATGCATGTGCCTTTGGCACCCTACAAAGGTCGACGAATAAACTCGAAGGTTAATCGCTTACCTTTTTTAAGCGTCCGTTTTCACTCGTGTTTTTTACGTTTTTAATGTTTTTTAATGTTTGATTTTTTTGATTAAAGTGTGTGATAGCTCGAAATGAGCGAATCACTTAGAGGGTCGCTGTGTGCTTTATAGCACAATTTTCGGGCATCTGAAGTTCTGTTGGTCCTCAAAAAATTGATTTTTAGCTACGTGTGAAGCTAAAATTCGTTTTTTTTTAAAGGCGACTGAGGCCTAGGCCTGAGTGTGAGCTTGGGCTTGGGTCTGGGAGATATTCCCGATCCTGGTCCTACCTTTAATTTTTTTTAAAAAATTTTTAAATTTATTTTTATTTAAAGGATAAGGTCGCCGCGGCCAGCGCGAGAGCACACACACACTCTATCTACCTACTTCTAACTAATACACCTACTGTTACACACTAACACACTCTATTAGCTCTCATAGATCTACTTCTTACTTACTGTACACAGAAAACTAACCACCTTAATACACAGAGAATAAACACAGTACCTTTGAAAACTCCATTAACAAAGAAAACTAACAACCTTAATACACAGAGAATAAACACAATACCTTTGAAAACTCCATTAACAAAAAAAACACACAGTATAACACCAAATCCCTCTTCTCAACACACACACCCTCCTTCCTTACCTTTCCTACCATAGAAATTGCACCACGGAGAAGCACAGAGTGCTACTCGAGCTTAATGTATGGCATTCCCCGGCAGCGGCGCCAAAAATGTGCGCGTATGTCGCACGTGTCAATGCAAGGAACTTGCCGATACACCGTGTGCAAGCCACAAATGGCTCCAAGCACGCAACTAGAATAATCTAGCAAGCTCAAAGATGACGATGGTGTGTCACTCACCGCTCTACGCTTGCTTCGTGGAGGATTCCTCGCCGCGAAGAAGAGGGAGACGCCGCTAAGCCGCGCTCAACCGCTTCGCCACCGTCGTGCCTTCGTAATGCTCGATCGCACACACACTCCCTCTCTCACTCTCTCACACATACACACACACACAAGGAGATGAAGAAGAAGAAGATGGAGATGGAGCAAGAGCACTCTTCAATTGCACAAGTGAGAGAATGAGTGAATTTTAGGTTTAGTTGACTTTTATATGAGCTCGCCCCATTCACACTTGGGCGCCCATGCTTAGCCAACTTATCCCTTGAATGTTCCAGTTAGAGTGCGCCTCTCATCGGCGATCACTCTTACCCTTTTCCTATTGGACCGACAAGCCCGGTACCTGACTCTACCAAATAAATAATACAATGTCCGCCGTAGGTTACAACGTCCATCGTAGGTGATAGGGTGTCCGTGAGCCATGAGGTTTAACACTATGTATTAGTGTATACCTTAAAAAAATAGTCCAAAAAATTAAAAAAGCGAAGAAATAGCCCATTCGTTATTAACTACATATCATCAAGTGGAGCAATGGTGACCCTAATTTTGATCTCAATGGCTGAGTAGCCAACAAATCTGGATGTTAGGTTGCTTATCAGTGGCCCAAATATCTTCGTTCTCCAAGTGAAGAACCCTGTATAAAATGCTTCCTCAAATGCCAACATATTGCCAGATGGCAAGAACATGCATCGGACGTAGAAGCCATAAAGGACTTCTTCGGAAAGTTGGCCGCTTAGGTCGTAGCAAAGACCCTTATTGCCCTCGAGGAATGACATCCATGGTGCTCCTGCTTGCTTTGGCTTGTGAAAAGCTTCAATGCATGTGAGCAGAATTAGTCAAATTTTGTAGAGCATGGCACATGAGAGATCAGACAGACTTTTGAAGAATGTCATGGCGCCCGTTAGGGTTTTCACCACGTATTCCTCTGTCGGTGTTTCCTACTCTGGAGCTGGCAATCTTGGATAGTTGAGCCATGTAGGCCACTTCTTAGTCAGTTCTTCATGTGCTTGCCATGTCCTTACTGTTGGTACAAGACAAAAGGCTGGGTCTTTCTGAAGGGCTACAGGTGCTCTTGTGAAAAAAATCAAATATTGTGGATTCTTATTCAGCTAGCTCTTTCTCCACTTGGGGTGGACATCCTCTACACCTTACTCCTGCATATCTTTATATAGTCTTTCTTTTACGTGTAATAGCTCTACCTTGATCAAGGGATATGGCAATGATTGTTGATGCCATTGTGCATTGATTTGGTTGGCATTGTGCATTGAGTGACGTTGACTGAATGGAGAACTCTCAACTCCCAATCCATTGCTGCTTTCCTTTGTTCATCTGTCTTCTGAGCAACCTGTTCCTTAAGTGCATCTTCTTCAGCTTTAGACAGCTGGACCATGACTCAGCATGTGTTAGTGGTGTGTGAAACTCTTCTTCTCCTCCTAGCCCTTCTATCGGCTATGTTTCCATCTCAGCAAAAGAGACTGATGGAATTTCAACATTTGGTTGCTTTGGGTACCAGCTCCTTCTTGTGTCTCTGGCTGTCCCTCTTGCAACACCTGATTGACTCGCTTTCGCTCGGCTATCTCCTTGAGCATTTGTTCTTCTCTTTGAGCCCGCATTAGTGCAAGGTCTCTTTGTTGTGACTGCTCTAGCTTTAGCTCTAGCTCAAGATCCTTGTTCTTCTTTTCTAAAGCCTTGTATACTTCATCGGTACCTTTGATCATGGCAACTTTAGGATTTTCCCTTATCTGTCTCAAGAAGGTTTCCTAATCCTTGATCCTTTGCTCTGAATATTACAGTGAAGCATTCACTACGTCAAGCTGCACCTGGATCTTCTGTACTAACAGACTTGTGGTTAAGAGTTCATTTGGTACCTCTGTCAGTTGTTGGTCTTTGATCTTGCAGGCGTCTATTAACTTGGTGAGAAGTTCACCTAGCTCCTCCATTTCCTTTTGTTGCTTCTCTTTAGCTAGCTGGTGTTGTTCAGCTTCAGCTCTCAGCTCTTGGATTTGTCTCTGCAAATCTGAGATGACATTCATTCTGTCATCTAATTCTCCTTGTAGAGCATTGATAACCATCTCCGGCTCTCTAGACTTAGCATTGTGGCTAAGTGATGCTTCTCACATTTTTTCGGTCATCGCTTGCATCTGCTTGGCATATTCATTTACTTGTAGAATGACTTAATCATTTGTCTGCCAATCTTCAGACTCTGTAGGCTATTTGTATGTTTCAACCGTTTCAGCTTGTTGTTCTTTGGGTGGTGTCGTGGCAGGTGCTTGCGGCTGTGGCGGGGTTTCTACCTCTCCTTGAGGCCGTGCAGTTGTCTTGGTTGCTTTGTCTTCTTGAGGCTTTGTGGATGCCTTGACCGTTTCCTATTGGGTGGTTGTAGAAGGGGTGGCTTCTGTTTCCGTTGCCTTGGGTTGCTCAAAACTTGTTGCCTCCTTTGGTTCAGGCTCTTTTTCTTTGGCTTCCTCACCCTCATAAGTGGATCTAACGGTTGGTGAAGGTGGAGGGCTTGGCATCGGTTGGTCTTCCTGTTCCATATATGGTGATGATGTTCTGAGGGACATCTCACCCTGTTCATGCTGGACTTCCCTTTATTGGGCCGCTTCAGCTTGTCTTTGCTGCTCCGCTGTATCTTCCTTTGCTTTTCTTTCTGCTTCTTGAGCTTCTTTTAGATTTAAGGCTTCTGCTTCCGCGTACATATGTTTACGATAATCCTTGGGATCTTCTAGTTCTCTCCTGGTAGGATGCTTGGTTCGGGGTCCTCTTATATCTCTTAGAACCCACCTTGCCGGGTCCTCACCTGCAGCTTGGCGGCTTCTTTTATAAGTGTGTTTCTCTCTTTCAAACCTTGCTGAGGCTCCTCTTGGTGTGCAGCCACTGCTTTTTTCTTCATCTCTTCTATTCTGGCCTTTCTTTACTTCTTGTCTGAGCTCTCACTGCTATGAGCCTCGTGGGAGCTTTCAACAGATTCTTCATCATATTTGTAAACTCTCTTTGACGACCGTGTGGTTCTTAGAGATGGCTGTGCAGACATAATCCATATGTTCTGATTTGGGGCAGGCGGAAAATTGTCTACCATGCCAATAGCATGGTATGCTATCCTTATCAATACTTTAGGTGCTCCCAGATAGGTGATCTTACCCTCTTTCTTGGTGCCCTTTAGCGTTGTCAGCACATATTGAGCGTGATCAATTGGTTGCCGGGTTGTCAACACATATTGAGCGTGATCAATTGGTTGCCTGGTTGTCAACTTCAACACTTGGGTAAATGTAGTTGCAACTGCATGATTTGGTGTGGTGTACCTTGGCGGTCTCTTTGCTAGAAAATGGAAGTGCTGATGATACAATCGTGCTTGTTCTTCCACTTGCTTATGGATGAGGTCAGCAAAGGTTGCTGCAGTAGTCTCCTTGTCATCCCTTCTATCGACAACTTCAGTGCCTTGGCCACAATTTCCTTTGTTATAACCACTTCTAGTTTATGCCCTTGTTGGTCTGTGATTTGGGCTGATCCATCCTCTTTAATTATAGACAACCGCTCATAAGCTTTCTCGAAATCTATGCCACACAGTTCCTGGTCATAGAATTCTTTGAGGTCGAGGCTTCTATTGGCATCCTTTGTGTCTGGCTTTGCCGCAATATCATAGATCTCTTTAGGCAGCAATTGCAACTCTACTTGATGTCCTTCTTCACTCTTGAACCTGCCTGTCAAAATTGTAGTATTATTTTCCTCAAGCTGTTCTTTGGACAGATATGTTGCCTTGGCCATCTTTACTGAACTTGGGTCCAGTTGGTAGGGTGGCAGCTCTTGTAGATTCTCTTTTTGGGATATCCGTTTCATGGATGTCTCCACAGTTTGTGTTGCTCCTGTTAGGTGAATACAGTGCCAAAATTAGAAAATTCAACAAAATCCGCTTTGAAATGCCCTTAAGCATGAATTGTTGACAAATTGAGTCCAATTTGCTTTAAATAAATTTTGGAGCATGCATAGATGCATAAAAACATGTAAAGGTCAAATTCATAAAGTTCAAGCAAAAATTTGCAACAAAAGTAAATAATCCCGATTATTTCCAGTTGAGGAATTTTTCCAACTTTTTGCATTTTTGGCACCATAGGCTTGAAATATATATCAATTAAATACTCTGAGTGAAGTGTGGGCTCATTTGAGTACATAGGGAGGAAACGGTGCCAGATTTAGGTTTTCCGTCTCTAAAACAGTAGATATAAAGGGATTTTGAGATTTTGAGATCCAAATTTGCTCAAACTTGGTCAGTGGGCTTGGGACATCATATGCTTTGGTCCCATGAAGTCAAAGTTGCAATTTCCTCTCATCTTGGTAAAAAAGTAAATAATTACGATTATTAACTTTTTCATCAAAATGGACATTTTTTGGTGCAACTTGGGTTCTAGGCATGATGTAGACCCTGTGTATGAGATATGAGGTGATTTGGATCAAAAAATCTGACAGATAACTCAAAGTTTGGTTTGGAAAGACTTCTTTTGTTTTTTGACAATTTTCCAAAGGTTTCCTTGATCATTTTGGCTCATACTTGAATTGTGGCATGCAATAGGTGTGTACAAGTGATAAATGAGGTGAAGGTACCATTTTCAAGCCAAAAAAGTGCAAAAGTAAATAATCACGATTATTTACAGCAGTCAACTTATTTTGCTAAACTTGACAAATTTTGACTTAAACATATTCAATACATCTAAAACAAGTCCTAAATTGATTTTGGTAGAGTTTTGTCCTGTCGACATCACTTCTTGCTTTGTCGACTGTGAATTCACTGATTTTTGTGACTACATGGCCTGTGGAGTAGGTTAGTCACTTTTGAGGCTATGGACTTGTCTGCTACATAGTCCTGAAGCAACTCATTCAATTTTGGCCCATTTGGAGTCAGTTTGACTTCGTATGTCAAATTTGACGCTTTGTAGCCTTCAAGTTGTTTTCTGCTTTCAAGAGCTTGCCTTGATTATTTTTACAAAACCAACCACATACATTGTGTATAGACCCAGTCTATAAGCTGTCTGTGGAGTTAGAAATCAATTCCGGCATCTGCAAAAAACCTAGCTTTTCTACTTGGGACCCCCCTCGACCCCTGTCGAATGGTCAATTGTTGATACAAAAATGTTCTATTATATAGGGGCATGCTACAATTCAAGTCTCGTCCGATTTGGTTGAGCTGGTAGGACACTATGGTCAATTTTTGGTCGTAGGACTTCGTGCACTACTCGGATTCTAGGGTTTTTTCATGCAGTTTAGACTAGTTACCGGCCATACAGAATGGATGATTGATAAGTATAGAACTTACCCCTCATGTCTCATGTGAGACAGTGCTGTAAACAAGCGACTGTGGACTCCGAAAAATACGCGCAAAGAAGGTCGAAAGCTCTCTCTCCAAGGGCAAGTGGAAATGAAGTGATTTTAGACTACCTTGGATATTTATACTCGGACTTCCCGAACCATTTTTTCCCCAATTCCCCTGTTAGTCCTACTAGGTAGTGAAATCTATGTTAGACTCAAAAATTTCCTCAATCGGATTCTTGTAGCTCATTCTGTAAGAATTTGCAAAAGTAGGCCTTGGCTACCTAATTTAAGCTTCCTGCTTCCATCTGCCGATTCGAGTGAAATTTTTTGTGCCTCTCCACCTTGTCCTTCTGATCATAAGTGTATCTTCAATTTTTTCATATGAGCTCATTTTCTATTTATTATTAATTTTTGTTTTTTTTATTAAAAAAATCAAAGAAAATAACAAAATGCGCTAAAAAAGCTAAGTGAAAATCCAATAATTA
Organism: Adiantum capillus-veneris; assembly: GCF_014529385.1. Classification (NCBI taxonomy): domain Eukaryota; kingdom Viridiplantae; phylum Streptophyta; class Polypodiopsida; order Polypodiales; family Pteridaceae; genus Adiantum; species Adiantum capillus-veneris. The sequence goes on from NC_140951.1 coordinate 3,273,328, forward strand.
AGAAAATCCATTGTAAAACACAGCTTTATTTTTTTTGTTGGATTTATCTATTTTTAAGTCCCAATATCAAGAAAAATGATGAAAAATAACAAAAAAAGATCAATTTTTGATGATTTTCTCATAGTATTATACTCATCGGGGAGATGTTATCAGGTAAATTCTCTAGTTGATGATTTTTAAGGGCATTATCATTTAATTTTATAAAAAAATCACACATTAACATCAAACTTTTCCTCCCTCTTCAGACATCGCCCTTAATTACTTAGTTCCCTTCCACCCCTTGTAGATGACTGTGTGCATGGGTTGAACAATCGTGTCTATGCATAGCCTTGGTTGGGTCTACCATGATTTGAAGATCAATGTAGTTCAAATGATTATGCTGTGCAAGAGTTGGGTCTTGTGTAATTAACTCAAGGGTTTTTGATATCGAGGTTTATTTTTGCTGTCTTCCAAAGAGCAAATCTTGTAGCTTGTGTGCTCTTTGCTTGATTGTACCATCATGATGCTTTGGTATGCTGGTTTTTTGAGCTGTTGGTATCAATAATGATGGTTGTTGAGCTTTTACTCGCCATTGATATCTTGTTTTGTCTTGGTCAGAATGGTGTGGTTGAGTCTTCTGAGACTTAACTCTCCATTGCTTCATCGGTTTTTTGACTCCGAATCATCTGATGTAGCTAAATGTTCTTCTAACTCATTTGTTGCATCATAGTAGCGGTATGAAAAGACTTGTTGAGCTTTCATCAAGTCCTTGGATTCTTGAATTTAGTCTTCAATGTAAAGGGTTGAAATTATTTGTATGGGAATTATATCATAGCCGTCCTCATTGCAAAATTGAGTAGGCATAGACGTATTTACACATACATCCATTGTTTCTAAAATTTGAGTCCACTCAAATGGCTCAAACAAATGGTCTGGAAAGGGTTCAGGTACATAGGCTTCGTCTGTGCAATCCCTTTCTAAGATACATTCTTCTCATTTTAAGCTCCCGTTTTTTGAAGCTTCACATATCCAAATAGGTGTGTCTTTGTTCAACCAAGATGGAAGCTTAGTTTCAGCCGAAGAGATTGAATCAAATTCTTGTATGGGTGTTTTCATGACATCTCTATAAGTCTGATCCTTTAGATTAACCCTTGTTATTGATCCCACTTGCTTCAAGTACAAATAATTGTTCCCCCAATCATGGATAAGTTGTACTTGTTGCATGAAAGGTCTTCCCAATATGATTTCATAATTGAGTTTCTTTCCAAAGTCTACTATAGCAAAAGTGTGTTGATATTCAATCCCACAGGAATTAACTATCACTTTTTCAAGTAGCCCTAAGGGTCTTTTGACGTGTCCATCAGCCAATTGCAATTTCATTCGAGTTTGTCTAATGGCTGGTTGTCCCCAGGATTCCCATACTGCTTTTGTGGCTATGGCTATGCCTGCCCCACTATCCAATATTGCCATGGTTTCTATATCATTATATCTCACTGGAAGGGTTGTGTTTCCTTCTTCCCCTTCGTAATATTCTTCGACTTTGTTCATTGGAATAGATCGAATCTCTTTGCTATCCAATTTGTGTTTTAATTTTTCCAATTTTTTTGTGATTAGCTTCGTTATCCCCACCTTCTCCAGAGCTTTCTGTAGATCATTCCATAAATATGGTCTAATTTTTAATAGTTCTCCTAAAGTAAGAGTGCATTGAATGGGTGTAGATATGATCGAATGGATGTTGTCTACTTCTAGGGTTTGTTCCGCTCTCTTTATCTGAGTAGTTTTACACACTATGAATTCATCTTCGTTATCTCCCAAGTAAGAGGCGGAATACGACAGGCTTGCTATCACTTTGTGAGAGCTGTTAATAGAGAGGGGTGTTTCCCTGGCAGTAGAAGCAACATGCAAAGCTACTTGGCCACCACAATCGTCCTTTGTTTCCGCGGAGCCCTCCTCTGTTTTTTGACTTGAGGGGTGGGTATTATGCACCCTCCACTTTTCAACATGGACATCATACTTATCCTTTTTCTCGAAGGTCCTGCAAATGCTGGACAATAAAATCAGCCCAATTGAACTGCATGATTGAGCCACTTGCAATTGCCACTGGATTGAATTGTTTTACAAAACCCTTTGCAAACGCCGAATTAATTTCCATGTTGGTGGGGGCCTTTTGGTACACCCTGTAGTGCATCTGAAGTACTTGGTTGTACATATCGCTACGAATGCTACTACATTTGAAGCGATATTTGATGCGATCTTTTGCCTCTCTGAATACACTAAACCACTCCAAATCTGTAATCTGCTCCCACTTCACCAATTTGGGGTTGACACCATCCATGGAGGCCATGGCCAACATTAAACTCTTTTGCTGTTACACAAAACTTTTCCTGCAGTGGGATGTTCAGCTTGGGAGCTTTCCATCAGCCTGCACGCCACACATGATTATAAGATTAAAACCTTACAGAAACCCACTAGAATAGGGTTGTCAAGTAATTTCTACACAGGCAATTGCGCGGGCTCTCCTTATATGCAATCATCTAAGCATGCACCTTGAATGCCTAAGGCAATGCACAAGCACCTGATGAGTGTGAGAGAATCCACAACTAGATTGCATCTTGGGGCTACTGCAAAAACAAGCATATAAGCTGAATGCATAGTCCTTTGATGTTGATTGCAGCATATGCTTAGCAGCACAATTTTCTCATGGGTGAGAGGATTCACTAACAGATTAATAGTCGGGGCATGCTGGAGAAATGTGTCATGCTTTGCTTGATTTACAACTTCTTGTGGCCCCCTCATTGGAGAGAGAGAGAGAGAGAGAGAGAGAGAGAGAGAGAGAGAGAGAGAGAGTACCTGAGTCCTGCTTTCCCTTCCCTGCATGCATGTACTTTGACATTGGGGATCCTTGGGAATTAGAAGCCTTCAATCTTTTGCAAGGTGAAGGAGAAGCAATAGAACCTATGCCCCTCGACTTCCTTCTCGGTGGAGTACTTTCAAGATTGCTGTCGAAGGTGGCTGGCTCCAGTGGTGAGCTATGCTCCACTTGGGTTGACTGCTGGCCTTTGCTGCAGACCTGCTTGCAGCTCGCAATCACTTTCCTCCCTCTCTCTGACCTGTGGCCCCTACGCCGTGCTTCCCTCCATGCTTCATGACTACACCACTACCTCAATGTAACGACTGAGCTTAACTGCTAGAGATTTTAGAAATATTACGATTCATTTTTTTGAAGTCCCAGTATACACTTTGTATAGTTCATGATGATGGCCCACACACTTGAAAAAACATGACTGTCCTATCCATGTGTTATGCTTACAAGATGTGGTTGTTGGCATATGTTAACTAGCACAAAAAGCGCAACATGTTAACATGCTTTCACCTTAAAATTGACTTTAAACCTATCAAAAGTGCTCCAAATCAAGTCAAAACAAGCAAAAAGCATGCACTTAGCACATACATTATGTCCCTATGCTCAAATGTCCATTTTACAAGTATAGACATCATACGCGTATAATGTCTAGCTCTATCATAGAAGAGTTCTTTCAAAATTTTGACCATCTAGAATTGTACTTCATGATATATACATCACATACACCAAGTTGGGGCACATTTGGCATGAATTAACCATCATACAACTCATTTTGCAAATCAAGGATCCAAAAACACATTCTGTGGTCTTGGGCAAATGAACCCTCATCCAAATTCCACTTTAGGGACATCAAAGCAATGCACACATCCTGAGCTAACTTCACAATCAGTCTCAACCAAAAAAGATGAAACAAATATCATACGTGTATGATATCTACCCCCTATGAAATGACAAGCTGCAAGGTTTATGAGGTTACCAGCTATTCCATCACAACCTTATGAGATTGCCAATCAAATTTCACCATGAATGGACATCATTTATCCATGATATATCTACATGACAAAAATATGAACGCACAAACTCCTTTTATGGCCTCCCACCTACAAATACATTTCCAAATTCAATTTTGAAGCCACTTACATTATGCACAGGTTATGGGCATCCTATCCCATCATTTTCAAGCAAAATTGCATCAAGAGACATCATACGTGTATAATGTCTAATGGCATTCAAATGTCATTCAGAGAGGAGTTTTTCCTAGCCAATGTTCATACCACCTGCTAATGAGTCTTCCCATCAAGTTCTAACCCATTTGAACATCATTTGCTCAAGCCATGGCCAAAATAAACATCCAAGGTCAGAAAAAAGCTAAAGTGGTCACATCTTGCCCAAATGACACCCAAACTCAATTCCATGCATATATCCATGATGCATGTGCTATGAGTTATGCACATATGATAAATCTTTTCATTTTGAGCACTCAGACATCATACGCGTATACTGTCTCACAACATGAATCTGCACCCAAAATGCACTTTTTGCCACATGCATAGCACCCTTAGGCCCTAAGTTACTTAAAGGGTTCCCTAAGTTTCCGGTGCTTCAATTTGAAGTTATTTGGAAAGCTAAAAGCTGCAATAACACTAGATCTAGAGAATTACGCTAATTTTTACACTTGGAGAATCCGCAAGATCAATGGAAGCCAGTCAATCACCAGCAAAGAAGAAGAGATTGTCCTTGAAGGACATTATTGCAGCCAATGAGCCTTACACACTCTCAGAAGAGATGCTCAAGCTAGCCAAAGATTGGGTAGACGAGATGACATTAGAAAGAGAAGGACTGGCGGTGTATCAAGGAAGATTCAGAGACCTTCAAGGAAATATAGTGGATATTCCAATGAATCCATGAGAAATTTTGGAGTATGAAAACAAAGAAGAAACACTCACCCAGCTGGAAAGAGCAGATTTATACAGCTTCTTCACAACACCACCGGCAGGTGTAGATGTGCAAAGAGTCTACAAGCTAGTCAACTCAACCCAGAAAGATGGCAAGTCAGTGATTATTGCTTTGGATGGACAAAAGATAGAGGTAGTGATTACACCTCAAATTATAGCAGATGCACTAGGGCTCCATAATAAGGGTAGCTCCGTTAGAGAAAGAAGAGACAAAGTAAAGGGAGTAGGGGATTGGAGGAAGATTTATGAGGGAGCTTTTGAGGAAGCTTTTCCAAAAAGAAAAGAACAATTGATTATTTCTTTGAAAAAGCTTTCTCTATGCTCGTTTCAGTGGATTGAGTCAAATAGAAGAAAAAGCTCTCTTTTTGCTCTACACAACACCTACTCAAAAGGGCAACCTAACTGAGCTTACGAAGTAGCGAAAAATACATGTAGCTCTCTAGAAACAAAAAACAGATAAGTGAGTATAAAAAGTAAATGATCTGGTTTATGACAACTAACAAAAGTCATCTTTACAAGTATTTGCGAGCAAATGAAACACATCTATTTATTCACAGAATGTTCAAAGGATGCATATATAGTGGAAGACCACAAATAGCATCTTCTACATAATTTGAGGTATCTTATTACAAATCTAGTATATGGGATGGGTTGGTGGATCCAGTTCTGGATGCGGCTCCACAAGAGACGTGCCTTTAGGGAACGCTCAACCTCATCTATCAGTCTTTTGTATCGCTCTTGAATCTCTCGCAGTCGATGGGCTTGCATCTCTGTAAAACATTGTTTAGTTTCTTGGAGACATTTTCATTGCTCTCAAATATTGTCATCATATGTCCCACCTGGCTACCCATTAAGGCCAATGCGCTGCAATCACCCCCGTATTGAACAATAACGTCGTTCTCATTAGTGTATTGTGCAAGCAATTGCCAAAGGAACCAATGTCCACGTTCCATGGCCCCTACAAAAAAAATATTTATAACAAGATTTACTAACAGGACAAAGGAAAACTATACTTGGAGCCAATGATAGACGAACCATACCTCACTTTGGTGTCCCATCCTCTGCTCATGTCCAATCATCCTCTTGCAACGAATTGTACCAAGCATCATCTGATGGAATGTCAATGGCCTTTGAAGTCCAAGTTTGCTCTTTTCTCATAGCTGACACCAACAGCGTGCGCATGGTTCTACTCTTTGTCTTGCACACATGTGTCTTACACACAACCACATTCAACTGGTCTTCTTGCCAACCAACAATAGATGCCAAATCATGCACCATACCATAACTATGTGACAGACAAACAACCACAGACACACCTCTTTCATCGGCAATTGACAATGCAAGTCGTGCGAGTTGTCCAAAACGGCATGCTTCCATCTTGTTCCAATCAGGGACCTCTATTTCAGACAACCCATACACAGGCATGTTTGATGGTAGGAAAAGAATAGATGCATTCATAGATGAATTAGAGGCCCACCCATATCGCATCGACATTAGACACTTCTCCACCACGTGAGGCCTGACATTGCTCAACAATGCATTTTTCAAGTCTTCCTCTATTTTGTCCAAGCCTAGATGTAGAATTTGGACACGCTTGCCACTGCCAGCTCTATAGAACCAAAACATATACTAAGTAAGCATGCTCTTAAATCATACTAACCATTCATCCAAGGTTAGAAAATACCAGCAGATGGTATTGTAACTAGTGGCAAGTCCGAGACATGCAATATTTTTGTTTCCAGACTTGTGGCAAAGTCCACCACCTCCTCTGCTGACATCTCACTTCTTTTACCTCAACAACAATGCCATATTAACAATCTAAACAATGAAGATTATGATTCTTACATAAATCAATAGAATACACATTTCTCTTTCACTCTAGCCTCTTGTTGTGAACTTGAAGAGCGAATGTACTGTTTGATCTACATAACAAGCTAAATTATTAGTGAAATTGAAAGGCAACCACTTTGACGTTGCTCATAAGTGAAGAATTTAAAAAAATAAAATGAATGTACCTGTGAAGTCGTATCAAATACCTCTCCACCTAAAAATTGCACACTAGACTCTGTTGCTATGGACATTTGTGTACCTTCACGTGCTCTTTCTTCTCTTTCTCTCACTACATCATTGTGTGCCTTTCCTCGCTTACAGGGAAGCATCCCTCATCATATTCCAAGAACGAAGGTAGGTCTTGGTAAACTCTTCCCTTGAAGTTGCGAACCAGTTGCAAAGGGTTGAACACTTGCTCTGGTTTACTGATCTCAAGCATTTTTTGCAAGCTCGCAACACCTTTGATGTTGAACTTACGCTTTTGCAACCATCTAAAACAGTTACAGAACCATAACAATTGGATTCCATGCCAAGATAGAGAGGTTGATTGTCAAGGAAATGTTCAAATGTTCTCACCTATCTGTGGTATGTCCAAACTCTTAACGTCTACCTGGTCATTAGAAGCCATTGCATAAACAATGAATGATTTCTTCACAGGCAAAAGATCCACACATGCCAACCTGTACAATCTTTCTTTCGTTAGCCACTTTGTTCGGTTGGTCCACTCAATTGTACGCAATGTCCTGCATAGAAGCCAACAAGAATCAATTCCATATTTTTCAGCACATGATAGGGAAAAATAATATACCTCCACCGTTCATCTCATAAAGCTGGATCAACAATGGCCAAGGCATGTTTTGTAATTTTTTTGGATGGTGCATCCGTTTTAAAGAAAGCCTTTGTATAATTGCTTTGAAACTCCGAAGGAAGCATTCTTTCCTTCTCAGCGATGATCTTTTTCAATGCAAGAGTGTACTTTTCCTACATGTATTGCATTCTAAATAATTACATATTGCAAGATGCAATATCTGATGCGATCTACTGTAAAAAACCACAATGTCACTTATAGGATTCAATAGTTGAGATATTAGAGCCACATGCACATTATACCATTCTTTTCTCCCACCCTCTTGTCAATGTCTGCCTGCATCCAACTATAGACCACACATGGTAGTTTCTTCATTATTTCCTCCTTCGAAGCAAGCCCCATTGCCCACACCATCCACAACATATCAGTGTAGGATGTTGCACCGTATCCCGTCTCATTCAATCTACATTGGATTGAGAACAATAGAATGAAAAGTATATTTTTTAATGAAGACAACACTTGAATTGATATTTTCTAAAAGTTCTTACTTGTTTATACACATCACTATGCTCAGCATCCCAGCCTCATTTGAAGTGTCTATTACCACAAGTGCAACACGAACCCTTGGATGCAAATTGATATCTTTCTTGTAGGCCACTCTTGCAATCATAGGAAGTATCATGCCACAATTCACCCCAAAACGTGCACTCAAAGGGACTACATAGATAGCAAAACTCACTCTGTTTGAGAACTTCCATCCAAGCGGCCAACCTATGGTTCCTATCCCACGTATATAACATTTTTCCACAAAGGTCACCCCAACATGTATCTTTGATTTTAGCCTCAAACTCCTCATTCACCATTCGCCACAATGGATCCCATGCTTGCATGATAGCGTCGTCAACATCAACACTAGGATAGCCACTGCATCGATAGAGCATATGAAGCATCCCTTCGGCTCATAATATCCCTCCAACAAAAAGGCATCTGCTAGTGGCTAGAGACGCTTGGAATCCCAACTTACCTGTCTTGATTTATCTAGTTTAAGTAACTAGCATAGAGGAGCCTATGGCATCGGTGTCTCATGCTCTATCTGCAATAACCAAATTATGTCCAAAAACTCAATTTGCATAAGTCATCGCTTAAATTCAATACAAAGGATTACAATCACCTTCAAATTTTTAAGATGCTTGGACAACATATCCTGTTGTACAGTGACATCCTCGTTAATGGGAAATGCCCCCCCCCCCCCCCCCCCCCCCCCCCCCCTCTGCATTTGCACATGTTGACATGTAAGCCTCCATCCTTTTGTCATTGATATCCTCATCCAAGTTGAGAGCATCTCTCACAAACCCTGAAGAATTTCCTTCCTACACTTTTTTCTTACCCTTTGTAGCCTTTTTAGATTTTTCCAATGAAGAAACAGGTGGTGATGGGACAACACTAACTGGTTGGCTACTAGTGTGATGGCCGACAACAACGGATGGTGACATTTGTGTTGGTTCTATCCTTGCAGTCCTGGTGACCTGCTATTTAACAAAATGCAAAGCAAAGAAAACTTAACAAGTCAACCCATTGCAGATGAAACACAACATGAGTCCACTCAGAGAATATCAATGACAGATCATTAGTGTAATTAAACTAGAAATTACCAATTCACTTCTAGTCCATGCAACAAAATTGTTCGCTGCCTTCTTCAAAGTAGTTATCTTTGTATTTCCAGAAGGGGCATGAGGCAGAGGAGCATCTTTCCCTTCATATACCTCCATGACAACAACCAAAAAGCATCTAGCCGGCAATCTCCTTCCATGAAAATTTGGCAAATTTGAAGTCTTATATATTTTTCCAACGCCAATAGCTTCTCCATTGTAAATAAATTGGATGTATGCACCAACATCACTTTTCTTGGCCACCTTCCGCCTTAGATGTTAATGCAAAGACAAAAAACTTTGCAGAATAAACCAAAAGAAAAAACCATAATTATCTCTCTCTCTCTCTCTCTCTCTCTCTATATATATATATATATATATATATATATATATATATATATATATATCGCTCTACCACTCTCTTCCTTGTTTGCTGCTGTAGCCTTAATGTAGAGCTTAAGGAAGGAAGAGAGTGGGAGAGCGAGAAATGGATAAAGAGCGACACATAAGGACATCCAGACAAGAGCTTGATAGAGGAATGTAGAGAGACTTTGAATATAAACACATGTTCTAGCAAACAAGTTGATTATTACCTTACAACAATGAGTCGTTTGTAACCAATTGTTGTAGCTTAAGAAACTTCCATTCTACATCAAAGCCTTTTTATAGGAATTTTCCCTCACTCTATCTCAATCATCTCCTTCATATCACTCCCTACCGTCGCTTTCTTATTTGTAGCCGATACACTAGTTTCTAGCTTTCTCTGATGTTTGCTGTTTCGATACCAGTGTTTATCTATCTCTTCCTTCTCTATCTTTCTATCCCTCACTTTCTCTCTATATCATGCAAGCAATGGATGGTTTCCACTCCCTTCATCAAACACATCCAGTGTTTCATTTTAAATTCACTATCTATCCCTCCCTCTTTCACTTTGGAATGTTCCATCTCTTTCTCTCTTGGCATACATCTATCCCTCCCTCTTTCACTTTGGAATGTTCCATCTCTCTCTTTGCACCACACTTGGCATACATTTTGATTGACACATGCTCAAGCACAATATCATTCTCTGGTAGCTTCTAACAAACTCAGGTCTTTCAATGTTTATATGTTGATGCCTTCATTAAATTCAGGTGTGTCATAGTGTTTAGACTACTGTCTTGCTTTGTGCTTCTCAAGCTTGATCTCAAGAGAACATCTAGCTCTGTCCTCTGTTACACGTCCACATAACTTCCACAACTAGCATGATCTAGTACATCACATACATCGAAATAACTTTCTTAGAGATAAAACTCAAGCCTTTCAGAGGTCACTAGCAAACCACCTTGCTTCTTTGACTGCCTTTGGAAACCATTCACATCGTATATCCACATATGCACTCGTGACTCTAGACTTGTCATCTCTCCTCTATAAGAATAAGCCAGGTATATCCAAAGGTTAACCTTTCTTTTCCCATTTCCGATTGTAAGGCACATGCAAATAGAAACAAACTACAGATCTTTCTTTGACCCATGTCCACCTCTTGTGCAAATAGATTGTCCTTATAAACATAGAACCCAGCCCGTCTTCCATCTAGAATAAGAGCTTGGTTAAATGCCAGGCTTCCAAAATATGTGTCACCACTCTTTGAGCAAGCATCCATAATAGTTTGCCACACCACCATATCTTGTTTCACTGGTAAATTCTCTATCAATTTCATGACCAAACCCAGTTGACCAGCATGACCAAAGAGATTAACCATACAATTGAGGTGTTCAACATACTATCTATCCCTCCCTCTTTCACTTTGGAATGTTCCCTCTCTCTCTCTCTCTCTCTCTCTCTCTCTCTCTCTCTCTCTCTCTCTCTCTCTCTCTCTCTCTCTCTCTCACATTTCCTCTCTCTCTCCCAAGCTCATCATGTGTGGTGAGCAACCCGCGATATTTTAGGAACTATGGAAAATTGGAGGGAATATTCAGAGAAATTTTTATCTACCGTTGTATCTATGTTTGTTAGAGTGTTCAAGGGTATCTATTTTTTTTCTTATTTAAAAATTGATAGCATGTTGTGAGTGCTTAGCACGTAATTTGTCCCTAATTTTTGAGTTACAAAGGCACTATTGCCAAGAAGAAATAAAGCAATAAGTCTTCTTGAGGAAAGCTACAACTATTTTTATTTTTATGAATATTTGATTTCACGACCAGGGGTATTTTGGGACTCAAGGGGCCTTTTTGGTAGTTATAGGACTACCAATATCTCTAGAGTAGTGTATAGCAAAATTCAAAGATATGGCCAGTGACAATAGTATATTTTGAAGAGAAATAGACTGGGTTCGACAAGTAGGAGTGTTAGATATATAGAGTGAGAGGTAGAAGAAAATGATAGACATAGTGAGGGAGATAGATATAGAGAGTGTCTTGGATGCCTATAAATATATGATCAGGGGTTAGCTTGGACATTCACATATATCCAATTGCTTCTACATGATTTGTTGGGCAATGGCTTCATCCTCATTGAGCAAGGTGAGTTTATGCTTGATTGCCCAGCAAGATATTCGATGGTGAATCCTTGGGACTATGGAGGTTGCAGTAAGATGTTTTTCCATCATTTCAACTCTGGATGGTGACATTCAAACGGAGGTGGAAGACGGCGTCCAAGTAGGTTAACAATTTTAATTTGTGCTGGATTCAACCTTGTCTTCAAGGTTTTTGCCGGTCACGCACAGCAGTGTGACAATATCCTCAACACCGAAGGTGGCAATTGTAGAATTGTCTAACAGCTCCATTGAAGAACAAGGAGAAAGGTCTACCAAAATTTCATCTGGCAAGACTGAGGATTCCTTTCATGTCTGTAATGAAGAAAAGGCAGGCAATTTAAGTGAGGAACATACCAAAAAGACAAAAAAGGGTAGATTTTGAGCAAGTGGAAAAAACACAAAGTACATTCAAGTATATTGCATTGAATAGCCACAAGTACCCCAAGTTAAGCCGAATGATCTCTAGATGTTCAATTAAGAAGTGTGTTGATGAAGTTCTTCATATACAATGAAGATTGCATTTATGAGCTGGACGCTGTGCCAGATGGCGTTCCAAAAATGACAATGAATCAGAAATATGATGGCCATTGTTGGGTTAAGCCTGTTCATTCTAAAATGAGGTATCTAGCTTTGATCAAGAGAAGTAAATGTGGTGGTCACCTCATTTGTAAGAATAGCTCGTGCTTGATAAATGCAATGAACGGGTTGCCAAACGAGACTTCTTGGAATGAGAAATTACTAGCATCAATTTCTTATGTTGGTATGTTTAGCTCCAAAAATGGAACACTTCGTTGCTTTCAGTGTGGAAATTTTTCAATTCTTCTTTGGCAGTGTCCATGCATTGTATATTACTTACTGGATGTTTACAAGTGGACCCGTTTATTTATCCATCTCAAAAGGCATAATCATCCCGTGGCCAAGGGAGTTTTGTGATTCAGCAATCAAACAGAATAGAGAGCTTGTGTCGCGTGTCTTGTTTGAAAGCCCAATGAAAAGATCTAGGAATTTGCAATTAAATATTGCAAAGCAGATGGTTATGGGAGCAGTGGTGTGTGAAAATGGGGAGCAAATGAATAGTAATGAGCTCCTCTCTGTACTAGAGGAGATGCGGCCACAAATTCATACACAGAGGTAAAGCTCTCTCCTATCTAATATTTGTATCATGTGTGCTCCCTCTGGATGTTCTTACCTGCATCTTTGTTGTTTGTAACTCAGATTCTAACATTGGATGTGAGAAGCTACAACAACACATATTGGTGTTGGTGTAGAGTCCTAATTGATTCGGCACAAAAACAATTGCGGCTACAAGTTTTTTTACGGTTTTATTTTTCCAGGACAATCCACAGATCAAAGCAAAAGATTTCATGTGTTCATAATGTCAGTCAATGGCCCAGAATTTGGTGTTGATCTTGTAAATAGGATGCAACAAGACGGTAGTGGAGACCTTCAAAAAAGCTGGGTTTGCTTTGATCACGTACGTGGAGTAGTAGGGTGGACAACAATGGTAGCCCATGTCTACGACCCTGCGTAAGACCTGCTGACATATCGACCCTCTTCTTTTGCTTTTTTTCGTAACAAAGAATAATCAATGCACTCTGTATGATCCAAGAAATGCAGACAATAGCCATCTGCGAGATGAAAGAAGAAGACACATAGGCGCAAACCATATTTTGGGAAATGATGAATTGAGTGCTTTTGGAAAGTGGGCACCTTCCAGCAAATTTTAGAGGATTCATGGCAGATGAGGCTAAGGAAAATTGGAGAGCTGTTTGATCTGTATTCAATGGAGGGCCTAAAAATATTATGGAGGGAAGAGAACGTTCTTGCTTGTTTGATTGGGAGAAAAGTTTGCAAATTCACACCATGCGATACATGCATAGAAATTTCCAAGACGAGCACAAGCGTCTGTGTGAAATTTGGCAATGTGCAAGGAGTGAGGATGAGGCAACGAGCTTGTATAGGACTATTCAAGCTTGGTGGGAAACGGGTAAAGTATCCGACAATAACTTGTCCCATATGGATTGTTGGCTCAGTTGGTGGCACATGCGTTACCCTCGCTGGAGAAAGCACTTTGTTGGGGTAAAACTATGTAGAATATGTCGTAGTGGCATGTATAATTATTTGCTTCAATCCATTTACAAGAATTTTCTATGTTGCAAGAAGTAGACGATTTGTCATACGCTTGCCGACGAGGAAAACAAAGAATTGTTGAGCTTGTACAATGCATGCGTTTCCGATCTATCAAACTCATTGTTGTAAAGTGTGAAGATGCTTACTTTTGTCGAGGGTAGATATCATGGAGCAAGTCCTTCAAAAGAAAAACTTGGTCGACGCGCACAACAAGGAAAAGCACCAGGTCTGACAGCCATTGCTAAAGAGATTGAAGATGGACTAGGAGATACACCCCTATATCAAAGACCAATAATGGAGGGAGATAATATTATAGTAGCCAGAAGGCGCAAAAAATGCTGGCACAGTACATTGAGAGGAGGAGAATGCGTTGCACTAATATGAATATATTACACAAAACTTTCCTCACAATTGTCGAGGATCACAAACAACATTTACAATGGCAGCTCCTGCGGTCGAGCATAACGAGGGTGGTCTGATAGTAGAAGAGATGGATATTCATGAGACAATGTGGGCACTGCTTCGTATACTGCAGGGTAGTAGGGTTCAATGTCAAGGGTGGAAAATCTGCAACACAATCACTCAATGCACTATAGGAGTACCTAGAACTTGGCCCGTGGAGAAGGAAACAAACATAAATGCCTTGGAGCTGTTGGATTTGGAGACAGGGGGTTTCACAGTAAATAAGATCGTAGCAAGGAAAACCAGCAATGAGCGCTATCAGCCAAGAGTATCAATTCAGGCCTCTAAGAGAATTGAATCAGTCATAACCATGGAGGCACATGTTATTCAACACATTGTTGTGAAGGCAGGCACACATGAAAAATTCATGTGGAGACATCTTCTTCTCAAGTTCGAGGAGAGAGATATGAAGTGCAAGTTGCCGGTAGTCCAATGTGTGCATGTGGAGACTTTGCAGAACGAGTGGCGCAAAGTAAACCATATATGGCGTGTAAGCATATATACTACATTTTCCTACACTATTTTGGCTTGGATTTGAACCACAATATGTTCGTCCATCAGACCAAGCTTACAAATGAAGATCTGTTGCGTGTGTGTTCAATTGTAGACGTGCAATATAATTGCCATTGAGTGCTTGCAACTTTATATGTAATTGCAAGTGATTTTGAATTGAAACTCTTTTAATGAGAATTCCATCTTCGAGATGATGTCATGTCAATTTTTTGGAAAATCGTCGATTTTGTGCATAGCATGTTTCTTTGTTGGTGGACGCTAATTGTTTTGCAGTTTGTCTACTTGAAGCTTACCATATTACTTTGTTTGTATATGCTATGTGCTAGGTTGAAGTCGTTTTGCAGTTCATCTGCTTCGTGCATAACATATTTCTTCGCTAATAGATGATGTGTACTAAACTAAATTGTGATTTATGTCGGGGCTCACATGTCCTAGAAGTGTGGATAGTATCTTATTGTCTTTTGAATATGTTTTCAGCATAAGTTTTATCAAAAGACAACCATAGTTTGAATATTCTAAGGGATTGATAAATAACAAAGAAAGCTCCCTTCAAAAAGCTCTCTCTAGCGACAAGGTAGAGAGCTTTTTGCTAGAAAAAATTACCCAAGTAGAGGAACAAGAAAAAGCTCCCTCAAAAGCTTCCTTCAAAAGCTCTCTCCACACCCGCAAGTAAAGGTCTAGAAACCCCATCAGACATTTGAAGACCTGGTAGACCCAAGGGATGCAAAGGTCTGCAAGCTTTACAACCAATAATTCCATGTTTGCAGCAAGCGGACACAAAAGTACACAACGCCTCCACATGTAGTGGCCACTACAATCACTTGGGCATTGAGAAGCAATGTGCCCAAAGAGGTGAATTACACCTAATATCTGCATGAGCAAGTGGTCGGCATGGGTGAAAAAAAGCCCAACATTGAGGTGGAGAAACATTGACAAAGATTTCATACAAAGCTATTGGTGCAAGAGGACAATGGCCTACCCCACCAACCCAAAATGAGTGGTTGAAGTTAAAGCAAGACACAAAAGATGACCCACAAATAGAAGTAGCACCACTAGTCACCACCCGGCTCTGTAGAAGGCTAGAGACTGTACCAAAGGAAGAGTTTGAGGATCCCCCAAGAAAGAAAACATGGCCATGAGAAAAGAATCAAGGCCCAAAGAGACACACAACCAAAAGGCCGCTCGATTGAGAGGTTGATCGAGCAATTCAAGGTAGAATGGGCACTCAAAGGAGACATTGAGGAGTATTGGGTACCAAACCCAGCAAGGATCGGAGGAAGCTCCCCAAGACCGCTGGAAGATCAGTTTGATCATTACATCCAAGCCTATAAAAAATCTGAAAAGGTGATTGAACAACAGAACTTAGAGCCCTTTGCAATGGAGGAGGTACAAGATATCAAGAGGCAACTGAAAGAAACGCTAGAAGCTCCACTCACGAAAGGCAAAGACAGTGAGCAGACAAAAAGTGCAACTCCAGCACCTTCACCACCAGGCTCCTCTACTAGTCCTCCAAGTCCAACGCCCTCTACATCACAACCACAACACTCACTAGAAAATACTGAAGAGGTAGCATCATCAACAAAAGACAAGGAAAATAAAGAAAGGAACACTTATGAAGACCTCCTTCAAGAAGGATACACATTGGCAGAGGCTTCCGAGGTGGTCTATGGCACGCCAACCTCACCATGGGTTGCTAGACAAGAGAAAGAAAGGGATGAGATCCCCAAAGAGCAGGTAAGAGCTGAAAGATCAAAACAACTACAAGCAGACCAAGAAACACAGAGGAGAGCACAAGAAAGGCAATCCCCACATCATGGAGTACCAGGGTTGGTCCAAATCCCGCATGCACCACAACGGAAACCATTGGCTAGCCCGTGGAGAGCACCTTCAACAGGAGTAATGTTGAGTATGGGACACCAAGTTCCCTTTTCAAGCCCAATTGCCTGGTTGCAGAAAATGAAGAGGATGTGAGAGCTGCATATCAAGTACTGGATAGAATTAGAACGCAGTCTCTAACACTGGATGAAGAAAATAGTATGCTGCATACCAGGAAGATAATATGCAAATAGAACATGATCACCTCACAAACACGATCCATCAAGCTAAGGAAGCAGAACGAGAGCTTGAGACTCTCAAAAGGACTCTAGGAGAGGCCGAAAGGGAACGAGACACACTGACGCTGCAAATGGCGGAGGTTTCACGTGAAGAAAAGAGTCTCCAAGAAGAAAAAGAAAAAGTGGAGGATGAGTTAGAAGTAGGAAAAGATGAAGTGCTGGAGCTAAAAGCCAAACTAGAGCTCCAAGACTTGACAATCCCAGAGACTCAGAGCAACCTCGAGGGCAGTACGAGCAGTTGCAGGAGCAGATAGCCAAGCTATACAAGATTTGGAAGCACAAATCACTGCTCTACAAAAGGAATTACAACTAGAACAAAGACAGAGAGTGCATATGGCACAAGGGTCCCTAGCCGCAGAGGAGAGAATGATGGCTCAACACAAAGAACACTGCAAAGAAAACAAACAGCTCCAACTCCAATTAGGAATTTTGCAAGAGCTGTTGGTAGATCAAGCAAAAGAGGATACACAAAAAGATAGATTGGCTCAACAAAAGATAACAAAACTGCAAAAAGAAGTAGCCGAGGCAAAGACACAAGAAACAGAGTCAAGGTCCATTGACTTCGGCATTAGCGCAAGAGATGAGCCCTTGGAGGTTCTTGAAGGTGCAAAAGACCTACAATACCTAGAGGAACATGTACATACACAAGCTGAGGGAGAACAACCTTTAACTGTAGAGGAGGATACATGCCTCCAAACTCTGATTGAACAATCCACAACTAAAGATCACAAGGCAGGCTTGAAATAGGACAAGCGAATCATCCACTGAGTAGGAGTCCAAGGGCTCACCACAAGTGTGCTTAGGGAGGAATGGATGCAGCCTTCACTTCCCTACCCTCTCCTGAAGCGGAAGCAACAAAGCCAGTGTATGAGGGAGATGTTAAAGATTTAGAAACCGCAAGGAGGATAGTGGACTCCCAACCAAAGTGGAGAAAAGCGTAGCTCCTCAAGTACCCCGGATTTCTAAAGTACTTGGTGGAAGCTCCCAAAAACATTAGGGATGACAATCTGTTTTTCCCAGTCCCTCATGACACACCTAAGCAAACCACACCAGAATCTTGAAGAAACATCCCCCTTGGCTCAATTACCCATCTATGCCACCACCCAAGGAAGGAGAGATAATAAGTGTATCTTATATGGTGAAAACATTGAAGCGCACCATTAAGATTTTAACTGGCTTCCCCAACTTGACATGTGCGATGATCAGGAAGATATGCAAGACCCTCCTAGTGTCATTGAAGTATTTGCACCATCCATAGCTACGGATTCAACCTTACTGTCAACAGGCGACACTGTCACCACACTGACATTTGATCTCTCAAGGCAACCATCTTTGGAGGTGTTACATATGTTCTACCAAAGGCTTATGTTCTTACCAAGCTACCACATGCAAGCCTTTGAGGAAGCTTTCTACACCGTCTTCTTTATTTACGACAACAAAATATTTGGCCTCACCGTCACCTTGGGCAACATAAGGTAAGAGTCATACTTGAAGATGCTAAAGCCCCAGGGATTTCACTTACTCCAAGACTGAGAATTATTACAACATCAAGAGATTAAGACATGTCATGTCAGGTACAACATGGACACGCAGGGGGAGAGTTTATGGAGAGAGTACTGAAAAGGAGGCAACCCGTCCATGGTGAAGCCATGTGTCTGAAACCATGATGTCATTTGTGCATACCAACATGATGTATCCCCTTGTAGGGCTAACTGTCTGGAGGACTCTAGGGCCAACCTGGCATATCTATCTCTGCTAGTATCCCATAGGATGTGTACAAAGGAGATTAATCTGGTAAGTGCCTCAATCTCCATAGGGGGGCAGCTAACTCCCCTCGAATGATATCATACGGTACGAAGGCCTTGGCTCTAATCAGCCGAGAGATCATAGATACCAAGGGCCTCTCCATACGTCTCCAGCCTTCCTGGCCTATAGAAGGTCCCCAAATCTACACCCCATATAGCATAGTAGAGAGAGAGAGAGAGAGAGAGAGAGAGAGAGAGAGAGAGAGAGAGAGAGAGAGAGAGAGAGAGCCTCTTACTAATTCTTTCCATCCGAATGGCACAGTTGAGAGAAGCATGCCCTTTTTACACGAGCTCAAAAACCTCCGCATCAACATTGCCTTTCCTTTCTCTCGAAAGGCAGTGCCAACAAAACTCTAACTAGCTAGCTTCTGCAGCTGAGAACTTTCAAGCAGCTAAAAATTGGATTCAGCGAGCAAAGAAAACAGCTCATGCAATAAAGTACAGTTCTGCTAAGTTGTTTTCTGGTTTTTTGATGAAAGAAAACATTGTTGAATTGAGTATTCCATTGCATCAACCTTACATCAGATTATAAACTCTTCAGGAAATCACACACTTTTCTTTTTTGTGGTAAATTCGATCAGGAAATCTCACACACACACACACACACACACACACACACACACACACACACACACACACACACACACACACACACACACACACACACACACACTTTTTTTTTGTAAATCTCTTTTGATTAATTTAGAAGTGGGAAACCTCAAAGCGAGGAAAACCCACCAAAAAGATCATATACAAAGGGAGGAACGCACAAGTGTACTGTGATGTGAAAGCACTAAAAGCAAACATAGAAGAGTGCGCACGCGCGCACACACATACACTTTTTTGTGGTAAATCTATTTGATTAATTTACCAGTGGGAAACCTCAAAGCGAGGAAAACCCACCAAAAGGGTAATATACAATGCAAAGAACACATAACTACTCAGCTGTACAGAGTAGCTAGAAATAGTCGTAGGAAAGCCAATGTATCTCTGCAGTGATATCACCAACTTCCAAAGCAAATCGTAACGATTTCCTCAAGGAAAGCTTGAAGAGTGGGAATGGGTCTGCATGAGTATGACAAAACATGCAGGCATTACGCTGACTCCACAGGGTCCAATAAGCCCAATATCTGATCCACATAAAGAAGAGCGCAAACCGCCGTAATGTCGATGAGAAAATGCCAAATACCCAGAACCGTTTGTGAAAAACAACCCCAAGAAAGCAGAGCCACATACAGGCCCATACAAGGCGAAGGAAATCTCTAGTAGTGCAGCAATCCCACAACAAGTGGCAAATATCCTCTTCCGCATTGGAGCAACGAACGCAAGAGGAAGGGCGAATATGACGCGCCCTAAGAAAAGTGCCAACAGGAAGCACTCCAAGTAAACATCGCCAAAGAAACAGTCGCTCTTTCAACGGCAAATGGCTTTTCCACAAGGCAGAGAGAAGCTTCCTCCACCAGAGATCAGATTTATGCATGTGCCAAAGATCATTGCAATGATAAGCAAGCCGTGATTGTGGTAGAAGAAGAGCATAAATGCGACCCGCAAAAATATCTCAAAAAGGCGTTTCCTGAAGATCCCAACCAGCCATGCGATCACCATCAGGTAAGGGCGAAACTGGCAAAAAGTCAAGCAACATACATTGAAGTTCTCTCCAAAACTGACGGTAATGCGTACCCAATCCAAAACGGCGAGCGGCGAAGGGAAACTCAAAAGTATATCCAGACTCATCGACTACATCCTCAACCACACAAACACCACGACCAGAGAGAAAGTAAGCCTGGCGAGGGGAGCGATTGACCAAATTAACAGAAAATGCGTGGCTCCAATGGAGGCTCTCTAAACGAATTGAATCACCTTCCCACCGAGGATTCCATGAAAGATGAATCATAACCTCTTTTTAGGTAGACACTAAAGTGGAAGCAAGAGGACATCCAGGAACGTACCCTTCCATCTTGCCGAAAACCACCTCCCAGATAGATGGTTGCCAATGGCCAAAAGAGGAAGCAACAACATGCTGACCAAGGTGTGTAAACATAAGAGTCCAAGGCTGAATTTGTTGCACGAGTGTCGGCAACAACATAGCTTTCCGAGCAAGAACATGCCTGCGCAAATCCAAAATGTTAAGGCCACCCATGCGTTTAGGAGTGCAAAGCTTCTCCATAGACATCAAACGCAAGCCTTTCTTCTGAGCATGAGTCCGACACAGATGGGACATGATGTCTGACATAAGAGAATCAAGACAACGACGAGGCCAATGTATCAACGGCAAAAAGAACTGAACATAAGCCAACAAAATGCTCTGAACAATTTGCAGACAAACATGTAATAGCCACGTGGATAACTTCCGGTATTGCATCTTGACATTCAAACGCTGGATAACCCAATCTATTTTCTGAGAATGTGTGACATTCCATCCAATTGGATAACCCAAGTGCCTAGTAATCCTATTCGAAGAAACAATCTCACCTGGCCATAGCAGACTGTGCCAATCACAAGAACAAAGAGGCAGAAGCTTCGATTTAGAAAAGTTGACTTTAAGCCCAGCCGCAATGCCAAAAAGTTCCAAAGCTTCCATAATCACTTCGACATCAGCCTTCTGATTACGAGGCATAAACAACGAATCATCTGTGTATGCCTGGCCAACAAAGGTACGACCCGAAGATAACCGCAAACCATGAAGATGCTCAACAGAAGTCAAGTAATCAAGATAAGTCAACAACGGGTGAGTGGCTATAGTATACAACAGAGCACAAAGAGGGCAACCCTGCCTGACCGAACAACCAAAAGGCCAAGATTTTGTCAATTCGCCTTCCAAGATCCCCGAAGACGTGCTACATGCATACAAGAAATAAACCACATTTGCGAATTTAGGACCAAACCCTAGGCACCTCATCGTGGCAGCAATGAAATCCCACTGTAGAGTGTCAAAGGCCTTTTCAATGTCAATTTGCATAACCAGCACATCCTGATGAGTGTACTTAGCATACTCCATTGCAATCATAACATTAGACAAATTGTCCATAATCTGGCGACGCGGAATGGAACCATATTGAGCCTGATGGAGTCCTGCAAAAAGATGGTCCTTAATGCGTTGTACCAACATCTTAGCCAATATCTTGTAAATCACAGACATCAATGTAATTGGACGCCAATGAGAGAATTTCTTGCAAAGTGCTTGCTTAGGCAACAATTTAAGTAAACCTTCTTTCCAAGATAGTGGCAAATCCTATTTCTGCCATGCTGCATTTATCATGAAAAGCAACGGGAGTTCAAGAGCTTCCCAAAAGGAGAGGAAGGATTCCACAGTAAGCCCATCCCAACCAGGAGACCGCCAACGGCCCAAATCAAGCAAAGCACTATGCAATTCCGAGGCAATATATGGGTCCTCAAGGTGACATGCATCCTGCGGGGATATGATCGGACGAACAAAGGAAAACATCAAATTGATGCGACTGGCAAACATCCGAGGATGCCTGAGAATGAGCAACAAACACTTGTCGATAATGCAAAACCATGGCATCATCAAGTTCTTGCTTCGAAGAAGTCCAAACACCTGGGGAAAGCATAACCCGCTTGATTGCTTGCGAGACCCTCGTATGATGCAAATGCTTAAAAAAAAGCTTCGAAGCACAGCCTTTATCCATGAAAGCCTGCGTCTGCCATTTAGCAAGTTTACGCTTGTCATTATGCTCAATGCACACACAAGCTTCGCACAACTCCAACATCTCAGAGTCAGACAAAGGCCGCAAATCAACCAACACTTGCAACTGTTGACAAGCTTGCTTCGCATCCTTAACATCCCCCCGAGTACACTGCATATAATGCGTGCCATAGTCATGAATGACACTTTGCACCCTCATAACAAAGCGATACCAGGCAACATCAAGATCTAAATGCATGTGAGCAAGAAGCGGGGGAATAATATCAGATATCATGTTGCGAAAAGCCGCATGACTGAGATAGGCATTGTTAATATGTAACAGACGTTTCCTAGAAATAGGTCGATCACAAAGAGACTGCCCAAAACTCAGATTCAACAAAACAAGGTAATGATCAGATAAGTGCAAGGTGTAATCGATGCTGGCCTCACACACAAAATCCTCATATTGTTGCAGATTGAGCAAATACCATCGATCCAACCGCGCTTGATAAGAAGAGTGAGCAACATGCTGAAAAGTAAATCCAGAGACATCTGGGTGCAAATGCCGCCATAAATCAATCATCGAAGCAGTAGCAAACAGATTATCCCATTCTCGCCTTTCCGCAGACAACATGTGCGAATTACTTGTGGTACTATCATGCATCGCAGGGTATTATTAAAATCACCACAAAGGAATGCATTTGAAGTCCACAAACGAGAAGAGATATCTCGCCATAAAGTAGCCCGTTGCGCAGATATTGTATGTGCATAAACACCTCCAAATTCATAGACCTGACCGTTCAACAGACATTGAACCACCATCCAGCGGCCTTGCGGATCATTGTACAAGAGAGCTGGTTGAAGCTCATGTCGAACTAGCATCAATAAACCTGAATAATCTTGCAACCCAGCATATGCGATCCAATAACCAGCAAAATAGGAACACTGGCCAACCAAGTCATGCTGGTTGTGTTCCTGCAAAACCACTATGTTTGCCCTACATGTATGTACATAGTGCCAGGTCAATCGCCATTTGTCAAGGTTACATAACCCACACACATTGTATGTAATGCATTTAATGCGACTGTGCATTGAAAACCATATGTACAACGGCAAAAAAACACATGGATTAAGTCGAGATGTCCATATGGACATTTGCATCCACCACATCTATGCTAGAACCCGTCCGCCGAGTGAAAACAGGAGACTTGTCCATAAGCACAGAAGCCTTACCCAAAAGCACATCCTTATAAGAATGCATTGCTTTTTCCCAGGCATCAATCAATGTGCGATTGTAATTGCAGGGAAGCTGTTTAAACGATACATTCTTGTTGGTGCTAACCAGAGGAACATAATTACGGGAGGAAGGTGGAGTCTGAATTTTCACTGTCTTTTTAGGCACCGCCTATGAGCCAACATCACCTGACCCAACATTTTTTCCTTTCCCTGCATTTACATTCCCTACATCAGCAAACTGCAGATTTTTATTTTTCCCTTTGTCTACATTGGGAATCACCTTCACAGTAGGAACACCATTCAATTTAGCTTCACCAACAGATTTTCCTATAGGGGCAGGGGTAGAAGCTGGAACAACCAAAAGAGGGGGCTAGAGAACTGGTTCAGGACATTCAGATTGCATGTGACCAAATCTACCACAACGGAAACAGAAGTTTGTAAATTTGCCCCATTTGAGTTTAAAGGGACGCTTGCCAGCCCATGGATCCATTGAAGCCACCATAATTCCATCCGGGGTATGCTTATCTGTATCCCAAAGAATGCAAAACCTATTGGTATTCGCATCCAATTTCGGAGGGCAAATTACCTTGCCAAGCTGAGTAGCCAGCAACGGAAGGAAATGCCGCTACGTGCGAGGGAAATCAACAAGTTCCACCCACACAGGACATTTGTGACGAATAAGGCTTTGATAGTCCTTCATAAGTGCCCACGGAAGAACATGAGTAATCTGCATGCCAAAAAAGAGCGGAGACATCTCCAACAAAAGGTTTCTAGCTTCAATGTCTGCCAGTAAAACCTCATAGAAACCCCGAGCACCAAAATAAACTCCTCGAACAGCCTGGCGTTTGAGAAGAAAACCAACCCATTGTCCGACATCCTGCGCAATAGGCATTTTGCCTGGGAAAAACAAAATGACCGCATTCATGGCATATTGCGCGCGCGACCTGATCCAGCAGGTCCTGTATAGGAATTCGCACCTCAAGGGCAGGTGCCTATCCATTCCATGGTTTCCTGGCCTCTTCGAAGTCTTCATATAGGCAGCTTTTGATTTCAGAAGCACTCTCTGAGACATTGTCCATGGCTTTACGATGCTTGAAAACACACTGAATTTCTGACATACAACACGCTAACCACGAGCAAAGACCAAAACAAAAGAGTTTTTTTGTATTTTGATTTACAGTATCTATTTACAAAGCCCTTAGAAATATGTACATCTCCCACAGAGGATATACATCTCGCAAAAAACCCTGTAAAACTGAATGCTGATAAGGACTTTTAGGATTTAGGATCAAAGCTAAAAAACTATCTAGGAAACAGTGTCCCGTCTCTGCCTGGAAAGTTCAAACTGTCACTGGCTGCAGAGTATGTGGTGCTACTGCTCTAGCAGGTTGCATTGGGCTGACAGTTGACGAGTAGGCTAAGGGCAGCAAAGGCAAGGCACGGAGCAGTCACGCAAGGCAAGTGGGAGACCTCGCGGGCATTGCTGAGTCACTGACGCTGGCGTAGAACACCAAAGGAGGAGCAGGTAGGCCTTCGCGACAGTGGCAAAGCGCGCGTGCGCGCGCGCACACACAAAATAACATGAGTTCTTTCACTGGACAAAAAAGCTTGGCTGATAGCTATTTCGGGATCCCTTCATCTACATCTCTATTATGCTGCCCATTACATGATCACACAAACAACTATCACAGTAAAAGCATGCGTTTGGACGCTCAGCTAAAGGTAGGATATGAGTCGCCAAGGCTACCCCATACTCCCGAGTGCAGGGAGTACTGTTAAAATATCCTCCTAGTGGATGGCCATAACTACGATACAAAAAAATCTTATGAGGAGGTAGGAACTGGGCTAGCATGTATAACCGCTCTGAAAAACCTGGCTTTATTGAATGTTCTATGTAATAATACTGTGGCCCTAGGCCCAGTGCCTCAGTAACCATCGCCAATCGGATATTGTTTCTGAAATGCTCACGACCCCATAGTGTCACACGCGTCACTCGGTCCTCATATGTCCACCACTTAGTTTGGGAAACAGTTGTTCTTAACTGCGGAAATAGATGAAGTTCATAACGGAGTAACGTTGCTCTCCGAGTAGATTCACTTGACAGATAAAGATGTGCAATTACTATGGAAAAAACCTGTTCTTGACTGTATGCCATAATATGGTTGATACACCGGGTGAGCAAATTAGCTGGAGTTGCTTACTCCGGAAAAGATACTCCGGACTCGGTTTTTGTAAAAATATCACTTATCTTTTATAGACCCACTTTACGACTCCTAGACCAAATTGGAAATTATAATGAGACTACCCAATATTGATTAAATCTCTCACCTTTAAGATCAGCACATGAATATGTTATCCTAGTGGATAGCTGTATGGCATGAGCTTACTGTAGGGTTTTAGGAAGTATATGTAAACTGCTGTGTATGATCTTCCTAGGCTAGATACAATAACTTGGACCGGGTATCGACTATGGGAATAGATTGTTATTTGTTGCCATGGTAATGTGGTGGACAGTATGACCTGTCCTCGCATTTTACAGTAAAACTATCTTTACATCTTTTACATTGTACTTAAAAAAAAAAAAGCTCTGTAGTGGGTTTTCTCTGCATTAACTATTTGTGTCTCCTGCTGCACGCTATCGCCTGTACTGGGGTGTGGGTCTGCAACCGAATAGGGTAGCAGATGTTGCACGATATGGCCTGTAACCTCCGGATCTTTGGCTGGGGGTAATTCCTGAGGATATGCCCTTATTAGCGACCTCGATTGTAGGTGACATGTACTGCTGTGGGCTCAACATGCCGAAAAAGTATGAGAAGGTGATTGTAGAGGCATCATCGGCTCCTTATCTACAGGTTAACAAAAACTTGTTTTGTTCTTGAATCTATTGAAAGATTTTATGAGCCGGAATATGTGGCTTTGCTGAAAGAAGCTTGTTTTTTTGTAAAGTGAAATGGTTTGAAAAAAACAATATTCAATCTGTCCTTTTATAAAAGAACCAGGTTCTTAAAGAATGAGACGGTTCTTAAAGACGGTCTCATTCTGGTTTATGGTAAGGAATGAAAGTAGCTCATATAGCTAAGGATCACCAGGATTTTTGGGTCTCCATGACTAATAATGCAGGTCTTCCCCGTAAAATATGTGGTGTGTCGAATAAAATCAGGGTGATGTAAACAGTTTTTTGGTTGAGATAATATCTGTCCCTAAATGGAAAAAACTGCCAAATTTCGAGTGTATTTTAATAAATTGCTGTATTGATTTTTGGATTGCATGGTGTTGGGAAATGGTATGTCTATGGTAGGGTTTTTGTCTTACTAGAAGGTAAGCACTTTTTGGATACTTCTAGGCTCTGAATATAGCCGGATTCTCACAGAAAAATTATTAAAAAAAACTCAATACAGTGAACTGTATTTGTTCGGTTACCTTGGTAAGTTGTAATACACGTGAGTTGAAGTACGCTGGGTAAGTTGACAGATCTTAGACTGATTAGTTTCTTAGTGCAGATGCCTATTTTACTGAATCAGCTAAAAGTTTTGAATTTGCTGAATACTGGCTTCGGATGGGTAGCCCTATCTTCTGATATTCTGTAGGAATTGAGTGGCATCACATATTGGATTGTGGTTGTAAATTGCTGGTTTCAAATTTACTAGGCCTTTTTTACCATAGTACATCACTTGCTGGGAAGATTAGTGAAATTTTCCGGTGGCTTATCATTGATTCAGAGTAGTGAAGGATTTCTACTAGCCATTAGTGGTTTGGCCCTCGGATATTTAATAAAATGTGCTTACCATCATTAGCTAGCTTTTTATTCGCACTTGAGTTTATATGAACTGGCCTTTACATACCATCTTGCAGTTTATATAACAAAAAGCTTCTAGTGGGTTGGTTTAAAAGGTACTTTATACTATGAGGAATGTCGAAATTTGTTCCTTTAGCTGATCTTGGCTGGATACTTCTACGTCATTTCTTTCTCGAATGTTGTCTGAGCTAGCTCTAAAGGACTGAGTCGTCTAGGGTACTTTTGGTATACAATTTATTGATGGCTTGGGACAACAGTATTTCAGACATGACATAATGACATAGTTATTCCTTGATATAGGAAACAAATATAAACAAAAAAAAGGGGGGTGGATCTGTTTTGTAAAGTGGTAAATTACTTGGAAGTTTTTTTTGGGATATCTCAGCTTGTTTATAAAATGGTTCTTAAAATGGGATCAGTTCCGAAAGATTTTTTTGTATTTATACAAGGTAGTGGTAATCCTTAATAATATGAGATCTGGCTCTAAAGGACAGAGTCGTCTAGGATACTTTTGGTATACAGTTTATTGCTGGCTTGGGAACAACAGTATGTCAGTCATGACATTATAACATAGTTATTTCTTGATATAGGAAGTAAATATAAGTAAACAAAAAAAGGGGGTGGCTTTGTTTTGTAAAGTGGTAAATACTTAGAAGTTTTTTTGGGATATCTCAGCTTGTTTATAAATTGGTTCTTAAAATGGGACCAGTTCCGAAAGATTTTTTTGTATATAAACAAGGTAGTGGTAATCCTTAATAATCTGAGATCTGGCTCAAGATTGCTTGTGCATACCTCTATAGAGTGAAATTCGCTCCAATCTAATTAGAGAAGAAAGTTCTTTTTAGTTTTGATAATCTCCCTAAAAAACTCCTAAAATCTTAAGATTGGCAAAGAAAGTTTTTTTAATATTATATATATATATATATATATAATTGAGTAATAACCAGATATATAGCAGCTCTATGGGATTTGCACTTTCTTTATAAGATGGATAAAAAAAGCCAAGAAACTTTTTTTCTAAAAAAACAAAATATAAGTTAAGAACTGTGTGTTTTTTTTATGGTGACATGGATAACAATTGGGATGCCCAGCATCACCTGCGTACAATCATGTGCTAACGAATTGTTTTCTTGTGGCTATGGGTGCAGATAAGGGCTACTTTCCTTGATTAAAACATTCTGTTCTTAACATATGGAGGATCTCTTAACGTGAAGCAAAATTTCCCAGACTTTGGGTTTGCGGTTTTCAGAGCTATATTCTGTTATCTTCATTACTTTGTACAAAATTTATTTTCAACTCCAAATAAATTACTGTACAAATCTATTGTATTATTCTAGAATTGTTGGTCTGTGAACAGTTAGTGTTCGTTTGCGTATATATATAGATTTAGAACTGTTACACACACACACACACACACACACACACACACACACACACACACACTCACTTGGAGAGCGGACAAATGGGAAATAACATTCCAAGAGATCCCTTGTGTATAGAGGCTTCAACATGTATGCTTCCAATCATGCAACTTTCTTATTTGGCACAAAATTCAAGAAAATCCTTGAATCCTCTTTGTTTAAGTGGATGCAAAAGCCCACGATGCACTGTACTTCAACCTTGTGGCCTTTCTTGAGTTTGAAAAAATACAAGCACTTCTTGCAACTTTGATAGCTTCTCCATCTAAACTAATGTGCCAGGTATGTATGGCGAGGTGAGGCTTCTTCTAGTGATGACTTTCCCTTCATTTTGGGAAACATGAAATGCTTTAGTTATAGAAAGCCCTCAAGCTGCCAGGGGCAGCCTTTTCTGTGTGCCACAAATTAAAAGGCACTGGCAGCCATGGTGTGATGTCTTCATCTTAAAGACCCATACAAAAGTTGCGATCGCTTGAAGTCAAAAATGTCTTTGATGCAGAAAGACGCCTTCCCTTCTTCTTCATCTTTTTTATGAACCTTCTGTGGTTCACAGATATTATCATTTTTGTCTTCTTCTACGACAGACTTGAACTCATCCTGGTGTGCTCCACCATAAACACAAATGCTTAACTTTGCCCTTTCTGGGGCATTAGCTTTAATATACTTTGTATAAAAGTCCAGCAAGTCTTGTTTGCAGACCTTTCTTAGAGCACCAACCTGTTGCAAAGTCATAAGAACGCGTAAAAATCTAAATCAAGACAGGAGCTGCCACAAGGCACCATGTCCTGCTCAAATGTACCATGATCAACATTTAGATCTCTAACCTACACAATATCCCAAGCAAAAATGGGAAAAAAATATCGTCAATATCCAGCTGACCAAGAAATAACATATACCTCATCCTTCTGCCTGCTGAACTTCTGTGTACCACAGTCAATTTCATTCCAGAAAAATCCTGTTTCTTCGGCTAAGTTCTTGTGTTTCTCGAGCTTTATTCCAACCAAAGCATGGACATTACTCTGCAAGTTTGCATGAAACGAGTAAATTTGTCAGAAACATCCAGCTACAGAAAAATCTACTCAATGTGCTTCTTCTGAAGTAAAAATGATAGCCCTGGAGTAATTGCCTTAAATTCTTCATCCGTCAGTTGGCTTAAATTAGTGTGGACCAAGCTCAAAAATTCTTCAACTCTTGCATCCAAATCCTTTGGATCCTGCATACAACATAAAAAATAGATGCTGTAATACTCTCGCTGCACACCCTTGAGAGACATGGAGCACTCCAAATTGAAATGACGTAGAAATCTTAGTAGATTCAAAGGTTACCTTCAAAGCTGATTGAATAATGAACTGTGCTCCTCTCACACCAGAGTCATCTCTGCCAATGTATGCTTAACATCAGCAACACAAAACATATTGAATGTTTACTTATATTGAATCAAACTTAATGCTTTGACCATCTCGTGTGAGAAAGCATGTTATCAGTGCGTCTGCAGCATAGATAAGATGCTCCCCCTATAAGTCCATATGGCCGGCTGCTCACTTATGTCGAAGACAGCATATGTCTTCCTTTACCATCTAGTGGGTAAAGAAGCTCGTGGTGGTGGGTTGAGGCTCTTGTGGTTGTGGTGTCGGTGGTTGTTGGGGAACATGAAACAATCCCTCCACATATACGTGCCAAGAGTGATGGGTGTCGGGGTCCGTGGCTCCTTGAAGCTCCACCATGTGATAGAGCTATCTCTGCTAAGGAAGAAGTGGTACATATCCAGCTCCTAGGTCTCTGCAAAAGTCCACCTTTTACGGCTGGCGAATCTCCCCATCTCTCTTCTGGCTTCTGCTTCTCTCTCTGATAGTTCCCAAAGATCTCTGTGTGCAGAGGTGTGAGCATAGGGCTCTACACTCATCGTCATATTATATGTTCTGGGTCATTGTCCCAGATCTAGCAAGCTCTCCAAAATGGTTGGTGAAAACTCTGCATCGCAGTTGTATGTAGCAATTAGCCCAGTCGTGTGGCCATAGTGTTCATAGATGCGAATGGGTCCATGAGTAGGAGTCCATCGTCTACTCTAATAGTATATTTGTCAGCCATGTCATGTGTGAAGTAGATGGACCGTACATGAGGTGTTCGTGTCACAAGCACTAGCTTATGACAAAGCCAAGTATGTATGATTGGCGCCAATGGGGCATGGTGGAATAGAGAATGAGGTAACTAGGTGTGCTGTCTCTAATAACCCCATAGGTTAATCGACCACATGCCTCCTGTACGTGTATGTCCTCCATGCGAGAAGCATGTCAGCCAGGCCACACAAAGAACGCAACAATAGCAGAGGCCTTGTGTCTGGTATGCGGGCTATCCCCACCTCTGCTGGCTCTAAACGGTGTAGCATCCCTACATCCTTATAATCATACATCTCACACTGGCGGCTCTGTGTGTGGGAGTTCAAGTCCTTTGTGAGAACGACCTCTTCCAATGCAAAGTAATACATAATCTTTTCTTTTAGGTAGTTGGCATGCATATAGTGAGGCTTCCATCTCCTCCTTTGTGATGGCATAATAAGAGCCTGAAGGGGAGAAATAACATAAAGCAATGTAGGTGAACTTGTCCTGTCTGAGCTGTATACTGCTTCACATGTATCTGGCCTCTTGGTCCTGAGCCACCACTCTACATCGTCCCTAGAGCTCTTGCCGGAAAAGTACTCCCACTCCTCTCCAAGTGGCCTGATGTGGAGTCCTCCTGTATGCTGACTCCCTTTGATAGCTCTCCATCCTGGGTAGTCCTCTCTCAGAACTCTAATGTGTCTCTATCTGTAGAAGGATACCCCTCTTCTCCATCCCATGCTCCAATTATCTAGGCTATGCCCATAATGCTCCGTAGTTCAAGAGTGCAATATGTATCTCTCTCAGTGACTAGCCTGTGTCCCATAGGTTCCAAACCACTATAATCCTTAGGGCCGCCACCAAGGATGACTGCTTTTTTGCCTTCTGGCCTGCGACACCTCGGCATGTATGCTCTCATATGCTCCACCCCATACTCATGAGATCTTCATCCGAGATGCGATCCAAGAAATGGGAGCACCCTCCAAGCTTTCCTTTCCTTCCTCCCATTTTTCTTTGGCTAGTTCCCATTCTTCTCTTTCCGTTCGCCATTCTCGTTATTCTTCCCCATCTTGGCGACTTGATCTCATCAGGATCTCATCAAGTTCCTCAACTTCTGGCTGATCCTCATCTGGCATATCTTCTGGCACATCAGCTACGAAGGGTCTTAGAAGACTCACGTGAAACGCATTATGAATCTTCCATGCATCAGGCAATTTCAGCCTGTAAGCCACATTGCTGACATTGTCAAGCACTTGAAAAGGCCCATAGTAACGCATGCTGAGCTTAGGAAACAGCCGTTCCTTGCCCTTCATCTTCTTTAACCTTGCCTTTTCGAACCTTAACAGAACCCAATCACCAGGTGATAACAACAATTCACGACGGTGACGATTAGCAACCTTTTTCTGTTTTGCCTGAGTCTTCTCCAAGGCAACTTTAATTTTCTTGTACATTTCATCCATGTTCTCAACATATCGATCTGCCTCAAAGATCTTGTCCTTTGTATGCAAAATGGAAGGAACCTTCTTGCCGCCTTCAACAATCTCAAAAGGTGCTTTGCCAGTAGATGAATGCACCGTATTATTGTACGCATACTCAAACATAGGCAAATACTGTTCCCACTTGCCTTTATTATCTGACACACAGCATTTCAGCAGATCTAAGACAATAGAATTAGCCTCTTCTGACTGTCTATCAGTTTGTGGATGAAACGAAGACAAGAACTTGAGCGTAGTGCCCATGTTCTCAAACAATCCTCTCCAGAACAAACTGGTCATGTGAGGATCACGATCACTGATAATCGATTGTGGCATACCATGGTACTTAAACACATTGTACATGAACAAGCGTGCCATCTGATCAGATTTTATCTTCTTCCTGACAGATAAAATGGGCTTGCTTGCTGAACCTGCACATATTGATCCATATATCATCATTCCCTGTTGGCGTTCTTGGAAGATCAAAGATAAAGTCCATAGCAATGCTTTCCCATGGCTTATCTGGTATCGGCAGTGGTTGTAGCAATCCTGGTACCTTTTGCCTGTCAAACTTGACCTTTTGGCAAACTATGCATGCTCGCACAAAGGCATCCATATCTCTCCTCAAGGTAGGCCAAAAGAAGAAAGTCTCTACCGCTTTAACTGTCGCATCAATGCCACGATGCCCTGCATATGGTGGGACATGACTCTCTTCCATGACCTTATGTCGCAGTGGCCTTGTGACACAAAGTTTGCCATGCATCATCATAAAACCATCTCTGAGGAGGTAGTGCTCATGATGTTGCCCCTCTTGTAACTGTTCAAAGATACTTGCAAAATCTTCACCAGCAGTATATTGTTCCTTCATCTCATCTAGCTCATGATGATAAGAAATTGTCACAGATGAAATTTGTGGCTTTCTTGATAACGCATCAGCCACAACATTCTTCTTGCCTTCCACATGCATAATCTGGAAGTGGAACATGGAAAGAATGTTTGCCCATCGCATATGATTTTCGGATAACTTTGACTGTGTCAAGAAAGTATCGCAAGGTCTGATGATCTGTTTGGACAACAAAATCAGCACCTAAGAGGTAGTGCTTCCAGCTAGAAAGTGCATGAATCACGGCCAAGATCTCTTTCTCATAGATTTGCATAGTCCTCTCTGGCCCTTGCAAAATTCGGCTTTCATGAGCTACTACTCGTCCATCTTGCATTAGCACTGCTCCGATGCTACTGCCACACGCGTCACACTGGACCACAAATGACTTCCTGAGATCTGGTAAAACAATAACTGGATCTGAAGTCAACTTTTCCTTTAAGAGACTAAAAGCTGAAATCTCTTTTTGGGTCCATCTGAAAGTGACCTCTTTCTTTTGCAAAGCGTGAAGAGGCGATGCTATCTCTGCAAAATTTCTGATAAACCTTATATAGTAGGAACACAATCCCAAGAAGCTTCTGACATCATGCACAGTCTTCAAGTCTGGCCATGTCTTGATAGCTTCGACCTTTGCGGGATCCATTCTAACACCATCCTTTGAGACTATGTGGCCAAGAAAGTGGATCTCTTCGAGGAAGAATTCACTTTTCTTAGGATTGACAAGCAACCATTGACTGCGCAGCTCTTCGAACACAATGGTCAAGTGACACCTATGCTCCTCTTCATTCTTCAAATACACTATCATGTCATCGAAGAACGTCCCAATGATGCGAGCGGAAAATCCGGTCCATCATTCTATTGAACGTGGCACGAGCATTTGTTAGCCCAAACGGCATCACTAGAAACTCAT
Source organism: Adiantum capillus-veneris (assembly GCF_014529385.1). Taxonomy (NCBI): domain Eukaryota; kingdom Viridiplantae; phylum Streptophyta; class Polypodiopsida; order Polypodiales; family Pteridaceae; genus Adiantum; species Adiantum capillus-veneris. The sequence goes on from NC_140951.1 coordinate 3,307,405, forward strand.
GAATACCAAATGTCGTTCTAAACGCAGTCTTGTGCACATCCTTTGGCCTTATACGAATTTGATGGTACCCACTCTTAAGGTCTATCCTACTGAAAATTGCAGCACCCCCTCTAAACGATCGAGAATATCATCAATTCGAAGAATAGGAAACCTATACTTGATGGTATTTTTATTCAACGTACGGTAATCAATACACATGCGCCATGAGCCATCCTTCTTCTACACTAGGAGCACTGGGGAGCAAAAGGGTGAAGAACTAGGCTGAATCAGCCCCTTCTCTAATAACTCCTCAACCTGGCCCATAATCTCTTTCTGCTGCGCCGCACTAACCCTGCAGGGAGGTCTATTTGGTGGGCTGCATCCTGGCACCAAATCTATCCGATGGTCCTCAGGTCTCTCTGGCGGCAATTGCGACGGTAATGAATCAGAAAAACAGTCACTAAACTTTTGCAAAAATGCTGATCTTTCATTATCTAACACAGATAAATTTGACTGATCGCTATCTGAGACATCACGTGCAAAAATCAAGTACACAGAAAGATGATTCTTTATAATAGAAGTGATAGTAGAAGCAGATACAATAGGGACTGACTCTCGTTTAAGCTTTACATCCAAGATGTGAGTTTTGCCCCTATGCTGTACAGTGATCTTTTTGTTGTAGGCATCCAAGACTCCATGCACTCGGAACATCCACGGGATCCCCAACAAGGTGTCGCATCCTTCCAACGACATGATGTAGAACTCTTCCGTGTCCACATATGACTGGATATGCAGACGCAACTTTCCAATAATGGGAGTAACACACTCTGAGTGGCCAGGACATGCCAACCCTGCCTCTGCTGTGTATCCCATCTCTTCAGCTCTAATGCCCAGCTTCATAGCTAACTTTGGTGAGATAAAGTTGGCTTTGGCACCTGGATCTAAACAAGATGAGTGCTGTTGATGGGGCTTGGGAGAAAACCACCCAGACACAAACAATTAATCGCAGTATAGATCTCCACTCACTTGAGGTTCACCACTATAGATGATGAGCTTCCCTTTGGTTAAGTTTTTTTGCGTATGCTAACTACATAGAGGATCTCAAGAGGATAGAGAAGCACTTAATTTCATATTTAAGAGCATGAGCATACCACCAGACAAGGTGTACAACAAATTTTTTGAATAAACTCTCAGTGCATGAGAATACGTACAATCTTTACTTCATAGTAGATAGTAGAGGATCCCATCCTAGACTGGTGCAGTGACATGAAGAATGTGCCCGAAAAGCATACTTGCCACCTGATTGAGAGCCGCCCTCCAACTAACTCCATCTCGGCACCCCCTTGGTGCTATCTGAAATCAACCCTTCAATGGGCTTCTTCAAAACTCTCCAAAGCTTCTTTTTTTGCACCTTAGCCTTCTCCTGTTATTGCACTTCAGATCGGCCATTGTAGCCCCAAGCTACATATGGCTCCCTCCTTCCACAGCGTGGCCATGCACCAGGCGACTCTCTGAGCTTCTGCACCTCCTTCGCTATCATGCAGCCCTGATCATGACACCTCCCTTCTACTCCTGAGTGGCCACCAAGTGGTCGCCTGTAGCAGGCCTCGTATCTCTTTTTCTGCTGCAGCTCTGGAAGATGAGCTCTCCCGTCCCCCCTAGCCCACTGCACCCAGATGCTCCTCTCTCGTTTCTCTGTGCCACCCAGCCTGGCTGTTCCCCTCTCGAGCTTGGCCTCGTTTTCCCTGAGCCCTCGTGCTCCTGAATCCCTTCTCTGGCCCTCCCTCTTGGTGGCGGCTCCACGTGCTTACTGGAGAGCCTCACTTCTCCTAATCCTTCTGTCCCTCCTCGTCCTACATCCCCCGCATGCCCTTCATGAACTCCCCTCCTCTGGCGCTCTCAAGAGGCCCGTCACCCTCCGAGCTGATAACCTCGTTCTTGCTCTACTGTAGCAGGCCACTCGCTCCCCCCTTGGCCATGGCTTCAGCTCTCTGACCTCTGAGGTCGCGCTGCAGTGTGCGCTTCTTTTTTACAGGGCTCTGCAAGTGGGAGCCTTTAGCATGACCCCCCTCACCTCGCCTTGCAGTGGCTTCCCCTTCTCTGGCGCTCTCAAGAGGCCCGTCACCCTCCGAGCTGATAACCTCGTTCTTGCTCTACTGTAGCAGGCCACTCTCTCTCCCCTTGGCCATGGCTTCAGCTCTCTGACCTCTGAGGTCGCGCTGTAGTGTGCGCTTCTTTTTTACAGGGCTCTGCAAGTGGGAGCCTTTAGCATGACACCCCCTCACCTCGCCTTGCAGTGGCTTCCCCTTCTCTTGCAGCTGGCAGCGCCCACGTGCATGCCATCCCTCCATCATTGCAAGCGGCTTCCAGATTAATGCAGCCAAGCTGACTGCTCTCCTTTTGTTGAAGTGGGTGGCCTCCGAGCCTTCTCAACTGGGCGGCCCATGCTGCCCCTCGACCTTCTCATGGCGCCCAGCTTCTCCACGGCGGCCTCTCACGTGCAGGCCCATGCCGCCGTCATTGCAGACGATTCCAAAAATGTATTCCTTTCTTTTTAACTTAATAGATCGAGCAAGAGTGAGTTCTCACCATCAACGTTGGACTCCTTTACGTCAACTTTAAGGACTCCATCCTAAACCGTGCCAAGGCCCATCAAGCATATCAATGTGGTTCCCGTTCAGCATAAGCAAAATGGCATCCGACCCTCAGCCATCTTTGCAATAAGAGCGGACAATGGATAGTGATGCCGAAGTAGACACTCCCCGGTCTAATCTCTAGCAAGGTCTTCATGAACAGCCTTCCTCTATTATAGGTTGGCCACTCCTCTCATTCTCAAGGCGAATCGAAGTCCTCCCTTTGCATGTAGGCGGTTCCGATCTCTGAGGTTTTCGCATATATGTATCTTGTATCCATGCTAGCACCTGCATAACCATATCCCTCGTGCTTGAAAGTAGAATTGCTTGCTTTGGGAGCGCATCGGTTGAGAAGGATCAAGAATCTATCACCGTCTGATCCCTAACTTTACCCCATGTCCTGCATAACTCACTGGCATCTGTATTGGGTCTGTCACCCACCATGTCTGGCACTAAACCTGCCGTGGGCTTAGGCTTCTTGCCTTTCTGGTCTTCTTCATCCTCTGAGTCAGCTGGTCTTTTCCTTTGTGGACAATTGGTAGCAAAGTGACCAGGCTGCTTGCATATAAAGCATTTGTTTTCAGCCATTAGGACCTTCTTTTCCTTGAGCGACTTGCGCACAAAAGGCTTCCTTTTTTGTTTCTTTGCCTGCGCTCCAGAAGTCCCGGCTGAATCCTCGCTCCAGAAGTCCTCGTGACTTAGTTAACAGCTGCCACATCCCCGTGACAATTTGTGGCCTCAAAGACCAAGATAATGTTGAAGAGGTAAAATAACTCATGACTATGATGGGGGTTAATGAGCCGACGCACACGAAGGCTCGGAGAGTGGGTAATAACAAAAGTGGAAGCAAGGGGGAAACGTCGAAAGGACACTTACCCTTTGTTTCCCCTCCATGGAAGCGAAGGACTTATTGAAGAAAAGATTAACTCTTCATGCTCTCGCAGATTGCTCATATGCAAGAGGTAATGCCACATATTAGAGTAACAAGGGAAAAAGGTAAGATTGATTTCTACCGAGATGGTAGGGTGGTGATATTGGAGCGACGCTCTGCATGACGGTACGAGACCTATGGGACCACACTCAAGCAGCATGGAATTGTAATGAGTCACTCCGTCTTGATGTAGGGGCATTTGAGAACACCTTTACAGGGAGAGACATTGTCTTTTACTTCAAAACACAATAGGCATGGGGACAACTTAGAGGAGTAGGAGTCCTATTGAGAGAGGAGTTAAAGCCGCTTGTGCACATTGTTTGAAGGGATGATCAAGCCAGATACATGTGGGTGAGATTAAGGGCCGAAACAGGCAGATTCTTGTACATTGCTATATGCTACTTTGCCCCAACACATCAGTGTATGCTGCACCTAAAGGACGTCCCCTTTCTCTGTGTTAGATGAGGACATATGGGAGTTTTCCAGGGATGGTGACATCTTTCTCTTGGGGGACTTTAATGCCCGCACGAGAAATCATCAGACAAATTTTTATGACACCTCAAATGAGATACTGAGAGAGCTAGATACCAATGATATGGGGCACGACAGACACTCATAGGATGAGTAGACTAAATACGGTAGATATCTGATGGAGATGGGGGCCTCACATGGATTGGCCATACTTAATGGCCTACAACAATTTCCTGCAGCAGCTGGGTTTACTTGCTTCCCACATAAACATGAAGCTAGCACAGTGGATTATGTCATGGCTCAACTAAGCTTTATCCCATATATACAAAATTTCACAGTTGAACCCAAGCCCATTGGCATAGCAGTGCATCATGCTCTCTTGACATGGACCATATCCTTTCAGTTCAATACTACCCAGCGGCCACCAGGTGTAGCACATGCTTGATATATTTTTACCTCAGAGACTAATTCTGTTTACATTGATGGGATTTACAAACGTGTATGCACGGATGATTCGCGCCGCCCTCTAGGCGAGCTCACTTACATAGTGACAAAGACTTCGCATGATGCATCACGAGAGGCATACCCGCACACTCAGCTTGAGTAGACGACCCTCTGGGAGTATGCCCGAGAACAGCTAGTACAATGAGGAGTGCAAAGACATGAAAGTACGGCTCCAGATAGAGGTACTCCTAGGAGTCATCACCTATCGAAAATCACAAATTGCCTTCCGATGACTAGTGCGACGGAAGAAGCGGGCTTTCTTGGCTCACTTAGAGCACGATCTTTACCAGCTGTTCTTGAGCCAAGACTCACGGGAAGCATGGAGACTCTTCCATGAGCACTCACCTCCTCCTGGCATCACTTCTACGGGGGTTTGGGGTTAGTATGTGACATCTTTGTACAGGGTTCCTGGACAACCATCGCTTCTAGACCCCCTACAACCATGCCCACATACTTGTGCTTTCTTTACTGCAGAGATGGTAAGGAAAGCCATTGATAGGATGAGGACAAGGGGAGATTATGATCATGAGGACTTAGTAGCAAAGCATTTCATACATGCCAAAGATATGCTTGCAAAGATTCTAGCAGTGATGTTCAACCGTGCAATGTGTGAGGGTCTACCTGACACTGGAGCTTGTCTACTATAGTGCCTATTTTCAAGGCAGGGGACCGTATGGAGCCTGGAAACTATCGTACTATTATGATTGGGCACACATTTGTACGGTTGTATGCATCCATTCGTGAGCAGTAGTTGAGCAGATGGTTAGAGAGAGCTGGCATGCGAGCAGAGGGACACACAGGTTTTAGGAGGGGGTTTTCTACTCTTGATCAAATTCTGATGCTTAGAGCTATTATTGAGGAGGGTATATCATATGAGAGGAGAATTTGTTGTAGCTTTATGGAATTTTGCAAAGCATTTGACACAGTGCCTAGAGACATGTTGATGCGCAAATTGCAGGAGATAGGGGGGTTGCAATGTCACTTAGATGCTTTACATGTGCTTGCCTGGTCAGGAGTTAATGGAGTATACAGATGCATACACTTACCTTGGGATAGTCTTTAGTGGGCCAGTGTTTTCATTGAGGAGAGCATCTGAGACTAGGTTGACCAGAGCTTATGCTGGCCTAGGCAAACTAGAGAGGATGTGTTCACAAGTTCAATTCCAAGAACGTCAAACAAAGCTATGGCTCTTTGATACTTTAGTGAAATCAGCTATGCTTTATGGAGTCCAGATATGGGGACCTTCAGTGGACCACCACATCAGATCTGGTAGCATTGATGGGTGGAGATGTATGGAGAGGCCTTTGGTTTCTCTAACCTCTCGGATGATTAGAGCTAAGGCTTCAATACCACATGAGATTATCAGAGCAGAGCTGGCTGCATCTCCACTCGTGGTTGAGGCACTCACCAGATCAATCTCCTTTATGCACAGTTATGGGACCTCCTCAGACACAGATATGCTCGCTTAGCTCTTGAGTCTTCCCAATAGCTACCACTACAGGGGATACTACTTGCTGGTATGGATATATGACATCATGGTTTCAGTTACACAGTATGGATAGATTGCCTCTCTTCAAGTGCTCTGTGGATGCACCCTCTCTGTCTATCACGCGCACAGACATCACCTGACGTCCCTGAGTTGTCCTCTAGCATGCTGTAGATACTTCCGGATATGATTTTGACTATAGTGGTGAGACTCTCTCAGAGAGTCCTCTCTGATAGAGCATCCATGATGACGTGTGATAAGACTGAGACCACAATCACGTGACTTGGAAGCCTGTGCCATGTTGCAGTACGACAGCAACCAGAGCCAGGGATGGCTGGCCAGCAGCTAGGGGAGCTCCAAAAGCATTCAGCATGGCCAATGTTGGTGCGAGACCAAGAGAGCAGGATTGTTGATGAAAAAAAGCTTTGCTTTTGGGTCCCCTTGTTGCTTTTGGGGCCAAGTTTTCAAGATTTTCATTTTGTACCTGTAAAAGGCATCAAAGTGGGGCACTTGTAATTAATCTGGGTTAGAGAACTCGGAGAGTCTCAGAGAGACAAGAGTCTTGAGCTGTGTAGTGCAAGCAGAACTACCCAGAAAGTATAAGTGAGGCTATATGGAAAAAGTGTGCTTAGAATTAGCGACAAAGAATTACTGCAACGGCGTCAAGTTGAATGCCAACCCCCCTCTGCCAACTCATGGTCCCCCCACGTGGATTGCAAGTATTGATTTCTTTTGATTGCTTGCATTTTGAAGGGAATCTACGTTTTGAGTCTCTCCCAGGTGTGATTGTGTGGACCAAGTGCAGGTAACAATTCCATTGCTGAGATCACACGCAACAGAGGAGATATACACAAAATGGGAGAGAAAGGCACCCTAGAAATTGGTACGTGGTTTGTCTTCTTCTGTTAACAAATCAAGCAAGGTCTAGTTAGTTAAAATAAAATAGCTTCTCAACTCTTTAATTGAGTTCCCACAATTTCAACAGTCCTACCACAAGCCCTCAACTTTATCTGATAAATGGCAAAGCACATTGACTTGCAGGCGGTTGACTCTAATTTCTTACAAAAAAAAGTAAGGAGTGCAACTGGCTCCTTATAGAGTTTTTGGAACAATCACCTGTTTGCTAAAACCACAATATAACCAAGTTGCTGAACTGTTCGCAACTGATAAAATGCTTCTTGCTTTGTGCTTAAAAGAAACAATTCCAAAAGTGCATTCAGCAATTCATCATCCTGACAAACCTGCCAATCAAAAATGAAATAAGCATAACCAGTAGCAGAAAGGAGAAACATTATGCACCTGATTGCAAAGAGCTACCGAGCTATTCTTCTCAACAACTGAAGGCCTAGCTCACGTTTGTGACAAAAATGATATGTTTCGCACACAATAAGGAGATTCATCCTTTAGAATATATTGCTACCTGCAAATATAATGTAAGCGCAGAATTGGCATCACTTAAGTTGGATCCAGCAACAGGATAGTAAGCTTTACTTTGAGGCTCAAGCTTCATAATCCTTCTCTCTGCATGCTGAGACCCAAAGATAGGTTTAGATTTAAACATAGGCCCGTTAGCCAAGGATTTCTCAATCATCACAGCCAAGCTTTCAGCCTCAGCTGCATCCATGTTTCCTGAAAGGAAAAGAAGAGCGACATCATGCAAAGGAGTAAAGCATTGAGATTTTCTATCCAGGCAGAAAGCTGGAGAACCTTACATGAATAAAGAAAAGTAACTTAGCACCTGCAACGTAGCATTCAAAAGAAACTCGAGACATGAGGCGTGGAAAAAAGGAAGCAAGATCTGCAGGCTCAAGTGGTGTAATAGCTTCAAGGTAAGCATCATTGCCCCATTTCTTATTATGTAATATCAGAGAACAATAATAAAGAGCTTGTTGATAAGGCTGCCAGAAACGGAAATTCAGCAAAGTCTTCAGAACTCTTTCCTGTTTGCCAAATTCAGGGTTAAACACAAGTTAAATGGGGGTATTACTTTGAAACTAGAATTTAGACATGAAATTAGTAGTGAAAAATCAAGACATAAGATCTTTGTTCTGGCATGAACAACTTCTCTGCATTACACAGCTTGGCCTTGTTCATGCCTTTTTGGGCCCACATTCTTTTAAATATGCAGTTGCGCATCAATACAAGAGATTCATAATGCCCAGACAAACCTAAACCCTAGCTTTCATAGGAAGCGCAATTTCTTTATTGAGGAATCTCTACAAGGTTGTTATCAAAGGACTCTATATCTAAATCTAATAATGGCTTCTAAAAAATAGTAATAATGTTAATAACAAGCGCTACAATTCTGCTCAAGATCTGGAAGCAACATAAGGTGTCATCCTGGCATGTGAAACCTATCACAAAACGCTGCACTTCCATGCCCTTTTAGGTACAAGTGCCTTTGTGTACATAGAACACAAGGAGTAGAAGGGGGAATTAGGTAGAGCTGCAAAGGAGCCAATCAACCATGCCAGCCATCTAACCCCTACCTCGAGTGCTCATATCCCATTTTTTGACGCCATATGCCACGGGAACGTGCCAACGGAAAAGAATAGACTGAACAACTTTAAGCACTTCAAATAACAATTGAACTGAACGAGATGCACGACACGAGACGGGGAGTGGCGGAGTTCCACCCCAAGAGAGCACTCGCCCCAAATGCTGGCGCCCCTTTCGGTATTCCTTTATATTGCTTCAACTCAATACAACATCGGTGCTCCATCCTCTACACCTCCATGCAGGAGTGTGCCAGAGAATGAGCCCTTGGCTCATATTTAAAGGCCCTTGGCCTATGAAAAGCAGTTACATGAAAAGCTTCAAACTCAAAAGCATCTGGTCCCAAAAGCACTAGCGCCAAAAGCTACCAGCACATTTTGCGGAAATCCGTATAGTTGCCACATCAGCATGTCAGTGCGTTTTATGGGAATCCGTACAATTGCCATGCCAGCACTATCAACGCGAAATTCGGGGCTGCTGTACGGTCCTGCCATGTCTTGAGCTCTCCACGCAATTCCTTTGTGTGTGTGTGAGTGGATCTTGCTTTATTTTATCTTTAAGTCCCCTTGGCCCCCATCGGATGGGGTCCCATAAGTTGGTGGGACTCTTCTTTAAATTAGGCCACTAGCTAAGACATCCACCACTGCATGGCACTGCCTTTGAGAAAAACAACGGCTTGAAAAATCCTTGATTCTTCTCTTGCAACAAGTGATCTTTATGGCTTATGCCCTGTAAGATAGAGCCATGAAGACGAGTTCACGCTCGATGCGCGATGAAGTAAGAGTGGGAGTGGCTAATAAGTCCGGGCTCGGGACACAAAGGTTCTTTAATAAACTTCAATGTACTTTCTCTGTCTGCTCTTTGGTAGGATTGGTATGCTTTGAGAAAAGCACAAGCTTGAAACTCTGATACCACTACCACGGGACGGGCACCACGTGCCAACAAAAAAGAACAAACTGAACAACTTTAAGCACTTCAAATAACAATTGAACTGAAAGAGATGCACGACACGAGATGGGGAGTAGTGGTGTTCCACCCCAAGAGAGCACTGGCCCCAAGCGTTGGGCGCCCCTTTTGGTATTTCTTTATATTGCTTCAACTCAGTACAACGCCTGTAACAAACTTGGACACTCCAAGTCAAGATTCTACTGCGACACAACAAAGATTCACTTCAAAACAGTTCACAGTTCACAATTGATTTGACACGGCCTGGCGGAGTTCCGTGCCTAGAGATATTGGCCCCAAAGACTGGCGCCCCTTTTGGTATTTTGTATTAATCTGAGTTCAAAGTACAAGGGAGTGGGAGAATTCTCACTCTCAGACTCTGCGTCCAGATGCTCTGCAGAGTGGGAGCCCCGCCCACGCTTATAAAGGTTTACAAGGGATGCCCAAAAGCAGAGTCCCAAAATCAAAAGCCCTTAGGCTTTTAAAAATAAAGTACTTGTCTCATAAACTTCATAAAAATAAAGCAAAGCTTCAAAAAGCTTCTCCCTAAACATTGCGTAGGATTTCCTTGCTTTTTCCCAGCGCAAAATTGAGAATCCGTACAATGTTGCTTTTTTTTGTACGCTCTGCCACGTCAGCATCCGCTTTTTCCGCCGGATTTTGTGCCACAACTCACGGGTCTGCCACGTTAGCTTTGCAGCACGTTTTGCGGGATTCTGTAGCCAACAATGTGTGTGTGTATTTGGGTTGTCACGTCACTAGTTTGTGACTTACCCCCCTTTGAAAGCATTGTAATCGCCCTCGATTACGCCTGCAAAACAGACAGAAGCCATAAACTATCTTAGCAGACACTGACTGTTAGTACCGACGCACTAGGAATACACATCTAGCACATGTACCAATCGACAGTCACATCACAGGACATCACATGACAAATCACATTCAAAATTCATTAAGATCTCAGACCACGATTAATCGGCAACGTATTTAGCAATCGCATCTAGATCCACTCGCGACCTCATAGATGCCCGATTAACTAATCCTTATTGCAATCACGTCTATCGAGATCTTTCAGACAGAAATGTTGCAGTCATTTCGTCTATTAGTTCCTGCAGTTAGACAAGTCAAGAACAAATCAGTATCATATTATCGGGAACTCTAGTTCATAAAGTCATACAGTAGAATACTATCAACTCACAGTATCCCTGAAACTCAAAAGAGACATCAGTGACTTTAGTATCAAAAATCGCGGCAATCTGTTGACAAAGGAGTGGAGCGACTCCCCTCTTCTGGATACCCGCTGCACCAACTTCTGCCCAGCTGAGTTCGGGGCTCAATTTGGAAAAGACTATGCTAAACCAAATGCTTCAAGATTAAGGTTCACAATCTGAGGAGTATCTGCCAGGTCCTCCTACTCCATCCACTTCGCATCCAATGCGGGATAGTTCTTGAATTTAACCAAGAACCGCCTTATCTTTTTACCTTTTACCTTTCTATCCTCATGTGCCAATATCTGTTTTGGAACGAGTATCTCCTCGTTTTCCTCCATTTCGGGTTGCTCATCTGGCTCCCCATCACCGGGCACATCGCCTTTAAAAGGCTTCAGGAGATTCACATGAAAAGCATTGTGAATCCTCCAAGTATTGGGCAGCTTCACTCGAAAGGAGACATCGTTTATCTTTTCGGAAATCTGGAAAGGTCTATAGTATCTCATGCTAAGCTTTAGAAAAAGCCGCTCCTTTCCCTTTTTCTTTCTCAAGCGTGCCTTCTGAAAACGTAAGAGCACCCAATCGTTCTCCTTTAATTTCAAATCGTGACGATATCAATCTGCTGCCTTTTTCCGTCTTTCTTGAGATTCCTCCAAAGCCTTCCGGACCAAGTCCAAGTCCCTCGTGAATTGGTCGGCTTCAAAAGAAAATCTTATCTTTCGTATTAAGCAAGGGTGGACCTTCATAGCAAATTCAATAATCTCAAATGGCACCTTCCCCATCAAAGAGTTGATCGCATTATTGTAGGCATATTCCACCAAAGGTAAAAACCTTTAGTCCTCTAATCCAACGAAGAAGACTTCAACAAATCCAGTACGACTGAATTTGCAATCTCAGATTGCCCAACCGTCTGTGGGTGGAGAGATGACGAGAACTGCAACCGCGTGCCAATGTTCTCCCAAATAGCCTTCCAAAACAAACTCGTGAATCTGGGGTCTTTGTCCGAGACAATTGTCGCAGGCATACCATGTAACTTGAAGATCTGGGCCACAAACAATCTCACTAAGTGATCTGGCTTGACTATCTTCTTCAATGGAATGAAATGAGCTTGCTTGCTAAATCTGTCAATAACAATCCAGATACCATCGTGGCCACTTTGTGTTCTTGGGAGATCAAAAACAAAATCCATTGCAATACTTTCCCACGGACGGGTGGGATGGGTAAAGGCTGTAACAATCCCTGTGTTGTATGCCTGTCAAACTTGACCTTCTGGCATACCAAGCAACTGCGTACAAAATTGTCCACATCCTTCTTGAGTCTCGGCCAAAAGAAGTATCTCTCCACACCTTACAAGGTGGTAGCAATGCCGCGATGACCCGTAAATGGTGGACAGTAACATTTAGTTAAAACCTTTTCCCTCGACGGCTGTGTAATGCACAACATCGTTTTCTTCATCAAGTAGCCATCTCAAATAAAATATCCCGCTACTACCTCCCCATTCCGTATCCGAGTGAAAATATATGCAAAATTTGTATCTGTGGCGTACTGATCGACCATATCCTCGAAGCTCCTATGATGTATCGCGGAAATAGCCTGAACCATCGGCTTCCGGGACAAAGCATTCGCCACCAAGTTCTTCTGTCCCTTCACATGGACAATCCGGAAGTGAAATTGTGACAAGATGTTCGCCCACCGCATCTACTTTTCCGATAGCTGCTATGACAAGAAGTAGCGTAAACTCTGGTGATCTGTGAAGACCGTAAAATCGGCTCCAAGTAGGTAATGTCACACTGAGTAAGAGCATGGATAACCGCCAAAAGCTCTTTCTCATATATCTGTGCTATCAATACCGGCCTTGAGAACAATCGGCTCTCGTAGGCAATAACATGGCCTTCTTGTATTAAGAATGCACCTAGACTACGACCACAAGCATCACAATATACTTCAAATGACTTCTGCAAATCCGACAAAGTCAAAACTGGTCCCGTAGTCAATTTCTCTTTCAATGTCTGAAAGGCACCTCTGTGGGTCCCCACGAGAAAAGGACTCCTTTTGTGTCAAGATATGCAAAGGGGAAGCAACCTCTGCAAACTTTCTAATGAACCACCGGTAGTAAGAACATAAGCCCAAGAAGCTTCTAACTTCATGGGCATTCTTTAAATCGAGCCAATCACAGATGGTCTCTATCTTGGCCGGGTCCATTTGCAATCTTGTTGCCGAGACGATGTGTCCCAAAAAGTGTATCTCGGGTAGGAAAAAATCACTTTTCTTTGCATTAATCACCAACTTGGGATCTCATAATGCCTGAAAGACCTGTAGCAGATGTTCACTATGTTCTACCTCATCCTTGGAGAAGACAATAATTTCATCAAAGAAAGTGCCCACAAAAGATCTATACTCTCTAAAAATCCTGTCCATCATTCGGTTAATACTAGTTTGGTACCAAAACATGACACTTTAGTGTCCTTTTTTTACAAATTTAGTTTAAATGCTACTTGCATCAAACGGTGTATATAAGAAAACCCTCTTAATATTCTTAAATATGTTAGCTAGAGGGTCTTTGAAAATATAACCTTGCATTTTAGAAGCTATCATGGTCAAGAAATATACTCATCAAGTGGACCCCCATAAGACTGCGATTGATGCTTTGAAGGAATCAACTTTAGAAGCTCAAGAAAAAATGAAGCGACCTTGTAGAAAATTGTACATAACTTTTCTACAATTGTGCTATAGATAATTGCAAGTTTTATGTGCAAAAAAATTTATTTGAGAGTATATAAAATAATGGGAGTTTCTACGTGTTTGATATGGCCATTTCAAGTATATCATTGTATGCATAGAAAAAATATGTTTTTGATGTGTTTTTGAGTTTCAGAAAGTGATACATTGCTTACCCTCTCCAATGAGGACTCAAGGTGGCAAGTAGGAGTGCTTTGGTAAGAAACAATTTTTGGATCAGTTCAAACATTCAAAACTACGCATGCAAAATTTTGATATTCTAATTCTTGAGACATAAGTATTCAAAACCTCAAATAACTTCACACTTTCCACACATATCAACTAAATGTATCAAAGTGCATGGTATGGATACAAATGGGATACCTAAAACCTTGGTTTCAATATTTTTTTTTTGTTTTCGAGAAAAAGATCCTTCTATTAGTTACTGAAACTGCCCATAGGGCTACAACAACCATGGTGGGAGACTCTCCCAATGAAAAAACCAGCATATGTACAATGGGGCTAAATCAAGAAATGGGGGGAGGGAAAAGCCACACAAGTGGTCGGTAATGCCATCGGAGTACACCCTGGACCATGGTGTAGAAAGGCCCAGGACGCCAGAGTCGAAGGAAAGCCTCTCTGCGCTCCCGCATGCGGTCGGAGCTGCCCTGTAGTCCCTCAAGCTGTCCTCTGAGAGTGTGGATCAGCTCTAACCAAAAGTTGCAAACAGTCTTTGCTGGTGGCACGGGGCGAGCCTCAAAGATGTGGAAGCAACGGGCCCGCCAGATGAACCAGAGTGTCAGGCCACTTATGAGCTCCCAACACTCCTCTCTCTCACTGCACCACTCCTGTGGAGTAAGCTCTGTAGCAAGCTGGAGTGTAGGTCGCCCCTCCTGCATCACTATCATCTTGCTGGTGGAAGATAGCTCAAACTGGAGTGCCGGGCCTGAGAGGGTGGACCAAGCCGCTGCTCCCCAAGTGTATTGTCGAGCCGTGGAGAGAGCAGGCATGAGCCGAAGAACTCGTAGCCATAGCTGCTGGGCCGATCCCAAAGACAGTGACGCTGACTCTCCACAAAGTGGTCACAAGCTACACATGCGGCCGAGAGACCACTATGCACTAGCCAACTCCCGACTGCTGTAGCTCTCTGTGCGACCAACCACTGAAACAAAGTGACTCGCCTCGGCTGTCTGGAGTCCCACAACCTCTCCCAAAAAACTGCCAAGAACTCAACTGTCAGACCCTCCTCCTGCCAGTGAGGTGCTGCAGCCGGGCGGGCCTCTCTTTGTGCTGCTAGTATATGACGTCCCAGTCGAACAGTGTACTGAAAGAATGGGACTCCTGGGTGGTTTGCAGAAGAGAAGGGATCCCTCCATAGCCACTCACCAGGATCCCACTGTACTTGTACCAGTGGACAACACTCCCAAGCCCACAGCCTCCAGTATCCAGTCTCAAGAGCTGCTGGGTCAGGGTCTATGACACAGGTCCTCCCACAGATGCCCACTACTTGGATCCTCTGAAAACAACACTCTGCTACTTGCGGGGCCTCTACTGCAACTCGCTGAAGGCGTCCCCCACCCTGAAGCTCGAAGAAAAGGGCTGGGACAGTCTCTGAGCAGGCCCTAACTGAGATGAGAACCTCCAGTCATGTGAAGGCCCATCCACCGGGGTGCTACTGGCTCGAGGGGCGTGAGCCACTCAGCTGGAACTGACTTTGAGATGTCCTGGCACATGCTCTGCACTCCTCTCATGCCCTGTAGTTGAAGACCCTGCACCTCCTCTGACAAACCTGTGAACTCTAGCCAGTCACCTAAAGAGCGCGTTGGACCTGCTGCCATGGGACCCCAGGAAACATGAGGCTGACTACCAACCAAGTGGCCTCTCTGAGTGCTAACTAGGGGGTTCCAGACGAGGGGATGCCGTAGGCGCTCCTCCGGGCACGTAGGCTGTCTCTGCTCCAAGCCACGCTGCAAGTGCTCCCAAGATCGAAGCAAACTCACAGCGAAGCGGTCCTCCAGTCTCTTGCTCAGACCAACTCTGCGCATCTCCGTAAAGATCCACCTGGTCGAAGGTTGCCAAGGGCCTTCTGCCTGAGGCACCCTAGCACGAAGCCGCTGTAGCAAGAACTCCTTCCAGGGCTCCTTACCTGGAAGAAGTCCTCTGACGATGAAGGGCTCTGCTCTGCTGTGCTGGATCAATGATCCCAAGCCCTCCCTGTGAACAAGGAAGAGTGATGACCTGCCAAGCCACCTTGGCTCGGGCTATCTGAGTGTCACGACCTGACCAAAGGAAGTTCCTGATCAGCCTCTCTACATGGCTGATACAAGAACTCGAGAAGATCCAGCAAAAAGTGATGTACCGCATATTCGCTAACAACACCTGGTTGGCAACTACTACTCTGCCAGCCAAAGAAAGCCGTGTTGAGCTCCACTGTAACAACTTTCTCCTGACGGACAAGAGAAGGGGAGCAATCTGTTGCTCGGGAGACAAGTCCAAACCAACTTGACAGCCCAAGTACCGAACTGCAGTCCCTGGGGGAATCCACCTAAAACCCTCTCCTGGCATCCAATTTGGCACAGGAGCATTACCAACCGAGAAAGCCACTGTCTTTCTCCAGTTGATCAGTGCGCCCGATGCACAACAGAAGGTCTCCAAAGCCTGCTCACACCTGTGGAGGTTGGCCTCCAGGCCATGTAAGTACAAGGCTGAGTCGTCGGCAAACTCAGCGTCCAGTAGCTCATCTCCCCGAATAGGGAGTGCTAAGCCCCGTAGCCCAACCTGCTGCGACACCAAAAACCTACTCATCGCCTCCGCATAGAACAGAAAGAGGAAAGGGGCAAGAGGACAGCCCTGTCTGACCGAGCGTGTAAGCATGAAGCGATCACCTCTCCCTCCTGCCAAGAGTACTTGACTATGAGCCTGTCTGTACAAAGCTGACACCCCTCTGATCCAAGCATCTGAGAAGCCCATCCTGCGTAGAGTGCCCTCTAGAAAGTCCCAGTCAACTTTGTCGTATGCCTTCTCAAAATCGAGAAGAAGAATCACGAGGTCCTCACCACGGAGCCGTGCCAGGGAAGAAGCCTCCCAAAAGGTAAAGATGTTGTCAAGGATACTGCGTTCCTTGACAAACCCTGTCTGAGTCCCATGTATAAGGCTCTCCAGAAGTGGCTGAATCCTGAAACTCAAAGCCTTGGCAAGAATTTTGTAGGCTGAGTTGAGGATGGTGATGGGGCGCCACTGTCGAAGCTCATCCAAGGAGCCACCCTCCTTGAGAATGAGGTAGATCAGGCCCTCACTCATGCTGTCAGGCATCACTCCTGTGTGCAGAATGTACTGAAAAGCACTGCAGAGATCTAGGCCAAGCAGGTCCCAGTACTCCAAGAAAAAACTGAGAGTCAACCCATCACCTGGACAACTACCACGGGGGAGGGCCCTAAGAGCCGTGTGCAGCTCCTCAAGCCTCTGATGCATCTCCTCAGTCACAAGACAAGGCATCTGTGCCTAAACCTGCTCCCTGCATGCATCCTGACGCTCTGACTGGGACTCTGCAAACAGTAACTCATGGTAAAAGTCAGTAGCAACTGCACGCATATCCACGGGCTCAGAAGCAACTGACCCATTGGGCCTCCTCAACTGACTGACCTTGGAATGCGAGTGCCGAGGTCCCACTGCCTCAAAGAAAGCACGAGTCACTCTGTTGCCCACCTTCGCATGCCAAGGTCCCACTGCCTCAAAGAAAGCACAAATCACTCTGTTGCCCACCTGGGTCCACTGAGATGCCTGTCGGTGGAAAGACGGGCTATCTTCGAGGCTGGCTTGGATGGGGAGTAATCTGCATCCGAGCGTCCTCTAGATAGGTGTGACTGCAACGAATGCTTGGTCCAAGCCCAAGCAGAGCGAGCCGTACGTAAAGCAACCTCCTCTGTCCAGGAGTCCTCATGAATGTATACATAGCATGGCAAGCACTGTGTATACACAATGTGTCTACATCCTGCTGAGTCTGGGGTGTCACCGCAAACTTGGCCAATGGCCACAAAGTCTGAAGCATATCTGTAACTCCTAGTTCTCCCATGTGGTGAGAGAACTCTAGGACCTGTGTGTGTAACCATCCCAACACTGAGTCGAGAGTCCACTTTGTTTGGTCTCTGCCGCAGAGGGGGAAGGAGAAGCCAACTGCTGAGTCCAAAGCCTCTGTCCCCCTAGCGGCAAGGAACAAAACATGGACCCTGAAGCAGGCTGCCTCATGGTCTGCTGAGGGGTTGCCGAGAAAACGAGTAAAGCAGTAGTCGAAGAAGTCCCATCGGCGATAGATGTCAATGCTCGTCAGACCACGAGGGATAGCTGCAAGGGAAGATGTCTGTACCTGCAGAGGGGGCCGCAGGAAAGGCTGTCCCTCTCTCGCTAAGCGACTCGTGGCAAAGGCGCTGCCAAGAGATCTCCTAGCCGCAGGAGAAGGCCCTGCCCTCTGGGTCGACTGTGGAACTGAAGCAGGAGGAGGGGGGGGGGAGCGGTGGAGAAGAGAGGTGGCAGGGAGCAATAGAGGTAAGAGGGTCGGGGGGAAGAGGCGGGGGGGAGGATGAGGAAGAGGGAGCGAACTCTGGGGGGGGGGAGGGGCTGTCGAGGGTGAAGCTGGGGTAGGGGCTGGGACAGGGACCTCATCCTGCTCTAGAGGACCAAAACGGTTCCCCGTGGGAACCCACTGCTGCTGAGTAGGCGCCTGAGGACCACTCTGAGTGCCAGGCTGATGCTGTGGCCCCTGTCCTCGTCTACCATGGACCTGCTGCCATCCCTCCTCCGCTGGAGCCCTAGTCTCAGAGGGTGGCTCGGCCTGTGTGCGCTGTCTCTGGCTGTGTCTGTTGGCCAGCCCTTGCAGGCTGGGGCTGAGGCTATGGTGTAGGTCGAGGCCTCCTCCGTGGAAAGGCCTTTGCTAGATGGCCCATCTGTCGACAAATGAAGCACTGGTTCGGGAAGCCCGAATACTCACTCTGTCTGAACCAAGCCCCACTCACCCGAGGCAGAAGAATAACCTTTGGGAGCATATGAGTGTCTCTAACCAAAACGCGAATTGAGGGAATGCCAGCCGCCTTGGCAGCTACTGAGGCTGCCGTGCGAGGTGTCTCCAGGACAGTCCCAATGGCAGAGCCTATCCTGGACAATAGTGGTAAGTACTCCCTCCGCAAACCCGGAAAGCAGACAGAGATGGGGATGTCTGCCTCCTCTACTAGAACATCCGAAGCAGGTTCAAAACCATGTCTCCACTATCGAAAGTGGGCACGTATTGCTCGGATGGTCAGTGGACTCATGGCGATGACCTTGGACGCCATCTCGGAGGTCTCAAACTCGATCTGATAGTAACCTCGTCCGAGTATCTGTACGTCCAAGATCTTGCCCACCTCTGCGAGAAGGCGGACCAAGGGATTTCGAGGAGGACGTCACAACCTCCCAAGGGCATTATGTAGAAGTCCTTGTGCCCTAAACACCCCTGACATTGCAAACGAAAATTGCCAGGTATCGGTGTAATGGCATCATCCCATCCGGGTGCCGCTAGAACTACCTCCGCCAGTGGCCTCAGCCTGTCGGGCGTAATTCCAAATCGAGCCGCCAATTCAAGTGAAAAGAAGTTGGTCGTGGCTCCTCCGTCAAAGAAAATGAGGGCTTCCTGATCTTTCACTTTGCCTAAGTGCGGCAAAGTTTTGTACTTTCGTTCATCTGATTCGGTTCAGGCCCCATGCAAAGTGGTACCAGTTCTGATTTCATCTGCCTTTTCTGCCACATTCCTCTAGTGCTCTAGAGCTCTCTAGCCTGTCTTCAGTCTATTCTTGCTGTGCCTTTTTGGGGCACTTTGTGGAGATGTGCGCATGTTCCCCGCATCCAAAACACTTCTCTTTATTGAGATAGATAACCCTTTCTCTCAAAGTGTCGGAAACGTGTATCATTCTTTTCTTTGTTCTGGGAACTCTTTCTCTTTCTACTTTCATTGTGAGAGGTCTGTTGGGTTCTCTGAGTCAAGATCTCATCAGTGGGGTAAGTCAAATTTCCCGAATGTATCGCAAAAACCCTGTTTCACATGATCCATCAATTCTTCAAACAAGCAGTACTCTCGGATATCTGTAGGAAGTCCGCAACAAAACCACTCAATCTGTTCCTTAAACAAGACCTTCCTAAATGAAGAGGCTGGTAGAAAAGAGTTCCAAAATCTCTCGCAATAAGCGTCCAAAGAATCTCCCTTGATCATTTAAAGATGATTCCAAGCAGTTCGTATATCTCTTTCGTACTCCCGAGTTAGCCAAGAAGAAAGAAAAAGCCTTTCAACCATTTAACCGGAGCTTCCTTTCTCAGTAGAAGAGTGAACCACCATCTTTGAGCATCTCGGAAAGGATTCAAATCGAGTGTCCACCTTTAAATTCTTTTACTTTCTTACTTTTATCTTCGAGGAAGTCATATTGGTTGGCTTTATAAAAAAGTTTCTTCTTTGCATAAAACATGTGATCGTCGGAGTCCGAAGTATCAGAGGATGAGTCCTCGGTAGAATTGTCAAAAATTGAGCGAAATCTAGGCTTCTTTGCCTTTTTCTTGCCCTTTCCGAAGATTTGCTTTTTTTGCTTCGCTTGTCCATGTCTTTCAACGAGTACAAGTTCTCCTTTTCTGCACTCGTCTGTCTTTTTGGCTTTACTCCCTACCTGAGAGAAGCAATGGCCACACGTCGTCTCTAGTAAATCTTATCAATCTAGTAATTCTTCAGGCGTATCACCAATCTCGGGTCCTTGGAGTACTTAATCAATCTGGTCACACATATGCCAATCTGTAGTTGACGTTTGTACTCCTTTTCTAGCAAACTTGTCCGAAAAAAAAAGCCCAAATATTCATTCTTTTCTTCAGCTCCCGCGCCAGATCTTCAACTTTTCTTTGCCTTCCCACTGAGAGGTGTCATCTCTGTGAGATTCTTCACCAGAACCCATGTGTAATTTGAGATTTTTAATGGCTTTATGCCCTGTAAGACAGAGCGATGAAAACGGGAGCGTGCCCGATGCGCGATGTATTAAGGGTGGGAGTGGCTAATAAGTCCGGGGTCGGGACACGAAGATTCTTTCCCAAAAGCTGTGTGCACTGTAAAAAGGATTGAATCCTCCGTAGAAGAATCTTTCTGCGCTCTGATACCACTGTAACAAACTTGGACACTCCAAGCCAAGGTTCTACCGTGACACAACAAAGATTCACTTCGAAAACAAGAGTTGGCAAATTTGCCACATTTCACCTTAAAAGGGTGTTTCCCTACTAATGGGTCACCTGAATTTATCATTATGCCTGATAGTGTAGGGACATCTATATCCCACAAAATGCAGAATCTATTAGTATTCGCATCCAACCTGGGAGGACAAACCACTTTGTCCAACTTGGCAGCCATAAGCAGAAGAAAGTGACGCCATGTACGAGGAAAGTCCACCACCTTCACCCATACTGGACATTTATGCCGAATGAGACTCTGAAAGTCCTTTGTGAGAGCCCATGGCAATAAACGTGTCATTTGCGTGATGAAAAACAGCGGCGACATTTCAAGCAGGCCCTCCTTAGCCGCACTGGCGGCCAACAAAACCTCATAAAATCCTCGAGCTCCAAAATAAACCCCACGAACCGCTTGGCGTTTCAACATGAAATCCACCCATTGTCCCACATCTTGTGCAGTAGGCATTTTGCCAAGAAAGAAAAGTATAACCACATTTAGCGCATGTTGGGCAACAGGATCCATTAATTGCTGAACAGGAATGACAACTTCTTTCTCAGGTTCCGTACCCTCCCAGGCCCTACATGCATCTTCAAAATCTTCATGTAAGCATTTCTTGATGAGGGCCATTGGATCATATGATGAAGAGTCCATCGCTTTGCGTCTTTTGTAGATGCAGGGGATGTTTGTCATGAAACTTGAATACGCTGATTTTTCCTAAGCTATCTTGCCCTGTACCAACTTTCTGTTCTTCTACTACTTTCTATGAGAACTCAAAGGCACTCACTGTACAGCTTTAGGGGAAAACTCTACTGAACACTCACCCTCCCACACACACACACACACACCCCCTCACACACACCTTTTAAAAAAAAAAAAACCTAAGCAAACGAGCTGTACAAAGGGCTGAAAGACTGTGCAATGACATTACTGCAGAGAGAGAACCTGCTGGCTGGGGTCTGCAGAATGTTGCGCTGGGCTGAAGAGAAGATGTCGAGAAAACCTGGTCGCATTAGGGTTTCGCAGGCGAAGCGCGCAGCAACTCGACGCGCAGCAGCACACACAGGATGACGCAGTAGGGTTTTTTCAGGTGCAGACAGAACGCGACAGGGTGTAGGGGCAGCCCGTCTTCACACAGGTTCGTCCTCTCACCTCCATGAGTTCGCACACTGTACACCCACACCCACACCCACCCCCCCACCCCACCCCACCCCGCACCCACACACATACACACACTTTCTCCTTCCTTATCTATGTTTACACATCATCATGTCACAACTAAAAATAGCACATTCATTTCTAGAGCTCCATCCCTTTCATCACTTTCTCCTTCCCCATCTATGTTAACACCATCCTCATGTCACGACTTAGGGATTTTTCATGGTAGCACATTCATTCTGTACCTTTTGCCATTCTCTTAGATATTCAGAGGACAGGTTGATCCCCCGCCCCAAACTTCCCCCACCCCGTGCATCTATACTTCCTGGGATCTTTGCCCCTGAACAGGGCCTACCCACAGTTCGGAACTGGATGGAGCCAGCCAGATACATGCTTTCATGATTGTACTCCCTCAACATATAGTTTTCATACACCCACAGTTTGGGACCAGATGAAGCCAGCCAGATACATGCTTTCATGATTGTACTCCCTCAAAATATATTTTTCATACCCCTAGATCTAGAGCTCTATCCCTTTATAATCTCACACAGGGCTATAATCGAATTTACTTACTCAAAATAATTATAAAAGCATTTCATGTTGTACCTTCACTACCAAGAAACGGTCTTCTATTACTTGGAACTTGATGATCCTGTCAATTATTGTATCCAAAAGAGAAGTAATTTTATGGTTGTAGCCTGACACGGACACCTGCAATACAATTATGTAAAAAAATTTCATCTCACATTTAGAAAGCACAAATTCTGCATCAAACAGTCGACAAGCAGAAAATTTTAGATATTTCTAAAACCATCCATAAGATCTTCGCTAAAACTTTATTGGATGTGGCTCTGTGCTTCTAGATAGCTGTATGAACAACAGGATCTACATATGCGTTGAACAATGCACCTTCTAATCCTTCAGGCATCTACAAAGCTACCAAATTCATCCCTAAATCATTCAATGCTATATGGAGGTAAGACAAAACCTTGACATCATTTGACAACTGCCAACAGAACTATAAAGGTGACCCATAATCCTCTTTGCTAAGACATCTTAAGGACACGATCTCACAATGCAAAAAGTGTTCATTCGCATTGATCTTATGCTCAAAGGAGTCCTCATTCCATGCCGTTTGGAGTTATTCCAGGACCAATTCAAAATTTGTCTCTGAATCTACATTATTGAAGTTCGCTTGCCTAGAATTTGATTCCTAGAATTAAGCTCACATGCACCACTGAGCACTCCTATGAACAAACATGGATAACCTCAGGACACCAGCTCGCTGCTGCTGCTTCATCCTCCAGCTGCCTCCCCTCCCCCTTGTGCACCTTCCACCTGCTTGCCCTCGCTCGCAGCCCCCCGTCTCCACTTGTGCGTGCTCCCCAGCTGCCCGCTGCCGCCCCCGCCTCATCGTCCTGCTCGCCCAACTTCAGTCCCCCCCCCCCCCCCCCCCACTGGCCATCCGAGCAATTAGGGCTCATTTTCGACAGTGGTGTTGATGGAGCAAGAGACAGTGTGCGCACACTCACACACCTTAACACCACAAGGAACCCCCTTCTTCTTTACCTCACACAAGGCCACTCAAGAGTTCAATGAGAAAACCTCCCCACACTGAACTCAAGCTCCAAACTTTTCGAACTACAAGCCGTTCCCTACCCACATACACTGCGAAGGGAGTCGAGTTGATCAAAGCTTAGAATCATAGTCGATAGCCACCAAAACACACAAGAAGGATCATCAAACACACCAAAAATCTAGTCACAAGAAGGCCCCTCTCAAACCATTGCAAAAGCAACACAAAAATCCACTCTATTGGACTCATTGGTGTAGCCTCAACCCCAATGGCACGGATATAGGGTTAGATTGTCTTGTAGAAAACCATACCTTCTTCCCTCAACTCCTCGCATACACACATCCATGGAAACCTTAAAACTTCCATAGACTCTCCCTAGAGAAAAATTGAAGAGAAAAAACCTTCATTCACTCCACACATTCAAAAGCAGGAAGCGAACAAGTGGGGACAACACAGGACCACTTATAAAAACCCTACTCCTTACACAAAAAGAGGTGAAAGTGCTTATTTCTTATAGCAAGAGCAGCCCCCCCCCCCCCCCCCCCTCCCGCCCCAAGCAGCTGAGGGTGCAACTTCCCCCTTTGAGTTAGTCCCTCAATGGTTGACCAGCTTTGACATTAGCGGACGGGCCATGGGATTTTTTTAACTACGACTTTACACTCTTCCTTAGCGACCCATCTTTTGACATTGAGGCAGCTTGGTTTAGGGTACATGTTCTTTTTTTGGAAGCCAAAGGAGTAGATGCGTTGGGCATAGCTGTTGGTTTCTCATTTCTGTTGTGTGGCATGCACCACAAAGAGTGGACTATGCGTATAGTGCTAGATTGGCTCCATGTTCAGCTCTTGAATTCTCTCATCACACGTGGGACTTGGGAGAGATAGACTTGGTACAGACCCTATGGCCACTGGCCAAGTTCTCTGTGTTGCCACCTAATGCAGCTCGATGCAGACACATTGTGATGTATTTCTTTGAAAACACCCAAAGCACGCCTTGCTATGTACATATACATGAGGATTCCTCGACAAAGGATGTAGCTCTACAGATTGCATGCTCATCTTGGACAGACACTCTAGGCACACCTATCTTGGGGTCGCTTGGATGGATGAGGACTACTCCCCATCCAAGCCGGCCTCGAAGATAGCACGCTTGGCTGCTGCGGTAGCTATAGTCTTCTCTCAATGACCCCATGAAGATTGTCTCACGAAATGTACAAGGACCGCGGGGCTGTCATGGAATGTACAGGGACGGGGGGAAGAGAAGAAGGGGGGGGTGGGGGGGCAAGTTTATGTAGCAGAGAGGTCAGTTGAAGCAAGAGTAACACAGCTGCCTTGTTGGGGGCAAAATTGATATGCTCATGATTCATGAGCACCATCTATGTGAGAGCCGTATTCGGCAATCTAATCAGGCATGTGCGGGCTCAGGATAGTTTCTCCTGCAATCACTGTGATCGTAGTGTGTGTGTGAAAAAATTGACGCACGCTGTGTCTAAAGCCCCTGCGCAAAGGTTTCCCTACACGCTCTGTCTGGCTGCAAGCTCCACGCTAGTAACCTCCGGCGCGAACTGCGTCTCTGTGTGGACTGTGCCCTGCATAGCCTGTGTAATTGCGGGACCTGCATCAGCAAGCTCGTTGGTCCGTCAACACCTGCCCTTTACGGTTTCCGTATGCTGTTGCTGGTCTGCTTCAGAGCGTGTGTGTGTGTGTGTGTGTGTGTGTGTGTGTGTGTGTGTGTGTTGAGGAGAGCAATTCAGGTTTGACGCTTACTGTAGCACAGACAGTGTTTGATTATCACTTTGCTTTGGTGCAGTTCATATTCAGTAAATAGACTTGCGTACAGAGAACTTTTCGGATACAATGTTGTTGTCAGCAGTACAAAACGTTGAGCTCTCAGTGTATGTCCGATTCAGTTGTGCCCTTTATAAGCTCATACAAACGCAGAAAACAGATGGCACCTGAGTTTTCGGAAATGGGTGAGATCCGAGCTTGTTTATCAGAAGATTTTGATGGTGCTCGGAACGCTTGGGAGGAGCAAGAACCTGCTACTGAAGTGCTCATTCCTGTTCAAGCTTTGATGGACCCAGTGGCGCACTATGCTTTAAATGCAATTATTCTGTTCTTCCTGGGCAAAGATACCTACTGCACAAGATGTGGGTCAGTGGGTAGACCTTCTTCTTAAACGCCAGGCGGTTCGAGGTGTTTACTTCGGTGACAGAGGATTCTATGAAGTTTTGTTGGTAGACACTGATGCACGTAATATGTTGCCTGAGTTGTCTCCGTTGTTCTTTAGTACTCAGATGACACAGGTATTGCCGTGGGCCCTTACCAAGGACTATCAAAGTCTAATCCGTCATAAGTGCTCGGTATGGGTGGAAATTCTTGATTTCCGAGGCACTTGGCGTCACTTTCTTTCTATGCTTGCCTCACGTTTGGGGAAAGTAATTTGTCCTCCTAAGCTTGATGCCAATACAAATCGCTTTTGTGTGCTTTGGATACGGATGTTCCCACCCCTGAAGGTATTACTGTCAATTCGGGAGACCCACTCATTGCGAAATGCCCTTTTAAGCTTAGATGGGAAAAATTTGCAAATTCATGTTTTCGCTGTGGAAAATTTGGACACATGCAATCTGAATGTTCTGAGCCTACTTTGCAACCCCCTCCTTTAACTGTTCCTCAGCTTGTGGTTTCTACTAAGAGGGAAGTCCCTCATCCCAAATCTGCCGCTGCTGTGGCTTCTGTGCTGCCTGATGTTTTATCTGTGGATAAAGGCAAGGTCAAACCTACTGATTCTCCCAATCCTCAGAGAAAAGGAAAGTCTGTCTCTATTCCTGAAACCAAAAACAAGGGGAAATAGGTGGACTCGGCGGATGGATCTCCTTGGGTGAATCCCAAGAAAACTGTTAAGATGCATTCGCAGCTCTCCTCTCGTAATTGTGTACCTCCTGAAGTGAAATCTGTGGGGCAGAAACCTCTTCCCTGTAATGATAATCGCACTCTTGCTGATGCATGGAATGAGGTGGTGCACTCTTACAAAGATGCCGTGGTTCATGGTACTTCTCAATCACTTGCAGGCCTTGTTGCCTCTGAGATAGGCATGCAGAATACTGTGGTTGAGTCATGGGCTGCTGATGTTCATGTGCTTATGTGCACGTTAACTTAGTCCCTTCCTTACTTTGCCTATGTACATATGTCTTCAATGCATAGTTGTGTTAAATGCATTTCATATAATGTGCGTGGGTTATGTAACCCTGACAAATGGAGATTAACCTCACACTATGTACATACATGTATTGCAGACATTGTGGTTTTGCAAGAGCACAATCAACATGAATATGCTCGGCAATGCTCGTACTTTGCAGGATACTGGATAGCATATGTTGGTTTGTCGAATTTTTTGAGTGTTTTGATCATGGTTAGGAATAAGTTGCAGCCAGTTCTGGCATACAATGATTCAAAGAGTTGTTGGATGGTGGTCCAATGTATGATCAATGGTCAGATTTATGAATTTTGTGGTGTCTATGCGTATACAGCCTTGGGACAACGAGCTACTTTGTGGCATGAGATATCTTCTTATCCATGGCTTTCCAATGCCCTGCTTTGTGGTGATTTTAACAATGCACCCACTTTATCGGATAATACCATAGGACATTCCCACATGATGAGCATAGAATTGCAAGCCTGGAAAAATCTTGCTGCATGCACACAGATGTTGGATTTGTGGACCCTCTTGCATCCTAATGTTTCGGGGTACATATTTCAACATAATGCCTTTTCTACATATCGTGCAAGATTAGATTGGTGGTATGTCCTCGGCATGCAACAATTTGATAAGTCTGTATGCAAAATGCGCATAGACCACTTTGGCCTTGGAGGCGGATTTTACAAAAATGAATTGCACTCGGCATTGCTTGCTCTTGGCAGATGGCGTTCGCCTGGTTAGGACGGGCTCACTATGGAAATTTTTTATCTCCTTTTGGGAGCCTTTGAAAGAACCTTTGCTTTACATGATGAACATTCCATGGGCGAAGCAGTGTTTGCCGATGTCTTGGAAAGAGGGTTTGTTGTGAAGTTATTGCCCAAACAAGCACTTTGTGAGCAATTCTCGCATTTGGCGGCCGATAACCCTTGTGTCAGTTATTTATAAAATCTTGGCTAAAATCATTGTGAACCGTATCAAGGAACCTCTTATGGTTGGTATCCATTCCGCGCAGTATGGCTTTATTCCTCCTCGCCAGATTTTGGATAATTTGGCTAATGTATTGATTGGAATGGAATATGCAAAGCATTCCCAGCAAGATGTCCTTGTGATGCAGGTAGACATTGAAAAGGCTTTCGACACGGTACAATGGGATTTCATTGCTGCCACGATGGGGGCCCTTGGATTTGGTCCTAAGATGGTCAATGTGGTATACTTCTTGTATGCTCGCAGTACATCTTCACGTCTCCTTGATGGGGAGCTGACAGAACCTTGGCCTCTTGGATGCTTTGTGAGACAGGGTTGCCCGCTTAGCGCCTTGTTGTATGGCATTGCCACCCACCCCTTGTTACTGTATTTGGATCATTTGATTTCGCTTGGTTGTCTTCATGGTTGCAATTACCGAATGGCAAAGACTTCGTAGGGCAGGCCTATGCTGATGATTTGTTGTTCATACCCCGCAATAACCAGGATTATGTGCGTTAAATTATGCAGACATTGGATACATTTGGCCTGGCAGCAGGCCTTAAGGTTAACTTTCAGAAATCCAAACTCTTGCCTCTGGATGTTTGTGACTGGCATCATCTGCTATGGCCTAGTGAGATTCTTGATCCACATGTGGTGGTCAGGCACTTAGGATACCCTATCGGCTGGCAAGTAACCAATACACAGCAAATTGATTGGGTTATGCAACGATTGAATGTCAAATTGCACTATTGGAAACTGTGTACATGGCCGCTACATGTTCGACTTCGTATTGTGCAAAGTATCATGATGGCATATGTTCAATTTTACTTGCTGTTGTTGCACTGGCCTCACTCTCGTCTCTCATTGCTTATGTCTAATATTGTATCTCACTTGTTGTGCACTAGTTCTCATAAGAAAGGCCTCCGTTTGTTAGCAATGCAGAAACTTTGCACTCGTCTTGGGGGGCTGAATATTTTGGACCTTCGACGCCATGCATTGGCAAGAAAGGCTATATGTTGTTACCTCCTCTTGTGCGACAATCTCAGCCATGGACAGTTATGGTTGATGATCTATGTCGGCACGCTACCACTCCCGCTTTTGGTCGTTGGCAGACTTCCCTTTGGGAGATTGTGTTTGGCAAGATGGATGGTTATGTTCTTGGTTGCTTATTCACCTCTGCCTTGCTCTCCGCTTGGCAAGATGTTACAGACCATCTCTACTGGCATGACAAGCAGCAAGTAGATGGGAATTCCTTGCGTTTGGAAAGCATTCATTGGAGTAAGGTGTTCTCTCTTACCCTTGTTGATCAATCGCCTCGTCAAGCCTACTTCCTCTCTGGTCGTGGCATATGCACAGTGGATGATGTGGTGGATTCATCTGGGAATTTGCTTACTTTTTCTCAAGCAGCAGCACGCTTTGGGTTGGACATGCATTATCGTCGGATTTGGAGCCTGCTCCAGCATATGCTGGCTGATTTCCTCCCTATTCCGTCGCTGGCAGGTGGCTGTCGTATGCAGGATTGGACTTTATGGCACACTCCTATGGGTGCGATTTCTGCCTGACATATCTAAGCTTCTCTTGTGCAAGACTCTTGGCTGGCTGATAAATGTAATACGCTCTGGGCTTTGCACAAATCTGAACAACGGTGGAGACAGGCTCTCACTGCGATTTGGAAGTCTCACTTGCCTCTTAAGGAGCGTCTGTTTCTTTCGCGTTGTTTGTTGGGAGTTCTTCCGGTTGGAACTCTCCTATAAGCGCGTCACATTAGCTCCTCTCGTTGTGTCAGCTGCTCCGTTGCTGATGAGAATGTCAGACATCTGCTTTGGGATTGTCGCTGCACCAAGACATTCCTTCGATGCGTTTCTACTTGTATGAATCTTCGATTTCACTCGATGGTTTTCGACAAATGTTTCTACTTTTTGGCATTCAACGTTTTGCCATCTTTTTCGCATGGGTCAAGTTTTGGTCGCTGTGGTCTCTGTGGCACCATCGCAATTTCTATATGTTTCACCGTCCGGAGGTGGATCCTTTTCCATCCTTCAAGATTTCGTTGAGGCAATCGTTACATTTTGCCTTTAACACTGGGGACATATCCCTAGAAATCTTGCAACTCTTCTATGTTTGCTTCTAGCGATTTTACATCGCAGAACACTGTTGTGTTTGTAGCAGGCTACAGTGTCACTTTCACAGGACACAATTAGTTCAGTTGGTCTGACCTGGTTCACACTGGACGGACTCTCTGGGCTGGGCAATGACACGTGGCAGGGATACAGACGGTGGTCTATTGGACATCGTGGCCAGGTCACCACCACCACCACTAAGTTTGGAGATAGACTTAGATGGCTGACATTTATGAGCCGTTGGTGGCTCTTTATGGGGGTACATGTGAGTAGTAGTTGTTGGGTCAGGATTAACACCTTCTTCATATATGGTCCTGGGTCGTCGTCTTGGTAGCAGAGTCTCTACACAGCACGTCTTCACCATCCCTGCACATCTGAGCCTCGACACCCCATTGTACCTGTGAGTCCTGGGCTGGAGCTGAGTGTGCTGCCACGCCAGAGTCTGTATCAATTCTTTGAGATAGTCGAGTCATATGTTCTGGTCTGCTGTTGTGTCTCTGTGAGCTCAGTTGTTGTCTATTGTTTCCTTGTTTTCAGTCTATTTTGAGTGAGATTGTCATGCACATTGCACTGAGGAGCACCCACTGTAGAGAGCACAACGCACTATCCGCGCTACAGGTGCTCTCATTTTGGCGATCACGGTGGGACCTCAACTAAAGTCTCACTCTCTGTTGAGGTGCAAATCGAGAATCGAGGATCTAGCTGGGTTTTACCTAGCTTCGCCTTGCCAGTGCAGCCTGCTAGTTTGTCTTGGACAGCTTACTCTAGCTGACCCAACTCTCGTCCTGATCTAGTCCTTCCTCGTCTGGTCTAGTCCTTCCTCGTCCCTGGTCCAACTAGTCCTCATCCCTGGTCTAGTCCTTCCTCGTCCCTGGTCCAGCCAGGTGGTCCAGTCGATCGCCTTGGTCTAGTGGCGATTGGACCAGTTTTCACAGCAAGTTACAACAAGTAGAAGGTCTTCGTGCCCAAGGCTTGTGTGGCTTTTGGTTACTGCATGACACACATACAAGGCAGTCAAAAGAGCGACAAAGCCCACTACTCAGTCCTTTGAAGCACTACCACAGGAAACGTCAACCCTTCGTGCCAAGTAGAAGTCTACCAGCTCAAGTACCCCTACCTTCCCCTACAGCTACCTCCATTCTCTCAACAAGTTCTACACCTCCCGAGTCCTCAGTCACCCGAATAAATAAACTTCTTATCCCCTGTGTTACAGCAAGCTCTAGTGCAACAAGCTCTTGCACAAACAGCCATGGAGGAGCTCACAAGCGTTCTAGCTAAGGTGAATATTAAGTTTCTGACTTTCAAGGGTCTCTCCTCAGCGGATACTGACGACCATGCCCGGAGGTTTGTTTCTCTCTGCAGAGGTCGTGGCCTCAACCGAGAAGATGCGTACTTAGTACTCTTCCCATCTACCTTGGATGGTTTAGCAGACAAGTGGTACAGTCAGTTTACAGAGAACCACTTTACAACTTGGACCACTTTACGACAACAGTTTTGTGCAACGTTCAGGCCAGGCGACAACCAGGAAAAGGTTTTGGACGAGTTGGCCAACCTGGTGCTCCAGCCAGAGGAGACTTTTGCAGAACTCATGACTAAAACCAAGTCTCTGGTTGCCAAGCTTCCTCAGCAACCAGGGGAATTTATGGTCAAGAAGTGGGTGGAGAAGGCTCTTCCCAAAACTTCCCACCAAAAACTCTGAGAGAGTCTCCAACTCGACGCCACTCTGGAGGAGTTTGTCACGGCTGCTACTAGGATAGAGGGAGCTAGGAAGCTGTTCACCAACTCTCCTCAGGTAGAGACCCCTTCACTGTTTTTGGAAATTCCTTCTGATCCTTTAACTTCTTTACGCATGGAACTGGAAGCCCTAAAGTTACAGCGAGCTCTTCAAGAGGAGAGGTCCTTCTCTCTTAGACAGGAGAAGCCTCCACATCACGAGGCAATGGAACAGATCAAGCGCGAGCTAGAAGAGCTCAAGTCTCAGCAGGAGACTAAGGCTATGGTTTGGTGTAGCTCATGCCGCTCTCCAGGGCACCCTCCATAGGAATGCCTCCTTCGGGTTTATTGCCACTTCTGTGAAAAGTCTGGACACGAGGACAAGGACTTCTACTACCTCAAGGGATTGCGACAAATACAACAAAGTCTTGGTCCTACTCTTCAACAAGGGCCAGCACCTGTCCAACATGGTTTCTCCATGTGGCCATCCACACCATATGCCACCTTTACTAACAGACCCTCCTATGCAAGGTATGCAAAGTACTTTTCCGTCTCAGAGCTTTTATCATACCCATGCTCCCTCATCACCTCAAAACTTCTATCCCTCCACCTCCAACTCCATGCACCAAGAGCAAGGACCACCTCACCCTTCGACTCGCCCATTGAATCGGCCCATTTTGTGCTACAGATGCAGGGAATATGGGCATTACCAAAGCAAATGCCCCCTGCCAGAAGGGTCCCCTCCCTACCGTCATTGCCCTGAAATGAAGGATCACTATAGTAAGGATTGCCCTAAAATTCGTGCATCCACGGCTTCGAACCCAAGTCAAAGCCAAAATGAGTTTGCCTTTCCCAAGCTCAATTTGATAGCAGACCGTTCCTCAGCCGCCCCCTTCTACCCACGTGGTTACCCCTCAAAATAAGCTGCAGCTGGTAGAGGAGCCATCGGGTGTCCTCACTCGGGCCCAGAGAGCAGCTCTCGGTCTTAGCATTCCAGCAAGTTCAACTCCCCCACACATTCTCACACTAGTGGATACCCTGCCTTCGGCTGTTGACAAGCCATCCCCCAGTGCCATGAAAGAATCCAAATCGTTGCTCTCCGACATTGATGAAGCTTTCTTCGAAGCAGTTTCCGATCTACAGAAGATCAAGGTACCAGAGAAACCACTAGTAGAACAAGAAAAGCTTAGAGCAGAGACGGTCTTGAAGAACCCCTTCCAACAAGTGTCCCTCTATGACATGCTGCAACTAGATGCGAGTTTAAGAAGCGACACCCTTGCTGTTATTCAGTCACTTTACCCCGGAGCAGGTCCTAGTGGCGGGCACCTCCAAGTGCGACCATCAGAGTCCTATATGATATCCAATCCAGCTGCTCCACTAACTGATTATAGAAGCCCTCGCCTGACAGTGTCCGTTTTGGGTCGGCAATTCTCAGGAGTGATAGTAGATGGTGGATCTGGCATCAACCTGATGCCCGAGTTCACTATGTTAGCTCTAGGTCTACAGCCTACTCGCCTTGCTCCCTTCACAGTTACATTGGCCGACCAGCGGACAGTCTACCCAGTGGACATAGTGGACAATGTGCCTCTGCAGGTACAAGACTTTACTTGTAACTTGGATTTTATTGTGGTTTGTCTTCCCCAGGTTGAGGGCGGATTTCCCTTGCTCATTGGAAGACCATGGTTGCGACACACTAAAGCACTTCATGACTGGGGAAACGATGCAATGTGGATACATACTTCTGGCTCCCCGATGCAACCCATTCTCTTAGAAGGAGGTATGGATCCCGTGGTGCAGCAAGTTTCTTTGTCAATGGAAACCAACCCTGAACAAGAACAGCCTACTACACCTGAAGGGTCAGACGAAGATCTGTTGGAGTGGTTGGAAGCTACCAAATCTATGCCCTGTTATGGAGTCTCTATTCACTCCTTGCCTAGAGGTACACTCTCTTCCAATGTTTCCAAAGTAACTAAACCTAATGAGCCACCTGAGACAGCTCAAAGATTGAAGGTCATAGAAGCTACTCCTGATACGCCCTTGGTGAAAGTCTTTGAATTTGACGAGCCTATGAAGAATCATAGAAACGGGAAAGAATCTCCTCTACAGGAGTTACCCCCCCCTCAAACATCAGCCCCATTGGTGTCTGCTTCTCCAACAAGAACAAACCTATCATCTGTGTCTAGTGAACGCCCTTCACAGAGCATGTCCTTGATAATTTCCCTACTCATTATAGTTGTCTGCTCCCTCCTCGCCTCTATCTACTCCTATCCCCTCAACCCTACCCTACCCTCCCCCTCCCCAACTCGTTCCCCTTCCCCTCCCAAACTAGTCTCTCCTCCTCCCCAATTCGTCCCCCTACCCCCTCCCTAACTTGCCCCTCTCCCTCCCCCCCCCCCCCCCCCCTCCCAAACCAACTCGTCGCCCTCCCCTCCCAAATTCGTCCCCCTTCCCCTCCCAAACTAGTCCCCCCCCCCCCCTGCCCAATTCGTCCCTCTACCCCTCCCCAACTCGTCCCCCAACCTCCTCACTACTCGCCCCCTACCCAATTCGTCCCCCTTCCCCTCCCAAATTCGTCCCCCTTCCCCTCCCAAACTAGTCCCTCCCCCTCCCCAATTTGTCCCTCTACCCCCTCACTACTCGCCTCCTACCCAATTCGTCCCCACCCCCTCCCTTGCCCTCGCCCCTACCCACCCAATCTCCCCCCTCGCCCCTATCTAGCCCTCCCCACCCCTCTCAGCCTCAACCAGTTTTTCCCCCACCCCGCATGATCAGCCCATTAGCATACTGCATAATCAGCATAATCGTTTCCTTGTGGCGCTCAAGCATTCGCTTGGTTGCCATCCTATTGCTGTGAAGGCTTTTTGTTCTGCCATCATGATGGAGCTTAACCTTATTGGCGGTGTTACTCGGGCTTATGGTCATCCCTCTTTTCGAGAAGAGTGTTGTTGCAAAAAGTGTGGCAAGGTTCATCTGCAACTGCAAGCATGGACCAGGTCATTTTCCTCTCACTATGGTTATGGAGGATAAAGATGCGCTGGAATCAAACTAAGCTTATCTCTTTGCTGTAGAGCCTTATCCTCATTCTGTTTCTCCAATTGGGATTCTTGGACTATGCAATCATACTAGGTTCCTGCCTTTTTAAAGGCTTAAGGCATTTGCAAGCAGTGCGTGTTTTTAACTCCACTTTTGAGGCATGTAAGGTCATGGGCGTTGCACCTGCTTCAGGAAAGATGTACGGATGCAGTACCTAGTGGTTTTCTTTCACAGTTTTTTCAGTATTCCTTTCACCGAGACGGTGAGTGGTCTTGTCGCGGGCAACCTGTAGATAGCAGACTACAGTGTCACTTTCACAGGACACAGTTAGTACAGTTGGTCTGACCTAGTTACACTGGACGGACTCTCTGTGCTGGGCAGTGACACGTGGCACGGATACGGACGGTGGTCTACTGGACATCATGGCCAGGTCACCACCACCACTCAGTTTGCAGATAGACTTAGATGGCTGACATTTATGAGCCGTTGGTGGCTCTTTATGGGGCTACATGTGAATAGTAGCTGTTGCGTCAGGATTATCATCTTCTTCATATACGGTCCTGGGTGGTCGTTTAGGTAGCGGAGTCTATACACAGCACGTCTTCACCATCCTTGCACATCTGAGCCTCGACACCCCATTGTACCTGTGAGTCCTGGGTTGGAGCTAAGTGTGCTGCCATGCCAGAGTTTGTATTAGTTCTTTGAGATAGTCGAGTCATATGTTCTGGTCTGTTGTTGTGTCTCTGTGAGCTCAGTTGTTGTATATTGTTCCCTTGTTTTCAGTCTGTTTTGAGTGAGATTGTCACGCACATTGCACTGAGGAGCACCCATTGTAGAGAGCACGACACACTATCCGCGCTACAGTGTTCTTTCCCTTGTATCTGATCTTTTTGGTGGGTTTTCCTTGCTTTGAGGTTTCCCACTTGTAAATTAATCAAATCAGATTTACAAAAAAGTGTGTGTGTGTGTGTGTGTGTGTCCCTTGGGGAGGGTGGGGAGGGGGGGATACTTCACGGATTCACAAGTTCTATGTCAGAAAATAGCTTGGGTAGGCAGGGGGTTCAGTTTCCATTCTTGGAGGGCCTGCTTTCTCAGATAAAACTCCTATTATTATGACAGTAGCAAACAAGCAGAGAACTTTGTGGTCGAGTTTGCATATCCCTAAGAGGAGGACCAAATGTAACAAGATCGGCACGAGCTTGCTACTTGCCACTGTAGGGGAGCTCTTCATATAAAGGCTGCTCATTGGACTCAGGTGGAGGGAAAATTGCAATGGGTAGATGGCTCAATGGCCACTGAGTCAGGACGTGCACGCAGTGGCTACACAGTTTTATTAGAAGCCTCTAAACTGAGCCACAAATACAACGCTAGGATGTATGGAGAGAGAGGGTTGGGGGCAATGTTCCTGAGCAGGTTATGGAGTCAAAGCACCAGAGCTTGCAGAGCCCCTTTTCTCTGGAGGATTTAGAGAGGATCCTTCGTGCGCTCCCTCGGCGAAACTAACCAAGGGAGGATGGCTTGACATCAGCTTCTTTCTAGAGTATTGGGATGCCAAGGGTTGCTACATGCCTACTAGTGTATCATGGATACTATAGAGCTGCTAGAGAGCTTGACAGAGGGCCCGATCTACTTGATTTTCAAGGAGGGGGG
Source organism: Adiantum capillus-veneris (assembly GCF_014529385.1). Classification (NCBI taxonomy): domain Eukaryota; kingdom Viridiplantae; phylum Streptophyta; class Polypodiopsida; order Polypodiales; family Pteridaceae; genus Adiantum; species Adiantum capillus-veneris. The sequence goes on from NC_140951.1 coordinate 3,343,406, forward strand.
CTCTTAGAATGATATTTGACAGTTGCAGCCTATCATGATTCTGAACTTGGGTTACAAAATTCTTGCCAAGGTTCTAAGTTTGAGAATTTAGCCACTCCTTGAGACACTAATACATGCTACTCAGATAGATTCTTTCAAGGAACGCAGCAACCTTGACAACATCTTCACGTTTTGGGAAGTAACTGCACTTGCTTGACTGCAAGACGGTAACTTGTGGTGCTTCTTGTCGTCAAAGAACGTGCCCACAAACGATCGGCACTCTCTGGAAATCTGTAACCGGCCTGTTCAATCCAAAAAGGGCGGTAGACTTTACTTCAAACCTTGATTTAGCTTTCACCCATTATTAGTCGTCTATTTTACCTGCGCTATAGTGACACAAGAGAGGGGAATGGGATACAGATGCTAGAATGCACCTGTATGAGAAGACCGACACCAGATTGGCCCCTAACTTAGGCGCCCCTTTCGGTATTTCTTTATTCTTTAAAAGAGGGAATAAATGCTGTGGATCCCTACAAGCTGCCCCGCACAAACTTGGCTGAATTTCAATTGTTCCGGCCTGATTTCGGTAGCATAACTGTACTAGGACCCTTCACAGTCAGTATTCCCACGCATTGACTGACTTTCCCGACGCATACGGGCACTTTGCAAAACCTGGCGAGAATCTGCAGCACGCTGAATTCTCTGTTTTCAGCCCTGAAAATGCGCCAGATCACCTGTACAGCGGTCCCCTTGCATCCCCGAACCTCCTGGGGGTATTAGGGTCCGTTTAGGGCCAAAACCCTAAACCTGCAAAAATACACAGCAGGCTGTAATTTACTGTTTCGGGCTCCGTTTCGCGTGTCGGTCGCATCCGTAGCAAGTCCTCGAGCTCCCGCACCTGTAGGGCTACTTGCCCTTTGAATCGGACGAGATTTTTGGCGTGAAACCTCTCCGAATTCACCTGTACCTGCGGGGGATTAGCCGCTAGCTAATCCAGTACCTGTGCAAGAGGCTCTTGCCTCGGCAATCGCGCATGAACCCACACAACTGTACATTGGTCAAATGAAGAGCCCACTAGAGGGGCATAACATACTGCCAAAGGGGAGAGAGAGGGCAGTGCGTAGCGTGCAGGGCATCACTCCTAGCACCACACTGTGCATAAGAGGGAAAGCAAGCACTCCATAGCTCTTAACCTGTGACAAATCTGAAAATGAGGCTCTCCCCCTCCTAAATTCAGCGCCACTTCTTGTTGCATGAGGCAAGTGCACCAGAATGTGCCACTTGGCACATTTACAAGTATTTTCCCGTTTCGGGGTTGCCGCCTAAAAATCTCCCAACCGGTTGCCCAGTTGACTTCACGGCAGAGTAAGAAAATGTTCCCCTTGTCATTCCGGAGGTAATGACGTCAACACATTTTCAGGTCCCAAAATAGCAGTTCCCTAAATTTTAGGAGATGCTGCCATTGTATCTTTCTAGGTCATCCGACCCTCTTTGTACACTGCGGCCACATCCAGAACTGAAATGTAGCCTCTGTAGCAAAGGATTCCACTTTGGCTAGTCAATGACCCCACTTTGGCTAACCATAGTCTTTGTCCAACCTTAGTGCTCTCTTGCTCTCAAGCCTGGAGTCCCTCTGGACAGTTCCACACTAGCTATGCAATGCAGGGCAGTTAGATTTCCCGAGGGGTGTTTCCAAAACGTGAAAGTAAATAGATAATAAGAAAGAAATCAACAAAAAGGATAGATAGTAGTCACACGCTGGTGACATACCCCCCTCTTGAAATCTCAAACGTCCTCGTTTGCATCTATGTCGTACATGCTCCTAGTCAACACTGATGTATTCAACACCTGTCGACACATATACGACACATACATGCTCATTGTCAGCCCTGGTGTATTCAACACCTCGTCGACTCATGTATTGCCTGCGTGTGAACCCTGTCCCAATGACATAGTGGTAGCTGCGCACTCTGCCATTGCTTTGAATCACTAACTTTCCAATGACAAAATGGTAGCTGCACATTTTGCCACTGTCTTATAGTACACGTTGGATCCCGTAACAATTTCGAGCATACCCAAACCGACAGTTTAAGAATGCAGTTACACATGTACTCTTGAATAGAAGCAATCACTGTATCCTTGACAAACTGACAAGAAATACTCACTTCTATAGCACTAACCAAACTTTTGGACATTCCATAAGAGCAATTGCCAAACTGACAATCTGTAGAGCTCTAACATCATGTAACAGGTATTTCATTTGAGCTCACTTTAAATACCATGTACATCATTTGTTTCAGAAGCCATTGTCACACTGACAATCCATGTAGCTTTGAAACTCAAGGGGTCAAGGTAGGTTGCAAATCGAAGGCTTCCAGGTAAAGTGATAACACAGTTGGTGACTCTGCAAGTTCACCTTCTTCCATCCACTTAGCATCCATTGGTGGATAGTTTCTGAACTTTACCAAGTAACGCCTAGCAACCTTGCCTTTCACTTTCCTTTCTTTGTGTGCCAAAATCTGTTTTTCCTCGACTTCCGGCTGATCTTCACCTGGCATATCTTCTGGCACATCACCCACATAGGGTCTGAGAAGACTCACATGAAACGCATTGTGAATCTTCCAACTGTCAGGCAATTTCAGCCTTTATGCAACCTCACTGATTATGTTGCACACTTGAAAAGGCCCATAGTAACGCATGTTGAGCTTTGGAAACAGTCTTTCCTTGCCCTTCATCTTCTTTAACCTTGCCTTTTCAAAGCGTAAAAGCACCCAATCACCAAGTGAATATACCACTTCACGACGGTGACGATCAGCTGCTTTCTTTTGCTTTGCCTGAGTCCTTTCTAAGGCCACTTTGACCTTCTTGTACATTTCATCCATGTCCTGAACATACTTATCTGCTTCAAATATCTTGTCCTTTGTATGCAGTATGGGAGGAACTTTCTTACCACCTTCAACTATCTCAAAAGGTGCCTTGCCAGTTGATGAATGCACTGTATTATTGTATGCATACTCCACCAATGGCAAATACTGCTCCCACTTTCCTTTATGCTCTGACACATAGCACTTCAGCAGATCTAGGACAGTAGAATTTGCCTCTTCTGACTGCCCATCTGTTTGAGGATGAAATGACGAAGAGAATTTGAGCGTGGTGCCCATATTCTCAAACAAGCCTCTCCAGAACAAACTTGTCATGCGTGGATCACGGTCGCTAACAATCGACTGTGGCATGCCATGATACTTGAAAATATTGCTCGTAAACAAGCGTACCATCTGATCTGGCTTTATCTTCTTCTTGACAGGAATAAAATGAGCCTGTTTGCTGAATTTGCAAATAATGGTCCAAATACCATCGTTTCCTGTCTGCGTTCTCGGAAGATCAAAGATAAAATCCATAGCAATACTTTCCCATGGTGTATCTGGAATAGGTAGTGGTTGCAATAACCCTGGTGCCTTTTGCCTGTCAAACTTGACCTTTTGGCATATTAGGCATTCTCGCACAAAGGCATCCACATCCCTTCTCAATGTAGGCCAATAGAAGAATGTCTCAACCGCTTTAACAGTAGCATCGATACCACGATGCCCTGCATACGGTGGGACATGACTCTCTTCCATAACTTTGCGTCGCAATGGCTTTGTGACACACAATCTGCCATGCATCATCATGAACCCGTCTTTAAGAAGATAGTGTTCATGACGTTGTCCATCCATTAGTTGCTCGAAGACCCTTGCAAAATCTTCATCATTTGCATACTGTTCTCTCATATCATCAAGTTCATGATGATAAGGAATTGACACAGCTGAAATTTGTGGCTTCCTAGACAAGGCATCAGCCACAACGTTCTTCTTGCCTTCCACATGCACAATCTGAAAATGGAACATGGACAAGATATTTGCCCATCGCATATGCTTCTCAGATAACTTTGTTTGTGTCAAGAAGTATTGCAAGGTCTGATGGTCCGTTTGGACAACGAAATCTGCACCTAGCAGGTAGTGTTTCCAACTTAAGAGCGCATGAATCAAAGCCAGTAACTCTTTCTCATAGACCTGCATGGTCATCTCTGGCCCTTGCAAAATTCTGCTCTCATAGGCTACTACCCTGCCATCTAGCATTAGCACTGCACCAATGCTACTACCGCAGGCATCACACTGGACCACAAATGACTTCCTAAGATCTGGCAACACAATGACTGGTTCTGAAGTCATCTTTTCCTTTAAGAGATTAAAAGCTGAAATCTCTTTCTGTGTCCATCTAAAGGTGACTGCCTTCTTTTGAAGAGTATGTAAAGGTGAAGCAATCTCAACGAAATTTCGGATAAACCGTCTGTAATAGGAGCATAGTCCCAAAAAGCTTCGGACATCATGCACCGTCTTCAAATTTGGCCATGACTTGATCGCTTCAACTTTTGCAGGATCCATTCTGACACCATCCTTTGAGACAATGTGTCCCAGAAAGTGAATCTCTTCCAGAAAAAACTCACTTTTCTTTGCATTGATGAGCAACCTATGACTGCGTAGCTCTTTGAACACAATGGCCAAGTGATGCCTATGCTCCTCTTCATTCTTTGAGTAGACTATCATGTCATCAAAGAATGTACCAACAAACTGCTGGTGTGGACGGAAAATTCTGTCCATCATCCTATTGAACATAGCAGGAGCATTTGTGAGACCAAAGGGCATCACTAAAAATTCGTAAAGGCCAAACGTTGTTCTAAAAGCAGTCTTGTGCACATCCTCTGATCTAATGCGGATCTGATGGTACACACTCTTTAGATCTATCCAGCTAAACATAGCTGCTCCTTCTAATTTGTCCATAATATCATCAATTCTAGGTATAGGGAACCTATTCTTGATGGTATTCTTGTTCAGCGCACGGTAGTCGATGCACATACGCCATGAGCCATCCTTTTTCTGCACCAACAACACTGGAGAACAGAATGGAGATGAACTGGGCTAAATCAACCCCTTTTCTAACAACTCCTGTACTTGGCCCATTATCTCTTTCTGCTGAGCCGCACTAACCCTGTACGGAGGCTTATTTGGTGGGCTACTGCCTGGCACCAAATCTATCGCATGGTCCTCGGTCTCTCTGGCGGTAATTGAGACGGTAATGAATCGGAAAAACAGTCACTATACTGTCGTAAAAACATTGACCTTTCTTTATCTAGCACAGATAAATTTGATTCATCACAATCTGACACTTCACGTGCAAAAACCAAGTACGCAGAAAGATGCTTTTTCATTACAGAAGTAATAGCAGAAGCTGATACAGTAGGAATAGACTCTCCTTTAAGCTTTACATCCAGAATGTGAGTCTTTCCCCTGCTCTGTACAGTGATCTTTTTGTTGTAGGCATCCATGATTCCCTGTACACGAAACAACCAAGGAATACCTAGCAACACATCACATCCGTCCAGTGGCATGATGTAAAATTCTTCAGCATCTACATAGGACTGGATATGTAGACGCAACTTTCCAATGATGGGTGTCACAGCCTCTGTATGGCCAGGACATGCCAAACCTGCCTCTGCTGTATACCCCATCTCTTCAGGTCTGATTCCCAACTTTGAAGCCAATTCTGGGGAAATGAAGTTGGCTTTGGCACCTGGATCAAAGAAGATAAGCACTGTTTGATCCCTGACCTTTCCCCATGCTCTGCAAAGCTCACTTGCATCTGAATTTGGCTTATCGCCCACCATATCTGGCACTAGACCAGCCATGGGCTTCTTTCCTTTCTTGTCTTCCTTGTCATCAGAATCAGCTGGCCTTTTCTTTGTAGGACAATTGTAAGCAATGTGGCCAGGCTGCTCACATATAAAGCATTTGTTCTCTATCCTCAGGACCTTCTTTTGCTCTTCTGACTTGAGAGGAAAACGTCTTTTCCATTTCTTTGCTGGTCCTTTTTCTGATTCAACCGTAGCTTTGTCTTTCCCTGCGTTGGCTGACTCCTGAGTCCCTTTAGGAGCCTCATTGGGAACGTGCTTCTTGGCTGAATTTTTCTTGCCTGATCCTGCCTTGACGCCAGTGTTAAATTCACAATCTTCTCCCTTGAGCAAACCATTCCCAGTGTTTGCTACCTCGATGAGCTGCGTCAAAGTAGTGACTTTTGTCTTCGTGCAGTATTTTCTCAATCCTTTGGGTAGGCCACAACAGTATTTTTCAATCTGTTCTGTCAATGGCACAAACCTATAGGAAGTTACTGGAAGTAGAGCTTTCCAAAACTTCCGATTGTAATCATCCAGATTTTTGCAAGTGGCAGCATTTAGCTGGTGCCATTCTGTCATGACATCTGCTTCAAAGTCATCAGATAACCATGCTGCTGCAAAAATCTGCTTGAAGTAAATCCATGTGGACGGAGCTTGCCCTTGAAGCAATAAAGTTGTCCACCATTGTCCCGCATTCCCTGTCAAGAAAGTGGCTGCCTTGCGGACCTTTGAAGCCTCTGTAAAGTTCCCCCCTGCATAGGCCTTGTCAAACTGCTGCAGGAATGAAAGAGCCTTCTTCCTGTCATCAAACCCTGTAAAGGTCGTGAATGACACCTTTGCCACCTTCTTTGTACGGAGTTGGCCTCTCCAGCGGCGTTAAATTGTCATATGGAAGTGACTGAAACATGGGAACACTATTAGGGTTCATCTGTGTTCCTTGGCCGCTATTAACTTGACCTGGAAACGCCATATTTGGCTGCTGATTTGTAATTCCAGCCATACCAAAATTTGCTTGTGGCATCCCAAATTGGCCCTGAGTGCTCTGAAACCCTGGTTGCATACCCATGACACTGTACATGGGGTTAGGCATCATCGTTTGAGCACCCCCAAACACTGTTCCTGGCGTGTAAAACTGATTTCCAGGTGCATGACCAGCCATGCTCTGGAATACGGATCCACCTCCAAAATAGCCAGGGTGTACTGAAGGTGGTGGGAAGACCTGTTGCATAGCCTGTAGGTTGCTTCCCTGCCCATTAGAACCAGCTATAGGCTGCTGAAAGGTGGCGGGCTGAACTAGTATAGCTTGAAAGACTGGCATCTCAGCCACCTGTTCTTGCACCTTAGGCAAAGGTTGTGGAGACTGCATGTTTTCCGTTAAGTGTACAGGTGTTTCCATTGACTGTGCAGTATGAATCACCTGTGCTTGAGCCTTAACAGGCTTTTGAATATGATCCAGTGACCCAACTTGCTGAGACGGAACAAGAGGTTGCAGAAAGGCTAAAAACCTCGGGTTCTGCATTACTTGTGTGAACATAGCCACAACAGTAGCCAGCTAGGTCCTGAATATATCGTCATCTGTCTCTGGTGGTCTTGAGAACTCACCCACTTCATGTGTTTGTTGACCCTGTGAAGAGGAAACCTCTTCAGTCACATCATCTGGTCTGTCAGCCATAATTGCAATTCCCTGTGTCTGGTCTATGATCCCCTGTGTCTTCAAGCCCAAAACTGACCAAGGCTCACTTCTATGGGAAAAAGTCATTTAATCCCGTCGATGGAACCACGTAACCGGCCTGTTCAATCCAAAAAGGGCGGTAGACTTTACTTCAAACCTTGATTTAGCTTTCACCCATTATTAGTCGTCTATTTTACCTGCGCTATAGTGACACAAGAGAGGGAAATGGGATACAGATGCTAGAATGCACCTGTATGAGAAGACCGACACCAAATTGGCCCCTAACTTAGGCGCCCTTTTCGGTATTTCTTTATTCTTTAAAAGAGGGAATAAATGCTGTGGATCCCTACAAGCTGCCCCGCACAAACTTGGTTGAATTTCAATTGTTCCGGCCTGATTTCAGCAGCATAACTGTACTAGGACCCTTCACAGTCAGTATTCCCATGCATTGACTGACTTTCCCGACGCATACGGGCACTTTGCAAAACCTGGCGAGAATCTGCAGCACGCTGAATTCTCTGTTTTCAGCCCTGAAAATGCGCCAGATCACCTGTACAGCGGTGCCCTTGCGTCCCCGAACCTCCTGGGGGTATTAGGGTCCGTTTAGGGCCAAAACCCTAAACCTGCAAAAATACACAGCAGGCTGTAATTTACTGATTCGGGCTCTGTTTCGCGTGCCGGTCGCATCCGTAGCAAGTCCTCCAGCTCCCGCACCTGTAGGGCTACTTGCCCTTTGAATCGGACGAGATTTCTGGCGTGAAACCTCTCCGAATTCACCTGTACCTGCGGGGGATTAGCCGCTAGCTAATCCAGTACCTGTGCAAGAGGCTCTTGCCTCGGCAATCGCGCATGAACCCACACAACTGTACATTGGTCAAATGAAGAGCCCACTAGAGGGGCATAACATACTGCCAAAGGGGAGAGAGAGGGCAGTGCGTAGCGTGCAGGGCATCACTCCTGGCACCGCACTGTGCATAAGAGGGAAAGCAAGCACTCCATAGCTCTTAACCTGTGACAAATCTGAAAATGAGGCTCTCCCCCTCCTAAATTCAGCGCCACTTCTTGTTGCATGAGGCAAGTGCACCAGAATGTGCCACTTGGCACATTTACAAGCATTTTCCCGTTTCGGGGTTGCCGCCTAAAAATCTCCCAACCGGTTGCCCAGTTGACTTCACGGCAGAGTAAGAAAATGTTCCCCTTGTCATTCCGGAGGTAATGACGTCAACACATTTTCAGGTCCCAAAATAGCAGTTCCCTAAATTTTAGGAGATGCTGCCATTGTATCTTTCTAGGTCATCCGACCCTCTTTGTACACTGCGGCCACATCCAGAACTGAAATGTAACCTCTGTAGCAAAGGATTCCACTTTGGCTAGTCAATGACCCCACTTTGGCTAACCATAGTCTTTGTCCAACCTTAGTGCTCTCTTGCCCTCAGGCCTGGACTCCCTCTGGACAGTTCCACACTAGCTATGCAATGAAGGGCAGTTAGATTTCCCGAGGGGTGTTTCCAAAAAGTGAAAGTAAATAGATAATAAGAAAGAAATCAACAAAAAGGATAGATAGTAGTCACACGCTGGTGACAAAATTCTATCCATCATACTGTTGAATCTCGCTGGAGCATTCACAAGGCCAAATGGCATCACCAAATATTCGTACATACCGAAAGTCATCCTTAAAGCTGTCTTGCAGACGTCTCCAGGAGCAATTCAGATTTGATGATATCCACTCTTTGAATCAATTCTGCTGAAACAAGAGGACCCCTGAAGTCTGTCGAGAATATCATCGATCCTTGGAATAGGGAATTTGTTCTTGGTGGTGATTTTATTGAGAGCTGTATGGTCAATGCACATTCTCCAAGATCCATCTTTCTTTAGTACCAACAACACCGGCAAACAAAATGGTGAAGTACCAGGTTGGATGAGACCTTTTTCAAGAAGTTCTTTTACCTAATTCATTATTTCTTCATTTTGGGCTCGGTAAACTCGGTAAGGTGGCCGATTCGGTGGTTGACTATCAGGAATCAAATCAATCGTATGATCTTCAGGACGTGAAGGAGATCATTCGCCTAGTACACCTTCAGAGAAACAATCATCCTGTGCATGTGGAAATTCTTGTCGTTCCTTTTCTAGATTAGAAATATTTGACCTTTGTTCATCAATCAGTTCTTTCAAGAAGATGGAGTAAACAAAAAGACTGGATTTCATTCATTTGGAAACGGCCAAACCCGATACAAGTGGGATAGACTCGCCCTTCAATTTTACATCTCTCGGCCCGTCATATTCTTCAAAATGGCTTTCCTTGCCCTATAATCGACCACGGCGCTGTTCTTGTGGAACCAAGGGATCCCGAGGAGGACATCACACCCTTCCAAAGGCATAATGTAAAAGTCCTCGAGCCCTAAATACCCCTGACAATGCAAACGAAGTAATAACAAGTGTAATGGCAACATCCCGTCCGGGAGCCACTTGAACAGCCTCGGTTTGTGGCCCCATTTCCTCGGGCGTAATTCCAGGTCGAGCCGCCAATTCTATGAAATAAAGTTGGCCTTGGCTCCTCCAACAAAGAAGATTAGGGCTTCTTGGTCTCGCACTTTACCCCATGCTCTGCAAAGTTCAGTTCTTTTGTCGATTTGATCTGAGTCAGTCCCCACACAGTCTGGTGGCAGTCCTACTTTCGTCTTTCCTTTTCTTCCACTCTCTTCGACTGCTCTTGAACTCTCTGGCTTGTCTTCTGGTTGTCCTCTGGGTGCCTTGTGCCGGCACCGTGCTGAGACACGTCCATGTTCTCCACATCCAAAACACTTCCCCGTTTTTAGATATTCAAATCGCTATGCATTTGTCACTCGGGGACGTGTCTTTTTTTTATGAAACCTTCCTCGTCTTCTGTTACCGTTATTGGAATTTTGTCTGGTCCTTGTTGTCAGGAGTTGATCAATTGGATACGTAAGAGTATCCACGTGCATTGCAAATTTTTGCTTCGCATGTCCCATCAGTTGTTGAATTGACCCATACTTTTGCAATATACAGTAATCTCGTATCTCTTTAGGTAGACCACGCTCGATTTGTTCCTTAAAGGTGATCCCAAAAATCTTTGGCAATGAGTATCCAAAGTATCCCAAAATCTTTGGCAGTGGGTATCCAAAGTATCTTCCAAGATGATTCCAAGCAATAACCACATCATGTTTGTACTCTTGAGTGAGCCAAGAGGAAGTGGAAAGCCGCTTGAACTGTAGCCACTTCACCAGTGCTTCCTTGCGTAACAAAAGAGTGGACCACCAAGTTTGTGCATTTCTCTTCAGATAGGAAGCTGCCCTCCAAACCTTGGAATGCCCTGAATAGCGCTCTCTTGAATAAGCTATGTCGAACTACTACATAAAAGCGAGGGCCTTGTGGGTATCTCGAAAGCCTGAAAAAGTATCAAACATTAATGCTTTTCCACTCTCCTTGAAATCTTTGGATTTTTTTCTCTTGTCCTCGAGAAAGTCATGTTGATTGGCTCTATAAAAGTGCTTCCTCTTAGAGTAAAACATATGCTCATCGCAGTCCAAACTCTTAGAGGAGAAAGAGTCCCCCTCAGAATTATCTGAAGATTTCTGAGATCTTTGATGGGATCTGCTCTTCTTAGCCTTCTTGTTGTTCTTTCTGTGTCTTTGGGTCTTTCTTCGTTTCTTGCCCTTTTTGTCCTCATCACTGGAATCAGAGAAAAAAGACATGTCCGAACTATCAGAAGAGGATGAGGACCAACAGGACAACGTACGCGCTTCTTTTGTCTTTCGTACATTTGCAAAAGTAGACTTGTGACACAAGTAGCCAGGGTAGTCTGCTACTCGACTGTGTCTCTTTGAATGCTTCTTGGTCTTCAAGAGTCGGTTGACTCGTCTTTTGACTGCATCATCAAGTTCATCTTCAGTGTACACCCGAGGAGCAGTTGTTTTCTTGAGAGCGGGCTTCAAAGGTGAGTCATCATTGTACGCCACCGAGAATGCACTTCATCAATCGGGTGCTTGGTCAACAATTTCGCATATTGGAGATCTTTGGAATACTGGAGCATCTGCCGAGCACAAGCATCAACCTGCTGTTGACGTTGCATCTCCATCGTTCACACTCCATAAGTCGAGGTGGCCCGGTGGTCGTCGTCCATTTGAATCTTCTGTGTTGTCTCTTGAACCTGATCGGTAAAGTGTAACAGTTTGCTCCTTGCGGGATTTGTTGATTGAATCCATGTAAAGCTTCAGTCCTAAAAGCATCCAGGCCCAAAAGCTAGAGCTCCCAGCAGCCAGCGCAAATCCGTACGCTGCGACATAAGCTGTCAGCGCGAATTACGAGCCGTCCGTATAGCCTGCCATGTTAGCGGAATTTACGGGAATTCTGCCACGTCAGCAGCTGCACGCTAATTCTTTTTAATTTCTTTGTGTCCACATGGGCCCCATCGGACAGAACTCCCATAAGTTGGGACAACTTATAAAAAGTCATTTTATCCATCATATCCATTAGTTGGACATGCCACGTCATCATTTTGTGACACCATGTTTCAGTGGCTAGTTGCACATCGAGCTACTGCGGATGGGAGTTGGTTGGTACACAACAGCTTCTTGACAGCTTGCACACACTTGAGACTCAGCGTCACTGCCTATGGGACTGCCCGATAGTACGACAGATTTGGCAATGGATCCTTCCGCCGATGCCTGCGTTGTCTACAGCCAGTCACTACACCTCGGGGGCTGCAATGTGGTCCACACTCACAGGCCTTGGACTCAGTTTTGAGACGGCTTCAGTCAACAGGATGATAGTGATCCAGGAGGGGCATCCCACAATCCAGCCTGCTACAGAGCTTACCCCTCAGGAGTGGAGCCGTGAGAGAGTGGTGTTGGGAGCTCAATCGCGGCCTGACACTGGTTCACGTACACTTGCTAGAGACACAGCACCATTGCCTATGGGATTGTGCTATGGCACGACAGATTCGCTGCAAGTTCTACGTCTTCTGCCAACACTCTCTACAGCTCAGTTCTTCACTTGGGGAGCAGCAGCCTGGTCCACCTTATCAGGCCCGACACTACACTATGAGCTGGAGCCCACCAGCATGATGATTGAGATTCATGAGGGGAGACCACAGCTCCTCCCAGCAGACACACTCCCCCCTCACCACGACTTTCAGGAACGAGATGGTATTTGGGAACTCATCATCAGCTTGACTCTACGATTTGTATGGCGGGCCCGATGCTTTCACATCTTCGATGCTCATTCAGTACTGGCTGCAGAGACAGTGCATGACATTTGCTTGAGCTGATCCACACATTGAGGGGTCAGTTTGAGCAGCTCAGGTAGCATGTGCCAATGGTGACCCGTTTGTCTATGGTTGTGGCGTCTAAGACCCTTCTTCACCCTAGATGGGGGGCTCCTCGCTGGCATTACAGGCCACCTGTCTGGTTCTTCCCTCCTCCCATTTCCTGATTTAGCTCTTATTGTATATAGCTTTCTTTCTCTGGGAGAGTCTTCTCCCATGTGGTATCTACCCTCTAGCAGGTGTATTGTAGCCACTTGGATGAAATTTAAAGGATCTCTTTTCACGAAAAAAAAAAAATCTGATGCCTAGAAACTGGTCCAATAAAACAAAGAGCCTGCTGGTCATGCGTAATCAGCATAAAAAAAGAGAGACCATAAAAGAAAATTAACACCATGCTCATGGGTTAATGTATACTGCATTGACTGCAACCCCAGCAGACACTATTTATTCTTGCAAATATACACAGTTTACGATAAGAAAAGCTGTGGGTCCTCGCAGGATGTTAATTAATATACTACACATACTGAGGTCTCCTAGACATGGTAACAAACTCCACAGTACTCAGGAACACCTCTCGGTGTAGCATGAACAGCCGATTCCTGCTCCTGTACCGGAAAATTTGGGTATGGGGTATGTTTCAGATCTAACTCAGAGTAGTGAGAAGACCAATGCTCTAAGTAACGGAAGATTCTATTCAGAAATCAAGTCAAGGAGAGTGCAGAAATCTAACAGGCATAACTATGGCACAAGAGGGACACTTAAGGAGTCTTGACTATCACAAATGCCTGAAATAAAGCCTGAAAACCCTCTATGAGTCCAAGCACAAAACCTAACGCAGAAACTACCAGATTACATAAACAAGCATACTCAAGATGACACTTCTCCTTAGCCCTAAGCGGCATTAGAATCCTGTTCCTCTAGTGGTAGTCACTGCGTTAGCAAACTTGAGCCAAGATGCAATAATCCCTTAAGCAAAAGCATTTTTCCAGCAGAAGCAGATGGAAGAGATGAAATATCCTTCAAATGGTAGGAGACACAATATACCGATCAAAGCTCCTATCCTCTTTGGCCTACTGCCATTTTTCAAATCAATAGCGAATCAAGTGTCCCTCCTAACCCAGTCAAACTTTGCCAGAGACTGCAGGTCTGAAGTTTAACTGTTAAAATGCAAAGCACTACTGCATCTTACTAATTCTCTGAGAAATTCGGTCCAAAAATAAGCACAACACTTTGGATAGATAGACAGGGGCTCAAAAGATCCGTTTCTCACTGTCAACATTGAGAAATTACCTGAAAACCTTGTATTGTACGAAATACACGGTAAGACAGGCCAGCAACTTCTGCATAGTATGCTGTAAAGAACCGTTATGCGTTAGGATAATGCAACAGAAAGATAAATGCCATCTCATGGTTTAAAACTTTTTAAACCTACCCTGTTCATTTAAATAATCTAGCAGTAGGTTGACAAAGAGTGTTGACAGAACCGAAGCTTCCGGACTGTTGTTGGACTCTGGGGATTCAAAGTGAATTTCAATGTACGCCTTTGGAGTTTTGAAAGTGACGTCTGGCTTAAACCACAGCCTCGACCTGCTGGTCTTTCGTAAAAGACTTGGGTACTCCATCTATGACAACAGTTTAAACAAACCAGCCTCTCATGTATCATACCTATCATTAGGCATTAATAAATTTGCTACCTTACCAAAACCTAGACATTCAAACTTCAATCTAGAGGAAAGCAAGGAATAAGGATTCAGGGAATACCATGGCACTGTTAGGTTTTAACGAAAAGTTAGTCGGTATAAAAGGATTTGGGGTTGGTAAGTATAGCCTAGCATCTATTGAAGAGTTTCTCCATTCCTGCACCATCAGTATCAAAAGTTTGTCTACCCATGAAACGACAATCAATGAGCAGTTGAGAGAAAAAAGGACCAAATTGTACCTTTGCAACAATGTCTGAAACTCTTTCGACAGAAAATAAAGTTTTGTACCAAGGTTCTACATCTGTAGTTTTTCCTTCATAGCTTTTTGAAGTTGAAAGAATCCTGCACCTCACAACAAAATGTGAGACAAAAAATCCATACTCTACTGGAATTGCTGCGGACACCAATGTATAGACGATAAGAAGCATAGGTCCATTAGATTTATAGCTCCATCCCCTCATTCCTCATACATATGTGTACACACACCCACATCAGTCTATTTTATTTTGTAGCATTTTATTTTCAAGAGTTTTGTCCATTTATCTAGAAACCTAGACATGTAAATCCATTGGTTCCACTCCACAAAGATACACCGTTGGCAATGAGCATACCCGTGCTATTACACATGTGTAAAAGTAACTTTCCATAGTGATCCGGCTCATTCTCAGCCATTGAAGTATGATCATACAAGTGAACTTCCTCCAACTCCCTTGAAATGTATGGCATATCAAATTGTTGAGTATCATGTTGCAATGTTTTTGTGTGAGCATTCATATCCCCAAATACAATAACATCACCTTCGTCTTTAAAATAAGCAATGTCCTCCTCTAAATAAAGAAATGGCTCATCTCTATCCATGCAAGCATAAGAGGGGAATCATGATGAGGAATGTAGCAACTGGCTACAAAAATGATGCTCTTTTTGGTGTCATAATTTTCAGCCATACATAACATTTGTGCTTGTCATCTTTCACAATTGATACAAAATCTTCCAATCCTTTCTTAACCATACGTGCTACCTCTCCTTACCCTCTTTGTTGCTTGAGATTCTTTGATCACATCTATAAATGTACATTGTAATCCTCCACCGTTAATCCTTTGTGTATCATGCTCCCGAGTTTCAACAAGAAGTACAACATCGGCTTTGCTTGTTAATTCATCAATGCCAACCCCCGCAGTCGATGGGTATCCATTGAAATTCCAAAAGCATGCTTTCAATTGTAACTCGGTCTCATAGGTCGCGCAATCCTATTTGCTGGAGGGACTTGCCTCCTCCTTGGGCACATTTTCTTCATGAGAGATCTCCTTGTTTTTCTTATTCCTCTCCTCATATGCCTTGCAACGCATTTCTTGTTGCTTAATAGTGCGATCTTCACATACAAAACATTTTGTATCCCAAACCCTTGGTTTGTGATGGGATCTATAGGGGGGGAATGGAGCTGTATTTCTAGGGATACGTGCATATCTATATGCTCAGAGTAGTACACCCATGCAGATGCATTAAGCTAGCTAGCTCAATCTTGTGCTATTAGGGGGATGTAAGATGTGGTACATGGGAGAATCAGGAGCTAGAGCTGCTCGGATGAACGCAGCTGGGTGAGCTATCATCTGGGCTTGTCTCTCCTCAGTAGCTTCACATGCTCGGGTTAAGATCTCCTGAGATTGTCTCCACTAGAGTCGTGGGGCCCGGTGTCCGGTAACATGCGAGCGTCGTTTGGCTCGGCTTATCTCACCTTGCTGGAGAGTAACTTCCCACGGTGGATAAAAAATCTGTAAGCTGTAACTGTCTCTCTCTCTCCCCCCCCCCCCCTCCCCCCCCTTCTTCCCCCCCCCTGCCCGTCTGTGTCTCTGTAGGTGGCTATAGAAGTGTATCTTATAGGTAACTCCAAAGAGATAGATAGATTAAATTATCCTTCGCAGAGGTCAAATATGAATCATGGGATTATTACAAAACATTACAACATTTCCTTCTAAGTGAGCCGTTAGATACATATCAGTTAAAGATTGAGAATCCATCAAAAGGGTAAAAAAAAAGGGGACAACATTAACGGAAACTGCTAACCTTAGTTGTTGGTTTCTTTCCAATGATTTTTATTTGATTTTTGAAACCCTCTTTTTGAACTTGCAAATGGCCGAACATTGTATAGCCAGTGTGAAACAATAGCTTCACTTGCAGACGGGAAGTTGGTTAGCACTGGAATTCGAGTAGTAAAAGGGTGTCTATGCTCAGTTCAAAGTCATTTAGGTCCCCTCGCCGCACTTAATATAAGTTGGTGAATACTAGAAAACTAACTTAATGGAGACACTGTGCCAAGGTGAGATCACCCAAAGAAAATCACTCGAGAACTGGGCTACATTGCATTTTTAGATGTGGTCCAACTGGTGAAAGATGGTCAAATGACCAGTGAGAGTACAATGGAAAAATTTAGGAAACTGCTATTTTGTGCCATGAGATCTGTTTGCGTCATTAGCTCCAGAATGACAAGGGGAACATTTTATTGCTTTGCCGCTAAGTCAATTGAGCAACCGATTGAGATATTTTTAGACCAGAAGGTCCAAAGCGGGAAATTAATGTATGAGTACCACTTGGCACATTTTTGGGCATTTTCCAACTTAAGAGAGAGAGAGAAAGAAGCGTTAAAATAAAACCTAGGCTACATTTTTCAGCCGTATGGTCGATTGTTGCAGGTACCAAAGCTACTGTGTGCTTGCCTACCCTCTATGTACAGTGAAGTGCAAGAACTGAAGCTTTGCACAACATTCATTGCTCTCTCTCTCCCCTCCGGTGCAGTTATGTGATTCCCCACAAGAGGGCTTTTCATTTGACCTATGTACAGTTGTGTGGTTTTATGCTTCTGTGCCGAGGCAAGAGCCTCTTTGAGTAGGAACAAGAGTAGCAATTAGCTACTCCAAAAGCAGGCACCGGTGAGGGTGATAACCTCACGTTACAAGTGCATTTTCAGCGCTGGTTATGTGCTGTTTTTGGACTGTTTTGCAACCGTATGGATACCAGAAGCATTGGAAACAACGCCCCACTGTTCGAGGACAGTTCCGGGACTGTTTATGACTGAAAACAGGGTAAAAATCCGTAAATACAGCGAGCTGTAATTACTGTTTTTGGGTTGAAATAGAGGGTTTATGTCTTTAGAAGCGAGCTCTCGTAGGGGGATTTGTTCAGGGCGAGTTTTGGGGCCGTTATGTTGCCGAATTTTTTCTTGAACAAGTGTGATCTAGTTGGATACAAGTGAAGATCCCCAGGGCTCTAGTTTTGTAACTTGACACTCTAAAGGAATAAAGAAATACCGAAAGGGGCGCCAGTTTTTGGGACCTAGAGGTTGTCGACGTCTGCTCGGGGCATTCTAGCTTCCGAGCCACGTGCGCTTTGAAGTGTTAATTCCTGTTACCGGTTTCTATTTGCAAAGTTTCTCTATGTATTCGAGTAAAGTAAAGTTTCCGGTGAAGGCCAAAGTCTACCGCCCTACGGGCTGTTTTCAAGGTTCCGTCGCCGGGACAAAATCACTTTTTCCTCAAGAAGTGAGCCTCGATTGGTTTAGTGAAGATAGAGTACAGGAACGCGGGATTATACTATGGCCAACAAAGGGAAGGGCATTATGGAAGAGGGTTCTTCTTTGAAGGACAAACAAGAAATTCGTACAGTGTTTGAGGTTGACGAGAGTTCATGGCCATGTCTATCTGTACCTCCTGCCGATGTGAATGCTTCTCCAGTGAAGGACTTTATGAGTGGGCAACTTAAAGATGATGCGTTCAGGACTCAGTTAGTTGCCGCTATGAACGTGTTTTCCTGACTGGCGCAGAACCCAAGGTTTATGGAGATTTTGCAAGCGCCACCAGTGCCACAGCAATCAAGGCAACTCACATAGCCCTTGGAGCTTGTTGAGGCTCAAGCCTAGGTACTTCATGCGTCCTAGCAAGATAGGCAGCGCTCGCATGTTGCGGAGTCACGGGCTCAAAAACAGGTTCCTTCCGTCCATGAACAGGTGGTTAGGACGCCTATTCTACAAGCTTTGCCAATTCAGCCCGCATGTTGCATTACAGGAACAAGAAACAAGTTTCCAGGCAATGCATCAAGTTTTTCCACCACCCACGGTACATCCTAGGTGATTTGGGGGTGGATCTGTGTTCCAAAGAATAGCTGGTTATGCGCATGGAAACCAGCAATATATACCAGGAACAGTGTTTGGGGGTATGCAAGGCATGATGCCAAACCCCATGTATGGTAGCATTGGCATGCAGCAAGGCTTTCAAAGCAACTAGGGCCAGTTTGGGGTGCCACAGGGTAATTTTAGCAGGCTGGTTTTTCTGGACAGCAGCCAGATATGGCACCTATGACACAAAATGTCAATGACAAGGACGCGCCGATGATCCCTATTACAGTGCCCATGTTGCAGACAATTTTTTATGACAATTTCAAGTACACAGAGTAGACAGAGCAAATAAGAGATGTGTATTGATGTAAATTCACGGGTGCAAGAAGAGTGTAGTTCGTGTCAAACCTTCCGACCACCCCCGAGCTATCTCACTCTCAATCTTGTGCACAGTTCTCAATCTCGATCGCACTCTCACTCTCACTCTCATTCGCAATCACAATCTCAAGGCGCCATCACAGTCGAATAGCCTCCTTCTGAGCATGGGGGCTTTCTTCACGAAAAGTGGCTATTTTCGCACTCAGCTCCAGTCTTTACCAGAGGCCCAAAATAGGCTCCAAAAGAGGTGTCCTGCACACAAATGCATAAGAACCGCTAAAACACATGCCACACACGCGAGTCAGCCAATTTAGAAACTTTTCACAATTCTTGACCATTTTCAACGAGCCGTAGCTCCCAAACGGTTCAGAATTTGCTTGGGGCCGTTTGATATGAATTCGTTCGTCTCGTCGCGCTTTTTACTAGTCGTATGATGTAGAAAATCCATATCTTGCTCAGTTTCGCCGAGAATTTCCCTATAAGTTGACAATTTCTACAAAAACAGCGTAAAACAACATTCTCTCACTTTTTTCTTAATTTATGGGCTGAAACGCACATAAAAATAAAGAAATCTGAAAAAACTCGAAGAAGCAATATTTTTCCTCGTATTGAGGACTACAATTCCTACATACAACTTTTCCAAATTTTGACCTTAGCACCCTCAAAACTGGCTCTCAAGAGGTGTCTCGGGTCAAAATTTGAAACTTCACGAAAACGATTAGAATAAAATTCTAAACTATGGAAAAACGCTGAAATGAGCAAACTTTTCTCCAAATAAAATATATACCAAAAACTTTGCAAAATAAGTCCTATTACACATTTGCCCTACCTACTTTCAATAAATGTCATGTCAAAGTCGCTTATTAATAAATGACTTAAGTGATTGTTCATTTGCTTATATGCTTAGGTGACTCAACTGTGCAAGTGAGGGTATGCAACTATGACCGGCCTCGAGATGCAGGTCTTGCTAGAGGCTCACAAGGGTGCCACACTAGGTCCTAAGCTAAGACTAACGCTAGACTATAACAGAAGCTTGTGCACGTAGTGCAAGTGAAGTACGCGCGTGACATTAACAAACTTGTCAGTATCATACGCAAATGTGTGTAAAGCATCAAGATGGTGTTAACATCCCCTCGTGTGAATCTGAAATAAGCACAACATTATCTGCATACAATATCCGTGTCCTACAAACTGTGCACCTTTGTCACCCTGCCTCTCTATGTAGTTTGAAGCCTCATCCACATACATGCCAAAAGGACAGGGGGATAGTGGGCAACCTTGTTTCACCCAGATGGTGGAGTGAATTATCTCTGCCATCCCCTAGGGGCGTACGCAATCATCCTGTAATCGTCATGTACAAGGTCATGATCTCCAATATGAGATCTACCGACACTCCTAGCTCCTACAATCTACGCATCAATCAGCCCCTCAGAACAAGCTTTGCAAAAATCCACAAAGCTACAATAAATCCACATTATCATGGTCTTTATTACCAGATATGCTTACATGCATGGATCATATCCTCCTCCTTTGTTCTACTTCCAATGTCATGTTAATGATAGTTGAGATGCGCGTATAATTGGGGTGCCCGTATGCTCCTTGGTCTTCTCTTTCTTGGCCACTTCAATCCACTTCTCAACCTCCTCTCTTGCCTCTTGCTTGAGGTTCTTCTTAAAAGCTTCCACCCATCCGTTCTTTTGCGCATCGAGATTCTTCTTAATGCTTCCTGCAATCTACTTGGTAATCTCTTCTTTAATGGCTTCCTTGTCGGTAAGTATCTCCCTCTCTTCTTTTGTCACAAGGGTAGGAATAGTGCCTCCCGGAAGAGAGATTCTCTCTTCGAGACTTTCTTTCTCCTCTTTCCATCTTCTCTCCCTCTCCTCATGTTCGAGGAGAAAAATTATTTCCGCTTCTCTCCATTCGTCTTCCATCTCCTTCCTCCATACTTCCATCTTGTGGGTGTGCATGTGGAAGATCTCCCATATGAGCTCTACTGACACTCCTAGCTCCTGTAGTCTACGCGTCAATCTGCCCCTCAAAACAATATCAAAAGCTTTACAAAATCCACATTATCATGGTGTTTATTACCAGATATGCTTACATGCATGGACCATATCCTCCTCCTTTGTTCTACTTCCAATGTCATGTTACTGATAGTTGAGTTGCACATATAGTTGGGGTGCCTGTATGCTCCTTCGTCTTCTCTTTCTTGGCCACTTCAATCCACTTCTCAGCCTCCTCTCTTGCCTCTTGCTTGAGGTTCTTCGTAAAAGCTTCCACCCATCCGTTCTTCTGCGCATCGAGCTTCTTCTCAATGCTTCTTGCAATCTACTTGGTAATCTCTTCTTCAATGGCTTCCTTGTCGGTAAGTATCTCCCTCTCTTCTTTTGTCACAAGGGTAGCAATAGTGCCTTCCAAAAGAGAGATTCTCTCTTCGAGACTTTCTTTCTCCTCTTTCCATCTTCTCTCCCTCTCCTCATGTTCGAGGAGAAAAATTATTTCCGCTTCTCTCCATTGTTCTTCCATCTCCTTCCTCCATACTTTCATCTTTGTGGGTGTGGGTGTGGAAAATGGGTAAAAGCTGATACAGAGGCTGAAACAAAATAAGTAGGATGTACAATCCTCAAAAGAGCTAGATCATAGGAGATCCATCATCGGTCGCTGGCGGATCTCATCAGTTTCTTCAATGGTCTATAGTCTAACCGGGCGTCGTGCAGGTCGGGCCAAAGTGATCCGAATCCTCTGATGCAGCCTCTGTCAATGCTGTATAGTCCTCCGTAGTCGTGGGCGTCTAAATCTTCCTAGCTCCGTCACTCAATCGATTAACGTGCCTCTGGTGTGAGGAGAATGTGAGCTCTGCTGTGGTAGCTGCACCTCTCGCTGCCCAATGTCCACTCTAAAGAAGTCTATGATCCGTCTCTGAGACTGGCTAGCCTCTCCTCTCATCAGGCTCTCTCTGTGTTTGCGCAGCTCGAGCAAAAACACACCCAGACATCTCTGATCCTCATATCCGATGACTCTAGAGAGTGTCCAAAGCCCTCTGTGAACAAGCAATGAAAGCAGCCTCGTATCTTATAGTAAACTGGGCAGTGGCATGTGTAGTACAACTCTGTCCCAGGCTCCATGTGACATAGGGGACATGTCCCGGCCTCTATTGGTACTCCGCTGTATCTACCAGTCTCGATCCGAAGCTCATGTGAAGATGTGCGTATCTGGCCAATAGCACATCGTATCCCATGAGATAAGTGGGTGTCTATGTGTCTGGGCCTCGTCACAAAACCATCCCTAGTATGCTGGAGAAGATGCTCTCTATAGAAATCCATCTTTGTGCCCAACTCCTGAGCCGGCTTATTCCAAGTCCTCCAAGTATCTAGCTGAATCATGTCTCGGCGGATGACCTTGGTGATCTCGGACTGCGTAAGAGTCAAAGAGGGTGCATCCAATGACTACTCGAAGGGGGCAATCTGCCCATGCTGAACCCATGTACCTGAAACCATGATGTCCCCTCCCTATACCAACATGATGTGTCTCCCTGCAAAGCTAACTATTGAGAGGACTCAAGTGCTAGGCAAGCATATCTGTCTCTGGGGAGGTCCCACAACGGTGTAAAAAGGAGACTGATCTGGTAAGCGACTCAACCACTAGTAGGGGGGCAGCTAGCTCTGCTTGAATAATGTCATGTGGTACTGAAGCCTTGGCTCTAATAAGCCGCGAGATCATAGAGACTAGAGGCTTCTCCATGTCTCCCATCCATCAATGCGACCCGACCTCCTGTGATGGTCCAATGAAGGCCCCCATATCTGAACTCCATAGAGCAATGTGGAAGCCACCATACTGTCAGAAAGCCAGAGCTTCGTCCCAAGCTCCTGAAACTCAACCTCTGAACACATCCTCTCCAATCCACCCAATGCTGCATGTGCTCTAGTTACTCTAGTGTCTGCTGCTCTCCTCAATGAAAATGCTGATCCACTAAAGACCCCAAGGTAGGTGTAAGTATTTGTATACTCCGTTGTTTCATGGCTGTATGTGAATGTGGGCGTTGATCTCTTGGTCCATTGTGGGGTGGTGTTATACACCATAACCTTGGTTTTACCAAGGTTGACAGACAGACCACTGTCGTGAGCAAACCTATGCAAAGCATCCAAGTGACGTTGCAACCCTCGAGAGAGTTGGAGAGAGAGAGAGAGAGAGAGAGAGAGAGAGAGAGAGAGAGAGAGAGAGAGAGAGAAATGAAATGTTATATTAACGTCTTCAAAAGGCCATAATGACCTATGAGACCCGAAAGTTACAAAGTGGTGGATCTGATACAAAGTCAGAGTAACAAAATAGCCTAATAACAGTACAAAACAAAGATATCTACTATGGGGGCCTAAGTTGGTCGATGTGAGCCAAGCATAAGACTAAGCAGGAAAATTTGGGTGGCTTGTTGGGATGGTTGAATCACAAGAGATCTAGCATCGGTCGTTGGCGAATCTCATCAATTTCCTCCATGGTTAGTAGTCTGACCGGGCGTCGTGCATGCCTGGCCAGCGTGCTCCGAATTTTCTGTCGTAGAACCCGTCGATGCTGTGTGGTTCTTCGCAATCGTGGGCGCCTGGATTTCCCTAGTTCAATCGCTCGGTCATTCAGTGTGCCTCTCGTGTGAGACGAGGGGGAGCTCTGTTGTGGGATTGGCTCTTGCGGCCGTCCCGTGCCTGCTTTGAAGAAGTCTGTGATTCGTCTTTGAGACTGGCTAGCCTCGCCATTCATCAGGCTATCTCTGTGTCTGCGCAGCTCGAGTAAGAACAAACCCAGACATCTCTGATCTTCGTATCCCATGACTCTTGAGAGTGGTCCAAAACCCTCTCTGAAGTTTGAACAGGCAGTGGAAGCGACCTCGTATCTCGTAGTAGACGGGGCAGCGGCATGTATAGTGTAGCTCTATCTCAGGTTCCGTGTTACACAAGGGGCATGTCCTGTCCTCTGCTAGTACTCCGCTGTACCTCCCAGTCTCAATCCGCAACTGGTGAGAAGATGTGCGTAACTGGCCAATAGCACATCGTATCCCATGAGACAAGTGGGTATCCATGTATCCGGGTCTCGCCACAAAACCATCTTCCGTAAGCTGGAGAAGGTGGTCTCTGTAGAAAGCCATCTTCGTGCCCAACTCCTGTGCTGGTTGTATCCATGTCCTCGTGGTGTCTAGCTGGGTTAGGTCTTGGCGGATGAGCTTGGTGATCTCTGACTGTGTAAGAGTGAGAGATGGTGCATCCGGTGAGTAACGAAATGGTGGCAGCCTGTCTATGCTAAACCCATGTGCCCGAAACCATGATGTCATCTCCCCATACCAGCATGTTGTATCTCCTTGTATGGCTAACTGTCGAGAGGATTCAAGTGCTATGCGAGCATATCTGTCTCTAGGAAGTTCCCATGTGCGGTTTATGAAGGAGACCGATCTGGTGAGCGCCTCCACCACAAGTGGGGGGGCCGCTAGCTCTGCTCGGATAATGGCACGTGGTACTGATGCCTTGGCTCTAATGAGCCGCGAGATCATAGAGACGAGAGGTTTCTCCATGTTCCCCCATCCGTCTGAGCGAACCGGCCTCCCGTGGTGATCCAGTGAACGTCCCCATATCTCTGTTCCATAGAGCAATGCTGAAGCCACCAAGGTGTCAAAGAGCCAGAGCTTCGTCCGGGGCTCCTGAAACTGAACCTGCGAACACATCCTCTCCAATCTACCCAATGTTGTGTGGGCTCTAGTAAGTCCGGTCTCTGCTGCTCTTCTGAGTGAGAATGTAGGTCCGCTAAAAACCACTCCAAGGTAAGTGTAAGCGTTTGTGTACTCCACAGTCTCCTGGCCGTATGTGAATGTAGGTGCTGACCTCCTGATCCACTGTGGGGTGGTGTTAAACACCATAACCTTGGTTTTACCCAGGTTGACAGACAAACCACTTTCGTTTGTAAACGTGTGCAAAGCATCCAATTGACGTTGCATTCCCTCTGGGGATTCGGAGATCAACACTATGTCATCAGCATATAACAAAAGTGGAATCCATGTCCCTGCCAACTGAGCACCTTTATCCCCATCGATGTCAATGTAGTCAGAAACCTCCTCCACATACATACCGAAAAGGGTACGAGAGAGCGGGCATCCCTGCTTCACCCCAATAGTGGAGTGAACCGGGGTAGAGAGTCCCTCCGGGGTGCATACATGCCCTACAACTGATCTGTACAATGCCATGATTCCCCAAATGAGTTCTGTGGGTACTCCTATTTCTTGTAATCTGTGCATCAGTCTAGCTCTGGGTACCGTGTCGAAAGCTTTGCGGAAGTCCACAAAGCTACAATAAATCCGTCTCCTTTGAGATCTGCCCTCCTCGATGATGGCCCTGAGTGTTAGGATATGGTCAAGAGTGGAGAAGCCTCTCCTGAATCCTGCCTGCCCAGTTGCACGTATTCCTTCCCTCTCTGCCCATCTACTCAGCTGTTGCTCAAGAATGGATGCATACAACCGTGCCAGTGTGTGCCCAATCATAATAGTGCGATAATTCCCAGGCTCCATGGGGTCTCCTGATTTGAAGATAGGTACGATCGTAGATAGGCTCCAAGTGTCCGGTAGGCCCTCACACATGGCCCGGTTAAACATAACTGCTAGGAGCTCTACTAGTAGGTCTTTGGCATGCATGAAATGCTCTGCGACTAGGCCATCATGATCATATGCTCTCCCAGTCTTCATCCTGTCAATAGCTTTCTTCACCATCTTAGCGGTGAAAAAGTCACATGCATGTGGGCATGGATCGAGGGGGTTGGGGAGGGGCAGCTGTCCAGTAACTTTGTACAAAGATGATGCGTACTGACCCCATGTCTCTGTGGAGGAAATAGCCGCGGGGGGGGGGAGGACTGCTTATGAAAGAGCCGCCACGCCTCACGCGAGTCCTGACTCAAGAAATAGCTGATATAGATCCTGCTCGAGTCGAGCCAAAAAAGCCCTCTTCTTTGGCCGCACCAAGCGTCGGAAGTCAATTTGTGACTGTCTGTGAGTGACGTCCCCCAACAGCACCTCCCTCTGGAGTCTGGCTCTAGTCTGGCGGCACTCCTCGTCATACCAGCTGTTCTGAGACATGCTCCCCGATCGGCGGCTCTGCTCACGTTGGGTGTGTGGGTAGGCTTCTGCTGCTGCCTCATGTAGTGTCTCTGTCAGTATAGTAGTTAGCTCCTCCAGAGGTCGCCTCGGGTCCTCAGTGCATAGGCGTCTGTAGATTCCGTCCATGTATACAGAATCCGTCTCCCGTGTGAATGTGTAGCGAGTAGGGGCAACTACTCGTGGCCTATGTGCTACACTGAACTGGAAGGAGATGGTCATTGACACCAGAGCATGATCCACTGCCACCCCGACTGATCTGGGCCCAACTGTGAGATCCTGGATACTGGAGATGAGATTCGGCTGTGCCATGACATAGTCCACTGTGCTGGCTCCATGTCTGTGTGGGAAGCATGTAAATCCTCCTGCTGCAGGAAATCTCTGTAGGCCGTTCAAGATGGCCAATCCATGTGCAGTGCCCATGTCTATCAGGTGTCGCCCATACTCAGTATATTCCATATCGTGTGATATTCTGGAAAGGCCCGTCTCTTCAACATCTAGTTCTCTTAGCATCTGTTCTGAAGTATCATAAATACTGCCTGGTGATGGGCAGTCCTAGCATTGAAGTCCCCTAGGATGATAATGTCACTGTCCCTAGAGAACTCCCATATGTCATCATCCAAAATAGAGAAAGGGGATTGTCCTCTGGGTGATGCATAAACTGATGTACTCGGGGGAAAGTAGCAAATAGCTACATAGAGGTATCTGCCTGTCTCCACTTTCAGTCTTACCCACATGTACCTAGCCTGCTCGTCCCTGCGGACTATATGTATCAGTGGCTGCAGACCATCTCTAAATACCACTGCCACTCCTCCCGAGCCCCGCCCTCTGTGCTCTGAGCGTGTCTCCTGTCTATAGGCTGTCTCCCACATGTATTCGCTGATGTGAGGCATGGATTGCCCAGGGGCCTGGTGTGTCTCAGAGTAAAAGATGATGTCTCTTCCAGTAAAGCTATCCTCAAAAGCCCCCACATCAAGACACATAGATCCATTGCAGTTCCAGGCAGCTACTTTGAGTGTGTTCCCATAAGTCTCACACCGTCATGTGGAGCGTCGCTCTAGTATGACCACTTTCCCGTCTCGGTAAAAAGCAATCTTGCCTTTTCCCCTTGCTGCTCTAATCTCCGGCATTACTTCCTGCATATGAGCAATCTGCGAGAGGGTGAGATCATCCCCGAGAAAGATGTCAGTTTCTTTGAGAGTTGGTCTTTTCTTCAGGAATGACTTCTTTGCTTCCACGGAGGGAAAACGGAGCATGAGTGCTCTTTCTTTTGAGGTTTCTCCACTGCTTCCATTTTTCTTTATGTTGCCCACTCTCCATGCCCTTGTGTGCGTCGACTCAGGAATCCCCATCAAGGTTGTGAGTTCTTTTACTTCTTCGTCCACATTGCCTTTGTCTTTAAGACCGCAAATTCTCACATGTAAAGCGCGCACCCTTCTCCTCTGCTCCTCCTCTAGTGTCTGATTGATGATGTTGCTGGGTGTGGACATGGGCGTTATCTCCTTGCCTTTTCCTTTCTTGGCCACCTTGATCCATTGCTCGGCTTCGTCCGCCTTCTGTTGAGTTTTGGTAAGAACATCCACCCAAGAAGTCGTCATTTCTTTGTGCTGCTCTTCTCCCTCTTTGATGGCCCGTACTTGTTCCTTGATCGTGTTGATTTCGTCGATTACTGAGGGTTGCAGTTCGCCCTCTTCTAGTATGTTTCTTGATCGTGCTTCGGCGAGATCTTTCTTGAGTGACGCGATCTCTTCCTCTTGGGCCGTCACTCGGTCTTCCAGCGTGCTTATCTTGCTCTCTTGGATCAGCACGGGTCCTTCGAGTATGTCTATTGTGCCCCAGAGATTGCGGTTCAACTTGGTAACAGTCTCCGTCATTTCCTCTTTGCATTTTTGAATGGCATCCTCCAGGGGGTCGGCTTTATCGTTCATCTTCCTCATGCTTGATCGCCGTCCGCAAGGGAGTTAGATGACGCGTGCACCCCCCCTAGCAGCGGGTGCGGCAACTGAGCGAGTGGGGGGGTCGTCCGCAACGGGGGTCACTAGGTGTGCGTGTGCACCCACATTAGCGACGGGCGCGGCGGGTGGTGGAGCGTGAGGCGGTAGGGGCCCGGGTTGGGGGGGGGGGGGGGGGGGGAGGGGGTTTAAGGTATGGTAGAGAGAATTGGGGAGGGGGCGGGGCGGGGCGGGGCTCAAGAGGGGGGGGGGCGGGCGGGTGGGGTAGAGTAGAGAGAGAGAGAGAGAGAGAGAGAGAGAGAGAGAGAGAGAGAGAGAGAGAGAGAGAGAGAGAGAGAGAGAGAGAGAGAGAGAGAGAGAGAGAGAGGGGCAAGACGATATACTTAAAAGGACTCAAAAAAGACTTAAAATGAAGACGCGATAGACTTAAAAAATGGGGGGTGTGGGGGGTTTAAAAAGTTAGTACGTGAAAAAAATTAAACAACGCGATAGGGAGAGAAAGAGACCCCGCGATAGACTCCGCACGATAGAGAGAGAGAGAGAGAGAGAGAGAGAGAGAGAGAGAGAGAGAGAGAGAGAGAGAGAGAGAGAGAGAGAGAGATTGTATTATCGTCCACGGAGGTCAGATATGACTCATGGGACCAGAAACAAACATTACAACGGTTGCGTCTTAAGCCGACGATGAAGATACATATCAGCTAAGGACTGAGGGTCCATAGGTAAGATGAGGGAAGACAAAAAGCCTAAGAGGAGCCAGATGTGGGAAGAGTGGGTTTGGGGTTTCGAAACTCCTGGATGATAGCTTTACCACCTCGGTAGATTGCCCATTTACCTTGTTTGCAAGCTTCATGTACCTTCTTGAGCTCTTCACTTTTGCGTTTGAGTTGTAGCAGAGTGAGTTCTTCTGCGATCCAAAGCTTGGTGTCTTTGAGAAGACGTGATTGTTGAAGAAGCTTGAGCTGACCTTCCCTGCTTTCGAATTTAAGGATGGCATGCCCATGTGGTAAAGGCTTGTCAGTGCCTCTCGAGGTGATAAAATTTGTTGCGTTGTAGTCGAGCTTGATCGGTTTGAGAGTTTCGTTGAGGAAGTTGATGCGCTCCGAGAAATCATTCTTGGTTGTTTCCCATGCTTGAGGTAGTCCACCAGCGGATCATGAGGGTATTTTCTTCTTGGAGTTGTTGCTCTCGAGGCTCTACTATCACACACGTCTTCACCTTCGCAAGTGTTTCCGGGTTTGTTTAGCTTTGTTAGCCTCAATCTGAAGTGCCAACTTCGACCTTGTGCAGAGCCGATAGGGCCAGTAGCGACAGGGGCTTGAAATTGAGGGGGTCGACAGGGTTGAGCTTCAGCAGGGCTAACAAGGCTGTGGAGAGCCAGCAACGACGGGGGCCGGAGCTTGAGGGAGTCGCCAGGGAAAAGCTTAACCTTAACGCCCCCCCTCAGGGCTGCCCCTCGCCCAGGGGGAGACTGTGGGAGAGGAAGGGAGGCTAGGGTTAGCGCTGCACAGAGAGAGAGAGAGAGAGAGAGAGAGAGAGAGAGAGAGAGAGAGAGAGAGAGAGAGAGAGAGAGAGAGAGAGATGAAATGAAATGTTATATTAACGTCTTCAAAAGGCCAAAGTGACCTATGAGACCAGAGAGTTACAATGCGGTGTATCTGATACAAAGTCAGATTAACAACATAAATTAAACTAGGATAACAAAATATAAATACTACGGGATCCTAAACTAAGCAGTACAATGTGAAGACAATATGGGAGGGGAGTAGAGATCCATCTTCATCTGCACTCTGGACGACGAAAGAGTATGGCTCGAATCCTTTGCTATAGCCTCCTTCGAAACTGTGTAGCTCCTCTTCTCCATCGGGGTCGTCTAGATCTCCCTAGCTCCAATGCTCGGTCTATGAGAATTCCAGTAGTGCGGGTAGACCTCTCCACAGTTGGCTGTTCCTCTGTCTGTTCTTCTGGGGTGTACAATATCTAGTGTAAAAAAATATGTGATCTGTCTCTGGGGTTGTCTCTCTTTAGCTCTCCTCATTAAAGTTTCTCTATGCCTGTGTAACTCAAGTAGATATAGCCCAAGACATCTTTGATCCTGATAACTCATGACCCTAGATAGAGGCCCAAAACCTTCTCTGAATAGATAATGAAAACGGCCTCGTATCTCATAGTACACTGTGCAATGACATATGTAATGTCCCGGTCTCTGGTTCTAGATGGCATAAGCGGCATATCCTGCTATCTGCTGGTGTCCCTCCGAATCTGCCAGTCTCAATCTCGAGCTGATGTGAGGACGTGCGTATTTGGCCAATGGCACAACGCAAACCATGAGAAAGATGCGTGTCCATATAGCAGGTCAAATCACAAACCCATCCCCCGTGAGGTGGAGAAGATGCTCTCTATAGAAAGCCATCTTTGTGCCCAACTCCTGTAACGGCTCTATCCATGTCCTCCTCCTCATCTTTGTGCCCAACTCCTGTAACGGCTCTATCCTACAACTCGGGGCTGTGGGCTGTGCGCTAAGCCTATTGTATTGCCTGCGCAGCGTTTACAGTGCTGCTCACGCTGAGAGAGAGAGAGAGAGAGAGAGAGAGAGAGAGAGAGAGAGAGAGAGAGAGAGAGAGAGAGAGAGAGAGAGAGAGAGAGAGAGAGAGAGAGATTTGATTTGATTTGATTTGGTATTAACGTCCGCGGGGGGCCAGAAATGACCCATGGGACCTCAAAGTGATACATAGTCTCCCCTCACGGGGTGTATGGTGTGGTGTGTGTTATTCTCTTTTTGTGTTCCTATGAGTGTCTTTTGATGCTCAAGTATGCGGGTGAGGTATGTTCCAAGAGTTGTAGGGGAGGGGTCTGTCTTGGATAATAGGTCCGCAAAGGTAGAGCAACCGCTTAGAAGTGGTTGAAAATTAGCTAGGATGTGAGCGTATTCTGGGCATTTCAATGTCACATGTGCTTCATCTTCGGGAGCTTGCATTGTACATGATGTGCATATCCGTTTAGAAGCATCAATTTTCAGCCAGCCCTCTGTTTCTATTTTGAGCATATGTGACCTTGTGCGCATCAAAGAGATGGCTCTTCGTGCCATGTGGGGCATGGGTGTTCGTATGTGGGCCTGGGCTTCCATTGGGTTTGTGCTATAGCCTTCCCAATACTTTGTGTTGACATGCTTGCAATAGTATTCAAATTTCGAGCGGTGTTGCGTTGCCTTCCACTTGGTGTGGAGGCTATTTAGTAATGCAATTTCAAAATTCAGCATGTGTTCTCCCTCCTTGCCCTCCTCAATAAGCATGTCCACATATGTCTCTACATTCCATTTAGCGAACCATTTCTTAATGTCCTGTATGAGGCTCCATGACAGAAATTTGCTTTTTTTTTTTGTCTTTTGCGGCGCACATCCCGTTTCCCATGCAATGCATGGGATTCAAGTAGTAGGCATTGCTTTGACCTTCATGATATACGTGTACATTTGTTGCAATGCTTTCATTTCTAGTGGTCTCTTGCCTATCTCCAAGAGTAGCACGGAGTATGGTGTCGTCTTTTTGACCCCATGTGTCGACATAGAAACTTTTTCTGAATTTTTTCAATTTCATTCCATGTGTGGGCTGAAATGCTTGCTCCCCAGATTTCCACTCCGTAGAGGATGGCTTGCACTACGCATGTCTCAAAAATGGTCGCTTTTATCTCCCATCTTTTTATGCTCCTTTGTGTGCACATGTTTTCAAATTGATAGTACTTGGCATGGCCGATGTCAATTCTATTATGTGCGCATTGTCCCCAAGCATAGTTGCACGGGATGTCAATCCCCAAGTACTTGAAACTGTCGACTTTCTCAATTTGTTTCCCTTGATACATGAGGGGGGCATGGATATCCATCTTACGAGTCTTTACAATCATGAACTTTGTTTTGTCTACATTGATTGATAGACCCACATTTTCACAAAAAGCATGTAACGCATCGACCAATTTCTGTAGAGCTGTAATGTCATGGGCGAAAAGAGCCACATCGTCTGCATAGATGAGCATGAGAAGTGTAAGCATCCCGATGGCTGGTTCATCCCCTTCTAGTTGAGGGAGGAAGCTTTCTATTTGATCAATGCACAATCCAAAAAGAGTAGGGGAGAGAGGGCATCCTTGTTTGACCCCCATGTTGCTCGAGAAAGCTTTGGACAGCCCTTCGTTGACATATGACTCTGTCATAGAGACGTGCGGTAGAGACGTGCTACCGCACTCCTGAGATGCATCGGTACTTTTACATATACCCATTCTCGGGACCGTGTCAAAGGCTTTAGTGAAATCTACAAAGCAACATTATAATGTTTTTCCCTTTAGCCGACTCTCTTCCATTAATACCCTGAGTGAAACAAGGTGATCAATGGTGCTATGTTTTGGTCCAAAACCTGCTTGTTCTTTTGCTCGTTTTCCATTTGTCTCTGCCTATGTGCTTATGCTTTGTTCTAAGATGCTTCCCAAAAGCTTTGCCATGCAAGATCCTTCCATAATGGTAGGGTAGTTGGTAGGCTGATTTACATCCCCTTTTTTGTAAAGTGCTTTGATCCAGTTCTTTTGCCAATCCTCGGGTAGCCCTTGAACAATGGCTTGGTTTAGCATTCTATGGATCCATTCTCTGGCTCTCATATCTGACCATTTAAGCATTTCTGAGTTCAAGTGTAGTATGTCCGGAGCTTTCCCTTTTGCAAGTTTCTGTATGCCTTTTTTAACCGTTTCGGAATCAAAGTGGTCTTGGGCATGGAGATAGGTTTGCATGTGTGGCATTTCTTCCGCATTATTATGCACATATAGTTGTTCCACATACATGTACATGTCATCTGAGCTTATGTCCCCC
Source organism: Adiantum capillus-veneris (assembly GCF_014529385.1). Classification (NCBI taxonomy): domain Eukaryota; kingdom Viridiplantae; phylum Streptophyta; class Polypodiopsida; order Polypodiales; family Pteridaceae; genus Adiantum; species Adiantum capillus-veneris. The sequence goes on from NC_140951.1 coordinate 3,376,146, forward strand.
ATAATGTCATGTCTCCGTCCTTTTATTTTCAGCCATTCCTTTTTGGGATATTTCTTGAAGTTGGCTATGGCTTGTGTCTCCGTGCCTAGCTCATAGTTTCTTCTTTTCCGCCTCTTGAGATTTGTGTAGTCTTTTGATAGAGTTTCCCATTCTGTGTTCGTCGTTGACAGTGCCCGCAATTGTTTTTTGACATACTTGCACTCTTCATCAAACCATGGGTTATGCGGTAGCCCTTTAACATGATTTCCTCGCCGATGCGTTTTTCCCATTGTTTGTTCCACCGGGTCACATAGAGCTTGTTTGAAAATTGGCCATGTTTGTTCAATGTGTGATGGCATGGGTACATGAGCAAGTGCATTGTCTAGATGTTCTGCATACATTCTTTTCTTGTCCACTTGCATATTGTATGTCCATGATCGGGCATGGGGCTGTTTTTGTGCTTTTTGAGTGGGAACTTGTAGCCATACATGGATTGGGGTGTGGTCCGAATTGGGTGACCTCTTCCCAATTGTAAAATTACTTACAATATGGGATGCCTCATAGGCAATCAATACATAATCAATAACACTTATGTCTTTGTTGGCCGTGTAGCATGTGCATTCTCCCGATTTTTCAAACTTACTTGTTCCATTGACGGCGATTAGTTGTAAGGATGTCATCATACTGAGCAATGCAATACCTTGCGGGTTTGTAATGAGATCCTTCGAACATCTCTCCCATGTGGGATCTAGTATCTCATTATGTTCAAGCATTGGAGGTGTCATGAGATCCACCATTTGCATTTGCGCATGTGCTATGCGAGCATTCATGTCCCCAATAAGCATAATCATCCCTTCTTGCGCATAGGCATGGATATCGGCATACAGATCCTCGAAAGGGTAATTCTTCTCTGCATTGAAGGCACCATAGAATGGTGACTCTCTATGGGGGATGTAGCACCCGGCAATGAACATAGGTTTAGGTTTTGTGTCAAACTTGATCCATATGTACCGGTTATGAGCATCTGTCTTGCAAATTGTGATCATTTTTCTGAGTTCCTCTCGGTATATCACTGCGACTCCTCCTTGTCCCCTCATTTTTGTACATGGTATCCGTAGGGAGTGTGTGACATATCCTTCAATGTGTGGTATTCTACATGCGTCGTGTTCCCATGTTTCCAATAAAAAGAGAATATCGGCTTGTGGTAGGACTTCCGTTAATCCTTCTCCTTTATGCCACGGGAAGCCTCTGGAATTCCAACTTGTCACGTGTAGTTCCGTGAACCCATGGGTCTCGCATTGTTATTTTGTTTCCTCTTTTGCTTCCCCTTTCGTGTCCGCTTGGGCTGTTTTTTTGTTCATGCGAGCTTCGTATGCTTCACCTCTGGTCTTTTGTTGGTTCGGCGTTCTATCTTCACTGATGTATAGTGCGCTATCCTTTAAGTAGACGCGGGCGTTTTCGAGGATAATAGCCCTCTTGCGGGCATCCAGAAGTGTGCATACGATTGCCCGATTTGCTTCTGGTTTCTTCTTGCCTAATCGATGTGCACCATATACCACCACATCATGCATTCCGAAGTTAGCGGAGATCATTTCCGTGATGTCGGTGTTCAAGGTAATGACCTTCTCGTTGTCGGATTCGGGGATGCCCCGTATCACGATGTTCATTTTTCTTTTCTCTTGTTCGGTGTATTCTTAGTCATCCTCATTAGCATACATGTCTCTGTTCATTGAGGAAGTCTGAGGCATTGGTGTGTTTGTCAATGCATCTTTCCAAGAGCCCACATTTTCAGATACATTCATTTGCGCAATCTTTTCATCATGTGTGGCTAGCGTGTCTTGCATTGTAGCTGTGTGCTTATCAAGAGCACCCTGGAGCTCCTGCATCTTCTCCTCTTGGTGACGGACTCGTAGGTCTTGCATTTGGAGCCTGTGTTCCAATTCTTGGTTTTTTAGAGCTAGGTCTTTGATTTCATCGCTTTGCTTCATGATGGTGGTGTGCATCGAGGAGATGAGCCCCCATATGTCTCGTAATGAGCATGGTGGCGTATTCCCTTCCATGATGTCCGGTTTCGGGGGGGTTGTTTGCGGTATTGGTTTGGGTCCCATGGTGCGTGTAGGTGAGGACCTGACAGAGAGGCCGCTTCTGGAAATTCGCAGGTTCACGGTGTCATTCATGTGGCCATGGTGTGCTGGTAGCCAATGCAGAGAGAGAGAGAGAGAGAGAGAGAGAGAGAGAGAGAGAGAGAGAGAGAGAGAGAGAAGCAGCACTAAAAAGGGAAGGGGGGGGGGGGGGGGGGGGATAGGCGATAGAGTTACAATGCCGAAAATGTAAAAGTAAAGAGTTCAGGCGATAGAGTTAAAATGTAAAAAATGTAAAAGGTAGAGTTTAGATGAGTGGGGCAGCGTGATAGAGAGAGGGGGGGGGGGGGGGGGGGCGCGCGCAGGGCAGGGGTGCGGGTGCGGGTGCAGGTGCGCAGGGGCAGGGGGTGCGAGGCGACAGAGCGGCGCTGAGGGAGGCTGCGTGTAACAACGCGCGAGGGCAGTAGGGCGCGCAGGCAGCCGGGAGGGAGTCGATGTTGCAGAGAGCCGCCATCACTTCACGCTGCACACACACACACACACACACACACACACACACACACACAGAGAGAGAGAGAGAGAGAGAGAGAGAGAGAGAGAGAGAGAGAGAGAGAGAGAGAGAGAGAGAGAGAGAGAGAGAGAGAGAGAGAGAGAGAGAGAGAGAGAGAGAGAGAGAGAGAGATTGATTTGCGACTTGCAAGGAGGGGGGTGGGACAGAGAGAGAGGGGTGTCGTGATTAAAACCATGATCCACACATAGAAAATATAAGGCATTTTCAACCCACCAACTGACACATGCTGAAGTAAGCTTTCATCCCCTTTGTTGGCAGGCAAAATCGACTGCAATGATATGATTTGCCAATATATTGGTAGAGGTAAGAACCTTTGTTTTAGCATGCGTACATCCACACACCCCCCACACACACAAACACGCTCGATTCATTTACTCTCTAAGCATTGCTAGATTCATGTTCCCAAAGTAGCATGGAGAAAGCAGCAATATCCACTACATGAGCAAACATGAGAGAGAGAGAGAGAGAGAGAGAGAGAGAGAGAGAGAGAGAGAGAGAGAGAGAGAGAGAGAGAGAGAGAGAGAGAGAGAGAGAGAGAGATGAAATGTAATATTAACGTCTTCAAACGGCCAAAATGACCTATGAGACCAAAGGTTACGTGTGGTGAATCTAATACCAGGTCTGGGTACAAAAAGTACAAAGAACTAAAAAGAAAATAGTGGGTAGGGGTGGGATGAAAGATGATACAAAGGGGAATACAAAGGGTCAGCTGATACAATGGAGCTCTCTGACAGCCCAGGCATCATACATACATACATCAGTATCCAAAAGGCTACAGAGATTCAATGTCCTCCAAGGTAGGCACTCTATCGGGACGGCTCCTATGTTGCGCCAATATGGTATGGATCCTCTGTCGCAATCTGTGTCAATGTCGAGAGGGCCCCCTCATCCGTGGGGGATGGGACCGCCCCAACTCTATCGCCCAATCAAGGAGTATGCCTCTAGTACCTCTGGTGTTGTTATGTTGTTGGGGCTGCTCGGACTCCTCTGTTTGTGACTGAAAGAAATCTGTAATCTTCCGCTGTTGCTAGATCTCTCTCATTGTGCCCCTCTTCAAGAGGTCTCTGTGTTTGCGAATCTCCAGTAGGTATAAACTGAGGCATCTTTGATCTTGGTATTTCATGACTCTAGAAAGTGGCCCAAAACCCTCTCTGAATAGACAGTGAAAGCGGCCTCGTATCTCATAGTATACTAGGCAGTGACATATGTAATGTAGCTCTATCTCTGGCTCTATCAGGCACACCTGACAAATCCTAGACTCAACGGGTACTCCTCTAAATCTGCATGTCTCGATCTCTAGCTGATGTGAGGATGTGCGTATCTGACCAATAGCACATCGTATCCCGTGGGATAACTGAGTGTCCATGTATCCTGGTCTAATCCCAAAACCATCCTTCGTGAGTTGGTGAAGATGCTCTCTATAGAAAGTCATCTTCGGTACCTAGCTCATGTGTAGGTTGTATCCATGTCCTCTTCGTATCCAACTGAATCAAGTCCTGTCTGATAAGCCTGGTAATCTCTCTGCCAGAGAGAGAGAGAGAGAGAGAGAGAGAGAGAGAGAGAGAGAGAGAGAGAAATGAAATGAAATGATATATTAAGGTCTTCAAAAGGCCAAAATGACCTTCAGATACAAAGTGGAGAGTCTAATACAATGTCTGAAGTACAAGTACAAAAAGTACTGAGAGTAAAAATGAAAACTGAAAATGAAGTGTGAAATGTGAAAATGTAGAATAGGCCCTCAATGACACTCTGGGTGTCGTACTAGAATGCCTCTGATCCTCTGCTGGAGTCTCCGTCGATGGAGTGTGCTCCTGTGTCTCGGTTGTGGTCGTCTCATTCTCCCAAGCTCAGTCGCGCTGTCAATGAGGGTGCCTCTAGTATGAATGTGGGTACAACCCTGTGCTGGTGGTTGGTCTCCTGGCTCCCTCGATCAAAAGAAGTCTGTGGTCTGTCTCTGTGACTGTCGTACTCCATGTCTCCTCAGCAGACTATCTCTATGTCGGTGTAGCTCAAGTAGATATAACCCAAGGCATCTCTGATCCTGATACCTCATGACTCTATCTAGGGGTCCAAAACCCTCCCTGAATAAGCAATGGAAGCGCCCTCGTATCTCATAATACAAAGTGCAGTGGCATATGTGCTGTAGCTCTGTCTCTGGCTCTCTATCCCATAGTTGGCATATCCTAGACTCCGGTGATATCCCTCTGAATCTACCTGTCTCAATCTCCAGCTGGTGTGAGGATGTGCGAATCTGACCAATAGCACATCGCAGACCATGAGACAAATGAGTGTCCATGTAGCTCGGACGAATCACAAACCCATCTCCTAAAAGTTGGAGAAGATGCTCTTTGTAGAAATCCATCTTCGTGTCCAACTCCTGCATCGGCTCTACCCATGTCCTCCTGGTGTCCAACTGTATAAGATCCTGACGAATGAGTCTAGTGATCTCCGTCCGTGTGACTGGTAGGGAGGGTGCATCCAGGGAATACTGAAAAGGAGGCAATCTATCCATGCTGAAACCATGCCTCTGAAACCATGAGGTCATCTGCGCATACCAACATGATGCGTCTCCTTGCATCGCTAACTGTCTAGAGGACTCAAGAGCCAATCTAGTATATCTGTCTCTATGTGTATCCCATAGACTGTGCATAAAGGACACTGATCTGATAAGAGCCTCAATCTCTATAGGAGGGGCGGCTACCTCCGATCGAATAATCGCATATGGTACGGAGGCCTTGGCTCTAATCATCCGGGATATCATAAATACCAAGGGTCTCTCCATGCTCCTCCAACTGTCATGATTCACAGATGGTCCCCAAACCTGGACCCCATAAAGCATAGCTGAAGCAACCAAAGTATCAAAGAGCCATAGCTTTGTTCGTGGTTCTTGAAACTGAACCTGCGAACACATCCTCTCTAGCCCTCTCAATGCTGCATAGGCTCTGGACAGTCTGGTCTCTGCTGCTCTCCTCAGAGTACACCTCGGTCCCGTGAATACCACCCCCAGATATGTATATTCATCTGTGTACTCCACAATCTCCTGATCATATACGAGTGTAGGTGCCGATCTCTTGACCCACTGTGGTGTGGTGTTAAACACCATAACCTTGGTTTTACCAAGGTTCACATACAATCCACTATCCTCTGCAAAGTTGTGCAATGCATCCAACTGTTTCTGCATGCCCTCTCGTGTCTCTGATATCAACACAAATATCAGAGATTGGCGACCACAAATGGCCGAGTATGGGACCAAACAAATACATCCTTTGTTACAATCCACTTCGAGTATCATGCCATGAAGGCGAACAAAAAAGAGAAATAAAAAAACACTTTACCTCAAAACTGTTATGATTCATAAGAGATTACAATCACAAAATGAGATCAATTTTATGATCATATATATTGCCATGTCTTCTTAGTTGGATTGGTAGCGCTGTGGATTATTAAACTCCCCAATGATTGCTTTTTTGCTTCAGTATACTGGCCGCTTGCCATTTCTTCTTCCCTCTCAAACCTTAGCTAATTCACTTGACCTCTTCTTTAGCTGGAATGGAGTAAGGCCACAAAAGGAGCAACATGTGACAACGGTTCTTTTAAAATGTCTGTATCTGAGATATAACCTCGCAAATTCTCTATTGAGCCCTCATCTTGTGTGTTCTTGTGCCAACCATTTGGTACACCCCCAATCTTAACATATCTTCTTAAGTGCCGAAATAAGTTCCACTCTCCATGTTTGTGTTTTGAAATTCCTCTTGTTCATTTTGCACAGTCTCCACACATAGTAATTCTTGCATCTTTCAATAGTGTCTCCTCGTATTGATGCTAACTCTTGGTGTTGCTTCTTCATTTCATGTACCAAATAGTCTCCCATTGGGTTTGTCTCTGAGTACGGATGAGGCAAGAGAGCCATTACAAAGGTTTTTTATGTGCTGCTCATGGCTACCACCAGATAGGAGTGTTGGGGAGGTTCCTTATCACTTGAGACCGCTCATTACAGGGCCCCCTTTGCCCTTTGGGAGGGTAAACAAAGCCTCTTGTGTAGAACAAGAGCCCCAAGCACCGCAGGAACTAGGCACAGAGGTTACTGCCGACGCTGCTCCAGCTGTCCAATGTCCCTAAAAGATTGTTGTAGGACGGATCCAAGTGCTGCGCAGAGTGGGAGGAGTGAATCTATCTCGGATAGATTGCTTCTACGCTAGTGACCACATCTGTGACTTAGTTTGCATGTTGGCTGGGACATCTTTTTCGAACCATGCACCAGTGATCCTCACAGTGACAGATAGACAGAGGAGGGGGAGCATGATGCTACGCATCCCTGAGAGGATCTTGTTGCACTCAAAGCTCAGAGAGCGAGAGGTGGCTCTTGGGACAGAGGACTTGGACACGGAGGACTCTCTTGCTGAGAGAGTGGCCTCTAGACTTGCTCAGCTTAGTCATTTCTTTCTCCAAGAGTCTACGGCCCGCCTAGCTGCAACGAGGGAGGAGGAGCAGTGTCTCTGTCGGGGCATTGCTTCCTTGCAGAGGATGCAGGAGCAACACCCAAACAATCCTTGGTTGGAGGAGCAGTTGCAGCAGGCTCGCCAGGAGCTTGCCAACATAGACAACAGGCGTCACGAGTTTGCTTTCCATCGATAGGCATCTCAGTGGACCCAGGTGGGTGAGAGAGTGACTGGGTCGTTCTTTGAGGTAGTGGGACCCCGTCATGCGCACACTAATGTCAGCCAATTGAGGAGAGTTGACAGGTCAATTGCTTCAGAACCAGAGGATATGCATGCAGTTGCTACTGACTTCTACCATACAGGTTTGGGAACAGATGCCTTGTCTTGTGACTGAGGAGATGCGTTAGACTTGAGTTGTCTCTCCAGCTAGAGGAGCTCCATATGGCCCTCAGAGCACTTCCCCGTGGTAGTTGTCCCGTGGAGGATGGTTTGACTCCCAGTTTTTTCTTGAAGTACTGGGACTTGTTGGGCACAGACCTTTGCAGCGCTTATCAGTACATCTTGAACACAAGAGGGATGCATGACAGCATGAGTGGGGGCTTAATCTACCTCATTCCCAAGGAAGGAGGCTCTTTTATTGCGATTTGGCAGTGGCCGCCCATCACCATCCTCAACTCAGCCTACAAAATTCTAGCCAAGGCTCTGAGCTTGAGGATGCAGCCACTTCTAGACAGCGTTATACATGGGACCCAGGTAGGTTTTGTGAAGGAGCGCAGTATCCTTGGCAACATCTTCACTTTTTGGGAGGCGTCGGACCTCGCTTGCCTCCGAGACCAGGATCTGGTGATACTTCTTAACGATTTTGAGAAGGCCTACGAAAGAGTTGACGGGTACTCTACGAAGGATGGGCTTCTCTGATGCTTGGATCAGAGGTGTGTCAGCTTTCTACAGACGTGCACACAGTCTGGTGCTTTTGGCAGGTGGTAGAGGAGACCGTTTCATGCTCACACGCTCTGTCAGACAGGGCTTCTCTCTAGCCCCCTTCCTCTTTCTATTCTATGCTAAGGCGATGAGCAGATTCTTGGTTTCACAGCAGGTTGGTTTACGGGGCGATGAGCTACTGGATGCTGAGTTTGCAGACGACTCAGCTTTGTACTTGGAGAGCCAGGACGCCGACCTTCACAGGTGTGAGCAGGCTCTAGAGACATTTTGTTGTGTATCAGGCGCACTGATCAACCGGAGGAAGACAGTGGTTTTTTGGGTAGACAGTGCTCCTCCGCCTGATTTGCTACCAGGTGAGGGTTTTAAATGGATTCCCCCAGGGACTGTAGTTCGCTACTTGCGCTGTCAGGTTCTCTTGGACTTGTCCCCTAAGCAACAGATTGCTCCCCTCCTCCTGTCCATCACGAGGAAGTTGCTACATTGGAGTTCGGCACGACTCTCTTTGGCAGGCAGAGTTGTAGTGGCCAACCAGGTGTTGTTGGCTACTATGTGGTGCATTACATCTTGTTTGATCTTTTCGAGCTCCTGCATCAGCCAGGTAGAGATCTTGATCAGGAATTTCCTTTGGTCAGGGTGCGACACTCAGATAGCCCGGGCCAAAGTAGCATGGCAGGTCATCACTCTACCTTGTTCTCGAGGGGGTTTGGGGATCAAGGACCCAGCACAGCCGAGAAGAGCCCTTTTTGGAAAGTTTGTTGTCAGAGGACTGCTTCCAGGGGAGGAGCCCTGGAAGGATTCTTTGCTTCAGCGGCTTCGAGCTCAAGTGCCTCAGGCAGAAGGCCCTTGGAGACCTTCCATTAGATAGATCTTTATAGAGATGCGCACAGTTGGTCTGAGCAGGAGACTGGAGGATCGTTTTGCAGTGAGCCTGCTTCGCTCTTGGAAGCAGCTGCGCAGAGGCTTGGAGCAACACCAGCCCACCTGCACGGAGGAGCGCTTGAGACAACCCCTTGTTTGGAACCCCATGGTCAGCACTCAGAGAGGCCATTTGGTTGGTAGTAGCCCTCATGTTTCTTGGGGTCCCATGGCAGAGGCTCCAGCAAGCACTCTAGGTGACTAGCTTCAGTTCTCAGGTTTGCCAGAGGAGTTACAGAGCATCTAGCTGCAGGGCATGAGGGGAGTGCAGAGCACGTGTCAGGACATCAGAGAGGCAGTACCCACTGAGTGGCTCGCACCTCTAGAGGCAGCAGCTCCTAGATGGATGGGGGCCTTCACGTGACTAAAGGTCCTCATCACAGTTCGAGCTTGTTAAGAGACTCAACGCTCCATGTTCTTCGAGATACAAGGCAAGGGTCCACTCCACAGAGTCTCAGTAGGGGCTCCGCGTGATGTTTTCAGAGGATCCGAGTAGTCGGCATCTGTAGGAGGACTTGTGTCATCGATCGTGACCCAGCAGCTCTTGAGACAGGTTATTGGAGGCTTTGGGCTTGGAAGAGCTGTCCACTGGCATGAGTGCAGTGGGATCTTGGAGAGTGGTTTTGGAGGGATCCTTTCTCCTCAGACGACCATCTACGGGTCCCTTTCTTTCAGTACATTGTTTGATTGGGACGTCACATAGTGGCAGCATGGGGAGATGCTCGTCCTGTTGCAGTACCTCATTGGCAGGAGGAGGGTCTCAGAAATGAGTTCTTGTCAGCTTTTTGGGCGAGGTTGTGGGACGCCAGACAACCGCGGCGAGTCACGTTGTTCCAATGGCTAGTTACACATAGATCTACAGCAGTGGGGAGCTGGCTAATACCTAGTGGCCTTTTGGTAGCATGCGCAGCTTGTGACCATCCTTTAGAGAGTCAACGTCACTGTGTGTGGGACTGCCCTATGGCACAGCAGGTTTGACTTCAGGTCCTTCGGCTGATGCAAGCTCTTTCCACAGCACGGCAGTACACTTGGGGGACAGCTGCTTGGTCCACTCTCACGGGCGCTGCATTACAGTTTGAGCTATCTTCCACCAGCAGGATGATAGTGATACAAGGGGGTCGACCTACACTCCAGCCTGCTACAGAGCTTACTCCACAGGAGTGGTGCAGTGAGAGAAAGGTGTGTTGGGAGCTAGTTTGTGGCCTGACCCTTGGGTTTATTTGGCGGGCTTGCTGCTTCCGCATCTTCGAGGCTCGCCTTGTGCCACGAGTGAAGACTATTCGAGATTTTTGATTGGAGTTGATCCATACTCTCAGGGGATAGTTCGAGAGACTCCAGGGCAGCTCTGACTGCATGCAGGAGTGCAGAGAGGAGTTTCTTCGACTCTTGCGCCCTAGGCCTTTCTTCACCATGGCCTGGGGTGAGCTCAAATGGCACTACCATCCACCTTCGTGGTTTTTTCCTCCTCCCATGTCTTGATTTAGCCCTCATTGTCCATAATACATATGTTGTTTTTTCATTGGGAGAGTTTACCCTTATGGTTGATATAGCCCTCTCTAGAGGTAGTTGTAGCCCTAAAGGCAGTTTTATTAACTAATAGAAGGATCTTTTCTCGAAAAAAAATAAAAAAATTGGCCCTTGAGTCCTCCAAACACTTTGCTTTCTAGGGGGCACATCATGTTGGTATGCACAGATGTCATCATGGTTCGAGATACATGGCTTCAGCATGGACAACTTGCCTCCCTTCCAATACTCCCTTGATGCACCATCGCTATCTCATATACGGGTGGAGATTACTAAACTCATTTGCCAGACCTGACCGAGTTAGACACTAGGAGGACATGCATAGAGCTGACACAGGAGTTGGGCACGAAGATGGATTTCTATAGCGAGATGTTCTCAAACTCATAGGGGATTTATTTGTGATTCCACCCAGCTATATGGACACACATCTATCTCATTGGTTATGGTGTGCCATTGGTCACATACTCTCCCTGGATACCTCCAGGTTCAAATGCAGCTGACCAAAATGTCGCAATTCGCCCACGCAAAAGCTAGCCATGTCGTCTAATGCGGCTCTCACAAAGATGATGCTCCTACAGCATAAGAATATCAATCTCTCCACCCACAAGGCATCGTTGAAGCTCTTGATAATCGACCCCCCTGGCGCTGAAACTGGAGCCCACCTAATCCGTGCACATTCCATGAGACAATCCTCATGGGGAACAAGAGAACTCATGCTGCAGCAGCAACTAACCACACTATCTTTGAGGCTGGCTTGGATGAGAAGTAATTCGCATCCGAGCGTCCCCGAGATAGGCATGACTGCAAAGACTGTCTAGCCCAGACCCAAGAAGAGCGTGTCGTGCGAAGGGCAACATCCTCTGTCCAAGAATCCTCATGTATGTATACATAGCATGATGGGATCTGCGTGTCAGCAAAGAAGTGTAGCACAATGTGTCTATATCTTGCCGAGCCTGGAGGTGTCACTGAGAACTTGGCCAGAGGCCACAAGGTCTGTACCACCCAGGTCTCTTGTGTAGTGAGAGAACTCGAGGGCCAGTGCCTGCAACCACTCCATCACTCACTCCAGTGTCCACTCAGCTTGATACCTGTTACATAAGGGAAAAGAGAAGCCAACCACTCATTCCAGGGCCTTTATCCCTCTAGCTGCAAGGAGAAGTATATGAACTTTGAAACAAGCTGTCTCAAAGTCTGGTGAAGGGTCGCCAAGACACCGCGTGAAGTAGTAGGCAAAGAAATCCCACCTCCAACGAATGTCGAAGCACGTCAGTCCACGAGGACTGTTACAGAGTGAGACGTCTACACCAAAAGGGGGTACGCAAGAAGGGTTGTCCCTCTCTCGCCAAGCGACTTGTGGAAAAAGTGCTTCCAAGAGATCTCCTAGCAGTTGAGGAAGGTCCTACCCCATGGGTCGGCTGCGGGGTAGGAACGTGAGGAGATGGGGAAGCAGGGGACTAGTGGGAGATGGACGAGTGGGGGGGCGGGGAGCAAGGTGGAGAGGGGGAAGGAGGCGGAGGGGGAGGGTCGGAGGAAAACTCGAGGGGAGGAGGGGTTGTCGAAGGTGAGACTGAGGTAGAGAGTGAAGCTAGGACCTCGTCCTGCTACAGACGGTTGAAACAGTTCCCTGTGGGAACCAACTACTGCTGCCCTGAAGCCTGGCAACCACTCGGAGGGCCAAGCTGTCGACGTGGACCACGAACCTGCTGCCAGCCCTCCTCTACCTGAACTCCAAGCTTAGAGAGTGAGTCTACCTGAGTACCCTATGACTTCGGGGTTTCGTGCGTTTCGGGGTTTCAAGGTTTCTGAAACGTTTCATTTTCCAAGCTCAAAGAAAGCGAAACACAGGTTTCGTTTTATATGTATGTTCGTATAATTATAAATTTAATATACATACAAATTCATCTGTAAAGACATGAAATACCAAAATCTAGATGTGAGACTTGAGTCACGAGTGAACAAGGTAAGTCGGCAGCCAGCTGCAACAAGCTGGAGGTACAGACAAAGGGGCCATGCTGACGTGTAAGGTTCAGAGAGAAATGAAATAAGATGAAATGTTATATTAACATCTTCAAAAGGCCAAAGTGACCTATGAGACCAGAAAGTTACAATGCGGTGTATCTGCTACATAGTCAGATTAACAAAATAAATTAAACTAGGATAAGAAAATATAAATACTGCGGAATACTAAACTAAGCTGATAGGTGTGAAAGGTGAAAGGCGTGAAATGTGTGAACTAAGCAGTACAATGTGTAGACAATATGGGAGGGAAGTAGAGATCCATCTTCATCTGCACTCTGGACGACGAAAAAGTATGGCTCGAATCCTTTGCTGTAGCCTCCTTCCAAACTGTGGAGCTCCTCTTCTCCATCGCGGTCGTCTAGATCTCCCTAGCTCCAATGCTCGGTCTATGAGAATGCCAGTAGTGCGGGCAGACCTCTCCACTGTTGGCTGCTCCTCTGTCTATTCTTCTAGATGTACAATATCTAGTGTAAAGAAACATGTGATCTGTCTCTGGGGTTGTCTCTCTTCAGCTCTCCTCAGTAAAGTTTCTCTATGCCTGTGTAACTCAAGTAGATATAGCCCAAGACATCTTTGATCCTCATGACTCATGACCCCAGATAGATGCCCAAAACCTTCTCTAAATAGACAATGAAAACGGCCTCCTATCTCATAGTACACTGTGCAATGACATATGTAATGTACCTCTGTCTCTCGCTCTAGATGGCATAAGCGGCATATCCTGCTATCTGCTGGTGTCCCTCTGAATCTGCTAGTCTCAATCTCGAGTTGATGTGTGTGTGAGAGAGAGAGAGAGAGACGTTATTCGATGTGCGTGAGGTCAAAAAATCTATCAATTTTTTGAGCAGCCTTTGTGCATAGCTTAAAAAATCCCCGAACGGGTGGTTTGAGGTTAACTAGTCAAAAGGGGGCAAAAAAGAAAAAATCAACTTGTTTCGCTCAAACGTTTCGGCTGTTTTGCCGTTTCAGAGGGCTGAAACGGCGGAGGGGTTTCTCGGAGCCAGCGAACGGAACAAGGAGGGATGGAAGCGATCGGGAGGAGGCAGCGCGAGGGGGGAGGAAGCGAGGGAGAGGCACGAATGGGGGGGTGGGGGGGGCGGGGGGGGGCTGGAACGAGCGGGGTGGAGGACGGGAGAGCGAGGGGAAGGGTTGGGCGAGGGGGCAGCGTGAAAGCTGGAGCGAGGCGGGGGGGGGGGCACAGCAGCAACAAGCAATCTCGCTCCAAGGTGTTTTTATTGAAGGGCCAATTTGGCATATCTGTCTCTGGTAGTATCCCACAAGCTGTGTATAAAAGAGAGATCTTGTAAGCGCCACTATCTCCATAGGGCACGCTACTAACTCCGCTCTAATGATCTTGTGTGGCACGGAGATCTTGGCTCTCATCAGCCGAGAGATCATAGATACCAAGGGCGTCTCCATACCTCTCCACCCATTCTGACCCACAAAGGGTCCCCAAACCTAAGCCCCGTAGAGCATAGCTGAAGCTACCAGGGTATCAAAGAGCAAGAGCTTTGTTCCGGGTTCCTGGAACTAAACCTGTGAACACATCCTCTCCAATCCTCCCAAGGCGGCATACGCTCTGGTCGGTTTAGTCTCTGCTGCTCTCTTCAAAGAAAAACCTTGGGCCAGTGAAGTCTACCTGCATGGATCTATGTACTCCAGAGTCTCTTGACCATAAGGTGGGTATCCAGAGCTTAAGAGGTACATATACAAAAAATAAGAGTGTATCTCACAAAATAGATACAAAATGATGGATGCGCGTATGGGAATCCGGAGATGGCTCGCATCGATCGTTGCATGATATTGTCGATGTCCTCCATGGTGAGTCTACACAGGGTGTCTCCCATCTTTCACCAAGATAGATATGATCCTTTGCTAAAACCTCCTCCGTCGATGGGAGCATCCCCTCATCCTTGGCCTCCTATATCTCCTCGGCTCTGCTGCTCGATCACTCCGTATACCTTTGCTAGAGGTGTCTTGTATCCTTCCTTTGAGAGAAATGAAATGTTATATTAACGTCTTCAAAAGGCCAGGATGACCTATGAGACCAAACTGATACAAAAGTGGTGAATCTGTTACAATTTCAGGGTACCTTAGTACTAAAGTACTAAGTGTGAAAATAAATGTGAAAAATAAATACAAAGTATTAAATAAACTTCTTAGGAGCATTCTGGGTGTCTGGCTAGAATGCTTCTAATCCTTTGTTGTAGTCTCCTCCGGTGAAGAGTGCTTCTGCATCTCGGTCGTGGTCGTCTCGATTTCCTAAGCTCAATCGCCCTGTCAATGAGGGTGCCTTTGGTATGAATGTGGGTACTCCTTTGTGCTCGCTGTTGGCCTCTTGCTTCTCCTTCCATTCCTGCTTCTCTCGATCCGAAGAAATCTGTGATCTGCCTCTGAGGCTGTAGTGCTCTTTGTCTTCTCATTAGATTATCCCTGTGCCGATGTAGTTCCAGTAGGTACAGGCCTAAGCATCTTTGATCCTGGTATTGCATGACTCTATCTAGAGGTCCAAAGCCTTCTTTAGATAGGCAATCGAAACGCCCACGTATCTCATAGTATACGGTGCAATGGCATATGTAGTGTAATTTTGTCTCCGGCTCCATTCCGCATAACTTGCAAATTCTGCTGTCAGGTAGGATTCCCCTAAATCTGCCAAATTCAATTTCCAGCTCGTGTGAGGATGTACGAATTTGACCAATAGCACATCTCAAACCATGAGACAGGTGGGTATCCATGTAGCTCGGGCGAATCACAAAACCATCTTCAGATAGCTGTAGGAAGTTTTCTTTGTAGTCGGCCATCTTCGTGCCCAATTCTTGTGTAGGGTCTACCCATGTCCTCTTAGTGTCCAGCTGTATAAGATCCTGGCGGATGATTTTATTAATCTCCGTTCGTGTGATTGCCAGTGATGGAGCCTCAAGAGAGTATTGGAAGGGGGGTAATCTTTCCATACTGAACCTGTGTCTCTGAAACCACGAGGACAATTGCGCATACTAGCATGATGTATCTCCTTTCATTGCTAATTGTCGAGAGGATTCGAGGGCCAATCTAGTCTATCGGCAATTATTTGTATCCCACAAACCATGTATAAAGGACACTCATCTGGTAAGAGCTTCAATTTCTATCGGAGGGGCAGCTAGTTCCGCTCGGGTAATCGCGTGTGGTACGGAGGCCTGAAAGAGAGAGAGAGAGAGAGAGAGAGAGAGAGAGAGAGAGAGAGAGAGAGAGAGAGATGAAATGAAATGTTATATTAACGTCTTCAAAAGGCCAAAGTGACCTATGAGACCAGAAAGTTACAATGCGGTGTATCTGATACAAAGTCAGATAAACAAAATAAATTAAACTAGGATAACAAAATATAAATACTGCGGAATCCTAAACTAAGCTGATAGGTGTGATAGGTGAAAGGCGTGAAATGTGTAAACTAAGCAGTACAATGTGTAGACAATATGGGAGGGAAGTAGAGATCCATCTGCATAGAGATCCATCTTCATCTGCACTCTGGACGACGAAAAAGTACGGCTCGAATCCTTTGTTGTAGACTCCTTCGAAACTGTGGAGCTCCTCTTCTCCATCGGGGTCGTCTAGATCTCCCTAGCTCCAATGCTCCGTCTATGAGAATGCCAGTAGTGCGGGCAGACCTCTTCACTGTTGGCTACTCCTCTCTCTATTCTTCTGGATGTACAATATCTGGTGTAAAGAAATCTGTGATCTGTCTCTGGGGTTGTCTCTCTTCAGCTCTCCTCAGTAAAGTTTCTCTATGCCTGTGTAACTCAAGTAGATATAGCCCAAGACATCTTTGATCCTCATGACTCATGACCCCAGATAGAGGCCCAAAACCTTCTCTAAATAGACAATGAAAATGGCCTCGTATCTCATACTACACTGTGCAATGACATATGTAATGTACCTATGTCTCTCGCTCTAGATGGCATAAGCGGCATATCCTGCTATCTGCCGGTGTCCCTCTGAATCTGCTAGTCTCAATCTCGAGTTGATGTGTGTGAGAGAGAGAGAGAGAGAGACGTTATTTGATGTGCGTGAGGTCAAAAAATCTATCAATTTTTTGAGCAGCCATTGTGCATAGCTTAAAAAATCCCCGAACGAGTGGTTTGAGGTTAACTAGTCAAAAGGGGGCAAAAAAGAAAAAATCAACTCTTTCGATCAAACGTTTCGGCCGTTTCGCCGTTTCAGAGGGCTGAAACGGCGGAGGGGTTTCTCGGAGCCAGCGAATGGAACAAGGAGGGATGGAAGCGAGCGGGAGGAGGCTGTGCGAGGGGGGAGGAAGCAAGGGAGCAGCACAAACGGGGGAGAGAGGGGGGGGGGGGAGACAGCAGCAACAAGCAATCTCGCTCCAAGGTGTTTTTATTGAAGGGCCAATTTGGCATATCTGAAACCGGCCTGTTCAATCCAAAAAGGGCGGTAGACTTTACTTCAAACCTTGATTTAGCTTTCACCCATTATTAGTCGTCTATTATACCTACGCTATAGTGACACAAGAGAGGGGAATGGGATACAGATGCTAGAATGCACCTGTATGAGAAACCGACACCAGATTGGCCCCTAATTTAGGCGCCCCTTTCGGTATTTCTTTATTGTTTAAAAGAGGGAATATACGCTGTGGTTCTTTCCAAGCTGCCCTGCACAACCTTGACTGAATTTTGACTGTTCTGGCTTGATTTCGGCAGCATAACTGTACTAGAACCCTTCACAATCAGTATTCCCACGCATTGGCCGACTTTCCCGACGCATACGGGCACTTTGCAAAACCTGACGAAAATCTGCAGCACGCTGAATTCTCTGTTTTCAGCCCTGAAAATGCGCCAGATCGCCTGTACAGCAGTCCCCTTGCGTCCCCGAACCTCCTAGGGGTATTAGGGTCCGTTTAGGGCCAAAACCCTAAACCTGCAAAAATACACAACAGGCTGTAATTTACTGTTTCGGGCTCCGTTTCACATGCCGGTCGCATCCTTAGTAAGTCCTCGAGCTCCCGCACCTGTAGGGCTACTTGCCCTTTGAATCGGACGAGATTTCTGGTGTGAAACCTCTCCGAATTCACCTGTACCTGCGGGGGGATTAGCCGCTAGCTAATCCACTACCTGTGCAAGAGGCTCTTGCCTCGGCAATCGCGCATGAACCCACACACAACTGTACATTGGTCAAATGAAGAGCCCACTAGTGGGGCATAACATACTGCCAAAGGGGAGAGAGAGGGCACTGCGTAGCGTGCAGGGCATCACTCCTGGCACCGCACTGTGCATAAGAGGGAAAGCAAGCACTCCATAGCTCTTAACCTGTGACAAATCTGAAAATGAGGCTCTCCCCCTCCTAAATTCAGCGCCAACTCTTGTTGCATGAGGCAAGTGCACCAGAAGGTGCCACTTGGCACATTTACAAGCATTTTCCCGTATTGGGGTTGCCGCCTAAAAATCTCCCAACCGGCTGCCCAGTTGTAAGTCCTCGAGCTCCCGCACCTGTAGGGCTACTTGCCCTTTGAATCGGACGAGATTTCTTGCGTGAAACCTCTCCGAATTCACCTGTACTTGCGGGGGGATTAGCCGCTAGCTAATCCAGTACCTGTGCAAGAGGCTCTTGCCTCGGCAATCGCGCATGAACCCACACACAACTGTACATTGGTCAAATGAAGAGCCCACTAGTGGGGCATAACATACTGCCAAAGGGGAGAGAGAGGGCAGTGCGTAGCGTGCAGGGCATCACTCCTGGCACCGCACTGTGCATAAGAGAGAAAGAGCGCACTCCATAGCTCTTAACCTGTGACAAATCTGAAAATGAGGCTCTCCCCCTCCTAAATTCAGCGCCAACTCTTGTTGCATGAGGCAAGTGCACCAGAATGTGCCACTTGGCACATTTACAAGCAATTTCCCGTTTCGGGGTTGCCGCCTAAAAATCTCCCAACCGGCTGCCCAGTTGACTTCACGGCAGAGTAAGAAAATGTTCCCTTTGTCATTCCGGAGGTTATGACGTCAACACATTTTCAGGTCCCAAAATAGCAGTTCCCTAAATTTTAGGAGATGCTGCCATTGTATCTTTCTAGGTCATCCGACCCTCTTTGTACACTGCGGCCACATCCAGAACTGAAATGTAGCCTCTGTAGCAAAGGATTCCACTTTGGCTAGTCAATGACCCCACTTTGGCTAACCATAGTCTTTGTCCAACCTTAGTGCTCTCTTGCCCTCAGGCCTGGACTCCCTCTGGACAGTTCCACACTAGCTATGCAATGCAGGGCAGTTAGATTTCCCGAGGGGTGTTTCCAAAAAGTGAAAGTAAATAGATAATAAGAAAGAAATCAACAAAAAGGATAGATAGTAGTCACACGCTGGTGACATATCTGTCTCTGGTAGTATCCCACAAGCTGTGTATAAAAGAGAGATCTTGTAAGCGCCACTATCTCCATCGGGCACGCTGCTAACTCCGCACTAATGATCTTGTGTGGAATGGAGATCTTCGCTCTCAGCCGAGAGATCATAGATACCAAGGGCGTCTCCATACCTCTCCACCCATTCTGACCCACAAAGGGTCCCCAAACCTAAGCCCCGTAGAGCATAGCTGAAGCTACCAGGGTATCAAAGAGCAAGAGCTTTGTTCCGGGTTCCTGGAACTAAACCTGTGAACACATCCTCTCCAATCCTCCCAAGGAGGCATACGCTCTGGTCGGTCTAGTCTCTGCTGCTCTCTTCAAAGAAAAACCTTGGGCCAGTGAAGTCTACCTGCATGGATCTATGTACTCCAGAGTCTCTTGACCATAAGGTGGGTATCCAGAGCTTAAGAGGTACATATACAAAAAATAAGAGTGTATCTCACAAAATAGATACAAAATGATGGATGCGCGTATGGGAATCCGGAGATGGCTCGCATCGATCGTTGCATGATATTGTTGATGTCCTCCATGGTGAGTCTACACAGGGTGTCTCCCATCTTTCGCCAAGATAAATATGATCCTTTGCTAAAACCTCCTCCGTCGATGGGAGCATCCCCTCATCCTTGGCCTCCTATATCTTCCCGGCTCTACTGCTCGATCACTCCGTATACCTTTGCTAGAGGTGTGTCTTGTATCCTTCCTTTGAGAGAGAGAGAGAGAGAGAGAGAGAGAAATGAAATGAAATGTTATATTAACGTCTTCAAAAGGCCAAAGTTACCTATTAGACCAGAAAGTTACAATGCGGTGTATCTGATACAAAGTCAGATTAACAAAATAAATTAAATTAGGATAACAAAATATAAATACTGCGGAATCCTAAACTAAGCTGATAGATGTGATAGGTGAAAGGCGTGAAATGTGTGACATATGTAATGTACCTGTCTCTCGCTCTAGATGGCATAAGCGGCATATCCTGCTATCTGCTCATGTCCCTCTGAATCTGCCAGTCTCAATCTCGAGCTGATGTGAGGACGTGCGTATTTGGCCAATGGCACAACGCAAACCATGAGAAAGATGTGTGTGCATATAGCTAGGTAAAATCACAAACCCATCCCCCGTGAGGTAGAGAAGATGCTCTCTATAGAAAGCCATCTTTGTGCCCAACTCTTATATCGGCTCTATCCATGTCCTCCTTGTGTCCAGTTGGCTCAGATCCTGACGAATGAGTCTATTAATCTCTACCCGCGCCAAAGACCTCAAGGGTGCCTGTAGAGAGTATTGAAAGGGAGGCAATCTGTCCATGGTGAAACCATGTGTCTGAAACCATAATGCCATCTGTGCATACCAGCATGATGCATCCCCATTAAGAGCTAATTGTCTAGAGGACTCTAGAGCCACCCTGGCATATCTCTCTTTGGTAGTATCCCACAGACTGTGTACAAAGGATACTAATCTGGTAAACGCCTCAATCTCCATGGGGGGGCAACTTATTCCGCTCAAATGATATCATGCGGTACGGAAGCCTTGGCTCTAATCAGCCAAGAGATCATAGATACCAGGGGCTTCTCCATACGCCTCCAACCATCCTGGCCTACAGAAGGTCCCCAAACCTGCACCCCATATAACATAGTAGAGGCAACCAAAGTATCAAAGAGCCATAACTTTGTCGTAGGTTCCTGGAACTGAACCTGCAAACACATCCTCTCCATTCCTCCCAGAGCCGCACCAACTCTAGTTAGTCTAGTCTCTGCTGCTCTTCCCAAAGAATATCTTGGCCCAGTAAAGACTACCCCCAGGTAAGTGTATGGAGAGAGAGAGATTACCGTCCACGGAGGTTAGTTTGACCCATGGGACCAGATACAAAAGCAATATAGTGTTCTTTGCCAAGTGGAGGCAATGAGATACATATCAGTTGGGGACTGAGGGTCCGTAGGCAGAGTAAAGAAAAGAAAACAAAACCTAATGGGAGCCAAGTGTGATGGGGAGCTGCTCTAGAAGTTCCAAACTCCTTATTGATGGCTTTGCCTCCACGTTAGATTGCCCATTTACCCTGCTACTTGCGGGCTTCATGCATCTTCTTGAGTTCACTTTTTTAACGTTGAGAGAGAGAGAGAGAGAGAGAGAGAGAGAGAGAGAGAGAGAGAGAGAGAACTTGAATACATACACCAGTGCAACTTTAGTGAAAAGATTGACTGTCATCTACTTCACATAGCCATTTCAGCATGGTCAAATGCTTAAAATTCTATGTTGTATCATTGCTCAAGTGCTCAGGTTTACCTCATCATTACCTCATAAAACCTTGAGTGATTGGATTCTCTCAATACAGGGACAATTCACATACAGCACCACATTTAATTCAGGACTTCAAGCCACTGCTAGGAGGTGGTTAACGTGCACAAGCTACAATATATGGCATTGTGTAAAGACGGGAGTTCATTGCGGCACAAGAAAGTCCCAACCATGGTTCCTTACCTGACATTTTCTGGAGTAAGCATCTTGATGGTAGTCATGATTGAATCTGCATTAAAAATGCAAGGGAGTGAAGATCCCGCTATCCAATCTTCTGCTGGATAATCCTAAATGAAAACATACTAAGTGAGCGACATCAATTTACATCTTATAGTTGACCCAAAATTGCACACAGAGTCGTCCTTAAAAGCGGGAGCTCGTTCTAGTAAACAAACATCACAGTAGGAAACACAGAGTCTTGACATTATACATGCCAATTATAGTTTTCAGGTACAAAAAGTACAGCATGGTACCTAAATTACGGAGAAAATAAACACCTTGAGACTTCTCTGGGTACGACATGATCTTTTGAAACTGAATAAGTTTTTTCAACATCACACATGCTTATAAACGTTAACTACCCTAAGCACCAGAAGAGAAGAATAATTAGGTAGAGGTATGCAAAAAAAAGGTACAGCAAGCGAAAGCATTCGGCCTGAGTTTCAAATTCAAAAAAGAAAGGAGAGGTTCCTTTGGACTAGCCTAGAGCTAGTAGAAAAAAGACAACCTGAAAGAAAAGAAAACAAGAGAAGGATCCTATTTTTTTTCTCTTGAAGTCGTTCTATGCCAGAAAGAAAGAACAAAAAACAAGCATGTTTTAGAGGTCATCATATATTACTGGCCTGCAAGACAGATCCATGTGTGTGAAGCCTCTGCACATCATGAAAATAAAAAAAGTGAAGTCCTCCACGAGGTTAGTGGGGTGGAAATAACCAAAGGTAATCACTCGTGATATCAAAAAGGAAGGGGATGATGAGGCAGTCTATTGCTATAAAACTATATCCCGGTGTATATACGACATGCTTGGTGCGCTGATAATGCGCTCCATCCAGTGATAATAGGGGGTGTAGTATCTCATAAATCTCTGATCCAGTGGTAATTACTAGGAGGGTGCCTTGAGTATCGTAAATCCTCTAGTGCCCTCTCTCCTGGGATACAATGTTGCATTCTCTTAAGTGTCTCTCTGATTTCTGTGTGGTGCCCTATATCCAAAAACTTATGGCTATATACATACAAAGAGACAGCAGGAAGGAGAAATGAAATGAAATGAAATGTTAATATAACGTCTTCAAAAAGCCAAAGTGACCTATGAGACCAGAAAGTTACAATGTGGTGGAAAGTTACAATGTGGTGGCTCTGATACAAAGTCAGAGTAACAAGATGACAAAATGAAAAAATGAAATACTATGGAATCCTAAACTGCTAGGTGTGAACTAAGCACCTAAACAGCTAGCTGGGATAGCTAGATCACAGGAGATCCAACATCGGTCGCTGGCAAATCTCATCAATCTCCTCCATGGTCAGTAGTCTGACCGGGCGTCATGCCCGTCGAGCCAAAGTGATCCGAATCCTCTGATGCAGCCTCCGTCGATGCTGTGTAGTCCACAGTCGTGAGCGTCTGGATCTCACCAGCTCAATCGCTCGCTCGATCAGTGTGCCTCTGGTGTGAGGCGACGAGCTCTGCTGTGGTAGTAACTCCTCCGAGTGTCCAGTGGCAGCTCTAAAGAAGCCTGTGATCTGTCTCTGAGACTGGCTAGCCTCTCCTCTCATCAGGCTCTCTCTGTGTCTGCGCAGCTCGAGCAAAAAAAACCCAAGGCATCTCTGATCCTCGTACCGCATGACTCTAGAGAATGGTCCAAAGCCCTCTCTGAACAAGCAGTGGAAGCGGCCTCGTATCTCGTAGTAGACGGGGCAATGGCATGTGTAGTGCAACTCTGTCTCAGGCTCGATGTCACACACGGGGCATGTCCTGGCCTCTGCTGGTACTCCGCTGTATCTCCCAGCCTCGATCCGCAGCTGGTGTGAGGATGTGCGTATCTGGCCAATAGCACATCGTATCCCATGAGACAAGTGGGTGTCCATGTATCTGGGCCTGTCACAAAACCATCCTCCGTAACCTGGGGGAGATGCTCTCTGTAGAAAGCCATCTTCGTGCCCAGCTCCTGTGCTGGCTGTATCCATATCCTCTTGGTGTCTAGCTGAGTCAAGTCCTGGCGAATGAGCCTGGTGATCTCGGATTGTGTAAGAGTCAGAGAGGGAGGCAATCTGTCTATGTTGAACCCATGCGCCTGAAACCATGATGTCATCTCCCCATACCAGCATGTTGTATCTCCCTGCATGGCTAACTGTCGAGAGGACTCAAGTGCAAGGCGTGCATATTTGTCTCTGGGAAGTTCCCACATGCGGTGTATGAAGGAGACAGATCTGGTGAGCACCTCAACCACTAGTGGGGGGGCAGCTAGCTCTGCTCATACAATAGCACGTGGTACTGAAGCCTTCGCTCTAATGAGCCGTGAGATCATAGAGACTAGAGGCTTCTCCATGTCCCCCCATCCATCACTGCAGCCTGTCCTCCCTTGATGATCTAGTGAAGGTCCCCAAATCTCAGCTCCATAAAGCAATGCAGAAGCCACCATGGTGTCAAAGAGCTAGAGCTTCGTCCGAGGCTCCTGAAACTGAACCTGTGAACACATCCTTTCCAATCTACCCAATGCTGCAGGGGCTCTGGTCAATCTAGTCTCTGCTGCCCACCTCAATGAAAATGCTAGCCCACTAAAAACCACTCCAAGGTAAGTATAAGCATCTGTATACTCCACTTTCTCCTGGCCGTATGTGAATGCTGGCGCTGACCTCCTGATCCAATGTGGGGTGGTATTAAAATATCATGACCTTGGTTTTACCAAGGTTGACGGACAAACCACTTTCCTAGGCCAACCTATGCAAAGCGTCCAAGTGACGTTGCATCCCCTCCGGAGAGTCGGAGATCAACACAATATCATCAGCATATAGCAATAGCCGAATCCATGTCCCTGCCAGTTGTGCACCTCTATCACCATCTCTCTCAATGTAGTCAGAAACCTCATCCACATACATACCAAATAGAGTAGGAGAGAGCAGGCAGCCTTGCTTCACCCCAATAGTGGAGTAAACCGGTGTGGATAGACCCTCTAGGGTGCGTACATGCCCTACTATTGACCTGTATAATGCCATGACCCCCCAAATGAGCTTTGTGGGTACTCCCATCTGCTGTATTCTGCGCATCAATCTAACTCTGGGCACTGTGTTAAATGCTTTGCGGAAATCCACAAAGCTACAATAGATCCGTCTCCCACGCGATCTGCCCTCCTCAATGATGGCTCTGAGTGTCAAGATATGGTCAAGAGTAGAAAAACCCCTCCTCAAACCTGCCTGCCCGGCTGCGTGTATCCCCTCCCTCTCTGCCCATCTACTCATCTGTTGCTCAAGAATAGATGCGTGCAACCGTGCCAATGTGTGTCCAATCATGATAGCGCGATAATTCCCAGGCTCCACAGGCTCTCCCGACTTGAAGATAGGTACAATAGTAGATAGGCTCCAAGTATCAGGCAAGCCCTCACACATGGCACGGTTAAACATAACTGCTAGAAGCTCTGCTAGTAGATCTCTGGCATGTGTGAAATGCTCAACCACTAAGCCATCATGATCATATGCTCTCCCAGTCCTCATCCTGTCAATGGCCTTCCTCACCATCTCAATGGTGAAAAAAGAACATGTGTGTGGGCATGGATCGGGGGGGTTCGGGAAGGGGGGGCTGCTCAGGAACTGTGTACAGAGATGCTGCATACTGGCCCTAGGCCTCTCTAGAAGTGATGGCGGGGGGGGGGGAGGAGAGCTCATGAAAGAGCCGCCATGCCTCACGTGAGTCCTGACTCAAGAATAGCTGGTATAGATCCTACTCTAGGAGAGCCAAAAATGCCCTCTTCTTCCGCCGTACTAGGCCTCGGATGTCAATATGTGACTGTCTGCGAGTGATGTCCCCCAAAAGCACCTCCCACTGAAGTCTAGCTCTAGTGTCCCGCCATTCCTCATCATACCAACTGTTCTGGGCCATGCTCCCCGAACGGCGTCTCTGCTCAGGCTGGGTATGTGGGTATGCCTTTGCTGCTGCATCATGTAGTGTTTGTGTCTGTATAGTAGTAAGCTCCTCCAGAGGTCACCCTGGCTCCTCTGTGCACAGGCGTCTATAGATCCCATCTATGTATACAAAGTCCGTCTCCCGCGTGAGGTGTAGCGAGTAGGGGCTGCTGCCCGTAGCCTGTGTGCTACACTAAACTGAAAAGAGATGGTCAACGACACAAGACCATGGTCCACTGCCACACCAACAGGTCTGGGTCCAACCGTGAGATCCTGGATACTAGAGATGAGGCTCGGTTGTGCCATGACATAATCCACTGTGCTAGCTCCATGTCTGTGTGGAAAGCATGTAAAACCCCTCGCAGCGGGAAATCTCTGTAGGCCATTCAAGATGGCCAATCCATGTGCAGTCCCCATGTCTATCAAGTGTCGTCCATACTCGATGTGTTCTCCATCTTGTGATAGTCTGGATAGGTCCGTCTCTGCAACATCCAACTCTCTCAGCATCTCCTCTGAAGTATCATAAAATATTGTCTGATGATGGGCAGTCCTAGCATTGAAATCCCCTAGAATGATGATGTAACCATCTCTAGAAAACTCCCATATGTCATCATCCAAAATAGAGAAGGGGGACTGTCCTCTAGGTGGTGCATAAACTGACGTACTCGGGGGAAAGTAGCAAATAGCAATGTTAAGATATCTGCCTGTCTCTGCTCTCAATCTCACTATCCACTAATGTGAGGCATAGATTTCCCCGGGGCCTGATGTGTCTTATTCTAGTTAGCAACTTTGAGTGTGGTCCCATAGGTCTCGCACCGTCATGTGGAGCGCCGCTCTACAATCACCACCCAGCCATCTCTGTAGAAGGCCGTCTTTCCCCTTCTCCCTTGCCGCTTGAATCTCTGGCATTACCTCCCTCATATGCGCAAGCTGTGTGAGAGTGAGGTCATCTCCAAGGAATATGCCCGATTTCTTTAGTGTAGGGCACTTCTTCAAGAAGTGCTTTGCCTCCATGGATGGGAAACGGGGTATTAAAGCTCTCCCTTTTGAAGTCTCCCCATTGCCTTGTGTCTTCTTCCCTACCCTCCATGCCTTTGTATGAGTAGCCTCACTACCCATCATGCGGAGAAGCTCTTAGACTTCCCCTTCCACATCATCTCGGTCTTTTAGACCGGTTACTCTTATATGCAAGGCTCTAGTTTTCCTTCGCTGCTCTTCTTCTAGAGTCATGTTGATGATTGTAGGAGTGGGGACAGATGTGGTTTCTTTCCCTTTCCCTTTCTTAGCGACTTCTATCCATTTCTCGGCCTCATCCGCCTTCTTTTGCGTCTTCGTGATCACATCCATCCACGAAGACATCTTTACCACCTTCTGTTTCTCCTCCTCTATGATCATCCGTACCTGCTCCTTGATGACCTTGATCTCCTCTATCACTGAGGGCTGGAATTCCCCTTCTTCCAGTCCACTGCTTACTCTATCCGCAAGCTCTCGCTTGAGGGCTGTGACCTCTTCTCTAAGTGCTTGTGAATCCGCCTTAAGTGCTCGTAGCTCTGCGTGCAAGTCCTCTTTCTCCTTCTTCCATTGCGCGCCTTCGTTGAGGAACATTTGAAGAAGGTTGGCCTTCTCTTTCCACCATCCCTCCGTCTCTGCTTTCCATTCTTTCATCTCCCTTTCCATTTGTGTTATCCGCTTGTTTGTAAGCACAAAGTTTGCCTTCGTATGGAGCTTACATACTGGCGAAACGATCATGGCCTCCACTAGCGAAGCGATCATGGCCTCCATTGGCGATGCGGGTATAGCTCGACGCTCTGGCTCGGCTAAGTCAGGCGGAGAAAACAAAGCACCACAACCCAATGCGGGTATCCAACACACTCGACGCCCTGGCTCAGCTGAGTCCAGGCGGAGAATCCAAAACACCACAACCCGAATGTCGGTATCCTCACATCCACAGCCCACTGCGGCGCTTGACCAGTACCGCCAAAGTCACGGAGGCTCAGCCCCTTTGCACTATGCTGCTATCACCTGCACCTGTTAATAAAACTGAAAAACACATGGCCCCCACAATGGGTAGGCTCGTGGCCTGCACAATCAAGAAACGCCCTCTGAGGCTTACTGCGTATAGCTGACCTGTCGCCCCCATTGGATTAGCAACGAGGCCCTGCATAAAAACCCAACTCGGGCGCCAATGACAATAGATAAACGGCCCCTGACGTCTCCTCTGTCCTGCTGTAAGTATCAAGACCCGTAGCCCCCTGGTAGGGTAGCAACATGCGGCACCTCCCCCATCTGAGAGCGCAATGAACAGCCCCACTGTGCGCGTTGTTTCTGGTGTAACAGTAAAGCGCACGGCTTCCTACTGAGGGGTAGCTCGTGGCCTACGTAGCTCACAGCTATGGCTGGTTGGACAGCCCCCACGGGCGACCTGCAATGCACAGCGCGCGCACCCGAGAGAGAGAGAGAGAGAGAGAGAGAGAGAGAGAGAGAGAGAGAGAGAGAGAGAGAGAGAGAATGAAATGAAATGAAATGTTATATTAACGTCTTCAAAAGCCCAAAATGACCTATGAGACCAAACTGTTACAAAATGGTGAATCTAATACCATGTCTGGGTACAAAAGAATTAGGTACTACTACTAGAATCCATCCTCATCTGCACTCTGGATATCGAGAGAGCATGGCTCGAATCCTCTGCCGTAGTCTCAGTTGATGTTGTGTAGCCCCTCTCCTCAATCATGGCCGTCTAGATCTCCGTAGCTCTAGTGTCGGTCGATGAGAGTGGCGGTAGTGGTCGAATGAGTGTGGGCCGAGCTCTGCAATGATGACTGCTCCTCTGGCTGTCCCATATCTCGTGAAAAGACATCTGTAATCTCTCTCTAGGACTGTCTCTCTCTATCTCTCCCCAGTGAAGTGTCTCTATATCTGTGTAACTCAAGTAGATATAGCCCAAGACATCTCTGATCCTCATAACTCATGACCCCAGAGAAAGGACCGAAACCCTCTCTGAGCAGTGGAAACGGCCCCGTATCTCATAGTACACTGTGCAATGACATATGTAATGTAGCTTTGTCTCTAGCTCTAACTGGCATAAGCGGCATATCCTGCTGTCTGCTGGTATCCCTCTAAA
This sequence comes from Adiantum capillus-veneris, assembly GCF_014529385.1. NCBI lineage: Eukaryota > Viridiplantae > Streptophyta > Polypodiopsida > Polypodiales > Pteridaceae > Adiantum > Adiantum capillus-veneris. The sequence continues at coordinate 3,404,518 of NC_140951.1, forward strand.
TCTACCAGTCTCAATCTCCAGCTGATGTGAGGATGTGCGTATCTGACCAATGGCACACCGCAAACCATGAGGCATATGTGTGTCCATGTAGCTGGGTCGAATCACAAACCCATCTCCTGTGAGGTGGAGAAGATGCTCTCTATAGAAAGCAATCTTCGTGCCCAACTCCTGTGGCGGCTCTATCCAGCTGGATCAGGTCCTGACGAATGAGTCTAGTAATCTCCACCCGTGTAAGAGACATCGAGGGTGCCTGAAGAGACTACTGGAAAGAGAGAGAGAGAGAGAGAGAGAGAGAGAGAGAGATCATATTAAAGTCTGTAAGACATAGAGCTCGTTGTCGCACCCCGCTCGCCGTTGTTGAACTAATCCCCCCTCCCCCTGCTCTTCTTGTTCTCCAGTAGAGGAGCTGGAGAACCCTTATCCGCCTTCCAACCCTCCTCCTCCGCTTTCTGCCCATCCTCGTTCACCGTCACAGCAGCAAACACAAATGGAGGATTCTGCTCCGCCACAAAGTGACTCGACTAAAGCCCCCTCGCCTGACTCCGTAGAACCCACCATCCGACTTGCTCTTTTGCCAAGTGAGCTTCAGAGGCAAAGGTGGCGCGTCTTTAGGCCACCTCTACTATCTGATCCCTATGCGTCTTTAGGTCAAATGATCCCTATGCTCCTCTTCAGACTTTAGTAGACAATCATGACATCAAAGAAGGTACCCACGTAGTTTCTATGTGGTCTATATATTTTGTCCATCATTCTATTGATCATGGCAGGAGAACTTGTGAGACCAAATGGCATGATAAGAAACTCATAGAAACCAAATGTTGTCTTAAACGCAGTCATATGGACATCTTTTGGCCTAATGCATATCTGGTGATACCACTCTTTAGGTCTATCCTTGTAAACAATGACGCTCCCTCAAGCCGATCAAGAATGTCATCTATCCTCGGTATGGGGAACCTATTCTTGATGGTATTTTAATTCAAGGTGCGATAGTCAATGCAGATGTGCCATGAACCATCCTTCTTCTGCACTAGGAGTACATGCAAACAAAAAGGGGATGAACTGGGCTGAATCAGCCCCTTCTCTAGAAGCTCGTTGACCTCACTCATAATCTCTTTCTGTTGGGCTGCACTAACCCTGTATGGTGGTCTATTCCGTGGACTAGAACCTGGCACAAGATCTATGGTATGATCCTCGGGTCTCTCAGCAGGTAACTTCCCTAGCAAAGAGTCCGAAAAACAATCACTAAAAACCATTCAAAAAAGTTTACCTATCTTTATCTAAAGTAGACAAATTAGATACAACTTTAGGTACTTCTTTTACAAAGATCAAGTACGCAGAAAGATGATTATTTATTACAGATGAAGTAGCAGAAGCAGAAACAACTGGAACAGACTCGCCTTTAAGCTTTACATCAAGAACATGAGTCTTTCCTCTATGTACAAGGGTAATCTTTTTGTTGTAAGTATCCACCATAGTATGCAACCTGTAACACCATGGGATACCCAATAACACATCACAACCCTCAAGTGGCATAATATGAAACTCTTCCACATCCACATAACTCTGAATGTCCAGATGAAGCTTCCTCAACATGGGACCTGGGCATGCCAAACCTGCTTCACCTATCATACCCATCTCCTCTCCACGAATGCCCAACTTTGATGCCAATTCTGGTGATATAAAATTTGCATGAGCTTCTGAATCAAAGAAAACCAGCATTGTCTGGCCTCTAACTTTGCTCCAAGCTCTGCACAATTCCGTGGCATCTATGTTTGGCTGGTCACCAACCAAATCTAGGACAAGTCCTGCATTGGGTTTTGGCTTCCTCCCTTTATGCTCTGACTTGTCATCCTTATCCTGTGACTTCCTCTGTGGGCATTCATTAGCAAAATGTCCCTCCTCTTCACAAATGTAGTATTTCTTGGCCTCTCTTAGAGCTTTCCTCTCCTCAAATGTCTTGCAAAAAGATGCCTTTTCTTCCCTTGGCTTTGCCTAGAAGAAGATTTAAACTGCCTCTGTCCTCCGAAAGGCTTCTTCTTGAAAGGTGGTACAACAATGAGACTTGTTGTGACATTGCCCTTGGCTGAAAATTGCTTGCCCTAGGACTCCTTGTGGCTGCCTTTAAATCCACTGGATTTACCTTGCAACAAGTTATTGGCCATTGTCGCATTCTCAATGAACTGCATAATGTTGATGACATTGGCCTTCGTACAGTAGTCCCTCATTTTATTTGGCAATCCACAACAGTACCTTTCAATCTGTTTTGTCAATGATACAAACCTGTAAGAGCTTATGGGTAACAAGGCATCCCAAAATTTCTGATTGTACTCTTCAAGATCTGCACAATTTGACGCATTCAAATCATACCAAGCCGTGATCACATCCACCTCGAAAGTGTTTGTAAGCCACACGGGAGCAAATATCTGTTTAAACTGGACCCTTGTAGTAGGTGCTTGGCCCTGATTTAACAATGTGGTCCACCATCTCAACACATTACCCTTCAAAAAGGTGGTAGCCTTGTGTATCTTGGAAGATTCTGAACTTTCCACCTGCATATGCCGCATCAAACTGCTGTATGAAGGTCAAGGCCTTCATTTTGTCATGTGTGCCATTAAAAGTGTCGAACTTCACGGCTGCCCAGCCTTCCTTGTATTCCTTTGGCTGGCTCGTAGTAGCCACATTATCATCAACAGGTGCTTTAAGAAGTGGTACTTCTCCGTTAAGCATTCCGGCACTAATATCACCCGTTTTGCCAGTGTTATTTGCATTCTGAGTATTTTGCTATCATAAACCAGCCATGCCAAAATGAGTTCCAAGCATCCCAAAATTGCCATAGGTACCCTAAAAACCTGGTTGAACATCTATGTTCCCGTACATAGGGTTAACCGCACCTGGTTGCGTTGCCCCAAACACATTTCTTGGTATGTAACCTAGTAAACATGTGGATGGACCAACCATAGCCTGAAACATTGAACCACCACCAAAGTAACTAGGATATGAAGTAAGCGGTGGAATGGTCTGTCGAACAGCCTGTTCATTACTGCCTTGACCATTCACAGCCTCATGTCCAGATACCACATGTTCCTTTGGACCTGTAGACACATTGGATGTCTTCACCACCTGCTGCTGCTCTTCCATAGGAGCCTTTCCATGAGTGTCATGAGACCCCTCTGCATGTGAACCCTCTTTTTCACGTGGTAGGGAAGAGACATCCCGTTTAGGAGCCTGTAAGTACTCCTGTAACTTCGGATTCTGAACCATTTGCTCGAAGATATCCATGATCTTCAAGAACCGAGCTTTGAACATAAGATCCTCATCCTCCGGCTCCATGGGTTGCTTCCCTTTGTCAAGAACCCTTTGCTCCTCCTGCCCACTGTAAGAGGATGCTTCCTTTTCAGAAACCTCATCTCTCCTTTCTGCCATAGCGCTTAACTTTGTATCCTTTCACCCACAAGTTACAACAATACACAGCGCACTCTTGAGGAAAAAGTGTCTTATCCTGTCGATAGAACCATAAAACCAGCCAATACACAGTAAAGGGCGGTCCCAAATCTACAACCTGTTAATTACACACAGAGTATTGATGGAAAAGAGAGAGACTCGACACTTGCGTCCAGCAGCTAGAATGCCCTACGCAATGATGACCGACACCCTGTTGGCCCCAAAGACTGGCGCCCCTTGTGGTATTTCTTTATTTGATTGAGATGGGAAATCCCCAGGCAACTTTACAAGCTGTCCAAACCTGTCTACGACTGTAATTTCTGAATTTGGCCCAATTTCGATAGCATGACGGCTCTATAACCTATAGAGACCAAAAGTACCAGTCAGGGGTGATTTCATTTCCCATGCAATTCTGGAGTTTTTATATGGGCTGGTGTTTTCACTGTTACAGCCTCTACAAACTCCTCTACAACCACACTCTAGCTTTCCCAAAGCTTCTGTGAAGTTTTCGGGCACTTTAGGAGCAGAACCCTAAACCTGCAATTTTACACAGCAGACTGAATTTCTCTATTTTGGGTCGTTTCGAACGGAGCTATCGCATCAACACGCTCCCCAAGACCTCTCGCACACAATGGGACAGTTGCCTTGTGATTTGAAGGAGTTTTCACGCGAGAAAACTCTCCAAGTTCGTGTTTCTTCGCGATGGGGCTATGCGTACCTGTGGGGGATTAACAATTAGCTACTCCGGTTCCTGTTCAGAAGGCTCTTGCCTTAGCAAACGCGCATAAAACCCACAGAACTGTACATGATCATCTGAATAGCCCAACTAGTGGGACATTACGATATGTGCAAAGGGAGAGAGAGATGCACGAGAGCATATCATCACGCTACATGAGACAAAGGAGAAGGCAAGCTTTCCATTAAAGTTGTACAGCTGCACCCACTACTCATACACACACTATAGGTCACTATGAGTAGAATTCAACCTCTACTCTCAGATTGGGCGCCCCCCTCTTCATGCTAAATCTGATAAATTCACCTGGAGCCGCCATGTGTCCAGTTTGCCCCTTTTGAGTTAATTCTCTAGTTCCCGCTAACTTAGAAAGTTATAAGTGACTAGCCGAGTGGCCCAAATTCCATATGGAGAATTCAGTGCTAACTAGCCCGCCGACCAGTCTCAGACTGACCGACCTAGAGTCCTGATGTGAGAAATCCGTTTGGCCGCAGCCCGCAGCCGTTTCACACTGGCCATGCAATGTCCACTTACACCTTTTCAAAGGTTCCGGGGAGAACAAGTAAAAATAAAAGAAAAAATAAATATGTAGTACATATTTAGAGAAGGCAACAGGAAAAATACACCTCCTGGTGACAGCATCACTGTGCCAGGCAGGACCCAGTGGGTTACTATGTGGTTACATGGCTGCCTTGTGAGTTTTCTGAGCATTTATGCCCCCAACCATGCAAGTGCACGGGCTGAATTTTGTCGCATTTGGTGGAGTCCCTACCCCATGCAGAGCAGTGGTGTATTTGGGGGGGGGGGGGTTTCAAGATGCTTGAGGACCCCTCAGACAAGGTTGGAGACAGTCATGCTACTATACATGGAGTTGAATTGGCTGCTTTGGAACAGCTATGTATGACCTTGAGGATTTCGGATTTTTGGCACCATGCTGGCTTTGCACGGCCCTCAAACAACCTCCCCTTGTTTAGGTTCGGCTGCAAAGTAGATGGAGTGAATATATCCAGCATAGATCACTTCAATGCTAGTGAGCACATTTGTGACTTGGTTCAATTTGCCTTTTGGCAGGGACTACGTTCTCTGACCACCACGCGCTAGTTATCCTTACTCTAGTTAATAGGCAAAAGAGTTGCAGTGTCATGTTACGCATCCCTAAGAGGATTTTGCTAGTTAAAGAGCTCAGAGAGCAGGTGGCTATGTTGTTGTGGACTGAGAGTCTCGATACTCAAGGGAACGTTGTTGTTAGAGTAGCCAATGCCCTCAGGGAGCTTAGTCACTTCTTTCTCCAGGAGTCGACAGCACAATTCGCTGCGGCTCGAGAGGAGGAGAAGCGACTACGTCCGGGCATTGCCTCCATACAGAGGACGCACGAACGGCATCAAAGTAGTCCCTGGATGGAGGACCATATGCAACAGGCTCGACAGAAGCTAATCACCATTGAGGAGCAACGCCATGAGTTTGCCTACCACCGACGGGCCTCTCAATGGACCAGACAGGCGACAAAGTTACTGGAGAGTGTTTTGAGATGGCGGGTCCTCTCCATGCACAAACCAGTATTCACCAGTTGAGAAGACAGGATAGGACGGTTGCATTAGAGCCTGAGGACACAGGCAATAGCTATTGACTTCTCGTGAGAGCTGCTCTCAACTGAGCCGCAGTCAGAGCGCAAGGATGCATGTAGGGAGTAGGTGTGGACACAGATGCCTTGCCTCGTCACAGAGTGGATGTGACAGATGCTTGAGAGGTCTCTCCTGCCAGAGGACCTTCAGGAGGCTCTCAGAGCTCTCCCTTGGGGTAGTTGCCTAGGAGAGGATGGTTTGACTCGCAACTTTTTCTTGGAGTACTGGAAGGTGCTTGGACAAAACCTTTGTAGTGCATACCAGCACACTTTGCACACTAGGGAGATGCCTCTAGCATGGGTAAGGGTTTGATCTACCTCATCCCCTAGGAGGGGGGATCTCCTCATGAGATTCGACAATGGCGACCCGTCACCATCCTCAACTCAGCCTACAAAATTCTTGCAAAGGCTCTGAGTTTGAGAATTCATCCACTACTTGAGAGCATCATACATGAGACTCCGACACGCTTTGTCAAGGAGCGTAGGATCCTTGACAACATCTTCACCTTTTGAGAGGTGACTGCCCTCGCCCGCCTGCGAGGAGAGGATGTTGGGGTGCTCCTCGATTTTGACAAGGCCTACGACAAAGTGGACTAGGACTTCTTGGAGGGCAATTTGCGCAAGATGGGTTTTTCAGATGCTTGGATTAGAGGGGTGTCTCCTCTCTACAGATGTGCTCACAGTCAAGTTTTGCTAGCAGGAGGTCGAGGCGGACGCTTCATGCTTACACGCCCAGTACAGCACGGCTGGCCTCTTGACTCCTTTCTATTTCTTTTCTACATAGAGCCAATGAGCAAATTTCTGGTCTCACAGGAGGTTGGTTTGCGTGGCCTATAGTTACCCATTCGGGGAGAGGAGCTTCTAGACACTCAGTTTGCTCATAACTCAAGAATGTTTTCGAGGGCTGTGAAGGCAATTTGCACACGTGTGAGTAGGCTCTAAAGGTGTTTTCTTGTGCGTCCGGATCATTGATCAATTGGCCAAAGACAGTTGCTTTTTGGGTTGGTGATGCTCCCACACCTAACTAGATGTCTGGCGAAGGTTTTCGTTGGATCCCTCCAAGGACGCATGTTCGCTACTTGGGCTGCTAGGTCAGGCTTGGACTTGTCACCAGAGCAGCAGATTGCCCCCCTCCTCCTAGCCATTGGAAGGAAGCTTTTACACTATCTTGGTGAGGCTCTCTCTTGCTAGCAAGGTTGTTGTGGCCAACAACGTGCTTTTGGCCACCATGTGGTGCATCACATCTTGTTTGATCCCTTCGAGTTCTTGTATCAGCCGGATAGAGAGGCTGATAAGGAACTTTTTGGACAGGGAGAGATGCGGTCAGCTCGCGCCAAAGTCTCCTGGCAAGTCATCACCTTACCTTGCTCTTAGGGGGGACTGGGTATCATTGATCCAGCACAACAAGAGTAGAGCCTTCCTTGGGAAGTTCATTGTCAGGGGTCTTCTTATAGGAAAGGAGCCCTCAAAAGAGCTCTTGCTACATAGGATCAGAGGCAAAGTTCCACAAACAAGAGGCCCTTGGAGCCCCTCCACCTGTTGGATTTTCACAGAGATGCGAAGAGTGGGCCTGAGCAAGAGATGGGAGGACCGTTTTGCATTGAGCTTACTTCAGTCTTGGGATCAGCTGAGGCGAGGACTTGAGCAGCACCAGCCCACATGCATAAGACGAACCCTTGAGACAACCTCTTACATGGAACCCTTTGGTGTCACGTGACACATCCAACCCTATGTGTCCGTGGACAAGCTACACCATGATCACGGTTCAATCAGTCCAGTCAATCTAGATTTAGAAGTGATCTGGCACTTATGTGAGTCTATTCGCAGACCGTGCATGCCTAGTCACTTAGTGTAGATGCATATCCTCTGGTTGCACACAGCATGATCATAAGTATTCCCACCAGAATCCATCAGGGGAATTTTCCAGTGCATTTAGCCTATTTTACCTATTTTTGACATTTTTCACTTAATATTTTTAAGTGACTTTTGTTGGAAAGTAGGTAGGGCAATTTTGCTAAGTTTGTATATAAGCAAACTAGAGCTAGCCCTATTTGGCAGAAGAGGCAACAGGAGCCAAGCTCAGCAAGCAACTTCTCAGCAAGACCCCTTGGTGGACCTTCCCTCCAAGCAGCAGATCCCCCTTCCACTAGCGTTTTTGGAAAGCATCTCAGTCCGGCATTTTTGTATCATCACACCATCGCCACAAGACCCCAGCCACTAGCGTTTTGCATCACCATCCATCGCCAGCAGAAGAAGCAGACAAGCTAGCGTTTTTGACATCAGCTGCTCTAGCATTTTTTGAAGAACTTCAGCCTTTGCAGATTCAGCAATGCAGCGATTTGCAGCAGAAAAAGACCTTTAAGTTCAACCCTAAAAGACCAGCAAGATTAAGCCTAAAGAAGTAGCAGATTCAGCCCGGAAAGACCATCAGTTTTCAGCCTTGAAGAACCTCAGTTTTCAGCCCTAAACCTGCAGATTTTCAGCGTCAAAGACCACCGAAAACAGCCCCCAAATCAGCGTTTTTGGACTAGTCGCAAATTTCAGCCCATAGCGTTTTTGGACAGCAGCAAAAAGATTGCAGATTTGAGCCCTTAGGTTGACTTCGTCATCCCCGTCATCATGGTCGACATAGCCTAGACTTGCATCAATCACTTGCATTCAGTTGTACCAGTTTGTGCAATCATAAGTAGACCACTCTCACCGACAAGAGTGGGGCCTTCGGAGGAGGGTTTTACAACGTCTTTGTTGTCGTATCTCTCTTCTCTCTCTATCTGTCAGTCTCATCACTTGCACGCACGTGTCCATTCACTTTGTTTGTGATCATAGCATTCTCTCATTAAGAACGGAAGGCTCTACCTTCCATAAGAACAAAAGAAACCTTGAGCACAGTTCGGAGCACTCATCTTGAGCAAAGCGCAAACATTCATTCCGCTGCAACTAACATTGGTATCAGAGCTTTGGTAGTGTTATGTATCACTCAAGGAAAGAACCACAAGAATCACAAGATTTTTTTTGCTTGTTGCGGTCGCACGAACCCAAGTTCGCTTGGGCGTGTCGATTCCTAATCGTGTTTTTGAAGAGTGACAGGAATCCAAAGAAAGAAGGGCTTGTCCAGCCTCCCCTTGTGTCTCTTTTCACTCATTGAGAGCGGACCGTGCACTTAGCGGCCTGCCAGTCGACGTAAGGTGGGAAAAAGCAACCTTGGTGAAAGGCGGTACCAAACGTATTGTACGTGGCGTATATGTACGTACTGTACGTTGTTCCGAACAGGAAAAAATTTTATGTACGTAAAAATACGTACTCTTGTAAAAAAACCGCAAAATACTACATTTTCTAGGACTTTTCCAATATAAATCAAGAGAGAAGCCAACAACTTATAGAGACATTCAAAGACATGTTTTACAAGACAACCACATACTGTGTAACTACTGCAAGAGACTTAAAAGTTAAGACGACATTGATAATTGAACAAGAACATCAAGGCTCAAGAGTCAAATGAGATCTGAAATAACAATGAACACACCAATGCTGAAAACATCAAATGACAAAGTACCATACGTGATAGCCTACAAGGCCCACGCCATAACAAAAGGCTCATCAGCCATCATAAATGAAAGCATCCTACTCAAAAAGTCTGTCTATATAGTAGTAGAAAGCACTACATAGCTAGCTCAAAGCTAGCCCATCATCCATGTGATGGCCCCATCCTCAAAAGTCATCATCAGATGCAGATGAAGACTCTCTTGAAGAGACCAAGTCCCCATCCGTCAGGACATTTCCCTCTTCGTCGTACTCTGGCTCTGCCATCACGGACACCTGTGCCACATGTAGATCATCCTCTACTGCCTCTGTCGAAGCCTCAATGAGACAAACAACCTCGTTTGCCCGTTTCCGAGAAGAACGAATAGGTAGCTTCCCTTTATGAATGCTCTCTCTTCGAGCTCGGCAATAGACTAACTTCTCTAGTTGAGAAGTGCTGAGACGATTGCGGATCTTCGTATGTATCAAGGAATAAGCGCTCTAGTTGTGCTCGCATGCACCAGCCGAGCAATCCTACAACAATGAGCATTGAGATTTAATATATGGCAATAGTAAGTACTAAGTACATTGTACAAAAACTGTAAGTCTCAAGATTCTCATTTAGCTGTGAAAGTACTCGTAAAGCCAGATGTGTAAGCGTTGAAAGACCTTGTCTCCCATAATTCTGCCACCATGTAAGAGGAAACTTGGTAGCCTCTGGCCTCAACACCACAGCTCTAGCAAAGGATGGTCCTAGATTGTTCATGAAGCTGATCATCTCTGCATCAATCTCCAGCTGATCGTCAATGTGGTACATCATATTGATGTAATCATCCTTGAGCTTTAAGAGAGTCCTCTCATAGAAAAGCTCTGGCGTCTTGTAGAAAGGATGAAGCAATGCAGCCATCCCGTGAATGGGACGACTCATGAAAGTCCATCTCCTTTCTACAATGGCCATGATGTTATCTCGGCTGAAATTTTCAGCAATAAAACAAAGTTGAATTGGCAAATTCAAATGACAACAAGTCTACTAGAAGATTTCAAAAGACAAGTACTTACCAGCTCTGTGTCAGAGACACGCACTCTGTAAGGTGTCTCTTCCTCTCCATGAAGAGATGATAGACTAGGACCAATGTAGAGCCCTCCATGTCTGTGACTCGAAGAAGCACATACACTGGCTACAATGCCACTGTCAAACTCTGAACCTGTGTCCAAAAGGACTCATCGAGCACCCGTCGCTGTATGTATTTAGTGGGCTCAGTCTGCGAGTGATGCATCAATCTCCACTTCGGGTCCACGACTGTATGGAGAAGTGGATCCCTCAATTTGAAGAGTCTCTGTAGCACTAAATACATATAAGCAAATCTGGTCTTTGAGGGTGGCACCATATCAAGTGTACTGTGGCTCCTGAAGATAGCTAAAGCTTGATGTTTCTTGCGGAAAAAGGTGGTCATCTTAGTGGCATCTGTAACAATAGGCAATACCCAAGGCAACTTGCCTATATCCTCCATAATTAAGTCAAGACAATGCGCAGCACATGGAGTCCAAGAAATCCGAGAGTAAGCTGCCTCGACCATTTCACCCATAAGTTTACAATTTGAGGCATTGTCAGTCACAACCTGTACCACATTATCCTTCCCAACCTCATCAATAGCTTTCTTGATGTGCCCAAAGATAAACTCACCATTGATGCGCTCTCCGGCCTTCCCTGCATCCACAGCACGCAAGAAGTATGTGCCAAGACAAGACGACACAAGAATATTAATGATGTGCCGCCTACGAACATCACTCCAACCATCTGATATGATGGTGCACCCAAACTGCTGCCAACCGGCCTTGACCGGGACCAAAGCCTTATCTATCAAAGCCTTCTGCTCATCAAGCATTGTAGTGCACATCTTCTTATATTCCACCCCTGACCATGAATCTGTGTGACCAACAAACATCATCTATAGCCCGGACCATCCTCTTCCATTGCTCAGTCCTCAAAACATTGAAGGAGATGTTGCACTCAATGAGAATACGCACAATTTCCATCTCAGCCACCTTTTGACGCTCCTTCACCCAAGAAAGAGAGTTCACACACGAAGGCAAGGTGCTTTGCCTACGTGCATCACATCCATATCACCTCGATCTTCCTCCTCCTGCACAACTCGAGCCCTCTTTCTACTAGAACCAGCAGTGGGATGATCCTCTTGAACCTCGGAAGATGAACCACTAAAATCCCCAATAAGAGCATCATGAAGAGCATCCTGTGTGTGCTGGCTATCTGTATTTTTTTTTGGTGTTGGTACTTCCGGAAAATTCTCCGCAATCAGCTTGTCCCTAATATCCTGTGGAACCTTTTTGCACCCTCCACAATTGTTGGTCGTGCCAATGCCTGTCACATGCTTGACGACACGAGAAATTGTACTCGTGAGCTCAAAATTACAGTACTTGCATTGCCATCGTCAAGTGCTGGAACCTGCTTGGCCTGGAGTGTTGATAATGAGGATGACATTGGTATGCTCCTTCCGGTACGGGTTGCATGGCTTAGGCATGATGAATCTGTCGCAAACAATAAGACAGACACGTGACACGAGTGAGAGAAACAAATAGAGAGAGAGAGAGAGGGAGCCCCGGAGCCTGCAAGAAGAACTTGGAGAAGAGAGAGAGAGAGAGAGAGAGAGAGAGAGAGAGAGAGAGAGACTTTACCTACACATTGTTTCTTTGTAGTGACTGGTTACTGGTTCTCTACAATTTGTTACTGCTCAATGTAAGCGCCTTAAAAATAAGCCCCAAAAATTGGTCGCCTGGGCCTAGCGAAACCCTCACGTTGGAAAAGGGGCAAAAAAATAAAAATAAAAAAAACAGCACCGTACGGATCGATCCGTACGGTACGGATCCGTACGGATCAACCGTACGGTACGGTATGGATCCGGACGTACGTGTTGATCCTACCTTGCAGGCTTGGAGTGAGCGCAAGGCCGCCGAGGGGTGCGCCCGCAGAAAAGAGCAGAACTCGAGTGAAGAGAAGATCCTTCTCAAACACAGATTGCAAGAGAAAGAAAACCTCAAGAACCTCAAGACCCTCAAGAACGCAAGAACTCAAGACCCCCAAGAACCCAAGTACCTCGTGAACTTAAGAACCCAAGACCACAAGAACCCACGACTTCAGAATGGTCATCACTCGAAGCGGAATGGATACTTCACTTGGAGGTGATGAGCATGAGAGAGGCGAAGAAGAATTTTCCCCACCAGGAGGTTTTTCCGACCCTCCCCCTTCCCCATCTACGCCAAGGATTGCACTAACTCCTATGGAGGAGTTGAAGCAGTTGTTTATGGAAAGAAAGTTAGAACGCGAAGAAAGAGAAGCAGAAAGAAAGGCCTACGAAGAAGAAATGGCAGTCATAGAGCGTCAGTACGACTTGGAAGAAAAAGAAAGTCAAGCCAAATTGGATCGCGAGAACAAAGAAAGAGAAGCACAATTTGATCGCGAGAACACCGAAAGACAAGCAGAATATGACCGCGAGAACAAAGCAAGACAAGAACAAATCGACCAACACATGAAAGAGTTCTTGCGACTCTTTTCTATTATACAGGCGCAGTTTGCACATATTCGAGAAAAGGAGACTCTCTCAATCTCTTCTTCTCCGCAGCATGATACAGGATTTGCATGATGATTTGAATGATAATGATGAGCACGATAATTTGGATGACACTGACAAGCATGATGATATGCATGATCAAGATGCGATTTCTCACAAGCATGATGATTCGCATGAAGATGATGATTTTATTGTTTAGGGAGCCAAATAGGGGGTACCAGCTGAAACTATTTACTTAAAAAAAAACCATGAAATTTATTTATAGTATACTATTATGTCTTAAGAACTTAAATTGCCATGAAAAGAACCAAATAATCATACTGCTTACAAGTCAAAATGACCAGCTTCACCATACAAACCCACAGACGAAGAAGGTGGAGAACAAATAGAAGCTCTACTATGAAGAGAGGACACCGTCGAGCTCTACGCCCTTGCTTCGCACATGGAGTTGCCAAAAAATTACATATGAGGCGTCTAGCGTCGCAGTTGGAAGACGTGCAATGGGGGTCACCTTTATGGATGGGGGTCACCCTTGTGGGACTGTTGTTTTTGTACACATACACACGCGTGCGCACGGACACTCTTCATCTGAAGTTCTACCTAAAACTTCTAATTGCCAAATTTTTGAAGCATAACCGTACACTCACACGACCTTTGCTGGGCGGGGCAAGAGATAGGAGCATTCAGTGAAAGTCCAATCCCCGCCCAATGGAAGCATCCACTTTTTTGTAAATCCACACACACACACACAGATTCGTTTTCTCTCTCAACACCATTGGCTTTGTGTTCACAGAGCACTGCTAAGAAAGCAGGAATAAAGGCTATAGAAGCAAACATGGAGAGGAAGAGAATGAGTCTTGGAAATCCGTGCCTGAGCGCTCGCTGCTGTTGTTCGACACCCCCCCTTGCTGCGCAGATCCCCCCCCCGCTCCCTGCGCAACCTCCTGCCCCCCCCCCCCGCTATCCCTGCTCGCGCTGCCCGCCCACTGCCCCTGCTCGCCCGCCCGCTACTTGCAGCTCCCGCCTTTACACCCCCCCCGCCCGATCTCCTTGTTCCCCCGAGGTTTTCTGCACTTTGGATTGAGCCGCATTGACCTCTTTGGGCAGTGCTAAGCGCACCTATTTGCGTTTCTCCCCACCGTCCGTTCTTCTGCCACAGCAGTAGACACAGATGGAGTCTCTAGCTCCGCCACAGAGGGACTCGTTCGAAGCCCCCTCGCCCGACCCCGCTAAGCCCACCATTCGACTTGCTCTTTCGCCAACAGAGCAAGCGAGCCTAGCCGCAGAGATAGAGTGATTGCAGACGACTTTTGTCATCTGCAAGATTCTCGGCACTCGACCTAGCAGAGGAGAGCTGCGTGACCTTCTCCAGGCCCGCCTTCTCGCAGAGGTGTGCAGGATCTTGGACGTACAGATACTCGGACGCGGTTACTACCAGATCGAGTTTAAGACCTCCGAGATGGCGTCCAAGGTCATCGCCATGAGTCCACTAACCATCCGAGCAGCACGTGCCCACTTTCGACAGTGGAGACATGGTTTCGACCCTGCTTCGGATGTTCTAGTAGAGGAGGCAAACATCCCCATCGCTGTCTGCTTTCCGGGTTTGCGGAGGGAGTACTTACCACTTCTGTCCAGGATAGGCTCAGCTATTGGGACTGTCTTGGAGACACCTCGCAGGGCAGCCTCAGTAGCTGCCAAGGCGGCTGGCATTCCCTCAGTTCGCGTTTTGGTCAGAGACACTCACACGCTCCCGAAGGTTATCATTCTGCCTCGGGTGAGTGGGGGTTTCTTCAGACAGAGTGTGGAGTAATCGGGCCTCCCGAACCAGTGCTTCATTTGTCGACAGATGGGCCATCTAGCGAAGGACTGTCCACGGAGGAGGACTCGACCTACACCACAGCCTCAACCCCAGCCTGCAAGGGCTGGCCAGCAGACACAGCCAGGCAGAGCCACCCTCTGAGCCTGGGGCTCCAGTGGAGGAGGGATGGCAGCAGGTCCGTGGTAGATGTCGACAGGGACCACAGCGTCAGACTGGCACTCAGAGTGGTCCTCAGGCACCTACTCAGCAGCAGTGGTGCTGCAGCAGGTCAGTGGCAAGAGGAGGGTCTGACAGTCGAGCTCCACTTGAGTCACAGAGCCATTGTCTATGGGATTGCCCCATGGAGCAGCAAGTTTGGCTTCGGATTCTTCGGGTGATGCAGGCTTTGTCGTCAGCAAGTCAGTACACTTGGGGTGTTGCCGCTTGGTCCACCCTCAGAGGCCCAGCACTTCAGTTTGAGCTGTCCTCAGCTAGCAGGATGATTGTGATACAAGAGGGCCGGCCCACTCTTCGGCCGGTCCTACTTGAGTCACAAAGGCATTGTCTATGGGACTGCCCCATGGCGCAGCAAGTTTTGGTTCGGATTCTTCGGGTGATGCCAGCCTTGTCGTCAGTAAGTCAGTACACTTGGGGTGTTGCCGCTTGGTCCACCCTCACGGGCCCAGCACTTCGGTTTGAGATGTCCTCAGCTAGCAGGATGATTGTGATACAAGAGGGCCAGCCCACTCTTCGGCAGGTCACAGAGCTTACGCCCCAAGAGTGAAGCAATGATAGAGAGCTTTGCTGGGAGCTTATCTGCAACCTAACTCTCTAGTTCATATGGAGAGCGTGTTGCTTCCGCATCTTCGAGGCTCTCGTCCCATCCCCCCGATGGAGACTGTATGAGATATATGGTTGGAGCTGATCCACACTTTTTGAGGTCAGTTCGAGAGGCGAGCGACAGGGCAGCTTTGACCGCATGCGAAAGCCTCACGAGGCTTTTCTACGACTATGGCGCCAAGGGTCTTTATACACCATGGTCCATGGGGCTCCTAGATGGTACTACCGACAGCCACCTATGTGGTTGTTTCCCCTTTCCATATCTTGATTTAGCCTACCTTGTACATATCTCGGTTTTTCATTGGGAGAGTCTCCCCTCACATTGATGTAGCCCCCCCCCTCTTGTTGGGGCAGTTTGTAGCCCAATGGACAGTTTTATTAACTAATTAAAGGATCTTATTCTTGGAAAAGAGAAAGGGTCTGTAAGAGGACAATTTAGCAAACGAGACCAAAATGGTACACACATTGAAATATATCTCTCATGTAATGACAATACAAAAGAGAAAAGACTAAATCTAAAGGCTAATGCATCCACCATCCAAAATATACAAGACATGAGTAGAAAAGCTCTCTCGGGGGGTATCTCCTCATAGAAAGAAGTATCTCTGAATGATTAAGATGCCTTGAAATGTTCCTCCTATGGTGCTCAATAACAGCTCTGATCAGTGTATGATGGTGGTGTCTGGTTGTCCCCCCAGGCAGGTGCTTTCTTATATTAGGGTAAAAAAGGTTACAAATTAGTAATTGCATAGATGAATAAAATGACCACATCTCACCATCATGCTGCAGGCCAACCGCACTACGTAATCAAGAGGTGCCCTCTTATCTTTAAAGTGAAAATTCATCTCTCGCACAGCTTGCAACTGATAAGAGACAGAGAAAGACCAGTGATTGAAACACACACAGACAAGTCAAAAAGCGAGCAATGCCTCCACAAAGATTATACAAATGCAGCCAGACTAGCTTGCATACCTCTCGAAAGATCCACTCTTGAGGTCTCGTTTCCTCTAGAATTCTTATATACTGAAAGGCCAGACCAATAATATCCTCAACATGATCTATATTCACCAGCAAAGAACAAATTAAGTACCATAAGAAATTTTACATAAAGAAATGATCAGTTTGGATGAGAAAAAACAGCATGCGTACTGGATTGAGGTACCTTGTCCAAGATCAGTGAGCTCCATGCGTACTGTGAAGAAAGCATATTCCAGACTGCTATCAGACTCTCCTGCACCTAAACTGGTGGTCCAACCTAATCAGTGAAAAGAAGCCATTAAACATAATGGTTGGATGATTGAGAGCTTCACACATTACACAATCATGAAGATCATTCTTCATTATACAGAATACAGAATAGATTGTGATGGCTCAAGGTAGATAGTGAGCGTTGATAAATATTGAACTACCAATAAAAAGATTACGGCTGTTCATAAATCTCAACACTCCTATGGAAATGGGCTAGTTAGTTTGAATTTGAATTTTCCCTCCAAAATGAATTTTAAAATCTAGCAAGGAAAAACTGTATCATGTAAGATATCTACAGAAAGAGCATAGCATGTAGATTCCAAATATGTGATCTCTACTCATAAAATCATAAAATTGTCCACCTCCTTTTTTGGGGGAAAGTGCATCCTTTGACCACTCCTACGCCTCTCTCTTACACACCCACCATTCTTGCACACATGGTGTACACCTAAGTTCCAAAATTTTAATCATCTACATAATCTCATGGCAAGCTGAAGGCCCTACTAGACCCCATCCTCTTCTTAATGTGTAAAATCCTATGAAGCAATCACTAAGTTTTTATCTAGGGTGATTTATTATTTGCATGAACAAATTGTGAGAAGTGATCTACAGACATTCGCAACTAAAAGAATGCGAGGGACCCATCCCATCCACATCCCACAATGGATTATGTTAGAAAGTGATGATATGTTATGCTTCCACGGTCCATAGTTACCGGGGAACGCCCCCTAGCCCCCGTTCCGGCGTTCCGAGGGGCAGTTCCCTTCCCGAACGTTCCGGAACGTCCCGGAATGTCTGACGTTCCGGGTGGCCAATGCAAACCGGAACGGCCGTTCCGGAACGTTCCGAAACGCCCCCGAACCGTTCCGGAATGCCCCTGGAACGGCCAACGGCTACAAACAAATTTGGCAAAAATTGAAAAAATTGAAGTAAATGTTTGGGCTTCTTTTGAAAGTGTGCAAGGCCTCAAGGACTCATAAAATGCACCCCCCTCCCCCTTTCTCTTCACAAGCTAATCCTCAAGGCTCAAGCTCTCTCCCTCTCACTCTCAAGATCTCTCCCTCTCAAGACTCACTCTCTCAAGGCTCAAGGCTTCAAGCCTTCAAGCTCTCTTCCTCTCCCTCCCACTCTCTCAAATCTCTCCCTCTCCATCTCACTCTCTCTCTCTCTCATCATCTAGTCATAGCAAGGTTGAATGGTCTTCAAAACGAGTTTTTTGTGAGTATTAGAGTCAAAGCACTCTAATACTCCTTGTATTTAAACACAAGGAGCTAAAAATTGCACTATTTGGGTGTTTTTTATACCTCCCGTTCCGCGACGTTCCCGTTCCGGACCCCTAGCCGTTCCCCCGTTCCGCGGGGATCCCGTTGCCGTTCCCGTTCCGCGTTCCGGGTAACTATACTTCCACCCCAACAAAACAGAGTGCTGACGTGGCTACTATATGGACAGCCCGGATCAGGCACCACAAAACAAGGCATGAAAGACAACGTGAAACATGGGAGCCATACCTCTGCTGACATAGCAGATATTTGGACGTTTTTTGGGGTGTCAACTCTAACTAGTGATAGCTTTTGAGGGCAAGGAACTTTTGGACAGTTGCTTTTAGGCCCGCAGTGCCCTTAACTATGAGCCTTGGGGATCGATTTTGTCAAATCAGTGCATGATTTCACATCGATAGAGTGACTCCCCGGCAATAAGATACATCATTAACTGAATGGCATAGAACACAAGTGCAAATCTCTACGAGAATATCACTCCCTGAAGCCCACGCTCCTCTTCCCCCAGCCCTTTCGCCCTCGCACCCCCATCCTCCAAGTGCTGCTACTCAACACGCTTCCCCATTCATCCCGCCTCCATGCAGTCCCCCCTCCCACTGCCGCATTCCCACCCTAGTCGTCCCACCTCCTCTTGGCCTTCTCTTGTGGAGGGGAGTGCAGTGTGTGTGGCGGTGTGTGTTTGCAACATTACCCTAGACATCGACTCCTTGGCCTTCAGCTTGAAACACAAATGGAGGCTCCTACCCCACCTCAAGGAACTCTAACCAACCCCCCTCGCCCATAACCCCAAAGTGCCAACCATCCGATTTGCTCTCTCACCAACGAATCAAGCGAGCCTTGAAGCAGAGGTGGAGCGGCTTCAGGTCACTTCTATCATCTGCAAGATTATCGGCACCCGGACCAACAGTGGCGAAGTGCGCGATCTCCTCCAGACCTACCTTCTCTTAAGAGGTGGGCAAGATCATCAACGTTCAATTCCTCGAGCATGGATACTACCAGATCCACTTTGTGACTCTCAAGCTGCTGAACAAGGTCATTTTAATGAGCCCATTGGCCATCTGAGAAGTCAAGGGTCCTTTTCAACAGTGGCGCCATAGTTGTGACCCGGCTTTTGATGTTCTCGTATAGGAAGCATGTTAGTCCGTCATCGTGGATCCATCCTGCGCACATGTCACAAAGTGATGACGTTGCATGGCCTAAAAGGACAGAAGGGGACCTAACCCTAGCGAAACAGCCAAAAGAAGTTTTACCAACTTACAAAACTTATTTGTGTGGCCCAAAGGGGTTAGGAATTCAAACCCTAACCCTCCCAACTTATGGAACCCAGGCGAGGGGCCTAAACCATTAAAAATAAAGCAGCAATCCAAAATTGTGTAAAGAACTAATGACGTGAAAGGCTGAACGAACGCGGGGTCTTGCGGCACAATTTGCGGAGGCAGCAGCTGACGTGACAGCGCATAAGGACAGCCTTTGAGATGCTTTTAGACCTATGCTTTTCCTGCCACTTCCTTTGGGCTAGGGCCTTTATAAGTTTTTCAAGGCCTTTCTCAAGCCAGATTAGCTTGGGAGCTAGCCAAACAGAGGACAGGACATTGTACTTGTTGAAGCTTAATAATAAAGAAATACCGAGAAGGGGCGTCAGTTTTTGGGGCCATTGCTTTTGGGTGCGGAACTTCGTCGTGCCATGTCGTCTCTCTGTAACAAACTTGGACATCCCAAGTCTGGAATCTAACATGACACTTGAGAGAAAATAACTTCAAAATACTTCACATTTAATTCACAGTTCAATTAAGTAAGGAGGCAGAGGTGATCGTTTCATGTTCACACGTTCGGTCAGACAGGGCTGCCCTCTTGCCCCCTTCCTCTTTCTGTTCTATGCTGAGGCAATGAGCAAGTTTTTGGTTTCACAGCAGGTTGGTTTATGTGGCTTAGCGCTCCCTATTCGGGGAGATGAGCTAATGGACGCTGAGTTCGCAGACGACTCAGCCTTGTACTTGGATGGACAGGAGGCCTACCTACACAGGTGTGAGCAGGCTCTTGAGACATTTTGCTGTCCATCTGGCGCACTGATCAACTGGAGAAAGACAGTGGCTTTCTCGGTTGGTAGTGCTCCTACGCCTGATTGGATGCCAGGAGAGGGTTTCATGTGGATTCCCCCAGGGACTGCAATTTGGTACTTGGGCTATCACGTTGGCTTGGACTTGTCTCTCGAGCAACAGATTGCTTCCCTCCTCCTGTCTATCAGGAGGAAGCTTTTACACTGGAGCTCTGCTCGACTTTCTCTGGCAGGCAGAGTTGTAGTGGCCAACCAGGTGTTGTTGGCTACTATGTGGTACATCACTTCTTGTTGGATCTTCTCGAGTTCTCGTGTCAGCCAGGTAGAGAGGCTGATCAGGAACTTCCTTTGGTCAGGGCGTGACACTCAAATAGTCGGGGACAAAGTGGCATGGCAGGTCATCACTCTTCCTTGTTCTCAGGAAGGTTTGGGGATCATAGACCCAGCACAGCAGAGCAGAGCCCTTCTTGGGAAGTTCATCGTCAGAGGACCTCTTCCAGGTGAGGAGCCCTGGAAGGAGTTCTTGCTTCAGCGGCTTAGTGCTAGGGTGCCTCAGGCTGGAGGCCCCTGGAAACCCTCGACTCGCTGGATTTTCAAGAGATGCGCAGAGTTGGCTTGAATAGGAGACTGGAGGACCACTTCGCTGTGAGTCTACTCCGATCTTGGGAGCAATTGCGGCGAGGCCTGGAGCAACGTCAGCCTACTTGCACGGAGGAGAGCCTGAGACAGCCCCTTGTTTGGAACCCCATGGTTAGCACTCAGAGAGGCCACTTGGCTGGTAGTCGGTCTCATGTTTCCTGGGGTCCCATGGCAGAGGGTCCAACACGCTCTTTAGGTGACTAGTTACAGTTTTCAGGCTTGTCAGAGGACCTTCAGGGCATTCAGCGAGACGGGGCATGAGAGGGGTGCAGAGCATGTGTCTGGACATCTCAGAGGCAGTACCAGCTGAGTGGCTCACACCTCTCGAGTCAGCAGCACCCAGATGGATGGGAGACTGGAGGTTCTCATCTCAGTTCGGGCTTCCTCAGAGACTATACCCTCCCTGTTTTTCGAGCTAAAGGGTGAGGGACGTTTACACAAAGTAGCAGTAGATGCTCCACAGGTGGCAGAGCGCTGTTTTCAGAGGATGTGAGTGGTGGGCATCTATGGGAGGACTTGTGTCATAGATCCCAACCCAGCAACTCTTGAGACGGGCCACTGGAGACTGTGGGCTTGGGAGAGCTTTCCATTGGCACGAGTACAGTAAGATCCTGGAGAGTGGCTTTGGAGGGACCCTTTCTCCTCAACAGACCATCCGGGCGTCCCTTTCTTTCAATACACTATTCGACTGGGACGTCACATACTGGCAGCGCAGAGAGGCTCATCATGCTGCAGCACCTCAATGGCAGGAGGAGGGTCGCCCAACTAAGTTCTTGGCAGCTTTTTGGGAGAGGTTGTGGGACTCCAAACAGCCGAGGCGAGTCACTTTGTTCCAATGGCTAGTTGCACATCAAGCTACAGCAGTTGGGAGTTGGCTTGTACATAGTGGTCTCTCGGACATATGTGCAGCTTGTGACCATCCTGTGGAGAGTCAGCGTCATTGTCTTTCGGACTGTCCTTTGGCACAGCAGGTGTGGCTTCGTGTTCTTCGTAGGATGCCAGCTCTTTCCTCAGCTTGGCAGTACACATGGGCGCAGCTGCTTGGTCTACTCTCACAAGCCCAGCACTTTAGTTTGAGCTATCCTCCACCAGCAGGATGATAGTGATGCAGGGGGGTAGACCTACACTCCACCCTGCTACAGAGCTTACTCCACAACAGTGGTGCAGTGAGAGAGAGGGTGTTGGGAGCTCATTAGTAGCCTGACACTGGTTCATCTGGCGGGCCCGCTGCTTCCGCATCTTCGAGGCTCGGCCTGTACCACCAGCAGAGACTGTTCGGAATCTTTGGTTAGAGCTGGTCCATACTCTCAGAGGACAGTTCGAGAGACTCCAGGGCAGCTCTGACCGCATGCAGGAGCGCAGAGAGGCATTCTTTCGACTCTGGCGTCATGGGCATTTTTTCACCATGGTCCAGGGTGTGCTCAGATGGCACCATCGTCCATCTATGTGGCTTTTTCCTCCTCCCATCTCTTGATTTAGCCCCATTGTACATATGCTGTTTTTTTCATTGGGAGAGTCTCCCCATCATGATTGTTGTAGCCCTCTCCTGCAGAGGTGGTTGTAGCCCTATGGGTAGTTTTCATTAACTAATAGAAGGATATTTTTCTCTAAAAAAAAAATATTTCACATTTAATTCACGGTTCAATTGAGTCGGCACAGCCCGGCGTAGTTCCGTGCCCAGAGAGATTGGCCCCAAAGACTGGCACCCCTTTTGGTATTTCTTTTTGTAATCCTCTGCTCACCAGCTCGTTAGCACAGAATGAGCCAGAGAGAACCCAAGGGGCGTATTTAAAGGCCCTTGGCCTTGGGGAAAAGCAATACATGAAAAGCCTTCAACTCAAAAGTTATCACACTCCCAAAAGCAGGCAGCGCAAAAAGCGGAATACCATACGCTATGCCACGTCAGCACAACCAGTGTGATATGCGAAAATCCGTACGAGCAGCCACATCCGCAACTCAATGTGAATTGCGAGAATTCCGTACAGCACCAATCCGCAAGCTCTTTATAATTCCTAGTGTCCCTCAGGGCCCTGTCGATAGGTACCCATAAATTGGGATTCTTATTTGCATGCCACATCATCAGTTTGTGGCATACCCCCCTCTTGAAAGAGTTGTAATCGCCCCCGATTACGCCTGCAAAATAGACACAGGCCATAAACCAGTTCAATAGACACTAACTCTAAGTATCCACGCACTAGACAAACACAAATCTAGCACTTCCACAAAGACGACTCAATCAGTGTACATTCACATCATATCAATTACATAAAAATTGATTCCAGATCTAAGAGCATGATTCCTAGGAACGTAATTAGCAATCACATTTAGATCCATCCCAAACCTCACTAATGTCGGATTAGCTAATTCTTATTGCGATCATCTCTATAGATTCTCAAGATCGAAATGCTGCAATCATTTCGTCTTTCAATCCTACACTCAAACAAAATCACATGAGAGAGTACAAATCAATCAGATTCAAGTTCGAGAACTGCAGTCCCGTCTACACCAGATTCAACCCTGCTCACCTACGGGATCTTTCGAAATAGATGCACCTAAGCCGAAAGCCTCAAGGTGAAGTTCCAAAATCTGAGGAGTATCTGCTAGGTCCTCCTCCTCCATCCACTTCGCATCCAATAATAGTTCTTCGATTTCACTAAGAACCGCCGAATAACTTTACCTTTCACTTTTCTTTCCTTATGGGCCAAAATTTGTTCCGGAACGGTATCTCCTCACTCTCTTCCACTTCAGGTTGCTCATCAAGCTCCCCATCAGCTGGCACCTCACCCTTGAAGGGTTGCAAGAGACTCGCATAAAAAGCATTGTGAATCTTCCAAGTATCGGCAACTTCCAGTCATAAAGCCCTGTACTACTCTAGGGACATTCACGTTGACAGGAGGTACAGACTGACGTGGCCGTGAGCTCTCGCCAATCTCAAAAACCATAGGAATCTCCTACCAGTCCTTTGAAGAGGAACCCTCTTCCATAATTCCCTTCCCCTTGTCGGCCATAGTGTAATCCCCGCGTTCCTGCACTCTATGTCTTTATCCCAAAACAATTCAGGCTCACTCTTTGAGGAAAAAGTGATTGATGTCCCGGCAACGGAACCATGAAACCGGCCCGTAGGGCGGTAGGTGTTGGCTTTCACCCGAAATTCTTTACTTTAAACACACACACAGAGCACTTTGCAAAGGAGACCTGTAACGGGAATTAACACTTAATCACACACACGGCTCGGAAGCTAGAATGCTCCGGCAAACACCGACAACCCCTAGGCCCCAAAATTGGCGCATCTTTCGGTATTCTTTAGGAGGGTAAATTACAAGGTAAGGTCCTGGGAATCCTTCACGTGTATCCACCTAGATACCATTAGTTTAGCCAAATTTCAGCAGCATAACAGCCCCAAAACTTGTGCGAAACCAATTCCCCTGCTAGAACTCACTTACACTGGCGTATACCCTCTGATTCCTGCCCAAAAACAGTAAATTCAGCACGCTGTATTTACTGGTTTTTGCCCTGTTTTCAGCCCCAAACAGTCCCCTAACTGTCGTCTGCCAGTGGGACACAATTCCCAAGTGTCCTGGCGTCCGTATGGCTGAAAAACAGTCAAATTACAGCGCATACACAGCGCTGATTTTGCACCTGTATGGTGAGGTTATGACCCTCACCAATGCCTGCTTTCGAGTAGCAGCTAGCTACCCCTATTCTTGCTCAAGGAGGCTCTTGCCTCAGCACAAAAGCATGAACCCACATAGCTGTACATCAGTCAAATGAGGAGCCCTCTTGTGGGGCATCACATAATTGCACGTAGGGGAGAGAGAGAGCAGTGTGTAGTGTGCAGGGCATCACTCCTAGCACCACACTGTACATGAGAGGGAAAGGAAGCACTCCATAGCTCTTAACCTGTGACAGATTGCATAATGAGGCCTTTCCAGCTTAAAAATTCAGCGCCCATTTTTCTGGAAGAGGCAAGTTCACGAAAATGTGACACTTGGCGCATTTACAAGCATTTTCCCGTTTCGGGTTCGCCGCTTAAAAATATCCCAACCGACGCGTCAACTGACTTCACGGAAGAGTTATAAAGTGTTCCCCTAGTCATACCGGAGATAATGATGCGAACACATTTCACGGCCCAAAATAGCAGTTCCCTAAATTTTAGGAGATGCTTCCGTTGGGCTCTCACTGGTCTTCTGACCATCTATCCTCATTGGGACCGCATCCGAAAGTGCAATGTGGCCCAACTGTCGGATACCTTTTGTTGGTAGTCCCACCTTGACTTTATGCCTTAATTGAGTTCACTTCCTAGTATCCACAACCTTGCTAAGTGCGACGGGGGGACCTATATGATCTTGCTCTGAGCCTAGACATCCTCTTACCATACGAATTCCAGTGCCGACCACTTCCCATCTACGGGTGAATCTACCGTTCACATTGGCCATACAATGTCCGACCGTTTGCTACTTCAAAAAGAGGGTCTCAAAACAAATAAAATAAACCCCATTGGAAAGAAACCAACAACCAAGGTTAGCAGTTGCCACATCCTTGTGACATGGTTAATAATTGCCACGTGCTCGTGACATACCCCCCTGTTGAAATCACAAACGTCCTCGATTGCATACCATAAATACACGCCATTGATGATCTTGTGCTATTAACACTCTTTTATCATCGCATGTATCCGCAAGAAAGTTCGTAACATACATAGATACAAATGACTTAATGAGACCTTCATACTTTTGCCATTTCCATCTATGGCACTGAATTCATATGTACATTTGATGTACTAGCTCTATCATTACCCCTCCTTTGCACACGTTGGGTTGGGGCATAAGTAGGCTGTAACCCAAAGGCTTCAAGGTAAAGCTGCAATACATTTGGTGACTCTGACAGTTCATGCTCTTCCATCCACTTTGCATCCATAGGCGGATAGTTCTTGAACTTCACCAAATAGCGTCTTGCAACTTGTCCTTTAACTTTCCTTCCTTATCTGCCAAAACTTGCTCAGGTACCAGGATCTCATCAAGTTCCTCAACTTCTGGCTGATCCTCAACTGGCATATCTTCTGGCACATCACCCACGAAGGGTCTTAGAAGACTCACGTGAAACGCATTATGAATCTTCCATGCATCAGGCAATTTCAGCCTGTAAGCCACATCGCTGATCTTGTCAAGCACTTGAAAAGGCCCATAGTAACGCATGCTGAGCTTAGGAAACAGCCGTTCCTTGCCCTTCATCTTCTTTAACCTTGCCTTTTCGAACCTTAACACAACCCAATCACCAGGTGATAACAGCAATTCACGTTGGTGACGATCAGAAGCCTTTTTCTGCTTTGCCTGAGTCTTCTCCAAGGCAACTTTAATTTTCTTATACATCTCATCCATGTTCTCAACATATCGATCTGCCTCAAAGATCTTGTCCTTTGTATGCAAAATGGGAGGAACCTTTTTGCCGCCTTCAACAATCTCAAAAGGTGCCTTGCCAGTCGACGAATGCACCGTATTATTGTACGCATACTCAAGCATACGCAAATACTGTTCCCACTTGCCCTTATTATCTAACACATAGCATTTCAACAGATCTAAGACAATAGAATTAGCCTCTTCTGACTGTCCATCAGTTTGTGGATGAAACGAAGACAAGAATTTGAGCGTAGTACCCATGTTCTCAAACAATCCTCTCCTGAACAAACTGGTCATGCGAGGATCACGATCATTGATAATCGATTGTGGCATACCATGGTACTTAAACACATTGTACATGAACAAGCGTGCCATCTGATCAGATTTTATCTTCTTCCTGACAGGGATAAAATGGGCCTGCTTGCTGAACCTGCAGATAATGGTCCATATACCATCATTCCGTGTTGGCATCCTTGGAAGATCAAAGATAAAGTCCATAGCAATGCTTTCCCATGGCTTATCCGGAATCGACAGTGGTTGTAACAACCCTGGTGCCTTTTGCCTGTCAAACTTGACCTTTTGGCAAACTATGCATGCTCGCACAAAGGCATCCACATCTCTCCTCAAGGTAGGCCAATAGAAGAATGTCTCTACCGCTTTAACTGTCGCATCAATGCCACGATACCCTGCATATGGTGGGACATGACTCTCTTCCATGACCTTATGTCGCAGTGGCCTAGTGACACAAAGTCAGCCATGCATCATCATAAAACCATCTCTGAGGAGGTAGTGCTCGTGATGTTGCCCCTCTTGTAACTAATCAAAGATCCTTGCAAAATCTTCATCAGCAGTATACTGTTCCTTCATGTCATCTCACTCATGATGATAAGGAATTGACACAGCTCAAATTTGTGGCTTTCTTGATAACGCATCAGCCACAACATTCTTCTTGCCTTCCACATGCATAATCTGGAAGTGGAACATGGAAAGAATGTTTGCCCGTCACATATGCTTTTCGGATAACTTTGACTGTGTCAAGAAGTATCGCAAGGTCTGATGATCTGTTTGGACAACAAAATCAACACCTAAGAGGTAGTGCTTCTAGCTAGAAAGCACATGAATCACGGCCAAGAGCTCTTTCTCATAGACTTGCATAGTCCTCTCTGGCCCTTGCAAAATTCGGCTTTCATAAGCTACTCCCCGTCCATCTTGCATTAGCACTGCTCCGATGCTACTGCCACACGTGTCACACTGGACCACAAATGACTTCCTGAGATCTGGCAAAACAATAACTGGATCTGAAGTCAACTTTTCCTTTAAGAGACTAAAAGCTGAAATCTCTTTTTGGGTCCATCTGAAGGTGACCTCTTTCTTTTGCAATGCGTGAAGAGGCGATGCTATCTCTGCAAAATTTCTAATAAACCTTCTATAGTAGGAACACAATCCCAAGAAGCTTCTGACATCGTGCACAGTCTTCAAGTCTGGCCATGTCTTGATAGCTTCGACCTTTGCGGGATCCATTCTAACACCATCCTTTGAGACTATGTGGCCCAGAAAGTGGATCTCTTCGAGGAAGAATTCACTTTTCTTAGGATTGACAAGTAACCTATGACTGCGCAGCTCTTCGAACACAATGGTCAAGTGACGCCTATGCTCCTCTTCATTCTTCGAATACACTATCATGTCATCGAAGAACGTTCCAACAAACTGTTGATGCGAGCGGAAAATCCGGTCCATCATTCTGTTGAACGTGGGAGGAGCATTTGTTAGCCCAAACGGAATCACTAGAAACTCATAAAGACCAACTGTCGTTCTAAACGCAGTCTTGTGCACATCCTCTGGCCTTATACGAATCTGATGGTACCCACTCTTAAGGTCTATCCTGCTGAAAATTGCAGCACCCTCTAAACGATCGAGAATATCAAAAATTCTAGGAATAGGGAACCAATTCTTGATGGTATTCTTATTCAACGCATGGTTCCTGGCATGTACGGCTGACTTCCAGGCGCATAACCAGCCATACTTTCGAACACTGATCCACCCCCGAAATACCCGAGATGTACCGTGGGTGGTGGAAAAACTGAGTGCATAGCCTGGTATCCAGCTGCCTGTCCATTCAAGACAGCGTGTTGGCTCTGAAAGGTGGCGGGCTGAACTGGCATAACCTATGGAATAGGCGTTTTAGCCGCCTGTTCAAGCACGGGAGGAACCTGCTTTGGAGCCCCCAACTCCGCAACATGCGAATGTTCCCTTTCCTCCTGCGCCACATGAAGTACCTGGGCTTGAGCATCAACAAGATCTGTACGCGGTGTAGGTTGCCTATTTTGCTGTTGCACTGGTGGCGCTTGCAAGAATTCCATAAACCTCAGATTCTGCACCAGCTGCGAAAAGACATTCACCGCGGCAACTAACTGAGTCTTGAACGCATCATCCTCAAGTTGCCCAGTCATAAAGCCCTGTACTACTCTAGGGACATTCACGTTGACAGGAGGTACAGACTGACGTGGCCGTGAGCTCTCGCCAACCTCAAAAACCATAGGAATCTCCTGCCTGTCCTTTGAAGAGGAACCCTCTTCCATAATTCCCTTCCCCTTGTCGGCCATAGTGTAATCCCCGCGTTCCTACACTCTGTGTCTTTATCCCAAAACAATCCAGGCTCACTCTTTGAGGAAAAAGTGATTGATGTCCCGGCAACGGAACCATGAAACCGGCCCGTAGGGCGGTAGGTGTTGGCTTTCACCCGAAATTCTTTACTTTAAACACACACACAGAGCACTTTGCAAAGGAGACCTGTAACGGGAATTAACACTTAATCACACACACGGCTCGGAAGCTAGAATGCTCCCCGGCAAACACCGACAACCCGTAGGCCCCAACATTGGCGCATCTTTCGGTATTTCTTTATTCTTTAGGAGGGTAAATTACAAGGTAAGGTCCTGGGAATCCTTCACGTGTATCCACCTAGATACCATTAGTTTGGCCCAATTTCGGCAGCATAACAGCCCCAAAACTTGCGCGAAACCAATTCCCCTGCTAGAACTCACTTGCACTGGCGTATACCCTCTGATTCCTGCCCAAAAACAGTAAATTCAGCACGCTGTATTTACTGGTTTTTGCCCTGTTTTCAGCCCCAAACAGTCCCCTAGCTGTCGTCTGCCAGTGGGACACAATTCCCAAGTGTCCTGGCGTCTGTATGGCTGAAAAACAGTCAAATTACAGCGCATACACAGCGCTGATTTTGCACCTATATGGTGAGGTTATGACCCTCACCAGTGTCTGCTTTCGAGTAGCAGCTAGCTACCCCTGTTCTTGCTCAAGGAGGCTCTTGCCTCAGCACAAAAGCATGAACCCACACAGCTATACATCAGTCAAATGAGGAGCCCTATTATGGGGCATCACATAATTGCATGTAGGGAGGAGAGAGAGCAGTGTGTAGTGTGCAGGGCATCACTCCTAGCACCACACTGTACATGAGAGGGAAAGGAAGCACTCCATAGTTCTTAACCTGTGTGACAGATTGCATAATGAGGCCTTTCCAGCTTAAAAATTCAGCGCCCATTTTTCTGGAAGAGGCAAGTTCACGAAAATGTGACACTTGGCGCATTTACAAGCATTTTCCCGTTTCGGGTTCGCCGCTTAAAAATATCCCAACCGACGCGTCAGTTGACTTCACGGAAGAGTTATAAAGTGTTCCCTTAGTCATACCGGAGGTAATGACGCGAACACATTTCACGGCCCAAAATAGCAGTTCCCTAAATTTTAGGAGATGCTTCCGTTGGGCTCCCACTGATCTTCTCACCATCTATCCTCATTGGGACCGCATCCGAAAGTGCAATGTGGCCCAACTGTCGGATACCTTTTGTTGGTAGTCCCACCTTGACTTTATGCCTTAATTGAGTTCACTTCCTAGTATCCACCAACTTGCTAAGTGCGACGGGGGGACCTATATGATCTTGCTCTGAGCCTAGACATCCTCTTACCATACGAATTCCAGTGCCGACCACTTCCCGTCTGCGGGTGAATCTACCGTTCACATTGGCCATACAATGTCCGACCGTTTGCTACTTCAAAAAGAGGGTCTCAAAACAAATAAAATAAACCCCATTGGAAAGAAACCAACAACCAAAGCAGTTGCCACATCCTGGTGACATGGTTAATAACTGCCACGTCCTCGTGACAAATGACGATGAGAACTACAACCGCGTGCCAATGTTCTCTCAAATGGCCCTCCAAAACAAACTTGTGAATCCGGGATCTCTATATGGTCTGAGGCATGCCATGTAGCCGAAAAATCTAAGCACTAAACAGTCTCGCTAAATGATCAGGTTTGACTGTTTTCTTCACTGGAATGAAGTGAGCTTGCTTGATAAATCTGTCAATGACAATCCAAATGCCATCGTGTCCACTTTGGGTCTTGGGGAGATGAAAAATGAAATCCATAGAAATGCTTTCCCAGGGGCAGATGGAAATGGCTAAAGGTTGTAGTAGTCCTTGTGCCTTATGCCTGTCAAACTTGACCTTTTGGAATACTAAACAACTACGAACAAAATCATCCACATCCTTTTTGATATCGTCCAAAAGAAATAACGCTCCACACCCTTCAAGGTGGTATCTATGCTGCGGTGGCCCGTAAAAGGTGGACAATGGCACTCTGTCAAGACCTTTCCCTCAAAGGCTGTGTAACACACAACATCGTTTTCCGCATCAAATAGCCATCCCGTATGGAATAACCTGAAATTGTCTCCCCATTCTGTATCCGAGTAAAAATGTTAGCAAAGTCATGATATGTAGCATATTGGTCAACCAGATCCTCGAACCTTCTATGATGAATTGCGAAAATAGCCAGAACCAAGGGCTTCTGAGACAATGCATCTGCCACTAAATTCTTCTATCCCTGAAACTATGACACGATGTTAGCTATTGCATGTGCTTTTCCAAAAGCTGCTTCTGTGACAAGAGGTAGCGTAAAATCTGATGATCCGTAAAGACTGTAAAATCAGCTCCGAGTAAATAGTGCCACCATTGAGTAAGAGCATGCATCACTGCCAACAGCTCTCTCTCATACATTTGTGCTACCAATTTTGCCAGTGAAAACATCCTGCTTTCGTAAGCAATAACATGGCCTTCTTGCATCAAAACTGCTCCCAGACTACGACCACAAGCATCACAATAACTTCGAATGGCTTTTGCAAGTCCGACAAAGCCAGCATTGGTCCGGTAGTCAATTTTTCTTTGAGCGTCTGAAAAGCAGTCACCTCTGTCGGTCCCCACGTGAAAGGGACTCCTTTTTGAGTCACCAAATGCAACAGTGAAGCTATCTCTGCATACTTCCGAATGAATCACCGATAATAAGAGCACAAGCCCAAAGCTTCAAACTTCATGAACATTCTTTAGGTTAGGCCAATCGCGGATAGTCTCGATTTTAGCCGAGTCCATCCGTACTCCTCCTAAGACAATGTGCCCCAAGAAATGTATCTCCGGTAAGAATTTGGCATTGATAACCAATCTATGCTTTCGCAAGGCCTGAAAAACCTGTAGTAGATGATACCTATGCTTTGCTTCATTCTTGGAGAAAACTATAATGTCATGAAAGAAATTGCCTACAAAAGATCAATACTCTCGGAAAATCCTATCCATCATTTTCGATTAAATGTTGTTGGAGCATTCGTGAGTCCAAAAGGCATCACCAAATATTCATTTAAACCAAAAGTTGTCAGAAAGGCTGTCTTGTAGACATCTCCCGGAGCGATTTGGATCTGATGATATCCACTTTTCGGGTCTCTTTAGCAAGTCCACAACAAAACCGCTCGATTTGTTGCTTAAAAGTGACCTTCTTTAAAGAAGAGGCCGTTAGAAAAGCATTCCCAAATCTTTCACCATAAGCATCCAAAGTGTCAGCCTTGGTCATCCGAAGATCGTTCCAAGCGGTCATCACATCTCGTTCGTACTCCTAAGTCATTCAAAAAGAAAAAGAGAGCCGTTTGAATTTTAACCACTTGGTAGGGGCTTATTTCCGTAAAAGAAGAGTGGACCACCACGTTCGGGCATTTCCTTTTAAGAATGATGCCGCACTCATGATTTTGGAGTGCTTTGAATAGTGCCCTCCAGAGAATGCTATGTCAAACTACTGAATAAAGGCTTAAGCCTTGGGAGCATCTCGAAATTCTGAATAGGATTCAAACTTTACTGATTGTCCACCTTCCTTAAATTCCTCAGTCTTTTGTCCTTGTCCTCGAGAAAATCATATTGATTGGTTCTGTATAAGTGTTTCTTCTTTGAATAGAACATGTGATCATCGAAATCCGAACTCTCAGAGGAGGATGAATCCTCAGTAGGACTCTCAAAACGGGTCGGGATCTGCTCTTCTTTGCCTTCTTCTTGACAACCTAAAACAAGGCTTTAACAAGAAATATATGATTGTGTGGGACAACAGACAAAACATAAAAAATCTCTAACACTGGACAAGAAAAAATTGTTCTTTTAAAGTCTTGTACCATGTTTTTGAAGCAAATCCTCGTGCATGACAGGCGGTGCTTCATATAGAACATGGCTCCAAAATCTCCTCTTCTTCATGTGCCTCGAGCACAACTCATATGTAAACCAAGAAATTTCTGGAACAACCTTCACAACATACAAGGCATGTTGTTTTTGCCAAACTTTAAAGTCTTGCTACATATTTGGAATCCCCAAATCCTCCTTTGCATCCATGCCATAGCTAATAGCTAATTGGCAGCACTCGTGAGGTGGTATACATAAGCATCAACTTTGATTCTTCTTTCGTTTCTTGTCCTTTTTGTCCTCTTCGCTCCGACCGGAAGAGGAAGAGCTATCCGAACTGTCAAAAGAGGATGAACTGGACAGTCCTTCAAAGGGTACATGCTTCTTCCGTTTTCTTGCACTTGCAAAAGAAGATTGATTGCCCAAATAACCGGGGTAATCATTTCCCTTGTTGCGCTTCTTTGAACTTCGTCAAGCGGGTGCCAGATCAAAAATTTGGCATACAGTGGATCCTTTGCAAGCTCGAGCATCTGCTTTGCGCACTCATCAACATGCTATTGACGTTGCATCTATCACAAAGTGATGACGTGTCTGCCCGAGGGCCGAAACCCTAACTGCTGCTGAAACCCTAATTTCTGGAAACCCTAACCCTAAAACCTGCAAACCCTAAATTCTGCCAAAAACCCTAACCCTAACCCTAAAAGGGCAGCAGGGAATCCCAGAAAAAGCGTTGACATGCTGACGTGGCATTGTACGGCAAGGCCCGCAATTTGCGTTGGCTAAATTTGCGTGGCTGCTTTTTGGCTCTACGCAATTTGAGATAGAAAGAGAGAGAATATTTGCTTTATTTTCTAAAGCTCAAAAGAGCTTGAGAGAGGAAAAGAGCCTTTGCTTTTATTTTTAGGCTTTTGATCAGAAGCTTTTGGGGCTCTGATTTTGGCATCCCTTGTAAACATTAAAATGTGTGGTTTGGGCTCCCACTCTGCAGAGCATCTGGACGCAGAGTGTGAGAGTGAGACCCGATCCATTCTTGTACTTTGAACTGATTAATACAAAAAGAAATACCGAAAGGGGCGCCAGTCTTTGGGGCCAATATCTCTAGGCACGGAACTCTGCGGGGCCAGTGCAAATCTATTGTGAACTGTGAACTGTGAACTGTTATGAAGTGGTTATTTGGTGCTATCGTGATTGATTCTTGACTTGGAGTGTCCAAGTCTGTTACAGTGGTATCAGAGCACGGTCGATTTCTCTTCTACGAGAAATCCAATCCCAAATTTTTTTCCGCGGCACCTATGGCTTTACGCAAGGATCAATCGACTCCCTCTGCATCCGGAGATGTGGGCAAGGATCACAACAAAGATTCCGGCAGAGAGTATAGACCGCCTCGGCCTACTCAGGCGGAGCAACGAGATGAAGCTTCGTCAATTGATCAGCGATGCAACAAAGATAATGCTCAGTTTTGCGAAGGACCCGAAATTGGCAAAAGATATGAGTGAGACTTCTTTTCAGGAAGTGCAGGAGGAGTGGCAAAAAACCACACCACCACCCTCGAAACCCGCCCTCAAGAAACCTTCTGCTCACAAAAAATATTCAGAGAAGGAATTAGAAGAGGTGGTTGATGCACGGATTGCTTAGCTTTTTGACGTGCAGAACAATGCCAAAAAGCACGGCAAAAAGCAAAAGAAAGGCAATGACTTCCCAGGATATTTGGGTTGTCAGTCAACATTTGATAAGGCAAAGAAACACAAGAACCATGTTCGATTTGAAGGAGTACCCAGTTCTTCTTCTTCTTCTTCTTCTTCGCATTCGGATTCGAGCGAAGAAGACAGAAAAGGTAAAAAGCGAAGACAGAAACAACGCTTCGCAAAGGGCAAGAAAAAGGCAAAGAATCGCCCAGTGAGTGACAGTTCTACAGAGGGCTCGTCTACAGACAGTTCAGACTCTGATGACGGCAACTTTTATGCGAACAAGAAGAATTTTTATAAAGCCAACCAGTATGACTTTCTGGAAGATAAAAGCAAGAAAGTCCGAGAGTTTAAGGAAGGTGGACAATCGATCAAATTTGACACTTTTTCAGCAGTTTGTGTTAGGTGCAGCGGAATGAATGTTGTATTTTCTCAAGATTAGTGATCTTTATTGCTCAAGGTTCCTTTTAGTTCTTAGGGAAAGAGAGAGCTTTCCGTCTTGTAGAGTGTTGTGGTCACGACAAAGTGAGTGGATTGTGCGTGCAAGTGAATGAGACTGAGAGAAGGAGAGAGAAGAGATACGACACCGAGAGGTTTGTAAAACCCTCCTCCGAAGGCCCCATTCTCGTCGGCGAGAGTGGTCTACTTTGATTGCACAAAGGTGTACAATGCGAATGCAATGGACTGATGCAATGGGACTATGCCGATGACGACGACGGTGATGACGACGACGACTTGGGCTGAAATCTGAGATCTTCTAGATGCTGAATTTCTTGGACTGTGTCAAGGCTGAAAATGACTGTTTTGGGCTGTGTTTTTATGGCTGAAAGTGAGGTACTGGTACCGAACTGTATGGCGTCGAGGGAGATGGCCAACAGTATCCGGAATCCTGGAAGGGACTCTTCGCCGGCCCACTCTGTTGTGTGGGTCGAGCGGTACTTGAACTTCATAAAGGTCTGCAACGCTTGCTTCTTTGGGCCGTGCCGAAAGCAACTCAAAGTCTTCAGAATCTCCTTTCTTGCTTCAACTTCGTCTAGAGTCCTGCTTCTTTCGTCTTCAAGAATCTCCATGGCTGAAAATTCCTGAAACCATCTCCAACACAAAACCATGAACATACCCATTCCATGTAAAGTGAAGGAAAAAAATCTCGTCTTCTCTAAAGACTGTGCATGCAACGTAGATGAACAAATAGGCAGAGTGACAACCAGTTCGTCAAACACATGCAAACAATGAGGTCGAATCTTTTCTGTTTGATCGAAATCAATCAACTGTGGCAAATCACAATGGAAATGCCCATGCTTAGTGCTCATACAATCATGTGCTCTTTCGGAAACTGTGTCATGCCAAGGAAGAGACATGGAATGCGACTTCCTTATATACAAACTTTTCAGCTTTTCATGAACAATCCGCATACATTCGTGCTCATCCATGATAGAAACGTGCTCAACATACAATGTCATGCCTAGGAAAAGGGATCACATAACGATGCTGACTAAAATACAGGAAACGATCACGAACGAAACAATCGCACAATGCGTGTGTATCAATCCTGTGAACACATAATACATACTGTGTTGGTTCTTTGGACCAAGGCTTGAGAGCCAAGATCGCTTCTTCGGGATCTATCGAATCTTCTTGTGGGGGATCTGTGGACCTCGACTCGAAAGCCAAGATCAATTCTTGGTGATTGATCAAATCTACAATGAGGTTAGCTTCGCTAGAAAAAGCATCCACTAACACATCATCCTTGTGAACAATCACGTCTTCTTCATGTAACTCGTCATGCTTGTGAGAAATCACATCTTGATCATGCAAATCATCATGCTTGTCATCATGCTCATCATTATCATCCAAATCATCATGCTTAGCAATATCATTCAAATCATCATGCTTATCTTTGTCAATCAAATCATCATCATGCTTCACACAATCATGCAAATCCTGTGTATCATGCTTTGGAGAAGAAGAGACTGAGAGAGTCTTCTTTTCCTGAGCCTATTGCATCTGTGCCTGAGCTTGAGAAAAGAGTCGCAAGCGCTCTTCCCTTCTTGCTTTGATCTCGCGATCAAATTCTGCTTGTCTTGCTTTGTTCGCTGCTTGTCTTTCTGCTTCGGCTTCTGCGTGTCTGCGTTCCATTTCTTTGAATTCATGATCAAATTTGGCTTGTCGTTCTTTGGCTTCCAAGCGTGCTTGCTCGTACTCACGCGCTATGGCCGCCATTCTTACGGCATTTCTTGCTTTGCGTTGTAAAGTCTGTTCCATAAACAACAGCTTCAACTCCTCCATTGGAGTTAGTGCAATCGTTGTCGTAGATGAAAAAGGGGGAGGGTCCGGAAAACCTCCTGGTGGGGAAAATTCTTCTTCGCCTCTCTCATGCTCATCACCTCCAAGCGAAGTATCCATTCCGCTTCGAGTGATGACCATTCTGCAATCGTGGGTTCTTGTGGGTTCTTGGGGGTCTTTGGTTCGTAAGTCCACGAGGAACTTGGGTTCTTGCGGGTCTTGGGTTCTTGAGGGTCTTGAGGTTCTCGAGGTCCTTGATTCGTGAGAATCCTGGGTTCTTGAGGTTCTTGAGTCTTGAGGTTTTCTTTCGCTTGCCAATCGCGTTGGAGAAGGATCTTCTCTTCACCCGAGTTCTACCCTTTTTTGCGGGCGCACCCCTTGGCGGCCTTGCGCTCACACCAAGGTTGCTTTTTCCCACCTCACGTCGATTGGCCGGCTACTAAGTGCACGGTCCGCTCTCAATAAGTGAAAAGAGACACAAGGGGAGGTTGGACAAGCCCTTCTTTCTTGGGATTCCTGTCACTCTTCAACAAAACACGATTAGGAATCGCCACGCCCAAGTAAACTTGGGTTCGTGCGATCACAACAAGCAAAAAAAATTCTTGTGGTTCTTGTGGTTCTTTCCTTGAGTAATGCAGAACACTTCCAAATCTCTGATACCAATGTTAGGTGCAGCAGAATGAATGTTGTATTTTCTCAAGATTAGTGATATTTATTGCTCAAGGTTTCTTTTAGACTTTAGTTCTTAGGGAAAGAGAGAGCTTTCCGTCTTGTAGAGTGTTGTGGTCACGACAAAGTGAGTGGATTGTGCGTGCAAGTGAATGAGACTGAGAGAAGGAGAGAGAAGAGATACGACACCGAGAGGTTTGTAAAACCCTCCTCCGAAGGCCCCACTCTCGTCGGTGAGA
Source organism: Adiantum capillus-veneris (assembly GCF_014529385.1). Taxonomy (NCBI): domain Eukaryota; kingdom Viridiplantae; phylum Streptophyta; class Polypodiopsida; order Polypodiales; family Pteridaceae; genus Adiantum; species Adiantum capillus-veneris. The sequence goes on from NC_140951.1 coordinate 3,442,047, forward strand.
GTGGTCTACTTTGATTGCACAAAGGTGTACAATGCGAATGCAATGGACTGATGCAATGGGACTATGCCGATGACGACGACGGTGATGACGACGGCGACTTGGGCTGAAATCTGAGATCTTCTAGATGCTGAATTTCTTGGACTGTGTCAAGGCTGAGAATGACTATTTTGGGCTGTGTTTTTATGCCTGAAAATGGGGCACCATCTGCAACCTTCTTGGGGGCTGATCTGCTAATGTTCTTTGGCTAAAAATCTGCGTTTTGTAAGGGCTAAAGTCTGCGTTTCTGCAATGGCTGAAATCTGCATTTTCTCCTATGCTGAGTACAGATCTGCTGGCGTTTTTGATGGCTGAAAAACGCTGGGAAAAGCTGTAGTCTGCTGGCGTTTTTGCTTCAAAAACGCTGGCTGAAAATGAGGTTTCTTGGTGATGAAAACGCAAGGCTGACTGCCTGTAGGAAGTCGCTAGCAATGGCAATCGACGGCGAGGCTGATGCTGTGGGGAAAACGCCAAGGGGGAGATGGGAGGTATGGCGATGAGGGGTCATGAGGGGGGTACTGCTGAGAAGTTGCCTGTTGAGTGGGAAGCTCCTGCTGCCTCTTCTACCAGAAAGTGTGAGCTTTGGTTTGCTTATATATTAACTTAGCAAAATTGCCCTACCTACTTTTGTTGGAAAGTCACTTAAAAATAATAAGTGAAAATCCCAATAAATAGGAAAATAGGCTAAATGCACTGGAAAATTCCCCTACCTGATGCTAATGGATTCTGATGAGAATTCCGATGATCATGCTGTGTGCAACCGGAGGATATGCATCTATGCTAAGTGACTGGGCATGCACGGTCTACGAATAGACTCACAAAAGTGCCAGATCATTGTTGATCTAACTTGACGAGACTGACTGAACCCTGCTGTGGTGTAGCTTGTCCACGGACACATAGGGTTGGGATGTGTCATGTGACAGTTTGACATGGCTTTCGCGGGAGGACGCTACTCAGAGCACTCCAAGATTCGGAGAGCTGCCTCTTATTTTAAGGGGAATGCTCGAACTTGGTGGTCCACGCTTCTTTTAAACAAGACTTCGCCAGTTAAATGGCTGAAATTTAAGAAGCTTATTATTTCTTCTTGGTTGACTCAAGAGTATGAACGCGATATACGAGCTGCTTGGAACCATCTTCGGATCACCAAGAGAGATACAGTGGATGCTTATTGCGAGAGATTCTGGAGCTCTTTTCTACCCACCTCTTCATTCAAGAAGATCTCATTCCGAGAACAGATTGAGCGGTTTACCTTGGGTCTACCTACAGAGATCCGAGATCACTGCTTGGAACAGAAGTCAGCTTCTATTCAGGAGTTGATGAGCCGTGCGAAGCGGGGTTTTGCCATTCACTCTGGCAGTCTGACCTACCCCACCGATGAGGTCATGACACAACGAGCCGAGCAGACTTCAGCGAATGAAAGTAGAAAGAGAAAGAGCAACCCAGAAAGAAAGGATGCACGACCCAAGCTGACTCCTCAGGAGAGAGCTCGCTTCATCAAGGAGGGGAAGTGGTGCTTTGGATGCGGGGAACATGGACATATCTCCGCGAAGTGCCCTAAAAAGGCACAGAAAGAACAGAATGACAAGGACGACGACAGGTCTGAGACTTCGAGAGCAGCTGAGGAACGTGGAAGAAAAGACAAGATGAAAACAGGACTAGTTCCAGATTGTGTGGGTACCGATCCCAACACCATGGACGAGAGTACAGAACTTTGTCGAGCTTGGGGCAAAGTGAAAGACCAAGAGGCCCTGATCTTCTTTGATGGAGGAGCCAAGGCCAACTTCATTTCACCGGAATTGGCAGCACGGCTCGAGATCACTCCCGATCGGATGGGACCACTTGCGGAGGCTGTTCTAGCGGCACCCGACATAGTGTAGCCATTACACCTGTCATTGGCAAACTTCGGTTGCATTGTCAGGGGTATTTGGGCCATGAGGACTTTTACATAATGCCTTTGAAAGGTTGTGATGTTCTCTTGGGGATTCCCTGGTACCACAAGAACAACGCCGTGGTCAATTATCGAGCGAGGAAAGCGACATTGACTACAGAGAAGGGCAGAACCATTGTACTTGACATTAAACTGAAGGGCAAGTCTGTCCCTATTGTATCGGCTTCGGCCATTTCTAAATTAATGAAATCCAATCTGTTTGTTTACTCGATCTTTATGAAAGAATTGAGCGATAAGGATAGGACAAATATGTCTAAACTTGATAAAGAACGCCAAGATTTTCTCCACTCTCACGCCGATTGCTTCTCAGAGGGCCTACCACGCGAGTTACCACCTGCTTGACCTGAAGATCATACCATTGATCTGATACGTGGAAGCACACCACCGAACCGGCCACCTTACCGTGTGAGCCGAGCACAGAATGAAGAGATTATGAACCAAGTGAAAGACCTCTTGGAAAAGGGTCTTGTCCACCCTAGTACTTCACCGTATTGCTCTCCACTGTTGTTGGTTTTGAAGAAAGACGGATCTTGGAGAATGTGCATCGATTATAGAGCTCTCAACAAAATCACCATCAAGAACAGATTTCTGATTCCTAGGATCGATGATATACTCGACAGATTACAGGGATCCTCGTGCTTTAGCACGATTGATTTGAAGAGTGAAAATCATCAGATCAGAATCGCACCGGGAGACGTCTACAAGACAGCTTTTCAAACGACTTTTGGGTTATTTAGTTTTTGGTGATGCCTTTTGGCTTAATCAATGCTCCTGCGACATTTAACCGGATGATGGACAGGATATTTCGAGAGTGCAGGCTATTTGTTGGCACTTTCTTTGACGATACCATTGTTTTCTCCAAGAATGAGGCAGAACACAGAGATCATCTTCTTCAAATCTTTCAGGCATTACGAGGTCACAAGTTAGTGATTAATGCAAAGAAAAGTGAGTTTTTCCTACCAGAGATACACTTTTTGGGACACATTCTCTCAGCAGTAGAAGTGCAAATGAATCCGGCCAAGATAGAGACTATCCGCGATTGGCCCGATTTGAAGAATGTCCATGAAGTTAGAAGCTTCTTGGGACTGTGTTTGTACTACAAGCAATTCATTCGAAAGTTTGCAGAGGTTGCTTCCCTTTTGTATATCTTGACACAGAAAAGGAGTCCCTTTCTCGTGGGGACCCAGAGGTGACTGCCTTTCAGACATTGAAAGAGAAACTTACTACGGGACCTGTTTTGCCTTGGCTGGACTTGCAAAAGTCATTTGAAGTATTTTGTGATGCTTGTGGTTGTAGTCTGGGTGCGGTCTTAATGCAAGAAGGCCATGTTATTGCTTACGAGAGCCGATTGTTCTCAAGGCTGGAAATGACAGCACGGAATTATGAGAAAGAGCTTTTGGTGATTATCCATGCTCTTACTCAGTGGCGGCATTACCTACTCGGAGCGGATTTTACTGTCTTTACAGACCATCAGAGTTTGCGCTACTTTTTGTCACAGAAGCAGCTTTCAAAAAGCAGATGCGGTGGGCGAACATCTTGTCACAATTTCACTTCCAGATTGTCCATGTTCAGGGACAGACGAATGTGGTGGCAGATGCTTTGTCTCGGAAGCCGTTGGTTCTGGCTATTTCCGCGATACATCATAGGAGCTTCGAGGATATGGTCGACCAGTATGCCACAGATACAGATTTTGCAGACGTTTTCACACGGATACGAGATGGGGAGACAGTAGCAGGATATTCCATTCGGGATGGCTACTTGATGAGAAAAACCATGTTGTGCGTTACACAGCCGTTGAGTAAAAAGGTTCTGACTGAATGCCATTGTCCACCTTTATGGGTCACCGCGGCATTGCTACCACCATTAAAGGGGTAGAGAAATACTTCTTCTGGCCGAGACTCAAGAAGGATGTGGAAGAGTTTGTGCGCAGTTGCTTAGTATGCCAGAAGGTCAAGTTTGACAGGCATAAAGCACAGGGATTGTTACAGCCATTACCCATACCCACCCGCCCCTAGCAAAGTATTGCAATGGATTTCATTTCTGATCTCCCGAGAACACAGAGTGGTCACAATGGTATCTGGACTCTTATTGACAGATTTAGCAAACACGCTCATTTCATTCCAGTGACGAAAACAGTCAAGCCGGATCACTTAGCGAGACTGTTTGTGGCCCAGATCTTCAAATTACATGGCATGCCTAAGACGATTGTCTCCGACAGAGACCCCAGATTTACAAGTTTGTTTTGGAAGGCAATTTGGGAGAACATTGGCACGCGGTTGCAGTTCTCGTCATCGTTCCCCACCCGCAGACTGACGGGCCAGTGGTTTTAGATTTATTGAAGTCTTATATCTCGGATCAGAAGACTCAATGGGAAAAGTACCTACCTTTGGTGGAATTTACCTACAATAACACAATACACTCCTTCACGGGGAAGGCGCCATTTGAGATTGTTGAAGGTTCTATGAAGGTTCCACCCTTCCTAAGCACGAAAGATAAGATTTTTGAAGCGGATGAATATACGCGAGACTTAGATACGGCTTTTGCCAAGGTTCGCGAAACTTTGCAAAAATCTCAAGAATGACAGAAAAAGGCAGCGGATCGCCATCGTCGCGACTTGAAAGTGAAGGAGGATGATTGGGTGCTCTTACGTTTTGAGAAGACACGACTAAGAAAGAAAAAGGGAAAGGAGAGGCTTTTTCCAAATCTTAGTATGCGATACTACGGACCTTTCCAGATCTCTGAAAAGATAAATGATGTCTCCTTTCAATTGAAATTGCCTGATACTTGGAGGATTCACAATGCATTTCATGTGAGTCTCTTGAAACCTTTTAAAGGTGATGTGCCTGATGATGGGGAGCCTGATGAGCAACCCAAAGTGGAAGAAAACGAGGAGATCCTTGTTCCTGAAGAGATTTTGGCACATAAGGATACGAAGAATAAAGGTAAAGTCAGAAGGCGGTTCTTGGTTAAGTTCAAGAACTATCCTGCATTGGATGCGAAGTGGATGGAGGAGGAGGACCTGGCAAATACTCCTCAAATTGTGAAACTTTACCTCGACGCTTTTGGTTTAGCATAGTCTACTCCAAATGGAACCAAGAATTCAGCTTGGCCGGATATCTGGTGCAATGGGATGCACAAGAGGGGAGTCACTCCGCTCCTTTGTCAACAGATGCCTTGATTTTGATACTAGAGTCACTGATGTCTATTTGAGCTTCAGGGATACCGAAAGCTAACAATATTCTGTTGTATGACTTTATGAAATGGAATTCTTGATTATGATACGGATTTGTTCTTGTCTTCTTTTAAGTGCAGGAACTGATAAACGAAATGACTGCACCATTTTGGTCTGATTGATCCCGAATAGACATGGTTGCAATAGGGGTAAGTCAATCGGACATCGATGAGGTCCCGATTGGATCTAGATGCAATTGCTAGCTACATTGCCGATAAATCATGGTCTAAGATCCGAATGAATGTTGAATGTCATGTGATGTCCTGTGATGTCTAGTGATGCCTTGTGATGTCATGTGATGTGACTATCGATTGGTACATGTGCTAGATGTGTGTTCCTAGTACGTAGGTACTAACAGTCAGTGTGTGCTAAGACGGTTTATGGCCTCTGTCTGTTTTGCAGGCGTAATCGAGGGCGATTACAACGCTTTCAAGAGGGGGGTATGTCACAAAGTGATGACGTGTCTGCCCGAGAGCCGAAACCCTAATTGCTTTTGAAACCCTAACCCTAAAACCTGCAAACACTAAAATCTGCCAAAGACCCTAACCCTAACCCTAAAAGGGCAGCAGAGAATCCAGGAAAAAGCGCTGACATGCTGACATGGCATTGTACGCCAAGGCCTGGAATTTGCGCTGGCTGCTTTTTAGCTCTACACAATTTGAGATAGAAAGAGAGTGAATATTTGCTTTATTTTCTAAAGCTCAAGAGAGCTTGAGAGAGGAAAAGAGCCTTTGCTTTTATTTTTAGGCTTTTGATCTGAAGCTTTTGGGGCTCTGCTTTTGGCATCCCTTGTAAACATTAAAATATGTGGTTTGGGCTCCCACTCTGCAGGGCATCTGGATGCAGAGTCTGAGAGTTAGACCCGATCCACTCTTGTACTTTAAACCCGATCCACTCTTCTTTGCCTTCTTCTTGACAACCTAAAACAAGGCTTTAACAAGAAATATATGATTGTGTTGACAACAGACAAAACATAACAAATCTAGAACACTGGACAAGAAACAATTGTTCTTTTAAAGTCTTGTACCATGTTCTTTAAGCAAATCCTCGTGCATGACAGGCGGTGCTTCATATAGAACAACATGGCTCCAAAATCTCATCTTCTTCATGTGCCTCGAGCACAGCTCATATGTAAACCAAGAAATTTCTCGAACAACCTTCAGAACATACAAGGCATGTTGTTTTTGCCAATCTTTGAAGTCTTGCTAGATATTTGGAATCCCCAATCCTCCTTTGCATCCATGCCATAGCAAAGTTTTGAGATGCCATAGCTAACTGGTAGCACTCGTGAGGTGGTATACATAAGCATCAACTTTGATTCTTTTTTCGTTTCTTGTCCTTTTTGTCCTCTTCGCTCCGATCGGAAGAGGAAGAGCTATCCGAACTGTCAAAAGAGGATGAACTGGACAGTCCTTCGAAGCGTACATGCTTCTTCCGTTTTCTTGCACTTGCAAAAGAAGATTGACAGCCCAAATAACCGAGGTAATCAGTGCCCTTGTTGCACTTCTTTGAACTTCGTCAAGATGGTGCCAGATCAAAAATTTGGCATACCACTAGTGGATCCTTTGCAAGCTCGAGCATCTACTTTGCGCACTCATCAACATGCTATTGACGTTGCATCTATCCCCTGACTGCTGCTGAAACCCTAATTTCTGGAAACCCTAACCCTAAAACCTGCAAACCCTAAATCTGCCAAAAACCCTAACCCTAACCCTAACCCTAAAAGGGCAGCAGGGAATCCCGGAAAAAGCGCTGACATGCTGACGTGGCATCGTACGGCAAGGCCCGGAATTTACGCTGGCTGAATTTGCGTGGCTGCTTTTTGGCTCTACGGAATTTGAGATAGAAAGAGAGAATATTTACTTTATTTTCTAAAGCTCAAGAGAGCTTGAGAGAGGAAAAGAGCCTTTGCTTTTAATTTAGGGTTTTGATCAGAAGCTTTGGGGCTCTGCTTTTGGCATCCCTTGTAAACATTAAAATATGTGGTTTGGGCTCCCATTCTGCAAAGCATCTGGACGTAGAGTCTAAGAGTGAGACCCGATCCACTCTGGTACTTTGAACTGATTAATACAAAAAGAAATAGCGAAAGGGGTGCGAGTCTTTGGGGCCAATATCTCTAGGCACGGAACTTTGTCGGGCCAATGCAAATCTATTGTGAACTGTGCACTGTTTTGAAGTGGTATTTGGTGCTGTCGTGATTGATTCTTGACTTGGAGTGTCCAAGTCTGTTATAGCATCTCCATTTGCTGATATTGCGTAGGCATAGGTGGCCCATTTTCGTGATCTGCTAATCCATTTGAATTTTCCGTGGTGCCTCTCATTCCTGAGGTGGCACGAGTCGTCATCTGATTCTTACCTAAATCCATGTCTGTCGCGAGAACAAGGATCGGATATCCCGGTAGAAGAGAAGCTCTGATACCACTGTAACAAACTAGGATACCCCAAGTCTGGAATCTAACACGACACACGAGAGAAAATAACTTCAAAATACTTCACACTTGATTCATAGTTCAACTGAGTCGACACAGCCCGGCGTAGTTCCATGCCCAGAGAGGTTTGCCCCAAAGACTGGCGCCCCTGTCGGTGTTTCTTTTTGTAATTATATTTGAACAAAGTACATTTGCCCTTGGGAATCCTCTGCTCACCGGCTTGTCAGCACACAATGAGCCAGAGAGAACCAAAGGGGCTTATTTAAAGGCCCTTGGCCTTGGGGAAAAGCAATACATGAAAAGCCTTCAACTCAAAAGCATTAGGCTCCCAAAAGCATGCAACGCAAAAAGCGGAATTCCATACGGCCTGCCACGTCACCACAGCCAGTGTGATATGCGGAAATCCCTACGGACAGCCACGTCAACAACTCAGCTGAATTGTGGAAATTCCAGTAGCTATCCGCCAGCTCTTTATAATTCCTAGTTTCCCGCAGATCCCTATCGCAGGTGCCCATAAGTTGGGACACTTATTAGCATGCTATGTCATCAATTTGTGACTCTCTCTTTTCTCAGTTCTATTCAGTTGTTTCAATTTCTCTCACGTGTGTTGGTTCAGATCTTTGGCTTGGAGTGTCCAAGTCTATTACAGTGGTATCAGAGCTCAATCAATTCTTCTTCTACGAAGGATTCAATCCCTTTACTTGCAGCACACATGGATTCAGTCAATGAATCCCACCAAGAGGAAACTGTTGCACAAGAAACCAACGAGGATTCCAACAGGAGCAGACCTCTTTCCAAGGAGTTAGGAGAGGAGCATGGTCCGCTTCCACCCTCAGCCTTTGAAAGAATAGAGATTCAATGTCAACGATTGTGCTCGACAAATGATACGTTACTCCAAGGATCCCCAATATGCAAAATTTTTGGCGAAGCATTCACTTGACGAGGTGCACTCTAGATGGCGTGCCGCCATCAACTCACATCAACTCACCTCTTAAGTCGGCTCTTAAGAAGAAACGTACACCAGCAGCATCTAGACAGCAAGTGTACTCAAAGGACGAATTTGACGAAGTTGTAGAGCGACGAAGTCAGCAGACTCATGAAGACCAGAAAAAGAGTCGAGCAGCAAACTATCCCGGCCACTTGTTAGTAAACCGAAGAAACGTGTTCTCTTTGAGGAGATCCTAGTTCATCATCGTCCTCTTCTGACAGTTCAGAGAGTTCGTCTTTCTTTGACTCTAGTGATGGGAGCAAAAAAGACCGAAAGCGGAGAAAGACTCGGAAAAGCAAGAAAGGCAAGAAGGAGACAAAGAAGAGCAAATCCCGCAAGTAGTCTAGGAAGCATTCAGACACTTCAGATGAGGACTCCTTTTCCACTGAGAGTTCGGATTCGGATAAGTCAATGTAGAAGAGGAAGAGAGAATATATGTCCAAGCAAACCGATACAACCATCTTGAAGATAGAGGCAAAAAGGCCAAGGATTTTAAGAAGGGTGGGCAGGCTCTAAAGCTTGATACATTTTCAGGCTTTATACCAAAAAACCCTCCCTTTTATCTAGCAGTTTGACATTGCCTTTTCAAGAGGGCGTTACTCATAGCACTCCAAGGTACGAAGAGCGACATCATATCTAAAAGGGAATGCAAGGACAAGATGGTCTATCCTGCTGTTACGCAGGGAAGCAGTGAGCACCAACTAAGTGGTTGCAGTTCATACAAATTTCCACTTCTTCATGGCTCACAAAGGAATACGAACAAGACGTGATAACTGCTTGGAATCATCTGAGGATGACCAAGGATGACAAATTAGATACCTATAGCCGGAGATTTTAAGATACTTTTCTACTTGTTTCTTCTTTCAAAAAGATAACCTTAAAGCAACAAGTTGAGTGGTTTTGTTGTGGACTTCCCAAAGAGATACGGAGGTATTGCCTACAGAAGAAGTCCGTGTCCATGCAGTGACTCATGGGACATGCCAAACAGGGCTTTGGTATGCACACAAGCACACTCACCTACCCAATGGTAACAAGAAGAAGGATAAGGAACAGAAAAGAAACCATCGGACCCTAGATTGTTAGCCGAGCAACGCGCTGTGTAGTGGAAAGAGGGAAAATGTTATGGATGCGGGAACAGAGGCATGTGCTTGCCAAGTGCCCTAACAAAGCGTCCAGTCATCAAGCTAAGAATGCCGGAGAATTCCAAAATGGCAGAAGAGCGAGCTTAGAAAGGAAAGACCAAGGCAAGACTCGTACCAAATTTTGTGGGGACCAACCTTGTACAGATGGATGAAAGTACGGAGCTCTGCATAGCTTGGGACAAAGTATGAGATCAAGAAGCCCTTAACTTCTTTGACGGAGGAGCCAAGGCCAACTTCATCTCGACTGAATTGACTGCTCGACTTGCTATTATGCACGAAGAAATGGGACTGGATGTTGCCATTAGGAAAACTCCAATCGCATTGTGAGGGGTATGTAGGACAGAAGGACTTCTACATCATGCCTTTGGAAGGGTGTGACATTCTATTCGGAATCCCCTAGTACCATAAGAAAGTATTGTGGTCGACTATAGAGATACCAAGGGAACATTGAAAAACGAAAAGCATAGAGATATTATACTTCATGTAAAATTAAAGGGCAAGTCCCTCCCACTTGTATCGGCTTCGACCGTTTCAATAGTAAAGAAATCCAGTCTTTTTGTTTACTTGACCTACTTGAATGAAATAATTGACAATAAAACATCAAATCACTCCGACCTCGAGTAGGAACAACAAGATTTTCTGCAAGCTCAAGCCAATTGTTTCTCAGAGGGCTTGCCAAGAGAGTTAGCTCCATAGCGACCTGAAGATCACACAATTGATCTGATTCCTGGCAGCATGCCACCGAACCGGCCACCTTACCGAGTTGGCGGAGCCCAAAACGAGGAAATGCGAACCAAGTAAAAGAACTTCTAAAAAAGGGTCTAATTCAGCCCAGCAGATCACCTTACTGTTTGCAAGTGTTTTTCATATTGAAGAAAGAGGATCTTGGAGAATGTGCATTGACAACAAAATCCCCATCAAGAACAGGTTTCCAATACCCATGATTGATGATATATTGGACACGTTACAGGGTTCTGCATGCATTAGCAGAACCGACCTGAAAAGTGGCTATCATCACATCAGGGCTCGCTCTTGGCAATGTATACAAGACCGCGTTCAAGATGTCTTTTGGATTGTATGAGTATTAATCATACCTTTTGGCCTCACAAATGCTGCTACAACGTTCAATAGAATGATGGACACGATTTTCAAAGAGTACTAGTTACTTGTGGGCACCTTTTCGACTACATCATTGTATTCTCCAAGAGTGAGGCAAAGCACAGACACCATCTATTACAAGTTTTCCAGGCAACATAAACTGGTGGTTAATGGGGAAAAGAGCAAGTTTTACTTGCCAGAGGTACACTTTTTGGGATACATTGTCTATGCAGAGGGTGTAAAAATGGACACGACCAAGGTTGACACCATTAAAGATTGGCCAGATTTGAAGAATGTATATAAAGTTCGCAGCTTTCTGAGCTTATGTTTGTATTACAGACGATTCATTCAAAAGTTTGCAAAGATTGCTTCTCCATTACACATTTTGACTCAAAAAGTGGTTCCTTTTTCTTGAGGATCATCAGACATTGCAGCATTCAACACTCTAAAAGAAAAGTTGATGACGGGTGCAATGTTGATTCTACAAGATTTGTAGAAACCATTTGAGGTTTACTGTGATGCGTGTGGTCGTCTCGGGGAGCGGTCTTAATGCAGGACGGCCATATTCACAATTATCTTCACAATATTGTGGACCATTCTAAATTATCAACAAGATTAGTGATGTCTCCTACAAACTACACCTCCCCTCCAATATTATTGTCCATCCCGTGTGCCATGTTAGCCCCTTGAAGCAACGGTTGGGACAGGATGAACAAGTTGCTCCTTTGGATAGCTTATGGCCACCTGGAACCCTTTACCTAATCCATGCTTTGGCTAAAGCATACCTAGTAGTGTGAACACACTCTACACACATCTGCTTTGATTCAAACCCCGTTTACACACACATACCACATGATTTCTTGGCAACACTATTGAGACTATGAACCCTGAGCTTGTTTTCGAACTTAAACAAGTGCTATCTCTATGGTACTTTCCCAATTTTTGTGGTGAGAGCAAACCCCCTTGAGTTTGGGTCATGGTTTTCTCTCACCGGCGTGGGAACCGCCAATCGTTGGCTGCCTATAATATAATCATCTCCTAAGCCCCTCGTGGGATGGGGTCCCTTAGTGGACGCTTGATATTTGATTTACTCTGTCTAGATTTGAGTACGCGACATTTAAAAAGTTTATTGCACCCAGAAGGGTGGGGTAATTAACGCGTTCTTACTGTATCCCTTCACGCCCCTCCTGCTCCCCTTCTCTCCCTCCCTACCGCACACCTCTTGTTAGCACGCACGCGAGATCCTGCTACGCTATTGTATGAAATCCTACCCTATCCTTCTCTCTCCCATACCTATGCTTCTACTATCTAACCATGGCCGCTGGATCATGTAATTATCTGCCTTGAAGCTTGGACCTGTTGAGTATACAGATCGGGTGGGATTCGCTATGCTGTGCAATACAAAAACGGCTCAACCTTTGTGATTCTACTATAAAAAGAGGTGAGGATTGCTTTGGCCCCTCACTTATACTCGATTGCATGGTGGGTGTATGTGACAGAGAGTCGTGAGGGCATTTCCGTTAACTGTGGAGTAATGGAGTTGGTCGAGCATGATAATGCATCTCAAGTCGGTGCTCTACCTCACTTGGGTTTTGTTGCAACTTACATTTGTTTTTTAAAAAAATATTGGCTTATAGTTCTAGTCTGGCGCCCTCAGCATATACTTTGAACTGGGTTTTTTTTTTTTTTAATAAGAGAGAGTTGATGCATTCTACTGTAAAACTTATTGTGTCACTGCTTTACTTGGCTTGAGTTTTATTGCAACTTACAGTTGGCTTGCTGATCTTGTCTGCCGCACTCAGCATATACTTTGAACTAGTTTAAAAATATTGGCTCACTGCTCTAATCTGCCGCACTAAGCATATACTTTGAATTGGTCCTTTAGAAAAATGAGAGAGAGTTTATTGATCCTACTGTCTAAATTTTTGATGCATCCTTTTGTGGTTGGTTTTCTATCGTTAGTTCGTCTCTTGCATGGGTTTTTTCTAAGGAGGGAAAGGCATGGAGTTTGCCTGTATTTTTTTCGCTCAAGATGTTTTATTTGGTTTGCCTGGAGATTGATTGAGCAAAATAAGGCTCCTTCTCTAGGCATGGTTATATTGATTTAGTTAATCCTACTTTGTCAGTTTAATACTTAAAGAGTATTTAAGTGAGATGACGGGATGGCTAATATCTCGGGTAGGAACAACTGGGTTTTTGGGTAAATAAGCTACAACTTTGGCATAAGATTATGAAAAGAGTTTAAATGCTTTCTCAGTTTTTGCTTATCTAGGAACAGTTATACAAACTCGTTTTTTCATCTCAAAGTACTATGTCTGTTATAAATAAGTAGCCACCACTGGTGTCTTTTGGCAAACTTTTTTGGAGGGATTGCAAAGAAAGATTCTGTAAAAAGGTTATAAAGTGGGCCATTGTTTAGCACCCACCACTGGTGTCTTTTCGCAAACGCTAAGACATTCAAGATCATGATGTACCTAGTAGAGTGATTGGCAAACATACAAATCTTGGGAACAGCCTTTAACCAAAGCTACATAAACACATAAAAACAAAATGGGACATATATGGGTTTAAACACTTGGATCAGAAGGGGTAGTGGCCTTCTGATCAAAACTTAGTCTAAATAAATAGATATTAAAGTTTTTTTTTAAAAATAGGGTAAATAATAACCCTATTTATAACCTATAAACTCACTTGAATCTTAAAGGAGTGATGACCTATCTGATTACAAGTTAAAAATGAACCTGAAAAAGAACAAAAAAGAAAACACACCTTAAACAATAAAGCAATGGCCTTACGATTACAAAACAAACAAAACTACTCCAGTAATTCACATGTGTTTTAAATAGTAGGTTTAAGTTAAAAAAGGTTGCAAGATGGACATTGATAACAACTGATAGGGTCCATCGACACCTGTAATACGTATTTAAGGCTAACGTATTTGTTGTCTTGTTTGCATGCATGCACGTGAGGACTATATCTTCTCTTAGAATCTTTTTTGCTTTGCTATTGTCCGTCATTGATACCGGACCCTTTCCACACTGTAAACAAACATTTCCGTTTACCCCTTGAACAAAATCATTAGAATGATACCTTATTCTCCTATTACATACAAAAATGAATCAAAAACTGAGTCAGTTTTGTGCTATTCCTTGTCCCTTGTCTAAAGCCAACTGTCTTTTGAACTATCCTCTCCTTTTGTGTATAAGTAAATAGTTTTAAAACAGCAAGACACACACACACATACACACAATTTTTAGGTCAATTACCACTTTGCATACTCTAATCTCCACAATATGATGGAGCGTGATTTCATGCACTTAGAATTGATGTTAATTAAGAGAGTAGAGCGTGTACATTAAAAATTAAGAATCAAGGACTTCTACACTTCAAAATTGAGCACATAAATGCCAATTAGATGCATTTATGCTAGTTGAATGCATGTAATCCGGAATCAAATAGAATTGAAGGAAAGCAAAGAAAGAAGCTCTGCGAGATTTCTTCGCAAGCCTTGAAGCGATACAGTTCTACCACAATTTTGGTAGGATTTGGGGATAATAGAAATTTCTCTAGTGCTGAGATCCACCTAATGTGCATGGAAATTATGAGACAAATTTAGCAACATTTTGACAAGAAATGGCCAATCTAGAAAAATTCGAGTGCAAAGCAATGCCTCCAGCAACATGCAATGAGACCGAAGTCTCAATTGCCCCTTCATCAAGGAAGCAAGCACGCTTCCAATCATTGCAACTCTTGCTTTTTCCGCCCAGAAGCCAACATGTAATGACAACATCCCTATAGCATGCTATGGCCCAGATAATAATACAGAAAGAGGCCAAATTTGACAAGCATAAGGCACCAGCATTGTCTACCAAAATACCCAAAAAAATCATGGGAATTGTCATCGAGCATTTTGTCTTTGCTCTTCCAAGAACTCAAACAGGCATTAACTCGGCCTTGACCATCGTATGTAAATTTATTAAGCGAGAACATTTCTGTAGGAAGAATCTGGAGGTGTGTCAATTTAATTAATGCAAAACATTTTCATATCGTGGCATGCCATAATTTAGCATTAGTGAATGTGATCCAAAAACGACGGGGCTTGCTTGAGAACATGGGAGCAACGTTGAAGTTCTCATCTTCTTTGACAAGTGGATAATAAATCTACATTTTGGATCTGCTTAGATGTATGTTTAAAGCATAAAGAAACTTGAGAACACTACTAAACAGTGGAATGTGCGTAAATCAATACTGCACACACAGTTGAAGGAAGAAAGAAAGTTCCACCCATTTTTGTATAAAAGGACCAAATCGTTAGTACAGACAGCTATATGCACAATATGGATGAAGCACACAAGCTCAGTATGCATTACTGTGGGTCTCTCAAGTTTTGGAAAAGATCAGTAATGTAGCTTATCGGTTGAATTCACTACACTGCAAGAAGATACACAATGCATATTTTGCAAATCTTCTTAGGACTTTCTTGAGTATTCTACCGAAAGACTTGGAGCTTCACATGAACAGCTGAGAGAAGAAAAAATGGACGAGATCCTAGTTCCATTGCAGGTTTTGCTACATTGGGAAAGAAACGTCAACAGAAAGATTTGCTAGAAACAATTTCATCACATTCAAGAAGTATCCAGTAATGGAAGTAAAGTACATAGAAGATATGGAACTGGTTGAGTCACCTCATGTGTTGCAATTTTACCTAGAAGCTTTCCACTTACAAGCGATATTAACTTGTCTAACCACTCTCCATGGATCAGCAGTCCACAACATTCTTTGATGCTCAAGTAGAGGGTAGGGGTGATATCTTTCTCTCCTCAATTCAGTTTTAGTGTCATCTAGATTAGTGTTTCTTTCGAAATTGTAACATCCTTCCATGATACTTTGAAAAGCATGCAGTTGACCTGGCTTCAAGTTAGATGTGCCTAACTCTTATTTGAGCATAATGGTAAAATGTGCCTTCATAATGCCTCCTAGCTAGCATCACTACAACTTTAAATGAAGCTATGCATTTTGGGGCATTAGCACCCCTGGTCTTGTCAATATTATCAGTTTTACTTACTTCAGGTTACAGAACTTCCCTTACCCAAGCTTTTAAGAAGAGCAAATAACGACCCCTCCGCCTCATGCCCAAGGAGATGAGAGATGTATTGACATGGCGCCTCCTTGTAACGAAGCAGTTCCGGTGCAATGGGCCAACTCAAAAGAAGAGAATGCAATTCTTTGATTGGAATTGCTTTTATCATGATCTAGAATCGTTCCAAAGAAGAAAACTTAATGAGTAGCATTCAACTGTTCTAAACAGCAGAAAATCCAATTAAGCGTTCACAGTATGAGGTCACATGCTACAGGGACTACAAATGGAAGAAAATTTAACATACTTGAAGGTTTTCCACTCCACAAGGCTGTCCTGGAAAGGCAGGACGCTCCTTTTGAGTGTTTTTTATAGCACCAAACCTGCTCTCCACAAGTGTTTGTAAATTATCCAAACTTTCTGCAATAACAACCAAGCTTTTACTTTGTGGCACAAAGTACCCATAACTGCAGCTGTTGTGGAGTTCTTTTAAGTTGCAGAAAGGATATCGCAATGAAGAATGACTTCAGAACAGCAAAGGTAAAGCAAATTCCAGATTACCTCTGCCATAGACTGCCAAACACATTAGGTTTGAGGAATAATGAGAATCATAAAACTTTAGTAGTTCCTTATGTGTGTCGACCCCCTTCTCCTTTGGATAAAGGTCCAGAGTTTCAATATTGCCTGAACATTGAAACAAGTAGCAAACATCAAGCAGTAGGGTATAAATTCCAATGAGATTGATTATGAAAAGACATTTGACTATTAGTCATTTCAAAACCACCCAAGTTTCACACACCTGTTCCAAACTTGCTATAGGGATGGCTTCGAGAACTGCTGTGCTTTAGTAGCTGTACAGCACAGGGGGTGGAAAATCAAACTGCATGCTCATAGCAAGACCCATTTTATCTTAAAATATTCTGAACCAACTTCACTAGCACTAAACATTATAATTATCTTGGTGAAACTCAACGATAAGCAACAGCAGCCTCCTTATGCTTCATGTTCTCTCTTTCAAAGCAGCCATGTTTAGCCAAAGAGAACACTGCACAGTTCCTTTGAATCTCTACGCTTTACCTCATCCACTCAACCTAAAAGTTCAGCACTCTTTATGGCCAAAAAAAGCCTAACACAACATTATGGAAGAGTCTGTATTGAGACTTCATGATATTTACCATGCTTTAAGGCCTAGTTTATTTTTGCAGGTAAATTCAAGAATGGTCAATAACCTTAGGATGATGTGGAGTCATTAATGGGTAAGTTGTGAAGTATCAGATGAAATGATGATAAACAATGACTAGACTTGATGTCACTGAATTACTTCACCAAACTCTAGACCATCAAAATCCTAAAATAAACCTGACCTAAGCATAATTACCTATACTCTACTTTTTTTCTCTGTCTCCCCATCCCCACTAATATTGCCATTTCCATTTCCGCTTTTGTTTTGCTTGCTTCCCATACTTATCCGGAACTCCTTAGAACTTCAAAATTTTCTCGTTGCCCTTTACATCATTGTTCCCAGTTCTCACACATGGACATTATTTTGTCTGAGATTCCGAGTTCAGCCTTTCACATTAATAAATTCTCTCTCTCTCTCTGAAGTTGAGAGTACCCACAGAGATCATATGGGGGATCATGGCTTTATACAGCTCAGTGACTGGCCATGTACGCACTCTTGAGGGGATTTCTGACATTGTTCATTCCACTATTTGAGTGAAACAGGGGTGTCCTTTGTCCCCTACACTATTTGGTATCTATGTAGTTGAGGTTTCTGACTACATTGACACAGTGGGCGACAGAGGCGCTCAGCTAGCAGGTACATGGATCCCTTTGTTATTATATGCTGATGATATTGTGTTGTTATCAGAGTCACCAGAGGGCATGCAGAGACAGTTGGATGCATTGCACAGCTTTGCAGAGGATAGTGGATTGTCTGTGAACCTTGGTAAAACCAAGGTTAGGGTGTTTAACACCACACCACAGTGGGTCAAGAGATCGGCACCTACACTCGTATATGGTAAGGACACTGTGGAGTACACAAATGAATATACATATCTGGGGGTGGTATTCACGGGACCGAGGTTTACTCTGAGGAGAGCAGCAGAGACTACAATGTCCAGAGCCTATGCGGCATTGGGAGGGCTAGAGAGGATGTGTTCGCAGGTTCACTTTCAAGAACCACGAACAAAGCTATGGCTTTTTGATACTTTGGTTGCTTCAGCTATGCTTTATGGGGTCCAGGTTTGGGGACCATCTGTGAATCATGACAGTTGGAGGAGCATGGAGAGACCCTTGGTATTTATGATATCCCGGATGATTAGAGTCAAGGCCTCCGTACCACATGCGAGTATTCGAGCGGAGGTAGCCGCCCCTCCTATAGAGATTGAGGCTCTTACCAAATCAGTGTCCTTTATGCACAGCCTATGGGATACACATAGAGGCAAATATACTAGATTGGCTCTTGAGTCCTCTAGACAGTTAGCGATGCAGGGAGACACATCATGTTGGTATGCGCAGATGACCTCATGGTTTCAAAGGCATGGTTTCAGCATCGATAGACTGCCTCCTTTTCAGTATTCCCTAGATGCACCCTCACTGCCAGTCACACGGACGGAGATGACTAGACTCATTCGTCAGGATCTTATACAGTTGGACACCAAGAGGACATGGGTAGAGCCGATGCAGGAGTTGGGCACGAAGATGGCTTTCTACAAAGAGCATCTTCTCCAACTTTCGGGAGATGGGTTTGTGATTCGTCCGAGCTACATGGACACTCATTTGTCTCATGGTCTGCGATGTGCTATTGGTCAGATTCGCACATCCTCACACCAGCTGGAGATTGAGACAGGTAGATTCAGAGGGATACCACCGGAGTCTAGGATATGCCAACTATGCGATAGAGAGCCAGAGACAGAGCTACACTACATATGCCACTGCACTGTGTATTATGAGATACGAGGGCGCTTCCATTGCTTATTCAGGGAGGGTTTTGGACCCCTAGATAGAGTCATGAGGTATCAAGATCAGAGATGCCTTGGCTTATATCTACTTGAGCTACATCGACATATAGATAGTCTGCTGAGGAGACATGGAGTACGACAGTCACAGAGACAGATCACAGATTTCTTTGAATTGAGGGAGCCAGGAGCCCAACCACCAGCACAGAGTTGTACCCACATTCATACCAGGGGCACCCTCATTGACAGGGCGATTGAGCTCACCACGACCGAGACACAAGAGCACACTCCATCGACGAAGACTCCAGCAGAGGATCAGAGGCATTCTAGAACAACACCCAGAGTGTCATTGAGGGCTTATTCTACATTTCACATCTCACACTTCATTTTCATTTTCACAATTTACATTCAGTACTTTTTATACTTGTACTTCAGACATTGTATTAGATTCACCACTTTGTATCTGATGGTCTCATAGATCAATTTGGCCTTTTGCAGACGTTAATGTATCATTTCATCTCTCTCTCTCTCTCTCTCTCTCTCTCTCTCTCTCTCTCTCTCTCTCTCTCTCATCTACCAAAAAGTGAGATGTCGATTACGTATGGGAGATGGAATTTCAGAATTTTTTGCAAGCACCATTGGTGTCAAACAAGGATGCCTACTTTCCCCAACCCTCTTTGGGCTACTCATTGATGAATCCGAATGCATGGTTCTTGATTTTATGAAGCAAGAAGACATAGAAGAGGTTAAGATCGGAAATGCGGTGATCATGCTTTTGCTTTATGCCGATGATGTAGTGCTCTTGGCACATACCTTAGAAGATGCACAAAAGCTTATGAGTGTCTTGGAACGCTTTTGCCTACATAGCGGGCTGATCGTGAATGGATCCAAAACCAAGGTTATGCTTGTAAAGACCCTCAATGACGAAAATCCATGCATTGTATACAACAATGAGAAACTTGAAGTGGTAGATCACTTCAAGTACCTTGGCCTTGAGGTTCCATCCAATCATAAATGTAAGGATTGTGCAATGCGTTGCTTGGAAGCCGGAAAGAGGGCTTATTATGCATTTGAGAACATGTGCAATGCTAGAGAGATCAAGTGTTGGGTTCTCAAAAAGTACCTCTTTGACACATTGGTGACACCGGTGCTTCTTTATGGAGTGGAGGTGTGGGGTGGAAGCATAGGGAAGTCTACTTGGAAAGAGTTTGACAATGTCCAAAAGCGTTTTCTCACCAACTTTCTCCAAGTCAAGACACAAACACCCTACATGCTCTTACTTCTTTGAGGTCTTGGGCATGCAAAGGGTTGTGGAGTACATGCGTAAGACACAACGTAGCCCTTTGCATCGACTTCCTAGAATCGCATATGAAGCAAGTCAAAAGGTTCAAAAGACATGCAAGAGCAAAATACTAAGTTCGGGGTGGATGCTTGACATCAAGAAATGGTTTGGAAGATGGGATGCATGTCACTTGGTCAAGGATGCGTCGATCGACTCCCAAGTTAATGAGGCCTTCTTACAACGCCAATGTATCACGGCTTGGGAGAAATCCGGAGGTTCTCGCTTCAGCCATTACACCAGACACATTGCCCCAAACTACAAATCTCTCTTCTTCTCCGAACGAGGTAACCGAACCCATCCCTACATCCTTGAGCCCATCCCGTTGAGTGCGATCCGCACCATTGCCTCCATTCGTCTTAGCTCCCATTCTCTACGCTGCGAGACAGGACGTTGGGGCACTCGCGAGGAGTGTCATCGACTTTGCACCTTATGCCCTCCTCAAGGGCGAGAGAGTGAGTACCACACACTACTTGAGCGCTCAGCTTTTGACCACATTAGGTCCTCTTTTCCCCATATATTCAGCCATGAGCTCTCCCTACATACCTTCCTCTCCCAACCACGATGTGGACTCTCTATTGCGACGCTCATTTCAGCCATTTTTGAGCATCAACAGCCACTTATGACCTCCACTCACACCACGTGACATGTTCATTTGGTCCCATAGGTCATATTTGACCTCCGAGGACAATAATAGAACTCTCTCTCTCTCTCTCTCTCTCTCTCTCTCTCTCTCTCTCTCTCTCTCTCTCTCTCTCTCATAGACATCGACGAAGACTACAGCAGAGGATTCGAGCCATACTCTCTCGCCAACCAGAGTGTAGAGGAGGATGGATTCTAGTAGTAGTAGTATTTTTGTTCTAGTCTTTTTGTACCCAGACATGTTATCAGATTGACAATTTTGTAACATTTTGGTCACAGAGGTCATTTTGGCCTTTGAAGACGTTAATATAACATTTCATCTCTCTCTCTCTCGTAGAGCATTTGAGGCAGCTATACAGCTATCAAAGAGTGGGCATGAGAGAGCATGGTACTCACAGGTCAGAGCATGGTTTGAGGGACACGGTCTTGACATGGAGAGCCTACCACCATTCCAGTACGACCCCCACTCACCATATGTTCACCTCTCTCGCAGTGAGAGGAACTTGGTATTGAGACAGGATCTGTGGCAGCTATACACTAGGAGAGTCTAGGAGTCACCTGGCTTGGGGACGAGGATGTCAGATTACAGAGACCAGTTTCTCACCATATTGTCTGGGGGGTTCATACAAAGACCACGCTACATGGACACATATATGCCACATAGCTCACGGGTGGCGATTGGTCAGCTGAGAGTGGCTTCACACAGGTTAGAGATTGAGATCGGGAGACATACTGGTGTTCCCAGGGAGGAGCGAGTCTGTAGAGCCTGCACAGAGGAGGTGGAGAGTGAGGAGCACTTTGTATGTAGATGCAGAGCATACACTGAGATCAGAGGCAAGTATGAGGAGGTGGAGAGTGAGGAGCACTTTGTATGTAGATGCAGAGCATACAGTGAGATCAGAGGCAGGTACGGGAGCGCCGTGCCACTGAGGAGCGAGTGGCTCAGATGAGGGCCGACCCGACAGCTTTCATCCGGGTAGCCTTGGCACCAGACCCGCCCATGTACCACATCTTACATCCCCCCATTAGTACAGGATGGAGCTAGATAGCTTGATGCATTCTCATGATTGTACTACCTTGAGCATATAGACATGCATATACCCCTAGAGATAGAGCTCCATCCCTCCTCAGATACTCCACTACCTACATTCAGTTCAGTTTTGTATCAGTTTTGTTTCATTTGTCTTTCCGATAGACGGATGACATACACACCATGTACATTTGATTTGTCTCATAGGCCGATTTCGGCCTGACATAGACGTTAAAAATCTCTCTCTCTCTCTCTCTCTCTCTCTCTCTCTCTCTCTCTCTCTCTCTCTCTCTCTCACACACACACAACACACTCAACCAGATCAGAGAAGACGTTCTGGGAACATGCCTCAGAATAGTTGGTATGATGAGGAGTGCAGAGAGATCAGAGTTCAGATTCGGAGCGAGCTTATACTTGGAGTCATTACATATAGACAGTCTCGGATTGCCCTGCGGCGTTTAGTGCAACGGAAGAAGCGGGCCTTTTTAGCCCATATGGAACGTGATTTGTATCAGCTCTTTTTGAGTCGAGATTCAGGTGAGGCCTGGCATCTCTTCCATGAGCACTCACCTCCTCCAGTGATTACCTCTCCCGAGATTTGGGGTCAGTATGCAGCATCATTATATACAGTACCTGGGCAACCACCACTACCAAACCCTCTAGAGCCATGCCCAGCCACTAGTAACTTCTTTACCACTGAGATGGTGAAGAACGCCATTGACAGGATGAGGACTAGGAGAGTATATGATCATGATGGTTTGGTGGCACAGCACTTGATACATGCTAGAGATTTACTCTCAGAGGTTCTTGCGCGGTTGTTTAACCGTGTCATGTGTGAGGGACTACCCGAGTCTCGGAGATTATCTACTATTGTACCTCTCTTCAAGGTAGGGGACCCCACGATGCCAGGGAACTACCGTACTATTATGATGGGGCACACATTGGCACGGTTGTATGCATCCATTCTTGAACAGCAACTGAGTAAATGGGCAGAAAATGAGGGCATACGAGCAGCAGGACAGCCTGGATTCAGGAGGGGTTTCTCCACTTTGGACCATATTCTTACACTCAAAGCTATTATTGAGGAGGGTCGGGCACATGGGAGACGGATGTACTGTTGCTTTGTGGACTTCCGCAAAGCATTTGACACAGTGCTGAGGGCCAGATTGATGCGCAGGCTACTGAAGTTGGGAGTACCCACAGAGATCATATGGGGGATCATGGCTTTATACGGATCAGTGACTGGCCATGTACGCACTCTTGAGGGGATTTCTGACATTGTTCATTCCACTATTGGAGTGAAGCAGGGGTGTCCTTTGTCCCCTACACTTTCTGGTATGTATGTAGATTAGGTCTCTTACTACATTGACAGAGAGGGCGATAAAGGTGCTCAGCTAGCAGGGACATGGATCCCTTTATTATTATATGCTGATGATATTGTGTTGATATCAGAGTCACCAGAGGGCATGCAGAGACAGTTGGATGCATTGCACAGCTTTGCAGAGGATAGTGGATTGTCTGTGAACCTTGGTAAAACCAAGGTTATGGTGTTTAACACCACACCACAGTAGGTCAAGAGATCGGCACCTACACTCGTATATGGTAAGGACACTGTGGAGTACACAGATGAATATACATATCTGGGGGTGGTATTCACGGGACCGAGGTTTACTCTTGAGGAGAGCAGCAGAGACTAGACTGTCCAGAGCCTATGCGGCATTGGGAGGGCTAGAGAGAATGTGTTCGCAGGTTCAGTTTCAAGAACCACGAACAAAGCTATGGCTCTTTGATACTTTGGTTGCTTCAGCTATGCTTTATGGGGTCCACGTTTGGGGCCATCTGTGAATCATGACAGTTGGAGGAGCATGGAGAGACCCTTGGTATTTATGATATCCTGGATGATTAGAGCCAAGGCCTCCGTACCACATGCGATTATTCGAGCGGAGGTAGCCGCCCCTCCTATAGAGATTGAGGCTCTTACCAGATCAGTTTCCTTTATGCACATTCTATGTGATACACATAGAGACAGGTATACTAGATTGGCTCTTGAGTCCTCTAGAGAGTTAGCGATGCAGGGAGATGCATCATGTTGGTATGCGCAGATGACCTCATGGTTTCAGAGGCATGGTTTCAGCATGGATAGATTGCCTCCTTTTCAGTATTCCCTGGATGCACCCTCCCTACCAGTCACACGGACGGAGATCACTAGACTCATTCGTCAGGATCTTATACAGTTGGACACCAGGAGGACATGGGTAGAGCCGATGCAGGAGTTGGGCACGAAGATGGCTTTCTACAAAGAGCATCTTCTCCAACTTTCGGGAGATGGGTTTGTGATTCGTCCGAGCTACATGGACACTCATTTGTCTCATGGTTTGCGATGTGCTATTGATCAGATTCGCACATGCTCACACCAGCTGGAGATTGAGACAGGTAGATTCAGAGGGATACCACCGGAGTCTAGGATATGCCAACTATGCGATAGAGAGCCAAAGACAGAGCTACACTACATATGCCACTGTACTGTGTATTATGAGATACGAGGGCGCTTCCATTGCTTATTCAGGGAGGGTTTTGGACCCCTAGATAGAGTCATGAGGTATCAAGATCAGAGATGCCTTGGCTTATATCTACTTGAGCTACACCGACATAGAGATAGTCTGTTGAGGAGACATGGAGTACGACAGTCACAAAGACAGATCACAAACTTCTTTAGATCGAGGGAGCCAGGAGACCAACCATCAGCACAGGGTTGTACCCACATTCATATCAGAGGCACCCTCATTGACAGGGCGACTGAGCTCGGGAGATAGAGACGACCACGACCGAGACACAGGAGCACACTCCATCGACGGAGACTCCAACAGAGGATTAGAGGCATTCTAGTACGACACCCAGAGTGTCATTGAGGGCCTATTCTACATTTTCACATTTCACACTTCATTTTCAGTTTTCATTTTTACATTCAGTACTTTTTGTACTTGTACTTCAGACATTGTATTAGATTCACCACTTTGTATCTGATGGTCTCATAGGTCATTTTGGCCTTTTGAAGATGTTAATATATCATTTCATTTCTTTCTCTCTCTCTCTCTCTCTCTCTCTCTCTCTCTCTCTCTCTCTCTCTCTCTCTCTCTCTCAGATCGAGGAGATCCGAGCCCGGGAGCGCCGTGCCACTGAGGAGCGAGTGGCCCAGATGAGGGCCGACCCGACAGCTTTCATCCAGGTAGCCTTGGCACCAGACCCGCCCATGTACCACATCTTACATCCCCCCATTAGTACAGGATGGAGCTAGATAGCTTGATGCATTCTCATGATTGTACTACCTTTAGCATATAGACATGCATATACCCCTAGAGATAGAGCTCCATCCCTCCTCAGATACCCCACTACCTACATTCAGTTCAGTTTTGTATCAGTTTTGTTTCATTTGTCTTTCCGATAGACGGATAACATACACACCATGTACATTTGATTTGTCTCATAGGCCGATTTCGGCCTGACATAGACGTTAAAAATCTTTCTTTCTCTCTCTCTCTCTCTCTCTCTCTCTCTCTCTCTCTCTCTCTCTCTCTCTCTCTAGAGCAATGGAGACCAAGACCAGCTCACCCGTGTGCAAGTCTCCCTCGACGGTAACGAAGGCACCATTCATGGTCACAAACAAGAGAATAACACAGGTGGAAAAAGAGATAAAGGAGTGGAATACGGAGATGGAACGATGGTGGAAAGAAAAGGCCTATCAAGTGCACATCTAACCCTATGTGTACGTGGACAAGCTACTTCATGACATGGGTTCAGTTCAGTTCAATTAGCCTAGCTTAGGAAGTGTTCTGGCACTTTTGTGAGTCTGTTTGCAGACCGTGCATGTTCAGGCACTTAAACTAGATGCATATCCCCTCGTTGCACACAACATGATCATCAGATTACCATCAGATTCCATCAGGAGCATTTTACAGTGCCGAAAACCTATTTTCCCTATTTTAGCCATTTTTCACTTATTATTATTAAGTGACTTTTGTTGGGAAACTGGGTAGGGCAATTTGACAAGCGAGTACATAGGAAAACCCAGCGCTAGCACTTTCTGGCAGAAGAGGCAGCAGGGACCAGGCGTCCGACAATGCAACTTCTCAACAAGACCCCCCCGGCGGACAACTTAGTGTTTTCAGCCATCAAGAAAGGCCAGCGTTTTCATCCATGGCAGATCAGCCCCAGCGTTTTGCAGTGCAAACCAACCTGGCGACAGCAAAGCACAGCAAGACCATAGCGTTTTTGGCAGCAGACCACAGATCAGCCCTAGCGTTTTTGGATCAGCAGGACACATAGCGTTTTGCAGATTCTCCACGACAGAACTAGCATAGGCATCATCGTTTTCAATTTTCAACAGTCAGACTCTGCAGTAGAACCCCCGAACCTTGCTGATCTCACCTTCCCGCAGCAGTTCCTCGCCGCGGTCAGATCAGCCAACGTTTGCAGATTCAACCTGGAAAACGTAGATTTCAGCATCTGCGTTTTCAGCACGTCTTCGCCGCATCATCGTCATCGTCATCGCCGTCATCACCAACATAGAGTCAGAATTCACCAGATACAAGATTTGCAGATTTCAGCCATTAGCGTTTTCAGATTTCAGCCCATCTCGTCGCCGTCCTCATCATCGGCAAGTCCATTGGATTGTAGAGATTTGTGCAATCAATAGTAGACCGCTCTCGCCATAGAGAGTGGGGCCTTCGCAGGAGGGTTTGACAACATTCTGGTGTCGTATTCTTCTCTCTCTACCTCTCAGTCTCAGTACCTTCATTCACAGTGTTTTTCCACTTTGTTTGTGATCATTTGCACTCTCTCACTAAAGGAATAGAAGGCTCTCCCTTCCGTAAGTAAAAGAAACCTTGAGCACAGTCCGGAGCACTCATCTTGAGCAAAGTTCAACATTCACATCCGCTGCACCTTACATTGGTGTCAGAGCTTTGGCAGTGTTCTGTATCACTCAAGGAAAGAACCACAAGAATTTTTTTGCTTGTTGTGGTCGCACGTAACCCAAGTCCTCTTGGGCGTGTCGATTCCTAATCGTGTTTTTGAAGAGTGACAGGAAACCCAAGAAAGAAGGGCTTGTCCAGCCTCCCCTTGTTTCTCTTTTCACTCATTGAGAGCGGACCATGCACTTAGCGGCCGGCCAATCGATGTGAGGTGGGAAAAAGCAACCTTGGTGTGAGCGCAAGGCCGCCAAGGGGTGCGCCCACGGAAAAGAGAAGAGCTTGGGTAAGAGAATGATTCTTCTCTAGCACAGATTGCAAGCTAAAAACGAACCTCAAGAACCTAAAGAACTCAAGAACCTCAAGAACTCAAGACCCTTAAGAACCCAAGAGCCACAAGACCCCAAGTTCGTCGTGAACTTAAGAACCCAAGACTTCAGTGTATGGTCATTACCCGAAGCAAAATGGATACTTCGCATGGAGGTGATGAGCATGGAAGTGGCGAAGAAGAATTTTCCCCACCAGGAGGTTTTTCCAACCCTCCCCCTTCCCCATCTACACCAAGGATTGCACCAAATCCTAAGGAGGCTTTGGTCAAGACGATGATGGACAGGAAGAAGTTACAACAAGAAGCGCAACACGTCGCCTTGGAGCGCGAGCTGAAGAAAGAAAAGCAGAGAGAAAGGCAGCATTTGATCGTGGACACAAAGAAAGAATGGCAGCCATACCACGTGAACACGAAGAAAGAATGGCATCCATAGAGCGTGAGCACAACGAAAGAAAAGCCTCATTAGTCCTACTATTTTCTAATGTGCACACGCAGATTGAAAAGAATCAGGAGAAGGAGACTCTCAGTTTTTTCTTCTCCAAAGCAAGACACGCATGGTTTGCATGATCAAGATGTGATTATTCACGAGCATGATGAATTGCATGATAATGATAAGCATGATGATTTACAGGATCAAGATGTGATTGTTGACAAGGATGATGGTTTAGTTGATACGTTGTCTAGTGAAGCTAACCTCATTAGAAATTCGATCGATCACGAAGAACCGATATTGGCTCTTGAGTCGAGGTCCAAAGAACCCCCACAGGAAGTATTATGTGTGCGCATGATTAGTCCGTACGCATTGTTCGAGTGTTGCATTCGTGATGCTTTCCTATATTTTAGTCACCGTCCTTATGTGATCCCTTTTCATAGGCATGCCATATTGCACGATGAACACGATTCACTCGTGAATGAGCACGGATGTATGCGGATTACTCATGAAAAGAAGAAATGTTTGCATTCAAGGAATTCACATTCCATGTCTCTTCCTTGGCATGACACAATATCTGAAAGAGCACAAGAAGGATTGACCATCAAGCTTCGGCATTTCCATTGTGATTTGCCACGGTTGATAGATTTAGATCAAAAAGACAAGTTTCAATTTCATTGTTTGCGTGTGTTTGATGAACGGTTTGGCACTCCGTCTATATGTTCATCTACATTGCATGCATAGTCTTTAAAGAAGACTAGAATTTTTCCAATCACTTTACATGGAATGGGTATTTTCATGTTTTTGTGTTGGAAGTGGTTTCAGGAATTTTTATCCTCAGAGATGCTTGAAGAAGGTAGACACATGACCATAGACGAAGTTGAAGCATTAAAGGAGCCACAGATGATTTTGTGTCGCTTCCGGCGCGGCCCAAAGAAGCAAGCGTTGCAGACCTTTATGAAGTTCAAGTATCGCATGACCCATGCATCAGAGTGGGCCGACGAAGAGTCCTTTCCAGGATTCCAGACGCTGTTGGCGATCTCCCTCAACGCCATACAGTTCGGTACCAATACCTCACTTTGAAAAGCAAGGGATGTCACATGCACATCTAACCCTATTTGTACGTGGACAAGCTACTTCATGACATGGGTTGGGTTCAGTTCAATTATCCTAGCTTAGGAAGTGTTCTGGCACTTTTGTGAGTCTGTTCGCAGACCGTGCATGTCCAGGCACTTAAAGTAGATGCATATCCTCTGGTTCCACACAACATGATCATCAGATTACCATCAAATTCCATCAGGAGCATTTTACAATGCCGAAAACCTATTTTCCCTATTTCAGTCATTTTTCACTTATTATTATAAAGTGACTTTTATTGGGAAACTGGGTAGGGCAATTTGACAAGCAAGTATATAAGAAAACCCAACGCTAGCACTTTCTGGCAAAAGAGGCAGAAGGGACCAGGCGTCCGAAATGCATCTTCTCAGCAAGACCACCCGGCGGACAACTTAGCGTTTTCAACCATCAAGAAAGGCCAGCGTTTTCAGCCATTGCAGATTAGCCCCAGCGTTTGCAGTGCAGACTATCATGAGCGGTGATCTTATACCTGTAAACCCATTTACAAGGTAGAGCCTTTTTGCACTGTGGTAATTTAACTAGCTTCCATGTCTGGTTTTTATGCAAAGTTGTCATCTCTAATTGCATGGCCAACTGCCATTTTTTCGAGTCAACCACTTGTAATGCTTCCTTGTAACAAGATGATTCTCCGCAATCTATGAGCATGACATAATTTAGAGATGGCACATAACGATCAAGTGGTTTGGAGACACGCTCAGAACGTCTCACCACAACTAATTTTGCCTCTCTAGCCACTATAGGCTGTTCCTGAGCCTGACCATGCTATCTTGATGTGCTAGCACTAGGTCCATCTTCCCTGAAGACAACTCTTCTGATCTCCTTTTGTCTTCTTTGGCTTAGCGTGAAACTAGGCTTCATTGAAATGCACATCATTGCTACGAATAACTTTTCTGGGCTAAGGATCCCAAAGCCGGTAACCCATCTCGCCTGATTCTCCGTAGCCAAGAAATATACACTTCTTGCTCTTTGGTTCTAACTTATTCCTGAACTCCTTAGGAATATGGCTATAAGCTTCACAACCAAAGACTCTGAGATGCTTATACGAAGGTGCCTTGCCTATCCATAACATCTCGACCACTTCACTCTTATCCAGAACCCTACTAGGAGACCTGTTGATCAAATGGACTGCTGTAGCCACTGCTTCCGCCCAAAATCCATCAGGCAACTCAGCATTTGACAACATGCTTCTGACTTTCTCTTGTATGGTCCTATTCAAACGTTCTGCAACCCCATTCTGTGAAGGATTATATGGTGCAGTAAGTTCCCACTTAATCCCTTTTGCTTCACAAAAGTCTTGAAAAGCTTTGGAAACGTACTCTCCACCATTGTCAGTTCTCAAGCACTTCAGCTTCTGACCACTTTGATTCTCCACAAGCTGCAAGAATGTCTTAAAGACCTTGAGCACCTCATCCTTGTGCTTCAAGAAGTAAACCCATACTTTGCGAGAATAGTCATCTATGAATGTACAAAAGTACGTTGCTCCCCCTAGTGACAAACTAAGCATTGGTCCGCATAGATCACTGTGCACAAGAGCTAACCGTTCGTCCCTATGATTCCTCTTTGATCTGTGTAGTTCCTGTGTTTACTTACCATAAACACAATGCTCACAAAACTCGAAATCTTGAAATGAAAAGCCAAGCAAATAACCATAATGAGAAAGTATTTCCATTCCTCTTTTTGACATATGTCCCAACCTACGATGCCACAGTGACACACTTGGCTGCTCAATCACATTAATTACATGGTTTTTAACCTCTGAAACATGTAAAGTGTACAGAGTTCCTGACTTGCTGCCATGTGCTATAGTCATCGAACCTTTGGAGATGTTCCAAGCGCTGTTCCCAAAAATTGTCACATAACCCGCATCATCCAACTTCCCTGTACTAATCAAGCTCTTTCGGATTGCTGAAACATGTCTGACATTCTTGAGCCATAAAGAAGAGCCATTCTGAAACTTCAACTGCACATCTCCCACTCTAAGTATATCACAATCCTGCTCATTGCCAAGTCTGACATAATCTTTAGTAGTCACATATGATGTAAACCACTCTTTGTGCGGAGAAACATGTAAAGATGCCCCTGAGTCGATAATCCAATCACTCATAGCATGTCCATCCTCTGCAGCCAAGAAAACAGAATCAAGATTGCTTGTGAGGAAGATGTCACCAGCTGCTATACCAGAATCACTGTCTGAACCAGATCCTGTGACATTCACCTCTTCAATCTTCACTGAACTCCTCTTTTCATCTTGCTCAAAACTCTTTGTTTTGCCTTTTTCTTGTTTCCACTTTGTACAGTCTCTCTTCATGTGACCCTTCTTGCCACAATGGTAACATTCTATGTCATCCTTTGATTTCGAGTCACGAGACTTACTTCGGTTGTGTGCCTTCTTACCCTTCTTCTCTTTAGACTGTTGTCTCCCTCGAACGACCAAAGCACTATTGCCTTTGCCTTTGTCAATGTTCTTCCTGTTCACTTCCTCTGTGAGCAAGTTGCCTTCTACATTGGCACTTGTAAGACCTTTTGGCGCGACAGAATTACTTAACGCTGTACGAAAAGTATCCCAACTGTCTGGCAAAGTGATTAAGAGAAACATAGCCTTCACTGAATCTGGAAAGACTATCTCCTGTACTGTTAACTGGGTGAAAATTGTGTGAAATTCATTGAGATGATTTGACATGGCTGTCCCTTCCTTCATCTTTAAGTCCACCAATTTCTTGAGCCAGTAAATCTGAGAAGCAGCACTTTGTTTCTCGTACATACCACATAGCTTTTGCCATACGCCATACATTGTAGTCTCTTCTGCTACGTTGAAGTAAACATTTTCTGTCATTGTAAGCATGATTGTAAAACAAACTAACTCGTCAAGCTCTTCCCACTCATCTTCAGCCATACCTTCTGGTCTCTCCCCTTTGAGCTTCAATGGCTTCACTTGTTTTTTCTGCACCAGAACCTACCAAATCTGCTTCTTCCAGAATGGAAAGTTTGTGCCATCCAGCTTCTTTATGTTGTAAAGAGTCTCACTTTGAGAAGATGCCATATTTGCCATACTGTTTACTTCTGGGAAAAATCCGGTAAAGTTTCCCCTGTAAACTGGCCTCTGTACACAGTAAACAAGCTGTAAACAACAAGTTGAACACCTCTCCTCAGAAACTGTCAGTATTTTGAAAAATTTTGACAAAATCTCCCTTATAAACTGAGCTCTGGAAACCAAAAGATAGCTCAAAAACAATCATAAATAGTTGACCAATGACAAATCTAGAAATCTCTGTAATATGCTATCCTATAAGTATACACTGTCTCCAGTCTGGGCGATCATAGAACCTGTGTCTGTCTCAAGACTGAACCCTAAACAATGCCTGAACGGCCTGACGCATAAGATGCAATCCAATGTCTACACAAAGGCATACATTCTACGGGATAAAAGTCGTCGAAGAGGATGCGTGTAGAGGGGAACTCCAGCAACCTAATCCACCTCACACTAGGTAACCCAACCCCCAGTGCTTGGCTTCAAAAAACCTCACACACGACCCTCTCAGATGGCTCAACAAACTGCTTAGAACTAGCATACATCCTGTAATAGACCAATCACTGTCCTATGACCGCTGCGGCGGTCTGTCTACTAGCGTGACTCACAACTAGCAGACCCACAATCACAATACATCAATCTGCAATACATGCCAATGGTGTCAAGCCGTCGTATGGCCACACCTTCCCTGAAACCTAGCAAGCACAAGAAGTAGCAATGCAGACTGCAATATATATATCTGATGATATATATGTGTACCCGGTCTATAGATGATGCTTTGAAGACTAATGAGTGATGTATGTCGATGCCGATATTGATGCCGACCACCTCCTGCTTGCCAATCTACACAAGACGGGTTTCTTTGCGGCTGAAACCTATCTTCTGATGTAGTGCTCAGAACGAAATTCTGAGGGCATAAACAGCTTCGAAAGGGGGGTAAAACCCCAACTCACCTAATGAAAATACTCCCGGAACACCGAGTGTGAATTTCCAAGCTCCGGATCCAGAATCTGCCTGAAAAGTGTGCGCGCGCGCGATTACGCGGAAACCGCACCGCACCTCGCTCTGATACCAATTGAAGTCGTGGAGCGGAGCGTAGATCGACTCACACACACACACAGAGATGCACAAAGAGCTTACACACTACGCAGAGAATCGTTTGAAGGGTTATCTCCCAAAATCTTATTATCCACAAAAGTATATGTGAGTATATACAAAGAGTTAGTGATAAGTGAGTTAGGCGTCCGGCCGGCCATATCCGTATAAGAGGCCACTTGGGCTTTAATCCCAACAATAAGATGGTCTACAAAACATAAGTGGGAAATACAACATAATAAGAAATGCGTACCAATATTTAATGTGAAACAGCTAGTCAATAAGTTGGCAAGGTAAGTGGCCATCACACTTGATAGGTAGACCAAGTCAGTGAAGTCCAGTTGTAATACCATTGGGGATGATCCTCATGTCCGCTATCTCGTGCAAATGATAATGTAGGCGAGAATCATTCAAGTGTACCATGTGTTGAGTTTTATTTCTCAACAATGGGAAGGGATTGAGCACGATCCACACTAGAGTGGGCCTGTGAGGACAGTGGCCTGCAATGGATTGGGAAGGGCGACGAGAGGCTGAAGGTAAGTGACACATTCTGCATTGGAGACTTGGCAGCAATGTGGAGGGTCTAGTTCTCTATTCTCTCGGGGGTATTGTATCCCTTAAGTATACTCTGATTCTTCGGTGAGAGAGCGCTAGCTCTCTCTTTCGAGAGTTCCTAGGGAGTGCTCTCAATCGACGTGATCAACTAGGCATCTTGCCTTACATTGTCTACCAAGGCTTGTAAGACAACGGCAGCTTCATGATAAGATCTTTTGCAACATTAGGAGTGAAGGTATAATACAGCTCTGGTCCGGTGGGAGAGCTCCTCGTAGCATATTCCGTGCACTGCAAGAAACAGATGGGCATGTTGCTAATACTCTACTTTAAGTTGTTCACTGTTTGCCGACTATGAAACCCAGCATGTTTTTTCATACACCAAACATTCTGCATACGCATACAGCTTTGAAAATATGAAAAGGTATGATTAAGTCTCTTGGGCATTAATGCTTGGGCAGGCCTGTCATGTAATTTCATACTCCACCATACGTCAATGTTTGCCCTGACGTTAAACCTGCAGAGCAGCCTAAGCCATCACAAAGCCTACCATTAAAGCATTCTCTACATAAAAATGATTGCAATCGAAAACATAATTGATACGGCATGAGCACCCCTAAGAATAGATTACACAGTATAACCGGTCACAACATTGACTTGCCAAAACTCAGTCTACAGAGGTGAACTTCAAAAATTTGAACCAAAAAAAAAGGTCATTCCCTTCATTTGACTATTATGTGTTGAATTCTATATTCAATCAGATAGCATTTAGGTTCAAACTTCTTGTCTCCACCAAACTTGCTCACATACAAAAAGAGCTACATGGAATACGGAAAAGCTGAAGCTGAAACACATTCATAGTTGAAATTATCAAATGGACTAAGATATCCATCTTACTTGATCAGATCTCCAAGAATCACTGGTTAGATTTTTTGTGTTTTCTGCAATTACACACAAACTTGATCAACTATTGTATCTCAACTCACTCTGTGCGATTTCTAATACCAAGTTTCATTGCTATGTGCGTTTAAGAGTCTAAAGCGAGCAAACAAACCTGAGTCAACAGCCTTCATCTCCCTTGAAGTTGCATCTTCTGACATAAGTGGGCAGATGAAAAACTGTGCAAATCTGTTCATCAAATTAGAGATAGCATTAAAGACTTTGAATACTGACAATAATAGAAAGAAAAAAACCAAAATTCCACTTCTTTATTTGAAACCCTAAACGAAACATTATTAATGTACATAGAATGAGCATGCCATTAAAGAGAAATGAACCTGTCAAGTGCTTCCTCTAAATGATCTGCATTGGCATCAAAATGGAAGTTTGTTTTTTCAGAGCTAGTAAAAGCGTTTGAGTGGCCCCCATGCTGGAAATTTAAAATAACTAGTGAGGTTTAGTTCTCCAAATTGGTACACCTGTGGTCAAATTCATGAAGCACAGATACATGCTACAATCTCTTACCATCATGACTGGACATGATCAGACTAACATAATTAGATTATGCATCTAACACTACAATGAAATGTATACATAAGCCCTTCACTAGTGAACCCTAACTCCAGTAAAAATTTTGTTGCAACAATATGTTGAATCTTCTAAATTCAATTGCAAAATTTCATGTGAAACTTATCTGGAGCTTTTCGGGTATAAAGTCATGGAAGGTTTCCAATGTTAATAATTCTAACAAGTAACAACAACCCACCTCTGTAAGATACTTCATGTAGCTATCTTCAAGTGGATACTTCGCACTCGAAAAAAATAGCATATGTTCTGCAAAGTAGAAGACATGACAAACGGGTTACAAAAACACATTCACTTCAGAGCTATTCCCATGCAGCTACAGAACATCGCAGAGTAGACCACATCATGCTCCCAAATGTACGTCAACCAGCGCTACGCTCACAATTAGTTCAATTCTATTCTTGCATAGTTAATCCAAAAATTGCCAGACTGAGGAAGATCTTCAAACAAACAACCAAGCAGAATCCTCTCAGCCCCTTAGGTCTCTTAGCATGTACAATCTGATCACCAGATTCTCCTCGCATTGAAAATTAAGTCCAGCAAAAGGAATCTCATCCCTATAAGAACTACCTAGATTCTATGGAAGTTTTTATAGGGGGAATGCCATCAGGCCCTGTAGCATATAGGAGAGGTACTGCTGCTGAAGAAGAGGGACAAAGTGACAAAGGTGGAATTTCAGCTTTGGCATCCCTGTGCCTATATACCATGTTAGGCTAAGGCACCTCAAACAGCCTCAAGTGTCTGCGTCTTCTTTTCTTGTCCTCTCTTCCATTAGCTCTTTCTGCATCTGTTCTCATCCTGCCAGTAGTCACTGAACAGAAGACTCCTTGAGAGCCTCCTATCTCTCCTGCACCTATGTCTGTTGTCTTAGCTCATGCACTACTTGCATGTGCCTACAATTTACGTTAGACCGGTCTCCCACAGGTACAGCCAAGCCCAATAAAGAACACGTCTGCAAAGTCTTACCTCCGTTTCTAGTCGGGGAGGGGGGGGGGGGGGGGGGGGGGGGGGGGGGGGGGGGCAATGCAAAAGAATATGGTCGATTGATTGTCCGCCCTCCAAGTCATTGCATAGGGGGCATGCACTCCCCCTCGGTAAGACTTTATCTGCCAGTCTTAATCCTCCTACTCGGGCGAGCAGTCCCAATCAACGGCTAGTTCCTTGTCCC
Organism: Adiantum capillus-veneris; assembly: GCF_014529385.1. NCBI lineage: Eukaryota > Viridiplantae > Streptophyta > Polypodiopsida > Polypodiales > Pteridaceae > Adiantum > Adiantum capillus-veneris. Next base: position 3,478,197 of record NC_140951.1, read on the forward strand.
GATCTAGTGTTTGGAGTCCGAGAGCGCAGAATAGTAGGCCAAATTTTCAAAATGATCGGTCTAATTTTACTCGACGTCATCGCGGCCGACAATCATTTCGGCAAAATTCTTACCCAGACAAACGTTCATATGGCAATCAAGCGTCAACTTCTGCTGCTCCTCCACAACAGTCCAGTTCACAACCCTCCAAAGATGGATTATGTACCCTTTGCGGTGGACCTCATCGTTGGTTCCAATGTGATAAGCGGCCTCAACCGTCTAACCTGAGACGAAATGCTAATGCAGAGACACCTACAATGTTACCTTTTAATTCTGACCAATCTGCCGATTCTACTTCACAGCAAGACAGAGGCAAACGTGTTGTTAACACAATTCGCGTTTCCAAAGTGGCTTCATTTTTAAATAAAAATGCCCAGAATACTATGCCCATACCGAGCAACGTGCCTATCAAGTCTTAAGTCTCCTTGGCTTCATTCATGGCAAACCAATTAACATTTTGGTTGATAGCGAATGTTCCAATAATTTTGTGAGCACCAACATTGTGCATCGACTACAATTACCTATTGTCCAGAGTACTCAACCGTACGATGTTGCGTTAGCAGATGGGTCATTCTTAACGTGAAACACAATTGTTCAGCAGTTGCCCTTTGACGTTCAAGACTATCAGGACAGTCTCACTTTCGAAGTAATGCCATTATCCACTTATGATATGATTCTTGGCCAATGTTGGTTATACCAATATGACCCTCTGATCAGTTTCCAAGGACATACTCTAACTCTTTGCGAGGGTGGCCAGCTTCTTACTCTGAATGGCTTATTTCGTGTACAACCGGTGACTGTCGTTTCTGCATTGCACGTTAAACGGATGGTACGTAAACCCGACAATTCTACAGCACTGTTAATGATACGTAGCATCAACGATGATACAGCTGATCCAGTTCAATCCAAACTAGCACCAAAGCCAGCAGCTTACCTTGAGCAACCATTCTATAAACCATACTTGGATATTTTTCCTGATGACTTGCCGAGCACCTTATCTCCTCGTCGACCAGTGGATCATCCAATTGATCTCATTCCTGACAGTGCTCCGCCTACACGAGCTCCATATCGAGTCTCATATTCTGAATCTCAGGAAATTCAGAGACAACTAGCAGAATTATTAGATAAAGGTCATATTAGTCCAAGTAAAAGTCCTTTTGGTGCTCCAATATTGTTGGTTTAAAAAAAAGATGGTTCAATGCGCTTGTGTATTGACTACCGCGCATTAAACAAATTAACAATTAAAAACAAATTTCCTCTTCCACGGACTGATGAACTGTCTGACCAAATTTTGGGTGCTAAAGTATTTTCGAAGATTGACTTAAAGTCTGGTTATCATCAAATCAGAATCAAAGCAAGTGATGAGTATAAAACGGCATTCAGAACAAAATATGGACATTATGAATTTCTGGTAATACCTTTCGGATTAACCAATGCTCCTGCATCATTTATGACCTTAATGAATGAAATTTTTGGTCCATATCTGGATAAATTTGTCATCATCTACTTGGATGACATTCTGGTTTTTAGCAAGGATATTGCAGAACGCAAAGAGCATCTTCGTTTGGTGTTTTTGGTATTACGGACTAATGTGCTTATGTCAACAAGAAAAAAAGCGAATTTTTCAAGGATCGGATCGAGTATCTTGGTCATGTTATCTCAACTGATGGAATAGCAGTTGACCCTCAGAAAATCAAAGTCATTATGGAGTGGCCTCTTCCAACAACAATATCTGATGTTCGTTTATTCTTGGGATTAGCAAATTTCTATCATACCAACGTTTATAGATTTTCAGATATTGTTGCTCCTCTATCGAAGTTGACGAAGTTTGATAAACTTACGTGGTCTTCAGAAGCAGAAAAGTCTTTTAATGATCTCAAACAAGCCTTAACAACTACTCCAGTCATAGCCATTGCGGATCCTACAAAACCATTTCTTGTGATGACAGATGCTTCAGATCGTGCTTTTGGTGGTGTATTAATGCAAAATGACAGGGTTATTGCATTTGATAGCAAGAAGTTTACTACTATACAAATCCGTTATCCAGTCTATGACAAAGAGTTTATAGCCATTGTCCATGCATATCGTACATGGAAACATTACCTTGTGGGAGCTGACTCTGTTGTCAAGACAGATCATCAATCATTGCAGTATATTTTTACACAACCAGTTATGAACCCTCGACAAGGACGTTGGGTGGAATTTTTGGCAAATTTCCACATGGTCATTGAATATGTACCAAGACTTCAGAATTTGGTAGCAAATGCATTTAGTCGAATGCCTCAAGCTACGAATATGGCAATTTCTATAGTTACATTTGATATTCCTGATTGTTTTAAAAATGAATACTTGACTGATCGAGATTTTGCTGAAATTTTTCGAGTGCTTCGAAGAAACACTCCTACACAGGCAGAAATGAACAGGGCTGAAATCGCCAAGGCTAGGGGGAGGTGCTGATGAAGACCAAAAACGCTAGGCTAATGGGAGAGGGAAAATGCCAAGGTTGATGGTGCTCCAGGGGTTCTTGCTGAGAGAGAAGGGGTACCTGCTGCCTGTGCTCCTTGCTCATCTGCCCAAGAATGCTAGCTTTGATTTGCTTATATATTTTCCTAGCAAAATTGCCCTACCTACTTTTGTTGGAAAGTCACTTAAATTAATAAGTGAAAAATGTCAAAAATAGGAAAAATAGCCTAAATGCGCTGGAAAATTCCCCTGATGGAATCTGATGGATTCTGGTGGGAATACTGATGATCATGCTGTGTGCAACCAGAGGATATGCATCTACACTAAGTGATTGGGCATGCACGGTCTACGAATAGACTCACAAAAAGTGCCAGATCACTTCTAATCTAGACTGACTGGACTGACTGAACCCTGATCATGTTGTAGCTTGTCCACGGACACATAGGGTTGGATGTGTCACGTGACACCTGGAGACCCCTTCTCTTCAACCGATCACCCTAGGATCCCCTTCTTTCAGTATTCGACTGGGGTGACACATATTGGTAGCACAGAGAGAGGCTTGTCCTGCTGCAGCACTTCATTGGCAGGAAGAGGGTCTCACAGCTGATTTCTTTTCATCTTTTTGGGAGCGGTTGTGGGACTCCAGACAGTCGAGGCGAGTTACTTTGTTCCAGTGGCTAGTTGCACACAGAGCTACAGCAGTGGAAAGCTGGCTAGTACATAGTGGCTTGTCGGCAGCCTGTGTATCTTACGACCATCCTTCGGAGAGTCAGTGTCACTGTCTGTGGAACTGCCCCATGGCAGAGTAGGTTTGGCTTCAGGTACTTCAACCGATGCCAGCTCTTTCCACAACGCGATAGTACACTTGGGGTGTTGTAGCCTGGTCCACCCTCACGGGCCCTGCGCTCCATTTTGAGCTAGCCTCCACCAACAAGATGATAGTGATCCAGGGGAGTCAATCTACACTTCAACCTGCCATAGAGCTTACCCCCCAGGAGTGGTGCAATGAGAGAGAGGTGTGTTGGGAGCTCGTCTGTGGCCTGACACTCTGGTTCATTCGGCGGGTCCGTTGCTTCCGCATCTTCGAGGCCCTATCCCACTGACAGAGACTTTTCGTGACTTTTGGTTGGAGCTGATTCATACTCTCAAAGGTTAGTTCAAGAGACTTTAGGGCAGCTCCGATCGCATGCAGGAGCGCAAAGAGGCTTTCCTACGACCCTGGTGCCCAGGGCCTTTCTTCATCATGGTCCAGGGTGCGCCCAGATGGCACTAATGGCCACCTGTGTGGCTCTTTCCTCCTCCCATTTTGTGATAAGCCCCATTGTACATATTTTGTTTACTCAATGGGAGAGTCTCCCCATGCTTTTGATGTAGCCCTCTCTAGTAGAGGTGGTTTATAGCCCTATGGGCAGTTTTATTAACTAATGGAAGGATCTTTTTCTTGGAAAAGAAAAAATAGGATCATTAATAACCTTTATGAGGAGTCTTCAACCTATAAATAGGCCCCTATCCTTCTTGTAAATCATCTCTAATCTCTCACATAGCACCCCAACATTATATGCGTGAGTAGGTGTAGTCACCACTTTGTGAGCTTCACACTTGGTGCGAGAGAAGCTTTGATGTTACACATTGCAAGTGAGAGAGTGTGTGAGTCACATCTCAAAACCACTATTGTACATGCTCTTCCATTATCAACAAGTTGAGGTTTTGGTGCTTCAAAAGCGTGTTTTGGCTCCGAATCTTCGTCCTTCCACTTGTGCAACGTGCTTTGGCGAATTCAAGGTAATTTGTAACTTACAAATTTGTCGATTAAGCTTATTGAGAAAGCATATTAGTGCGTTTCATTGCCTAATTCTTATCCATTGTAAGAGGATAATGTGGTGAGAGGTGTTTCACAACCCTAAGACAAGGTGTGTGTGATGCCAATGTTTAACATTCACTAAGCGTTGGTTTAGTTTTATGCAAGCTCCGTGATAGCATCATAACAAACAGCGTCGCTTTGTAAGTTACTAATCAGATATTGCACAAACTCCATTCCTCTCTCTCTCTCTCTCTCTCTCTCTCTCTCTCTCTCTCTCTCTCTCTCTCTCTTTGCTCTACATCATTCTTGCTCCACTTGAAGTATGTCTTTCTATGAGATTGCTTGAGTGTCATTTATTGTGCCTCTTCTTGGTCATGAAAAACCTTTGTTGCCTCCTAGTTTGCATCCATAACTAGGTGGTTCCCCTTTTCTTGTTTGGGTTTGGTTGTGGTTTGTGTTTACCCCAGCCCCAATTGAGCAGCACGGGAGCAGGAGCCTTGAGAAGTGTTTAGAGGTCGCTACTCTTGTTGCCTGCCCCAGACCGCCTCACTACCTCATGCTCTAGTACTGCCAAGGCTTCACTTCCAACTTTTCCGCCATCTCTGGAGACTAAAGTAGGCTTTGACGTCATCGACAAAAATTCAAGGCCTCTTCATCCCTCACTTTGCCCCACACGCTACAGAGCTCTATAAACTCATCATCCTCCTGCATCCCTAAAAGATCGGACACAAGACTTGATTGGTCTTTGTTTTCCTACCCTTCCTTCTTCCGCAACTTTTGATGTCTTATTTTCCTCCTTTATTAGAAATTGTGCGGAAACATGGCCATGTATCCCACACATGTAACATTGCCATGTTTGAACAATTGCAACTTCAACTCTGCTGAAATCTAGGATCTAGTACACCTCTATTTGAAATCTCTATTGATGAACCTCTTCATATTCTTCTCATCTTTCTTCTCGCCCTTGTCCTATGACTTCCATCTTATTGTTCATTCTGTATGTTGAGAGCTATTTGTTTTAGGCAATACCTCTTGACCTCAAGAGGCAACCCCCAACAATACCTCTCTATCTGCTCATCAATCTCGATCATCCGAAAAGAAGCCTCCAGAAGAAAAGCGTCCCAAAACTTTTTGTTGTAAGACTGAAGGGTGTCTTTCTTCTCGAGTCGCAATATCTGCCTCATATGCTAGTATCATTTATAGGAAAACAAATAACTGTTAGAATCCCACCCAAGTCTTTGGTGTCTATTCATGAAGCAACAGGTGTCTATTCATAAAGAAACAGGGTCGACTACTACTATAAAGCACTCCCTTTGAGAAGGAAGATGCTTTTGTGACTTCGAGGCCTAAATGAAGTTGCCCCCCTTTAGAAAGTAGTACCAAACTAGTTGATAAAAGTAAGCGCCTTTTTCTCATCTCGAGGGCTCAATAAAAGCATCAAACTTAACATTCTGAGGCCACCTTTCTGTAATCATTTTGGCCCTCCATCGGAGTCGGCTAATCATCAGCATTAGGTCATAGAAGTGTGTTTCCCTGAATGCCAAAAGTTATGTTGAAAGTTGGCAGCATCCCTCCTCCATACATGCCACCAATCCCACCTCGGTGGAAGCCATGAGGGTATCCCTGCATTGCATGCAATATGCCATACATCCCTGCCATAAAGCCAAGCATCCCATCTCCATGTGGACCAACACTCACACCATGCATAACAAACAGTAAACTCACACATGGCATGCACACCATGGAGCATGAAAAATGCAGGATCGCCATATTACATCAAATCCTCCATCCATGTCCAACTATTTCTCATTATATCAAGATGTATCTACTAGCCATTACATCATGTCAAATAGATGTCCGACACATCAGTGCAAATAGAGACACGATGCTACGGAATCCATCTCACAAACTCAATCACATAGAGACACAATGCTGCTGAATCCATCTCACAGATTCAATCAAATAACAAAAATCAATCCTGCCAAAAGTTATACTAAGCTTATCTTGCCGCGCGGGGGGGGGGGGGGGGGGGGGGGGGGGGGGGGGGGGGGGGGGGGGGGGGGGGGGGGGGGGGGCGGTTAAATAATCCAAAAGGAAATTAAACACTTCATCTTAATTCAAAGACCCTTAGATCTAGTCAAAAGGACCATCTTTTTGCATATCATCAAGAATGAACATAAATAACATAGCACCATAAAACTCTTTTTGCATTTCATCAAGAATAAACATATGTAATACAGCAGCATACAACATATCTATCAGGATGAATTGTAGAAAAGCCCAGATTCGCCTCGAAAGGCAAGTGTAAGGTATAGAGTCATGGTAGTCATTGGATTAATTGAAGATGGCATCTTACACACAAAACATTAACATGTACAGAATAGGAAACGTTGGCCTAACCAAAAACGAATTCCAATGAACTAACCCAGAAAGTGAGCCAAACCCTCCAAACCATCAGGATCACTAAAATAACCTGTGCACACATTCATGGAAGCTGCAGCCTGCAAAGAAAGGGAAAACTTTGAGCATGCAATGAGACTGTCCAACAATGGTTTACTTGTAGTCAACTCGAGAAATGCACACAGATAGCATGCAGCATTTAGTGTAATAATGATTTAAGAAGAGTGCACGCTACGTAATTTTGTAATGCTTTCCTACAGCACAAATTTAGTGAAATTAGAAACACCCTTTTTAACAATGCGAGTGCATTTGCTTCATTATGCTTCTCACTTCCCAAGTGAGTGCCTTTTTCTTCATCATGCATCTTCCTTCACAGCTGATAGCTCTCTCTCTCTCTCTCTCTCTCTCTCTCTCTCTCTCTCTCTCTCTCTCTCTCTCTCTCTCTCTCTCTCTCTCTCTCTCTCTCTCTCTCTCCTACAAAGATGGCCGGGTTGTGATTGTAGAGCGGCGCTCCACATGACGGTGCGAGACCCGTGGGACTACCCTCAAAGTTGCCACGTGGAATTGTAATGGATCTATGCCACTTGATGTGGGCGCCTTTGAGGATAGTTTCAGGGGAAGAGACATCGTCTTCTACTCTGAGACACATCAGGCCCATGGGCAATCATCTATGCCTCACATTAGTGGATATAGATGGAAGACTGCCTATAGACAGGAGACACGATCAGAGCGCAGAGGGTGGGGATCAGGAGGAGTGGCAGTGTTATTCAGGGAGGAGTTGCAGCCATTGATACATATAGCCCACAGAGATGAGCAAGCTAGGTACATGTGGGTGAGACTGAGAGCAGAGACAGACAGATATCTTTACATTGCTATTTGCTACTTTCCCCCGAGCACGTCAATGTATGCACCACCCAGAGGACAGTCCCCTTTCTCTATTTTGGATAATGACATATGGGAGTTCTCTAGAGATGGTGACATCATCATTCTAGGGGATTTCAATGCTAGGACTGCCCATCATCAGACAATATTTTATGATACTTCTGAGGAGATGCTGAGAGAGCTGGATGCTGCAGAGACAGGCCTATCCAGACTATCACAAGATGGAGAACACACTGAGTATGGACGACACTTGATAGACATGGGGACTGCACATGGATTGGCCATCTTGAATGGCCTACAGAGATTTCCCGCCTCAGAGGGTTTTACATGCTTTCCACACAGACATGGAGCCAGCACAGTGGATTATGTCATGGCACAGCCGAGCCTCATCTCTAGTATCCAGGATCTCACAGTTGGACCCAGACCTGTTGGTGTGGCAGTGGATCATGCTCTTGTGTCAATGACCATCTCTTTTCAGTTTAGTGTAGCACACAGGCTACGGACAGCAGCCCCTACTCGCTGCACCTTCACGCGGGAGACAGACTCTGTATACATAGATGGGATCTACAGACGCCTATGCACAGAGAAGCCAGGGCGACCTCTGGAGGAGCTTACTACTATATTGACACAGACACTACATGATACAGCAGCAGAGGCATACCCACATACCCAGCCTAAGCAGAGACGCCGTTCGGGGAGCATGCCCCAGAACAGTTGGTATGATGAGGAATGTCGGGACACTAGAGCTAGACTTCAGAGGGAGGTGCTTTTGGGGGACATCACTCACAGACAGTCACAGATTGACTTCCGACGCCTAGTGCAGCGGAAGAAGAGGGCATTTTTGGCTCGGCTAGAGCGGGATCTATATCAATTGTTCTTGAGTCAGGACTCACGTGAGGCATGGCGGCTCTTTCAGGAGCACTCTCCCCCCCCCCCCCCCCCCCCCCCCCCCCGGCCATCACTTCTACAGAGGACTGGGGCCAGTACGCATCATCTCTGTACACACTTCCTGAGCAGCCCCCCCTTCCCGACCCTCCCGATCCATGCCCACACACATGTGCTTTTTTCACCGCGGAGATGGTGAGGAAGGCCATTGACAGGATGAGGACTGGGAGAGCATAAGATCATCATGGTTTAGTAGCTGAGCATTTCACGCATGCCAGAGATCTACTAGCAGAGCTTCTAGCAGTGATGTTTAACCGTGCCATGTGTGAGGGCTTGCCTGATACTTGGAGCCTATCTACTATTGTACCTATCTTCAAGTTGGGAGACCCTATGGAGCCTGGGAATTATCGTACTATCATGATTGGACACACATTGGCACGGTTGTACGCATCTATTCTTGAGCAGTAGCTGAGTAGATGGGTAGAGAGGGAGGGGATACGCGTAGCCGGGCAGGCAGGGTTCAGAAGGGGTTTTTCTACTCTTGACCATATGTTGACACTCAGAGCCATCATTGAGGAGGGCAGATCGCGTGGGAGACGGATCTATTGTAGCTTTGTGGATTTCCGCAAAGCATTTAACACAGTGCCCAGAGTTAGATTGATGCGCAGAATACAGCAGATGGGAGTACCCACAAAGCTCATTTGGGGGGTCATGGCATTATACAGGTCAATAGTAGGGCATGTACGCACCCTAGAGGGTCTATCCACACCGGTTTACTCCACTATTGGGGTGAAGCAAGGCTGCCCGCTCTCTCCTACTCTATTTGGTATGTATGCGGATGAGGTTTCTGACTACATTGAGAGAGATGGTGATATATTGTTATATGCTGATGATATTGTGTTGATCTCCGACTCTCCGGAGGGGATACAACGTCACTTGGATGCTTTGAATAGGTTTGCTCAGGAAAGTGGTTTGTCCGTCAACCTTGGTAAAACCAAGGTCATGGTATTTAATACCACCCCACAATGGATCAGGAGGTCAGCGCCAGCATTCACATACGGCCAGGAGACTGTGGAGTATACAGATGCATACGCTTACCTTGGAGTGGTTTTTAGTGGGCCAGCATTTTCATTGAGGAGGGCAGCAGAGACTACACTTACCAGAGCCCATGCAGCATTGGGTAGATTGGAAAGGATGTGTTCACAGGTTCAGTTTCAGGAGCCTAGGACGAAGCTCTGGCTCTTTGACACTCTGGTGGCTTCTGCATTGCTTTATGGAGCTGAGATCTGGGGACCTTCATTAGATCATCACGGGAGGACAGGCCGCAGTGATGGATGGGGGGACATGGAGAAGCCTCTGGTCTCTATGACCTCGCGGCTCATTAGAGCCAAGGCCTCAGTACCACGTGCTATTGTTCGAGCAGAGCTAGCTGCCCCCCCACTAGTGGTTGAGGCGCTCACCAGATCGGTCTCCTTCATACACCGCATGTGCGAACTTCGCAGAGACAGATATGCCCGCCTTGCACTTGAGTCCTCTCGACAGTTAGCCATGCAGGGAGATACAGCATGCTGGTATGGGGAGATGGCATCATGGTTTCAGGCGCATGGGTTCAGCATAGACAGATTGCCTCCCTTACAGCATGCTGGTATGGGGAGATGGCATCATGGTTTCAGGCGCATGGGTTCAGCATAGACAGATTGCCTCCCTTGCAGTACTCACTGGATGCACCCTCTCTGACTCTTACACAGTCCGAGATCACCAGGCTCATCCGCCAGGACTTGACTCAGCTAGACACCAGGACATGGATACAGCCAGCACAGGAGCTGGGCACGAAGATGGCTTTCTACAGAGAGCATCTCCTCCAGCTTACGGTTGATGGTTTTGTGACGAGGCCCCGATACATGGACACCCACTTGTCTCATGGGATACAATGTGCTATCAGCCAGATACGTACATCTTCACACTAGCTGCGGATCGAGACTGGGAGATACAGCGGAGTACCAGCAAAGGCCAGGACATGCCCCCTGTGTGACATCGAGCCTGACACAGAGTTGCAGTACACATGCCACTGCCCCGTCTACTATGAGATACGAGGCTGCTTCCATTGCTTGTTCAGAGAGGGCTTTGGACCATTCTCCAGAGTCATGCAGTACGAGGATCAGAGATGCTTGGGTTTGTTTTTGCTCAAGCTACGCAGACACAGAGAGAGCCTGATGAGAGGAGAGGCTAGCCAGTCCCAGAGACAGATCACAGATTTCTTTAGAGTTGCCACTAGACACCCGGAGGAGTTACTATCACAGCAGAGCTCGTCGTCTCACACCAGAGGCACACTGATCGACCGAGCGACTGAGCTGGGAAAATCCAGACGCCCACGACTACGGAGGACTACACAGCATCGACGGAGGCTACATCAGAGGATTCGGATCACTTTGGCTCGACATGCACAACGCCCGGTCAGACTTCTGACCATGGAGGAGATTGATGAGATCCACCAGCGACCGATGCTGGATCTCTTGTGATCTAGTATCCCAGCTAGTTGTTGTTCACACCTAGTAGTTTAGGATTCCATAGTATTTTATTATGACATTTGTCATTTCATTTCATTTTTGTCATTGTTGTCATCTTGTTACTCTGACTCTGACTTTGTATCAGATCCACCACATTGTAACTTTCTGGTCTCATAGGTCACTTTGGCCTTTTGAAGACGTTAATATAACATTTCATTTCATCTCTCTCTCTCTCTCTCTCTCTCTCTCTCTCTCTCTCTCTCTCTCTCTCTCTCAACGCCCGGTCAGACTACTGACCATGGAGGAGATGATGAGATCCACCAGCGACCGATGCTGGATCTCTTGTGATCTAGTATCCCAGCTAGTTGCTGTTCACACCTAGTAGTTTAGGATTCCATAGTATTTTATTATGACATTTGTCATTTCATTTCATTTTTGTCATTGTTGTCATCTTGTTACTCTGACTCTGACTTTGTATCAGATCCACCACATTGTAACTTTCTGGTCTCATAGGTCACTTTGGCCTTTTGAAGACGTTAATATAACATTTCATTTCATCTCTCTCTCTCTCTCTCTCTCTCTCTCTCTCTCTCTCTCTCTCTCTCTCTCTCTCTCTCTCTCTCTCTCATAGGTCACTTTGGCCTTTTGAAGACGTTAATATAACATTTCATTTCATTTCATCATCTCTCTCTCTCTCTCTCTCTCTCTCTCTCTCTCTCTCTCTCTCTCTCTCTCTCTCATAGGTCACTTTGGCCTTTTGAAGACGTTAATATAACATTTCATTTCATTTCATCTCTCTCTCTCTCTCTCTCTCTCTCTCTCTCTCTCTCTCTCTCTCTCTCTCTCTCTCTCTCTCTCTCTCTCTCTCTCTCTCTCTCTCTCTCTCTCTCAGAAGAGCCAACGGAGCACTCATTACAGCAAATCTCAGAGCCTACTCATACTAGAGGTACAATGCTTGATCGAACTACGGAGCTTCGCAGATCCAGACGTCCACGACCTCGGGGGGTCTCCCACTACCGACGAAGGCTGCAACAGAAGATACAATCACTCTAGCTCGACATGCAAGACGCCCAACCAGAGTACTGACCATGGAGGAGGTCGATGAGATCCGACAGCGACCGATGAAAGATTTCATATGAACCCACCAAACCCCCCCCACCCCCCCCTCCCCCAATTTCCTTTCTCCTTATTGTTTTAGTGTTAGTTCTTTGTAACTTTGTAATTTCCGTACTCAAACATTGTATCAAATTCACCAATTGTAACTTTTTGGTCTCATAGGTCAATTTGGCCTTTTGAAGACGTTAATATAACATTTCATCTCTCTCTCTCTCTCTCTCTCTCTCTCTCTCTCTCTCTCTCTCTCTCTCTCTCTCTCTCTCTCAGGGACCACACTCAAAGTAGCTACTTGGAATTGTAATGGATCTCTACGCCTTGATGTGGGTGCTTTTGAGGATAGTTTCACTGAGAGGATATCATCTTCTATTCTGAGACACATCGCGCAGTCTATGCCACATGTCAGCGGATACAAATGGGAGACAGCTTGCAGATAGGAAACTCGATCAGAGCACAAAGGACGAGGCTCAGGGGAGTGGCAGTCTTATTCAAGGAGGAGTTGCAGCCATTGATACATATAGCCTGCACGGATTAGCAGGCTAGGTACATATGGGTGAGACTGAGGGGAGAGACAGGCAAATACCTCTACATTGCTATTTGCTACTTTCCTCCGAGTACGTCAGTATATGCACCACCTAGAGGACAGTCCCCCTTTTCTATTCTGGATGATGACATATGGGAGTTCTCTAGGGATGGTGACATCATCATCCTGGGGACTTCAATGCTAGGACTGCCCATCACCAAAGAGTATTTTATGATACTTCAGAGGAGATGTTGAGGGAGCTGGATGTTGCAGAGAAGGGCCTATCTAGAATATCACAAGATGTAGAGCGTACTGAGTATGGACGGCACTTGATAGATATGGGGATTGCACATGGATTGGCCATTTTGAATGGCCTACAGAGATTTCCTGGTCCGGGAAGTTTAACATGCTTTCCACACAGACATGGAACCAGCACAGTGGATTATGTCATGGCACAGCCAAGCTTTATCTCTAGTATCCAGGACCTCACGGTTGGACCTAGACCTGTTGGTGTGGCAGTAGATCATGCCCTTGTGTCGATGACCATCTCTTTCCAGTTTAGAGTAGCACACATATCACAGATAGCAGCCCCTACTCGCTACACTTTACATGGGAGACGGACTCTGTCTACATAGATGGGATCTATAGACGCATGTGCACTGAGCAGCCAAGGCGACCTCTGACGACGCTTACTACTATACTGACACAAACATTGCATGATGCAGCAACAGAGGCATACCCACACACCCAGCCTCAGCAGAGACGACGTTCTCGAAGCATGCCCCAAAACGGTTGGTATGATGAAGAGTGCCACGAGACGAGAGCCCGGCTTCAGAGAAAGGTGCTCTTGGGGGACATCACTCATAGACAGTTACAGTTTGCCTTCCGACGCCTAGTACGGCGGAAGAAGAGGACATTTTTGGCTCAACTAGAGCAGGATCTATCTCAACTATTCTTGAGCCGGGACTCAAGTGAGGCATGGCGACTGTTTCATGAGCACTCCTGCCATTATTTCTACTGTAAGGTGGAGCAGAAGTGAATGTTGAACTTTGCTCAAGATGAGTGCTCCGAACTGTGCTCAAGGGTTCCTTTTACTTACGAAAGGGAGAGCCTTCCGTTCCTTTAGTGAGAGAGTGCAATGGACACAAACAAAGTGGTGAACACTGTGAATGAAGGTACTGAGACTGAGAGATAGAGAGTGTTAGGTGCAGCGGAATGAATGTTGTATTTTCTCAATATTAGTGATCTTTATTTGCTCAAGGTTCCTTTTAGTTCTTAGGGAAGGAGAGAGCCTTCCGTCTTTATGGAGAGTGCTATGATCACGAACAAAGTGAGTGGATATTGTGCGTGCAAGTGAATGAGACTGAGAGAAGAAGAGAGAAGAGATACAACACCCGAGAGGTTGTAAAACCCTCCTCCGAAGGCCCCACTTTCGTCGGCGAGAGTAGTCTACTTTGATTGCACAAAGGTGTACAATGCGTATGCAATGGACTGATGCAATGGGACTATGCCGATGACGACGACAGGGATGACGACGACTTAGGCTGAAATCTGTGATCTTCTATGGCTGAGTTCGGGGTTGTCGGTGGCTGGAAATGGCTGTTTTCTTGCTGTTTCATGGCTGAAAATGACTGATTTGTCGGGGGTCCTACTGATGGTAAAACGTTGAAGTCTTATACCTACTAGGCTGGGTTTTAGGGCAGATTTGCACCTGCTGAAAACGCTGCAAGGGCTGATGTATCAGGCTGGAAAAACGCTGGTTATGTAGGCATATCCATGCTGAAAACGCTGGTGTGAAAGGGGTCCTAAAGCTGAGCAAAAACGCTGGATGGAAATGCTGCAGATCTGATGCGGTTTGGGCTGAAATTCACTAACGCTGGGGCTGCCTTTTCTCTTGCCAAAACGCTAGCTGTGGAGACCAAAAACGCTAGCAAATCTGAGATGTTTCTGATGTCAAAACGCTGAGCAGAGATGCTTGAGGGCGATAGGCTGATGTGGGGAAACACCAAGGTGATGGCTCTGCTGCTAGAGAAGGAAAACACTAGGGAGATGTGGGGGTATGGCGAGGTTGGGAGTCCAAAGACGCCAAGGTGCTGAGATCGATTCATCCTGAATGATCGAATCGTCCTGTGGGGGTTCTTTGGACCGCGACTCGAAAGCCAAGATCGGATCTTCGTGATTGATCGAATCTACAACGAGGTTAGCTTCGCTCGGAAAAGCATCCACTAACACATCATCCTTGTGAACAATCACATCATCTTCATGCAAATCATCATGTTTGTCTTTATCATCCAAATCATCATGCAAATCATTATCCTTCAAATCATCGTGCTTCTCATAATCATGCAAATCCTGTGTGTCATGCTGTGGAGAAAAAGAGATTGAGAGAATCTCCTTATCCCGAATCCTTTCAACCTTGTCCTGTATATTAGCAATGAGAGATGGAGAAGGAGCAATGTCCTCTCCATGAATGATAATAGGAGAATCACTGTCGGCATTGAGAGTTATAGTGTTAGTCGCAAATTTCATGAGAGCGTCATTATCACGAAACCATCGAATGCCCAAAATCATATCACATCCTGAGAGAGGAGAAACAACAAATATTCTAGTGAAGGCAGTCTGTTGAATTGCAAACAACACATCAAGGCACTCCTCTGTGATGAGAGCGTCCATACCAGGACGAAAGCCAGAGACCTCGATAGGAGATCTCGGACTAACTTCGAAGCGGGATCTCTCAACAAGAGAGGAACTGATCACATCATGCATACTACCAGGGTCAAACAATATGACAAAACGGTGCCCGACGTACGACCATAACATTTAATGAAAGAATCATCAATGGGAGGGTCCTGAGAAAATTTGGGCACAATCGTGTTATCATTCATTGCATTGACAGATGTAGTGGGTACTGTGGGTTCTTTAGATTCATTCGATTCAAGCTTAGGACATGTTCTTTTTATGTGACCCTTAATGTGACAATGAAAACAACGACCTTCCTTAGAATAAGTGCTTTGTTCTTCCGACCTGATGTATCCTCCTACAATTCCTTGTGCTACCTTTTCATCCGGAGTAAGCTTAGGTTTAGCACTTGTGTTAGCCAAACCCTTAGATTCATTGGAAGAAATCTTTGATGAGAGACTGTTGGAAGATTTGTTAGAAGAGTTATCATTCTTACCGTTCTAAGGGTTCTAAGAAGTCTGCGAGGTACTTGTGGAAGTCTTGTTCTCCTTAGGCTTTCCCTTGTTGTGCTTCATCTCCTGTGCGAGAGCAATCGCTACCGCCTTGTTGAGATCGATTGGATCGAGTACCTCGACATCATACTTGATATACTCGTCCAATCCGTAAAGAAATGCCTCCTTGCGCTTCGCATCCGATTTGCGTAATTGAGTACCTAGCTGCAAAACACGATTAGAAAAAGACATAACCGGCATACCATTTTGCTTGAGAGCGCGCCAATCGTCCTTCAATCATGCAAGGTACTGAGGTGGCATAAACCGCGCCTTGAGCTTGTCTTGGAAATCAGCCCAACTAAAAGAGAGGGGCATGAAATCATCGGCTGCCTCTAGGTGTACGGCTAGCTGTGCCTCTTGCCATGCTTGGTACCAATTAATGGCATCACCGGCAAGGTACATAGCAGCCGTCAAAACTTTGCTATTACCTGTTTTCTTAGTTGTCGCAAAATAAGCATTAAATTGATGCAACCAAGAATGAATAACAGTACCATCCATCTTACCGTCATACTTACTGAAACTTAACTTTTCTGTGACTGGATGGTTGGTATCCGCGTCGTGGCTTGCGCCACTTGACGAACTCCCACGATCTTTGGGTGGTTCAGTCTTCGCGGCTAGGACTTGGGCAAGCAATTCTTGAGTGCGTAGCTCTCGTCGAGCTTCACGCTCGGCCTCCAAAGCCAATCTATGAGCGGCACGATCGGCCTCCAATGCCGCGTTTCTTGCTGCCGCTTCCTCCTTCCTTAGTTCTTTTCTTTCTTTTCTTGCGTCACGCTCGTGTTCTAAAGCAAGGCGTTTGTCTTTCTGTCTATCCATCATGGCCATCATCTGCTTGACCATTGCCTCCATAGAGTCTGGTGCACTTGGTGGCGTAGATGGCGAAGGGGGAGGGTTGAAGAAATCATCTCCCGGTGGGGACGAGTCTTTGTCGCCTCTCTCCTGCTCATCACCTGTATGCGAAGTATCCATTCCGCTTCGGGTGACGACCATGCACTATGATCTTGGGTTCTTAAGCTCGCGAGGAACTTGGGTCTTGAGGGTCTTGAGGGTCTTGAGGTCCTTGATTAGTGAGAATCTTGGGTTCGTGATTCGTGAGAATCTTGGGTTCTTGAGGGTCTTGGGTTCTTGAGGTTCTTAAGGGTTTCTTTCGCTTGCAAATCGCGTTGGAGAAGGATCTTCTCTTCACCCGAGTTCTACCCTTTTCTGCGGGCGCATCCCTTGGCGGCCTTGCGCTCACACCAAGGTTGCTTTTTCCCACCTCACGTCGATTGGCCGGCCGCTAAGTGCACGGTCCGCTCTCAATGAGTGAAAAGAGACACAAGGGGAGGCTGGACAAGCCCTTCTTTCTTGGGATTCCTGTTTCTCTTCAACAAAACACGATTAGAAATCGACACGCCCAAGCGAACTTGGGTTCGTGCGACCGCAACAAGCCAAAAAAAATTCTTGTGGTTCTTTCCTTGAGTAATGCAGAACACTTCCAAAGCTCTGATACCAATGTTAGGTGCAGCAGAATGAATGTTGTATTTTCTCAAGATTAGTGATCTTTATTTGCTCAAGGTTCCTTTTAGCTCTTAGGGAAGGAGAGAGCCTTCCGTCTTTATGGAGAGTGCTATGATCACGAACAAAGTGAGTGGATAATGTGCGTGCAAGTGAATGAGACTGAGAGAAGAAGAGAGAAGAGATACGACACCCGAGAGGTTGTAAAACCCTCCTCCGAAGGCCCCACTCTCGTCGGCGAGAGTAGTCTACTTTGATTGCACAAAGGTGTACAATGCGTATGCAATGGACTGATGCAATGGGACTATGCCGATGACGACGACAGGGATGACGACGACTTAGGCTGAAATCTGTGATCTTCTATGGCTGAGTTCGGGGTTGTCGGTGGCTGGAAATGGCTGTTTTCTTGCTGTTTCATGGCTGAAAATGACTGATTTGTCGAGGGTCCTACTGATGGTAAAACGTTGAAGTCTTATACCTACTAGGCTGTGTTTTAGGGCAGATTTGCACCTGCTGAAAACGCTGCAAGGGCTGATGTATCAGGCTGGAAAAACGCTGGTTATGCAGGCATATCCATGCTGACAATGCTGGTGTGAAAGGGGTCCTAAAGCTGAGCAAAAACGCTGGATGGAAATGCTGCAGATCTGATGCGGTTTGGGCTGAAATTCACTAACGCTGGGGCTGCCTTTTCTCTTGCCAAAACGCTAGCTGTGGAGACCAAAAACGCTAGCAAATCTGAGATGTTTCTGATGTCAAAACGCTGAGCAGAGATGCTTGAGGGCGATAGGCTGATGTGGGGAAACACCAAGGTGATGGCTCTGCTGCTAGAGAAGGAAAACGCTAGGGAGATGTGGGGGTATGGCGAGGTTGGGAGTCCAAAGACGCCAAGGTGCTGAGATACTGCTGAGAAGTTGCATGTTGAGCGGGAAGCTCCTGCTGCCTCTTCTGCCAAAAAGTGCTAACTTGGGTTTGCTTATATATTAACTTAGCAAAATTGCCCTACCTACTTTTGTTGGAAAATCACTTAAACATAATAAGTGAAAATAACCAATAAATAGGAAAATAGGCTAGATGCACTGGAAAATTCCCCTAACTGATGCTAATGGATTCTGATGGGAATTCCGATGATCATGCTGTGTGCAACCGGAGGATATGCATCTATGCTAAGTGACTGGGCATGCACGGTCTACGAATAGATTCACAAAAGTGCCAGATCACTGCTAATCTAGACTGACTGAACTGACGGGAACCCTGCTATGGTGTAGCTTGTCCACGGACACATAGGGTTGGGATGTGTCACGTGACAGAGAGAGAAGAATACGACACCAGAATGTTGTCAAACCCTCCTCCGAAGGCCTCACTCTCTATGGCGAGAGCGGTCTACTTATGATTGCACAGATTTCTACAATGCTTGGACTTGCCGACGATGTCGACGACGATAAGGACAACAACGAGACGGGCTGAAATCTGAAAACGCTAATGGCTGAAATCTGCAAATCTTTATCTGCTGAATTCTGACTCTATGTCGGTGACGATGTCAATGGCGACGATGCGGCGACGACGCGTTGAAAACACAGATGCTGAAATCTGCGTTTTCCGGGCTGAATCTGCAAACTTCGCGGGATTTGACCGTGCGGCGAGGATATGCTGCGGGAAGGTGAGATCTGCGAGGTTTGGGGGTTCTACTGCGGAAACTGACTGCTGAAAACTGGAAATGCTGATCTACTTGTTGATCTTGTCGCAATGGAACTGCAAAACGCTAAAAGCTGAATTGCAATCCAAAAACGCTAGGTTCAATTCTGCAACCTGCGAGATGGAAATCTACTAACGCTGCGAATCTGTTGTCTTCTGGGGTCGCCGGGGCTCATCTGCTGTGCAAAACGCCAGGGCTGATCTGTCTTGCAAAAACACTAGCTTCTCAGTTGGGCTGAAAAGGCTAGGTCAGTTGCGGGGGTTGATCTTGCAGAGAAGTTGCCTATTGAGCAAGTGCTCCTGCTGCCTCTTCTGCCAGAAAGTACTAGCGCTAGCTTTCTATATATACAAACTTAGCAAAATTGCCCTACCTAGTGTCCATCAAAAGTCACTTAAAAATGGTAAGTCAAAAATGTCAAAAATAGGGAAAATAGGTCTATGCACTGTGAAAATTCTCCTAATGGGTTCTTATGGAAATTTGATGAGCATGTTGTATGCAACCAGAGGATACGCATCTAATCTAAGTGTCTGGACATGCACGGTCTGCGAACAAACTCACAAAAGTATCAGATCACTTCCTATTCTAGACTGACTTGACTCAATTGAACCCTGGTCATGTTGTAGCTTGTCCATGGACACATAGGGTTGGATGTGTCATGTGACATCCCCTCCTTTTCAAAGTGAGGTACTGGTACCGAACTGTATGGCGTCGAGGGAGATCGCCAACAACTGCCGAATCCTGGAAAGGACTCATCGCCAGCCCACTTTGATGTGTGGGTCGTGCGATACTTGAACTTCATAAAGGTTTGCAATGCTTGCTTCTTTGGGTCGCACCGGAAGTGACACAAAGTCTTTTGTGGCTCCTTCAATGCTTCAACTTCGTCGAGAGTCATGCGTCTACCTTCTTTAAGAATCTCCGAGGGTGAAAATTCCTAAAACCACTTCCAACACAAAAACATGAACATACTCATTCCATGTAAAGTGACTGAAAAAATACTATTCCTTCGAACAAACTGTGCATGCGATGCAAATGAACAAAGTCACGGAGCGCCAAACCGTTCATCAAACACACGCAAACAATGGCGTCGAATCTCGACTTTTTGATCTAAATCAATCAACTCTGGCATATCACAATGGAAATGCCTATGCTTTATCCTCGCCAGATACGCATATCTTCACACCAGCTTCGGATCGAGACTGGTAGATACCGCGGAGTAGCAGCAGAGGCCGGGACATGACCCCTATGTCACATGGAGCCTGAGACAGAGTTGCACTACACATGCCACTGCCCAGTTTACTATGAGATACGAGCCCGCTTTCACTGCCTAGTCAGAGAGGGCTTTGGACCACTCTCTAGAGTCATGGGATATGAGGACCAGAGATGTCTGGGTCTGTTTTTGCTCAAGCTGCGCAGACACAGACAGAGAGAGCCTGATGAGAGGAGAGGCTAGCCAGTCTCAAAGACAGATCACAGACTTCTTTAGAGTGGACATTTGGCAGCCAGAGGAGCAGCTACCACAGCAGAGCTCATATTCTCCTCACACCAGAGGCACATTGATCAATTGAGCGACCGAGCTAGGGAGATATAGACGTCCACGACTACGGAGGACTACACAGCATCGATAGAGGCTGCATCAAAGGATTCGGATCACTTTGGGCCGACATGCACGATGCCCAGTCACACTATTGACCATGGAGGAGATTGATGAGATCCGCCAACGACCGATGATGGATCTCTTATGATTTAACCCTTTTGAGAATTGTACACCCTGCTCATCTTGTATCAACTCTCACCCATTACATTTCCACACGCACACCCACATTGTGTTGTATTAGCCCCCAGTCACTACTTTCACCCCCCTACTCATATCCTGCACAGTTCCAGCTCGCTGCTATCTAGCAGTTAAGATTTTAATTTTTTCATTTTATTTTTGCACCAAGACATTGTATTAGATCCACTAAGATTGTATCAGTTTGGTCTTATAGGTCATTTTGGCCTTCTGAAGATTTATAATATAACATTTCATTCATCTCTCTCTCTCTCTCTCTCTCTCTCTCTCTCTCTCTCTCTCTCTCTCTCTCTCTCTCTCTCTCTCTCTCTCTCTCTCTCTCTCTCTCGCTCTCTCTCTCTCTCTCGGGGAGGAAAGGTGTTGTATTCTATGTGCATAAGAGACCTCTGGAGATGCTCAGAGGCCTATCACCCGTTGGCAGTACAAAAGTAGGCTAACAATTTGTAGACTGTCTAAACATCAAGGTGGTTTGCATGATGAATGTAAAAGGAACCATTGTGGGGATGCATAATGCCACGTGATGTGGGCATGATCCCGACGAAAAATAACTCATGATTTTGCCCATGTGTGAAGAAAGACGCAACAACGCTGCTCCGCTGCCCTGAACAAGCCGGTCAAAGAATCCCACCAGCTGCGACTATCCAAATAGCTGTCAAAACAGTGGACGTAGTCGAGCTTTCCACATGGTCCATAGCGTGATGCTGCATATTGTGGTGAAACTGCATTTCGCTGGCACGAATCCAACTCGTGACCTACATCTTGGATCATCTCTAGAGCGCCTGGTCTATATCGTAAGGGAGTAAGCAAGAAGACCGGATCTACCGGCAAGCCCTAAACATAGTTACCCGGAATGGGAAATTGGAACGAGGAACGCGGAACGGCAACATGCATGAAATGCAATTCCCTGTTTCAGATACTCACGTTTGAAACACGGAACAGGGATCTGAAACGGGAAATTGGGACGAGCACGGGGAACAAAGACCTGAAAATGGCCATTCCCTGTCTCCGAAAATTGTAAAAGACATGCAACTAGTCCCCCACGTCACAAACCCATCATAGATACCCACTCTAATCAACAAACAACAAACTGCCATCGACACTCATTGCGCATACGGCCAAACCCGAAAACAGTGCCTCAAGGACTCAGGCTCCAAATTGCATCTCTGACAAGTCGGATCATGACCAGTGACTGCCAACCAAGTGCCTATAGGCAATCCAGCATGTACTATCATCCACATGAAAAAAAAAAAAAAAACTTGCGGCTGATCCGGAGGGTCCGGATGCATGATCAAAATTGTCGTTGGAAAGCTGGTAGGATGCGTTGATCCTACCACACCCTCTCTCCTCCCAAGGAAGACAGAGTACTCAAAAAAGGATAGAGGGGCCCCATCATCGCTCAATGAAGGCCACTGCCACTCATTGGGATCCCACTCCAACTAACCACAGTCTCCAAAGTGGTGCCTTCTCGATAATGAAATCAGGGTCAACACATGACCTCCTCTGGAAAGAGCCTATCACTCTAACAGGCTGCCATTGGGCAGTCAACTACTGATCAAGTAAAACCTCACCCTGAAACTCCAATCTCATGTGACATCCATGATGGCCAGCCTCCGCAATGCTGAAGACGACAGTCCCCTGTTGAGCAACAATCAAAGTGAGGATTGCAGTACACCCACCATCTGTCATGAGAAGGTAAAAGAGTCTATCCCCCGATGAGGCCGTGCCAATCGGGTAGAATAGCCTCATCAATCTCTCTCTCTCTCTCTCTCTCTCTCTCTCTCTCTCTCTCTCTCTCTCTCTCTCTCTCTCTCTCTCTCTCTCTCTCTCTCTCTCTCTCTCTCTCTCTCTCTCTCTGTAGATGCAGAGTGAGGAGCACTTTGTATGTAGATGCAGAGCATACACTGAGATCAGAGGCAGGTATGAGGCCTTATTCAGAGGACAGCCCACTCTCCGAGAGATCATGGACTCTCGAGATCAGAGACAGCTCGGACATTTCTTACTAGAGATACAGAGCCATCGGGACACACTACTACAGCCACACACAGCTACACAGACAGAGGGGAGACAGTCGCAGCTCACAGACTTCTTTCAGAGGATTGCCGCCCCTCCCTCACCAGACACTCAGAGGGGAGTGACACTCCCACAGGCGGAGGTGAGCCGAGCTAGACGACGACCACGAGTCACAGGCTACAGGGGCGCGAGCTCCCCACCACCGACAGATCGAGGAGATCCGAGCCCGGGAGCGCCGTGCCACTGAGGAGCGAGTGGCTCAGATGAGGGCCGACACGACAGCTTTCATCCGGGTAGCCTTGGCATCAGACCCGCCCATGTACCACATCTTACATCCCCCCATTAGTACAGGATGGAGCTAGATAGCTTGATGCATTCTCATGATTGTACTATCTTGAGCATATAGACATGCATATACCCCTAGAGATAGAGCTCCATCCCTCCTCAGATACTCCACTACCTACATTCAGTTCAGTTTTGTATCAGTTTTGTTTCATTTGTCTTTCCGATAGACGGATGACATACACACCATGTACATTTGATTTGTTTCATAGGCCGATTTCGGCCTGACATAGACGTTAAAAATCTTTCTTTCTTTCTTTCTTTCTTTCTTTCTCTCTCTCTCTCTCTCCCCCCCCCCCCCCCCCCAAATTGAGGTTATAGGCATGGAAAGGGTTGTGGTGTACACGATAAAGATGCGCCAAAACCCCTCACATCAACTTCCTACAATTGCATGGGAAGCAAGCAAAAAAGTTCAAAAGACGCATAAGCAAGATCTTGAGCATAGGATGGATGCATGACATAAAGAAGTGGATGCATTACACTTGCTACATGATGCCTCAATAGACTCCCAAGTGAATGAAGCTTTTCTATAACGCCAATGTATTACAGCTTGGAAGGAATCGGGTGGGTCGCGCTTCATACATCACACCACCCATGTTGCCCCCAACTACAAAATCATGTTCTTCATGGAAAGAGAAGATTTACTTACCCTTATATGCTTGAGCCTCCCCTTGTCGGCAATACGAGCTATCGCAGCCATTCAGCTTAGCTCTGACTCCCTTCGATGCGAGCCAGGGCATTGGGGCAATGGAAAAGAGGAAATCAATGCTACACATTATGCTCATTGCAAGTTCGAGAGTGAGTACCACACACTACTAGAGTGCTCAGCTTTTGCTCACATCCAAACTTGCAATGAGAGTGCACGTGTGCGGAAGCGGGGGGGGGGGGGGGGAGAGAGAGAGAGAGAGAGAGAGAGAGAGAGAGAACACGAATGCTGGATTAAGGAAGAGGGGGCGATCCATGACTACCATAAACCTGAAGACCCGTACAAATGCCAGATGAGATCTGTGATCTATGAAATGATTACCCCCCTAGCTCTATATATAGGTGCCCAAGGTGGGGACGCAACTCAAGTGGACGGCCGGCCCCAATCTCGGGCGGTTGGACAAGAGGGAAAGCGGTCGGCCCAAAAGTGGGTAGCCAGACAATGCAGCCTATATGCATATGCTATGGGTGGCCAACCCGGAGGCACACGAGCCGTGCGTGCATACCCTAGACCTGTGAAACAGCAGAGTGGTGTTAATCTAACACCCCTCTCAGCACCTAATGCTAAACAAACCGCATGAAGCCGAAGATGTAAGCTGCAATGTCCACTGAAGGATACTCCATGAGTGTAGCAGCAGTCTGGGTGTCACGATCGCCAAGAAATCTCTGCGGAAAGATGCCGTCACGAGCAGTGTAGCAAACTGTTGTACCTCGCCGATACACTGTGAAGGTACTGCGTGAAGGTCCGAACTGTGTGAAAACAACTTCTTGTCGTAAAAGAAGTGCCAATAGACCTGCAAGTGTCCTGCCCAATAGGATCTGTGGTGTATGTAGTCAGACCATCTGGAGAAAATGAGAAAGCCCAAGAACCGTCATGAGAACCACCGGAAGTCTGTCAATGCATGAACCTGCAAACCAATGTGACCAGGTGGCTAAGCTGTGAAAAACTCCAGGAAGCCCAGATGTAGCAATCTGCGCCATAAACGTCCTCCGAAACAAAGAAAGCCAGACTCGTGTGGAGGGCCAAGGCTAGCGCTGCCCCCCTCTGCTGAAAACGTTGCTAATTGCCAAAAAAGCCAGATCTTGCCAAAAACGCAGGCGAAAAGGGGTGTTCCGGCGACGAATTGGTCCCAGAAGTGTAGCGCTAGCAAAAGAAACAGTAGATCTGATAGTTACTTGCAAAAACGCAGGTGGCAAAGAATTCTTTCGCGATGGAAGTTGTCCACATGTTGGCGCCACCCCCTCTTGCAGGATTTGCAGAAATTCTGTTGTTGAAGAAAACGCTGGCTGGTCTGATCTTCTTGGGAGAGAACCTGATGCTGATGTAGCGCCAGATCAATGGAGAGCCTGAAGCTCTAGTACCATGTGAGAGTGCGCGTGTGCGAAAGCATGAGAGAGAGAGAGAGAGAGAGAGAGAGAACACGAACGCTGGTATGGGGAAGAGGGGGCAATCAGCCCCCCATGACTACCATAAACCTGAAGACCCGTACAAATGCCAGATGAGATCTGTGATCTATGAAATGAGTACCCCCCTAGCTCCATATATAGGTGCCCAAGGTGGGCGCCCAACTCAAGTGGGCGGCCGGCCCCAATCTCGGGCAGTCGGACAAGAGGGAAGGCGGTCAGCCCAAAAGTGGGCTGCCAGACAATGCAGCCTATATGCATATGCTATGGGTGGCCAGCCCGGAGGCACACTAGCCGTGCATGTATGCCCTAGACCTATGAAGCAATAGAGAGGTGTAAATCTAACGCTTGCTTCCCTCACATTTTCAGCCGCCATGACTTAGACCTACACACTTTCCTCTCCCTGCCACAGTGTGGGCTCTCCATTGCAACTCTCATCACCACAATCCTGTAGCATCAAGAATCACTCGTCAACCCCATACATAGTACATCACATATATCTTTACATAGGTCATATTTGACCTCCGAGGACGATAATAAAATCTATCAAAATCTCTCTCTCTCTCTCTCTCTCTCTCTCTCTCTCTCTCTCTCTCTCTCAATAAAAGTGGGGCTTTGACCCTTTGCATTACATAGAATCAACCATAGGTCCATATACAAGAAAATGGGAAATACCCTAAAAGATATATAAGGAGATCATGGGGAAAAAACAAACCACAGGATCCATCTAGAGATAAGACACTCTAATCAAGTGGTGAAATGTAGCTACCTGGATTGTCATCAAGTCTACGCAAATCTGCCCAAAGCTCTGTCCTCAAGCGATGTAACGAAAACAAAAAATTACAGTGCTTTGTATGTGGCTCCAGTACATGGACGTATGCATCGCTCCCAAATACCCGAAAATGAAAGACATCGGGCTTTCTAATAATGTAAGCCTCAAATGGGGTCTTTCAAGGAATAGAAGAGGTCGGAGATCGGTTTATGGTATGAACTACCGTCGCAACTGGCTCTGCCAATAAAGACTTTGGCACGTCTGGTACTCGAACACAGTCCCCGCCATCTCAACTATTGTCCTATGATTCTGCTCCACAACTCCATTCTTTGAGGGTGATCCGGTTTCACAAGTTTCCCGCTTGATGCCATGGTCCACAGAAAATTGAATGAATGCTTTGGAGGTAAACTCCCCACCTTTTTCCGATTGAATTGTCTTCAGCACTTCATTGCTCTTGAAACTAATTTGACTATTTTGTTTCTAATTTCTATTTTCTAGAATTAGGACTTTAATAAGAAATGTGCACAAGTTAACTAATAAGTCAAGGAATCACAGATCTGTAAGAAAAGCCATCAGGAAACAGACAACTCTGGTGTGTCATATGATGGGTGACAAAAAGCACCGTGAAGGAGTTGGCCTGTTAGAAGACCAGGTAATGGTGGTCCCTGATGAGTCACAAGATGGGTGACAGGTTCATCGGTAAGGGGACACACTAAGGGTCTAAGGAGGAAATCCGAACTGAGTAAGAAAATACGCGTAAGAACGCAAGCACATGGATAAAGATGGGTTCTAAGAAGCTTTGGTAAAAAGCAAGACGAGAAGCGGATGTTTTTCCGCGAGAGAATGCTTGAGTTCATATCCGGGGACGCCTGGAAGGAATAAGTGCAAGCATTGGAATAAGTTTATAAGGTTTAAACTGAGTTTAAACAGGTTCTTGACCGGCCAGTCAATTTTAAGTGAACAAACTAACTTTTAATAAGTTTATTAAGTGACCGGCCACCCACTTAATAAGTGGGCAGCCAAGTACTAAATTGCTGCAAGACTTCTCCAAAAAGCAGAAAAGGCCGGCACCTCCTAAACCTGCAAGAAAAAGCCAGCGCCCACTATTCTGGCAGAAAAGCAGTCGACCCTCCCTATTCTGGCCGACCTGCAGGGCTTATAAAAGCAGCCAGCGCTCTCATCTCTGGGAGGTAGAACTCGCAGGAGAAGAGCAAAAAGCAGCCAGCGCTAGCAGATTTCAGCAATTGGAGATCGCAGAAGCACCCTCACGCTGCCCTACTGCTCGCGTGAAGAGATCTCGTCGCCAGAATTCAGTTGCAAGAGGATTTTCCCACATTCCTACCCTGCTGTCCTGCAATTTCAGCAAGCTTTCATCGCGAAGAACAAGTTCCAGAAGAAATCTATCGCGACAGAAACTCTCCTCCACGTCCGAGAAGTGATAGGTAACGATTTTCAGCTTTGTTTATGATGAAGTCCTTGTGTTTGGATGATGCACGAGTGATGATTTGGATGATGCAGGAGTGATGACCGAGTTCCTAGCAAGGTAAGGAAATTGACGACGGAGTTCCCAGCCAGGGAAGTGAACTGATGCCTAAGTACCCAGCAAGGGAAGTACGGCCTCGTGCCTAAGACCTTTACGGGAAGTGCGGCCTCGTGCCTAAGTCCTTTACGGGAAGTGCGGCCTCGTGCCTAAGTCCTTTATGGGAAAGAACGGCTTCGCGCCTAAGCCCTTATGGGAAGGAACGGCCTTGTGCCCAAGCCCTTTACGGGAAAGAACGACCTTCGGGTCTAAGACTACAGAACGGAGGGGTTTCCTCCGGTTCTTGTGCTTGTATAAGACTCTCCCTGAATAAAGAATACTCTTGACAGGGAAGGACCAGCCCATCTTCTGGTCCCCAATACTGTGTCAATTCTCTCTCTCTCTCTCTCTCTCTCTCTCTCTCTCTCTCTCTCTCTCTCTCTCTCTCTCTCTCTCTCTCTCTCCTCGTCATGATGAACTGTCTCTCTTAAAATTCCACATGATATTTATCTGAGTGAGCAAGTACGCTTCCGTATTTGTGACAGTGGTATCAGAGCATGGTCTCCTCTCTTTCTCTGTAAAGGAGGACGACTCTGGGAAGATACGGGAAGAAGCCATGACAAGCCAAGAGAGAAGTAAGCAGGCGGAAACCTAAGTGCTGCAGGAAAAGCTCGCAGAGTTGGAAAATTTTTTTTCTCTCTGCAAGAAGGCAACACAAGACTTGGGATTCTCTGAGAAGGCGACAAGAGCATGATGCTCAAGCAACTAGAGAATCTGAGGAGCGGAATGCTCAAGATACTTCAGAACCCAGAAGATATCCATGAACATCAATCGAGAACCATAGCCAAGAAATCCCGTCATTTTGGGAAGGATATGAAGAAGGTCTCTAGACCTAGGAACACTCCAGTCAAGCTTGATACTTTTGACGGAAGGGAAGATGTCCTGAAAGCTACTGCTTTTATTCGACAGTTTTAAGTTGCTTTTGCAAACGGCAATTTCTGAGAAGTGTCGAAGGTGAGGCATGTGACCAAACACCTCAAGGGGATTGCAAGTACTTGGTGGTATACCAAAGCTCTGCAAGGAACTTACAACAACAATTCAAGGCTGAATTCTCCGACAAATTTTTTTCCTCTACGCTTTGAGGAAGACAGTCCAGAAGATTGGGATTGGTTTGCCCAATAGGAACATGAGCGAGTCAAAGCAAGTAGTGGTTCACTCTTGCCAAGGTAGGTCCATTCTTGATCCTCTCTGAGGAAGGAAAGATGAACGAATTTAACGAAGGACTTTTGCCCGAATTTTGTAAACCCATCTGCAAGATACTTTGCAGCAGATGGTGGAGTCAGCAATAAAAGCTGAAAGTGTACACCTTGATGTACATAGAATACAATCCCCGCAGTGGGACAAGAACCATTGAACACACAAACAACGAATTTTTGTTACCTCTCCTCGAAGGATACATTGCTATCCGGAGAAAGTTTGGAGTAACGGAACTCAATCTAACTCCTGAATTTTTGACCCTCAAACTTTAAGTGAGAGGGCAGGTCTTTGATCAAAGTTAAATCTTTGAGGAACTCATAAAATGCGTATTGCTTTTATGCACGACATATGCACGTGTCTAACCAGGACAATCACTATCGAGTGTTTATGAGAGTAGGGTTGAGTCAGAACATTGTTTTATACGATGAACTGCTTTGCTTAACCATCCGGAAGGTCCATGATTGATCTGGTATCCCGTAGTTCTCCAACAAATTGCCTGCTAGTGCGGGTAGGAAATTATGAAGGAACCATTCTGAGCTTTCAAGCAAAGAACAACTTTTATCAAGCTTAAGTACCTTACGAACCAACACTCCCTACCCGGTAAGGGAAGACCAATCTTTGCAAGGAGGAGATGCTGCTGCAGATCTCAGCCGTAAAAAAGACGTTGCCGGTGATGCCCATGGCTGCCCCAAGTGTACCAGATGTCGTCAAGACCCAATGCGCGAGTTCCCTCGCGAAGAAGTGCCTACAGAGCGTGTTTCCATCGCGACAAGCTGCTGTTTTTCTCTGTTTTCAGTCCATAAACGTCACAGACGGGGCTGATTTACGAGAAGGAACCCGAGAACACACCTCTTTTGTGTGTAGGATTGGAAGAGAGGATTTTCTATGCAGAGATCTCTTCCGGGGAATTGCTTTTTCGAGAACTGAGTTGCGTTTCGAGCGTCGAGACTTTGAAGGTAACGATTTTCATGTTATGATCTCTGAGTATTTGATTGCAGGTGTACTTCCTCTTCGTGAGGGAGTAGGAGCAAAGGAAGGCATGAGCCTTTGTAGGAGAAAGCGCTCTGAGGAACTAGAGCTAGATCAGCCCAAGGGTTTCGTACCCAAGTTTGGGAAGCAGATCCACGGATTGAAGAGAGGTAGACTCTCGAGATGTGATCCAGAAGTTGAAATTCCCAAGTAAAGGACTTCGTGTCCAAGAAAGCGGAGTTATTCTGCAGGAACAGGACTCTGGAAATAGAGTCGGAAAAGAGTTGCAGGGATGCCATGCCCTGAGTAGGACGGCAGAAAGGAAGGAACCATTACGAGATTCCAAGCAAAGAAAAGCTTTCATTAAGCTTGAATACTCTTTAAGCCCACACCCCCTACCCGGTCAGGGAGGACATGGTAGTGCTTTTCGCACAAGTGAATGAACACTCTCTTTATGAGAGAAGGAACAAGCGACGACTACGGCCTGTGCTCGAGGAATCCAAAGATTGAAATCCTACTTATTTAATGAGCGGGTTTTGCTCTAAGATCGAGCCAAGGGATCGTCAAGTTGAGCGTCTTCGCTCTAAGGATCTTACGAAGGGAAGGTAATTTCCCAGGTTCACCAAAACTCTAACACAACTTAAGAATTATGTACACCTTTGGGTACATGGATAACACACGAAGATACAGACCTATGCCAAGGAACTGGACGAGAGTTTGTTATACTCTCTTGAGCGCCTTTTTATGCGCAAGGATATTCCGACTCGAGAATCTCTATTTGAGATGTGTTCGGTAGAAGGATTCTCTACAAAGAAGAGGTTTTCTGATGGTCGTTGATTATTGAGTACGCTATGTGCTTTTATTATTACAGTAGCAACTTTTGGTTGCGGTATATGTTTCTCCATAAGCAGGTCAAGTAGCATTTACACGCTATTGGAATAAATTCGAACTATTATGTTCGTAAGAGTAAAATTCGCCAACCATTTTAAAATGGTAAGAATTACCTTAACCACATATGGGAGAACATCCTTGAGATCCAAAGCGGGTTAACCCTTAAGTGGATCAAGTTTGAACTTGTGTTCACAGAATGGTATGGCTAGAATTTTATCTGCCTAAGATTTTGCGAGGAGTCCTAGATGCTTACAAGGATGGCCTCTGCAAGGAAGAGACGCTAGTAGGCGTCACGAAAACACTGTTGGTGGTAATAACTTGCAAGAGGAAAAGATTGGAAGGAAGTGCCGCCGTGCACAAGGAATCTTCGGATTGGAACCGCTCGCCTACGTTGAGCAACGACCCGAAACAAGAACCTTCTTTAAGGGATCGAAGACGTTTGTGAAGGAAGATATCGAAATTAATACTCTTATGATTTGGGCATTCCCTATGTGGGAGGACACAAGAGGTTTAATACCCTCTGGACTAACAGCGCAGGATTATGCGCAAGGACAGAGGCCTAGATTGATTTCTAGGAGGATTATTCTTCTCAGGATTGAGAAGGTGGAATTGAGTTAACACATTTTCGGATAAGGAAACTTCCAATCTGTTGGAAAGACGCGAATGACGAGTTCTTACATGGCTCGTAAGTTTGATGAATGGTGAAGGATATCCTCGAGGTACTAGAGGAAGGACATGAACCGGTAAGGTAAGTATTGAATTCTTGAATTTTATTTAACTTAATTTTTAAGTTCTCTTTTGAGAAAGGACTAGCTCAACTCACCATTGAGTAAGATTTGGAATCTTTCCGGTTTCTCCCCGGCAGTTCAGTTGGACATCTACAGTTGAGGACAACTGTTTATAAGTGAGAGGGATGAAACTAATTTGACTATTTTGTTTCTAATTTCTATTTTCTAGAATTAGGACTTTAATAAGAAATGTGCACAAGTTAACTAATAAGTTAAGGAATCACAGATCTGTAAGAAAAGCCATCAGGAAACAGACAACTCTGGTGTGTCATATGATCGGTGACAAAAAGCACCGTGAAGGAGTTGGCCTGTTAGTTCGGTGGGAGAAGACCAGGTAATGGTGGTCCCTGATGAGTCACAAGATGGGTGACAGGTTCATCGGTAAGGGGACACACTAAGGGTCTAAGGAGGAAATCCGAACTGAGTAAGAAAATACGCGTAAGAACACAAGCACATGGATAAAGATGGGTTCTAAGAAGCTTTGGTAAAAAGCAAGACGAGAAGCGGATGTTTTTCCGCGAGAGAATGCTTGAGTTCATATCCGGGGACGCCTGGAAGGAATAAGTGCAAGCATTGGAATAAGTTTATAAGGTTTAAACTGAGTTTAAACAGGTTCACATTGACCGGCCAGTCAATTTTAAGTGAACAAACTAACTTTTAATAAGTTTATTAAGTGACCGGCCACCCACTTAATAAGTGGGCAGCCAAGTACTAAATTGCTGCAAGACTTCTCCATAAAGCAGAAAAGGCCGGCGCCTCCTAAACCTGCAAGAAAAAGCCAGCGCCCACTATTCTGGCAGAAAAGCAGTCGACCCTCCCTATTCTGGCCGACCTGCAGGGCTTATAAAAGCAGCCAGCGCTCTCATCTCTGGGAGGTAGAACTCGCAGGAGAAGCGCAAAAAGCAGGCAGCGCTAGCAGATTTCAGCAATTGGAGATCGCAAAAGCACCCTCACGCTGCCCTACTGCTCGTGTGAAGAGATCTCGTCGCCAGAATTCAGTTGCAAGAGGATTTTCCCACATTCCTACCCTGCGGTCCTGCAATTTCAGCAAGCTTTCATTGCGAAGAACGGGTTCCAGAAGAAATCTATCGCGACAGAAACTCTCCTCCACGTCCGAGAAGTGATAGGTAACGATTTTCAGCTTTGTTTATGATGAAGTCCTTGTGTTTGGATGATGCAGGAGTGATGACCGAGTTCCTAGCAAGGTAAGGAAATTGACAACGGAGTTCCCATCCAGGGAAGTGAACTGATGCCTAAGTACCCAGCAAGGGAAGTACGGCCTCGTGTCTAAGACCTTTACGGGAAGTGCGGCCTCGTGCCTAAGTCCTTTACGGGAAAGAACGGCTTCGTGCCTAAGCCCTTACGGGAAGGAACGACCTTGTGTCCAAGCCCTTTACGGGAAAGAACGACCTTCGGGTCTAAGACTACAGAACGGAGGGGTTTCCTCGGGTTCTTGTGCTTGTATAAGACTCTCCCTGAATAAAGAATACTCTTGACGGGGGGGGGGGACTAGCCCATCTTCTAGTCCCCAATACTTTGTCATTTCTCTCTCTCTCTCTCTCTCTCTCTCTCTCTCTCTCTCTCTCTCTCTCTCTCTCTCTCTCTCTCTCTCTCTCTCTCTCGTCATGATGAACTGTCTCTCTTAAAATTCCGCATGATATTTATCTGAGTGAGCAAGTACGCTTCCGTATTTGTGACAGCTCTCCTCCACAAATGCCTCTAACTTGTGTTATAGAAAATATACCCAAGTAAAGCAGCTGAAATCATCCACAAGCAACATGAAATAAAGAGCTCTACCTAGGGAAGGATTCTGCATAGGTCCACAAAGGTCGGGGTAAACAAACTCCAAAACCACAATGGCGCGGCGTGGGAGTGCTTTTTAATAGCATCTCTATGTTGCTTCCCACGAATGCAAGTAATGCATTTCCCATGCTTTGTAATCACTTCCAACAAGGGATCAGACGAAAACACAGAGATAACTGTAATCTACACACTTGGCAATACTTCTGCACTTCAAAACAACTTAAATAACTGTAAGAGAGAGAGGGAAGAGAGAGAATCCACACGAGACATGGAGTGGCCGAATTCCACCCCTAGATGGCACTGGCCCCAAAGACTCCCTTCTCAACTTGGAGGACGTTGACACCCTACAACAGAAACCAATGTTTGATCTCTTGAGATGAGTTGTTGTGCACCTTGAGCCTCTTACCTCTATTCCCCCACTCCTCCCGTGTATTAATTTATTGATGTATATGATAGTCTCTAGCTCTCATCTCCTCTACCCTGTTCACCATGTTTATCGTGTTACCCCTCCTACCTACCCATCAATGTATGACAGACCTAGATTTTAGATTTTCTAATCATTTCTAGTTTCATAGCTTCCAGACAGAGTTTCAGATTCTATTGGAATGTAACTTTTGGTCTCATAGGCCATTTTGGCCTTTTGAAGACGTTTAATTTAACATTTCATTGCATTTTTCTCTCAGTCTTTGTCTCCTCTATCTGCTCTCCTCTCTTCATTCCTTCACACGTCCCCTAAACAATGAAGATACATCACCTCCCTTTGTACTTTCACGACATGTTTTTCATCGCTCATGAATATAGATAGTGATACTTATCTCCTTGTAATTTCATGACTCGGCCTATTGAAGAGCCTTCGAAGCATAGTTTGTTTTGTTGCTATTTATATGGCATTATGGCACCCAAGGAGGGAAGGCAAGGGCATGGACAGCAGTCTCTTCGCACATTACAGGAAAGAACTATGTGGATAAGCATCTCTCTCTCTCTCTCTCTCTCTCTCTCTCTCTCTCTCTCTCTCTCCCTCCAACTCCAACACATACCTTGTCTGTTTCAGGATCGCTGATGAGTAGAGCTTGGAGGCCATTGGGAAGGACAAGATGACGGTAGAGTCTGGGATCATTACGAGGCTTCAAGATAGGAACTTCGACGTCGCCCATCTTCCTTACCGTGAAGCTCCGCACCCCGACTACGCAGCTTCTCAAAGTTCTCAAAGCTTGCAATGAAGGAAATGCAAAAATTGGAGGCGTCTACGTCCAACAAGGCTGCACTCAACAAGTCGCGGGTTCAATTTCCTAGAAACCTTGCCCAAGCTGAGGTGCGGGTTGACGTCGAACCAACGCTACATTTTAGATTTGGGGGTGCCACAACCACCCTCACATTTTGGAAACGCCATTAGCACATAGTACATCAAGTCAGCGATCGCTTTGTTTTTGTCCTTCCCTCCTCAACTACACGTAGTAGCTCACGTCATAGTGTTGGCTATCTCTTCTCATGTCGTATTGCACACAATTGATTGGAGAAGCCTGCTAGAAAGCGTGAGATTACACATTTCCAAACATATGCATTGAGTGAGAGCAACATCATAGCAAGATTTTAAGAGGGGAGATACTCTAGGGCCCCCCATCGGCAATGCCTTTTAGAGGGCTTTGGGTGTGTGTGTGTGTGTGTGTGTGTGGGGGGGGGGGGGGGGGGGGGGGGGGGGGGGGGGGGCCTATAAGGGGTATGAGCCTCCCGAGACCGGCCACGGGAGGGGACCCCCCACCTAGACACTGTAGCCTCACTCCACACACTCGCGCACCGTGGGGACTCCACGCAAGGTTCCCCGGGGCACGCTATGACCCTCCGTTAGTGCGGCGGAGCCTGAGGCTACGTGGGGCTAGGGACCCGGAACGCAAGACCCGCGAAGACCTGCGAAACGCAAACGGCCGTCGACCCATGGAACGCAACCACGCCCGAGCCGGTCTCGTCCGAGCCGGGCCCTCCTGAGCCGGTGCCGTCCGCGCCAGGACCCCTTGAAGCAACACCTCGACCCGAGCCGGTCCCGTCCAAGCCGGGCCCTCCTGAGCCGGTGCCGTCCGCGCCAGGACCCCTTGAAGAAACACCCCGACCCGAGCCGGTCCCGTCCGAGCCGGGCCCAAAAGGTCCCCTCCCCGACGCGCCCAGATTCTGGGGCGTCACACTTGGTATCAGAGCAAAGGAAAAAGGTCCCCTCCCCGACGCGCCCAGATTCTGGGGTGTCATACTTGGTATCAGAGCAAAGGAAAACGGTCCCTCCCCGACGCGCCCACATTCTGGGGCGTCACACTTGGTATCAGAGCTCCAGAAAAGAGCTCCTGGAAACGAGCCGAAGACCGACGTGCCCGACGCGCACGATCCTCACGACGACTCCAACCGCAATGGCCCGGGTCGTCAAAATCTTGGTGAAGAGAGCTCCAGAAAGCAACCTCACGCCCTCCGTCCCCGTGACGCGTCCCTGAACACCGGGCCGTCACCCGTGACCCGCGCCGGCCCCGATCCGAGCCGGGCACCTCCATGATAAAAAGGAAAGATGCGAGCCAGACAGGGCTCTTCGTGACGCGTCCAACCCGCGGGCCGTCACCCGTGACCCGCGCCTGCCCCGATCCGAGCCGGGCACCCCCAACACAAAAAGCAAAGATTCGAGCCAGACAGGGCTCCCCACATGAGAAAAAGGCAGATGCGAGCCAGACAGGGCTCTTTATATCAAAAACAGAGAATCACCAAAAACGCGACGAACCAAGCCAATGGTGTTCGTCGCGCCCCGGCCACTTTTGTGGCCCATGCTGAGCTGAAGACCCATTCAAGTCTACAAAGAGACCACAGGGCCCCGAGCTTGCCCTCCAAATGACGTCCAAACAGGGACCAACTCGCAAGTGCTGCATTGCGACGGAACGCTCTTTCAGATTCGGCTTTCAAGAAGCCTCCGCGCGGGCCAACGCAGCAGGTGGCTCCGCGCACACTGGGTTACCTATTCGGGGAACGCTCAAGTACGGGGAATTCTACTTGGGTGTTCAAAGCATACTTTTTCAGCCTTCTGCCAAAACCCCAAAAATACACACACTCATTTTATTCAAAAGTACAAAAACAAAGCATGCCTACTTACTTGCATTTTGGGAACAGTTTTTATCACTTGCACTTATATGCACCCCTTTGTCCCCACGGCCTCATGCATAGCCAAGCACTCTTTTCCCACGTTCGACGCGGTCGTCGAACTCTCTTCAACCGAGGGTGTATATAAGGGGTATGAGCCTCCCGAGACCGGCCACGGGAGGGGACCCCCCACCTAGACACTGTAGCCTCACTCCACGCACTCGTGCACCGTGGGGACTCCACGCAAGGTTCCCCGGGGCACGCTATGACCCTCCGTCAGTGCGGCGGAGCCTGAGGCTACGTGGGGCTAGGGACCCGGAACGCAAGACCCGCGAAACGCAAATGGCCGTCGACCCATGGAACGCAACCACGCCGATCTCGTCCAAGCCGGGCCCCCATGAAGGCAACTTGACCCGAGCCGGTCCCGTCCGAGCCGGGCCCTCCTGAGCCGGTGCCGTCCGCGCCAGGACCCCTTGAAGCAACACCTCGACCCGAGCCGTCCCGTCCGAGCCGGTGCCGTCCGCGCCAGGACCCCTTGAAGAAACACCCCGACCCGAGCCGTCCCGTCCGAGCCGGGCCCAAAAGGTCCCCTCCCGACGCGCCCAGATTGTGGGGCGTCACAGGGCCTCTTACTCACCCAAAAAAACAAAACTAATACAGCGGGAGACAAGATACAAAGATGCATAGAATTATACTTACTAAAGCTTCTCTATACATCAACTTAGTTATTATCACCAAACCATATGTGCGTTTATGGCGGAGAAATCATGGCGGAGAAATCGAGTCTTTGAGTTGAGGTTCTGTCATCTAAGTTACATTGTCAAAAAGAGAAACTTTTGAACTTAAATAGCAATCAATAAAAAACCTTACCCCTGCATGGATCGGTTGTCCTTGTGTTGCAACATAGGCTCGGCTTAGAGGATTCCTTCTAGTTTGTCATATTACAAGTGTTCGTAGAAGCAAACCCTTGAATGGTTTTAATAAGTGGAAATCAAAGGCATTTTAATGTTTCAATTTGATGGAAACGTAAGCTTTCAATCCATGGCAGGAGTCCTTGCCTAAATTTCGAGTTGGGTCATAGTATAGGCAAGGTAGCTTTGCTTAATGCTTTTGATGGCCAGTTTGTTAGCATGTAAGCATTAATGCTATTCATTCAATGTGGCCATTTCCTATGGTCTCTCATTCTGGCCAATTTTGTATGGTCTCCTATCCAGTAATATGTTGGGTTGACCCCTATGCATCTCCATGATTGAAAGTTTCATTGTAATAAGAATAAATCATTTGGCCTTGACTCAAGTACCAATCAAGTTACCAAGCCTACTATGGAGCATGGCATATTTAGTTCAAAATTAATGTGAGATATATGTTTGTTATACTATGAATGCCTCAAATCTCTTTCCTCCATAATTGCCAACAATTCATAACAAGCCTATGTTCCACAATCAACGTCACAATACAAATGTAAACCACATGGGGATCTTATGTGAACCCAATCTCTCTTTTCAAATGTTGGGCAACGTGTTCAATTGTGCCATTGATGGTTTCATGGGGAAAATTATATTGTATGTTTTCTTGAATTTACCTTTTCGACTATCTCAACTTACGTACATGACTATAGCTCACGAGCATTTAATATTCCATTAGGACAAATGTTTACAACCAAGGATATAAAGCTTTCTAATTTTTTATAATTATGGGACATCTACATGAAGTGAGAGTGATTGAACATCACTTTTTGTGTGCAATGCACTAGTTATTATGCTATATGGTGGAAGAAAGCTTCCCACTTGGTGATACACGATATGTCGGAGTCAAATTCCATGACTCCTCTCTTCGAGCCTTTTGAACACAATTAGGTAACATAGAATTGTTTTTAGCCTTAGGCTTTTATGCAAGCTTGTTTCACACGTTGAGACTGTTGGTAGTTATGTGTGCATGAAGAATGAGAGCAAGGGAGTTGTGTACGCATAGAGAACGAGAGTGAGGAAGGAGATAGAGGACATAGAGTTGGGTGGAGCTCCTACAGCAAGATACATTCTATGGATCTCTTCTTTTTTTATTGTATTAAGATAAGAATAGAAGGTTAGGATAATGGGTTAGTGGACATGGCTATCGAGCATAGAGGCCCTTTAACCCCAACAATAATCTCCCACTTAAAGGCCAATGTACCTTTAAGAAAGCTATGGAAATATGTACAAAGTATGTTGCATTTGGCTCCAGTGCCCTTCAGCACTCAACATTGTGACCTTTGATTAGTAGATCCATAAGGTTATCATCTATGTGAATCTTGACAAGCTCTATGTGCTTGTCCTTAAGCACCTCACGAATGAAGCGATACCTCACATCAATGTGCCTTATCTTTGCAAGAAACATTGGATTTTGTGCTAGTTGGGTAGCACTCTCACTATGCAATGCAAAATTGGAGTCTTTGCATTGATTCCCAAATCTCCCGCCATATGAGCAAGCTATATAGCTTCTTTGCTGACATCTGATACTGCAACATACTCTACTTTTGTGGTAGCAGATAAGATCGCCATGAAATTGCACCACTAGTAAATGTAAAGATAGAAATTGTTGTAGACCTTCTTTTGTCCACCATGTAGCTCATTAGAGACATATTCTCCACAAGTATCATTTTTCAAGCATTTAAGCTTCATGTTCGACTAATTTTGCACAAATGAGTGTTAGAGTTTTGGCATCTTAAGTGAACTGCCCAATGTGATCCCATTATTTAGTTTGGCTTTTAGGTATTTATTTTATTAATTTGTCAAAGTTTGTGCAGGGCATTTACTAAGGTTGCTATATAAGCAACCCCTTGCCTCCATTGTATAGACATTCAATTATTATTTTCCAAGGTTGATTAGTTTAGGAGCATCTCTCTCTCTCTCTCTCTCTCTCTCTCTCTCTCTCTCTCTCTCTCTCTCTCTCTCTCTCTCTCTCTCTCTCTCTCTCTCGCGTACTTTCTCCCCTCGGTATATACGCTTTCGCATTGTCGACTTTGACATGGTATCAGAGCTACGTGCTTGAGGAAACTTGGGCGAGCAAGGCGGCATGGAGATGAGAGCGAAGGCGTGAAGAAGAAGAAGAGCTCGCGGTGACACTTAGCCCTAATTTATTTATTTTTAATGAAAAACATTGCGTTGCAGTCTCCTTGGCATTTCCTGGCAGGCTGCCCCCTGCAGCAAGCGTTTTGAGAGGTGCACCATTGTGACCCTGGTGGCGCCAGCTCCCACAACGGCTAAGTGCCCCCTTCTGCCTACCGCCAGCATTTTAAAACACCGCCCCTAGCAATCCCCTATCATCAGCAGCAACGCCTCCCCCTCTCGCTTGCGCTTTGAGATGCCCCAT
This sequence comes from Adiantum capillus-veneris, assembly GCF_014529385.1. Classification (NCBI taxonomy): domain Eukaryota; kingdom Viridiplantae; phylum Streptophyta; class Polypodiopsida; order Polypodiales; family Pteridaceae; genus Adiantum; species Adiantum capillus-veneris. Next base: position 3,517,932 of record NC_140951.1, read on the forward strand.
GCGTCCAAGACCTACGTCCACCTTCTCTCCTTCTTGTAGGCGGCGTCCCGAAACGTTGCAACTCCTCATGACCTCCAAGCCCTGCCTGACGGCGTTCTAAAACGCAATCCCCCAGTCACCTCCCCTCCCCTACATTTTAAAACGTTGTGCTTTGAGAAGCCCTCTTGCCGGCAACCACAAGCGGCCCATTTGGCCTAGGAGGAGACCTCCCGCCCGGGGTGGATTGTTGTAGGGATTTTGAAGTGGAAATTGTGGAGGCTCTCTTGAGAAGAAGTCTTGAGAGGGTGTGGATTGGCTTTGGGCATATAGGGATCTTTGGCACTTCGGAGCCCCGGAGAAGGGCATTGGACGAGTTTTCCTCTTCTGTGGCTTGGAAGCGGAGAGGAGATTGGAGCTCAAGAGAGGGTGTGGAGCAACTTGGGAGTACCAAAGGAGTGGAATTGCTTGGAGATTTTGTGTGGCTTGAAGGAATTATGCAGCCCTTGGAGTGCAAGAAGGAAGACGGTTGATCTCCAGATCTTGTAATTTCAACATGGACTCCCCTTGTTTGAGCACCCGTGATGACAATCCCCAAAATCGATTATCGGCTATGGATAGCAGATCAACCATCAAGTTAGCGGCCTATGCACTAGGCATAGTTCTCAAGGAAACCGCCAAATTGTTTGGCTCAAGATTGTGAAGCCAAAAGCAAATGGATAAGTTTGCTAGAGGAGAGGGGCATCGACAAGCTTGACAAGGATGGCAGTACCAATACTCAATTAGCTGCCTCAATACCCACAAGGTCTGACAACCATTGTTATACATGTGACAAGACGCTTTTTTTGGCTCGAGAGTTTGAAGCCAAAGGCAAAAACAAGAACTCACAGATAGACAAAGATAAAGGCAAGCTGGACATAGATTACAATAATAAAGATTTGACAGAGGAGGTCAGCATGGCACATATGGCAACGGCCACAATGGCCTCGACGTCAGATTTCTAGTCAAAGTGCAAGTGTTGCCACTAGCTTCAGCCAAAGAGAGGCTTGTGAGTGGCAGAGAGGGGCAAGCAATGCTCTATACAATTAATTTGAACCCTTGTGTTGGAGTTCAATTTATCGGTGTTTGGAGCCATAGGTTGGAGTTCAATGCACATGCATTTGGCAGGGAACCAATCAGGCGTATCTAAAACACTATAGATCAGTGCACCAATCCGTTGTTGTTGGTCGGATTATGGATAGGGTGTGTTCCACAGTTCATTATCTAGGAATTATTTTTGGACATGATGTGTTCACATTTCATGAATGGGGATTCTTGGACGTAGTGTGGTCTACAGTTCAAAGTTTCTACAACGGCAATCGATGCTCAAGATGGCATAGTTCTTAGGTACAAAGTTGAGGGTAGCAAATCCGAGGTGTATCCAGTGGAAGGAACCTCTACTGGGGTGTCCATGGTAGCTTCTTCATCGACTTGGTCTCACTATTGATGTCCACTATGAGTTGCATAGAGGGTGTTAGAGTTTTGGCATCTCAAGTGAACTGCCCAATGTGATCCCATTATTTAGTTTGGCTTTTAGGTATTTATTTTACTTATTTGTCAAAGTTTAGGTAGGGCAATTTACTGAGGTTTATATATAGGCAACCCCTTCCCTCCATTTTGATTGGTTCAGGAGCATCTCTCTCTCTCTCTCTCTCTCTCTCTCTCTCTCTCTCTCTCTCTCTCTCTCTCTCTCTCTCTCGCTCTCTCTCTCTCTCTCTCTCTCGTGCTTTCTCCCCTTGGTCTATACGCTTCCGCATCGTCGACTTTGACAATGAGATCGATCTCTATGTGATATAAGAACCATCATCTTTATCTTTCAACGGTTATGTCCCAATTTGGCAAGTTTCATAATCTTGAAAGTGATAAAATACGGAGCACCACCTAGTGACTTGGTAGGTATGGGCCACACACATTGAATGCACTAGATCCTTCTTGTTTGATAGTGCCACCAAAATTTATTTTTGCTCTACTAAAATGATTTTCTCTCTTTAGAATCGATCATTCTAGTGAGAGAAAATAAAGAATAGTAAAAGGGCTAATAATGTAAAATGGGTAGTAAAATGTATTTCAAGACTGCTGAATGCATTTCATAGAAATGCCAAAGGAATCCAATAAGGATTCCATCAAGATTTTACAACTCAAAACCGGGATATCAGAAGAGTCTGAAACGAATCCCGAGAGCCTCTGAAGTGGGGCAATATCGCTAAGCAAAAGGTGAGAATGAGAGCCAAGGTGTTATTATCCACACATGCAACCTAAAGCTGTGTGGCGATAAGAGATGTGTTCCACAAGCCTCCCATGTAAAAGGGAAGGTAAAAGGAGTAGTTCTAAAAATCAAAAACTGCCTCTAAAAGACCTATTCAAAATAACTTAAAAAAGAAGGCGTTTCTTAAAAATGGATTGAGCATTATTGAAAACAGCAAGATCAACATCTTTCATGTTCATAGGATTTTGAGTTGAGGACTGCAAAAGGGAGATTTTATTGGTTTTTGTGAGACTACATTGGAGTTAGCAAAGCTACTTTAGCCTCCGTGGCTCTTGAAACTCCATGCAATCCTCAATCTAAAGGAAGGTCTCCATGCTCTTCTCAAGACTCGTCATCCTCTCTCTCTCTCTCTCTCTCTCTCTCTCTCTCTCTCTCTCTCTCTCTCTCTCTCTCTCTCTCAGGCCTCCATGGCTAAGTATATTGCTTGTGCTAATTAACAACGGAGCAGGTTATTACTTAACACTAGGTTGGTAACCTAGCAGGACATAAAAGTGTCCTTTCAGGGTTTTGAAAAAAACCTCCAAAACCATAGTAGATCCACTCATTTTGTAAATTCCTTTCATGAGGTTATAGTTCAAGGCCTACCACGCATGGAAAAAACAAGAAACTTGTAAAATTTCTCATCTTTTGGTCACACCAAGCCTCCAAAGTTGATGGACCAGTACATTTTCATCAAAACAGTCATTTCTTACGTTTTGTTGCATAAAAATAAGATTAGGGATTTTTGTAGGACTTGAGATAAATTCCCTAGTTAACGTTATTCAATGGGTTGGTGATCAGAATATATGATTGCTTCTCACTCACTATTTTTTGTTTTGCCAAAAGAAATAGGTACAAAAAAGTTGAATTTTTACCATTCTGCAAACCTATCATCTAAGTTTCTATAGCCATGCTCAATACAAATAATATATGCATGTTTTCTTAGTTCCCTATTGTCCTTTAGGTTCATAAGGAGTCATGGAGCATGTCAAAATAATAATACATCTCTTACCAAGGGGAATCTTGGGGACAAAGATGAAGTGCTAAATACAGCAAACATGAAAAAACTGGGTTCAACATTATGAGTTGTAGAATCCCATAGAAACTATTGAATATCTAGACAAATTTGATCCTTATGACTAGATATGGTTACTACCTACAAAATGCATGTAGTTGTCACAAGAAACTAACTATATTGAAAAAGCTATACTTGATATACTAAAATGTTCCGTTTTCTTCTATAATTGAAAAAATCAACCATCGTCATCTACTATGCAAAATAGGGTATTAGGTGCCCCAAAACTCAAGGAATATTAGCTTTATGTAATAATATGCGACATAGAAAATCAAAACTGCATTTGGATATCATGAAAGCCACCAAAAAAATCATAGAAGAGCTAAAATTGGCTAAAAAGCAGGATTTGACAATTTTTGTAATTTGGTCATAACTTACAACTTTAACATTTATTTCTCCCTAGAAGCATCGGGACATGTTGAGGACTACTAAAGATAGTTCTCTAGCATTATAGACCTCACAAACATTAATTGTAGAGTGGTATAGTTGCAAAAAGTTGAAAAAAAACTAAAAACAGGACCCGTTTTTTCACACAGTTTAGGTTGTGAAATGTTGTGCAAGGGCAAGGTTAAAGATGGAATTGATATTCCAAAAAAATGTCGAGTTTTTTTCAGCTCATGAGACAACTTTCTAGACAGATAGCACCTCAAAATCCATTTTGAAACTCTTGACATAATTCAAGGAAAATGGTCACTTAACAGGACATAAAAGTGTCCCAGGACATAAAAGTGTCCCATTACCAACCTAGTGTTAATCTCTGTAGATCTTATCACCCATGAGGTATTAAAGGCCTTGAGATTGAGTCTTACAAGTTAATTTCATATCAAGTGTATTCACAAGATGTTGTCCAATTTTAAAGTCTCCATCTCTCTTATTTGATTATTAACGAGAAGTGCAATTAGCATTGTAAGTAATCGAAAGCTCTATGATTGAACATAATAGTTAATATAAAGTCCTTCTGAAGGGGAGAGGCTTCAGAAGGCAAATTTTTTGACCATCAACTGGTGTCGAATTCTCTCTCTCTCTCTCTCTCTCTCTCTCTCTCTCTCTCTCTCTCTCTCTCTCTCTCTCTCTCTCCGCATTGATGTAAAGACAAAAAAAATCAGAGTTATGGAAGGCGTTTTTGTAGCAGCATTTCTGAAATAAACAGGTTCAAAAAAGTTGACTCTCATCTCTTATTTTACATACAATGTCTTCAGGCACCCGCAAGGGTTCTTCTTCTTCAACAAGGTCCACAACCATTGTGGAAAATTATATAAAATCTCCTAAGTGTGGAGATAGCAACACAACCACCCAACCAATGATATCGAAAACCATGATCATGGCATACTTGGTATCATTGCAAGAGACTGTAACAAGGCGAAGACTTACGAGCACTTGCAATGGAGAATGGCACACTAAGGGTACTTGTGGTGGAGAATGAGTATCTCAAGAGGACACTTGAGATGCAAACAACACGTTTGATGCAACTTGAAGAGGAAGTCAAGGAATGTAAACTCTCTCTTGTGGACTTGAATGCTTTGAAGGAGCGCATGGGCAAAGTAGAGCATGACTATGTATTGAAAGAGGAGAAATTTGACACCATGAGCCAGGATGTATGCGACATAAAAAATTTATGAACAAACAAGTCATGGGCTGATGTATGTGGTAACAATGTGGTTCCTAATTCCTCACTCATGCAAGCTATGGTTCAAACAAAGAATGTTGAGAATGTGGATGTGGAGGAGTTGAAGGAATGGGAGCAACGGTCCAAGAACGTTGTTGTTCGTGGAATTCCTGAAGAGAAGTTAGAGACACCTCCTTCTCTTGCCACTGTTATTGAAGATTTCTTCAAAATCCCACTTTGGCATGTCCCAAGTTATGGTCTATGGAGCACATAGAGTGGGTAAGCAAGCAGCTCCTCGTTCGGAAGAACGGCCAATTCTATGCACCATGGTGGATGAGACCAGACAAAAGTTTATCCTTGATAATATTTGGATCTATTTGAGGGATACAAAATGTTTTTTATGTGAAGATTGTACTATTAAGCAACAAAATATGCGTCGCAAGGCATATGAGGAAAAGAATAAGAAAAACAAGGAGATCTCTCACAAAGAAAATGTGCTCAAGGAGGAGGCAAGTCCCTCAAGCAAATAGGGATGAGTGACCTATGAGACCGAGTTACAATTGAAAATATGATTTTGAAATTGTAATGGATACCCATGGAATGGGGGGGTTGTTATTGATGAACTAACAAGCAAAGCCGATGTTGTACTTCTTGTTGAAACTTGGGAGCATGATATATAAAGGATTAACGGCTTGGAGGATTACAATGTACATTCATTGATGTGGTCAAAGGATCTCAAGCAACAAAGAGGGCAAGGAGGGGTAGCATGTATGATTAACAAAAGATTGGAAGATTTTGTATCAATTGTGAAAGATGACAAGTACAACCGTTATGTATGGCTGAAAATTATGACACCAAAAAGAGCACCCATTTTTGTAGCTGGTTGCTACATTTCTCATCATGATTCCCCCTTTTATGCTTCCATTGGATAGAGATAATCCATTTTTTTATTTAGAAGAGGACATTGCTTATTTCAAAGGCGAAGGTGATGTTATTGTATTTGGGGATATGAATGCTCGCACAAAAACATTGTAACATGATAACAATTTGATATGCCATGTATTTCAAGGGAGTTGGAGGAAGTTCACTTGTATGATCGTACTTCAATGGATGAGAAAGAGCCAGATCACTATGGAAAGTTACTTTTACACATGTGTAATAGCACAAGTATGCTCATTGCTAATGGTGTATCTTTGTGGAGTGGAATTACCAATGGATTTGCATGTGGGAAACATAATGGGGATAGTGTAATTGACTATATGCTTCTCTCCGAAGCCATCATGTATCACATAAAGAGTTCTATGTTTGGCCAATGGACCCTATAATCCAACCATTGGACCTTATGTATCGACCTTTCATGTGGAGAGGTAGCTAAGCATGATAATCTCAGTCAAAGGGAAGAGAAATTATCACTATGAATGGATTTAAAACGGGCACCAATGTACATTGAAATGGTTGAGCAAAAGTTATGGATGACAAAGCTTCAATATGACACACCATTGAAAACTAAATAGGAAGCTTTCAAGAAATTTATTTGTTCTTGTGCGGAAGAATGCTTTGCCATAAAGCATCTCCATGGTTATATCAACAAAGATAGATCACACAAAAGTAGTTTGATAAAGAATGTCAAAATGCTCGAAAGTCCTTGATAAAGCTTGATGTAACTATGGACAAAGACAACTATCAAAGTCATTTGCACACATACAAGGCATTGATTCAAAAGAAGAGAAGAAGATGGGAAGTAAAGCAACAACTTTTTCAAGTCCAAGAAAAGGTACATGCATGTGGAAGACTTTGGAGAAACTTGAGGGGCAATCGGGTTGGCAATTTTGGTAACTTCTATTTTTAGTTAGTAGGTCAGTAGTATGATGTAAAGGGGGTCATTATACCTCTTCATATTAGGGAACTGGTTAACCCCGGATAGATGTAACATTTTGCACGTAGAATAAGGAGAAAGAGATGGTTGAGGCCATGTGCAATTTCTAGTTCTTGTGCTTTTCGTGTTAAATGCTTTCAGGCAATATCTGCAATACACAGTTTCTTTCTTGATTCTTGTTTCTATCCTGACAGTGGATGGCTGAGTGTTTTGTGTGAGAAATAGATAAGTATTATGTTTTTACACCTTTTTGCAAGTGCCACCAAGCCCCTAAACACTTGGTGGTCCCACTGATTGTGAAGAAGATTCAAAGGGGCCATTTGGATTATGGGATTATTTGGGGTAGGTGGCGATGGAACACAAGCAGTACTTGAATGATTCTCTAATTGGGTTACAGAATAGGAAGAAGTAGAGGAGTACAATAGATTATTTGGGGAAACATACTTTGACTCCTTACTAGATGCTTAACATAGCCCTGATGATTCATCAGTACAGGGTCAATAGGGTACCCTTTGGGGTTTGTAATGCTCGTGAATATTTGTCTTTCTACTGCAGAAGGAAGGTCGTTGAGTAATCAAAATCCCAAAGAAGAAGAAGAAATGCATAAGTGGTTCACGGGAGCAACCACCAATTTCCACTTATTGCACTAGATTTCAGAAGAGAAGATGGGATGCATGGCTTTTAGCTCAAATTCAGAGGTCAGGTGGGTACTCAAGGGATGTCATCCCTGAAGTAGCAATGATTACACACTTGCCACCAATTGTTGAAGGGATAAAGTCATAGGAATTTAACCAAGCAAGGGGGGACCTAGAATCGGAAGGAGGGGAGAGTTCTTTACCCAAGCCAAAAGAGTAGAGAAGATTCCCAGAGGCTCCTGAAAGGGTCATTCACCAATTGGTTGGAGTTCAGGTAGTCCATCAATTTTTGAGGGCAAGGAGGCAATTAAAGTTTCAACCACACACATTTCAATTACCCCCCCCCCCCCCCCCCCCCCCCCCCCCCCCCCCCCCCCCCCCCCACCACCACCACCAAATAATGGTTCACACACCACCCAACCCTAAGATAGGGGCATCAAAATTCAGTGGTAAAGAATCCCAGGATGCTAACATTCATGTGAGGTGGTTTGAAACTAGGTGGTCTACAAGTGGGTATGATGTGATGTATAATGATGCAATTAAGAAGGAGCATTTTGTAGCCACACTATAGGGAAAGGCCATGACATGGTTCATGTAATAACCATACTATTTCTTCCCAGATTATGACAAGCTGAAGATTATATTTTTGGCAAGATTCAAATTTGAAAAACCCCTTGAAGATGTCTTGAAAAAGATCAAAAAAATCAAGCAAAAGGAGTTGTTGGTAGAAGATTATTCATAACAGTTCAAGAACCTTACAAGCGAATGCAAGAAAATCAGAGACCATCATGGGAGCAGCTAGGGGATTATTTTTGCAAAGGATTGAGGAAGCAACTCAAAAGTGTTGTTGCAGGTCATGCACTCATTGCTCAACAACAAGATTTTGGTAATCTGGTGGATGTAGCAATGAGAGAAGAAAGAAGGTATCGAACAAGTGAGCAGAAGAAAATCAGAAAGAGGAAATCTAGACATGATTCAGATTAAAAAGAGGAAGATTCAAATGAACATGAGGATGAAGCTTCAAGTACTAATTCAGATGAAGAGTTAGACACCAATGAAGAAGAAGAAGATACATGGAGTGCAAAGAAAAAGAAGAGATTAAAGAAAAAGAAGGATGTCAAGCCAAAGAATTAGAAGAGTAAAGGAAGCTTTCAATGTGATTGTTCCTGCATGTATCGAGATTGAGGAATAATCTGGAGAAACCTTTCGGAGGTGGAAAGCTTAGCAATTACAAGGTCAAAAGGCAAAGTGAAGGAAAAATAGCAAGGGGATAGTTCTAAAGGACCCATTGATTGAGAAGCCCAGGATATGATCAGAATGGGGGTGTTAAAGAAGATTCAGTTAAACCAAGATACTAAATTTTTTGGAAAGAGATCCCCAAAAGGGGGAGGATTGAATTCCTCACAGGAGGCAAAAATTTCCAAGCAATTACCTGATAAAGGATTATCATATGATCTTTTTGAAGCTATGTTGAAAGCACCGATTTCAGTGAAGCTGGGACAAATGATGAAATTAGTTCCTTATTTTAGTCAAAAATTCTTCAACAAACTGACAAGTCACATCAAAGAAAAGGAAGGGAAGCAGAAGGGAGAAAGCACTCAAATTGATTTGGCTCAAGTTGATTGTGGGGATGTAGCTCCAGTGGATGTAGACTACAAGGTACTTGTAATAAATATCTCCATTGGGAAGGTGTGACTTTTAGATGTGCTGGTGGAAGGAGATTCAGGTATTAACATTCTCCTTGAATCAATTTGTAAGAAGTTGAACCTTTTAAAATGGGGATCAGCTCCCTTTCAAGTCAAAATGGCTGATCAAAGACGGGTGCAACGTTTGGGGTTTTTTAGAAATCAAACAATAAGTGTAGTTGTTGGAATTAGGGTTGCAGAGAAACACACACAGCTTGGAGAAGACGAAGGAAGCTCAAGGCACAAAATAGAGAGTGTGTTACTTAGTGTGCAATGGAAAGATAGATAGCCCTAGAGTGATGGGCGTATATACAATGCTCGGGGGAAAAAACCTCCTAAAGAGGGAAAAAATGCCCCGGCGGTCCTAGTGTGTTCACACACATCACTACCACATGTATATGGTAACAAATCCCCCCTGGAGTGATGCGGTGAACGAGAGTTGGCACATGAGTAAAGGGAACTGCCATGCCCTGAGGGCAGGATCAGTCCACAAAGGGGAGTAAGCCCAAAGCTTTGCGGAAAGCTTCAAGCTTCTCACGAGACAATGCCTTTGTGAAAAGATCTGCAAGGTTGTCCTGTGTTGGCACATAAGCCAAGCTGATCTCTCGTGCTGAGAGCCTCTCCCTGACATAGTGGTAATGCACCTCAATGTGCTTTGTGCGAGCATGAAAAACTGGGTTCCTTGCAACTGCCAATGCGCTCTGACTGTCAGTGTAGATAGTGTTGGCAGTGTCCTGTCCAACACCCAAATCAGCCATAAGGCGTCTGAGCCATACACACTCAACCATAGCTGTGAAGACTTCCCTGTACTCAGCCTCACAACTCGAAGTGGCCACAGTAGGTTGCTTCTTGCTCAACCATGATATACATGAACTGCCAAGCATGAAACAAAAACCACTTGTGGACACTCGCGTGTCAAAACAACCAGCCCAATCTGAGTCCGAAAAAGCATGTAAGTCTGGCGGCAATGATCCCCCCTTGGGATAAAACAAGCCAAGATGTAAAGTGCCACTAAGGTAGCGGAAAATCCTCTTGACAGCCTGCCAATGCTTAGACCCTGGGCTATGCATAAATCTGCTGACCTATGAGATTGCAAACTGAATATCCGGCCTCGTGTTGCATACATAAATGAGGCAGCCAACAGCAGTTTGATTTGAGCTTGTGGGTAAAATTTTCAGGGAGCCCTTGAGTGGTGGTGTGTGTGGGGAGAAATTTAAGTGAATTCCCTGTGTTGTGTTGAGTTGTCTCCAGTTGTCGGGGTGTGTGAGTGTGTGTATGATGTTGTTTGCTCCATCATCCTTTGATGATCCCGTTGGGGAGCGAGAATTGCCAGTTGTACACCTAGAATTTGAATTTTGAGCAATGATGTATCCACATTTAAAGGGAGTTTCATGATGGTGGTGCCATTCAAACCATCAATTTTCACAAGTTCTTAGGATGCAAAGGATTGGCTTGCATCACATGAGTTTGACTTGACATGTTTATGCCATGCAGTTCCAAGTGATGTGAAAAAGCTTGTAGGTATCAATCTAGTGGGCAGAGGGAATGCAAGAGAATGGTTTGAGGGTTTGTCATAGGATGACAAAGTGAATTGGGACAGGTTTATAGATGCTTTTTGGAGCATTTCAAGAAGGTGATTCGTCACCAAGATGCATGGAAAGAGGTCACTAGTTTGTTTATGCAAGAGCATGAGTTTGTTGCAAATTTTTGTTCAAGATTTGATGATGCTTGGAGAGTGTGGAAATATACTCTTTTCATGTGGAAGTCGTGTCTAAAGAGGGATTTCATTCTGCTTTTAGTCAAAACTTTTCGGACCTTGTGTTTTTAGATTCTTCTTTTGAAGATCTATCCATTGATATATAGTATGATAGGTAGTTTTTCATGTCACATGTAGAAAGTTGTAGCTCAAAGATTTGTCAAAGGTGCTGTCAAGGACAATCCTTTTTGTACCACCAAAGCATGCTTTTAGCCATGTTGTAAGGTTTACAAAGAAAAATATATCAATCAAGCATAGCGTGTTATTTCCTGCTGAGTATTGATTTCTCTCTCTCTCTCTCTCTCTCTCTCTCTCTCTCTCTCTCTCTCTCTCTCTCTCTCTCTCCATCGCGCTCGTTCTGCCTGCACACTCGCCATGGCCTGCATCCGATACCACCCACCTTAGCTGCACCCATCACATTGTGGAGGAATCAAATGAAGTTATTGAAGAGGTTGATGAGTAGGCTGAAGCATCTATGGCACTTGTCCTCTTGCAAGATCCCAGCCCAACTAGGGAGGAAGATCGGATGATAGAGGGAGACGTTGCGGTGTTGGAGGAAGTTCCTGACCTCCAAATTCTCACTTTGCATGCACAGGTGGTGGATGGTCATCACCTTTTGCTCCTTGATTACATGGCAAAGACACTAGGACTCAGAGAATACGAGTCACTCTGAGTGCTCGCTATCTGTTCGGGCATGAAAGATCCCAATGGAAAGCAAGAGAAGGTCAACTTTCAAATTGACTTTGAGGACCAAGGTCTCCCAACAAGCCTCTCTTTCCTCCCTAGTGAAAAAGAACAGAATTTGGTACAAACCGTGGCAAATATGTTGGGGTATAAAGCCCAATGTGGTCGCCCAGGTAAGTGGGCGGGCCGCCAGGTATGTACACATATTCTTTTGTAAAAACCTAATAAGAACTCACTATGCTCTACACATTGCAGTAGAGCGAGTTCACCATATCGTTGTGCTCTTCTTCTTACACTCTCTCTCGCGTCGCACTTCCGCTCGTACTCCTTCAACTGGTATCAGAGCTCAGATCGAGGCTCGGGGCAGCACTGCACGAGGCTAGAGTCACCAACTCAGATTGGAGTGAAATTCGACAGGCGAAGACATGGCCCCAAATCTCGTGGGTAAGCCCGAAGGGCTTGGTGTTGTTAGAATTTCATTCTAAGGTCATCTCAACCACCGTTCGGCTTCGACAAAGGTCTGCGCATGCCATTTTCGACTACGTGGTCTCGACGAGTGCAGATCCGACTCTGCAAATTTGGGGTTTTCGGCCTATGACTACAGGTGCTGAGGATATCGACACTCCCAGAGTGCTGATTTGTGGTTGTCTACACATCGAAGGACGGCTCACAATTCTTGGAGGCGTGTCACATACGACACGGACGCATCTACACACAGACTGTAGGCGACATCCACTAGTTCATCAGGTAGCTTGTGTTTGCTGCTTGATATTCCAGATTTCATCCTGACATTGCAAGTACTTCCACATGGGATGTATTGTCAGAGATGATGTATGTCTGTTGAGGGTTTGCTTGCTGTGAGTCACGCAGTAAACAACCGCCGCAGCGGTTACAGCATATAGTGGGAAATTTGTGGATGTATGATTTTGTGGGAAGTCTATGTACTGTCAGATCTACTGCAGCCTTTGTTGAGGGTCGAGTGAGGTTTTATTGAGCTGGGGGATTCTCGAATGTTGAGATCCTTTCGGTGATACAGGTCTTGGAGCGATCCCTCGAGCACCCTTAGATAGGCAGCTAGGATGTATTGACTGTGAGTTAGACAGTTGGGATTGCATCTTTGCTTTACTGCCGTTGAGGCATTGTCGCAGTCTATGCTTACAAGACAGTGACAGGACAGTCAGAGATAGTACAAGTGCAAGACAGGTTTACCCGCAGCTTACAGTGTCAGAGAGACAGTGTTTTTTGAGTTGTTTTTTGGTCTGTTTTTTAGTACACCAGAGCCATTTTACAAAGGAGACTCTGCCGAAATTTATGCAGAATCTGAAGCTTTCTTGGTTCATTTGACAGGTTGATATTGGTTCAGAGGTCAGTTTACAGGGGAAACTGTTCCGAATTTTTCCGAGGAAAGTAAACCACTGTGAAGCGTAGCTATGGCTGGATCACAGGACACTGCTCTTTACAATATCAAGAAGCTGGATGGAACCAATTTCCCATTGTGGAAGCAGCAAATTTGGCACGTGTTGGTACAAAAGAAGCAGATAAAACCTATAAAGCTCAAAGGGATAAAACCAGAAGATATGGACGAAGATGAATGGAGCGAAATGGATGAATTGGCACTTTCTACCATTATGCTGACTTTGGTAGAAAGCGTTTACTTCAATGTAGGAGACGAGATGTCGGCTTATCAAGCATGGTTAAAGCTGAGTGATCTTTATGAGAAGCAGAGTGCAGCTTCACATGTATACTGGCTTAAAAAGCTTGTTGACTTGAAGATGAAAGAAGGGACACCTATGTCCAATCATATGAATGAATTCAACACAATCTATAGTCAGTTGTCAGCTCAAGGTGTCAAGTTTGATGAACCTGTTAGAGCTATGTTCCTGTTGATCACATTGCCGGAAAGTTGGGACACTTTTCGCACAGCTTTGAGTAATTCTGCACCTCCAGATGGTTTGAACATAGCAGGTGTAGAAGGAAGTCTGCTTACTGAAGAAACCAATAGAAAGACACTGGACAAAGGCAAAGGAACAGCCTTAGTTGTCAGAGGAAGGACCAAAGAAAAGTACAAAGGTGGAAAGAGGAATCAGTCTCGTAGCAAGTCCCGCAGTGCTAAAGGCAAGAGTGACTATTAACCCTCACGGCACACGGACACCCTATGATCTATAAACGTTGTATTATTTAGAGTCAGGTACCGGGCTTGTCGGACCAATAGGAACAGGGTAAGGGTGATCGTCGATGACAGGCGCACTCTAACTGGAATATTCAAGGAGTTAGTTGGCTAAGTATGGGCACCCAAGTGTGAATGGGGTGAGCTCATATAAAAGCCACTAAACCTAATTTTTACTCATTCTCTCATTGTGCAATAGAAGCCGCTCTTGCTCCATCTCCACCTTCTCCTTCACCATCTCCTTGTGTGTGTGTGTGTATGTGTGTGTGTGTGTGTGTGTGTGTGTGTGTGTGTGTGTGAGAGAGAGAGAGAGAGAGAGAGAGAGAGAGAGAGAGAGAGAGAGAGTGAGAGTGTGTGTGTGATCGAGCGTTGCGGCGGCACGACGACGGTGATGCGGTTGAGCGCGGCGTAGCGGCGTCTCCCTCTTCTTCGCGGCGCGAGAATCCTTCATTCGCAACTACGCAGGAAGGTGAGTGACACACCATTCTTCCTTGTGAGCTTGTCTGTTGTATGACTGTGTGCTAGGAGCGTTTGTGGCTCGCCCACGGCACGTAGCAAGTCCCTAGCCGTGACATTTTTGGCGCCGCTGCCGGGGAGCTGCTGCGCGTGAAGCTCCAATGGCGACCTGTAAATTGTATTGAAGCTATTTTTTATGTAGGAAAGACGCGGCTTAAGTTTGATTATTGTTGTTATGCAAAAACAGTAGAGAAAGACACAATGTTGTTGACTGCATTCAAGTTTTCTGTGTTCTGTTAAGCTCTGTTTTGCTAGTTCTATTAAGCTCAGATTTCAGCTTACACAGTTAGCATTTCTTGCGTTTTTGCGTTTTCTGCATTTTCTGGTTTGCACTGCACAGTTCTTTCAAGCTTCAATTTTCTGCATTTTCTGGTTTGTGCACAGTTAGGCGCACAGTTAGTTAATTAAGTAGGTTAGTAATTAGGTGAACCACTGATTAGCAGGTCAGTAGGTAGGTGAGATAGTAAATAGTTAGGTGAGGTCAACGCGCACCAAAACGCGTACCAAATAATATCCAAAAAAAAAACAAAAAACAATTTTTTTTAAAAAAATAAATTTTTTTAAAAATAAAAAAAATCAAAAAAATCAAAAAATAAAAACGTGAGTGAGGGGGAGGTTATAAAAACGGACGGGTTGGTTTGTATAAAAGTGAGATCGGGATCGGGATCATTTGACCCAATCCCAATCCCAATCCCAATCCCAATCCCAAGCTCAAGCCCAGGCCCTGGCTCTGTCTCATGATATAGGGTAGTCTCACTCCTATATATATAGGCTAGACTCACAAGGAGGGAGTGAGGAATGTGGGATAAGTCCTACACTCTCCTCTCCTTCATTGCACACTAGGACTTGCTATTTGGAGCTTAGTTCCCCAGCTAGGAAAAGACTGTTTCGGGCTTTTCTGGAGCAAAATAGAACCAAACGATGGGCTGTAAAGCACAGCGCGTCCCTCCTAGCGATACGCTCGTTTCGAGCTATCACACGGCCCATTCCACGACACGATCTAAAAAATCTAGCAAAAAAAACAAACAAAAAACACACAAAAAACTAGTCACAAGGCCTCCTAGAGCAGCTTTTTGACACCTTAGGGTATCAAAAGCACATGCACTTACGCTCTGGGCGGGTGCTAGAACACGAGCATATTGAGGGTGCCTCTGTTCATACGGACACCCATTACCCATCCACGATAGGCTCTAGACCCTCAGCGGGGACACAAGGTAGCACCACCCAAGACCCTAAAATAGCCGCTAGTGATTCCTCCTCCGACTCAGAAATCATGGAAGCATACCCTACCCAAAACACTGAGAGAGAAGGCCCTGCACCTCCCGAAGCTCCACAGCCTAGTACTAGTATGTTTAGCCGTTTCATGGAAACATTAGGTAGAGCTACTCACTCGGAACCTGATGCAAATGAAGCACACGAAGGGGGTGGGGAAGTGGACTCTCCTTTCACATCGCACGTGGACCCCACACCCCCAAAGAGTGTCCATGTGGATATCCTGCCAACTTCTTACCAAGAAGGCCCTGTTGAGCTGCCTCCTTCAGAAGTTCCCTCTAGAGTACCGTTGGTGACAAGTAAAACCACGGGGAGCAACATTGCTTCTACCTCACAAGAAACCGTTAACACGTCGACTCTAGAAGGATTGTTCATTAATGATCATTGGACATACGACCTCCACACTGAGGTGTTGACGGATCTACACTCTGGCCACGCCTACCATGTAGGATGGATAGAGATTGTACAATCCACCTCTAGTGCCACGAGCATCGAAGATCAACAGAAAATGATCTGTAATGTTATCCATGGCATTATTCAATCAGAAAGGCAAAACCGAGGGGTAAATATACTCTCAACTGGCCCCATGAGATTTCTGGATACGAGCAAGGCTCAACAACCTACTCTATCACAAATGGAGACTCCTCTAATGAGTCCCATGGACCCATCTTACGTCATTTCACCTGGGGTCTCTATGCAATCTGAGCCTTCGAGCGACAACTTTAGCTTCCCTAACTTGGCTCAACCCTCTATTAAGGAAAACACAGTGCTCACTCCAGGGATAGGCCTGACAGAGAATGTACCGATGACATCTACGGTTAGCGCAGTGCCACTACCTAGTGTCGTAGTACCTAATATGGGGCCTCGACCGTATGTGCCTCTAGCCCCTTATGCACACATGGCCCCCACACCTCCAATTGTACCACTTGTTTATGCTCCTCGAGTGCCGCTCCCTAGCCCTTATCCGAGTGGACCTATGCCCGGTTATGTTCCATATCCTGCATCATCCACACATATGCCAAGACCGGTACCCGTCCCTCTCCCACATATGATTCCAAGAGTACCTCCACCGGCCCTGCCTCCTCACATAGGTGACTTGGCAGCGTTTGCTCAAACCATAGGTCGATCTATCGCGGAAAATATGCGTCATGCATCTGATAGAGAGCCTAGAAGTAAGGCAATACAAATTGCCAAACTCATGCAAAAATTCAATGGGGACGAAGATGATAGAAAACACATTGAAGTGTTTGAACAAGTATGTGATTCCTTAGGGGAACGCAACGAACTACATAAGTGCAATGCCTTAAGCTTGACATTAAGTGGGAAGGCTGGAGATTGGTATAGAACCCTAAGGGTGGACGAGAAAACAATCTACCTTACCCTTCGAAGGTTGTTTCTAAAGGAGTACATACGAGAAGGTGTGCTTTGGGGTGTAGCATCTCAGCTACAGAAGGCCGAACGTAAGGAAGGAGAGTCAGTAAGGGACTTCATTAGTCGTCTAAAGAACTTAAACTCTCGCTGCCCTATAAATGAGCGCTTCAACAATAACCAACTGCTTGATCGATTCATTCGAGGGTTGAGGAATGAAGGAATCTATAATGGACTAGTGATTAGAGGTATCACAACCTGGGAAGATGTCACTGACATGAGATCCACTAGCTCACAAGCCATTGAGTATGAACCCATGACTGCAAAGCCCATTGCCAATGAGCCAAAGGTATTTGAGACATTCTTGACAGACCTCACCAAGGTAATCCAAGAGTCTCTTAAGGATAATCGACCCCCTCAAAATAGTCACATGTATCCAAGAAGGGAGCAACAATGGTGTTCCATTTGCTTAGGTCCACATAGCACTAGTGAGTGCCCTACGTTTAGAGTAAAATTTAATGGAACTTGCAGCGCATGTGGTAGGTATGGTCACCAAGCTAAGGATTGTTTAATGATCAAACGTATGATGGCAAATAGACCACCTGTAGCCTGGACGGATGCGCCTCGAGCTCCTGTATTGATGCCTGCTCCACCTGTTGAGCAACTACCGCAACACATGGTCCCTAGATCTCAAATTGTTATACAAGCTACACCGCTACCACCTAGTGTGCTAGGACCGCAGCCCCCGCATCCAAGAGTCGCCCCTATGAACCAAGTGGGTTGCGAGCCATCTAATGCTTATGCAGATGGCTGTGAGGAGGAAATAGACACTAGTATTGCCTACGGACTTGATATATTGGAAGAGTGTCCTATATACTACATGGAAGATTGTTGGGGGCAAGTCAAGCCGGTTTATCAAGCTGCTGCTCTCGCATCCAGAGGTCAAAATATCAACACCCAGGCTAGGAGGCCACCTCTTCAATGCTACGAGTGTGGTGGACCACATCGGGCAGCGGAGTGCCCTATTAGGCTGCAAAATAATGTTGCACAGATGCAAATGAATAAAGGGAGTACGTCTGCAATGCCAATACTCACATGTAATCGTTGTGGCATAGATCACTTGATTTCCCAATGCCCCTATAACCCAAATGCGCCTAAAATCACACCCCTAAATTTGGTCGAAATTGCTAGTGTGACATCGCCAATACCACCCGTCGCACCCGCTTATGCGATTACACGGTCCATGCTTCAAGGGCCAGGCCATATCCTCGAAGAGAGAGATACCGCATCAGTTATCCAAGCAAAGAAAAAGAAGACACGAAGGAAGAGGTCGCAGAATACGGGAAATTCAAAGCCAAGTTCCAAAACAAACATAGGAACAAGAGATGACCCCGTGTATATGAATGACCTCGAGGATGATTCAGATTCAATCGAGACAATGGAGACTAGAACCAATACCACAAAGGGAAAGACCGACAAAGAAAATTGTAACATGGAACCAAATGAAAACCGAATAAGAGAAAACCATAAAGAGCCTCTGAAAACACCACAAGTGTTTCCAAATCCAATCCAAGACCCCCAAGATAAACCGCAGGGGGAAAAAGGGAAGAATCGTAAAAAGAAGATTGGGACGTACCCAAACCCAGTAGACGAGATTGAGCAGGTGAAACATCTAAGAGGTTTAGTGGAGGAGACTCAAAGGAAACTAGAACCACAACCCATGCATGTCAAAATTCATGACACAGTGTTTCCCACGCAAGTTCATCCACCCCACATGAACAATAGACCGTTAGCCATACCTAGTATCATCCAGAAGGGAGTGAGGACGGGACATCAGAAAGTGAGCATACACCTTTCTTGTTGGAAAGGATGTTTAACGAAGGAATACCTGATCCCATTGAGGAATATGAGATTCCATCCTCACCAGTTCCTAGTCAAGGACCTACACCCTGCTAAATGCCAATGAATGTTGCCAAACTAGTGGACTTCATGTCTTCTGAGGTCCGAACCACGATCATAGCAAAGCTGTATGGAGATCCTGAGTTATTCCTTGCACTTCGAGCATTCCTTAACGGAGAGCTACGAACGGGATTACCGCAGTTTGCGCAACCAAATAGGCCTGACTCGATTATGATTGATGAGGAAAATCATGTGCAATCACTTGACTTAGATGGACACGAGTCTGTGATCGAGGTACCCATTAACGAATTAGGGCAGTATTTTGAAGGCGACGAGTCTTATGCAACCCTACCCATCACTACCAAGGGATTAAATATAAAGGGAATTCTTGATGGTGGTGCGGGAGTTAGCATCGTTACAAAATATTGTTGGGAATCCATGGGAAAACCCCGCCTCAGTGTTACTAACATTGTGGTAAAGATGGCAAATGGTACCATAGCCAAACCTATGGGGATGCTCAAGGATCTTAAGATCAAAGTTCTAGGACACAAGATACGACATACGTTCATTGTAATGGATTTCTCTAAACACCTTATGTCATACGAAATGATTTTAGGACGACCATTCATGAGGGAAGCACAAATGGTTCATGATTGGTCTAAAAATCATGTCTATTTGCAATTCCAAGACTCTGTCCTTAGAGTGGATTTGGTGACTGGTAAGGTACACCCCTTAGGGAGTAAAACCATTATTGATCATCGCTCTGACACCACAGTTCCCTCGGCCCCACTACAATATTGTTACACTTGTAAGAAGGATACAGACATTGGCCAAGATTCTCCTTACATGGATGTGTTACCGGGTATGACAGAATCAGACAACGTAGACTGGGTACACCTAGCTGCAGCCATAGATACCTGGGGAAATAGAGGAACCACTTGGGTCACACCAGAGGGGGAAGAGGTACCACAAATTGCACCTCTGAACATGATAAGTGCCATACATGCATCTTCTAAGGGCAAGGCAATTGTAGACCAATCTGACAGTGACACCGATAGCTCAATAGAAGACTTTGACCAACACGACTCAGACACGGACTCCCAGAGTGAAACGGATTCTGAATCTCATGAATTAGAGAGTGGAGCAAGTTCAGAGTCAAAACATTCGAAAGGACCGAGCACATTAACCGATGATAGCTCCTCCGAGAGTGAAGAGGACACCAACGAGGACTCCTTTAGTGAGCCAGATCTAAATGCAAATCAAAAGCAGGTCTCAAATAAGAAAAAGAAAAACTTTAAGAGGCGTCGATATCGAGCCAATGTACGTGCTAGGATAAAAAAGAAGAGATCCTCAGCAGAATGGCTCAGTTATATAGGAGCATGTGATGCTCATCGAAAATTGGTAGACGATTGGGGTGAATATCTCCAAAATGTTATGTGGTGTAGACCACGACCCCATGACATAGCCCAATTAGAGATCATAGACAAGCCAAAGTTGAGCCGCACTGCAAGGAGGCATCAAAACCAAGAGTTAGCTCGACAACACAAGAAAGCAGAAATAGAAGCACAGACCAAAGCACAACCAGAATCCACAGACTTGCATCCTGCACCAGAACATTTCAAATCTTACACCACAGGGGAAGCAAAGGTTGTGTACACAAAAGCCCAAAGAATACCTATCGATGGGAATAATGGAATCTATGATGGTCGGGCAATAGTTAAAGAAATAGAATTAGCCGACCCCGGTGAAGAATCAAAACCTGTTTTTATTGCCCAAGACCTCACAGAAGTTGAAGAGGCGGTCCTCAAAGAGCTTCTCAAGGAATTCAAGGACATATTCGCTTGGACATACCATGATATGAAAGGTGTTCCACCTTTTGTGGTCCAACATACGATCCCTATGATTAGCACTGCGAAGCCCGTACAACAAAGACCCTACCCGATGAATCCTAAGTACGCAAAGATCATTCAAGAAGAACTAGAAAAGCTTATCGAATGTGGGTTCATATATCCTATTGAACACTCTGAATGGGTGTCTCCAATAGTTATCGTGCCAAAAAAGAATGGGAAACTCAGGGTGTGCATGGACCTCAAAAAAGTTAATGCAGCTACTAGAAGAGACCATTACCCCCTACCATATTCCGAACATGTACTCGAAAGAGTTGCAGGCAAGGAAGCTTATAGCTTTCTAGATGGGTACTCAGGCTACAACCAAATCACGATAGCGCTAGAGGACCAAGCTAAAACTGCTTTCATCACAGAATTTGGCGTGTTTGCATTTCGTGTGATGGCTTTTGGCGTAACAAATGCCCCTGCTACATTCCAACGATTAATAAACACTGCTTTTAAAGAATATTTGAGAGAGTTTTGTGAAGCTTTCTTAGACGACCTTTGTGTTTACTCTTCTTGGAAAGAACATCTATCATGTTTGCGGAAGGTGTTTAAAAAGTGTAGGTTATATCGTATCTCATTGAACCTGTTCAAATGCCAATTTTGGGTCAAGCATGGAGTTATTTTAGGGCATATAGTATCTAAGAATGGTATCTCAACCGATGAGAGCAAAACTAAAGTGATTCTAGAGTTACCACCACCAACCAATTACAAGGGAGTTCAAAGGTTCATGGGACACGTGGGTTATTATCGACGGTTTATTTTATTTTTCGCTGAGATAGCACGTCCTTTGTACAAGCTTCTCATTGAATTTAAATGGACTGAAGAGTGTGACCAAGCCTATGAACAATTGAAGAAAACACTAGCAAGTGCTCCAATTTTAAGGACACCTAACTGGGATGTCATTTTCCATGTGCATATTGATGCATCAAACTTTGCTATTGGGTGTGTTCTCACTCAACCAGGAGAACATAAATTGGACTATCCCATTAGCTTTGCAAGCCGTCAATTGAACGATGCTGAAAGGAACTACACCACTACAGAGCGAGAAGGTTTAGCAATGGTTTATGCAGTAAAGAAATTTCGCTACTACCTTCTGGCAAACAAGTTTGTATTTTATGTGGATCATCAAGCGTTGCTGTATCTGGTAAACAAGCCATGCTCCACAGGAAGAATCACACGATGGTTGTTAATTCTTCTGGAGTTTGATTTCACGATTGTAGTGAGACTCGGTAAAAGGCACGTCATGGCTGATCATTTGTCTCGCATACCCAACGGTGAAGCCCCTACAAGAGTTGATGATGAATTACCCGATACTTCCCTATTCATAGTTGAGACTATGCCTGAATGGAGTGAGAACATTGTTAACTTTTTAGTTAATGGTTTTCCACCCAAGGAACTTCGTAAGGATATCGCTCGAAGGCTAGTAAAAGAATGCGAACCCTATTGTTTGATTGCCGGAACTCTGTATAGACTAGGCAAGGATGATATTCTTAGGCGTTGTGCCCGCGAGGATGAATATTTGTATATCTTGCAAGAAGCACATATGGGCATAGCAGGAGGACATTTTTTAGGAGACCTGACTGCTAGAAAGGTGCTGCAATCAGGCTATTGGTGGCCAACTTTATTTAAGGATGCATCACTTTTTACAAAAGGGTGTGATGAGTGCCAACGTTACAAGACCACACAACGCAAAGACAGAATGCCCTTACATCCTATTAAAGTAACCCAACCATTTGAAAAATGGGGCTTAGACTTTGTAGGTCCAATTAGTTCCGCAGCTCGCAACACTCAATCTCGATATATTCTAGTTGCTACGGACTATGTAACAAATGGGCTGAAGCTAAGGCTTCACAAAAAGCTGACGCGAGGACAACAGCTAAGTTTCTTTTTGAGAACATTATCACAAGATTTGGTTGCCCTTTTGAAATTGTTAGTGATAATGGTACCCATTTTATAAATGAGGTAATAAGAGAGCTTACCACGACCTTTATGATATCCCACCATAAGTCTACACCTTATTACCCGCAAGCTAATGGACAAGCCGAGAGCACCAACAAGACTCTAATATCTATTTTAACCAAGACGGTAGAAGCTCATCGCACTGATTGGGATTTGAAGTTGACATCTGCTCTATGGGCTTATCGTACTGCTTATAAAGTGGCTATTAATTGTACGCCATTCAAAATGGTATACGGCCAATAAGCGGTTATGCCTTGGGAGTTTGTCATTCCTAGTCTTAGGGTAGCTTCGCAAGAAGGATGGGATGGTAACCCCTTAACCGAGCGTTTGTATATCTTAGAAAAACTAGACGAAGAGAGACAGTTGGCTGTGCAAAATGCTCTTGTGGAAAAGGATAGGAGAAAGAAGTGGTTTGATCGCCATGTGAAGGACAAGGACATCAAAGTTGGTGATAAAGTCCTTATGTATGGAGTAATTAAAGAGAAGAAAAAGTTGAAATATGCTGGTAAAGGACCATATAGAGTATGTGAAATTATCCCACAAGGTACCCTTCGTGTGGAAACTCTTGATGGAGTTGAAACCATTGGATTCCTCAATGGGAGTAAATTCAAAAGATATTATGATCCTTTAAGCCAAGAAGAACTACAGGCCATTCATCAAAAGAAGGCCGCCAAAGCACAAACCGAGTTAAAGAAGATACAAGGTCAAGCTGAGGCTAAGGAGCGATGACAACGTATAAGACAAAAACGAGAGGCTAACCTTGGAGTCACAAATGCATTCCACGTGGAAATCGAAGAGGATTGGTTGGACTCTGACACACCTCTACGATACCCTATTGAGTTAAATAGTGCCTATGGAAAAGTGCTATATAACGCCTTATTGGACACGGGTGTTAAATATAATCTGCTATCCTATGGGGTGTGGTGTCAGTTAGGGAAGCCACCTCTATCTGAGAGTATTATCCAAGTCAAGGGTGTCAACAAGAAAAAAACTACGGTTTTTGGAATCTGACACACTTCTGTCAGTTATGACAATGGAATTGTAGCTCAAGACTTTTTGGTCATGCCTACTGGAACTATGGAGGGTAATATAAACCTAGGACGCATGTGGATGATAGCCACCAAATGCACTATTGATTGGGGGACTGGGGGTGTCACAACGCAAAAACCAACTCTTATCCCTACCACTCAAGCCATAGTCCCTGAGATATTGCCTAAGGAAATAAAACCCAAGACATTGCATGTCCAGGAGGTTGAACCATACGTCCCCATAGCCCAACTCTCTAAATCTTCAACTGATGTAGTTGAAAGAAAGCTTGAGACACACAAGAACCATCCTAATATAACAAAGAAAGCATACAAGTGGGTCCCTAAAGCTTCTTTAGTAACCATGGCTGATGCTAAAAAACGGAAGCCTCGTAAGAAACGTCCCACTCGCTCCAAGAAATGTAAGAAAACGTGGCGCTGGATTCCTAAACGACTATTAAAAGCCCAAGGATACTATAAAGGAAATGATCAAATCTGGGTGCCCAAACGTAAATTGTACTCTTACCTGTCACCTGACCCATGTAAACCAAATCCTGTGGCTCCAAAACAAATTGAAAATCGTGGAAAGGAAAAAATCACGGAATGCGACACACCTGCTCCAGAGCTAGTTTGGGTACCAAAGAAAGAACGATTTGTTCCACCTAGCTCAGGAACAGAAAAAGCAAATGAAGCTTCTTGCTCTTCATGTAGTTCCTATACGGAAATAGAAGCTTCGACACAACCTCCACCTACCATTGTACATATTCATACAAGCAAGAAAGAGTTTGCACCTCCCGTTGTAGATTCACCACCTCCAACAATGTTGAAAATAAAATTTTGGGAGAGTACCTTACCACCCTTGCAACTAGATGAAACACATAGGGTGATAAAAAACTATTGGTTAAAGCCTTTACCCATAACAACTTGGAACAATTGGTTTCAAAAGGTGACGACATCATTCCAAAAAGTATGATCTACCCAAGGAAGGGGGGAGTGTTTGCTGACATGCGTCATTCACTTGCTTCCCTCTCAACCTTCCTCCCTGACCTCTCAATCTCCGATCTTAGGGAATGTATATATAAAGCCTTATACTCACAAAAACAAGATAAAAAAGTAAAAAGAGCAAGAGCCATAACACAAATCATAGAAACAAATTATGCACAAGAACATGATCCTTGTAATATTTGCACTCTAACCATTATCTATTTGCGTGTACAGATATGACTAGTACACTAGAGTCATCCACTCCTGCCTTGGGTGAGAGGTACCCTCGTTACTTTTCACAAATGTTTCACATGGTCTTTCCAGTGCTTGCATGTGAATGGGATTTGATAGGTACGCTAGCATGTGAGAGGAATTTTGAGGAGTTAGAATGGCTGATACGTCTCTTGACCACGTCTGATCCATACTTAGTAGAGAGCGTTTCTTCCATTGCACAAGCCTACCCTTTTGACCAAGATGACTATAGGCGTCTAGTGACCTTCTTAGTAAACATGGGCACCTATGATGAAGAAGAAAATTTACATGACTACACGGATGGCACATATGGTCTCATGGATGATGACTTTGTTTATCTCGACGACGAGGATAGGGGTTTAGCCTTAGGGTTTCCCCCCAACCTCTACAATATCCTATTCCCTTGACTCTTTAGGGGGAGTGCAAATAATTAGGTTAGGGTTCCTTATGTTTTTTGTTGTGTTCAATAAAGTGTTGGTACCTTTTCCCACTAATGTGCCTCCTGGAGGTATTCCTTTTGTTTCCTAGTGTGTACAAGAGCATGTTGCTATTGATAGGATTTGGACCTTCATGGAACCTTTCTCTCGTTCACACTTCAAATCAAGCGCGACCATCAACACAAACAGGTGTTTTATGTCCATTAGCATTGCCCTTATCTTTTTGCATCCATGTTTGTCTGCTTTGATTGTGATTGGTAGCATAATATTCAGCGCATTTGCTTAGTATCAAACATTTAACTCAATGTAATGTTTTGTCATAATCACTTGTCTAGGTTTAAAAATCAAGCAGTCCGACTAACCTAGTTTGACCAAGCTAGGTATTAGAAATCTTCTCTTAATACCATGGGGAATGCCTTCCTAATAAGCAATGGTTACTTAGGTTCTTAATCCGATTTAGGCAGCATTGTGTGAAATGTACTAGGGATTTCTAGTGGGCTTAACCCTATTGACCTTTAGCTTAAGTATTATAAAGGGAGTTTACTAATGTGATGAGCCTGGGGAGGGTAACAGTGTTATATGACCCCCCAAAGTTACAAAATTAAAATGCTCAAAATGAACAAACAAAAAAATCAAAGTGCCACAATGTAAAATTTTAAGCTGGAAGAGAAAACCCTGCTTAAATTGGTACTTCACTCACATGTATCGCCTATGGTACTAGAGCCCTAGAGGTTCCCAGTGTGGGCGCTTTTCCTTGAAAAGCAAAAAACCCAAGGCATACAAAATAAGCACACACATCAAAATTGAATCAATGTGAAAAGACTTTGGGGGGTCAAAGAAAAGGTAATCAGTTAGGCGATGATTTCATGAGAAATTCCTTTTATCGTAGCTTAACTTCAAGGTCTTCTAGGTATAGCCTCTAGTCAGCCCTCGAACATCAAATACTTGGCTCTCGCGATTAAACAACTTAATTGACCGGAAAAAATTGAGAAGTTACCCATGGTATTAATAGTCGAGCTCTAGTGCCTTTTGACCGTTAAATTAGCGACCCCGGACTTGTTTAATTTTTTACCTTTACATCTGTTTATGCATTTGATTATATTGCAATTTAATGTTTATTGCTGACAAATTGTCTAATAATCTGTTACCAATCAATTTGTCTGTCTATTGCATATGATTTTTAATTGTATATGAGAATACAATTACTGTGGCAATGTTGTTTGATTTTGCAGTGATTGAAGAAGGCTACGCACATCCATGTCGACTGCTCTTCCATCTCGATGAACGAACTTCAACTGGATAGCTTCCGAGGACGGAATCTACATCAGGAAGGGGGGCATGTTAACCCTCACGACACACGGACACCCTATGATCTATAAACGTTGTATTATTTAGAGTCAGGTACCGGGCTTGTCGGACCAATAGGAACATGGTAAGGGTGATCGCCGATGACAAGCGCACTCTAACTTGAATATTCAAGGAGTTAGTTGGCTAAGTATAGGTGCCCAAGTGTGAATGGGGTGAGCTCATATAAAAGCCACTAAACCTAATTTTTACTCATTCTCTCATTGTGCAATAGAAGCCGCTCTTGCTCCATCTCCACCTTCTCCTTCACCATCTCCTTGTGTGTGTGTGTGTGTGTGTACGTGTGTGTGTGTGTGTGTGTGTGTGTGTGTGAGAGAGAGAGAGAGAGAGAGAGAGAGAGAGAGAGAGAGAGAGAGAGAGAGAGTGATCGAGCGTTGCGGCGGCACGACGGCGGTGAGGCGGTTGAGCGCGGCGTAGCGGCGTCTCCCTCTTCTTCGCGGCACGGGAATCCTTCATTCGCAACTACGCAGGAAGGTGAGTGACACACCATTCTTCCTTGTGAGCTTGTCTGTTGTATGACTGTGTGCTAGGAGCCTTTGTGGCTCGCCCACGGCGCGTAGCAAGTCCCTAGCCGTGACAGTGACATAGAATGCTACCATTGTGGCAAGAAGGGTCACATGAAAAGAGACTGCAGAGAATGGAAAGCAAAAGAAAGGCAAAGAGAAAGCTGAAGACCATGGTGAGAAGAACAAGTCCTCAGTGAAGATTCAAGAAATAAATGTGACAAACACTGTTGCAGAGGATGACAGTCTAGTGTCAGGAGACATCTACTTCTTGAAGAATACAATGGACTCAGCTCTTCTTACAGCATCTGATGGAAATGCACTGAGTGGCTGGATTATAGACTCAGGGGCATCACTTCATGTGTCTCCAAACAAGGAGTGGTTTACTTCTTATGTGACCACTAAAGATCATGTTCGGCTAGGCAATGGGCAGACATGTGAGATCTTAGGTGTTGGAGATGTTCAATTGAAGTTTCAGAATGGCTCTTCTTTCACGCTGAAGAATGTGAGACATGTTCTCGCAATTACAAAGAGCTTGATCAACACAGGTTTACTTGATGATGCTGGCTACGTCACCACTTTTGGACAGAACATGTGGAAGATATCCAAGGGTTCTATGACAGTAGCACATGGAGCAAAGTCTGGAGGACTTTACATGATTTATGTATCAAATGTATCTAAAAATGTAATCAATGTAACCGAGCAGCCGAACGTTTCTTTGTGGCATAGCCGGTTAGGACATATGTCCAAGAAGGGAATGGAAATCTTGTCTCATTCTGGTTATTTGCCTGGCTTTTCATTTAATGATTTTGAATTCTGTGAAAATTGTCTGTATGGTAAGCAAACACAGTAGCCACATAAGCATAGAAGTAATAGAAGAGATACACAGTTGGCACTTGTTCATAGTGATTTGTGTGGACCTATGCCTAACCTATCTCTAGGGGGAGCTTCTTACTTTATGACGTTTATAGATGATTACTCGAGGAAAGTATGGGTTTACTTTCTCAAGCACAAGGATGAAGCGTTGAGTGTTTTCAAAACGTTTGTGATACTTGTGGAGAATCAGAGTGGCAAGAAGCTTAAATGCTTACGCACTGACAATGGTGGAGAGTATGTTTCAAAGGCCTTTCAGGACTTTTGTGAGTCAAAAGGTATAAAATGTGAACTTACTGCTCCTTACAATCCTCCTCAAAATGGTGTTGCTGAGAGGATGAATAGGACCATACAAGAGAAGGTCAGAAGTATGTTGTCTAATGCACAACTGCCAAATGGGTTTTGGGCTGAAGCTGTATCAACAGCTGTTCATCTTGTAAATAGATCTCCTATCAAGGTTTTGCAGAAGGATTCAGTGCCAGAGATGGTATGGTCAGGCAAAATGCCCTCATACAAGCACCTCTGAGTCTTTGGCTGTGAGGCATATACTCACGTTCCAAAGGAATTTAGGAACAAACTTGAGCCAAAGAGTAGAAAGTGCATCTTTCTAGGCTATGGTAATTCTGGTGAGATGGGGTACAGACTTTGGGATCCCGAATCCAGAAAGGTTGTCCGTAGCAATGATGTTCACTTTAATGAATCCAAATATCATTCTAAACCAGAGAGGGTTGAGGAGATTAGAAGAGTTGTCTTCCAAGAAGATGGACCTACACGTGCAAGACAAAATGTCAGGGCTCAAGAGGAGCAAGGACAGGATAGAGTGGAACCACAGGTTGTGGCTCAGCCTGAGCCACCTATTGTGCGTAGATCTGGACGTGTCACACGACCTCCTGATAGGTTTGTTCCATCTATGAACTATGTCATGTTGACTGATTGCAATGAGCCTTCATGTTACAAGGAAGCAGTGCAAATGAAGGACTACGGGAATTGGAAATTGGCCATGCAATCAGAGATGACATCTCTGCATAAAAACCAGACATGGAAGCTAGTTAAATTACCATGGTGCAAAAAGGCTCTACCTTGTAAATGGGTTTACAGGTATAAGATCACCGCTCATGATAGTCAACCAAAGTAAAAAGCAAGGCTTGTTGCCAAGGGTTTTAAGCAAGAACAAGGCATTGACTTTGAGGATGTCTTCTCTCCGGTGGTCAAGATGACTACATCGAGATGCTTTCTTGCATCGGTTGCCATATTAGATTTGGTGTTGCACCAAATGGATGTCAAGACAGCGTTCTTGCATGGTGATTTAGATGTGGAAATTTACATGCAGCAGCCAGAAGGGTTTGTTGATCAGAAAGGCAAGGAAGATTGGGTATGCCAGTTGTTAAAGAGTCTTTATGGCTTAAAACAATCACCGAGGGCATGGTACCATAAATTCCACAAGTTTATGCTTTCTCAAGGCTACAAATGTAGTGAGTTCGATGACTGTCTATATACAAAGAAGGCTAAGGATGGTAGTTGGCTGATACTTATTTTGTATGTGGATGACAGTTGCTGGCAAGCACTTGGAAGAAATTTCAGCTTTGAAGTCAAAGATGGCAAAATCGTTTGACATGAAAGACATGGGTGAGTCAAGTCATATCCTTGGTATGAGCATTGAGAGAGACAAATCAAAGAAGTTGATTTGGTTATCTCAAACAGAGTATATTGACAAGATTTTGCAACGTTTCAATATGGAGAAGGGAAAGGCACCGAGTGTTCCATTGCCACCATATGTGAAACTTAGCAAACAAGATTGTCCCATGTCTGAGGAAGAACAGGCTGAAATGGATAAGATTCCATATGCGTCTGCAGTGGGTAGTTTGATGTATGCAATGATTGCTACTCGCCCAGACATTGCATTTGCAGTGGGAGTAGTAAGTCGATACATGTCAAACCCAGGCAAGAAACATTGGGAGGCAGTGAAAGGAATATTGAGATACCTGAAAGCTACAAAGAGTATGTGTATATGCTATGGGAGTCAGGAGCTAAGTGTAAAGGGTTTTACAGACTCAGATTATGCAGGTGACTTAGACAACCGAAGGTCTACGTCAGGGTATGTCTTTACATTGGCTGGTGGAGCAGTATCATGGCGTTCTAGATTACAAGATTGTGTTACTCAGTCTACTACAGAGGCTGAATATGTTGAAGCATCAGAGGCATGCAAAGAATCAATTTGGCTTAATCGACTAGTAACAGATTTGGGAATCAAAGAAGACATGCATGTGTTATATTGTGATAGTCAAAGTGCTATACAATTGGCTCGCAATCCAGTTTATCACTCAAAGACAAAGCATGTGGATGTGAAGTATCATTTCATCAGGGAAATGCTCCAGGATAAGCAACTTTAGCTTGTCAAAGTTCACACCACAGAAAATCCTGCTGATCTACTTACAAAAGGACTTCCCTCAGAGAGCTTTGCGCATTTTCGCAAGCAGTTAGGTGTAGGGTAGTACATCACTTCTCTACATCTCTTGTATAGTAGCTTCTCTCACACTTAAAGTACCACATTGGACTTTGAGTGGGAGGTTGTTGGGGTATAAAGCCCAATGTGGTCGCCCAGGTAAGTGGGCGGGCCGCCAGGTATGTACACATATTCTTTTGTAAAAACCTAATAAGAACTCACTATGCTCTACACATTACAGTAGAGCGAGTTCACCATATCGTCGTGCTCTTCTTCTCACACTCTCTCTCGCGTCGCACTTCCGCTCGTACTCCTTCAAAATATACTGATAGAAATCAAATCATGTGCCTCATTTTATGAAAGCATCCCAGAAAGTGCTTTTCATCTAGACAAATCACTACCACGTTTTTAGCCGCGGGTATTGCCGCGTATGCAATATTTTCTCTTTCTATTTTTCTTTGTTTTTTGGCGGCAATGCTAGCGGTTATGGATTACTCCTGTTATAGAGTTCCATGGTGATCCATTTATGATCGAGAAAATTTACATTGAATAGAATCCATACAAATAATAGATCCCGATGGTAAAATTTGAGTACCGGCTTTGTATATATGTGCACATATTACATGGTATTTCATGTTAAGAAGATTGTATAATATATGCATAGGTTTAATCT
Organism: Adiantum capillus-veneris; assembly: GCF_014529385.1. NCBI lineage: Eukaryota > Viridiplantae > Streptophyta > Polypodiopsida > Polypodiales > Pteridaceae > Adiantum > Adiantum capillus-veneris. Next base: position 3,549,137 of record NC_140951.1, read on the forward strand.
TGATTGAAGTGTTACAAACCGTCTCCAAAGGCATTATGTCATTGTATTTCTCTAATATTGATATGATTTCCATCTTGTGCTCTTTGATTTTGTGATATTGACAGATTATACATAGCTTAAAGACAAAGTAAAGTATATTAGAGATGGTATATGTATATCAAAGTTGAAGATGATCCAAATCAATATTTAAAGTATTGGAAGAGTTAATGCGATTATTTTATTGAACCTTTGAAGCTATTGTTATGTAACAGAAGTGATGTAGCTCCTTAAAAACAATTTTTGTAAATTGAACAATATATTAATATAACGATGGATATATATAGGGCCGTGAGTTTTTCCTTGAGTCCCCAAGGGTTTTTCATCCACAGTTAGGGACCCTTTTTTGAGCGGGGCTATTGAGCTTATATGTGAAGCTACTCTAAATATAGCCCTAGGTCCCATCTATATATATACCATCTTGTGTGCGTATTCTACACACTTTGGAGTTGCACTCTTGCGCTGTTGTGTCGTGGCACGTGCATAATGTGAAACTAAAATATCTACCTCACTCTCAATGATTTTGTTATGTGGGACCAAATGTTATGATGTACATCGTGTGATATATGTGAAAATAGATGCCACGGTTTTGCAGTCGTGTACATACCTTGCCGGGCAGGCGAGGCCCTAGACGTGGCACTTTGGCATGCCTTTTCACATAAATATATGAATCTTTTGCTTTAAAAATGTACAAATGTCAAGTGTATCGAAGTGGCACGCTCGTTTTGCTTAGAAAGTTTAATGCAAACAATGTTGGCCAAAAATAGCAGGTTTCATACGCGAACATAAAAGACGTGTCCAAAGTGCTTCTTAGGTGGAAAAATGAGGTTCAACATGAAATTTGAGCCCAATGAGATTTTTCCACAAATTTAGGGATTTTCCCAGTTGGTTTGGGCATTTTACGGACAAAAAGGGTCATTTTTGGGCAAAAAAATAAGCATAAAATGGTCCAAAATAGCCCAAAAATAGCAAAAAATGGCTCAAAATGCCACATGAACGATGATTCCGTCATTGATCAAGCTAAGGGAAATGTTTTAGAGCCAATAATGAGCTCATTTTGGCATATAAGCAAGGAGATACAACCATCCCATTACAAGCTGCTAGTGCAGTCCCGTGCTACTTCCACTACATGTTCGAGGCTGTGAAGCCTCCAATTAGGGTTTCCCCTCCTCAAATAACTACTTGGGCTTCTCCAATGAAGTACTAAAGCTTCCATGAAATGGTCAGGATGCGGAATCAAAGCGTCATTTTAGGGTTTTAACGCGTCGAATGAGCACTGCATTTATGCAATTGGGAGCGAGGCTACACCTTATCTTCACACCCCCAAGAGTTTTGAGTTAGTATTGGTTCTTTTTCAAAGTGGATCTTTCATGGCTGGAGTTTTGTACTTCTTTAGTGTGCTTTTGGCTTCAAATTGTCAACGCCTTTCTTGATTTTGCTACGAATTCTCACAGTTAGATGCCCGATGCTTTCCTAGTCGCACTGTGTACTTCTTGATACATTTTTGGTGAGACCGATGCAATTAGGATAGGGTGAGCGTTCAAAAGCTTAATTGAAGGGTTCAAATTAAATATTTAAAGCTATGGTGCAACGAGAGCAACAAGGGGTTTGGTTTGATCCAGTCACAATGCAAATGTTTCAAGCTTTTGCGGTGTTTATGCAGCAGTAGCAAGCTACGGAAAGAAGGGAGATTTCCTCAACCAAAGTGCTTCAATCTATGGTGAAGAAAATGGACCAATTTAAAAGTAAAGATGTAACAAATTATCTTTGTGGATATGTAAAGGAGATGGAGCTTCATCGAGTGCTTGAAGCAGAGATGGTACAAAGTTTTGAGCTAGTTGTGGTTCATGAGATCAGAGAGCATGTAAGGGGAATTAGAAATAAGAACGAGAAAACATGGGAAGCATTCACGTTAGCCTTAAAAGAAGAGTATTTCATGGAGGACTCCGAAAGGGTAACAAAGAGGACTTTTTTAGAGTGGGTAGTTAGGCCAAAAGAGGGTCTTTCACCTATCGAAATGCTAAGGGAATTTGAACGCCACTATGATCAACTTTCAAGGATTGAAAAGGCTACATTAAACTCGGAGAAGACAGAGCTCTTTTTGCAGGCCGCAGGTGAAGATATTCAAGAGAAGCTAGAGTTACTACTTGAGGATAAGGATGCAGAACAAGGCTTAAAGACTGATTGGAATGAAGCTGAAGATGAAATTTCACTGCTAGCCAAGTGACAACGACGGAGGGACAAGATGATAGTTAACCCTACTCAATCCCCAAGTGTTCCCGAGAGTCCTATAAAGCCTATGATTGTGGTTCCAAAGAGTGAAAAATCCATCCTTGATGATATTGTTAAAGGAATGCAAGAGCTAAAGTTAAAGCTTACAAGTCTAGAAGAGAAGGGGCAACCATCAGGTCAATTTACAGGAGGGCAACGACCTCAAAATAGAGAAGGCTTTGTAAATAGATGCATATGGTGTGATAGTATTGACCATGCAAGGAGGGATTGTGAAAGTTTCAAAGATGCCTTGATGAAGGAGCTTGTTTTCTTTAAAGATGGTAAGATTCACTTAAGTGAAATAGGTAAGCTCTTGGGGACAAACTTTGGAAAAAGCGGGATGAAGAAACTAGTTGAGGACATGGCTACTAGCCATGCCATCTCAATGGTCGAGGCATCCGCCTATGGGTTGAAGGTGGATCCTATTAAGAAAAAAGGATCAGTCAAGGTTGGGGAAGAGGAATCTAATGGTATTGGAGAGCTATGGCCATGCGCTATAGAATCTGCTATGAAGGGTAAAATGACTACAGAGGTTTTACATGAAGCTGGATACTGCATTCAACTAGAAACAGGTTGGAATGACCCTCTGGACTCTTTGTCAGTGCATGCATACATTGCCAAATGTCAAGCCAATGAGGCCATTGTCAAAGAGAAACATAGGCGTGAGAATGGGGATGAAGGGCCTTCAAAATGGGTAACGAGGAGTGGAGGCAGAAATGACACAGTGCCTCCTAGATCACCTTCCCCGCTACAAATGCTTGTCCCCGAAGTGCCTATGCAAGAAGCCTCTAAAGAGAAAAAGAAGGAAACAACAAAATCCAAAGAAAAGGGTACGGCCTACAAACTCCAATCTGACATAGAGGCGGAAATCAATCTCAAAAAGGTTTTGGAAGAGAGTATTTTAATTTGTAAGGTGGAATTTACCTTGGGTGAGTTCCTTGGAATAGCAAAGAGGGAGTTTCATGAAGAAATAATTGATATCATAAAGAGGAAGCGGCAATATCTTACTGAATCTATCCATGTAAAAGGTGAAGAAGAGACTTTAAATGCACAAGGTGTACAGGTCTATGGCGAGCAAGGTGAAGAGGCTGCTGTTGGGTTCTACAAGTCTAGGGGAGGAGTAAAACATGTTCGCTTCTTGGAAGATGAAGATGAAGTCGAGACCACTCACAAGAGTTACTACTTGAAGAGTCACTAGGCAAGAGCAACTACTGAGACCCTGGTAAAAGTGGGAGACTTAGAAGAGCCATACATTGCGTTAATAGATCATGGGTCAGAAACTAACCTCATGTCAAAGATACTTTATCAAAAAGGAAAATGGCCAATTGATATAAATCATGGATGGATGATTCGTGCAGCAAACAACTCTTCAAGGCAGCTATCCGGAGCTTGTCCAAATGTAAAGGTGACTATAGGGGATGTGAAAGATGACTAAAATTTCTTTGTGCAGAAGATGTCTACATACCCTCTTAACCTTGGACAGCCATACATCACTACTACTCGCATGGAAACCAAGGTAACGGATGATGGGTCAGCTTATGCTAGGATAAGGAGCAGGGATGGGAAGCGTGCAATACAACTCCCTACTATTTGTGTGGACCATGAAAGGAACCGTGAAAGTCTTAGAGAGCAGACAACCCTTGCCAAAGCTGACAAACAAAGAATTCAAAGACTACAGGGATATAAAGGGTTTTGGCCATGTACCATTGTAGAGCGGGATTGCAGTGGTACAAGAAGAGAAAAGTTCTCGCATGATGTATATGCAAAGGAAACATTCTATAGGTTTTGTAGGATTGACAGACTATGGATCTATTGATTTTACAAAGTGTGAGTACTTAAAGCGGGGTGACCGACAACATGTAAATGTGTACAAAGAGGTTTGAAGATGAATGGTTTGCTAAAAGATGATGAGTGCATTGTAGGTGTGTTTGATGAGTGTTTGTTTGTGGATACTATGCAAGACTTCGAGTCTTTAGTGGATTGCAATTTGTGTGTTCAAAACGAGGTTGTGAAAATATGCTCCATAGAAATGTACAAAGTTATTGAGGGTTTTGGAAATGCTCAAGGTATTGATGTGCAAGTGGATACTAAGTATAAGTCCGTGGCAAAGAAAGTAAAACCAGTGGCATTACCTCTACCAAAAGACTGCATAAATAAGATGGAGCAAGCTGCTTTGAAACCTAGCCTTCGTGACCCAAGCAAGATTGGACACAAGTTCACGCAAGATTCCTTGAAGGAGTTAAAGCTTGGTTGCAAGAGCAGCTTGATAAAAGCTGAAAAGATATGCTTTGAGGACATGCTTGCCAAACACAGAAAAACGTTTGCATTTGAGCCTCATGAGATAGGGTGTGTTGATCCATCCATTGTTTCTCCTATGGTGATCTTCATTATCCCTCATGTACCTTGGAACTTGAGGCCTATTCCGGTTCCAAAGGCCCATTTGCCAAAACTTAGTGAGTTGCTTAATGAAAAGATCAAGATGGGTATTTTGGAGCCTTCTTGTGATCCATATTCAAACAGGTGGTTCACAGTTCCAAAGAAAAATGGTTCTTCACACTTTATCTAGGATATGCAACCTGTCAACAAGGTTACAATTAGAAATGTGGGCACAGGGCCAGTTGTAGATGAATTTGCAAAGGAATTCGCAGGAAGGGCAATATATTCTATGGGGGATTGTACTCAGGGTATGATCAGTTCCAACTAGTAATGGAAAGCAGGGACCTGACTACCATGAGGACACCTTTGGGTCTGGTAAGGATGTGCACCTTACCTCACGGAGCAACTAACTCAGTTGCACATATGATGAATGGTATGAACAAAGTCCTACGTGATTTCATATTGCAAACTAAAATGCCTTTCCTTGATGATGTGCCAATCAAAGGATGTGATGTAAGTAATATAGATGTGGATTTGGACTCGAGGGGGTGCCGCAAGTATGTGGAAAACCATATCAATGATTGTGATGAGATCTTCTCAAGATTGGAATAAGTGAACCTTAGCTTGTATGGGCAAAAGTCAACGTTTGGTGTGAGCAAAGTTCTTATTGTGGGACATATGTGAGGGCCATATGGTAGAAGGCCTTGTCCTGCAAAGATTGATGTTTGAATTCAAAGAATGAAAGAGACATGTATTAATGTAACCGAGGTTCAAAGGTTCTTGGGTGCATGTGTGTTCTATGTTATTTGGATTCCATGTTATGCGCATGTGGCAAAACCTTTGTATCAATTTTTGAGAAAGAACGAAAAGTTTCAATGGGAAGAAATGCATACCCATGCCATGAGAAAATTAAAGAAGTTACTGCTTATGTCTCCAACTTTGAGGAAAGCAAACTATGAATGTGGAAGATATGTAATTGTGATAGTGGATACTAGTCCCACAGGAATTGGATGGGCGATTGGGCAAGATGATGACGATGGCAAGCGATATGTGGTGAGATTTGGAGAAAAAGTCCTAAGTGCTCGTCAGCACAACTATCCACAGGTGAAAGAGAGTCATGGGGAGTAGTCACAGCATTGAAGCATGACAAAGAGTATTTGATAGGAGCAAATGTAATAGTGGAGACTGATTGTCTACCCCTTCTTGAAATGATCACGAGCTGCTCAACTCCCGACATTGCTATGTTGAGATGGATTGCCTACATAAAGTCCTTGAATCCAGAAATGAAGCATATTGCTGGGAAAGATAATCCAGTTGCGGATATTCTTTCAAGGGCAAGGTATGAAAATGAAGGAGACATGGTTTTTGAGGGTGATGATGTAGGCACACAATTCTATAGTATCTCTCATGCCAAGGGTGATCATGTTTGCCTGTCAAATTCACTTGAGTAATTTATAGAGGACCTAAATCAAGGTGACTGGTTGCTCATTGGACGCTATCTGAGAACTTTGGCAAGGAAAGAAGGGTGGACTGATCAAGAGTTAATACGAAGAAAGGCCTATGGATACTTTTTGAAAGATGGGTACTTAAGGAAGCATCCGAAACAAAGAAATGGAATGCCGTTGAGAGTCGCGAATGATAAGGATGCTCAAAATGAGCTTATGAAAAAGTTTCATGAGAGTCTTTATGCTGGACATAGAGGTGTATGTGCCACCTTTACTAAAATGAAAGAGAGGTATTGGTGGAAAGGTATGTATAAAAATGTATCTCACTTTGTAAAGTCTTGTGAAACCTGTCAAATGTATTCAAATGTACGTCATCGTGATGGGTTGCACCCTACGTACCCATTGGCCATGCATTATAAGTGGGTAGTAGATCTGGTTACAATGCCATTAGGCTTATGGAAAATGAGATACATAGTGCTTGCACGGGAAGATTTAACCAACCAAGTTGAAGGTCGTGCTCTAAGAAGAAAAAACACGGAAGGGGTATGTAAGTTCCTCTTGGATGATGTAATTAGCCTTTATGGTTGTGCTGGGAAAATAGCAGCAGACAGGGATGAGTTGGATGCTGACAAAGCAAGGGAGTTTTTCTCTAGGTTGGGCATTAAACTTGCTCTCACTACTGCATATAATCCTGAGGGAAATGGTAAATCAAAGTGTGGAAATCCTTCTATCACATTAAAGCTTTGGCTAAGGCCTGCAAAGGTAAAATGGGAGAGTGGCCTAGGTTATTGCCTTATGCTTTATGGGTTGATCGTACAACTCATAGCTCAGTTACTGGTTATATGCCTTTTGAGTTAATGTATGGTCAGAAACCTATAATGCCAATCAAGGATGTAATTCCCACATGGAATGTATTGCCTTGGGAAGATGGAGTGAGTAGGGAAGACCCTCTTGATTTGCGCAAGAAGGCCTCAAGATATTGAGAATGCAGTAACATGATTGAAAGATGCAAGGTTAAAGAATAAGGACAGATTTGATAAGAGGCATAGGCTCAGACCTAAAGCTATTGAGGAAGGTGATTGGGTGTTGATGTATGACAGTAGTCTTGACAACCATCATTCAACAATAAGAAAGCTTTCAAAGAGATGGTTTGGTCCTTATATGGTTCAACATATACATCGGAATGCAACTTATACCTTGCAAGAATTAGAGGTGACAAAAATGAAGATTCCCATCGTAGGGAAAAGAATCAAATTATTCAAAAGAAGAGGTGATACAGATCCCTTTGATTCACAAGAAAGTCAAAATGAAAGCTCTGATTAAATTGTTATGGATGTGGATGAAGAATGAGAGGATGATGCGTTAGATTTTGTTGCAGGCGATGATGAAATTGACATGTATGTGGACTTAAATGAAGACTAAACCTGCTGCAAAAAAGACAAGTGTGGCACATACCGGAGGATTTGTAGGTTTAGAGGGGGTGGATGTCATGCCATGGCACGTGCATAATGTGACACTGAAATATCTACCTCACTCTCAATGCTTTTGTTATGTGGGACCAAATGTTACGATGTACATAGTGTGATATATGCAAAATAGATGCCACGGTTTTGCAATCGTGTACATACCTTGCCGGGCAGGCGAGGACCCAGACATGGCACTATGGCATGCATTTTCACATAAATATATGCCTATTTTGCTTTAGAAATGTACAAATGTCAAGTGTATTGAAGTGGCACGCTCGTTTTGCCTAGAAAGCTCGATGTGGACGATGTTGGCAAAAAATAGCAGGTTTCGTATGCGGGCATAAAAAAATCCCCATTTCTCCATATTTCATATCACCTTGCATCAAATACAGATGGATGTCACCTTTGTAGTTTGCATCCATATCGTAGGTATCCAGAAACCACCTCACTCCTTCTTTTGTTAATTCAAAGGTCTTATTAACCTTTATTTTTGAAGCATTCCAAGAGCATCATGTGTGAAGAATTAGGCACCCTGCTCTAATATAGTTGGTACATTAAAAGCCTGCATTCCTAAAAGAAAAAAAAAAAAAAAACCTAAACAAGAAGAAAGGGTTTAAATTTAAACAATACATTTCAAACAATAAACTAGCATGTGCAAGCAAGGCTCAAACTTAAGTTTGAGCCAATAGGTGTTGTGTTATGCCCTTGCTAGCCACAAGGATGCCCGAAGCATAGCGTTGCAAGATAGTTCTACAATAGCATATGCAGGCGAGGGGCCAACTTGAGTTTGAGCTTAAAAGTGAAGATTTATGCTCTTGGTAGCCAGAAGGATGTCATGATTCATGAGGCTAGCCTTGCATGATAGTGCAATTGAATATGCTAGTGCTACAATCGCATATGCCGATGATGAGGCTCAAACGTAAGTTCAAGCCTAAATTTGTTGTTCCATGCGCTTGGTAGCCACAAGGATTCCATGAGGCTATGCCATTGCATAGGAGTGCTACATTAACATATACATATGAGGCTCGAGCTTAAGTTTGAGTCTCTTGCCCTTGGTAGCCACAAGGATATCATGACACCCTTGCCTTAGATGCTAGTTATATGATAGCATATGCGTTCGAGGCTCAAACTTAAAGGTGTTGTGCGCTTGGTAGCCACATCAATGTCATGAGGCTAGCCTTACATGATAGTGTTGTATTGACATATTTCCCTTGGTAGCCACAAGGATATCATGAGGCTAGATTTGTACCCTGGTGCTACACTAGCATATGCACTCGAGGTTCGAATTTAAGTTCAAGCTTAAAGGTGTTCTTTAGATCCCTTTATAGCCACACGGGTGTCATGAGGTTAGACTTTCACCCTATTGGTAGCCACATCAATGTCATGAGGCTAGCCTTACATGATAGTGTTGTATTGACATATTGCCCTTGGTAGCCACAAGGATATCATGAGGCTAGATTTGTACCCTGGTGCTACACTAGCATATGCACTCGAGGTTCGAATTTCAGTTCAAGCTTAAAGGTGTTCTTTAGAGCCCTTTATAGCCACACGGGTGTCATGAGGTTAGCCTTTCACCCTATTGCTACACTAGCTAATGAGGCTTAAACTTAAGTTTGAGCCTAAAGGTATTGCTCCATGCACTTGGTAGCCACAAGGATGCCATGAGGCTATGGCATTGCATAGTAGTGCTACACTAATATATACATATAAGGATCAAGCTTAAGTTTGAGACTCTTGCCCTGGGTAGCCACAAGGACATCATGAGGCCCTTGCATTAGATGCTAGCCATATAATAGCATATGCACTTGAGGCTCAAACTTAAAGGTGTTGTTATATGCCTTGGTAGCCACAACGATGTTAGGAGACTAGCCTTACATGATAGTGTTGTACTAGCATATTTCCCTTGGTAGCAACAAGGAGATCATGAGGCTAGCTTTTGCACCCTAGTGCTCCAATAGCATATGTAGCTGAGGCTCGAACTTAAGTTTGAGCCTAAAGGTGTTCTTTTATGCCCTTGGTAGCCACACGAGTGTCATGACGATAGCCTTGCACCCTAGTGCTACACTCGCATATGCCGACGATAAGGCTCAAACTTAAGTTCGAGCCTAAAGATGTTGTTCTATGCGCTTGGTAGCCACAAGGATTCCATGAGGCTATGGACTTGCACAATAGTGCTACACCTCGTGCTACACTAACATATACATATCAGGCTCGAGCTTAAGTTCGAGTCTCTTGCCCTTGGTAGCCACACGGATATCATGAGGCACTTGCCTTAGATGCTGCCATATAATAACATATGCACTTGAGGCTCCCAATTATAGGTGTTGTTCTATGCCCTTGGTAACCACAACGATGTCATGAGGCTAGCTTTACATGATAGTGTTGTACTAGCATACTTCCCTTGGTAGCCACAAGGATATAATGAGACTACCTTTGCACCCTAGTGCTACACTAGCATATTCACTCGACGCTCGAACTTAAGTACGAGCCTAAAGGTGTTCTTCTATGCCCTTGGTAGCCACAAGGGTTTTATGAGGCTAGCCTAGCACCCTATTGCTACAAAGCAACTAATGAAGCTTAAAATTTAAGTTCGACCCTAAAGGTGTTGTTCCATGCCCTTGGTACCACAAAACTGCCATGAGGCTATGGCCTTGCACATCATATGTAGGCAAGGCTCAAAATCAAGTTTGAGCCTCTTGCCATTGATAGACACAAGAGGTTGTGGCCTTGCATAGTAGTGCTAGACTAGCATACGTAGGCAAGTCTTAAACTTAAGCTCAAGCCTCTTTCCATTGGTAGCCAAAAGGATTTCATGTGGCTACCTTTGCACAATATTGTTACACTAGCATAAGCAGTTGAGACTCAAACTAAAGTTCGATTGTGAAGGTGTTAATCTATACCCTCAATAACCCGAAGGATGTCATGAGGCTAGCCTTGCACCTCAATGCTATACTATCATATGTAGGCAAGGCTTGAACGTAAGTTTCAGCCTAAAGGTGTTGTTCTATGCCCTTACTAGTAGCCTCAAGGATTTCATGAGGTTAGCCTTGCATGGTAGCCTCTTGCCATTGATAGCCAGGTGTTGCTCTGTGCCCTTAGTAGTAGCCTGAACGATGTCATGAGGCTAGCCTTGCACGATAGTGCTACATGCAAATCTTGAACTTAGTTCGAGTCTCTTGCCATTGGTTACCACAAGAATGTCATGAGGCTAGCCTACGCTAGCATATGCAGTTGAGGCTCGAACTTAAGTTCAAGCCAAAAGATATCATTTTATGCCCTTGGTATCCACAAGGATGTCATGAAGCTAGTCTTGCACCCTAGTACTATAGTAGCATATTCAAAAGAGGCTCGAACTTAAGTTCGAGCCTAAAGGTTTTGTTCTCCAGTTGCCCTTGAGAGCCACATCTAAGTGAAGCTCAAGCTTATGTTATATTTTGGCCTAAAAGAGAAGTCTCAAGCATGTGCTGGTATTCACAATGAGTTGAAGAGGTTTGCCTCCTAGACTACACTATTATATGGAGGTGGGGCTTAAAACTGAAGATTAAGTCTCAACCTTTTGATAGCTACAAGAAGCTCAAGAGACTAGCTTCAGGGGAGAAGACATTTTTGGGAATTTGAGCAAATATGTAAAAAAAGGAACAAATTTTCTTGTTTCAACACCGATGTAGGATGCATTTTGTGCGATTTGGCAAAAAAAAAGAAAGATGCATATTGTGTTTCCCTAAAGCTCTTGAATGAAGTTTGGTGTTAAAATAATGTACCTAGAGGTACCTAGTTTGGTGTTTGAATAACGTACTCAGATGAAGAAGGTTGGTGGTTGAATGATCTACGCATATTTTTGTTGAAGGGTTGTCTTTATAAATGTATGTGCACCAATGATGCACAAATGTATTTCAAGCTCCACTTCGTATTTTCAAGGTTGTAGGTTGTTCTAGACTGTGATAACCTTTTGGCCCTAGGAACTACACATTTTACCTAGCTACTCTTCGGTCTTGAGCATTCTTGAAACTAACATTGCACTTGCTTGTCAATCATGCATAGTTTCCCACCATGTGGCTAGTCTTTCCATTCTACAAAAACAATACAAGAATTTTGAGTATCGAGCTTACACAAACTTACAGAACCATGCTATATGTTTGTACACATTCTTATCCATGACGGCCTTGAAGTCCAAATTTTGATTCTCTTGCTCGAGCTAGAGGCTAAGGTTGAGGTTCAAGTCCAATGATGTATGCTTTAGCTTGAACTCAAGGTTGATATTCGGGCTCAGCTTGACTCTAGCTCAAACTTGTTAATTGAGGTTGAAACTTGAGGTCCAACTATCACATTCCAACTTCCAAGGCTTCAAGCCGGAATCCAAAGCTAAAGTGGCAGTGAGGCCAATCCTGAATTCAAGTGACTTCTATTCTAACTTAAACTAAACTTTAAACAAAAGGTATTAAATGATAAGAACCACGCCATGTTGGCAAAAGTGCACTTTAATTTGAAATTCAAACATAACTCATGTCAAAGAAGACGACAGGGGAATGGGGCATGCCGTCCGTCGATCCATGGCTTTGCACTCAGCTCCATCTCTCCAAGCGTACGTTCATGGGCATGCAACTCGATGCACACTTCAAGGGAGGAGCGCTAGAATAGAGGTCTTGCACTTGTGGAATGCCCCAACAGTGGTTTCCTCTCTGTCACCCTTGCTTGCCTACATGCGCACAAAGGGAGGGAATGTTGAAGCTGGATGGGGAGGAGCTCCTCCATGCCCGTTAGGGAGGGAAGTTGAATTTGGACAGGGAGTAGGAGGGTTCATTAAAGTTGTGATCACGTGTGCTCTAGCTGCGCTTAATCGTAGAGATTGTGGGGTGCCATGCAAGACACTGAATATGGTGCATCGATATGGAACTCTAACTTAATTTCTAGCTGCACGTGCGTGCGAGAGAGAGAGAGAGAGAGAGAGAGAGAGAGAGAGAGAGAGAGAGAGAGAGAGAGAGAGAGAGAGAGAGAGAGAGAGAGAGAGAGAGAGAGAGAGAGAGAGAGAGAGAGAGAGAGAGAGAGAGAGAGAGAGAGAGAGAGAGGCTTGGAGCTTGAAGTTATGTTCAAGCTAGTAGGTAGATTGAGGAATGGAGCTTTGGCTGAACTGCTAGGTAGATATAGGAATGGAGCTCCAACTTTCATCCGAGATGCTAGGCAATAAAGACATGGAGCTCTAACTTAAGCTCTAGCTGTGTGTGTGTGTGTGTGTGTGTGTGTGTGTGAGAGAGAGAGAGAGAGAGAGAGAGAGAGAGAGAGAGAGAGAGAGAGAGAGAGAGAGAGAGAGAGAGAGAGAGAGAGAGAGAGAGAGAGAGAGAGAGAGAGAGATAGATAGATAGATAGATAGATAGTTCTATTATCGTCCTGGGAGGTCAAATATGACCTATGGGACCAAATGAACATGTCACGTGGTGTGAGTGGAGTTCATAAGTGACTCTCGATGCTCAAAAATGGTTGAAATGAGCGTCGCAATAGAGAGTCCACATCGTGGTTGGGAGAGGAAGGTATGTAGGGAGAGCTCATGGCTGAATATATGGGGAAAAGAGGACCTAATGTGGTCAAAAGCTGAGCACTCAAGTAGTGTGTGGTACTCACTCTCTCGCACTTGACGAGGGCATAAGGTGCAAAGTCGATGACACTCCTCGCCAGTGCCCCAACGTCCTGTCTCGCAGCGTAGAGAATGGGAGCTAAGACGAATGGAGGCAATGGTGCGGATCGCACTCAACGGGATGGGCTCAAGGATGTAGGAATGGGTTCGGTTACCTCGTTCCGAGAAGAAGAGAGATTTGTAGTTTGGGGCAACGTGTCTGGTGTAATGGCTGAAGCGAGAACCTCCGGATTTCTCCCAAGCCATGATACATTGGCGTTGTAAGAAGGCCTCATGAACTTGGGAGTCGATCGACGCATCCTTGACCAAGTGACATGCATCCCATCTTCCAAACCATTTCTTGATATCAATCATCCACCCCGAACTTAGTATTTTGCTCTTGCATGTCTTTTGAACCTTTTGACTTGCTTCATATGCGATTCTAGGAAGTCGATGCAAAGGGCTACGTTGTGTCTTACGCATGTACTCCACAACCCTTTCCATGTCCAAGACCTCAATGGGAAGCGATCCGGACTCAAGAAGTAAGAGCATGTAGGGTGTTTGTGTCTTGACTTGGAGAAAGTTGGTGAGAAAACGCTTTTGGACATTCTCAAACTCTTTCCAAGTAGACTTCCCGATGCTTCCACCCCACACCTCCACTCCATAAAGAAGCACCGGTGTCACCAATGTGTCAAAGAGGTACTTTTGGAGAGCCCAACACTTGATCTCTCCTGCATTGCACATGTTCTCAAATGCATAATAATCCAGAGAGAGAGAGAGAGAGAGAGAGAGAGAGAGAGAGAGAGAGAGAGAGAGAGAGAGAGAGAGAGAGAGAGAGAGAGAGAGAGAGAGAGAGTAGCATGGAAGTTTAGGTTCTAAACCCAAGGGATATGTGCCACTTAGAACACATGCATGTCTCAGATGGCGACATGAAAAACAAGGCTCTCAAAGAACTTGACCCAAGAAAATCTTGGTGAGAACTTAAAAGCTTGACCCCAACCTATTGTCTCTAAGCTATTGTGCATTGCACTAGATGTGACTTGTGAGCACTGTGAGGGGTAGGATATCTTTCACAAATTTCTTGACGTCGGTGAGGGCGCTCAGCTGGGTGAGTAACGCTATCTTTATCTACGTATAACAACCCAATCTTAAGTTCAAGCTCCATGTCAATATCTACCGAGCAGCTCAAACATTAGTTTGAGCTCTATGCCTATATCTAGGTCTAGTAGCTCAGTCGAGCTCCAAGCTTCAATCTATCTTGAAGCCCAAGATCCATACCTTTATCTACCCCATATGTTTGAGCTCCATCATCTATAGCTTGAGGCTGTGGTGCATTTGGCGAGTCCACTGTTTTCACATCTTCAAGTCTCAACTAGTGGAGACTCTTCATCGTGACATCTTGCTGGAGATGGTCTGTACGCCGAGGGGTCAGTTTGAGACATTTTACAAAAACTCTGGCCTTCTTGCAACTATGGCACCCAAGACCTTTTTTCACCATTATTCATGCGGTGCCTAGATGAAAGTACCATCCACTTGAGTGGATTTTTCCTCCTCCCATCTCTTGATGTTGCCATCATTGTACATATTTTTTTCCCATTGGGAGAGTCTCCCCACATGTTGATGTAGCCCTCTCTGGTAGGGGCAGATTGTAGCCCATTGGCAGTTTTTCAACTAATGGAAGGATCTTTTTCTTTGATAGGAATACCCAAATTTCCTGAAGGTGTTCCAAAAGTAATTTCCATGCTTTGAGTACATTAAAGACAATAAGAAAGCTTTGGAGGGATTAAATAAGTATAGTAGTTGGTGAAAAGAGCACTTGGAGGAGAAACGAGACAAAAGTAAGTATTCTAGGTGTGTCGACCTAGTCCTCATGTAATCGGAGAATCTTATGCAAGCTATGCAAACCCTTGACCTGCAATCGAAGAAACTTTCTTTGATAAATTTTGGTCAAGGAGTATATGTGAATAAGCTCATCATCTTGAACTTCCATTCAAAGATAATACAGATGTAGAACTTGATGTAAATGAGGGCCATTCTTGTGCTCCAATGTGCAATAAATATGTTGAGGAGTTCAACCCAACTACTGATGTGAAAAAGGGAGACTTTGTACTTACAACCTTGTGATATAAATTATCTAATTTGGCTAAGAGTGACAACAAGTGATGTTAAGCATGTGTGGGTGGAAACTTGATTGTGTGTGTGTGTGTAAACTATCATGTGCAAACATGCCCTAGTGTATAGTATGGTTGTTGACAACACACATTATTAGATGTTGCATACTCATTAGCATTCACTAAACATTGTACCAAAACTGTCTTGTGTTCAACAACCTAACACAACACAACCTCGCCTCAAGTCCATGTAACACAAAGAATTGTCCCAAATTTTTGCATTTTTCCCCATTTTCCTAAATATGTGCTAACAGGACCCACTTATCCAACAAGTCATCCATTAGCTCAAATCCCAACATCTAAACCCAACTCATCAAAGATTCCTGATGGTAGATCAAGTCCTTTACTACCAAATCCAACATCTAAACCCAACTCATTAGAGATTCCTGATGGTAGATCAAGTCCTTTACTACCAAACCGACAATCAACCTCCAAGGATATATTTTTCGCAAGCATTATGGGCATCGTATCTGGAGTACTATCACAAGCACCCATCGGCAAGTCACCTAGGTTTCCATCACATTTTACAGCGCATGCGCACCTGTTTTTATTGGCCACAAATGCAACACACCATCTCTCAGAGTCTCATTTCATTCAGAATTGCACCACGTGCCTGACAACCAAAAGTCCACCGGCCAAAAGTCCACAACCCATATAGTTTCAGGAGCCTTTCCAGATACTAGGTTGGGATTCGCTTGGCCCATTTCCAACCTCTTTGGCTTGGAATTGGTATATTATAGTGATGACAGAGTACCTCACAAAGTGGTGCGAAGCAACAACCATCCCTGATGCAACGACAACCACAATGGCCAGGGTCCTGTTAGAAAAAATCATTTTCAATCATGGGTGTCCCCAACACTTTCTTTTTGATTAGGGTAAACAATTCAAAGGCGAAATCATGTAGGTGCTAAGTGCATGCCTTGGAGTCACTCAAGTGTTCTCATCCCCGTATCATCCTCAAACAAACGGCGTGACGGAATGCCTCAACCGAACAATTAAGTAAGTCATTGCTGCCTATGTTGATCCCCTACACCAAACCTGGGATCAAGTATTACCTTATGCAGTGCATGCCTACAATACTATAGTTCAAACATCTACAAAGGTGAGTCCATTTCGTGCTCTCTATGGCAGGGATCCTCATATGCCTCCCGACATTGATCTCAACAAGCTGCAACCCTCCAGGCAAGACGCGGCCGAATGGTCACACTACGTACAATAGTGCAGCCTCTCCTTCGAGGTTCCCTGAAAGCCAACCTTCACCACGCCCAACAAAGACAGAAAAAGCAATATGATCATGGCCGCAAGCATAGGGAGTATAAAAAAGGTGATTAGGTATGGCTCTATCACCCACTATGACGCCTAGGCTTAAGCGAATCCCTTCTCCATCGATGGCTTGGTCCATACACAGTTTTACAGTGCTTCAGAACCTACACATACAAGCTATAGCGAAACTCCAACCAGTCCATTACAATTGCATATGTTGTGCGGATGAAACCTTGTCATCTCAGTCAATCAGTTTTTTCAGGGGGGGAGGTGTAGTGTCACCCAACAATGGGTAGTTACTCTTCCCAAGTAAAAGCCATCCGCCCATGTAACAACCCAAACCGACTAGTTGAGTAGTTAGCAGCTATATAAAGAAAGGAAGCCCGACAGAGAATTTTTGACTGAGCCGGATTTGAGATTGCAAGTGTGTGTGAGATTGAGAGTGAGATAGCTTCAAGGTGGTCCAAAGGTTATGATAAGAGCTCTGCTCTTTTTGTAATCATTATATACATCAATATAGATTTTCTATTTTCTTGGTCAATTTTACACTATAAATTTTTTGATTGTACAGGATTTGAGTAAGGACCTAATGTTACATTTACCAATTAAACACTCTATAAAAGTTCTATTGCACTCCTAGAAAGTGTGTTCCGCTTTCAAACATGTGTTTTTAGTGGCTGTTGAGCCTAAGTAGCTAGCCTATTTCAAACCGAGTATTCTTTCAAGCACTATGGTTGATAATAGCTAAAGACCTGTTCGGTTCAAGGGAAAAGATGGAGTAGCTTTGTGTGTAAAAGTTGAATATTGCCTCCAAAATGCGTCTACAAGGATCACCTTGATGAATAAGCTTCATTGTTTCGAGGAAGAGCTTAATGTCCAAACAATTATATATGCTTAATTCTAAAGAACAACATTTCAAGCTTCTAAATACTTAATTTTAGTAGAGTAGGTCATCATGATGCTTTAGTTGAGAGAGAGAGAGAGAGAGAGAGAGAGAGAGAAGAAGAATAAGAGTTTTAACGTCGTAGGAAACTATCCCGAGACATAGCTTGGGTACTGACATCCAGCATAGCCTGCAGGGAAACAAAAAAATGGGTTGTTACTATTAAGTGCACAGGAAACTGAATGTGTGAGAGAGAGAGAGAGAGAGAGAGAATTACTGGGATCCGTTTCAACAACGAGGGCAGTGAGGCCGAAATCACAATCGACCTCGATAAGAACTTTCTTAGTGAATTGATCCTGCCAGTAGTTGTTGAAGGCAAACGACGCGTGCGCCAGCAGGTTGTCGGCCTGGTAGCAGACCTTGCCGGGCTGGTAACTCTTGTTGGTGCCACGGGCAAAGTCCAACGCTTCCTGTAACGCTTTTCGATCGGCGGCGGGTTTAGCGACGCACCAGAGTGGCACGACGACGTAATCGTCATCGTCATCGTCGCCATATAAGTAGCGCTAAGGGAGCATCCAATCAACAGCACCGCCAACATGAGAATGAGAAATACGCCGTGACGATTGTCCATTTTGCTGAATCTTTTTTCGCTGCTTGCGACTTATATAGTAAAATATATCGGCTAGCTAGCGACTTACACGAAACTGATAAGATGCACTGATAAGATCTACTAATCTTTGTAAGCCCTATTGAGGAGAGTTCCATGAGGTTAAAAAACTGATGTGTCTTGACATGCCCCTGAATGGGTCCTCTCCTAGGGGGTGTAGAACTCCGCAATAAAGCATTTTTGTGCCTGCAAAGATCCAATAAGAATAGCCCACCCTAGACATAGGCCCAAATCCCTCTCTCTAAAAGGACAATGAAATTGTTCCCACACCGACATGTAATGCTCCTTTGTCTCTAGCTCTTAAGTCACATAGCTAGCATATTGGTTGCTCTTAGAGTACCGAAGTGTATCTACTTGTGTCGATCTGCAGTTGATGGGAGGCGGTGCGAAGCAGTCGCATGATACATCGAAGCTTGTGCAAGAGGTGTGAATCCATGTATCTCACCTGTAAAGTACTCAGGAATATAAAGGAAATGTTTTCAGTGAAAAGCCATTTTCACGCCCAACGCCCAAGGGCTCATCTATGTCATCTCTGTATCAATTTGCGTGAGAACTTGTCCGATAATCTTGTTGGACATGTTCAAATGGGATCGACGATGGGGGTCATTCTGGCTATCGGATGCAGTTTTGTAAATTCAAATCTGGGGCGAAAAAGAAAATTTGGGCCAGCCAAAATTGTCTCGCACGCGTCAAACCCATGGCCTGCCCCAAGCAATGTATGTGATCTATCCACCACGGCCGTATGGTGTCACTGAATAATATGGTATTTTAATGCATTACATAGTAAGTGCGGATTGAGGACCTGATCGCACGGCCTACAATGCATGCGCATCAAGATTTTTCACCTCCATCCTTGATTCCTTTTGAGCATGCCTTTGCCATGTAGTGCTAAGGATAGGAAAAGCCTTTGCCATATAGTGCTAAGGATAGGAAAAATACCTCACAAAGGTTGAGCACAGCCACAAAACGGCTCTCACTCCCTTTGATCAGGCCTTGGGAGATATTGGGGAAATAGCAACTCCTCCAGGAGTAGCCAAAGAGGTGACAAACTCTAACATATGGCCAGGTCCTACCCCCTCTATAAAGGGCACCTTGCCATGTGTGCATCCTTGGGAATAACTGCTCCCTTTTCTCCTCGAATAGGCACTGACCCATAGGCTCGTACCCTCTCGCCTCCTGGGACATGCTCAGCCATTGTAGCCGGCACTCCAAGACATGCGTCTTGACAATTTGGGTGACCCAAGTGAGATTATGAGATAGTGATAGATGGAGTGCGTGTACTAGAGAGACCATCAGAGATCATTCACGCCATGGTTGGAGTAAAGTAGTGATGCTTACTCTCTCCTACACTTTTTGATTGTATACTGATGAGGCATCATACTTTACTGATAGAAAGAGTGATAGAGGAGCACTATTATCGAGCACTTGGATACCCTTGCTACTTTATGTGGATAATACTGTTTGCATGGCTGACTCGCAAGAGTGGCTACAGAGATAGTCAGTTACATTAAGACGCTATGCAAAGAATAAAGATTTGTGTGTAAACCTTAGCAAGACCAAGGTGATGATATTTAGCACCACATTACAATGGGTGACGATATTAGCACCAATGTTTACTTATGGTCCAGAAGTGGTGGAGTCATTTTTACAAGATCATCTTTCTCTATAGAGAGATAGTAGATTTAAGTCTTAACACAAGGATATGCAATCCTCGATAGTTGGCGCAAATCCTCGATATTTGGCTCAAATGTGCTCATTGGTACTAAAATACAAAGCTATGATAGTTTATACATTCGTGACAAGCCACGAGTCACTATGATCTCCAAGATGATTCGATGTAAGGCCAAAGTACTACATGAGGTCTAATAGAGCAAAATTTGGAGTGACACTGATTGTGGTTGAGGTACTTACTAGATCAATATCTTACATACATAGCTTGTGGGAGCTTCTACGTCATCGTTAAGGTAGATTAGCCCTCAAGTCATCTCGAAAACTCATGGTGGTGGGGGGAGATTCTATATGTTGGTATGCATAGATAACAACCTGGATTTTCCTATGCACAGATTGCCTCCCTTTCAATACTCCTTGAATGCACCATCACTCGGATTCACACGTATAGTGCCATGAAATGGGGCATTTGGTGGGGGTTTGCCCAGGATCAACAATTTATCACCAAAGTTGCTATCATTTTGGGTCTCTCTCTCTCTCTCTCTCTCTCTCTCTCTCTCTCTCTCAGTGCGCACATGACGTGCGTTTGTTCATTTTCCAATCTAAAAGGTGTTAAGGCCCACTGCTTTTTGGCGTTTAATGAGTCGTCTTTCGCTTCTAGTGAATGATTCCTCAGGACCATGAAGGAATCGTTCGTTGCAAACGTTTACGTTCACTATGGATGGAAGCTCTCCTAAAGGTTGCGAGTGCTTTGCAACTACCCTGCACAAGCTCTGCCAAAGCCTACATCCTATGTTAGCAACCTTGCGAGCAATCAACTCTTAATGTGTGTAGAAAACCAATCGTTTGTTGATGTTCACTGAGAGGGAACGAACGGAGCGCATCTCTTTCATGTGCGCACTCTCTCTCTTTCTCTCTCTCTCTCTCCAATGTTTTCTCTCTCTAGTATTTATGCCCGATTGCCTTCCCTCTCTACTATGCCTTTGCATTTTTATAGGTGATTGCTCCTATTGTGCCCTTTCCTACATTTATCTTGTAGATCTAGGAGATCTCCGCGATGGGGTTGCTCTCAGAGATCCCACATTCCAAGGTTACTATTGTCTACAATCAGATTTGAGGAATTGTGCATCTATTACCACTGTTTTCAGCCATATCCATCTATCTTCTGTAGCCACTTCTCACATGGTATCATAGCTTTCGTGTTCTAGGAGCATTTTTGTAGCATGGTCAATGCTTTTTTGAAGTTTTCGGAGAGGAGTTAGCTTGCTATTTTTTTCGGTTTAGATATGGTATTGTTGCATGTGGTGTGAATTTTTGAGGATATGGTATGAGTTTTGTAAGTATTGGCTACAATAGATTTTAAATTTGGAGCATACACTTGGGTTTGGAGGTGAAGAAGTTGTTGAGAGGAGAGACAATTGGTTGGATGGCCATTTGTGTCTTAGAGTTGGTGCTGAGGTGGAGTTGTATGGGTTTTTGGAGTAGTTTCTTCCAAGTATTCGAACCTATCCTCTTCATGACATGGGCATACTTTAGTACTTGGAGGACAACGATGATGGAGGTATTTGACTCATGATATATCGTGTTCTTTGTGACCAAGAAGGTGGATAATCCATCTATAGTGGAGAAGGGTGCACTTTTGGGAGCGTGTCAATGCTTAAGTGTAGTCTTTCATCATCTTGAATTGTACCCTACAACAATGATGAGTGCCAAGAATATTTGGGATCATTTGGAGTCTATTCATGAGTATGTTACCCCTATGAACCGTGTTTCTTTGAATGTGCCACAACTACTTTCATGAGGTCTCATATCAATAAAATGCAATCATTGCGGCAGGAGATTCTTCGGATGGGGAAGAGCATTACATGGAGGACATGGCCATTTATTTGATGTCTTTTACTCGGGATTCTACTGATTTTTTTTTAACAAATGGACGATTAAATACTAATACATGAGAGAAGTTTGTGTTGATGGCTAGTCCCCCTCTACCATCCCGGTTTCTCAATATACACATATAGAAAAAAATCATTTTCCCGCTACATTTTCCACATTTCAAAAAGTATGCACTTGCAGGTTCTCCCCAAATGTTGTTCTCAAACTTCAATGCACCTAGGGGCTTCCTCTAGAAGATATTCTACCCATTGTTAATCTATGCTACACCAAGAATCAACCTTAATCTCCCCCACAATGCATGCTTTATTGGTGTTTACACATCACTTGCTCATCAAAAGGTATCTAGAACCTAATCTCTCTTAGCATCACTAGTTCATTGCAAAAACTTGTCATTAGTACACATGTTGCAATGTTGCCATGCAAAATATCCTTCTTTCATGCATATCTATGTTTTGGAGACCGGAGCACAATGATTTCACAAGTAAATGTGCTTCAAGAGTCAACAACAATGGGCCCATTTGAAGATAGTCGAGCTCTCATAGGATACAAAATCAAGATACCAGGTTAGAACACCTCTACATTAGTGAGGTTAAGACATAAGAGTGGAGTTCTCCTTACAATGGAGTCGAATGATATTAATCTTTTAGTGATGGTTATGTGGTGCCTTAACATTCAAAGTGAAAGTCATAAAACCTTTTTATATCTTCTGCAATGTATTCAATAATTTAGTTCTCTTTTTCTAAACAAGAGCCATAGGCCCTTGTAAGCAAGTGCAAGTGGTGTCATTGTGGGGGTTGTCTTGGTGGAGTGTGCGTGTGAGGAATGCATGCAAGAGAGGGGAGAAGAAAATTGGGGAAGGGGATGAAGCACAGACAAGGAGTTGGGTTAGTGGAGAGGAAAGTGAGATAGAGTCAAAAATCTCACTTTCTCTCCCTATATTGATTACGCAAAGCAAGAGTAAGGGTGGTTTCCCATGGCCACACCTGGCTTACATCGCAACAACCTCCCACTTGAAGGTCATGGTGGCCAATAGTGGCATCAATATAGTTAGTCTATAAAAAGTGGATGAAGCATCTCCTAGGATTCATCCTACACCCATAAGTTCTATGTAATGTGTAAATCACTCCGAGGCTAGGCTCTTTGTGAGAGCATCTGCAGGGTTGTCGTCACTGTGAACCTTGACAAGCTCGATGTGCTTGCCAGTCAATGCATCTCGTATGACATGATATCTGACCTCTATGTGTTTCGACTTTGAGTGAAACACTGAATTCTTCGCCAAAGCAATGGCACTTTGACTATCACAATGGAGTATTGGTACCTTGTGAATGCCCAAATCTCTCACTAGACAAGCTAACCATATTGCTTCCTTGCTTGCGTTAGACGTAGCAACATATTCTACCTCAGTGGTAGATGAAGACGTGCAGTCTTGGAGGCACGATCTCCAAGAGATAGCTGTTCCAACAAACATGAATACATAGCTACATGTGGATCTTCTACGATCCACACAACCTGCATTATCTGCATCCGTGTAACCTACAATAGATGCATCGTTGTTTCCAGAGCGTAAACACTTGTTAGCTCTACCCTTCAAGTATCTGAAGATTTTCTTCACTGATTCCCAATGCTTCTTGCCAAGGTTTTCCATGTACCTACTAACCACTTCCTTAGCATGTGCAATGTGTTGTCTTGTGGATACCATAGCGTACATCAACCTGCCAACTGCTGAAGAATATGACACTTTTGCCATTTCCCCCCTGTTTCCTCTCACATGACACTCCTTTATTGATAGATGTCCTTTTGTTTTTCCCCTTTGGAAAAAAATGTCCTCTCCAACCTTCATCTACAATGCTCAATTAGTAGTCACACTTGGTGTCTCAACACACCCAACCACTTCCGCAATACCAACATCTTGGCATCCTACCTAACCTAAATTAAACTTATGGAGATATAGCAAGGGGCCTCCTAGATGGGAAATTCATTCCACTCCTCAAGATTGTCAATAATCAAGATTGATAATACTTTACAAGTTATGAGCATTGTCTCCTAGAATCAATTATCAACATTGTCTCCTAGAATCCCTCTACTTTGGGTGTCCAAGACTCAAAATTTTGAGAACGAGTTTCAATATCTCGAGCGCCAATGTCTTGAGCACTAGTATCTCGAGAGCTAGTGTCAAGTGTCAGTATCTCGAGCGTTAGTGTCTCAATCACCAGTGTCTCAAAAGCCAGTGTCTCAAGAGGCAGTATCTCGAGAGCCAGTATCCAGTGTCGAGAGCCAGCGTTTTGAGAGCCAGTGTGTTGAGAGCCAGTTTGAGTATCTCGAGCGCCAGTATTCAAGAGCCAGTGTCCAGTGTCAGTATCTCAAGCGCCAATGTCTCAAGAGCCAGTGTTTTGAGAGCCAGTTTTAGTATCTTGAGTGCCAATATCTTGAGAACCAATGTCCAGTGTCGACAACCAGTGTTTTGAGAGCTAGTTTCAGTTTCTCGAGCACCAGTGTCTTGAGTGCCAATATCTCAAGAGCCAGTGTTGAGTGTGAGTATCTCGAGTGCCAATGTCTCGAGAGCCAATATCTCGAGAGCCAATGTCAAATGTCAAGTACTAGTGTATCAAGAGCCAGCGTCGAGTACCAGTGTCTCAAGAGCTAGTGTTGAGTACCTATGTCTCGAGAGCTAGTGTCCAAACCTAGTAAAACCGGTCCCAGTTTTACCAGTCACAATAAAACTAGAACCAGTGAGACCAGTACCAACATTCAAGTATTGAGCCGTGGAGCTTAAGAAAAGCTAAGAATAGCATCTAGGGGCAAAATAATAGGAAAAAGCAAGGATTGCACATACCATGTAGAAGCTAAATAAAGATGGGGGTGGCTAAAAATAGGAGGTCAGACGCACCCTAAAGGGCAATTTTTAGGGGACAGTTGATATGAGTTTTTTGGCGAAGAGAAAGGGAGAGGATTTTTTTTTCCGTGAGAACAGGGTAAGTCGAAGAAGAAGAAGTGTATGAATATGGCTGAGGAGATCGAAGTTTATGTGGTAGAATGTTGATTTTTTCCAACGGATTTGGATTATCTGATAGGGGGATTTCAAAGCGACCGGCATACCAATGTTGGAGTATGCAACCGTTTTGTATCAAAGGTTTTAGATATCTGATTAATGGAAACATCTTCTGATTGCCAGCCTAGATCAAATGTTTATATCTATTCTAAGTTGAAATTTAGCCATTAACTGTGTTTCGATCTATGATATTCTCTTGCAATTCTCTCAAAACAGCTCTATATCATCTTATTAACACTAAATCGGCCCAAATGACATTAGTTTCCCTTGGTTTGCACCTAGACTACATGTCCGTCTACAGCCAGAAGCCCAATGCCTTTCTGGTTGACCCTGGAGAGACGCACATTCTGACAACGGGATTTTTTTGGGGGGAGCTCAGAGAGGAGTGGTTATGAAAGCTTTTGTTGATCTGGGGCAAAAGAAGTATGGTGTGTGGAGCCAAATGGCTGCAAAATGATTGTTTTGTGCTTGCGAGGGTGTTCTAGCTTGGAGTTTTTATGTGTATGGAGTTTTTTACAAACTAAGCCATCATTACTATGCAATTGGTGTCGATTTTCCTCTTCCCCTTTTTCTTCTCTATGTGTTTTTGGGTGTGTTGGTAGTTGTGCCCCCCCAATGGTCTATTGTGCAGAGAGGGATTGAGAGAGATTGTGTGCATGGTGAAGGCAGTGAGGCGGGCTGAATAGGGTATTGATGGTGTTTGTGATATCACAACGGGTGTGTTCGTGTGCAAACGGTGCTTTTCCTGTGAGATGATCATGTTTTGAAGGTGAACTCTAGAGGTTAGGGTTGCAATGTTTATTGTGGGCTATAGAGAGGCGTGTTGTTTGTTTTCCGGGTGTGTTCCCCTTTCCCCCTATCCAATGTTGTCATGATTTTTTGATCCATGTGTGAATGGGCAACGGAGGAGATGAAATAATAAGAAGCACATTGAAGAATAAAAATATGTCTCCATTAAGACATTGATAGAGTTGGTACAAGTAGATAGTGAAGAGGATGAGGATGAGTCATGATGTGTAGAACTACAATGATCTATTTTCCTCCCAAATGAGTCATAATTTAAGCATGCCTATGTATGAAGGAGACCCTGAGGTGTTCAGACAATTACTGTCCATTGGGGATAACTTGTAGTGAAGGCAATCGAGGAGAAAGAGAACTTATGCCTTCTAAAGTGCACAAAAACCATGTACCAGGCAACAAGAGTATTGAAGGACAATACCTTTGGCATAACAAGATCGTAAAAGGTAGAATTCTAGTTGAGGGTTTGTACTATGCCCAGGTTGAGGGAAAATTTGATACATATAATAAAAAACCAGCAGTGATGATATACACCCATCTAGTTAGAGTCATACATCCGTGACCTACGTAACCACTTCAAACTATCATCAAAGATATGTGAAATTATCTACAAATAGTATGCCATATAAAGAAGGAAGTGGGCAGGAGGGAAGCCATACAATGTTTACCCCAAATACAATTCTAACCACAACCAACAACTGTAATTCTCTTAACTACTTGAGATCAATGTTGTCTAATTGTGTTATCAATCTGGTACTCTACAATACCAAACTTTGATACTCCATAGTACCAAAGCTTGTACTCTTTAGTACAAAACTTTGGTGTTGTGCTTTATACTTTTTAGTTGAATGATGTGTAATTGTAGCACTAAATTTTGGTACTGTGCTTTTTTGTTTTCAACTGACTACTACAGTACCAAATTTCATACTCTACGTTACCATACCAAATTTGATACTCTATAGTATTGTAGTACCTAATTTGATAATCTATAATGCCCACCTTTGGTACTATCTGCTAACTTTACAATTATTCAATTGCTACTATGTTATACAGTACCAACGTTTGGTGGAAATATGCCACCAAATTTGATAGTGTAGTATCAAATCTTGGTACTTTGCTAAATGGTTTTAACTAACTATTGTGTACATTTCTTTTGCAGCTAGAGTTATAAAGCCAACAATATTGTGTAATAAGTATCCTTTTTGGTACTATGCATAACTATCCCCTCCCTTGCTCTTATCATCTCTCTCCCCTTGCTTGATGACGTCCTCTTCCCTCGCCCCTTATCACCCTTTTCATACATCCTTGAAGATGAACTACTAACCTGACAACTCCCACTTGTCACTGACTTCAAAGTCACCCTTGTCACCAAGTAGTAGCAGAAAAGTACCAAAGCAGTATCAAGAAATAGTACGTGTACAAAAAGATAAAGTGCACCAATAAAAAATTTTAGGGGACCAAGATACTACACGTGCAATGAAATTTTCATAATTTTCATGAAAATTCCAGAGGCAATGTTCAAGCTTACAAAATCCTTTATACATTAGGGGGTAAAAGCAATATGAATACCCCTTCAAAGATACAATGTAGTTGGCAACATACAAGGAAATGTCATCCTCAACATCACAAACAAGGGTGTGTAGCATATGTAACCAGTGGGGAAATTCTCATCTAGCCACCCACATATCCATGGAGAAATGACCTCCATAAGATACTTTTTTTGGGTCATAATCTTTTGGCTCATATGATCAAATGCAGTAGCATGAGTCATAGTCATTCTTCAAGGACTTGTATCTTTTGTCTTCCACAAGAAGGGTGTTCGCTTCATTGAACTACAGATGCTTGCACAACACTCTCCTTAAGAGCTTGTCTCCAAAAGTGTTGGCATA
Source organism: Adiantum capillus-veneris (assembly GCF_014529385.1). Classification (NCBI taxonomy): domain Eukaryota; kingdom Viridiplantae; phylum Streptophyta; class Polypodiopsida; order Polypodiales; family Pteridaceae; genus Adiantum; species Adiantum capillus-veneris. The sequence goes on from NC_140951.1 coordinate 3,576,620, forward strand.
TATCTAAGTGTGGGAGCCCACATCTCACATTGAGACTAGTCAAAAATATTTGTGATGGATAAACTAAGCAGTTAGAACAGCTTTACAAATAACTGTATCAAAGAAACAAACAAGACATAGTAGTGACACAATACCAAACTTTGTACAACACAGTACCAAAGCAGCAAAGGACCAAAGTGCAAAACATTACAAAAGTGTGTACACAGTACCAAAAATAGTACCAAAGTACCATAGAACTAGAGTACCAAAGACCCAAACAGTACCAAACTCTATACACAACAATAAACAGTACCAAAGTACCCTATAGTACTAGAATGTATACAAATCAATAGAAATGTGAAAAATACTACCAAAATCAGTAAAACCAATTTGAAAGTTAAGGGATAAATACCTAAAAAGAGGTCTTTCATCTTTATCAATTTAGGTAAGCAAGCATTCATTATGGCCATCAAAAATTCCTTTGGCTACATGACCAGAGCATCACGTAGAATCACATCCTCAAGTTGATGATGAAGTCCTTGACATCAAGTCTAACCACACAATATTTGTACCGAGAGACTTGAACGCCTCAAGGCCTACATTTTGCTTGGAATGGGATAGTTTACAAACCTTTGGGTTCTTCATCACAATCCTTTAGTAGCACTCCATTGACATCCAAAATAACAAGGCGCCTATTGCTTGCCACCATTACATCTATTGGCATTGATGTATTCGGCCATTCTTCATTTAACCACCAGCTATCCCTGGTTGTTGTACCACTAAACTATATGAGTAGAAGAATACAGCCTTTTTGCAATAGCAAAGCTAGAAATTAGTCACCATAAAGGTTTACCACTAGTAGGACATGAATATTTACAAACACATTGACATTTTTGAAGAGTAGAGTGACATGACACCAAACACATTGATATAAGCAAAATGGGCTAGTATTTCATATTAAGCCAGAAGCAAGAACAAAATGTTGTCACAACAGCTAACTCGTGGAGGTTCATGGCTTGAGGCCATGACCAACAGGGTGCTTTCTAGATTTCATACGGAAGAGTTGGGAGAAGGTGGCTGAGTCACTTGTTTCTAAGGCTCTCATATCAGGTGTCTCCTCTCCACCTTTTCCCTCCTCCGTGAAAGAAATGATAATTATGGAGGAAATGCGAGTGAGTTGTTCCTGATATGATTAGAGAGTTAATTACACAAAATGTTAGAGAGAGATTTACACTAATACAAGTAGAAAATCATAAGTAGACTAAGATGCAAATGAGTACAAAGTGATTGCTAGTGCATAGGGTGCAAAGTGGATACAAAGTGTGTAGCTTTAGGCTTATTTTATAGACTTGGGAGAGGGTATCTAATGACCTAAGAAATGATTTCAAGTGTATAGGCTTCCATAGTAGAGGGGGTTCTCACTTGTGGTGGGGCGGATGTGTCATACACCCCAACAACCTTCCAAACACCCAAACATTACAAAAGGTATCCTCTCCAAATACTTATCAATTTGTGTGTGTCATAGTAGCACCCAATCAGTACAAAAGGTATCCACCTCAAACAATTGTCAATTGGGTGTAGGAAAGTCACAACATCCTCCCAGATAATTAAAAATTGGGTGTAGGATCAAAGTGTGTTGCACCCCTCATAGAGAATTGTAGGCAACTAGGTTGTAGGTCAAATACAAATGGGGCTTTATCAAAAGGTGACGTCCTACTACAAATTTTCAAAGTGCTTTGTTGCCAAAGTTGGTTGCAAGGTGTCATCCTCATTGAAGCTCCTCCCCTCCAAAAGTATTGTAATGATCATCAAAGTAGATGTCGATGGTGGCATAACATATATGCAAATTTTTTTGTAAATGTGTGTGAGGATGGTCTTACCCGATGTTGGGTAGTGTCTAATCCTTGTACAATTTTTGTCTTTTTTGTGAAGCCAAATGTAATGCTTTGTGTCCAACTGCAAAATGTGGATGCATACTGTTTGTGTAAATGCAAAAGTTTTTGTGTGAATGGTGTGGGATTATACAATCTTCAAATTGAATATTGCATACAATTCAAGTTGTGTACTTGAGCTCATGATGGAGCATGGGAATCAAACTTTAGGAGGGGTGTAGACTATGGAAAAAGGGAGCTCAAGGTGTGAGAATGGGTTTGTGGGATGAGTCCCTTAATAAGGGCTTGATGAGATCCTTAAGGTTTGTAGTCAGTGTGTGGAATGGGTCCCTTGTGGACTTGGAGTTGCTTTGCCAAAAATTCCTCAAGGCTAGGGTCGTAGGAAGGGCTTCTTGTTGAGCCGGCATGGGCCCAAAGATCCATTGTATGAAAACATTTACGCACGTGAATGCTTGCTTACGGATTCAACCATGCGTTTTATTGCAGCTAACCATGGGTGCTCACGAGCACCCATGATCCCTCTTTTACCAAAAAAATGCACACGTTTTGAGGACAATACCCACTAGGAATCACTTGATCAACAGTGCCCTAACCAACTCATCCCACATGGGTAGCTTGTGAAGTCTTTCAAGATTAGTGTATATGAATTTTGCCTAGTAGAGATAGACCTCACACACAAAATATCATACACAGAGACACCCTAGAATAATGAAATTTGGGTGATGGATTTTGGGAATACCTAGCCTCAGAATACAGAGCTTGAGAGCTCATCAGATAGATCTCGAAGTGCACTACCCACACACAAGATTAATGCAATGAAAACACGTTGATGGAGGGATTAATTGAAGATATAAATTATAAAAAAACACACTAAATGAAAGGCTTATTGACGACAAGGATTATGCAAAAGTTCAACAATGACGTGCTATTTCCTCCTCTTCTAATCACCAAAGGGTAGTGGAGCATGCTCGTGCCAAGTGGTGATTAGAGAGTGGGATTATTAAGAATTCCAATGCAATATGGAGATTAATAGGCCTAGGATGAGAATCATCGGCTCTGATACCACATGAAAGGAATGGTGGTTATGGAAAAAATGTGAGTGACCCGTTCATGATATGATTAGAGAGTTAATTACACAAGATATTAGAGAGAGATTGACACTAAAACAAGTAGAGAATCACTAGTAGATTAGATGCAAATGGCTGGTTAGTGTATAGGGTGGATACAAAGTGTGTATCTTTAGGCTTCTTTTATAGACTTAGGAGATGGAATTTGATGACCTAAGCAGTGATGTCAAGTGTGTAGGATTCCAAAGTAGAGGGGGTATCCACCAAAAACTCTATTCCCAAGAGAACATCAACTTCCACCTCTTCAGCTAGCATTTCTGCATTGATCTTATCACCTTGGTCAATCTCCATTTCAACAACTTCCTCAATTGGATCACTTTCACCCTGTTGGTTCTCCTGTTGTCCCCTTCACTCTTTACCCTATTTAACCCTCTCTTGCACTTTGAATTTCAGCTGATCTTCTCCCAAGATTGAGTCACAGTACCATCATCCCTTTTCCCTTCCAATCTGTTGTCCTCAAGCTCTTGTAATATATCCTACACTTCAATTTTCAGTTGATCTTGTCTCAAGCTTGAATCTATAGTAGGCTTAGCCCCTTTCCCTTCCACTATGCTAGCGTCAAGGTCTTGCAGTATTTCTTGCACTTCAGCTTTCAATTGATCTTTTCCCAAGCTTGAGTTAATGTATGGTCACAAACCTATAATGCCAATCGAGGATGTAATTCCCACATGGAATGTATGTCCTTGGAAAGATGGAATGAGTAGGAAGACCTTCTTGCTTTCTGCATACAACAATTAGAAAGAAGGCCTCAGGATATTGAGAATGCAATAGCATGATTGAAAGATGCAAGGTTAAAGAATAAGGACAGATTTGATAAGAGGCATAGGCTCAGAAGTAAAGCTATTGAGGAAGGTGATTGGGTGTTGGTGTATGATAGCAGTCTTGACAATCAACATTCAACAATAAGAAAGCTTTCAAAGAGATGGTTAGGTCCTTATGTGGTTCAGCATGTACATGGGAATGCAACTTATACCTTGCATGAATTAGATGATACAAAAATGAAGATTCCCATTGCAAGGAAAAGAATCAAGTTATTCAAAAGAAGAGGTGATACAGATCACTTTGATTCACAAGAAAGTCAGAATGAAAGCTCTATGAAAATGTTATCAATGTGGATGAAGAATGAGAGGATGATGCGTTAGATTTTGTTGCAAGTGATGATGAAATTGACATGTATGTGGACTTAAATGAAGACTGAACGCGCTGCAAAAAGACATGTGTGGCACATGCAAGAGGATGTGTAGGTTTAGAGGGGGTGGATGTCATGATGTGGCACGTGTATAATGTGAAAATAAAATATCTACCTCACTCTCAATGCTTTTGTTATGTGGGACCAAATGTTATGATGTACATAGTGTGATATATGCAAAAATAGATGCCATGAGTTTGCAGTCGTGTACATACCTTGTCGGGCAGGAGAGGCCCTAGATGTGTCACTATGGCATGCCTTTTTTCACATAAATATATGCCTATTTTGATTTAGAAATGTACAAATGTCAAGTGTATCGAAGTGGCATGCTCGTTTTGCCTAGAAAGTTTGATGCGGGGTACCTAGTGTTCTAAGCACCCTCCTTCCCCGAGTGCACACACTAGGCACCTAAACCAGGTTTTCCACAGTCCCCATTGAAGTCTTTACCAACCTCAAAAAAGATGAGCCAGACTTTCTCACCGCATCAAGCCCCTAGCTCACCCCACTTTGAGGACGCATCAATGCATCCTGAACTAATGCACTCTCTTCCCATGGAGCAGCTTTTTCATGCAGTTAGTGATTTATTCGTGCAAATCAATCAGATGAATCAACCAGCAAGCCTTGATAAACCATAATCATACTAATAAGATCCTTTTGAATCAATTCTCAACTACAAACCCTGCACACCCTGATCCCAAGATTTGACCTAAACCTTTCTCAGGGCTAGCCATCGATTATGTCCTTAGTTGGCTATATCATTTCCACAACATGGCCACCTATCACTGTTGTTCAACCAACAAACATGCCATGGAAGCTAGCACCTTGCTGGAAGGCGTGGGTGCTACATGGTACATTCAGCAGTCATAAGAAGTGAAGCAAGACATGCATATCCTCAAGTCCATGCTGATACAAGATTTCACCTATAACAATATAACTGAAACAACCCTACAACAACTTAAGAACCTTATGCAGAAGCATCAGGAACCGGTGGCACAATTCGCAGTGAAGATGACACAACTTCTCCTACGGGTGGGGATCCCACCATGTCTGAAGAGATGAAACTTTTTGCGAGATCAAGGACCAAACTCCTTCCACTCTACAATTCAAATCGCTCAAAGAATAGAGAGCAATGACCAATTAGAAGAGACATCATCATTTCATCCACCACCTGTGCCAAATACTCCTCAACTACCGGTAGATACTACCTCTCCAATGTGCAAAATGTGCAGAATGTGCAGCTCAATCCCAGACAGTCACATCCATCGTCCAATTTTTACAATAATCAATACATCAACCACCGCTCTTTACCTGAACGGGATGCCCAAGGAAGGCCTAAATGCTTCTACTACAACATTTTTGGACATGTCAAGAGGCACTACCACCGTTGGCTTGCCACTCAACAAATACAAAACTCACAAGTGGTAGTTACTGATTCTACGACTCTTATAGCCGTGCCAGAAAACCTCTAAGTGGGTGGCTGATGGAAGGTCCCACCCGCATATCCAGGCCACAATCTCTTGCAGACATCAGGTATGCTCTATTATCATTTACCTGCATGATACTAATCATGAGGCCCTTTTAGATTTTGGCAGTAAAATATCTTCAATCAGCTATCATTTAGTCACCTAGTTAGGTCTTCAAACATCCACAACTAGCCCAATTTGTGTTTTATTCGGAGATGGAAGGGTCCCACCCGCATATCCAGGCCACAATCTCTTCCAGACACTAGGTATGCTCTATTATCATTTACCTGCATGATACTAATCATGAGGCCCTTTTAGATTTTGGCAGTAAAATATCTTCAATCAGCTCTCATTTAGTCACCTAGTTAGGTCTTCAAACATCCACAACCAGCCCAATTTGTGTTTTATTCGGAGATAACAAGGAACTGTATACATCAGATATGTTAGTCCACTGCACTTTTTAGGTTTTGAGAGATGAACACATATTCAACTTTCATACACGTTTTGAGGGGTTTGGAGGGCAAAGCCTTAACACTAGTCTGGTAACCTAACATGACATAAAAGTATCCTTTCAGGGTTTTAGAAAAAAAATCCAAAACCATAGTAGATCCACTCATTTTAAAAAATCCTTTCATGAGCTTATAGTTCAAAGACTACTACATATGTCAGAAATTAGAAATTTGTAAAACTTCTCATGCCTTGGTTACAACAAGCATCCAAAGTTGATGGAACAGAGCATTTGTCCCAAAACAGCCATTTCTTATTGTTGATTGCATATAAATAAGAGTGGGTATTTTTGTAAGACATGAGATAAAATTCCTTGTTAACTTCAATGGGTTGGTGATCAAAACATATGGTTACTTTTGCCTCATAATTTGTTTTTGTTGCAAAAAAAAAAGGTACAAAAAAGTAGCATTTTTTCCATTCTACGGATCTATCATCAAAGTTTCTATAGTCACTCTCAATACAGATACTATATACATGTTTTCTTAGTTCCCTTTGGGCATTTGGACCCAAAAGGAGCAATGGGGCATGTCAAAAGCATAATGGATCTCTTACTAAGTGGAACCTTGGGAACAATGATGAAGTGCTAAATACAACAACCATGACAAAACTGGGTTTAGCATTATGACTTCTAGAATCCCATAGAAACTACTCAATATCTAGCCAAATTTATAGTTTATGATTTAATATGGTTACTACCTAAAAAATACACACAATTGGCCTAAGAAACTAGCAATATTGAGAAAGCTACACTTGCTACACTAAAATGTCTCGTATTCTTCACCAATTGAAAAACTCAATTATCATCTATACTATGCTATATAGCATATTAGGTCCCTTAAAACTCAAGAAAGATTAGCTTTATGTTATACAACACACTTACACAATCAAAATTGCATTTGTATATCAAGAAAGTCACCAAAAAAATACAAAAGTGCTAATTTTGCCCAAAAAACAGGATTAGATATTTCTAGTAATTTGGTCATAGGTTTCAATTTTAACACTTAGTTCTCCCTAGAAGCATCAAAATATGTTGAGAACTGCAAAGACTTATCCTCTAGCAATCTAAACCTCACAAACATGAAGTTTAAAGTGGTATAGTTGCAAAAATTTGAAAAAAAAGCCAAAAACAGGATCCGTTTTTTCACACAGTTTAGGTTCAAAAATGTTGTGCAAGAGTAAGGTTAATGGTGAAATTGGTATTCCAAAAAAAATCCAAGTTTTTTTCAGCTCATAAGGCAAATTTGTGGATACATAGAACCTACAAATTTATTTTTATTCTCTTCAAATAATTCAAGCAAAATGGTTACTTAATAGGACACAAAAGTGTCCTATTACAAGTCTAGTGTTAACGTGGTTTCAGACCATATCTACAAGATCAATAATTGATTTAACAACTTTGGAAATGAGATTTTTTGCTCCTCAAAAATGGGAATCAAGCATAGTAGAATAGTCCCAAATCTACAATTTCAAACAAAAACAAGGAGAGTCTGTCAGAGATCGTGTGAGTGAAGAGGAGACAATATATATACAGATGTACGGATTTGGAGATCCCAACCGAGGAAAGACTTGTCTCACTATTTTTAGAGGGACTATTCAACAAAGACTTGCATGCTATTTTGTATAGCAAAAAACACATGCCATGGGAATCTAAACACGATTGACTTGAGTGATAATTGTGAGTTCTTCAACGAGGAGATCATTGCTAAAGATGCACAGAGCAAGTGAAATACATTCATTGTGCCATCACAAGTAGGACCAATTGTTGCAGCTCATGCCAATTCTGTAGAAGACATACTGAAATGCATGAATGACATGATGACCAACATGCAAAGGAGGTCTATGAGAGGTTTGAGGCAAGGACCAATCCTAGGAAAACCTATGGGACAAAAACTACCATTGAAATGGTTTGCCATTGAAGGAGAATGGACAAACCATAAGACAAACGAGTGTTAATACAAGCCAAAATATGACGGAAATGTCCACTATGTACCAATAAGGCCACAAGGACAACCCATGCATAGATACCCACCAGATGTGGCACCAATAAAAAGATCACCCATGAATATGGAGAGACCACAACCAGTATTAGGCCAACAATCACAACTCCTAGGGAATAATGCTATACCAATCAAGAATATGTTTCCTGAAGGATAGGTGGACGACCAGGCTCTAGTACCCATTTCACCATACCTTGAAACGAGTTTGGTAGCAATGGGGGTGGAGGAAGAATGGTATAATCAATTGAATATGGTACCCAACACCTACAAACACAACACCTGCTTACTTCATAGAAAACTAGGGAGTAAACTTCCAATGCCCAAACCAAAAACCAAAAATTTTCATAATCGTGGGGTAGATGCCCATTGGAAAAATAATTGTCGTGAACTAGATAAGAATGAAAAACCTAGAGAGGCATATTGTGATGTGTGTGGTTGCAAGGATGGACATTTTTGTGAAGACTACCCTAGAAATCTAGAAAACTATAGAAGCTGAGAGATTCAATCGCTTGTTAGAGTTAGTATGGTATAAAAGAAAACAAAGAGGGAGATGAAGTTGGTGGAAGTAGACCTAGGTGTTTTAAAGGGGTGTGTAGGAGATCGTAGTGTACTTTAAGAAACAAGGGCTATTCAAGTAGAACTACTTAAACAACAAGAAATAATTGATGAGGCTTTCACTCAAATTTAACAAAAATTGACTAGATTAAAGATAGAAAATGGACAAGGTTTGATGAAGTCTAAACAAGATAAAGAGTCTGCCATGTTAGAATATAATTTATCAAAAATATAATATGTTTTGAAGAAGAAATAAGAGAAACTTGCGAAATTTTAGATAAAGAACCTAAATCACATGTTGAGGAAGTGAAAACCATGAGTGGGTACAGTAATATAATGGGAGATGAGCTTGGTGAGGATAGGCAACTTATATTTGGATGCCAAGTCCTTTTCAATGATGAGAGGTCACATGATCGTGAGAAGCCTATGACTCCTATAGTCAATAATGATTGTTGTATTGACAATATTAGCAAATCTATCAATAACCATATAGATATTTCTTTTGAAATCCCAGGATTACTGGGAGTTGTTGAAAAACAGGAAAGAGAGATAGTGGATATTAATAACATATCTACATTGATAGATATTGAGAAAAGGCAAGTCTTATTAGAAGTGCGCCTTGATAGGGAGAAGTTGCAAATATTTCAACAAATTTATTTTGAAACTTTAGTACCCTATGAATTAAGTAGTAAAGAAGAGAGGTGTACTTTTCTTTTGATGAAATATAGCATAGAAAGTATACTTACTTGTAAGGATGCATGTAGGAAGCACTTTGCAAATTAGCATTTTCAAATTGAAATTGAGTTTGGTTCTTCTACTTTTGAGACTAGACATGATTGTGAGGAGTTAAATATAAAAATAAAATAAAATTTTGAATGAACCTGAGAGATTGAGAGAAAATCACAATAAACATATTAGAGGTGATGGTAAAAAATGTAAGAGACATATTAGACATGAATGTCAAGTAAATGTGGTCATTTTAGGAAACAAGATTCGGAAATATTTGCACATATGCAAAAGGGAGATCAAACAGAGAGAGGAGAGGATAATAGAAAGCGTAGGAGACCAAATGTCCACACAAGGTTTTCAATAGAGCCTAGAAAATGTTGGATAGAGAACAAGGATAGAAAAATATATGAAAGAGGCAATTTGGGTATAAATATTATGGTGTGATAGGGCATATTGAAAAGTTTGGTGAAAATTTGAAATTAGTAAACCAAATCACTTGAGATCAATGATGACAGAATCATAGGAGAAAGAGTAAGTAATGAATATTTGGTTTAGAGAAATAAAAAATAAAACAAAATATTTTCTTATTTGTATTGTGAAATAGCTAGCTCATTTTTAATTGAGATACATATAATTAGGGAGATGTCATTACATGTCATATGGATAGTGAGTCCTGTGAGTTGTAATGTGTTGTCATTTATGTGTGAATATTTGGGCTACATTGAGGAGTCTTTGTTGTTCCTATTTGGATGGTTAGTGATTTTATGTGTGTGCAAGATGAATAAGAATCCATGTTTTGATGAAATTTGATTAAGTGGTTAAGTTGTCATTTGAGGAGAGAAGCTAAAAATGGATTGTGAGTTAAGAGGGAGAGTGAGAAGTGAGTAAAGAGTAGGAGTGAGTAAGTGTGACTTGAGTGGTGTGAGATAAGTTATTGGTGAGGAGAGGGTTTCCTATTTATCTTGCTCATATGTGAGATATTTTCATTCAATTGTAGTAAGAATGATGACTTTCAATGAAATCCAAATTCAAACATATCTGGAAAAACTTTCGTGCTTGACTAATAGAATTTTAGCAAAATTGTAGAATGGAAAAGTTTCAATACATAATTCTATGTTAATTGAAATGAATTTAAATCAATTTAGACTTAGTAGATGCCATGTCTAGTATGTTCTGTGTTTCAAACTTGTAGTGCATTTTTGTAGTGAAGGAAATATTGGTGTTTACAAGATATCGATAAAGAAGGGCATAAGAAGTAGAGTTTGAGATCATTGTGGAAGCTGAAGGGTGTGAAGTGAAAAATAGTTAGCAAAGTGAAAAGATGTTAAAGAAGTGAGAGATATTTGTAGAAAAATAGTAAGTTGAGAGATGCTTGATAGTTAGAGATGTTAAGAAGTTGAGACATGACTGAGAAGTAGAGTGGAAAGCTAGAGAAGTGAGATGTTTGGGTGATGTTAGTGGAGATATTGTACGAGAGGTATGAGATGTTTGAGAGTTAGAAATACTACAAGATTTTGAGGTGTGAGGTTTGAGAAGAAGTTTCAAGATGTTAGTTTATCAATTTTTGTGGTGTCTTTCTCAAAGCAAGAGTTTATAATATAGTTGCATCTGAATAAATGTTTGAAAGAAAATATAAAATCAGAACAAAATTAAAAAAACATATACATGATATGAAGAATGTGAAATTGGAGAGGGTGTGGTCTATATGTAGGAAATTGTAGCTTTGTAATGGAAATAGGTGTCTGTTACCTAAGATACAGTCTATGTGTAGGACACTATAGTTCCTTAGAATGTAGGTGACTGAACCACCTATAGATGCATGTACTCTGTTGCACTATTCTTGGAAATATGCATGCTTATTTATTTATTTGCAAGTTTACGTAAAAAAAAACAATTAAAAAAGAACAACCAAACAATCAAAACAAAACAAAAACAACAAAAAAAACTCATAAAAATTAGGAGTACATTCCATTATGGGTGTGTAGTTCTAATCCTTTTGCAGTAAGAAAAGCTAGAGTGTGTGATCAAAAGAGAAGATAAAAGTAGTTGTTGTGAAGTCAAGAGATGTTAATTTGTATTTGGGGATGAAGTTCAAAGTAAAGCAACAGTTTCAAGAAATACTTAACAGGTGTTTTACTTCCAAGTTGTTATTTCAAATTGCTAACATCTTTTCATTTTAATGCATGTAAGTCATTGTAAGAATTAATGAGTGTATGGCATAGTTTTATTAAATTGGCTAGATTAGTAATCTATATGGTTTTATTAGCAGTCTTCATCTAAATTTATTAATCAAGAATTTTGACCGAACTAGTTAGTGGTTGACATGGAGTATTAAAGATTATTAATTAATATAGTCACTATAGCTAATCTAGAGTTGGATAGTACATTTATACCCTTAATGGTAAAAACAAATCTTTAAAGTGTCATAGATCTCTGTGGTTCAGAGAGACCTTTAAACTCTAGATTATGGCTGGCATGTTAAATATTACACTTGTGATGAGCTTGGGGAGGGAAACTTATATGTTATATGTTGTGTATCCATCGCCATGTAATCTTGGTAGGTGGGTGGAACAACTTTGTCTCTAGTGACAGAGCCACGAGCCATATCTAAGTTTTATATAGGTTGGTAAGTGAATGTGAAAGGTATTCCTTCTCGACACATCAGTGAGTGTGGAATGCATGAAAAATATTTTTTAAAAAAGAAAGAATTTTTTTTCAATTCCATCGTGACTTGAAAAACAAAAGGATGAATGCATGAAAAAATTAAAAATCAATAATCAATGGGAATTAATAATGAAAAAAAAGAGATGAGAATTCAAGCTATGACTTCCACATAGTTGTCATATTGATATACTCTCTATAATATAGGGGTTAACAGGTTTTACCTTTGTAGAGCTCTGCCAACATGGAAGGGACCTGTTCTTGTTATTAATGGTCATAAATTATTGTCTGGATTAGGATAGGTTACAATTATTCTATTAATTAATCTTTTAATTTTTAACTGCTTAGTTGCCTATTGGGGAGGTTAGGGATTTTGATTGGTAAATATTTATAAAAGATATTAGTGTGAGTATATAGATTTACTAGTGCTAGTTTGTTTATTCTACTATGTTTACTGCCTATTAATTTATCTTTACTGCCTATTAATTTATCACTGACTATGTTATTAGTTGACTAAAATATTGAAAAAGCATAATGTTTTAATGTGTGTGTATGAGAGTAGACATACTACACTTAGTTTTGGTGTGTTAGTTTTAGGTTGTGCTCACAAGGACGTTCGCATTTAAGGAGGGAAGAGAGTTATTTTTCAACAGTTGTTGTGAAGTGTAGTCATAGAGCTAGGGAACTGCAGCTTTTTGAAGTAATGTAGCAAACATTTTTGTTTGTCGAGGACGACTACACATTTCAATGGGGGAGAAATGTAGACCTCTCAATATTTTGAAAGTTCGTACCAAACTTGGGTTAATACGGGGGTATGCATGGGCATTTTGGAAGCATACATATCTAATTAGTTGCATTAGTATCGTGTTTAAGCTTGATTTTGTCAATTTTAATTCTACTTTGATGATATTTATGAGTTTCATTTGGAAGCACGCTCATGGTGGATGCTAGCTTAAAGCTCATAGTATTGGACTCTATAAGCTTCTTTCAAGTCAAGTTTGTAGGATAGTATCCGTTTAAGAAGAAGAGATTTAAATAACTTTGTCATTACCTAGGTTTGAACATTGGGTATCTTGATTGCTAGTGTTAGTCCGTCTTTAGGAGAAATATGGACCTCCTAACTCTAACACATAGATTTTTAAGATCTTTTGGGGATTGTCAGGGTTGCTAGGAAGATTCAGAATGACGTTATCAATCAACGTTTGAGGCTCCTTAATAGGTGTATAAGGGCGTGTCTAGTTCCAAGTTGAGAAGAGAATGAGAGTTGCATTAGAAAATAAGGGATATTAAGTTCAACACTGGTCGGGTAAGATATTTAGGCCTCAAGAAATTGCCCCTATAACAATAAAATTCCTCTTCTTATGGGAGTGAGTGTGTGAATGGGGGTTTAAATAGCTTTAAAAAAAATGGTTTTAATATATTTTTGTTTTGATAACTTGAGGTCATTGTTTGGCAGCTTTAGAACATCACGAGGAGGTTGAGAAACGGAGTCGCTAGAAGGTGAGGTCGAAAAGAGAGCCCGAGAGGGGGTGTGAGAGAGGAGGAGGGAGCCCAAGAGGAGGCTACCAAGCGAGCCCGGGGGGGCCGAGTGCAGAGAGAGCAAGTGGGGTCCTAGAGCTGCAAGGTGATGAACATGCTGTGCTTGCAGAAGCTTTGCAATATGCATTTGGTGATAGCAATATTCCTTTGGTGATAACATACTCGTCCATGAGGAGAGAGGAATAGGTGCGCTATCTGTGAGCATGAGAGAGAGAGAGAGAGAGAGAGAGAGAGAGAGAGAGAGAGAGAGAGAGAGAGAGAGAGAGAGAGATAGTTCTATTATCATCCTTGGAGGTCAAATATGACCTATGGGATAAAATGAACACGTCACGTGGTGTGAGTGGAAGTCATAAGTGACTCTCGATGCTCAAAAATGCCTGAAATGAGCGTTGCAATAGAGAGTTCACATCGTGGTTGGGAGAGGAAGGCATGTAGGGAGAGATCATGCCTGAATATATGGGGAAAAGAGGACCTAATGTGGTGAAAAGCCGAGCACTCAAGTAGTGTGTGGTACTCACTTTCTCGCACTTGACGAGGGCATAAGGAGCAAAGTCAATGAGACTCCTTGCCAGTGCCCCAACGTCTTCATATTTTTTTGCTTACAGTGTTGACGAGACACAAATGATTTGGTACTTTGATAGTGGTGCATCCAGGCATATTACTTCAAGGAAGGATTTGTTTTGTTCATTGGATGCAGCTCCAACAGGAAAGAAGGTGACATGTGCAAATAATGCTTCTTATCCAATCAAAGGCGTTGGTAAGATTTTGATTACCATTTCAGATGGTTTAGATTTATGCTTGCCAGATGTCTTATATGTTCCAGGGATCAAGAAGAATTTGTTGTCTGTATCCTCTCTTGCAAAAAATGGTCTTCGGGTCATTTTTGAGGATGACAGATGTGTTGTACGAGATCGAGAGAATGGTTATTCTCTTATCACTACAGGTACGCTGGAAAATGCACTATTTGTGCTAGATCGTTATGAAAAGCAGATTCAGGTATGTATTGCAGAAACAAAGACTCAGGCCATGCAGGATGCTGAGTTGTGGCATGCTAGATTTGGGCATGTTAGTTATGGCAGTTTGATGACTTTACAACGTCATAATATGGTGCATGATTTGTCTTTAGGGGAGATGCCACCAAGACATGTATGTGAAGGTTGCGTTCTTGGAAAGATGCACATATTTGCATTTTCGCAGGATGGTTCAGTTAAAGGGACACGAAAGTTGCAGCTTGTACACAGTGATGTTTGTGGTCCTATGAGGACGCCATCTATAGGAAACAGCTTTTATTTTGTGACCTTCATTGATGACTTTTCCAGGTTTTGTTGGGTGTATCCACTCAAAGCAAAGTCAGATGTGTTTGCAGTTTTTCAACATTATGTCGCCATGGTTGAAAATGAAACAGGTTGCAAAGTACAGACTCTTCGTACCGATCGAGGAGGTGAATACATGTCAGGTGCATTTATGGATTTTTTGGGAAAGAAAGGCATTAAACACCAATGCACTATGCCATACACACCACAACAGAATGGTGTTGCAGAAAGGAAGAACAGGTCTTTAATGGAGACGGCTAGATGTATGCTCAAGGCTAAGAGTTTGCCTCATAAGCTATGGATGGAGGCAATTGCTTGTGCAGCACATGTTTTGAACAGGTGTCCTACTCGTGCCTTGAAAACCATTACTCCATTTGAAGCTTGGTATGACAGAAAACCTTCAGTCAGTTATCTTCGTGTTTTTGGTTGTATTGCTTATGCTCACATCCCTCAGCAGTTACGTGGGAAGCTTGATGATAAGGCAATCAAATGTATATTTGTGGGGTACAGTAGTGGAAGTAAAGGTTATAGACTTTACCATCTTGCTACAGACAAGATTTTTGAAAGTCGTGATGTAAGTTTTGAAGAAACTACTGCTCAACCTATGGTTGCTTTTGATGTACCTCATATGCAGACACATGATGTATTTGAAGATTTGCTTCCTTCTTTTGTGGAGAATCAAGAATCACAACAGGTTGATAATATTGATCAATCTTTTGATCAGCATGTGACACCTCATGATTTAGAGGAAATTGTGCATGAAGAGCAAGAAGTTCTCAGGGAAGAAAGAACCTTGCCTAAATGGGTTCAGAAAACTTTGCAGGATAGCAAGTTGGATGCACCGTTGCCACGAAAAACACGTGCTGGTACTACTTTTGGCAGAGAGCAAGTAGATTTGGCTTGCTTTAGCACTCTTTGTGATGCAGATGAGCCTGATTCATTTGAACAAGCTTTAGAGTGTGTTCAGTGGAAAGATGCTATGCAACAAGAAATTGATTCTATTCATAAGAATCATACATGGGATCTAGTGGACTTGCCTACAGGTAAAAAGCCTATTGGTACAAAGTGGGTTTTTAAGGTAAAAAGGAAACAAGATGGTACTGTTGACAGGTACAAAGCAAGGCTTGTGGCAAAAGGCTATGCGCAACAGAAAGGCATAGATTATGATGAAACCTTTGCTCCTACTTCTCGTGCGTCCACAGTTAGATCACTAGTTGCAATTGCTTCTCATCATGGTTGGAAAGTGCATCAGTTGGATATCAAAACTGATTTTTTGAATGGTGATTTGCAGGAAGAAGTTTATGTAAGTCAACCAAGTAGTTTTGTTGTAAAAGGTCAAGAGCAAAAGGCATGTAGATTGCGTAAAGCTTTGTATGGTCTCAAACAGGCTCCAAGAGCATGGTATGAGAAGATACATACTTATTTGATTGGCCAGGGATTTCAGAATAGTCCAACAGAAAGTACTTTGTATGTCAAAAAGAGAGATGGAGTTCTCATTATGCTAACACTTTATGTGGATGATATGCTTCTTACAGGCAATACTGCAGATGAAATTGAAGCGTTTAAAGATGCTTTGAGATGTCTGATCTTGGTTTGCTACATTATTACTTGGGTATTCAGTTTGTGCAATTAGAGGATGGCATATACATGTTGCAGGCAAAATATTTGCATAAAATTTTGGACAAGTTTGGTATGCAAAATTGTAAACCAATCTCTACACCCGTAGAAACTGGATCAAAGTTGAGCATGCACGATGCTGGAGAACCTTTTGATGTACATACTTATGCAGCAGCGGTTGGTTGCTTGATATATTTGGCAGGCAACACTCGTCCAGACATTCAATTTGGGGTTTCACAAGCAAGCAGATTTATGCACAGCCCAAGTATGCATCATTGGCAGGCTGTGAAGCGCATACTTCGTTACCTTTCAGGTACCCTAATCTTGCCATGTTCTTTCCAAGGGGAGATATGTATGGAAAGCACAGTTCTATGCAGCTTCTTGGTTACAACGATTCAGATTGGGCTGGTGATTTTGACACACGACATTCAACAAGTGGCAATTGTTTTTTCTTGGGAAATGAATGTATATCTTGGCTAAGCAAGAAGCAACCCACAGTGGCTACATCAACTTGTGAAGCTGAGTACAGGGCAGCTTTCACGGCAACAGTTGATTGTGTATGGATACGCAGGTTATTGGCAGATCTTTGTGAGTGTCAACAGGCACCCACTACCATTTTCACTGACAGTCAGAGTGCTATGGCAGTTGCAAGGAATCCAGTATTTCATGCAAGAACAAAGCACATAGAGGTTCACTACCACTATGTCAGGGAAAGGCTACATGCAGGGGAGATCACACTAACTTACTGTCCTACACATGATAACATTGCAGATCTATTTACGAAGGCGTTATCACGAGAAAAGTTTGAAGCTTTCCGAAAAGCTTTGGGCTTACTCTCATACACATGATGATCTGCTACCTTGTACGGATTCACACTATCACTACAGGGGGGATTTGTAGACATGTAGTAGTGTTAGTGTGTATACGCGCTTCACCAGGGGCACTTTTCTCCCACTGGGTTTTTCCCCCTGGACATCTGGTGTGAAAGGACACCTTATCTCTTAGGGTTTCATCTAAGTTTTGTAGCTCTGAGTTTGTATACTCTATTATTCCAATACAGAGAGATAGACTACAGAGATCTCGTACACAAGCTCTGTGTCTTCTCCTTCTCCATCTTCTTCCTACTCTGAGTTGTTGTCTTCCTTCTGTTTTCTATTTCATCATCTTCAACAAGGGTTTCTCTCTTTAGGAGCCGGGTAGGGCTGTCCAGCATGCAAAAATAGCAAGTTAGAGAGAGAGAGAGAGAGAGAGAGAGAGAGAGAGAGAGAGAGAGAGAGAGAGAGAGAGAGAGAGAGAGAGAGAGAGAGAGAGAGAGAGTTTTGATTTACTTTTTAGTGCAATTTTAGCAAGAAGGAGGGTGCGAGAGAGAATCCGAATGAATAATTTAGGTCTCTGTGTGGGTTTGAGATGTGATGTGTATGTAGTGCAAGTAAGAGAGAGTTTGATTGCAACCGATTTCTCTATGTGTGTGTGTGTGTGTGTGTGTGTGTATGTGTGTGCGTATGTTTCCATTGAGAATGGGAGTATATTAAAGAGAGATACAGAGAAGTTATTTCCTTGTATGTAGTGACGGACGCAAAGCGGACCCCGAACCCCGACGGCCTCTAAAACGCCGGGGGCCGAATGGCACGCCTCGAGCCTGCCACGATAAAGTGAACAGGGGGCACCACCTAGCTTTGAGCGGCTAGGATGCAAAACCACGATGATATGAACACCGCAAACTTACGCACCGAGAGAGAGAGAGAGAGAGAGAGAGAGAGAGAGAGAGAGAGAGAGAGAGAGAGAGAGAGAGAGAGAGAGAGAGAGAGAGAGAGAGAGAGAGAGAGAGAGATTTGCAAATGATGAAAACCCTCGGGGGTGTGAGGGTGAATTATTTCTGCAATATTTACAAAGTGGCATGCCGTGGTGGTAGAGAGGTAGGGAGAGGAGGTGGTGCAACCTACTTGGTGTGTTCTCTAAGACGACTCAATGATTGTGAATACTTACTACCAAGAGCGTGCATACATGTGTGCATCGACCATTGCAGTCGAGAGATGGATGTGGTTCCCTTCGCATGGTGCAATTCCCAAGGCAAACCCAACACACAAGCCCCCCTCCCCGTGATGGTGATAGTGTCAATCCTTCCCACTACACTCTACCAAATGCTTGGCTCCTCATGAATTGCCCCCCCCGATAGTGACCTCTCAGTGCCAATTTATAGGTGTTGGCTGCTTGGATTATGGTAATCCGAGTGTGGTTAGGGTAAGCTTAATCGGGGAGACAAAGCAAGTGGTGGGCCTGGTGTGGTTGACCCTTGCTTTGTTTTGGGAGGTTATTAAAAGATGGGAATCTCTAGGTGGGCCTTTGTGACCATCACCTAGAGAGAGGATATTTACAAAAAATGGAATTTACAATGGCTCGGGTGAAAACTGAAGATAATGATGAAAATAACCTATAAATTACTGGGATGGCATCATGGTTGCGTGTTGCCGGCGAATGATGTGCTGCTGGTGCGTCGGTGTCGAGCGTACTTCTTTTCGGAGTCGGCCAGGGCATGCCTTCGGTGCATTTTCTCTTTTTGTTGTTGGCGGCGCGTGCTTTGGATCCTTCTTCTTTATTTGTTGATGTCATAGTCGTTTTTCCTCCTTTGTATTTGTGGTGCGGTGCGTATATGCGTGTGTGTGTATGTATTCGTGCATGCGGGCGGGTGTGTGTATGTATATGTATGTGTGTGCGCAAAAAAACGTGCGTGGGAAGGGGCTTTATATATATAGAATATAGTTTTTTGTTTTGTTTTTTTTGTTGATGGTGAACGGCCGGCGGCCTGCTTTCTACTGCGCGAGGCGGATGGGGGGGGGGGGATGAGGTAGAGAGATAGGGAGAGTGTGTGTGTGTGTGTGCGTGTGTAGGTATGGTGTGTGTGTATTGTGTGTGTGTGTGTGTGTGTGTGTATGTGTGGTACTGCTGCGGTCCGTGAGCGCCCGGGTGAGAGAGAGAGCGGTTCTGCGGACTGAGCGCACAATGCCAAAGGGAAGGGGGGGGGGGGGGTGATTGTGTGTGTGTGTGTGTGTGTGTGTGTGTATGGTGAGAGAGAGAGAGAGAGAGAGGGTGGCCTTACTGTGGCTGTCCGTGAGAAGGAGAGAGAGAGAGAGGATTTCTGCGTGCGTGGCTTGAGCGCCGGAGTAGGAGAGGGAGGTGGTGTCCGCGCTGAGCTGAGAGAGAGAGAGAGAGTGTGAGGGAGAGGGAGGGGTGAGGTGTGGATAAGAGAGAGAGAGAGAGAGAGAGAGAGAGAGAGAGAGAGAGAGAGAGAGAGAGAGGGAGAGGGAGGGGTGAGGTGTGGATAAGAGAGAGAGAGAGAGAGAGAGAGAGAGAGAGAGAGAGAGAGAGAGTGAGTGAGGGAATAAAGGGAGGAGGGCCGCGCCTTGTGGGCCGCCGGACAAGAGTGAAGGAAGGGGGGGGGGGGGGGGGTTTGGCAATGGAGTGGGGTAGGGGAGATGTGTGGGTGAGAGAGAGAGGGGGGGGTTCTCCTGTCTTGTATGGGAGCTTGAGGACGAGGGGAGGGAAAGAAGTCAATGGGTGGGAGTGAGGGAATATATCAGCGGGCCAAGAGGGGGGGGGGGGGAATGAGGTTGAGGGGAGGGTGAGGCGAGCGGGTGGGGAAGAGGGAGGAGGGGTCGGGGAGGGAATATTAGCGGGCCAAGGGGGGGGCGGGGGGGGGGGGGGGGTAATGAGAATGGGGAGGGTAATGAGAGTGGGAGGGGGGGAATGTAAAGGGTGAGTGTAAGAATCCGAAGAGCAGAGGGGGGGGGGGGGGGGGGATTTCCATGCGGCTCACACCGAGGGAGCACGAGAGAGGGGTCGGGGGGGTTTTTTTCAAAGCTTCCGCCTGGCCAGGGAGGGTAAATTGGGAGAGAGAGAGATATTAGGGAGGGGTATGTAGGGAAAATGAGAGAGAGAGAGAGAGAGAGAGAGAGAGGGAGAGAGAGGGTGTTATTTTATCCAATGCCCGCCGGGCGAGGGGGGGGGGGGGGGGGGGGGTAATGAGAGTGGGAGGGGGGTAAAAATAAGTTTTTTTTTTTTTTCTTTGATTTTCGAAAGTCGGCTATCATTAGCCCTCTCCCTTTGGCTAGAGGCATTCATGCTTATAGCCCTTCTTTTGCTTCTTCAGCTGTAGAGTTAGAGGGTTCTCCCTCTTCTGGAATGTCTAGCACGAATTCTGGGTCAAACCTAAGAAAATACCTTTTCAGTCTCCATCCATTGACCCTAGTCTTGTGAATTCTCCCATCTGCTTCCATCAGCTTATAGTTGCCGTTGTCATAGCATTTCTTGATGATGAATGGCCCTTCCCATCTGGGTTGAAATTTCTTATCCTTTCTAGTGTCAAATCTGTTGTTGTATCGCAGAACTAACATGGGTTGACCTTGTAAGCTCAACCTCTTACAAGCTTAGCCCCTTCAACCAGAGGGATAGTATGGACACCCAATTATGGTGGGATCCCTTCCAAATCCTTGCAGGACCAAGCAAAAACATCTTTAAAAGAGTGCATGAAAGAGACTACCAGATCGAGTAGCGTGGGATGCTCCCATAACCAAACGGCTAAGAGGATATTTCACTGGTTTTCAGGGTTGCCCTAACTTCTTTGACCGGGTAAGGAGGTATAGCTGGAGAGGGCGCCTGAGTAGCGTGGGATGCTCCCATAACCAAACGGCTAAGAGAATATTTTGCTGGTTTTCAGGGTTGCCCTAACTTCTTTGACCGGGTAAGGAGGTATAGTTGGAGAGGGCGCCTGAGAAGATGAAGAGTGATCTACCTGTTGGAGCTTCAAAACATCATGGGCTGGTGTTTGATCGATTGGAAGCTCCACATACTTCTCTTGTAAAGCTCCTCGAAGGGTAAGTCTTCAGACACAACAAAAGGCTTTTGAGTGGGCGGAGCGTTAGACCCAGGGGATGTTATAGGAATAGGTGGAAGGTTGGCAAACTCATGGAGAGGAGATTTCTTTCCCCTTTGGTGATGTGTTATAGGTTCACCAAGGCCGACGACCTCCATCAGGGGAACACTTGAATCATAATCATCAGGGACTAACACACTTGCTTCTGGAACTTGCACACTTTCTTCTGTATGACTTGGGTCACTGGTGTCAGCTTGAGGATCCGGGAGAGAGAGTGTATCCACAGGTGAGGCTTGAATAGAGACCATATAGCATGGCATCAATGTGGTAGCTTCCAACCACTGCAAAGTAGGTCTTTGTCACACGCGTCAGGTGGGGTAGGCTGATCGAGTTTGGGGTTGGACTGTAGTGACAATGAGATGTGATGAACTATTGGATCCATACCTCCTTCAAGTCGAATTGGTTGCATGGGGGAGCCAGGAGTATGTATCCACATGGCATCATTTCGCCAATCATGAAGTGCCTTAGTATGCCACAACCATAGTGTACCAATAAGCAAAGGAAATCCTCCCTCCACCTCGGGAAGATTGACCACCACAAAATCTAAGCTAAAGGTGAAGTCTTGTACCTTCAGAGGCACCTTGTCTACTATGCCCACTGGATAGACTGTCCTTTGGTCGACCAATGTAGCAGTGAATGGAACAGGCAGGTAGGCTGCAAACCTAAAGCCAACATAGTGAACTCTAGCATTAGATTGATCCCAGAACCACCATTGATTATAATGCCGGAGAATTGATGCCCAAGAATAGATACAGTGAGCCGAGGACTTTTGTAATTGGTGAGAGGTGCTGTTGGATAGGAAATCATGTAATACTATGAGGGTTGTACGGGGAGGTGCCCGCCACTAGGCCCTGCACCTGGGTAGAGGGACTAAATGACTGAGAGGGTGTCACTTCTGAGGGTTGCATCGAGCAGAAGGATATCATAAAGGGATACTTGTTGATAGGTGCTCTTCAAGATTGCTTTTTCTATGGGCTTAGCTTCTTTGATCTGGGCTTCCTATGGAACTTTGACCTGTTGCAAGTTAGCCACTACTTCCAAGAAGGCTCCATCAATGTCCCATAGCATAGAGACTGGCCTGCTCTTAGCACCAATGAAGGGCTCGTCAGTTGAGTCAGGTCATGGGAGTGGAGATGGATGAGATGGACCTCTTGGCAAGCTGAGACCAAGAGCTTCTCTTTGTGCCCGAGTGAGGACGCTAGTGGGCTCCCCCACTTGTTGTGGCCGAACCGTATGAGGTAGCAAGTGATGGCTGAGGGATGGTGTTCACTTGTGCAATCAGATTGATCTTCGGGAATGTGAATTCTTGTTAGTTCTGAGTTGGGACTAAAGATGAGGATACCCTTTGCTTGGGACAATCCTTACTGTAGTGGTCCTTAGACTCCGGACAATGACGGCAAGGAGAAGACCCTTCAGGTAAAGGACACTTGATTTTGTAATGTCCATATTCTCCATATCTGTAGCATAAGATGGGCCGATTTGACGGACAAAACTGGGGACGAGGTGGTCTCTGCTCTTGTTTCATAGAGGAGGTTGATGTGTAGAAACTCTGAGGGGCTGAAGCCTGAAGCAGCATGGGTATAAGAATTTTGAGACGGAAAAGTACTTGATATATCGGACAATAGGGGTATTGAGCAAAGGTGGCATTTAATTTGGATGGCCACAGGGGGAAACCCCTTGTTGGAGAGAAGGACCGAAACTTTGTTGTATTTTCCGCAATCCCTTGATACAGTAGCAATCCTTGTCTTCATGTCCATACTTTTTGCAAAAGTGGTAAAAAGCACGAAGGGGACAGTCCTATGGAGGGTGTCCTGGAGAGCAGCATGAGCTGCACCATACCATAGCCTTAGTCTCTTGCTGAGACCTAAGCTCTTCTAGCCCTCTCTTGATTTCATCCAAATCCTCATGATGTGGGGGCTTCTCCTATCTACGAGAGATTGATTTCTCCTCTTGAAGAGCGCGTTGTGGTTTTAGGGCTTCAAGTTCCCTACATAGACAATTCAAAGGGTCAGATGGACTCTTCAAGAGTACAGAGGCAATCTCTACCTGAGAAGAGTTGGTAAACAGCTTCCTTGCCCCCTCTATCCTAGTAGCAGCACAACAAACTCCTCCAAGGTGGCACCAGGTCGGAGATCCTCTCTGAGTTTTTGTTTAGAAGTCTTTGGAAGAGTCTTCTCTACCCATTTCTTGACCATGAACTCACCTGGTGGCTGAGGAAGTTTGGCGACCAAAGACTTTTTTTGGGTCATGAGTTCTGCAAAAGTCTCTTTGGACCGAAGCAAAAGGTTGGCCAACTCATTGAGAAGCTTTTTTTGGAAATCACCTGGTCTGAAAGCTTCACAAAATTTTTGTCTTAATGTAAGGCAAGTAGTAAAGTGGTTTTCTGCAAACTGACCGTACCACTTGTCTGCTAATCCATCCAAGGTAGATGGGAAGAATACTAAGTAGACATCTTCTCAATTGAGGTCACGACCTCTGCAGAGAGAAACAAACCTCTGGTCATGGTCGTCAGCATCCTCTGTGGAGAGACCTTTCAAAGTCAGAAACTTAATATTCACCTTAGCTAGAACACTTGTGAGCTCTTCCATGGTTATCTGTGCAGGAGCTTGTTGCACCAAAGCTTGTTCTAACACAATGGGTGAGAAGTTTATTAATGGGGGTGATTGGGGAGGTGTAGAACTGGT
This sequence comes from Adiantum capillus-veneris, assembly GCF_014529385.1. Lineage (NCBI taxonomy): Eukaryota > Viridiplantae > Streptophyta > Polypodiopsida > Polypodiales > Pteridaceae > Adiantum > Adiantum capillus-veneris. Next base: position 3,600,802 of record NC_140951.1, read on the forward strand.
TGAGGGAGAAGGTAGGGGTAATGGGGCTGGTGGAATTTTGCTTGGCATGAAGGGTTGACGCTTCCTGTGGTAGTACTTCAAGGGACTTAGTAGTGGTCTTTGTATCTCTTTTGACTACCTTGTATGTGTCATGCAGTAACCACAAGCCCACCCAAGCCTTAAGCATGAATACCTTCACTTACTACATCAGACTCCACTAGACCTAGGGCGAGTGACTAGACCTCCTGGTTAGACCGGTTAGACCTGGACGAGAGAGGACTAGACCCCGTCTACTCTGGCTAGACCCGGACGAGAGAGGACTAGACAAGGACGAGAGACTTAGACCCAAGACGAGCTAGGACAAGTGACTAGACTAGCTAGTTGTGGTCTAGTATTGAGCTCTGGACAGACCAAGCTGGACTAAGCTAGCCGAGACCAATGCAGGCAAGATCTTAAACAAGCCAGCTCCTCGACCTATAGGGGCATAGTGGAGTGAAACTTCAGATGAGGTCCCACTGGGCGTGCCAAAAATGAGAGCACTTGTAGCCAGGAAAAGGTGTCGTGCTCTCTAGAGTGGGTGCTCCTTAGTGCAGTATGCATGAAGCCTCACTCCAACAGAAGAAACATCACACATGAACATGACTCAAACATAGAAGTAGAATATGACTCAAAACAAAACACAACTGCAGGCTCAACTCAATGGAGCTCGCCAAGCTCAAAGGATCATACAACTCTGGCTGGCAGCACACACAACTTCAATCTCAAGACTCAAGGTAGAATGGGGGTGTCTCGGCTCCAATGTGCAAGGAGAGTGCCAGTGGCATGTAGAACTCAAGATTGGACGCTAAAACCATACCAAAGGTAGATAAAAACCCCGAACAGTTGCAAGATATATACAAACATGAAGAGCCACCAACGGCTGCAAAATATCCACTCCAACTAAGCCTATCTCTGAACTATGAGGTGGTGCACTGGCCACGGTGTTAACTGGACCACCACCTGTATCCCTGCCACATGTCAGAGTCATCGATCATCCAGTGTGAAACCCAAGACAACTGTGATAACGGCCCGTGTCTTGTGCCCGTGACATTGTAGCCCTACTACATAGAGCATAAATAGAAGGCTGTAGAAGCTGAGTTGGTAGCAGCTTGAGAGCAACTGAAACATCAGAGGGAAGCTGAATTCCCTAAACCAACTGAAGCACCAAGAAGCGCAAGTTTTGGAGGATCTGTCTTAGTGGACAAAGTGTTTGATCCATTTGATGCTATCTTACAAGCTTATGAGGCTAGACTACAAAATAGGCAGACCTTAGAAGAAAGATGGTTGACCCATCCTTACCCTGAGCTAGAGAAGCAGAGGCTAGAGATGTTTAAGCAGCTCACAGAGACTGCTCAAGCATTGCTAGAACCACCTTCAAAAGAGTTAAGGGATGGGGTACTCAATTGTGTGCTCAGAGAGGAAAGCACTAAATTAGGCAATTTTCCTAGAGAAGATATTGACCATAGGGAAAAATCATTGCCAAAATTGTAAGACTTGAGTATAATCCCCAATACCATAGATGAGGACCTCATGTTCCTGAAGTTGAGGAGCAGTGGTCAGATGAGTTATGGAAGGCTTTCAAAAATGCCCAAGCGAAAGACGATGAGATTAGGTTAGCACCATTTTCCGAGATTGCATTAGATCGACCCGAGGTGGATGTTGACATGAGATCATTCTATGGTGATGTAGAATCGATAGCCTCTGAGGATAGTAGACCTGAATCATTGAGAACTTTTCCACCATACATGGGAGAATTTGAGTCGAAATCTGAAGTAATGAGAGTGCCATCACAGAAACTAGGCAAGAAGCAAGAGTTGGATACTAAAATTTTGATAGAGTTGCTATCCACACTAGTGAAGTGTACCATTACATTGGTAGAACTATTGAAAATCAAGCGAAGTATGTGGACTCATTTTGAACAATGTCTAGAGAAATTTAGTTTCAAAAACCCGATGAAGTTCCTGGAAAGGGAATTAGATGATATAGAGAAGCCTAGGTCAAATATTAGGCTGCTACCTCTGAACAAAGTAGGAGAGTATTGTGAAGGAGAAGATAGTACTACCACTTTTCCTGTTAACTATAATGGAGTTGAGACAAAGCCATACTTGACAGTGGGGTTGGTATTTCCATAGCCACAAAACAGATTTGGAAAAAATGGGGAAAGCCAGCCTATAGAATGACGCATATGAAACTACAGCAGTTGGCTCATGGACATGTAGAGGGGACCCCTAGGATTAGTGGAAGTGATAGTGGTATTGTCATGTGGCATAGAATATGAACATACTTTTTTCATAGAATATTTTGGAAAGAAAAGTAATTATGATATCATTTTTGGACGATCGTTCTCATGAGGCAACTCAAGATTGTACAAGATTGGGGTTATGATTTTACTTATATTTGCGACATGCTGAAACCACCACAAGAATCTTGCGAGATCATTTTGTTTGAGAAATTTATTTTTACCAAATACACATGATTCTCTTTTAAGGCAATTCTCAATAGGAAATTTGTGCAAAATAGCATGTCTTTTAGCCAATTTTACACTATTTTATACCAAATTCCAACCGAATTTTTTCCTTATGCATGCTATCTCAATTGGCTAGCTTCAATTTTCAGTCAGCGGCCCAAGGCTAAGCTGAGTCATCCTTTTCCTGAACACTGGAGATCATAGTTACATGGATGTAACAAGAACCCCTGTTGAAGATTTTGATTCTGCAATGCAAAACGTTTTGGAAGTACCTGCATGGGTGTGTAAGAAGAAAGAAGTTTGGATGCGCGAAGCGTTACAATGCACTGACTTCAGGAGAAATGAGGCAATTCTAGAGAGGGTGTAAGAAGACAAATAATTGAGGTAACCTTTTCCTAAGGACAAATTAGAGCCTTTAGAGTGGGCCCACATTCTAGCAATATTGAACGTGTGCGTTAACGAAACCACTCCCATTAAATTTTGTGATGAGAATGGTTATGATATTGTCCCATACTACATGCTAAGCTAGATCATAGAAGAGAGTGAGAATGACCTAGAATCAGAGTTTGAATGTGAACAAGAACTAGAGTCCAGCCTAGCAAAAACCAAAAGTGACTCCTGTGATGGAAATGCAAGAAGAGGTGGAAGAATTTGAAGAGCTTTGCTATGACTCTTGTGAGAGATTAGACCCTGAGGTGAATGCGGATGATGAACAAATGGAAGGCTCTACGAGTGAGCAAGAGGGTGGTGATGGTGAGGTTAAATTCGATGACTTTCCAAACCAACGTCCTAGACAACAGAGATGATACCAAGAGCATAGAGAAGGAAAATTTCTAAAAGAAGACAGGCCGATGCCGAACTTCCAAAGCAAGACGCAGTTTGTTATGAAAATCAATGTGATTGATTGTGCTAAAGACAAAATGTTTGGAAGGTTCATGCATTTGGTAGAAGATTTGGGTTTCAAGGCCAAACTCCTAAAGACAAAGAAAATCTTAAAGAGAAAAGGAAGAAGCCTCTAGAGAAGTTGGATATCTTTGATGATCGCTGATCCAATTATCACGAGAGTTGAGAGGAAGAAATGTTACAATGAGTTGAAACAGACACTTAAAAATGTGTGGACTATAGAAATGGACAACAATGATGAACCCATTACTGAGGGAGAAGGGAACAAGATAGATGTCCCATCCCATTACTACAAATATACCATCCAAGATAGACGATCAGTAGTCGAACAACCAATGAGAGAGTCTAAAGAGATGAGTCATATGATGGCCCAAAAAATGAAAAGACAATTGACTTAATAGAACTAGGAGAGGACCCTAGACCTGCTTATATCACCACTGACTTAGGAGTATAAAGATGTTTTTACCTGGTCATACAAGGACTTAAAGGGAGTAATCCTAATATCTATAAACACTTGATTTGTTGGGGTCACCCAACTTGGGTGACCCCTTGTGGTGTAAACAGCTTGTAAATGCCTATAAAGGCTTAAAAAACCTAATATTAATCTCTTTTTCATTAGTACAACTACGAGTCTTATCTTCTCCCCCTCCCCTCTCTTCCTCTCTCTCTAACTCGCCTAGCCATGTTTGTTCAAGGCTCTCACCGCTTCCGTGCCGAGCTCAACAATTGGTATCAGAGCTGACGGTTCTCCGCGGTCCCTTCGCATGTGCACGAGCTTCAATGAGATCCAAATTTTGCAATTATAATGGAATTGGATAGAAATCTGTGTGCATCCATGTGAGGTAGATCTACAAAGGAAGATTGAAGCAAGCATTTTAAGACGTCAAAGAGATTAGAAGAATTCAAGAGTCTGAGCAAGCAATTTGACAATCGATTTGATTGTGTGGGGATTTTTTCTGGCCATGGAAGAACTCGAATGCACACATAGCAAGGAAGGTCACAAGCTAGCCCAAGCGCGCAGGCACTGCTTCTATATTCAACCTGATTCCCAGCCAGAGAGAGATCGACTGCATGAAGAATGCAGGGACTGTTTTTTGATGGATAAATGCAGAACTCAATATAGAGATTCTAAACTTCTCTTTGTCACATGGATGACCTTGCCAATAAAAAATGGGTACTGTGCAGTACCAAATTTGGTACTATAACTGTAAATTGCCTCATTTTATATGAGGACCTTAACTACCCTATAGAGCTTTAAATTTAGATGCATGCATGCAATGCACAAATTTAAAAAAATGCAGAGCTCTCAACATACCAGACATACACTTGCATGCATGCAATTTAACAAGAAGAAAGATAGGACTCAAAAACCAGAATCCTTCAAATAACAATAGCTACCTTTCATGAAAGAAAAGCAAATCCAGTGGCACAACACAACAATGTACACATGCAAAGGAGGAGCACAAACCTCTGGGTTTTGTAGATGACCGAGTCTCATCCTCGCCAAAAAGCGCTCCAGACTTAGCAGATTTCTCCACATAAAAATTTGCCTTGCTAGCTCTCATGTTTGAGGTGCTGATGCTCTGAGGAGATTTTGTACCTATTGGGGGTGACCTTGCATCCATGGTTGTGGGCTTCTTCCCCTTTTCTGGTGAAGCCCTGGCAACAGCCTTCCTTGCGGGCATCCTCATAGTTGAGATGATGCACAGGTAGAGACCTCAATAACTGCACAGTAAGATGAAGAAGGTGGAGCCTATGAGAGGGGTGCAATGCTTGTGCTCAAAAAATATTGACAAAGGCGCTATTGTGAAAGACGTCCAAAGCCGCTAAGCTGGTGATTGAGAATACCGTGTCACTTTACTAATGTAGGATAGAGTGCCACCTTACACAAGTTTAAACGTACAAGTCCCACCCATAATTGCCCCACCCACGATTTATTTCAAAGGAGTGATGTACTGGTGTTACAATTTTTAAAACATTCCCTCCTATGGTACTTAAACTTAGAGGACAAAAAGGTTCCCTCCAAAACAACCTAAACACATGTAAAAGTACCAAACTAGGTGAAAACAAAAAAGGTTCTTTTTTTGTAACACCATTGCATGCTTTCAGCCTAAAATCTTCTATCTTATGAAAAATGCATGTATGTGATTTATGAGGGCCATGACTAAACATATGAGTTCACCATGAGTAACATGTGATATGGCATGATTCTTAACATCTTTGGAGTTAAATGTGGCTTTTTTGACATGAAATTTGCAATTGTCAATCTTGTGCAACTACTCTTATGGGATTATGGTAAAGAGTGTTTGTGCAAATGGACTACAACTTCACACACTAGCCTTTTAAGACATGTTGATTATGCTAGGATCACCAGTTTTCATTTCAAGTCCAATATGACAGATGTTGTCTTCTATCGTGATAGAAGAGGGGCTCATTTTTGCAGGGCTTTTTGACCAATTAACTACTTCACTGGCTTCTCCTTCATCTCTAGGGTCCATACATGTTATTTTTTCTCATTCACATTTTGTTACACTTGATTATCACCATAGTTTAACAATTTGGACAAGTCTTGGTCCCAACGTGTTTCCACATGTTAACTTGATTTCAATTTGTTCCAAACTTGATACACTACATTAAGATCACATTGTGAACATCTCCAAAGTGTTTCCACGTGTTAACTTGATTTCAATTTGAGGAAAGAGATGCTCTTCCCTCCCTCTTTGAACTTCTTCAGCTTGGATGACCTCTTCCATGCGTCATAGGATTTACTATGGCCTCTTCTTTTTGATGGTTCAAAGGTTGCACCATCACTTTCTTCAGAAGGTGAAGAATTTGAAGAAGGTGGAGAAGAGGGTGACCTCTTTCTCGCCTTTTTCTTGTCTTGATCTTCGTCGTCTTCACCATCACTTTCATAAGAGGAAGAGGATGAAGAAGATGGAGAAGAGGGTGTCCTCTTTCTCGCCTTTTTCTTCTCTTACTTTTATCATCCCTCTTTGAATTATGGTGAGGAGAAGAGTGTGATGGTCTTCTCCGCTTCGGTGGTGATGGAGAGCATTTAGCCCGCCGTCTTCGTGGAGCCATCTCCGCCGAGGTGGCGGGAGACTCACTTCTTTCTCGTTCCTTCAATGGAGGCTCTTGAGTTCTCCTTTGGGAAGGAGATGAATCATCAAGAAGTAAATTCTTGAGCCCTTCATATGGATTCTCTTCTTCTTCTTGAATCGGAGAGAGACCTCTTTTGGAAGTCTCACAAGGAGGCTTCCTAGGTGTTCTCTCGTCATGGTGATGAGCTTGGAGAATCCCGTGAGTACGGAGCTACCGTTGCACTTCACTTTGAAGAGATGGATTGCCCATGGCTTGTTGAAGCCTAGAAACAAGATAGTTAACAAGCATTGGAGCATCATTAGTAGCTTGCTCATTAGCAAAATCAAAGTTATCAACATTAATTTCACTCTCTTTACTATTGTCAGTCATTCTAACAACTTTTAGGTGTAAACTTTTTAGGTGTACTTTGGCACTTCAAGCTCTAGTTGCTACTCCTCTTTACCCCTTTAGAAAAAGCACTCAAGGTACTGTACCCGTGGCTCGAATACCATTAATTGCAAGGAATAGAAGAGAGGGTCGTTCAACACCAAAACATCACCGGCTCTTGTCAAGCTTCTAATAGCTCAATAGTGGTTAAGCCATAGGCAAGCCCCGTAGGACTCCACTATTAAGACCATAGCTCTTGACGGTGATGCCCTGTTAACTGCACGAAGGCAGGCGCACTACAAGGATAAAAAATCCCTATTCTACTTACTCACAGGCAATTAATAATACCAACCATTTATAGCTAGCTTGAGGACCTCCCTTCTTGAGCAAGAAAAGAGAAACCTTGTGCTCTGATACCAATGTAACATTTAATGGCCTAAAAACTTGTGTGTAGCGGAAATTAGCATAAACATAGTGGGCATTTCATTAGAATAGATTCCTAATGAGAATTACAAGAGTGCTTGGGTGGAGAGAGCAACAAAAAGCATAACACCTAGTTAGATAGCATGAACAATACTTTCAAAAGCGAGAGAAATTAAGCTATTGACAACAGTTGAGGACCGGATTTGCATGGACCTGGTCCCCCCTCCAAAAGGCTTTGTATAATGGTTTCTCCCATCAAGAGAGACATTGTACAATACAATTCTTTGTGTTCCTTCAAGACTAGCTAGTGCAATGAAGATGAAAGATTCATGCACTAAGCAAAACACTTAGCAAACACAACATCAATTATCCCCGGTCTTAGACCCAAGACCTCACACACCTTTGAAGATGGTGAGAGCTAGCAGGGTATGAGAGTAGATTGAGAGGAAGAAGGAGTATCTTACGAGAAAGATGTACATCTCCTCACATAATCACTCATATTAGCATAGCTTAGCTTAGTAATTAGCATGGTAGAGGAGATGAGCATGCATTGAAGCTGGTCTCTTGGTTGGATTTGTATCCACATGCCAAGAGTGTGTCGATGTAGGCTTCTATCTCACAAGCTTGGAGTAGGTGATGAGCTCTCCATTAGAGCTTGGGAAGAGATAGTCTTTGTCTTGCTTCTCACATAGACTGTGTGAGAGAATGTGTGTGATAATGCCTTGCAAAAATTAGCCTCCTCTCTCTCTTGGGCGAGCCCTCTTGCTAATTGCTCTTGCTATCCTCCCATTGGACCTCCCCAGGGCTAGCCAATGACTATTAAGAAGCATAAGTGATAGCCTTCTGACATGTGTCCCCCTTTTCCCTTTTGTGAGAGCTTTAGGTAATTTAATAATTCAACTAAACTCTCATTGGACCCCTTTGCCTCCTGGCCAATAGGAATCAGGCAAGCCATTGGGCTGCTGAATGCTCATTGGACCCCTTGGGAGACTGTCCAATAGTCTTCTAGAGGACTTAATTCTCATTGGTTCTTTTATTAAGTGTTTTTAAATTAATTTAACTAGATTTACTCTAGCCTAATTCTCATTGGTCCACCTCCAAGGCCATCCAAGAGGAATTGGGTACACCTTGTGGGCATCTGGCCTAGGGAGCTGACATGTGTCCCTCATTCCCTTTGTGTAAAGGGATCTTGTGTGTGTGTGTGTGTGTGGCCTTCTCTCTCATCCCCTACATGCTAGGCTCACACCCTCCTATGTAGGGATGTGCAAAGATTTGTTTGGACACACACAAAGCATCCAGTTCCCCTATGGTTGACCTTTGGACACAACCTTTGAATTTTGGAACCTTAGCAATTTGGAAGTCTTAATGGGATGAACCTAGGGTCTTTTTAGCCCATTGTTGCACATGGCTCTTTTGCAGATGGCCCCCCCTTTGGATCCTTATTTTCCCTCCTTTGGATCCTTACTGTGGCCGGTCTGCTAGCTTAACCAATATTCTAACTTTTTCTCCCCTAGCACTTCCCCATATTAAATGATCAGTTTAACATGAGAAAATCATTTAGGAGAATTAGATATTGATTATTATGACACAAGAAATGGAGAGGACTAAAAATCAGCTCAACCAAAAAGAGAAACTACAAGAACTGCCCGCGTATCAACTAGACCCCGAGTCAGTCAAAGCAGCAAAGGCATCCTACCTTTCCAGAGAATAGCTGGAAGAGCACCACACTACAGTTTTCACTGGTAGGTTCAAAAGTGAAGAGGGGCATCAGGTGAAGTTGCAACTCCTGCCCAAAGAAGTCTATGATGTAACCGCAAAGCCAGACACAAAACTCAGGGGGTTCACTATGTGTAAAACTACCATATCACGTGCGTTCAAGACATGTTCGTAAAACCCCTTATTTGTGAATTTTGTTAGGAATATAATGTACCCTTTTCTTTTAAAATCTGTTAAAAAAAATTGAATTTGAAAAAATAATGCCCTTCTGTATATATATTTCTGTAAGTTTCAAGAACTTTAAATACGCTTCTGTTGAACTCACGTGATAGGTTACATTTTTATTAGGTGACCTCCCCGGGACACAAAAGAGGCTAACCGCAGGCTGGGGCTCATGCATTTGTACGAACAAGAGCCTTGTGGAGTGGATTTTCAGAAGCTTATGTGCTTCTATCCACCATCAAAGAAGACGGAACCGCGTAGATATCAGACACCCAAGGGAACAAGGTCGAAGTAGTGATCACAAAAGAGATAGTGGCAGAGGCACTCAGACTGCCCACTGAAGGAATGACCATGTGGGCAAGAGACAGGAAAACAGCAGGCACATTTACCAAAGAGACATCAACGGCTACATTCGCCAATCTTATCCACAAACAGGTGGAAGAGCCAACCCGTTTGTACCACTAACACTTCTATTTTCTGGCTAAAAGGCCACCAAGATACACTACACCAAATCACGCTGTGGCCACCACATTCACTCAGGTTCTGAAGTCAACGACAAGGCAACCAGTGGACCACGTGCAGTATGTCTTGACAACCTTGAAGGGCACCAAGAAGGAAGGCAAAACCACGTACTTGGGTGTGCCAAAGGTCTTGACTCGAATAGCATATCATGCCATCAGCATGGCCTACAACCTATCGCCTGCCCCTGATCAGAATACATGGATATTGGCAACACACCCCTCTCCATGAGCTACAAGGTCAGGTAAAAGATCATATAAATCTGATGATGAGTCAGCTGATAGCTCGCAGGAATGACACAGTAGCAAGAGCTCTGACAACAAAGAAAAGAGAGCTCGGAGAGAAGAGATGAAAAGGAAAGCTGTGGCCACACACCAAGAAGAGCCAACTCAAAAACAAGCGCGCTTTGAAAGAGAGAAATAGGAGTACTAGCACAGTAGGCAAGCACAAGGGAAGGACCTAGAAAAATGGGTACCTGCCAGACTTAAAGGCCCTCGAACAAAGCATCAAGAAAAGAGGCGAATGATCCAACATAATATTTAGAAAGAATGTACCAAGAGGCTGAAGCTTTAAAGCTAAAGGAAACAAAAGGAGCTGCAAAGAAATCCAAGGAAGCAGAAGAAGCTGCAAAGAAAGGCAAGGAAGAGGAAGACCAAAGGCAAGTTGAGAAAACGGCTAGCCAAGAGCAAAGTCATGGATCTCCCCGACCCATCTCACCGCGAACAGAACAACAAGACTATCCCATGTCTAGTCCACCACCATCACCTGCAAGTGAAGACACCAATGAAGCAGAGCCTGAGAAAGAGAAACATTCTGAGTCCACCCAACAAACCAAATCTGCACAAGAAGCTGACCATCCCTACGGACAAAATGAAAAAGAAGCCGAGCCGGAACAGCAGAAGGCAGCAGAAGATACTCAAAAGCCAGAAGAGGAAAAGGCAAGTAGATCTGAAAAAGAGACTGATAAAGAAGTAAATGTGGAAAAAGCACCTACCACGGCACATGAGACGGAGCCCGAGCTAGAAAAGGAAGAAAGGCCGGCACCTGAAGAGACATCAAGGGTTGAGACAACACCCTCTACTTCTACTCAGCCAGAAAACTGCCGAGGCATCAAAGCCTCAGGATGCCCAAGAAGAAGACCGACCATCTACCTCCACACAAGAACCACCAGCAGTTACGACGTAGCAAGAAGCAACACATGAGGATGCATGCACATCTCAGTTCGCACGACAGGAGAAGTGGTAGTCAAACAATGAGGTAATAGTCCAAGTCAATGAATATGTACATCAGATGCAGGAAATGACAGAGAGACTCCGTTTAGCAGCTTTAAACCGCAGCACAAAGGCCAAGGAACTTGAAATGGTGATCGATGCTCTCCAAGGAGAGCTAGAAGACAAGATGATTGTCATCACTGGTCTCCAAAGGCAGGTGCAAGAGCTAAAGGCAGAAGTGGAATAGCATTAGTTAGCCAGAGATAGACAACAAAAAGAAATGGAGGAGTTAGGTGATCTACTCACCAAACTATCCGATGCCTGCAAAGCAAAAGATGAGCAGCTGACATAAGTTACAAATGAACTTCTTATGACATCTTTGTCAGTTCAAAAAATTCAGGTGCAATTAGATGTTTCCAATGCTTCTCTGTAGTATTCTGAACAAAGAATCAATGATCAGACCATTTTATTACGGCAAATCAGAGAAATCCAGTCGTGGCCTCGATCAAAGGAACTGACGAAGTGTATAAGGCACTTGAAAAGAAAAACAAAGACCTAGAATTGGAATTAAAGCTAGAAAAATCACAGCGTAGGGACGTGGCATTGATGCGATTCAGAAAGAGGAGGAGCTATAAAGGAGATAGTAGAACTCAAGCGGATTAATCAACTCCTCAGAGATGGAAAACCAGACACGTAGGAAGAGGCAAGCACTTCAGAGCCTCCACAGATAAACATACCCTCGATCTCGTTTGCTGAGTTTGAGACACAGTCCACAACAGAGCCGAGTGGTGATGAGGATTTTTAGGTTCACATCACAGATACAGACACAGTGCCAATGGTCCAGTTGTCAAAAGCTGAAGAAGATGCACTGAAGGAGAAGATCACCCTAGAGGTGGATAAGCAATGGAAAGCCGCTATGGATTGGGAGTTGAGAGTTTTACACTCTGTCAACTTCACTCAACTCACTCCCAATCAGATCAACGCTCAATGGCACCAGCAATCCCTGCCGTACCCTCTCATCAAAGTAGAACTATTACAGGTGAAAGAAAGGTTGTACAAGGATATGCAAGAAGATGGTGCAGATAAAGACCACCCAAAGTGGAGGTTAAGCTGGTTGAACAAGAATCCAAGATACCTGATTCTGTTCACAAGAGCACCTGCAGCCCTTCAAAGAGATCCAACATTCTGTCTTGTACCCAGAGTAAGGACATGGCAAGCTCATGAAGCACTACAAAAGAAGAGGCCAACTTGGCTCAACTTCCCTAGGCTACTAGCTCCAGAGAGAGGCCAAGCGACCGAGGAATACGTGGTGAAAACCCTAACGAACACCATGTCTTTCTTCAAGAGTCTGCCAGATCTCTCATATGCCATGTTATGTAAGATTTGCAAAATGTTTCTCACATGTATACAAGTTTTTAATGAGCTTGAGCAAACAGGAGCCCCATGGCTATCATTCTTGGAAGGAAACAAAGGCTTATGCTTTGATCTGAGTGGGCAACCTTTAGAAGAGGTCCTTTACAAATTCTATGACGGATGCATATTCCTGCCATCGAATAATATGATGGCCTTTGAAGAAGCTTTCTACACTGGATTCTTCACCTGGTGAACAAAAGATATTTGCACCGGTGATCAGCAACTTAACATTTAGGTTTGTAGGCTACTCAACGGTGGAGCTGAAGAATCAAGTAACAATGCAATTTCTGCAAGTGCCCGACAAACAATGAAGAATCAGATACCAGAAGGCACTGGACATGCTTAAAGACCGCCTCGCCAGCCGCCAACCCGAAGAGTATTTTAGCCCATAAAGCTATGTCAAGGGACGACACAGGCGAGGAGGGGAGAATGTTAGCTGGAAGCTAACACGGACACCATTTTTTGGAGTTCTCTTTGTAAAACATTTATTATTTTGATGAATCGGGAATATTATAACTCCTACTTTCTTGAGTAACCTCTGTAATTAATGAGTCGGGGCTACAAGCTTCCAGATTGTATCAGCCAGTCATCACCAAGATTTGGTAGAACTCCAGATTATTAGTTTTGACCACCCAAAAACCTTGCCTAAGGTATAAAAGGCCAATTTTTGTAAGTTTTTAATAAGTTTTTGGATAAGAAATACACAAGGTGAGCTAACGGTGCTCACTTCTCTCCTTCTTGTGCTTCCTACTCCCTCTCCGATTGTCACATTGCGATTGCATTTGTTGCATTGCAACCACATGTAAGAGCTCTACGCATTGACGTAGGCCATTCTCTATGCATTGACGTAGGCCATTCATAGTATTTTGTAGCTTTTGGTGTTGTCGACCCGCGGCCTGAACTAATTTTATCATAACTAGGAATTTACACTTTTAAATCAAAAACTAAGCATAGGCGGGGTATTGGGGTATCATTGCTAAGCATTTAGATGCATTCTGGGTTGAAAACGACTAGGTCAAAAATCCATTGCTGTTAATAATTGCGATTTTGGGACTTGACCTAAAGTGGGGTTTGAGACCATAAGCATGTGTGCTTAGGTCTTGTAAACTTGTCTAAGAAGTTTCGTTGCGTTTGGATGTCATTTGATGCTGTAACGAATATGATTTGCTTGCCGATGAGCGATTGGCTTTTGGTGATTTCAGTCACTTGAGTGTAGATTGAGTTAGATGCGAGTTGTTAGTTGTTTTCCGAGAGATTGAAAACCTCTTGTAGCCTCTATACACTAGTTGAGTCAGCTTCGTCCCATGGTTTGACAAATTAATCGTGGTTCTCGCTAATACTGCAATAAGATAGGATGGTGAAGTTAGACATGTGTCCCACAAATTCATATGCTCTTTATAATAATGTTTGCCTTAGAGTGGGTCATAAATTGCAAACATAGAATTTAGAGTGCACCAACTTACAATCGTAAAATTCTTTTGAATGATTATGCAAGATTTGATGCTTGATTTTGTAAGAGTAGAACCCTTTAGTGAATGATAGTATAAAAGTAAAATGCAAAGTTCCTAAAAGTGGACATGCTAGTGTAGTGAGAAATGCATACGGAATAAAGTATGAATGACTAAAAAGCTGTTCTTTGAGATGGGGTTTAGGCATACCTTGCTATCATGGAGAGGATTATTTTTGTAGCTAGAAGATGTTTAAGAATTTGGGGTTTACTAATTAACAAGAGGGGAGGGAGGATAATCCTACTTGGAAGGGAAATCCTCTTTCAAAGAGAACTCCTTTGTTATGATAAAATTACCCTTCAAAACTCAATTCTTTGAGAGAATTAAATATTAATCTTAAGTAGGTCACTAAAATGTTTACACACACAATTCATGCAAAATAAAAAAAAGTTGTGGACCTTTCATGAGAGCATTATAATTCTTCTTTTGGAAATTTCCAAAAACAATTCCATTACTTAGTTGCCTTTGGATTCTGGAATTTACCTTTATAAGAGTAATTTAGGTAAGAGAATAAAAGTAAGTTGAAAATCAATAAAAAGATTTATGCGGGATAATTAAAGATACTAGTCACCATTCAATCATGCATACTATTTATGTAAATATGATCTCCAGTCACCTATGGTTAAAGAGAGTGCTTTCTACTATCTCTATACCATATTAGTCTGGTAATCTAAGAAACTTAAAATAACAAAACTTGAAATAACATCATGTTAGTGGTTAGCAACGTGGTTTGTTAATATTAGAAACGAACCATAATTAGAAATGAGCAAAACAATAGAAATTATTTCTTCTTCCCAAGAAAAAAAGGCTTGCTTATGGAAATGTGAGAGCTTAAACATGGATTTAAGTAAGCATAAAAGTATATCACTTTTAAGAAAGTGCAACATCATAAAGAGAACAAGGAAAAATTACCTTAGTCTGTGCATATGGTAGAGTCTTCTCCTCGATTTGGGAGAGTATTGAAGAAGTGTAATGATGTAGTCAGCTCTTTTCCTCTTTCCTTTTCTTGACGACCACCAATTTGGCTACTTGGAATGAGATAATGGCAAGAGAAAAAGGGAATTCAAGCTATGAAAATCTTGAGAATTAGGAGAAAGAAGAGAGAGAGGGTAATGTGAAGAAGAAGATCAAGTTTTGACAAAATTGATTTGGGTTTTGGCCATGGATTCTCTTGGAGAGGGTGTGTGTGTGAAAGAGGCTTAGCTATGGCTTTCTCAAGCCTACTCTCAAGTTTTCACCTTGAGAAAATGCTGGAGAGAAGTATAAAATGAAAAAAGAAGCCCTCTTTCTATGCATACTTTAGATAAGTGCCTTCACTTATCTTGATAGCTTATCTTCTTTATTGATAAGTTCTTTCTAATTATCTTGATAACTCATCTTTCTATTCAAAACTTCTTCAACTAGATACTTACTCACCTCATCCTTATCCTTATCTTCTCTTTCTTTTTCCTTTTCTTTTTCTTTTCCTTTTTTCTTATCTTTTTCTTCATATTAGCTTTATCCAAAATGAAGAGCTAATTTTCCATGCATTGTTCATGTCCATGTTCCCATGGTACAAATCGAAAGTGTCTCGAGAGTATACTTTGGTCATTAAATTGAAAACAAATTTTCTCGAATGTTTTTTTTCTAGTATTTTTTTCTTTTTAAAATCGATGGCTTAGATGTGCTAGTGATGCGTAAGGGCTAGAGAAGGCCCTATAACCTCTCCCAAAGAAAAAGAAGGAGTTATCCTCAGCTCAAAACAATAAAGGAAGGTGGTAAATCTTTAGCAGTAAGCTACACCTTTAACTTCTATGTTATGCTAATTCATTCTTTGCTAGCTGTCTCATCTATATTAGGTGCAATCTCTCCTTCTTTCTCTTACCTCTATCTTTCTCTCTTCTTTCCATATTCTTGCCAAGAGCTTATTAAAATTATCCCTTTGCTCATTTCCTTACTTTATGGACCAATGGTAGGAGCTGGTTTTACCTGTAGACATTCCTCATCTTCAACAAGCAAGTGAATCTGTAAGGAGTTTTGTGGAGAGATATGAATGCGTTCTCTTCTCTCACTTGGAAACTTGAGTTGCACAAACCAAATGGTGGATGTTTCAAAGCATAACAAGGGTGACACTTTGGGGTCGGGAACACTTTCTCAATAATTCTCTCTTGGCTATGGTTATTGAAGCTATGGGTTTGGGTCCTCGATATTACTATGTGATAAGATCAATGCATCGTCATTGATTTTCTAAACCAGTCTTTTTTCTTGTGCAATTCCTTCCTCATCAAAAGATATATCTTTACCCTCACTTTGGTTTACCTCTTAGAGGGCCATTTAACTTCTTACCTCATACTAGAGATATCAATGCAACAATTTCACAACAAATTCTTCCTATGGATGAATGGCCTAATATGTGCCCTGCTTGTGGTAGTTACTTTTGTGATCATGTGATGGATATGCTTATTGACTTGTAAGAGAAATCCATCTTTGTTGTATCTTTTAAAAGTTCATCGTATATTAAGATTGTGGTTCTTGTTTAAAATCTTTCTTTCTTTGATTTCTCTTTATGTATACAATTAAATTCGTTCTTGGTTTCTTGTATTTGGTATCTTGTAAGATAATTTCATACGTAACTAAGTCTATTTTTATATTTATTTTGTAATTCTATATAGTGATTGACAAGCAAGCATAAGCATTCTATTGTGTGGATTTGCATCCATAGCCAAGAGCTTGTTGTAGTAGGCACTCAACTTCTCAAGCTTGAAGAAGGGGATGGATTTCTTGCTTCACAAGAGTGTGTGAAGAGAAGAATGAGAGAGAGAGAGAGAGAGAGAGAGAGAGAGAGGGATCGTGGGAGGCTCAAATGAGAAAGAGAGAGAGGTAGCTTGGTCGACCCCCTTTCCTAGGATTCTCTTGAAGCTCATTGGGCCGTGTAGCCCTCTAGCCAATGAGAGCTTGGCTCCCTTTTGGGGCAAGGTGTGTAGCCTCCTGACAAGTGTCCTTTTCCTCTTGTGAGGCTAAGCTAGCAACCCCCTTGCTTAAGCACAGCCCCTACTTAAGCACAACCCCTGCTTGCTTGAGCAGTGTGCCTCTACACCTGACATGTGGCCCCTTTCCTCTCAACCCCTGCTTGCTTGAGCAGTGTGCCTCTACACCTGACATGTGGCCCCTTTTCTCTCAAGAGAGTATGGGCCCTTGATGAGGTGCACACACACTACCTACCTCCCTCCTTTGTAGGGTTCGCCCACTCTTTTGTAGATAGTACTTTGCACTTGGTAAGCAGGTAGGCCCCCTGCTTAAGCACAACCCCTGATTAAGCAAGCTGCCCCCTTGCCTGCTTGGACATTAATTGACTAAAGTTAAAAATTAAAGATCATGTATTAACGCGTTTAAGAATTACCTTTGGAGGCTTTAATGAATCCAAACCTAAGGTCTTTTAGAGCTTCATTAAGTGCACCTTGCTCTTTGTCAAGCTGCCTCCATTATGGACCCTTAGTGAGATGTAGTCATCTCTCCTCTTGATCTCATGGTGAGGTGAGCTTAAAGCACTTATGGCACCTAGATCTTTGGTATACTATCTCCCTTTTGGCCTCTAGTTAGAGATAACATTATCTCTCATTTAGGCCCATGGTTGAGATATATCTGCAAGCATATATCTATATTCTAACCCTTGTTTCCCTTTAATATGGATATCAAATGATCAATTTAATATGAGAAAATCATTTGTAAAGTTAGATATTAGATTTTATGACACCATCCATTGTCGTCTCGCCGGTCAAGTACTGCAATTTTTTGTCACTGGGCTCGCCAAGGGCTCAACGGTAAAAAATTGTTGTTTGTGCCATCGCTAATAGTCAGAAGGGTTAACAATGGCCATGAAACTTTGCAAGAATGGAAAATAGGGTGCTTTTCTCATCCCTACAAAGTTACATGGCCATCCCTTGCCATCACGTTGGTCAGGCACTGCACAATCGTCAAAGTTTTTCCATTGGGCTCTCCAAGGACCATATGACAAAAAATTGGGATTCATGGCGCCTCTCACTTTTGAGAAAATTAGTGATGGCCATGAAACTTTGTAGGGGTTGGGAATAGGATATTTTCCCTACCCTTGTAAGTTTCATGGCCATTCATTTCCACCTTATTAGTTAGGGACTATGTAATCACCAATGTTTGTATTGCTTGCTATAGCTAGGATCTCTGCACCAAGTGTTGGGTCTGCAAAGTCTATCTCTATGGGAAAAGAGGAGTAGCCAAGTGGACTCCTTAGTGCTCTCTCTCGGACTGCTCTATGAGGATGTGCCATTGTCAGAAGTTCTCTCGTCTCACCTCCTCTACCTATGTAACTCTTGGCCCCACTATACCCAGAGTCTCTGCCATCTATAATGCCTACTCATGTGGTACACCACCATCCTCTAACAACATTGCAATGATTGTGTGTTTATTTGCCTCATCATTCACCCCAAGTGGGCGGTGAGTAATGATGTCTATTATTTGTGCTTGGAGTGGAAAAGATTGTTGTTAGCAGCGGCTAACACAGGCTACATTGAATATGCATCAAGCGGCAAGAGATATGCTATGGATGTCACAATATTTCCCACTCACTTTGTATAAGTCTTGGGCTCATTTGGAGTTTCAAAGCTGTATATGATAGCTAGAGGCTCAAACTTGAACCCATAGTAGAAGGTATTATGGTGAAATCCTTTAAAAGGAAGCCTTTATGCAAGGAGGCTTAATAGATAGGTTTTATGAAACTCTAGCACCATTCACTTTGTGTGTGTAGCTATTGACGAAGTGCCGTAATTGGCATGTGGTGATTGGAGAGGCCAACACCAATGTAATTAGTGCGTGCTTATCATTAGTGTGCTTGGGGTTTCTAGTCTATGGTAAGTCGGACTTCGATGGACTTGATGTGTGTAGGAGTTGATTGATTAGTGATTAGAGTAGGTTTAGAGTTAGTCTTGCCATGGCTAACCTCTACTTGCATTGGAGAGTTGTTCTCTTGAATCCTCTAATTCTTTTCTCTGATGCTCGGGCTTCCATGCCCTAGCCGTGTTGCTGATCCATGGATTTTGTGTGGGTTGTGATTAGGTCGTTGCTACAACACTTCCAAACATTTGGTGCCGCTTCCGGGGATCAATAACCTAAGCTAGTGAGTATAGGATGTTTAGAATAGAGTAATTTCACTACTGATTTCGTTGGTTTTTGAGTGTATGTAACTCAATTTTGGTTTGATTTGATGATGTTTGTGCAAGAAATTGATGCTAATGTTGAGTTATCAATACCTCAAACCCCCAATTTCACTAATTTCATGCTAACCCTTACTAATTTTGCTTCAATTCCATGCTAATTGTACTAATTTTATGCTAATTTTACTAACTTTTGACTAGCTTTTCTAACCTAACCACTAACATTTGAAGTGTAATGTATGTTAAATCCCCTTTCAAGAGGTGGAATCATTACTAATAAAGTTAATTGTGCTAATTTATGCTTAATTTGATGATTTGAGTGTTTGATTATCAGCCTACAATGGTCAATTTTGAAGTCGATTTGATGGTGCACATACTTGTGTGTGCAATGACACGTTTTTGCGTGAAGCAAAGGAATATCTTGGAGTGTGATTACGATGTAAGTGCACTCACTTGCTCATGTCAATTCTTGATTGATTAATGTGGTTCAATGTTGCTAATTATTTGCTAAAATTAGGTGTGTAACTCAATTGACCTACACTTTGCACCTAATTTGATACACTTGGAATGAAATTGATGGTCAAATTTTGACTAATGAACTTTGTGTGTATCAAAATAATGCTTAATTCTCATCAAGAATTCATGTGTGTGCATAAAAATCATTGTGTGTGTGCATGCACCAAAGAAAAAAAAACTGTCAAAAAATTCAAGTGTGTGTGCACCTAATCTTGAGTGTGTGCATGCATATAAAGTGATGGAATTGATGGGATATGAGTATACAATCATGTAAATGATGTGTATGCTAAGCTAATTCAACCATTGGATAAGCCTAAATGCCAAAAAAAATTGGAAAAAAATTGAGTGTGTGTGTCTATCCAAGACCACTTGATTTTCTATGATTGATGGTCAATTGGGGCACCCAAATGGTTTTTGATTATGGAATGTTCATGAAAAGTGTGTGCAATCATTAGGTGTAAGCCTAAATGCATTGGCAATTGAGCCAAATTTGAACTTTTGTGCTTAATTTTTGAGTGTGTGCATTGCTTGATTGGATCAAAATAGTGTTATTTTTTAAGAAATTGAGCATGCATGCATTCACTTATGCTTGATTGAGTTTGCAATTTGTGCATTGATGGATTCATTGCATAAATTTTTGGTCTAAATTTGGGTGTGTGTGCCTACTCAATGGCATTGAGTATCCAAATTGGGGATGAATAATTGGTAGCAATTACCAATTACGATGATTAAAAGACCTAAAAAAGTGATGTGTATGTAATTGTTTGACTTGGAATGATTCAATTGGTACCCAATTGAAGATGATTTTTTGACCATTGTCATGTATGCCAATTCAATATGGAAAAAATTTCATTACTTTGTTCTTTTTACAAGTTGCCATGAGAACGAGCATATAGCCTTGCAAACACAAATGAAAAATCTGCTAGGGTTTGGATGATTAGGGCTTTAGATATGACCAATTGGAATTTCAATGATTAACACTTGAATATGGTCTTTCAAATGAAAAAAAAATCACTACACTATGTGTATGTAATGGTTGATCGAAAAACGTCTTCAATCTCAATTGTGTTTGAGCTTAATTATGATTGGTTGGAAGCATGTATGTCCTAGATAACGTGTTTGTCCGCTAAGCATTCGGCGAAAAGCAAGTTACTTGTGCTTCATTAAGGCCCTATGGCATTAACAAGATGGAACTAAGAACCAACTTCCAGCTTGCATGACCAATTTATTGCTTGAATGGCATCAAACTCTATCTTGCTGTATGATTGATTGGGTGATTTTGGGCATAAAGATAATTTTCACTTGTATTCTCATCTATGAATTTTTGCAAGATTTTTTTACCAAGGATATGGTGAGAACCATCTAGATTTTGAGATCTATTTTGAACGAGAAAAAAAATAAACAAAAAAATGTGTATGGTTGTGTGAATGATTTCCTCGATTCTCCATTTGCTTGACTTTTGGTTGCACCATCTGATGTGGCCATGTTGGCCAAAGCAAACCCACAGACAAATATGTCCTATGAGAACCTCCTCTTGAGGTTTTTTTTATTTAAAAAAAAGATGAAAATAAGGATATACACACACACACACCCGATTATGGTTGCCGAATATGGTGTGCAAGCAGATAGAACAAGTCCACACACACACCCGTTTATGGCTGCCAAATATGGTGTGCAGCCAGAAAAAACGAGCCCACACACACACCCAATTTTGGCTCGCCACTTTTGGCTTGGCGTTTTTGCCACACACACACACACACAACCCCATTCTTACCGCTTGCAGGTGCTGGATGCAGTCTGCATGTTCTCGGCTGCCTTCAAGGCACTCACATCACACATGCACACGCACGCATCACACCGATTGTGCATTGCATGCTGACTACCGCCTTTGGCTCGATTGGCCCGCCACTTTTTGGCTCAATATACACACACACACACGATCGTAAGCTCATGCAACTGGGCACCCCGTGGCTTATTGTGGGACGCATGTCGAACCTCACCATCCTATCTTATTGTAGTATTAGCGAGACCACAATCAATTTGTCAAACCATGGGATAAAGCTGACTTGACAAGTGCATAGAGGCTACAAGAGGGTGTCAATATCTCGGAAAACAACTAACAACTCGCATTTAACTCAAGCTACACTCAAGTGACTGAAATCACCAAAAGCCAATCGCTCATCGACAAACAATTCACATCCGTTACAGCATCAGATGACATCCAAACAGAACGAAACTTCTAGGACAAGTTTATGAGACCTAAGCACACATGCCTATGGCCTCAAACCCCACTTTAGGTCAAGTTCCAAAATCGCGATTATTAACAGCAGTGGATTTTTGACCTAGTCGTTTTCGACCCACAATGCATCTAAATGCTTAGCAATGATGCCCCAATACCCCGCCTATGCTTAGTTTTTTATTTGAACATGTAAATTCCTAGTTATGATGAAATTAGGCCCGGGTCTGCGACGCCAAAAGCTACGAAATACTATGGATGGCTTACGTCAATGCGTAGAGCTCTTACCTGCGGTTGCAATGCAACAAACATGTTTGCAATGTGACAACAACCGGGGAGGGAGTAGGAAGCGGGAAAAGGAGAGGAGTGAGCGCGGTTAGCTCACGCTGCGTTTCTATTATCCAAAACTTATAAAAAACTTACAAAAATTGGCTTTTATACCTTAGCCAAGGTTTTTGGGTGGTCAAAACTAATAATCTGGAGTTTTACCAAAGATGGGTAATGATAGGTTGATACAATCTGGAAGCTTGTAGCCTCGGCTCATTAATTATAGAGTTTTTCCAAGAAAATAGGACTTATAATATTCCCAATTTATCAAAATAATAAGTGTTTTACAAAGAGAACTCCGAAAAATGGTATCCGTGTTAGCTTGCTACTGACATTCCCCCCTCCTCACGTGTGTCGTCCCTTGACACAACTTTATGGGCTGAAATAGTCTTCGGATTGATGGTTGGCGAGTCGGTCTTTAAGCACACTCAGTGCCTTTTGGTATTTGATTTTTCTTTCTTTATCCAGCACTTGCAAAAACTGCATGGTCACTCTGTTCTCCAGCTCCAACGCTGAGTAGCCTACAAATCTAGATGTGAGGTTTCTGATCACTTTCGCAAATATCTTCGTTCACCAAGTGAAGAATCCAGTCTAGAAATCTTCCTCAAACGCCAACATATTGTGTGATGGTAAGAACATACACCGGGCGTAGAAGCCATAGAGGACTTCTTCGGAGGACTGACCATTGAGATTGTAGCATAACCCCTTATTTCCCTCAAGGAATGACATCCACGGGGCGCGTGCTTGCTCTGGCTCATGAAAAACTTCAATACATGTGAGCAGCATTCAGCATATCTTACACAAGAAAGATCCGGTAGACTCTTGAAGAAAGACATGGCGCCCGTTAGGGTTTTCACCATGTATTCCTCTGTGACTTGTCCTTTCTCTGGAGCTGGTAGTCTGGGGTACTTTAACCATGTTGGCCTCTTCTTTTCCAATACCTCATGCTCTTGCCAAGTCCCTACTCTTGGTACAGGACAGAAAGTGGGATCTCTTTGCAGGACTGCAGGTGCTCTTGTAAACAGAATCAAATACCTTGGATTCTTGTTTAACTAGCTCAATCTCCACTTTGGGTGGTATTTATCTGCGCCATCTACTTGCATATCTGCGTACAATCTTTCTTTTACTTGGATTAACTCCACCTTTATTAAGGGGTATCGTAGGGAGGCTAACGTGATTGCGCATTGATCTGATTGGGAGTGAGTTGAGTGACGTTGAAATAATGAATAACTTTCAACTCCCAATCCATCACGGCTTTCCACTGCTCATCCACTTCTTGTGTGATCTTCTCTTTCATTGCGTCCTCTTCAGCTTTTGATAACTGGACCATAGGCATCGTGTCTGCATCTGTGATGTTTATCTGAATTCATCTTCACCACTCGGCTTGGTTGTGGACAGTGTCTTGAATTCAGCAAACAAGATCGAGGGTATATCTATTTGTGGCTGCTCTGAAGGCCCTGCCTCTTCCTACCTATCTGGATTTCCTTATCTCAAGAGCTGGTTAACTCTTTTGAGGTCAGTTATTTTTTCCAGGAGCTCTTCTTCTCTCTGGACCCGCATCAAGGCCAGGTCTCTACGTTGAGATTATTCCAGCTTTAACTCCAGCTCAAGGTCCTTGTTCTTCTTTTCCAATGCTTTATAAACTTCATATGTCCCTCTGATCAAGGCCATGGTTAGATTTTTTCTTATTTGTCGTAAGAGGATTTCCTGATTGTTTATTCTCTGTTTGGAGTATTGCAATGAAGCATTGGCTACATCCAATTGCACTTGAATTTTTTGAGCTAACATGATTGTCGTCAGAAGTTTGTTTATAACTTCTGTCAGTTGTTCATCTTTTGCTTTTCAAGCATCTGAAAGCTTTGTGAGTAGATCTCCTAACTCCTCCATCTCTTTCTGCTGCCTATCTCTGGCTAGCTGATGTTGTTCAGCTTCAGCCTTCATCTTCTGCACTTGCCTTTGAAGATTGGCAATGACATTCATTATGTCTTGTGGCTCTCCTTGGAGAGCGTCAATCACCATCTCAAGCTCTTTGGCCTTTCAACTGCGGCCAAGTGCTGCTGAGCGGAGTCTCTCCGTCATTTCTTGCATTTTCCTTGCAGATTCATTTACTTGCAGTATAACTTCGTCATTGGACTACGAGTCCTCATGTCTTGCTATTTGAGTTGATGTTCGTATAGCCTCTTGTGTGTCCTTTTGTTGTGTCATGTTTGCTGGTTCTTCTTGCGTGGAGGTAGAGAGGTGGTGATCTTCTTCCTTGTCTTCCTGAGGCCTTGTGGATGCCTCGGCTGTTTCTTGCAGTGTGGAAGTAGAGGGTGTTTGCTCATATTTTACGGTCTATGCTGGTGCAAGACTCTCTTCCTTTTTTGGCTCTTCTTCTTTCTCTTGTTGCTACTCTTGTGTAGCAGTAGCCTCTTGTGTAGCTTCGTTTGTCTTTGGTTGTTCAGGGTCTTGTGTAGCTTCGGTTGCTTCCTCTTGCTCAGGCTCTACTTCTTTTGATTCAGACTTCTTCTCTTGCTCAGGCTCAGCTTATTTACCTGCAGGTGATGGTGGTGGGCTTGGCATGGGATGGTCTTGTTGTTCAATAGACGATGAAGTGGAGTGGGGAGATCCTTGCTCTTGGCGTGCCTCTTCCCTAGCCGTTTCCTCGGCTTGTCTCTGTTCCTCTGCCTCTTTTGCCTTCCTAACCTCTTCTTGGGCTTCTTTTAGCTTGAGGGCTTCTATTTCCTAGTACATTTTTTCTAAAGCTTCTATGGGGTCTTCAGCCTCTTTCCTTGTATGGTGCTTTGTCCTTGGGCCTTTAAGTTCACTAGGCACCCACTTCTCTGGGTCCTTCCCTTGTGCTTGTCGGCTACACTGGTAAGCGTGTTTTTCTCTTTCAAAGCGTGCTTGCTTTTGCACTAGCTCTTCTTGGTGGGCGGTCACATACTTTCTTTTTATTTCCTCAATTCGTTGTCTCCTTTCTTCATTGTCTGAACTCTCGTTGCTATGCCTTTCTGGTGAGCCTTCAGCCGTTTCTTCATCAGATTTGTAGGCTCTCTTTGTTGACCTTGTAGCTCTTGGACACGGTTGTGCTGCCAAAATCCATGTGTTTTGGTCGAGCGTAGGCGGTAGATTGTTGGCCATTCCGATGGCATGGTACACTATCCTTGTCAAAACATCTGGCGCACCCAATAAGTGATTTTACCTTCTTTCTTGGTGGCCTTCAAAGTGATCATGATGTACTAGGAGTGGTCCACTGGTTGCCTGGTTGTTGACTTGAGAACTTGAATGAACATGGTGGCAACCGCGTGATTTGGCGTAGTGTACCTTGGTGGCCTTTTTGCCAAAAAATGGAAGTGCTGGTGGTACAAGTGGGCTGGCAAAGGTGGCCACGCCGGTTTCCTTGGTGAAGGTACCTGCCATTTCCGGTCCCTTGGTCTCATGGTCATACCTTTTGTGGACAGTCTGAGTGCCTCTGCCACGATTTCTTTTGTTATCACCACTTTGACCTTGTTTCCTTGAGATTCAGTGATCTATGCAGTTCCATCTTCTTTAACACTAGTTTGGTACCAAAAAGGACACTTTAGTGTCCTTTTTTACGAATTTAAATAAAATGGTACCTGAAATCTAGAACACATCTCAAGGAATGCTTTTGCAAACTTATAAAATGTTATTCAAAGTACTCATAGAAATTATAATACCTCCCTTTTGATCATAACCTCAATAGTAACTACACTCATGAAAAGAACCTACGCAAAGCAGCATTTAATGTTTCATTAAAACTCGTACTCTAGCCTAAGAAAAAAATGAGAAAGATGCACGCAATAATCCGTGGTAACTACCTATATATGTGTTTGATATTTTTGCAATTATCATGTGAGAAAAAAATCATTTGTGTCTAGAATTAAATAAAGAAAGTCCTGTGGCTCAAATATGCGACGTTCACAAATTCAATTAACGATCACAAGAAACATCTAGTTCATCTAAATTTACAATGTCTTATGATGCATATATACTAGATCTATGACTCTATTACATAAGGTGATAATTTTTAATGGTTATGCAAGCCACATTTGGTGATTTATGGTGTATCCAAAAAAACTGTGCATGTTGTAATTATAATTTTTTATTTATCAAAGATAAGCCTTAAAATAAAGTCCACTTTTGGATTTTTTTATTCATCTCACTTATTTGTATACAAATACCTCATATGGACACAATTGGGAGATTTATATACACATTTTCATTAGTTTTTCATAGCAATGTTTCTTTTGCAAGAAATTATGCACTACAAATTTTTTTAAATGAGCTTAAATTACAAGATACCTATGAGTTTGAACCGTTGAAAAATGCTTAGTTGATGGGTATTGACCTATAGATAGGTTATACACCTTAGGTTTTGTCCCATAACCTCATCATTTAATGAAAGAGGCCTTGAAAAACCAAAATTTTCCTCTTTGTCAGCATTTTCAAAATTTTGGTCTTTCGATTATAACAAAAATCTAGTCCGATAACTAAGTTATGAAGCTCAATTTCTTGCTATAAGAAGTTTTTCTCTATCCATACACCTTGAAATCTATGCAAAATCTTATTTTGATGAGAAGTTATAGTCAATTTATGAAATTTTTTATAAAAATGCACTAAATTTCTATTATTTTTTCATCTTAAAACTTATCATTATAATCTTAATCTGGTATGAATTTTGGCAAAAGTAAAATTTGGCTATGTTCTTCACCTCATAGTTGACCTAAGATATGAACGTGACCTATGAATTTGTTTTCTAGATTCACCAAATAATTATGACAAGTTGCTAGGAAAACATGACACTTTAGTGTCTTAGGACATTTGAGTGTCCGATTAACAGAACTAATGTTAATGGTGGATAAGAGCTCGTAAGCTTTTTGAAAATCCACTCCGCAAGGCTCCTGTTTGTAGAAATCTCTGAGTCCCAGTCTACGGTTAGCTTCTTTTGTCTCTGGCTTCGCGCCAACATCATATATTTCCTTCGATAAGAGTTACAACTCCACTTGATGTCCCTCTTCACTTTTGAACCTGCCGGTGAAGACTTTGGTATGATGCTCTTCTAGCTGTTCTTTGGAGAGATAAGCTACCTTAGCGGCTTTGACTAATTATGGATCCAACTGATATGCGGGCAGTTCCTGTAGCTTTTCCTTTTGGTTGAGCTTCTTCGTGGCCCTCTCTGCTGCTTGCATGGCTCCTGTTTAGTGAATAGAGTGCAAAGTTAGCAGATTTATTGAAATTTTCTCTCAAATATCCTTTAGTTTGAAATGTTGACAATTTTGGTCCAAATTGCTTCAAATCAATTTTTAAACAAGCAAAGATGCATAAAAACATGCAAGGAACAAAACTGTAAAGTGAAAAAAAAATTGCAATCAAAGTAAATAATCGCGATTATTTACAGTTGAGTCTTTTTTTCAACTTTTTGCAAACTTGGCTTCATAGGCTTGAAGTATATACCAAATACATACTCTAAGTGAAATATGGGCTCATTTGAATGCATAGGGTGAAAATGGTACCAGATTTTGGCTTTAGGTCTTTGAAACAGTAAATATAAAGGAAATTTGAGATTTTGAACTCCAAATTGGTTCAAACTTGGCTAGTGGGATTAACACATCATGTACTTTGAATGTATGATAGAAAAATATCAAAAGTCCCCCAATTTGGCTAGAAAGTAAATAATCGCGATTATTAACTTTTCTACCAAAATCAACATTTTTTGGTACAAATTGGTTCTAGGCATTGTATAAACTCTGTGTATGAGATATGAGGTGATTTGGATCTATAAAAGTTGTCCATAACCCAAAAATTGGTTTGCAAAGACTTATTTGTGTTTTCAAGCAATTTTCCAAGTTATAGATGCTCATTTTGGCTCATTGTTGAGCCAGCAGAGGATCACACCCACATTTTTGCTCACACTCATCATTTTGTAACCATTGATTGTAATAAATGTCTTTTCGACATTAATTTTGATTTGAGCCATTCATTAAGTAACGGGACTCAATTGAGTTTCCAGCTTGTAATCCCGAAGTAATTTCACTTGCTGATGTAATTAGTTAGACATGTTCTCACCTCCAAGGCTGAGGTATATAAGCCAAAGTTTTTGTAACCTAAAAGGGGGGGGAGATTATTAATCAAAGTGAGTTTTTGAGCGCCGTGACTGTGTCTGAGAGAGAGAGAGAGAGAGAGAGAGAGAGAAAGAGAGAGAGAGTCTTATCTACTTGCTACGCGAGCTACGGAGCCGCCATTGGAGAAGCGACACCGCCATTGTGTTAGCAACGGCGAGAGCTACGCACAGATACCAAGAGTGTGCGCTATCGGCTTCTATGTGTGGTAAGTTCCTACGAGCTTCGGTGTGAGTTTTCTTCCAACTCGTGTGTCGGAATTGAGCATGCAACATATCTATAGAACCACAACGAGTAGAGCTACACATTAGTACCATCGGGGTCAAGTTTCGGTCACCTGTATATTTTGGCCTGTCTTCATACGCGTTTACCGCACGGAGTGGTTATAGGTTGAGTTTGCAGTTCAAGTCTTTAGGGTGTTGTTCTTACCTAGTGTATAGACTTCCCCTTGAGTTTGAGATCGATTCAATGATTCTAGATCCTGTTTCGTATAGCATTCGTTCGTAGTACGGATTTCAGTCACTTGCGTATTTTAGAACTTAGATTTGATTTCCTTAGTAGTGATTGTCATTAGAAGGTCGAGTAGGTGATTTGACACCCACCTAGTTGTTTCCATGCGCCTGCGGGTCAAGATCCGTCCTCGTCTGACAAATTCTGTTGTTGGTTGAGTTCTCGCTATTTAGCTTCCGCTAGCGGCGTAACCGCCTTAACATTTGGCGCCGTTGCCGGGGACGAGATCCCTAAGTAGGTGACCTTAGACTAATCTTACGAGGTGAGTCGTATAAACTACTTTGTATACTTTAGTTAGAAAAGATCTAGGAGTGGTGGACTCCGAAGATCTCGAGAGATACTAGGAAGTGGGGTATTCCTTTGTCTTCCGTGTTGACAGTATTTTTAGTTTAGCTTAGATTTGTTTGTTGTTTTGTTGGTGTTGAGTAGTTGTTGATAAAGAAGAATTTGCTAGTCCGTGAGTGGCAGTGGATCTCTTTAAAATCACAATTACCAAACCCATTTTATGATTAGGAATAGCTTAGGTAGGACTTCATTTGATCCTGATCTAGAGCTAGTAACATTGGAGTATTTGCTTGATATGGTTGATTGCATGTTAGATCACTAAACCGTCGAGTTAGTAGTGAAACTTGCAATAAACAAAAGTCAGAGAAATTTTCTGTGTATCTGGGAGTTGTTGAGCACTTGAGAAAGCTTTAGGAAGGATTTTGTGCCAAAAAAGTAGAAATCTGCAACTTTAGACATCATACAGAACAGAGATCAAAACAGAAATTTTGACTTTACCAGAGTGTTCAAAAGGGGGGTTATACCCTAATTTCAACTTAAAACAAGAGCATTAACACTTAAAGAAACCCAAAAAGACAAGTCGGAGTCCAAGAAACGCAAAGAATAGGAAATTTTGGATTCAGATCTTGTTTTTACATTCAAACCTGACAAAAACACTTGAAACTCAATTATAAACATTGGAGAAGGCTTAAAACCAAGAATAGTCAAAATCTGGGACAAAAGACATCATACGCGTATAATGTCTTTTAGCACATCCACTGCTTATTTTTTATATCTGACCTGACAAGATTGTTACAAACACTGTAGAAAGCATAAATATCAAGTCTTGACCCAAATTGATGAAAAAGACATCATACACGTATGATGTCTTTGTCCCAGATTTTGGACATATTTTGATACTTTGCCAACACAGATCCATTGTAATAGCTGTCTAGAGGTTATATTTCAAGTTCATCCCATTTGGATCACAATTGACCCAAAACAAGTCAAAAGCGGAAAATTGCCAAGAAAAGCCTAAATTAGCCATAACTTGCTCAAACAGAGTTCAAACTGAAGTTTGTGAGTGGACAGAGCATAAGGGGGCTACTGAGAGTGAGCATAACCAAAATAGTCCAAATCTGTGAAAAAAGACATCATACGCGTATAATGTCTTTTTCAGCATAACTGCAACAAAATTCTCACTTGATGAAACAGAAGTTGTCCAACTGACAAGATTAAACAATTGACCAAGTATCAATCAGTTTGGATCAATTCTGACCACAAAAACTTGGGAAAAAAAATTGCCGAGACGGAAAAGTTAAAGTCCTTTAGGGAAATTGATGAATTTGAGATCGGGCAGGAATCTCCAGAATAACCAACCAAAACAAGGGGAACAAGCAAGTGTCATATCAACCGAGGGAAGTGTAAACCAAAGTTGCGTGCAACCATTAGAGCCGATCTTTGAAGGAAATGTTTCTGATACTTCTTCGGAGAGATCTTACGAGATTTTCACCGAACACTTGGAACACTTGAACCTGAACAACAGAGAAAATATGGCAGCAGGACCATCAAACCCTTCCGCCACAATGAAGCTATTGTTCATAAAATACCAGTACGACAATGAGCAAGGTGCCAAGATCTACAAAGATGGAATGGACCGCTATTGTGTAAAGATAGAAGATAGACCTAGTGAGTTCAAGGACTTAGTGCCTGTGAGCTATAGCGGAGATAGATATCTAGATGACGAGGGTACCATGTATTTGGTAGTCCTAAACCCTAACATTGTGGACAAGTGGGGATTGATGGGCACCAAAGCCAAAGTAGATGAAGAACTTGAGGAGAAAGCACCAATAATGAACTTCCCTGATGCGAGGTTAAGAAGAGAGAATGAAACTACAAGGATCAACACTGATAACATCTATGTGGGGCTATACAAATATAATAATGGGGAGCAAGATCTCTATTATAGATGTGAAGAACCCTACACTGGAGAGTTGACAGACCAAAAAAGACTTTATGTCTTTACCTACACAGAGGGATCGGAAGTGAAAATTGCCGCTTACGACAAGTATGGGAGGCAATACTCAACAATGGGCAAGAAAGAATTAGAAGGATATACATACTTTGGGGGACCACTACATCAGTATTATGTTACTTTTAGCTCACAAAGACGAGCACCAACAAATGGAGTGCAAAACCCAATGACAACAGGAGGACAAAGAATTCAGGCTGTTGACTCTTTCAGTCAACCTCAATACTCGAAGCCCGGACCAATGGGATCATTACATTCTAGAGAGTCAATGGATACGAATCGAGGTAGTGCAGTTCCAATCCCCACATATACCACTCCAGGTCCAAGGTTCGAAGCGGAACCATCACATTTACCTCTTAGTAGTAGACTCAGGGCAGGGGAACCGACAAGGGTAACCCATGAAGTCCATGATGCTAGAGAAAGCTTTAGCCGGGACACAGGAGCAATGAGATTGGTAGCAGACCATAGACGTATGAGACCATCTCAAGTAGCCAAGTGTATGCCAAAGAAGTATGGTGGTTCAGGAGATCCGTATGCACATATGTCACTCTTTAAGCAAGTCTTAAGATCTGAGCAGATAACAGATTTCCATACACAATACGAGGGATTTGTTCTTACTCTAGAAGGTACGGCATTGACATGGTTTCAACCACTGAACAGAGGGGGATTCCATGACATTGACCATTTGCTAAGAGAGTTTGCTGAGGAATTCTCAAAACGAAGGATTAAGCACAATACAGTCTCACAAATATATGCTTTTAAACAGAGAGAACACGAAAAAGTGAAGGAAGCTTCACTTCGCTTCAAACAATACATTGAGAGATGTCCAGTACGTGAATGACCACAAGATGACAGACTATCTGTTCTCTTTATTGAAGGATTGAGAAACGACACTCTCAAGAAGGACTTGCACTTGAAAGCTTGTACAAGTTTCGAGCAAGTAACGAGAGAAGCATTGTACTTAGTGGATAACTGTACGGTTTATGGAGAGGTGTCAGCGGATACAGATTTTGCATCCAGTAGCTCTTCCTCCGTAGCGAGAGAGACTACCACTAAAAAGAATGTTCAAACAACAACCATGCCAAATGTAGAGCAAATGATAGAAGATGCTCTAAAAAGGATGGCACCATACCAAAAACCATTGCCAAAACCACTGAAATGGTGTGTTATTGAACAAAAATGGACAAACCATCCAACAGAGGAGTGCTATTACAACAAAGGGTATGTAAGGGAGCGTCAGTATGCACCTCCTGCTCAATTAGCACCACCTCAGGTACATCCAGTACCTCGATACCCAACGGGAAATGTACCAGGACCTATGGGGATAGAAAGACCGCAACCGGTATTGGGACAACAACCACCTTTACCAGGAGCAAGACCAGTGGGCATTAGATATGCACCAACCTTAGAGAATCAGGAAGAACAAGCCTTAGTGCCTGTTCAAGCCTATTATGAAGAATCTGGTGCACACATGTCTCCAACTGTGTATTACCCACCAGAAGAACCCAAACAACCAGAACCATGGGGCATGATTGGGAATGTTGGAACACCAACAGTTACAAGTGCTTCTGATGAAGAGAGATACAATTTAGACGCAAGAACATTGATGTTCATAGCTCATGGAGGGTTAACAGGACAAAGACCATCCTATCCACAAAGGACGAATCAAGTGGGACCAAGACCAGCACTAGGACCCTGTTACAAGTGTGGAGGTGACCATCTGATGAATGGACCCTGTTACAAGTGTGGAGGTGACCATCTGATGAATGTTTGTCCACATACGGAAATCATTAGAATTAACGCTTATTGCACTGAGTGTGGGGTTACTCACTTCATTAAGGATTGTTCAAAGAATCCAAACAAAGTGCAAAAGACGACATTGAATATGCTAGAAACTATTCCTACCAGCAGTGGGTCCGAAAATGAAACTCTGATACCAACGCAAGTTGTTACTAGAGCTCAAGCTAAGAAAACCACTAGAGAACCTGAGAATGGAAAGTTAGCGACTGAAGTGGTTAGTCAAGGACCGCGGAGTCAGAGAAACACATGGAAAGCTAGAAAAGCACGCATGAAGTTGAGAAAAGAACGTGAAGACGCTATTCTAGCTGAGGAACTAAAGCGAACTAAAGATAGATTAGAAAAACTTGAGAGTCAAAACGGGAAACGAGAGATGAGCTCGGAAAGAATGAAACAAAAGAGTATCAAAGAAACAACGAGCTTAAGCTCAGGGGGATCAGTGCTAGTCGACAAAGTACACGAACCATTGGACGCACTGATGAGAGCTTACGAAGCTAGGTTAAAGAACAACCAAACACAAGAACAGAGGTGGATGACATACCCAAACGCGGAATTGGAAAAGCAGAGACTTGAAATGTGCCAGAGAATGATCGAGACTGCACAAGCCTTATTACAACCACCAAGAGAAACAATGAATTGTGGAACGGAAAACCCAATTCAGCAAGAGACTATCATTTCACGGGTAGCTGAAAAGACTCCCAGTGCACAAAAGCCTGAAAATACACACAAGGATGACCGCATAGTATTGAACACAACCGATCAGGAGATAGAGAGTTTTCATCTAGTCATATAGAGGATTTACGGAAGAGATGAGGATTACAATGAATTTTGGAAACAAGTGAGAGAGGCAAACTTTGCAAACGAGCTAAGTTGCCAAGCTAATCAGACAAATTGGGAAAAGAACATCAGGAATCCTCCCATAGTGGAATTTGAGGCAGGATCTCAAGTGGACTTGGATCTGCAATCTTACTGGGGAGATGGGGGCTCTGTTAGAACAATGGAGAGCAAACCTCCGAGATTAGAGCACTTCCCTCACGAAGAATCTCATCAGAAAAAGTCATGGACTCGCAAGGATTGATAGAGATCTTGTCAACACCATTGACATGGACTATCACTCTAGCTGAGCTTTTGAGGCTA
This sequence comes from Adiantum capillus-veneris, assembly GCF_014529385.1. NCBI lineage: Eukaryota > Viridiplantae > Streptophyta > Polypodiopsida > Polypodiales > Pteridaceae > Adiantum > Adiantum capillus-veneris. The sequence continues at coordinate 3,634,776 of NC_140951.1, forward strand.
AGACCACATATGTGGACCACTGTAGGAAAATGCTTGGACAAATTGGGGATAAAAGACCCAACATCGAGACTGCAAGAGGGTATACAAGAGCTGAGCAAACCACAAAAGAACGCTAAGCCTGTACCCTTAAACAAGGTCGGAGAGTATTGAGAAGGTGAAGAGGGGAATACAACCTTACCAGTTGAATTCCAAGGAGTGAACATGATGGCAATACTAGACAGCGGAGCTCGGGTAGCCATTGCTACAAAAGAAATCTGGAAAAAATGGGGGAAACCAGCAATAAGGAAGACTAGGTTGAAACTCCAATTAGCAGATGGACACATGGAGAAACCTATGGGGTTATTAGAGAAAGTCGTAGTAACTTCTTGCGGCATTGAATACGAACATACTTTTGCTATTGTCAATTTTGGCAAGGAGAATAACTATGATATCATACTAGGAAGACCATTCATGAGACAGTTGAAAATGGTCCAGGATTGAGGCTACGATCACATATGCCTGAGAAATATGGAAACCACTACACGTGTGAACCTGAGAGACCATAGCTACAAAGATGTGAACCGAACACCGGTAGAGGAGTTTGATTCAGCTACTTTGGCGGGATCCGAATTTCCAGCTTGGTTAGGTAAGCCCAAGGAGTTATGGATGTGTGGAGCCTCGAAATGTGGAAGTCTGAGGCGAGAAGAATATGTTTTAGAAAGGGCTATCGAAGACGAAACTTATATAGGAGAACCCTTTCCAGAGGACACGCTTGAACCATTAGAATGGACACACATTCTAGCAACCCTAGATGTTTGTGCAATTCCGGATGGTCCCACAATGAAATTTTGCGACAAGGATGGGTACGACGTGGTTCCGTACTTCATGCTAAGAACTATACTCAAAAAAGAAACTGAAAAGAACGATACACTGGAAAAGGAAGATGAAGAAGAGGTGTTTCACGACATTCCCGATCATCCAGAGTGGGGAAATGAAGCAGACAACGAGTCAACGGACAATTCAAGCGAAAACGAAGAAACTATAATGGATGTCCGATTTTATGATTTTCTGAACCAAACTAAACAATGCCAGAAACGCTATAGAGCAAAGAGAAAAACAAAGAGGGTTAGAACCAATCCGATGCCTAGAATAAGAGGAAAAAATCAATTCCTAATGCTAGTAAAGGCGGAAGATTGTGTTAAGGACAAGATTTCTGGAAGAATGAGAGGCAATGAGCAAAAGAGCTTACGAAAAGACAAAAGAAGCTCAAGAAATCAAGTTCAAAGGAATGAAACAAAAAATGAAACAAAAAAATCAGAAAAGAACAAGCGCAACAGAGAACACACGGAGTCCAAGTTAGAACGTAGAAACAAGTACAGAGAGCTCAAGAAAACTCTGAAAGAAGTTTGGACGACAGAAATTGAGAGTGGAGAGGACGAAAACGCCAAAATCAAGGAAAACATGGATGTTCCCTCTCACTACAGGAAATTCACAATAGAGGATAGGAAGGTGGTATTAACGCAACCTATTCGAGAGAGAAGGGAGAACGAATCTTATGACGGACCGGAGGATGAAAAAAAAGTTGATTTAGCAGCTCCAGGTGAGACACCTAGACCGGTGTACATAGCCACAGATTTGTCTCCAGGCGAGGAAGAGAGACTTTTGAGTCTTCTCAGAGAGTATAGGGATGTGTTTGCATGGTCTTATAAGGACTTAAAGGGAGTTGACCCATCAATATGCCAACACACAATCCCACTAAAACAAGACGCAAAGCCTAGCAGACAGAGACCATACACATATAATGATACGTTTGCTAAGCGAATCAAAGAAGAGATAGATAAGCTAATGGAAGCTGAATTCATATACGATATTGAACACACCGATAACTGATCATGTTCTAGAGCGTGTATCAGGGAAAACAGCATACTCCTTTCTTGATGGTTTTTCAGGATATAACCAGCTAGCCATAGCACCGGAAGATCAACATAAAACAGCTTTTGCAACGGAGTGGGGAATTTATGCTTATCGGGTTATGCCTTTTGGTCTAACCAATGCTCCCGCAACCTTCCAGAGGCTGATGACGCATTCTTTCAAAGAATACTTAAGGTTGTTTCTAGAAATATACATGGATGACTTATGTGTACATTCTCTTCTGAGAGATGAGCATCTAGAACACCTAAGAAAAGTATTTGAGAAATGTAGGACATATCGCATTTGTCTCAATCCTGAGAAATGTGTGTTTATGGTCCGACAGGGCAGAATTTTGGGACATATTGTCTCACAAAACGGAATATCCACGGATTTAGAGAAGATAAAAGTTATAGTGGATATGCCTAGACCAACCAATACGAAACAAGTACAGAGCTTTATGGGACATTGCGGATATTATAGACGATTCATTTACATGTACGCTATAATAGGCCAACCACTTTACAGGCTAATAGTGAACTTTGAATGGACAGAGGAGTGTGAGGAATCATTCAAGAAATTGAAAGAGACACTCATTACTGCTCCAGTCTTGAAATCACTAGATTGGGAGAAGATATTCCATGTGCATATAGATGCTTCGGCATATGCAATAGGATGCATTCTGGCTCAGCCAGAAGAAGGAAACATGGATTTTCCTATCTGTTACGCCAATCGACAGCTCAACAATGCAGAGAATAATTACACCACAACAGAGCAAAAGGGATTAGGAATGATATATGCTGTGAAGAAATTTCAGCATTATCTTCTAGCCAACAAGTTTGTGTTTTTTACGGATCACCAAGCCTTGCTCTACCTAGTGAATAAACCATGCAATACCGGGAGAATAGTGAGATGGTTCATTATCTTACTGGAATTCGACTTCACGGTAGTAGTAAAGAAAGGAAAAACACATCTTAGAGTTGATCATCTTTCGCGATTGACGAATGGAGAAGACCCTATAGGAGTGGATGACGACATGCCAGACGCGTACTTGTTCAACATAGAAATGATACCGAAGTGGTCTCAAAATGTCGTTAGCCTATTAACCTATGGAGGAGAGTTTGATAGAAGAGAATACAACCAGAAACATATTGCTATTCAGCAATCCAAGAATCTTCAATTGGTTGCAGGAAGGTTGTATCAATTGGGAAATGATCATGTTTTACGACTATGCATCAACTGAGGAATATAATATATATCTACGCGAAGCACATGTTCAGGAATGTGCATTTCATTGTTCAAGAAGGAACACATATAGGAATTTGTTACAATTGAGAGTCTATTGGCCAGGAATGAAAGAAAGCGTACATGAATATGTCACTGTATGTATTGTATGTTCATCAAAACCGCCAGCAGAGTATTCGACATTATATCAGATAATGATCACTCCGGAATGGAGTCAGTATATTGTTGAATATCTCACAAATAGAACTTTCCCAGAAGGAACGTCAAAAGCTCGTCAGAAATCTGTAGAGACAGAAGCTAGAGATTACGCTTTAATAGGAGATCAACTCTATAAGAGAGGTAAAGACAACCAGCTTAGGATTTGCGCATCAGAGTCTGAGTATGTAGTCTGAGTATGTGATAATCCTGGAGCAAGCTCATGGAGGAGTAGGTGGAGGCCATTTCTCAGGTGATAAGACAACAAAACTTGTCTTAGCCGCAGGAATATGGTGGCCAACATTACATATGGACGCTGAGGAATACGTTAAATGGTGTGATGACTGTCAGCGGACCAAAGTACCACTTAAAAGAGATGATATGCCGCTTAGACCAATGATGGGGGCAAGAGCTTTTGCAAAATGGGGGATTGATTATGTCGGACCCATTTCACCTCTTGCATATAAGACTCATGCACAATACATCGTTGTGGCTACAGACTATCTAACAAAGTGGGTCGAAGCAAAGGCAACTCAAAAAGCAGATGCCAGGACCACGGCACAATTTCTATATGAATACGTCTTTGTACGATATGGATTGCCAATAGAAATTGTGAGTGATCGAGGCACACATTTTATAAATGAAGTGATAGAGATCCTTCTAGATGAATTCATGGTAATCCATAGGAAATCAGCCCCGTATCATCCACAAGCAAACGGACAAGCTGAGGCAACAAACAAAACCATATGCACGGTCCTTACGAAGATTGTATCTGAGTCGAGAACTGACTGGGACCAGAAGTTGGTTTCAACATTATGGGCATATAGGGTAGCATATAAAACATCAATAGGAACGACCCCATATAACATGGTTTTTGGGCTAAATGCTATCTTACCAATAGAAATCTTGATTTCAACCTTGAGGGTGGCTAAGGATCTAGAGTGGACAGGGCACGAGCTTTCTGATAGAATAGATGACCTAGAAAAGCTAGACGAGCTTCGCCTAAAAGCAGTAGCTTCTATCTACGCTCAAAAAAGGCGACAAAAGGAATTTTTTTATAAGCATGTGCGGACTAAAGAGTTTAAGGTTGGGGACTATGTCCTAGTTTACACTCTGAAACAGCATGCTAAGAAGCTTAAAAAGCGAGGGATGGGACCTCTGGTGATTAAAGATCTATCACCAAGTGGAGCCGTCAAGCTTGCTACATTAGACGGAGAAGAAATGCCCAATTGGATTAGTGGATGCAGAGTGAAATAGTATCTTTTGCCGCTAACCCAAGACATGCTTCTCAAAATACATCAAGAAAAGCTGCGTGTCCAGAAAAAGAAAAAGATTGTGGAGGAAGCGCAAGCCGAGGCGAAGGGAAGAATGGAGAAAAGAAGACTACTGTGTCAGAAATAGCGTAATGAAGGATCAATACGAATAAACGCAGTCAGTATAACAGAAATGGATAATGACAAAGAAGAACCCATCATTGAATGCAAAGTAGGAACCAACCAAATCAAAGCACTATTGGATTCAGGAGCTCAAACTAACCTACTTTCACTCAGTTTGTATAGACAATTGACAAATGACACTAAATTACAAACTACCAAGCAAGAGTTAAAGAGTTACTCTGAGAATTCAATCAAAGGTGTCGGATGCACAGTTTTACATATACAGATTAACCAGTATGTGTATCCTCATATGTTTTACGTGGTTGAAGACCAAGTTACACAACATCCATTATTGCTAGGACAACCATGGCAGAAGCAATACAATGCAATGATTGACTGGAGTTCTAAATCAGTGCTTATCAAATACGAAGGTGAAAGTCAATCAGTTAAGTTCACCAAAGGAGCAGAGCCAACTCCAAAGGAAGAATCCAAGAACAAAGGTAAACAACAACCAGAGAAAAAGAAGAAGCAATGGCAACCAAAAGTTTCTATACAACTGGATTGCTCTTCGACGAGGAACTCTCAACATTGGATAAGGAAGACAAGCAATAATATAACAGCTCAACCTTGGGAAAAAACGGAGTCAAAGTTGGTATGGAGACCAAAAAAGGTTGTGCCAGAGAACACAAAGGTGGAAAACAGAGTCTTCAATACCAGACAACAGAGTGATTCCAGACAATAAAGGACTGTGAAACAGATCTGGATTCCAAAGAAGTTCATGACGGCGCGGCACAAAGCTATAGCAAGCAAATTTGGATCCCAAGGATTTGTAAACAGGAACTCCCTTCAGTACAATCCACGGAAACTCCTAGGTATTTCAAGGCAAGGAAATCAACACAAAGAACAAAGCAGGTTTGGGTCGCAAAGAGTTTGTGGCAAGCACAAGCGAAGCGGAAGCAAATTTGGATTGTGAAAAAGAACAACAAGGTAAAGAAGAATCCATCTACTGATTCTACTACCGAAGTGCCAAAACCAACCCAAAACCCGACCACCAATCCTTCAATCAAACAAAGAGCAGCTTTATTGGAAAGACTGTTGTATCATCGCTCTACAATTTCATTGGGAACTTATGACCAAAACAACTACAATGCTTCGCCCACAGACACTTCATAGTCGTCCGAGAGGACTCAGACTAGGAGGGGGGGAGGTATACAGGTATACAGGAGCTACAAAGCAGCTACAAGCGACAAAAACAAAGAAAAATAAAAAATTAGATTACAAGGGCAGTGTCTTACATGATTTTGCAATTTTTATGTTTGATTGCGGATATTGATAATATTTATGCCCTTATATACCTTGTTTTGCAACAAGAAGAGATCAAATGATGAATTTGGGTCTCTAGACGTGTAAATATCACTAAATAAGAGTGTTTTTGGAGCTGAAAAGTGGTAATCCAAGTCCAAAAATCACAAATAAGTGTATATTTATATACAGAGGGTTACCAGCTATTTATTGTGTATGTTTGGAAATTTTTGGCTTCAATTTGCTATTTTCCTTTATTTTTTATGATTTTCTTAATAAAAGTAAAAGAAAAATAAAAAAAAGCAGGTGAAATGAGATCGAAAAAAAGAAAAGAATAGACGGTGATGGTCCTAATGACAAGGGCAACCCATGGTAAAAATTGGGTACAACTCTGAAAAAGTTGCGGAAAGTCCGAAACGGCAGAATTTTGGCAAGTGGACGGAATTCTAAGAAAACACGTCAAACGGAGTCCGATTTGGGAAATTTCAGATCCTAAAGCGCATCTCACAATGAGATAGGAGCACATGAAAAATTTGGTGGCAAGTGAACCGGGAAGTCCGAAGTTAAGTATTTTTCACATCACTTTCAAGCTCATTCACACTATTACCTTCTTGGAGAAGAGCAGAGAGCCACAGGAGCACAGATCTTCTACGAACTTCTACGACTTCCACGAGAGCTCAGAGGACACCATACATGAGAGGTAGACTCGTTGCCATAAGCTTTTGATGCTTATCATTAACTTTTGTCGCGAAAACTGACCAAAACCAAGAAACAAGAGCAGATGGGGAATGAGGTAGAATGCTAGGTAGTGGCACAACCGCCTAACCAAACCTTGCAAGAACTTATAGGTGGGTTACCCTAGTATAGAAGATGGGTTTCTAACACTCAAATCTCCAGAAAGAACGACTGGAAAAACCCTAGGTCAACAGAGCCTGCAAGAGGCAAACAGGAAAAAGTTGTCGAAACAACACGAAACTTCACAGGAAGTTCAACCACATCAAGGACAATGAAACCATAGAATATCTCCAAGTTTGAATCACAAAAAGTAGGTCGGAACAACCGATTTGGCTGCGGACACACAAAGCGTCATTTTGGCATAACGGCTGAAATTGACGACCGAATGAAATGAAACTTCACAAGTAGCTTCAAGTAACTATCGATGACTTATGTTTGCAAGCAAAACCCAAAAGAAAGCTGATTCACTTACCGATGGTGAAAAAGACGCTTTTGGGCAACCAAAGGGAGAAAGATGGAGAACGGGGAGCCAAAGTCAAGTTCAACCAAATAGATGGCTTCACAACATATCCAATGAGCTGGAAATGCAACTCTCGAGAAGAAAAGTTGAAGAAATTCAACTCCAAGGCAAAAAGACGACTTCGGAGACTGAAATGCCTATAAGGGGGCTTTTTAGCTAAACTGATGACTTTTTAAGTTGAAAACTAGTTAGCAGGGCTTAGGGCACTAGCACAAAGCATTCTTTGTACAAAAAAACCAACATTTCAAGAAAAGACATCATACGCGTATGATGTCTCACAGCATGAATTTCACATCCATTTCAACATTTGAGTGCATAGCCTCATTCCACATGTTAATCACATCCTATGAACCAAGTATCATGAGAATTGGAGTTAGAAAACCCAAGGAAAACCAAAAAGACGCAAAGTAAGCCATAAAATTGATTTTTGGTCTTAATTTTGTCAAAATAACTCCAAACTCATTGAAACTTTGTAGGATTGTTGTTAAACACATCTACAAGCTATCTGGAACCAAAAAGCACCATTTTGACACAAAAGACATCATACGCGTATGATGTCTATTTGCACTTACAGAGCCAAAACTGCTCATTTGTCATCATACATCCATTATATATATCTAATACATGCTACATATGAAATTTGGAACCATTTGGTCAAGAGGATCACCCCATTAGCCCAATTGAGGGAAAATCCTTCACCTAAAGCCTATTTTTGGCCCAAATCCAACATACTCAAGTCCAAACCAAGATTGGAGTAGGAACAGTCCTTCACTAGTACATGGGGAGTCCACAGAACCAATCCCATGCAAAATTGATGAAAAAGACATCATACGCGTATGATGTCTCTAGAGCCATTTTTAGCCCAAAATCTATCCAAACTTCATAAATCCATTGAATAAGCCTATCTAAAGCCAAATCCAAGCTTATAGAGAAATTTGGTCCAAAAATACACTAAAAGACATCATACGCGTATGATGTCTCACTATGTGATTTTGGCACCTCAGGGCTTCAACCACCAAACAGAAGTGATCTACACGCCATTTGAAAGTGAACCACCAAGTTTTATCCAATTTGGATCATAAAATCCAATTCCCTTTCAAAATTTTTCCAAGAGCCGGAACTGGACTAAATTGGCCAAAACTTGACCAAATGGGATCCAAACTCAAATCCAAGCATATGATAATCATGTATACACTATCAACTACAAGCACAACCAATATGAAGTCATTTTGACACAAAAGACATCATACGCGTATGATGTCTCCAGCATGATTTTGAGCCCATTTTGCATATTTTTTCACCTACCTTGCATGCTTAGGCCCTGAATAGCTCATGTTTCAATTTTCAAGTCATTTGGATAGTTAAAAGCTTCATTTCGGCTTTCAGTACTAAAAAGACGCTAACTTCTGAAATTGGAGTTACAGGATCCATGGATTCCACCAAGTCATCGGCAACGAAGAGAAAAAGGCCGACAATCAACGATGCTATTGCAGAAGCGAAACCATTTGACATTCCAGCAGAAACCCTCAAGCCAACCAAAACTTGGGTGGAGGAAGCAGTATTGGAGAAAGAGGGAATAAAGATCTACCAGGGGACTTTCAGAGATCCTCAAGGGCAAGCGGTGGATGTACCGATGATCCCACAGGAATTGGTAGATTATAGCAGGTCAGAAGACATCAGCAGGTACCTGGAAAGGGCAGACTTGCACAGTTTCTTCACCTCGAGACCATCAAGTGTGGATACAAGAAGAGTGTACGAGTTGGCAACATCCATTCAGAAGGATGGAAAAGCCACATTGACAGCCATGGATGGAGAGAAGGTAGAAGTACAGATCACTCCACAGCTAATTGCAGACGCATTGAAGCTGCACAACAAAGGGAGCTCGGTCAGGGAAAGAAGGGAGGCCATAGAGGTCTATGGGCCCAAGAAACAGAATGCGACCTATGGAGATATGAAGGACCCAAGAGCGGTAACCCTTTGCCGACTGTACAACCAATTTCTTCATGTTTGCAGTAAAAGACCGCAAAAGTATACGACACCACCCCATGCCATTGCGACCACCATCACATGGGCATTAAAGAGCAATATGCCAAAAGAGGTGAATTACGCTCAACACATCCATGAGCAAGTAATTGCCATGCACAACGAGAAGCCAAAATACATAGGAGGAGCGGAAATTCTGACAAGAATAGCTTATGAAGCTATTGGAGCTAGAGATCAGTGGCCAAAGGCTCCCTCCCAGAATGAGTGGCTTAGAGAAGCCGAAGAGGAGGAAGAACAGCCCGAAGTATCCAAGAGGGCATCCACAAAAGCACGCCGGAAACTAGAAGTAGTTTCAGAACCTGAAGAGGATCTGGACGAGCCACTTAAGAAGAAAGTAAAGAAGAAGGTTGCTCCCAAGCAAACCAAAAGTCAGAAAGCGGCAAGAATGGAAAGATTAGTGGAGCAGTTTAGAGCGGAAAGAGCTCTAAAGGGTGACTTTGAAGAAAAGTGGGTGCCAGACCCCACTAAAGTCGGAACTAGCTCGGCCAGGCCACATATTGATCAATACGATCAATATATTAAAGCTTATGAGGAGTCAGAAGCTATTTTGGAGCAGCAACCTGTCGAGCCATACACTGAAGAGGAGGTACAACAATTAAAAGCTGAGCTGAAAAAAGACGACAAGGGGAAAAGGAAAGTAGATGGGTCTACTAAGCCTCAAGAGAAAGATGGGCAAGCCGACAAAGGGAAAGCCAAGGAAGCTGAGGACAAACATCCCTCTATGACTGATGTACCAAGCCTAAAGAAGACGGAAAAAATTGTGGAAGAGACCACAATAGAGGTGGACAAAGATGTTTTGGAAAAGCCAGAAGCCGAGACCAAAGAAAAGAAGATAGATCCAGTTCAGCAAAAGAGAAATGATTATGAGGATCTGGTAGAGATAGGATACACCGAAGAAGAGGCCCTTGAGGCAGTTTATGGGATCACCCTACAAAAACAAGATGAACGGAGAGGGACGGAGAAAAAGACAAAGAGTAAAAAAGAAAGTGAAGAGAAACTGGACGAACCGAAAATACTAGAAGAGCCAAAGCCAGTGGAGGTGGTGGCAGAAAGAGCTTTAGAGTTGACAGATGATGATGAAAAAGACATGCACATGGTGCATGAACTGCTCAGCAAGATAAAAGAAAGGTCCAAGGCAAAGGAAGTAGAGATTGAGACAGCCAAACAAAGGGAAGCGGAGTTGCAGAGAAATTTAGAGAATGCTATGACTGAATCTGAAAGTCATAAAGCATCACTCCATGACGCGGAAAACGAGAGAGACGGCTTGATACTCCAACTAGCCAAGGCTTCAAGAGAAGTAACAAGTGCACAAGAAGCAAGGGAGCGGATAGAGGATGAGTTGGAGGCGGCTAAGGATGAGCTCATTGAGCTAAGGGAAAGAGTCGAGCTCCAAGAAAGAACAATCACTAGACTCAGGTCTACCCCTAGAGCTAGCAGAGCAGGAACCGAACAAGAGGGAGCTATCGTACCAGTTTTGGAAGACCAGGTCCGAAGCTTACAAAGAGAGCTAAGATTAGAGCAAGTGCAAAGGTTGCACATTGCAGAGGGATCATTGGCCGCAGAGGAGAGGCTCACATTAGAAAATCAAACACTACGGACAGAGAATGAGGCCCTCCGCAAACAGCTCCAAGATCTACAAGAGCAACAAAGAAGAGAGACAGAGACACCACAAGAAGAATCAAGTGGAGCAGCCATAGAGCTACCAGAAACTGGAGAGGCAACCACAATTGAAGATCCAACCCCAGCTCAAGAGGTGGCCTCGACTTCAAGAATCTCTGAAGAAGAAGAACAAAGGCTCCATGACCAAATAGAAAAGTCAGCAGAGGAGAGTGCCAAGGCGGAAATGGAATGGGAGAGGAGACTCCTAATCTCCATTAGACTTCAGGGACCAGACACAAAAGTGCTCCATGAACAGTGGATGCAACCTAGCCTGCCTTTCCCTTTGATGAAATTTGAAGTGCTAAAGACGAAAAAGAGACTAGAAGGGGAGCAGTATGTTGCTCTTTAGGAAGGCGACATCACAAAGGAGGAACAATCAAAGAAGATAGTAGATTCACAACCTAGATGGAGGAAAGGTTGGCTAAACAAATACCCAGCCTACCTCATCTACTTGGTGGAGGCACCAAAGGAGATCCGGGAGGATGCAGCCTTCTGCCCGGTGCCAAGAGTCAGAAACTGGAAAGAGCATGGCAGGATTGTAGAAAAGAAGCCAAATTGGCTTAATTATCCCAGGATGCCAGGACCAAAGGCAGGAGAGAGAATAGGTAAAGCCTACATGGTGAAAACCCTAATGGGCACCATCAAGCTCTTTACTGGCTCTCCTGACCTTTCATGTCAGATGCTCAAGAAAATCTGCAGGACTCTCTTAGCTTGCATTGAAGTGTTCGCGCCAGATAAAGCCACGACCTCGAGTCTACTATCGACGGCCGACACGGTGTTTGATATGATGTACGATCTTTCATTGCAGCCTTCTCCAAAAGTGTTACACCTCCTATACCAAAGGATTATGTTTTTTGCCTAGCTTCCACATGCAAACATTCGAAGAAGCTTTCTACACCGGCTTTTTCACCCACGAAAGCAAAATATTCGGCCCAACCTTGACCATCGGCAACCTACGATACGAATCACATTTGCAGATGCTCAAGACGACAGGACTTTATTGACCAAGCATAAAAGTCATGTCAAGGACGACATGAACGCGGGGGGGGGGGGGGGGGGGGGGGGGGGGGGGGAGTGTTGAGCCAGCAGAGGATCACACCCACATTTTTGCTCACACTCATCATTTTGTAACCATTGATTGTAATAAATGTCTTTCCGACATTAATTTTGATTTGAGCCATTCATTAAGTAACGGGACTCAATTGAGTTTCCAGCTTGTAATCCCGAAGTAATTTCACTTGCTGATGTAATTAGTTAGACATGTTCTCACCTCCAAGGCTGAGGTATATAAGCCAAAGTTTTTGTAACCTAAAAGGAGGGGGAGATTATTAATCAAAGTGAGTTTTTGAGCGCCGTGACTGTGTCTGAGAGAGAGAGAGAGAGAGAGAGAGAGAGAGAGAGAGAGAGAGAGAGAGAGAGAGAGAGAGAGAGAGAGAGAGAGAGAGAGAGAGAGTCTTATCTACTTGCTACGCGAGCTACGGAGCCGCCATTGGAGAAGTGACACCGCCATTGTGTTAGCAACGGCGAGAGCTACGTACAGATACCAAGAGTGCGCGCTATCGGCTTCTATGTGTGGTAAGTTCCTACGAGCTTCGGTGTGAGTTTTCTTCCAACTCGTGTGTCGGAATTGAGCGTACAGCATATCTATAGAACCACAACGAGTAGAGCTACACATTAGTACCATCGGGGTCAAGTTTCAGTCACGTGTATATTTCGGCCTGTCTTCATACGCGTTTACCGCACGGAGTGGTTATAGGTTGAGTTTGCAGTTCAAGTCTTTAGGGTGTTGTTCTTACCTAGTGTATAGACTTCCCCTTGAGTTTGAGATCGATTCAATGATTCTAGATCCTGTTTCGTATAGCATTCGTTCGTAGTACGGATTTCAGTCACTTGCGTATTTTAGAACTTAGATTTGATTTCCTTAGTAGTGATTGTCATTAGAAGGTCGAGTAGGTGATTTGACACCCACCTAGTTGTTTCCATGCGCCTGCAGGTCAAGCTCCGTCCTCGTCTGACAAATTCTGTTGTTGGTTGAGTTCTCGCTATTTAGCTTCCGCTAGCGGCGTAACCGCCTTAACACTCATACTTGATTTTTGGCATGTAATAGGTCTGTACACATGATAGGTGAGGTGTTGTGAGAATTTCCAAGCAAAAAGGATGCAAAAGTAAATAATTGTGATTATTTACAACATTGACAATTTTTTTGCAAAGCTTACAAATTTTGACCTAAACACATTCTATACACCTAAAACATGTCCTAAATTGAATTTGGTCAAGTTTGGTCATGCCGGCATCACTTTATGCTTTGTCGACTCTGGAATCACTGTTTTCTGTGACTACACTGCTTGTTGAGTTGGTCAGTCAACTTTGAGGCTTTGGACTTATCCACAACATAGTCGTGAAGCAACCTGTCCAATTCTGGCTCATTTGGAGTCAGTTTGACGTCGTATGTCGATTTTGATGCTTTGTAGCCTTTGAGCCGTTTTTTTCTTTTTGACGGCTTTGCTTGATTGATTTCACTAAACCAATCATATACATTATATATGAACCTCGTAGGCAAGCTATCTGTGGAGTCAAATCGAAATTCTGGGATTTGCCAAAAACCTAGCTTTTTCTACTGGGGACCCCCTCGACCCCTGCCGAATGGTCAACTGTTGATATAGAAAGGTTTTATTATATTAGGGCATGCTACAGTTCAAATCCCATCTGATTTGGTCGAGGTGATAGGCCGTTATGGTCAGTTTTTGGTCGTAGGTCTTCGTGCACTGCTCGATTTCTAGGGTTTTTTCTAGGGGTTTAGACTAGCTATCGGCCGTACAAAATGGATCATTGATGAGTAAAGAACTTACCCCTCATGTCTCATGTGAAACGGTGCTGAAAACGGGCAAGTGTGGACTCCAAAAAAGACGCGCGAAAGAAGTCGAAAGCTCTCTCTGCAAAGGCTACAAGTGGAAATGAGGTGGTTTTTGCCTACTTTGGATATCTATACCCAGACTTCCCCAACCAATTTTCCCCAGATTCCCCCATTAGTCCTACTAGTCCGTGAAATCTATGTTAGACTCAAAAATTTCCTTGATCGGATTCCTGTAGCTCATTCTGTAAGAATTTTGCAAAAGTAGGCCTGGCCGCCTAATTTAGACTTCCCGCTTTCATCTTCTGATTTCTTTGAAAACTTTTGTGCTTGTTTGCCTTGTCTTCTTGATCACCATAGTGTCTTCCATTTTTTCATATGAGCTTCCCTGCTATTTATTATTAATTTTTGACCAGTTTATTTGAAAAAATCAGAGAAAATAGCAAAAAGCTTCAAAAAAGTAAAGTGAAAATCCAATAATTAAGAAAATCCATTGAAAAACATAGCTTTGTTGTTTTTTGTTGGATTTTTCTATTTTTTAATTGCACTATCATAAAAAATGATTAAAAATACCCAAAAAGGACTTTTTTTTAATGATTTTCTGATAGTATATACACTACTTACACTCATCGGAAAGATTTTATCAGTGAAATTTTCCTTGATGATGAATTATAAGGGCATTATTAGGTAATTTTGCAAAAAATCACACGTTAACATCGAACTTTTTCCTCCCTCTTCAAACATTGCCCTTAATTACTTGTACTTAGTGCCCTTCCACCCCTCCTAGATGGCGTACTCCGCGATGACTGTGTGCATGGATTGAACAATCGTGTCTATGCATAGCCGTGGTTGGCTCTACCATGTTGTGAAGATCAATGCAGTTCAAACCAATATGTTGTGCAAGAGGTGGGTCGTGAGTAATCAACTCAAGGGTTTCTGATGTCAAGGTTTTTTGCTGATGTCTTCCAAAGAGAAAATCTTGTAGCTTGCGTGCTCTCTATTTGATTATACCATTAGGATGCTTTAGCACGCTGATTGCTTGAACTGTTGGTAGCACTTTTGACGGTTGTCGAGCTTTTTCTTGCCACTGGCAGCTCGGTTTGCTTGTTGCTGTATGGATTGGAGGAGTCTTTTTGCTGATGTCTTCCAAAGAGAAAATCTTGTAGCTTGCGTGCTCTCTATTTGATTATACCATTAGGATGCTTCAACACACTGATTGCTTGAACTGTTGGTAGCACTTTTGATGGTTGTCGAGCTTTTTCTTGCCACTGGCAGCTCGGTTTGCTTGTTGCTGTATGGATTGGAGGAGTCTTTTGAGACTTAACTCGCCATTGCTTGATTGGTTTTACAGTATGTGGAGAGGATAAGTGCTTCTTTTTCCTTTTTCCTTTTTCCTTTTTCCTTTTTCCTTTGTCTTTGTCTTTACCCTTGGAACCTGCTTTTGTTTTGTTGGTGAAGTCTTAGGCACCTAGATCTGAATCGGTTTATCCTTAAGCTGTGCTTTGGGTACCCAAATATGCCGGACTCCTTGCATGCTACTTGTAGCATTTGCTTGTCGAGGGGATGGAGAAGATTGACTACTTCATGGTTTGGTCCGCTGATTACTTCTTTTCCATTCCTCCTTGCTTGGTGCAATTGGAACAATGAGTTGCCCGCCTTTAGGTGATAGCTTTAGATGATTTGTATCCCAATTTGGTACTACTTTGTATGTCCGCATCCAAGGAATCCCAAGAATCATAGTCTCATTCATGTGTTCATCTAGTAAGCATACAAATTGATGAGGACATGAACATCCATGCACTATCACGTTCAAGTTGACTACTCCCAATGTTGGGGTTGGGTTCTTGTTGCATCCTTTGATTGTCGCTATTCTTGCTATCAATGCTTGACTTGTTGCCTTCTTGTATGTGGAATAACTTACTGCATTTACTCTAGCTCCTGTGTCGACCAAAGCATTGATGCAATGATTGTTTAGCTATACTTTGATGCGCATGTCCATTCCGTCTAACCAATCATTATTTGTTGAAATTGCATCTTTAGGTAATTCCCATTGTCGATCATCTATTTCCAAAGTGTTGATGGGAATCGGTATCTATTGATTTCTGAGAGCAGCTTTACATTTGAGTACCCGAAGCCGAGCTTCCTCTTGGGCTTCATCAATTATCTGCAGTCATTTAATCCTCCTGTGCTTGGCTGCATGCATTCTTTTTAGCAATTCATTGGTTAGCGGCAAATTGTATTTCTTTAAACGACATCCACTAATCCAATTAGCCATTGGTTCACCATCTAGGGTGGACAATTTTACGGCTCCACTTGGAGGCACATCTTCAATTACAAACAGTCCGTTTCCCTTTTTGTTAAATTTGGAAATGTGTTGTGTTGGACGGATACGTCGTGACGGACGTCAGCATAGCGAGAACTCACCTAACATAAAATGTCAACTGAGGATGAAGCTCGACCCGCAGGCGCGTGGAAGCAAGCAAAGGGTGTCAACCTCTACTCGACCGACTAATGACTACTTCCTACAGAGATATCTACCTAATGTCTAAGCTACAGCCTTCAAGAGTTCTTAAGAAGAGATTTCCTACAACGCTTACAAGAGCCAAACACCCATCAAACAGTCTCGAAACACCACAGAACTTGAAGGAGACCCTACTAACACCAATAGGTCGCTCTCCCTAAGGTCCATGAACCAAAATCTCAACCCAAAACACCCGGTGCAAAATCTCGTAGGATGTCTGGCCGAAATTTGCAGGTCGTCGTTTCCGAAAACTAAAGTTCCTAATGTGTAGCTCTACTCAATGTGAATGCGTGGATATGCTAAAATGCAGAAACGGACAACGTATGCTAATCGAATCACCAGATGAAGCTCGTAGATGGAGCTCGCAAAACCGGACCGTACGCGCGCAATGTAGGTATTGGCACGTAGCTCTCGTCGGGGGCAACACGCTACACTTCTCCTCACTCGATTCCGACCATTGGTACGTGCGTAGCGTCAAGAAGAAGCTCTCACTCTCTCTCTACACAGTACGCTCACTCACAGATAGTAGATCAGATTATTAGAAGTCTCTTTACAAAGCTCTAGGTTTTGGCTTATATACTAAGCCTTAGAAAATCTAATGTCTGACCAAAATGACCTTATTTGTCCCTAGGCTTCTATAGAGCTTAATTACAACACCGTGAGCTGGCTTTGCTCATCCAATAAGCATCTGTGGCCAAAATACAATTGCCGACTTAAAATATGAAGTTCCCGTAAACATTACAAAAGTGGTCGTAATGGCTCAAAATGATAATAACGGGATATTCGATGATGTCCATGAGCTTGTATCTTCACATTACAACATCCATCTTCATCTTCATCACTTCATCAGCATCTTCATATGGAATCTTTAGAGAATCTTTGAGGAATATTCATAGAATCTTTGTGGAAGTGTTGTTGAAAGGTTGACCTGTCAACACTCTCCCCCTCCGAAGTCTTGTCGTCCCCGACAAGACCCTATGTCTGTAGTGGCCTTGACGAGTGCTTCATGTTTGGGTGCTGGTTGAAGATTTTGTTGTTGCAGTTGCTTCTACTAGATGCTTTGTATGTTGTAGAGTTACCTTTTTCTTGTACATGTAGTGTAGTTGAAGCCATATCTCTCCCCCTCCGATTGGTTGTTGTAGCGTGAATAGGTTGAGTGAGGTTTGTTGTTGGAGCACGTCATTATCTTGGTAGCTCTGTATTGTTTGTTCTTTGGGTGTCATCCTGCATGTGTACCTGTAATCTTGAAGCCTTTTTGAATTTTTTCTGGGCCGTTCCCCTTTGATCTTCTAGTTGATGAGCATGTAGTTGTTTGGGGGTGTCATTGGTCTGCTTTTCTGTGTTTTTATAAGAAAAATAAAATAGTAAAAATAAAATGTGGGGTATATTACAAAATGAAGGTCTTGGATACCTGGATGGGACTAAAGGGAAAAACCCAGTGGGAAAAAAATGCCTTTACTCACAATTAAATGTGAGGCTATATGTACTTATGTTCGGATGTAACAGAGTTTTGTTGAGTTAAAGTACTTATGGCCGTATGGCTACTATTATTGACTGGATATACATTGGATAAGTGTTAGTAGCTTGAAGTCAGAGTCATTGTTGTTGAGCAAATGCTCATGAAACCTGTTACCGCTTTGTCATCATCATTTTGTTGTGTAAGTGCATGGGTGGAACACAAATCGTGTCAAATGCAAATGTCCAATGATGGGACATTGTATATGCTTGCACAGATAGATGCATGGGAAACAATATGTTGTGCGAGAAGAGTTTGAATGGGTGCTTCCAGGAGTGAACGTAGCTAGAGAAGCAAAAATATATTTGACTTCACGAGCTACCGTTATTCACAAGAAGGGTTTTGGTCGATGAGGTTTTTTCCACTCTCCTTACTGTGTTCATGTGCGCGAGTGTTTTTTGGACTACTCTGCCACTCCACCATTTAAAATAGTAGACTTTGACTCTTATGCTCACCTCTTCCAGCATGAGTGACATGACTTTATGTATGCTCAACTCTCCAGCTTGAGCTTATATCTATTAGCTAGACGCATAGACCACAGAGAAAATATTAGACTTGAAGCTTGGGTCTGAAACTTTGCTCAAAAGTGGCTCAAATGCCCGACTCTAGACTCTTATGCCATGTATTTTTAATGGCGACTTGGACTTACCTGATCACGTCCTGAAAGCCAATTCCATATGCTATTGAGGTTTAGGCCATTCTGTTTGTTTTGGTTTTGTGATGCCATTTTGTCAAATACATTGAAAAATACCTCCTCTTCATGCTTTGGTAGCACACTGATGTTGCGTGGTGAGATAGATTTTGAGGTTGAAGCAATGGTTGATGAAGTCTTCTTCCAGACTGTGTTCTTTAAAACTATGACTTCTTCTGGTATCCTTGCTTTACCTTTGTTGATAAGAGGCTGTAGACTAGTTGTGGGCCTCTATTGTTGCTTTCCAGCTATAGGTTTTGGAATCCAAGTTGTCCTTGGTCCTTGTGTTACCTTCTTTTCCACTTGCCTTGTTGCTTGTTTGACTTGACAGTTCTTTGGCTTCAGTGTCCAAATATTGTGTTACCTGCTTTTCCACTTGCCTTGTTGCTTGTTTGACTTGACAGTTCTTTGGCTTCAGTGTTCTTTGGATCAGTGTCCAAATATTGTTGTTACCTTTGTAAAAGCCTTTCTCCTATAGCAAATGACGAGGGATCCACCTTGGAGTTGTAGCACTCATGGTTGCGTAGTTGGGTTTTCGTTGTTGGGCATGTTGTGCTACATGAGTTTTCTTCATGATCTCAGGGGAAGCTTTAATCTTTGGCAACCAAATTTGAGTGTTACCTGTATAGTATCCTTGTGCTTCCAGTAGCTTGACTGGGATCATTCGTTGCACTGCTTACTGTGTGACCTTAGCTTGACTTTGTGGGGTATTTTCACCGCAGAGCTCTGACTTTGGTACCCATAACTGCTTCAATGTTTGTTGCTTGGAAGGTATTTGCTTCTTCTTCCTGTACCTGTATTTACTTTTGTATGAACAGTTAGACCCGCGCTTGATGCCCTGTTGATCTTGTTGTGAAGAGATACCACATGTTGGGTATTTGTTACCTTTGGTTTTTCGACCCATACTTTGATGTTCTCGTCATAGTAGCCTTGAGCAGTGATTGAATTGTTTGATGCTATCCAACCTGTGACTTTTGCTTGTCGTGGTTCTTTTGATGCTGGTACCCAATTTGAATCTTTGTCCTTGATGTACTCCTTGGATACTAACACTTGGTTGACCTGTTTCTTTCTTTTGTGGAGGCTTTGTTGCAATGGAAACTTTGGTTGATAGACTTTGTGCTTTGGTTTCCATTGTGTTGTTGAGGGTTTGGCTTTTGATGTAGAGGCTTCTTCGTGTACGTGAATTGGCTGGGCTAAAGACTTTGACTGAAGTGAAGGATTTGGGTTGTAGAACACTGTTTCACTTGCTTTAGCTTTTCCTTTGTCGATAGGGCCGAAGATCTTTGAGTTGTCGTAGGCTTAACCACTGTTGAAGATTCAGGTGCTTCTTCAAACATTTTTGCCCATTGCTTGGACAAAATCAAGTGTGTACTCATTTTTTGAGAGTCCACCACTAGGAATTTGTCTTTGATTACCTTTGACCGTAGTGTAAGGGTAGCTTTTGCAATCCCTAAACTTGTGACGGCTATTCCATGTGATATAGGAACCTGTACCTGAATTTCATACAGTTCTGGTTTATCTAGAAGTAAGCACAGCCCATAAGACATGACATTAGTCGTGGCAGTGCAATCTATGTCTGCTGTAAAATTGAATTTCAGTTTCTCATGCACATCCAACGAGAATTTAATCTTCTTATTGGTTGCCAAGTAACTGATGTCCTCTTTGCTTTTGGTAATTTTCTTGGAGTTTTGTGCCTTGGAAGCTTTGTCATCCTCTTGTATGTTGAACTTCTTTATCATTTGACTGGTTGTAGCATGTCCCAAGTGCTTACTATCTTCTGATCTATAGCTTTGGGGAAGGTCTATAGCCTGAGCAGCTTGTTGGTCTTCATTGTTAGTTTCTGACTGTGATGCCTTGACTCTTGATTTCAGAAGCTCTCTGTCACTATTTACTGCTTCTAGCACTTGAAGGTAATTCAATGGTGACTTTTCTTCTTGGAAATCTTTTGAAGTTTGTGTAGCAGGATGTTGAGGTTGACTCTCTTCTTCTGATGCAATGGTCGCCGTGGCCTTTGGTTTCCATTGTTCCATGGGTTTTTGTAGAGTCTCTTCTCGAAAGTATTCATTCATATCCTGTATTGCTTGTCCTTGGTAGTCAATCTTGGATTCAGTCATTTCCTGTTCTTCTGTGCATTCTATGTCTTCAGTTCAGTTACATCTTCTTTTAGCTTCTCATACTCTTTGATTTGTTCAATCACCAATGAAGAGTCCACAATAGAGAATTTATTTGGTAGATGTTTAGCTTCATCCATTGATTCTATTTGCATGTCTTCCACTTGTGACGTGGCACTAAGATTTTTGTTACCACTGCCACCTCTTCTTGTGTTGGCTCACTATCGTCAGAATCTTGGCTTCTTTTGCTCTCGACCCTTGAACTGCGAGCTTCATCTTAATCACCTTGTGGATGCTTTGACTTGTCCTCACTGAGGTTCTTTAAGTGATCTTGAATCAACTAATTCAATTGATCTTTTTTGAAATCCTGATTCTCTATGATAATGTCATTGACACCCTTGACTTCAAGCAACTGTGTTTTGAGCCTATCTTTTGTGCTCTGCGACAAGATCTGCTTCTTTTCAGGAGATCTCATTGGGGATTCTTGCTTTCGTTCCCTTGTTGTCACTATCTGAACTTTGCTTTTGGCTTGTTGCTTCTTCTTTTCCATGTAGAGATTTGTTGGGCAGTCCTTCACTAAATGACCAATGGCACATTGGTTGTCGCTATCTCAACATGTGCACCCTTTGGACGAGGCAGCTCTCCACAATACTGCTGATAATGGTTTCCTGTGGTATCTAGATACAAATATGACCTCTTCTTTTCATGCATGAACCTATAGATTACGACTGACTTAGGTGTATCCACTAGCTTCGTCTCTTTATCCTTCATCGTCTTGTCCTTGAGAAGCTGAAAATAGCTTCCATTATTGCTTGCATACAAGATCAAATCACTATCCATGCTTTCTAGCAGTTGTAATGCTAATTCTTCCATCAGTATATGGTATTTGTCGTGGGGATTCTACATAGCCTTAGGGCTATGTTTCCGAGTTGATTTTGGCGAGGTTTGCACCAAGGGTGAAGATCGAACCGAATCTTTGTTTTTCGTTTCCCTGGATGGTGCTTTTGGACGGGGTCCAAGTATGTGACTTACAAGTTGCCCACAAATGCTAAACTCATCCATATTTTTCACATTGGCTATTTCATAGTGCCTATCGTATTTGTTGACCTCAATGACATCTTGACCTGACCTTCTACATTGGGCATTGTGAATTTCCAGTGGTTTCCCCTCCGGCTCGGCATCTTTCAATGCTTCTTGAAATTCCACTTGGGTTCCTGAAAAGGACACTGCTTCTTGTAAAGTTGGACTTCTTAATCCCACTGTTGAAGATATAGGGTCTCTTTGTTGAGTTTGAACTCCCCCCATCCGAGAGGGTTCCATATCTGATGTTGGCATCTGTTCAATGCCTGATGATATGACTTGTTGTGCTCTGTTAAGTAGATCTTGAGACCGAGCTAGCTCTTTTTGAAGTTGTGCTATCTTCATAGCTGGTACTTCCGGCGTATTCCCTGTTTGTGCGATTTGGTGTGTTTGTGCTTTGTCTTGTGCTGGTGCGGTGCACGAGATTTGTGCAGTGTCTTTCCATGTTGTGCCTTGTGTTATGCCACCCATTTGTGTAGTGACAGCTATAGTTGTTAACTCTTCTAGCTGTGTATCAAGAGGTAAAGCCATGACTAGATGATAAACATTACCACCTTCAGATTTGTAGTCTTCCCCTCTTGATCCAAATATTTCAGCTCTGCAAAATATTGGTTACTCTCTGCAGGAACTTCATGATTTGTGGAAGCTTTGTTGTAGCGACCGTCCTCATCTACATATATAAAGGGTACCAATTTTCCGTTTCCCATCTTAAGCTTTGTACAGAAAAATACTTGGAGGATATGTGTAGAGTTTTGTAAGTTGATCCTTGTGCAACATTTCTATCTCATTGTCGATGTATTTTCCGTGCCTCATGTAAATTGATCCCAGACAGGTCTTCCATGAAATCTGGATGTGGGTGTAGTACATTCTTCGTTGTTTCAACCTCCACATATTGAGATGTTCGAGTTTCCTCTGTATCTTTCTTTGTCTTGATGTACAAATTCCGATTTATATCCTCATAGCATGGCAATCCTTTGTAATGGCTAATTAAATAGAGCCCACTTTGCTCTCTTGTAATTTCTGTGGATGTACTTGAAGCTTCGTCTCGGCTGGTCTGGTTCCTTTGAGACGCCATTGCTTTCGTCTTGACTCCCTTGTTGTACCTGTTCAGTGATAGCTCTTCTAGCTTGCCTCAAAGCTAATAAAAATTATTAGCACCCTTGTGTCGATCTTTTTCGTTTGAGGTCCTTCAGCTTTTGTGGATACCTTAATCTCTGAGTTTTTTGAACTGGGCTTTGCTTGAACTTCTTAGCTCCCTTGCTTGCCAAGGCTGATACTGTCTTGTCTGGCTGCTTGCTTTGCCTAGAGATTTTTAGCAGGCCTCGATCTATTGGAAGCACTATGATAAGTTATGCAACTTACCACTATACTGCAACGACTGCTCCCTTCGTAGCGATTCTTTGTTCGAGCTAACCTGTGTTCACTTTAGCACACAATATGCAAAATTCTATTTAGCTGGCAAACTTTTTCACAATGAAGAAAAAATTCTTGATGTGCCTTTGACGGCCACACCTGTTCCGTGGGCTCGGAAGTGACTTTCAAGTTCGCTTTTAGCTGAACTAAACTTAAGCTAGCACAAGAGAATTATGCACAAGTTGCAGTGATTTGCTAGCAAAAATCTTGTGTTAAAGTTCTCCTAAACTTGCGACTATTGTTGCAAAATCAAGAGTCCTTGTGTATGGTGTTACTGCTACCAGATTTGTGTATGGACGTACACTAGGCCGTAGTTAACTTTTACACCTTTCTGCGGGGGTGACCAATGGTTTTCACAAAAGATAATTTCAATCTGCTAACTTTGCAGTCTTCAATACCGTGACCGTTTTCTCACAATTCTTTTGAATTATCGGTTTTAGACACTCCTGACTTCCGGATGCATTTTGAGGCCTTAAACGATGTTTTTTTCAAAGTTGACCTGAATGGTCAAGTTTTGCTCTAAGATCTGTACAGTCGCTCTTAGGCTACGTTTTGATATAAAAACTTTTTCGATCCGATACAGTTTGTAAAAGTTATGGCCAAAAGAGTGAAATGCAGTTTAGAATGGTCAAAATGAGTCCAAATTCAATTTTAAAAGAAGATTTGGGATCTCTGAGACACTGTGAACACTCCTGTATGGTCAAAATTACAGTTGGACCCTAAAACTGGCGTAGAGACATCCTACGCGTAGGATGTCTATATGCTCAAAATTTAACAAAATTTGGTCCAGAGACTCCCCTTAAGTCCAGCAACACAATGGTATGATCAGAATTTCAATTGGACCTAAAAATGACCTTGAGACATCCTACGCATAGGATGTCTTTTTGCTCAGAATGACTTGAAATTTTCACCCCAGCTTCTCCTTGATGTGCTGATCATAGTGGTGTGCTCATAGGTTGGTTTGGAGTCCTAAATCAAGCTAGAGACATCCTACGCATAGGATGTCTAACTGCTTAGATTTTGTCCAAAATTGATCCCAAGATTCTCCTAGTGCTCAGCAACCCAATGGTATGCTTAGAATTGAGTTTTGATGCCAATAGGTCAAGATTTGGGCTGCCTAAGCTTCTAGTGCACTCCAAGAGTAGGATGTCTGACAATTCTTGTCTTTGCTTGGTAAATAGGCCAAACAAGGTCCAAATTCACTTTTGAAAAAAAAGATCTGGAATCCTAGAGACACTTAGAACCTCCCTATATGGCTACAATAGAATTTTGACCACTTTATGACCCTGGAGACATCCTACGCGTAGGCTGTCTTTTTTCTCTGTTTCAGCTCAAACTTGCACTGTAGCTTCCCCTTGATGTGCTAAACTCACAGCTAGTTTTACTTTTTGATTCTGACACCTATAGGTTGGTCAAATGATCAAGAATCTGTTCCAAAAGCCTGATGTCTGTTCTGATGAATTCCCAAGTCAAATCAACTCCAAATTGGACCAAATTTTCCTAGGAGGCTTATTTAAAGCTATATGACAACATGGTATGGTCACAGGAGAATTTTGGTCTCAAAATCATGCAGTAGACATCCTACGCGTAGGATGTCTTTTTGCCCAGAATGAACCCAAACTTGATCCCAAGATTCCCCTAGTCTTCAGCAACCCACTGGTATGCTTAGATTTGAGTTTGGATATCAAAAGACCCCAAAACTAGCTATTCTTGCCTTTTGTCTCTCCAAAAATGCTAAATTCTACTCAATCTTCACTTTCACTGACCCAAATGAGATGAAATTTATCACATGCACTCAATACAACATTTAGAACATGCCTATGGAGTCATCCTATGGTTTGGTCTCAAAATTAGGCCTTTGACACAATTTGGGTAGGATGTCTGGCAATTCTCGTCTTTTGTCTTTAATGTGTCAAAATTTGGTCAAATTTCCACTTTCCAGGTGAAAATAGGGTAGAACCTACCTTCTAAACACACCGGTAACCTTAGTTTTTCCAAAAAATGCCCAAATCACCATGTAGACATCCTACGCGTAGGATGTCTATTGCTTATTTTTTCAGACTGAAGTGTTTCTCATGCTTCCTTCTGCTCTCATCAAGTGCAAGTATGCTTCACATTTGCAAAAAAAAGCAAAAATCACTCAATTTAAGCCTTTTTTGAAATTTTACGTTTTTTGACTCCGCCTTTTGGCTTTTGGTCAACAAAAATAGGGAAAAACACCCAAGTCAATATGTTACTAGGGTAAAACCTACCCTATGAACCCATTGGTAACCTTAGTTTCCCCAAATTCCTTGCCAAAAGTGCCCTGGAGACATCCTACGCATAGGATGTCTAATGTCTTAAAATGAAACATTTTTATGGTAGTAGTACTCCCTATGCTCTGTAGAGCTCTCAACAATAAGCACAGAAAATTTTGGACTTCAAATCAGCTTCCAAACACAATTTACCGTCTTTCCTACTTAGCGTTTTCCACTTCTCTGATGAGCCTAACAGCAAATAAGACATGCATAAAGTACTCTAGATCAGCAATCAAGATATCCTACTTACCCTACTCCTACTCATCATGTGAGATGGTGATTTTGATGTCTTGGTTGCTTCCTGGCCTCACACGGACTCTCAAGTCAACCTACGACCACATCTACCACTCCAACTCCTACTCTCTACACCACAACCTACTACTACCTACTACTACCTAATACTACCTAAGACGGAAGATCTAGGCTAGATACACGCTCCCTAGACTCCTCCTAAGACCGTAGAGAGTCCACCATCCTCTGATTCTATCTAAATGTAAAATAGTACTCTGACAAGCCAGAGGGACCTCTATCCTCAAGGACTAGTCTCGGTCACCTACTTAGGGCCCTCGTCCCCCGCAGCGGCGCCAATGTTGGACGGATACGCCACGACGGACGTCAGCATAGCGAGAACTCACCTAACATAAAATGTCAATTGAGGACGAAGCTCGACCCACAGGCGCGTGGAAGCAAGCAAAGGGTGTCAACCTCTACTCGACCGACTAATGCCTACTTCCTACAGAGATATCTACCTAATGTCTAAGCTACAGCCTTCAAGAGTGCTTAAGAAGAGATTTCCTACAATGCTTACAAGAGCCAAACACCCATCAAACAGTCTCGAAACGCCACAGAACTTGAAGGAGACCCTACTAACACCAATACGTCGCTCTCCCTAAGGTCCATGAACCAAAATATCAACCCAAAACACCCGGTGCAAAATCGCATAAGATGTCTGGCTGAAATTTGCAGGTCATTGTTTTCGACAACTAAAGTGCCTAATAAGTAGCTCTACTCAATGCGAACGCGTGGATATGCTGAAATGCAGAAACGGACAACGTATGCTCACCGAATCGCCAGATGAAGCTCGTAGATGGAGCTCGCAAAACCAAACCGTACGCGCGCAATGTAGGTATTGGCGCGTAGCTCTCGTCGGGGGCAACATGCTACACTTCTCCGCACTCGATTTCGACCACTGGTACGTGCGTAGCGTCAAGAAGAAACTCTCTCTCTCTCTCTCTCTCTCTCTTACACAGTACGCTCACTCACAGACAGTAGATCACATTATTAGAAGTCTCTTTACAAAGCTTTAGGTTTTGGCTTATATACTAAGCCTTAGAAAACCTAATGTTCGACCAAAATGACCTTATTTGTCCCTAGGCTTCTATAGAGCTTAATTACAACATCGTGAGCTGGCTTTGCTCATCCAATAAGCATCTGTGGCCAAAATACAATTGCCGACTTAAAATATGAAGTTCCCGTAAACATTACAAAAGTGGCCGTAATGGCTCAAAATGATAATAACGGGATATTCGATGATGTCCATGAGCTTGTATCTTCACATTATAGCATCCATCTTCATCTTCATCACTTCATCAGCATCTTCATATGGAATCTTTAGAGAATCTTTGAGGAATATTCATGGAATCTTTGTGGAAGTGTTGTTGAAAGGTTGACCTGTCAACATGTTGCCTAGGGGAATAGACTAAAACTAAGTTCCCTTTCTTGAAGATTTTTGTGATTAAGTGGGAATCAAAAAACTGTTTTTGTTTCCGCTTTTGTGCATAGATGTGCGCTACAGCAGTTAGTCTTTGCTCATATAGCTTTTCCAAATCTTCAAGTCTTTTTGACAATTCATGTCTAGTCCACTCAAGATTCTGTGCTACCCTTAATGGTCGGCAATAGAAATTCTATTGGCAGTATAGCATCAAGACCATAAACAAGGTTAAAGGGTGTAGCATTTAAAGCTGTTTTGAATGAAACTCCATAAACCCATAGAGCAGCATGGAGATTCATTTCCCAATCTGTTCTTCTTGAACTAACCAGTTTAGTCAACACCGAGCTAAGAATTTTGTTTGTATACTCAGCTTGTCCATTTGCTTGTGGGTGATAGGGAGCTGATTTGTTATGGATGACCATAAACTCATTAAGCAAATACTCAATTACCTCATTGAGGAAATGAGTTCCTCGATCACTGACAATTTCTATTGGTAGTCCATATCTCGTGAATACATACACATATAAGAATGCAACAGTGGTTCTAACATCATTCTTTTGAGTTGCTTTAGCCTCGGCCCACTTGGTCAAATAGTCCGTAGCTACAATGATATATTGAGCTTGGGTTCTATAAGTCGGTGGCTATATTGGCCCAACAAAATCTATACCCCATTTTGCGAAAGCTCTAGCCCCCACCATTGGTCTTAAGGGCATGCTATGTACCCGTGTCGGCATTTTTTCTCATTGACAAGCATCATACCTTCGAACATATTCTTTGGCATCTACAAAAAGTGTTGGCCACCATATGCATCCCATCAAGATTGCTCTTGCGGTGATGGTCGGAAATGACATGCCATATGGGGTGGCCTCTACACCACACATAGCCTGAACCTCCCAAAACATCATCTCATGGTAGGAGTAATCCTATAGGCAGGAAGGGGTACCACCTAGCATAAGTGCGGCTAGGACGCAAACATACATGACCTAGGGTAGCAAAAGTGAAATGCCCTCTAGGTAACCAACATGAAATGGTGGTATAACAGAAGTCCACATGTAAAAAATGCCTAATCACTAGTCATTAGTGTGTGCACGAGGGAGGTATGTGTTAATTATGGAGCCTGATTTACCCTTGTAATTTTCTGTGGTAAAAGCGCACATTTGTAAGGCCCCCATTATGAGGAGAAGCCATCGTGCGTGAAGGAAAATCACTCACCGGAAACCAAAATTTTCACGGACAAGAATCAGGGGCAACTTTAAAGGCCGGAATATTCTTTTTTGCCGGAATATTATGGCCGGACGGCGGCCAGAAAGTGGTCGGAAAACAACCGATCGGTTGGCCGGTGGCCGGTAGTCAATGGCCGATGGCCGGTGGTCGGAAGTCAATGGCCGGTGGCCGGTGGTCGGAAGTCAATGGCTGGTGGCCGGTGGCCGAATTCAATGGCCGGTGGCCGAATTCAAAAGCGGACTTGTCTTCTCAAGGGCGGCCACACATGGGCGGATTGGAGGGTCCGATTTGGACTTATTCGCACAAGGGCGGCTACACATGGCTGTCTCTCATAAGAGAGGGCAGCCCTTTTGGCCTATAAAAGGAGGCCATTTCTACACACATTTCATAGAGTGAAGTTGATGCAACAAGGTGAGTGTGAGGTGGTGAGAGTGAAGCAAGGCGGGAGATCCATTAAGGGTATAATCCCTTTGTAAACTACTTCCTGTTTTGAAGTACTAAAGCCATTGAGTGGCTGCTTTCCCGTGGACGTAGCCCACATTGGGTGAACTACGTATATCGTGTGTACTCTCTGTCTCTCTCTACTCTATAATCTCGTGTATATAAATCTGTCTCTCTCCATTAAGTAATCTACTCAATTATCTATTTAGCTACGTCTTATTTCCTAACAGTATGTGACAAGGTCAAAATAGGGCACACTGACTGATTGGAAAGATCGCACGTGATGGAGCACAAGCAGGGTCATATACAAGAGACGAACCATCCTGTGATTAAGGGAAAATCAAAATAGAGACTAGACCCCAAAGATAACAACAACATTGCACCCTTTATTGGCAATGATGATACTTACAAGTGGTGGTCTTGACGATTACAAACCTGGCTCTTGGCATTAGAGATGCATTACTGAAAGCGAGCGCATTATGGTGAATGGCAAGGTTGGAGTTAGGGGAAGGTTAGTTGATGGGAAACATCAAGACAATGCAGCCATCGACGACATTAATCACCAACATCGAGAGCGGGCCAAGGTAGCATGGCATTGATGCCTTCAATCCAAGCGTGCTCATGTTGCTTGGCAGAAGAGGAGTGACTGCTTTATGTGCATGGAGTGGTCGTGATTAGTAACTCAACCATGATGTGGTGGATCATGGTGAAAATGGTGATGTTGCTAGTGCTAAAGTGCCGAAGCTTGCAACAAACATGATGCCATTATCTCACTAGCATGGGGGGTGCATTATGTGCTTAGTGGTGCTTAAAATGTAGAGTGCATGGAGCTAGTGTGTTCCTCCTTCACTTGTGTCTGCTTTGTGCTTAGCAGAGGCCTCTTTATATAGGCTTGAGAGGTGGTCCTTACCTAATGGCCCTTGCAAATATCCACTGGTCACTGTAGAAGGTCTAGATGCCTCTCTAGTAAGAGAGATAGAGAGAGAAGGTAGAGATAGAGAGAGAGAAAAGAGTGGGGTGAGGTGACGAGGGAGGGAGTGGGTGTGTGGGTTATGGAGAGAGAGAGAGAGAGAGAGAGAGAGAGAGAGAGAGAGAGAGAGAGAGAGAGAGAGAGAGAGAGAGAGATGGTTTCATTATGCCCTCGTGGGCTGGTCTAGAGGACGCGCAAGGGAGAGAGAGATCGGGGGGTTGGGCTGCTTTTGGCCGACACTGAGCGAGGAAGGGAGGGGGAATTTAACAGGGTCAAGGGATGGGATATGAGGGAGAGAGGGAGTGCATTATTATCCTTCCCTTGTGGGTTGTTCACACGCAGCAAGAGATAATGAGGAAGAGGAAGAAAAGATAGACAAGGAAGGAGGACGGAGATCGTGAGAGAGGAGAGAGATTGGGGGGGGGGGGGGGGGGGGGGGGGGGGGTCAGGCTCGGCCTGGCGGTGGAAAGAAAACAAGGGGGAGGAGAGAGAGAGGGGTGTGTGAGGCAAAAAAGGGGGGGGGGGGGGAGAGAATAAGAGAGAGAGAGAGAGTGCGGACAATAATGAAAGAGAGAGAGGTTTTTTTTTAAAAACGGCGGCCCGCCATAGTTTTCGAGAACCTCAATTCTCAGGCCGAACTAGAGGGCGGTGCCTATAACCCGGCATCATTAGCCCTCTCCCTAAGGTTAGGGGTATTTATGCCTCTAACTCATCTGTTTGATCATTGTCGTCGGAGGTGGAGGTTGATGGTGTATCCTCATCAGGAATGTCGATAGGTGGAGCCTGATCAAATCGAAGAAAATAAGGTTTGAGCCGCCAACCATTTACCCTGGTTTTATGAAGTTTGTCATCAGCTTCCATAAGCTGGTAACTTCCATTGGATACTTTTTCCTGATGATGAAAGGGCCTTCCCATTAGAGTAGGAGTTTCTTGTCTTTGCGTGTGTCGAAGAAATTGTCGTAGAGGAGCACCAACATTCCTTTCTTTAATTATTTTTGTTGAAGATGTTGGTTAAAGCTAAGCCATCTGTGCTCTGTTTGTGCCGCATAATAGTTTATTGCTTCTTCTTTGTCCAGCTGTAGTCTTTCCAAGTCGATGATGTGATCTCTCAAATGCATGTTGGGCCATTGAAGTTGGCTTGCCATTACTCTGAGACTTTGTAGTTGCACGTCGATGGGCAAGATTTCTTCCTTACCAAATACCAAATGATACGGTGTGAATCCCAAGGATGTACGGAATGAGGTTTTGTAGGACCACAAAGCTGGTAGTAGATACTTATCCCAGTCTCCAGGATGATTGTTTACCTGCTTGGTGATACTTTTAGAAACCATTCCATTCACCTTTTCAATTAGGCCATTACATTGAGGGTAATATGGTGAAGAGTGCCTCCTTGTAATGCCAAGTTTTTGCATTAATTCTCCTACCAAGTCTGCTCTGAAACCTGGCCCTCTAACAGAGATGATCTCTAATGGTGTGCCAAACCTACAGCATATGTGCTCGTAGATAAACTTAGCTACCTCTACCGTTGTAATTCTAGTAGTGGTTGTAGCTTCCGCCCATCTAGTCATATAGTCGACTCCCATGATGATGTAGAATTTTCCTGAGTTGGCCCTAGGTAATGGTCCTATGGCATTGATACCCCACTTTTCAAACGGTCCATATGAAAGGATAGGTGTTTGAGGTTCACGCATAAGTGACCTAGTGCCGGCCTTTTGACACAACTTACACGTCTTGCACCAGTGGTGTATATCGCGGTTGAGGCTAGGCCATACAAAACCAGCCTGAAAGATTTTCCTACTTGTTATATCTAGGGCAAAGTGACCACCACAAACCCCGTCATGACAACTGGCAATTACTCCCGTGATTTCATGAGAGAGAGGGACCTTCCTAAGTATTTGGTCCTTACCCTTACAGTACAAACCGTCATTGATGAGCCGATACCTTGTGGCCTTCCGCGTCAGTCATTGCTTCTGTCCCTTTGTTAAATCCAATGGGCATTCCCCTGTTTCCAAAAAATGCATGATGTCAAGTAAGGCATCACTACCTTGAATTAGAGGGAGCTTTAGCTTTATAGCCCCAACCACCACTTCCTGGAGTCTTTCACTTGCTAGGGAATTTGCTTCATGGTTTTGAGCCCTTGGGATATGGTGTATTTGAACTTCTTCAAACTCACCCAACAAGGTTTTTACACCTCTTAAGTGAGTCCTCAAGCTAGGATTCTTGCATGTCCATACTCCATTTACTTGCCTTACCAAAAGTAGAGCATCCCCAAATACGTTAAGGCACTTTACCCCTTGCGAGACGCACCATTCTAAACCCTTGGTTAGTGCTGCATACTCAGCTTCATTGTTAGAATGTGAATCTAACCAATGGCCAAGCGAAAATACCTTGATACCTTTGTCATCAAAGACCACTATGCCTGCAGCTGCTTTGTTGGATGCTCGCTTGTAGGCTCCATCAAAGTAGAGAGAGTGTGCTCCTTCTACCATCGGTGGTATTGGAAGTAATCAAATTTCTTCCCCTTTAGATTTCTTCACCTTCCTCTCAAAGCCTTGGTAGGTCATGAGTCCCCCCAAGATGGCCCTTGTTGTGCTTTCCACCTGTACCGTGTAGTCAAATTCTTGTAGAAAAACTAGCCATTTAGTAATCCTAGCAGACACATCCATGTGTTGTACAACATAGGGAAACATCTCATCCGTGGTTAGAATCACAAATTGCTAGGCAGTAAATAAGACCTAAACTTTGTAGTTGCAAATCTAAGAGCTAGGAGTAGGTGTTCTACATGGGTGAAACCTTTCTCTGCTGCTGTCATCATTCAACTAGAGAAGTAAATTGGCCTTATGAAAGATGTCGTTGTATCCTTTTGGAGTAGCACAGCCCCCAATGAGTCATCACCCACGCGTGAGGTGACATAGAATTTTTCATCCCACTTAGGTGGTGAGATAGTTGGCAGGGTGGCTAAGACCTCCTTTACCTTGTTGTAGTGATGTTCTCTTTCCTCGTCCCAGGTGAAAGTTGATTTTTGAGTGAGTTGTTGTAGTGGTAGAACAAGTTGTGATAGTAGATGTATGAATCTACTCAAATACCTCAACTTTTGAAAAAAAGAGACCAGTTGACGTGCGGTTGTTGGTGAAGGTAGGGCTATGAGTGCGGACACCTTACTTGGATCGGCGTTGATACCTTTTGCTGAAATTTCATGGCTTAATAGAATCACTTTACTCTCCCCAATGTGGCATTTGTCCACATTTAATTGCCCGCCTAGGCTTTGCAACCTGGCCAAACCCTCAATTACTTTTTCTAAGTGTGAAATGCAAGAGCTATATATACAAAAATCATCAATGAACACTCTTATGGATGTTCCAAAGAACGGTTGAAAGACATATGTGACATGTCTTTGGAATGTGGCAAGTGCATTTGTGAGACCAAATGGCATAACTCTATATGTAAAACAACCCATGGCATGATGAAAGTGGCTTTTAGCTGATCTTCCAAGGCTATGTGTATTTGAAAATATCCAGAATAACCATCACACACGGTGTAGCATTCAAAACCCGCTACTTCATTCAAAATTTCATCCAAGAAAGGGAGAGGAAAGTGGTCTCTCTTTGTAGCTGCATTTAGTGGTTTGTAGTCAACGCAGACCCTCCACTTACCATTCTTTTTAGGCGTCACTACTACGCGTGACACCCACTCTAAGTTTTCTACATGATAGATGAACCCTGCTTCTAGTAGCTTCCTTACCTCAGCCAGGAGTGCCTTTTCTTGTATGACCCCCAGTCGTCGTAGTTTTTGCACAATTGGTTTTACCCCTTCCTTCAGCTTAATATGATGTTCCACTACTGTAATACCTGTGATTCTTTCATAGTTATCAATGAACAGGTCAGGAAATCCCATCAACATTTGCAAAAAACTGTCTTTCTCCTCAAATGTTAATTCCGTGGACAACATACCCTTCAACCTACTTTCTCCTAGGCCAGGTGATTTTCTCTCCTTTTCATTGCGTTGCCCTTCTGGTGACGGATCACTGGTTGTTCTTACCCTTTGTGGATCCTTTATGATGATACCCATCACATCGATGGAACTGTCACTTTCTTTGGTGGATGTGGTCTCCTCCTCAGAAGTGGAAGACTCACTAGTGGTTTCATCTGCTGATGTTTCTAGATCCATTTGCTTCTGCTTGTCAGTCTTCATGTCATAGTAGATTGCCTCCCCTTTCTTACCAGTCATGCATAGAAGGCCAGTGCCGCAGTCCTGTTTTTCCTTCATGGCCATCAACCATGGCCTTCTCAAGACTAATGGATAGCCCTCCCCCTTAGTAGGCATTACAAAAACATCTACTTCTACCTCAGTGTTGAAAGCTTTTATCTTCCCATCACTTACCACAACTACACACTTTACTTTTGAGTTGTTTGCCATCTTTGCCTTGCATGGAGAAGGCTTGTCAACCTTGAGCCCCAACCGAAGCATCATAGCTTCGCTCATCACACAGATTTGTGCACCTCCATCAATGTAGGTGTTCCCAACCCTCTTTCCTTTTATGTTGACGTCGAAAATTGGAAGGATGTCATCCATGTTGCAACCCGAAATTGCTTCGGCTACCTTTGCTTTGGAGCGTCTTGTACTTACCATTTTGGACCATTGCCGCCTTACCTTTGGTGCGATATGTAGCAGTTGTGGCCATGTAATCTTTGGTCCTTGCTCTGCCACATCCAATGTTAGATCATAGGGCTTAGAACTTTCCCCTAACTGGAAGTCGGTGATTCCTAATTTCCGCCGTGTCTTGGATGGCCTCTTGTTAGTCTCTCCTTTCATGCTTCTCTCATCATCAGATTGTGTAGCTTTCTCTCTCCTAGCTCTTTTCACAGTCATGGCTTCAAATGGTTCTACAAAGGTTACCTTCTCCTTACCCTTATCCCTCTCCTTTTCTCTGGGTGGATCCATTACTACGGCCTTTCCTTTGTCTTCTTGCCTTATGATGTTTATAGGGCGATCAGGTGGTGGTGCCGGTGGAAGAGGTGGAATGGATGCTTGTGGTGGTGCCTGGGGTGGATGTAGAATTTGTGTTGGTGGGGCTAGTGCTCAGGGTGGGGGTGTTCTTTCTCTAGGGGTTGACAATTGGTTCCTCCTACCTCCTCTATTATAGTTTTGTCGTGGTTTGGGAAAGTAGTACATACCATGACCATCTTCTCCGCACTTGTAGCAATGATATTCCCTATTTTGTTGTGCTCTTCTTGGGTCTTGATCTCTTTTTTGATTCCTTCCTTGCTGTATCAAGTGGATAGACAAATTCTGTAGTTGGTCAGTAATATGGGCCAACATATCTTGTTGATCATCTCTTACCCCAGGAGTCGGTGGTGGTGGAGGGATGGTGGTTGTCGTGGTTGTTCGTCGGCACGATGTTCGTGCTTTTGTTGACTCGGTTTCTTTGGATTTCATTCACAGCTTCTTGTCCTTAAGGAGAGCAATCTCAACGGCTAACTCGTACGTACCCGGGAATCTACCCTTCGCCTTCTCCTTGAGAAGCGGCCATAAGCCATGCGTGAACCGGTCTTTCTTTAGGAAATCAGGTGCAGCTTCCCCCCTTGCCAGTGACTCAACCCACCGTTCCCAGAAATCCACAAATTTGGACTCATAGGTGGCATATTCTAAAAGTCCCATAACTTCTCTGAAGTGGTATCTCCCCCAAAGAGCCTCTTAAAAGCGGTTTTTAAGGGCTCCAAGTCATCCTTAGTTGCTTGTGGAAGTGCATTGTACCATGACCTAGCTTCTAGCTTCATGAGATGCTTAAAGATTCTAACCCGGGATTCATCTGTATCTTTGTTGCTCACTACACATGCTACTGCGAAGTCATCTAGGAAATTTGTTACCAAATCCTCCCCGTTCTTTTCTTTAAATGTTGGAAATGCTACACTTGCCATGATTACTGAAAGAGAGCTAGAAAGACACACAGCTTAGCTTGCAAAAAGTTTTTTTTTTCTTTACAAGGAGGCGTGTATACCCTTTTTATACTAGGACATAGATTAGAATCTCAAACGGTACATTGCCGATCTGATGTCAGAACCTCAAAAAATGCTGCCCACCCAGCATGGTGTCGATGACGTGCTGGTAGTGAGCCTTCAAGTCCAGTATTACCTTGATTGAGCGTACTCGTGTCAGTATGTGTGATCTGTCTTGAGGTAAGTTGTACTGATTCATTTGAAGCTTAGAGGTGCTTTAGTCACTGTCCAAGCTTGTGGGAGAGGGTGGTGTTCTTTCCTGAAACAAACTCTGTAGATCCCTAGTCTCTCTAGTGAGAGCGTGAGCATGTGTTTCTGTTATCTGTGCTGCAGCATCAGGTGCGACTTGGATACTGATTGTGATAATTACCTCGATGACTTGAGTTATCTGATTCTTGAAGTAGAATAGTGTTGATTCTCTATTGTGCAGAGCTCCCTTCATCTTGTTGTTTTGGGTTGGTTGTAGGTTGCGGACATGGTTTTGACCTTCTCCTTCTTCTTCTTGACACCCGGCCTATGTATATCCACTGATTTTGGAGTGTTGGTTGACTCTCCCACTGCAAGTCGATTACAGTTACACCTGGCACTCGAGCTTCGATGGAGATGCGGAGTTCGTCTAGTTGTGCTTGGACTTCTTCTTCTTCTGTTGTCCCATTAGTGAACCCTGCTAGCCATTCATCCATCCACAAAAGTTTAGGGGTTTCAGTCTTGTAAGCTGGAGGGTTTCATGAAAGGATCCTCGATGGGGGCGCCAAGAAAATGATGGTCGGAAATGACATGCCATATGGGGTGGCCTCTACACCATACATAGCCTGAACCTCCCAAAACAGCATCTCATGGTAGAAGTAATCCTATAGGTAGGAAGGGGCACCACCTAGCATAAGTACGGCTAGGACGCAAACATACATGACCTAGGGTAGCAAAAGTAAAATGCCCTCTAGGTAACCAACATGAAATGGTGGTATAATAGACGTCCACATGTAAAAAATGCCTAATCACTAGTCATTAGTGTGTGCACAAGCGAGGTATGTGACAAGGTTGAAATAGGGCAAACTGACTGATTGGAGAGATCGCACATGATGGAGCACAAGCAGGGTGATATACAAGAGACAAAACATCCCGTGATTAAGGGAAAATCAAAATAGAGACTGGACCCCAAAGATAACAACAACATTGCACCCTTTATTGGTGATGATGATACTAGTCTTGACGATTACAAACCTGGCTCTTGGCATTAGGGATGCATCATGGAAAGCGAGCTCCTTATGGTGCATGGTGAGGTTGGAGTTAGCGGGAAGGTTAGTGGAGGGGAAACATCAAGACGTTGCAGCCATCGACGACATCAATCACCAACATAGAGAGCGGGCCAAGGTAGCATGGCGTTGATGCCTTCAATCGAAGTGTGCTCATGCTGCTTGGCGAAAGAGTAGTGACTACTTTATGTGCATGGAGTGGTCGTGATTAGTAACTCAACCATGATGTGGTGGATCATGGTGAAAATGGTGATGTTGCTAGTGCTAAAGTGCCCAAGCTTGCAACCAAACATGATGCCATTAGCTCACTAGCATGTGGGGTGCATTACTTGCTTAGTGGTGCTTAAAATGTAGAGTGCATGGAGCTAGTGTGTTCCTCCTTCACTTGTGTCTGCTTTGTGCTTAGCGGAGTTCTCTTTATATAGGCTTGAGAGGTGGTCCTTACCTAATGGTCCTTGCAAATATTCACTGGTCACTGTAGAAGGTCTAGATGCCTCTCTAGTAAGAGAGATAGAGAGAGAGAAGGTAGAGATAGAGAGAGAGGAAAGAGTGGGGTGAGGTGACGAGGGAGGGAGTGGGTGTGTGGGTTATGGGGGGGGGAGAGAGAGAGAGAGAGAGAGAGAGAGAGAGAGAGAGAGAGAGAGAGAGAGAGAGAGAGAGAGAGAGAGAGAGAGAGAGAGAGAGATGGTTTCATTGCGTCCTCGTGGGCTGGTCTAGAGGATGCGCAAGGGAGAGAGAGAGAGAGATTGGGGGGGTCCCGGGCTGCTTTCGGCCGACACTGAGCGAGGAAGGGGGGGAATTTAATGGGGTCAAGGGATGGGATATGAGAAAGAGATGGAGTGCATTATTATCGTTCCCTTGCGGGTTGTTCACACGCAGTGAGAGATAATGAGGGAGAGGAAGAAAAGAGAGAGAAGGAAGGCGGACGGAGGTAGTGAGAGAGGGGAGAGATTGGGGGGGGGGGGATAAGAGAGAGAGAGTGCGGACAATAATGAAAGAGAGGGAGATTTTTTGAATTAAAAAAAATGGCGTCCCGCCATAGTTTTCGAGAACCTCAATTCTCAGGCCGAACTAGAGGGCGATGCGAATAACCCGGCGTCAGTGGTGGTCTCACTAGAAAAGTGACCTCCAGCTAATCCAACATGTGCTTGGTCTATAATCGGAATATACTCGTCCTCATTTGCACAAAGACGCAAATGTTGATCTTTACCTCTCTGATACAATTGATTCCCAATAAGAGCATAGTCTCTTGCTTTAGTTTCAATTGCTCTTTGACGGTGTTTACTCATATCCTCAGGAAATGTTTGACTTGATAAGTAAGTAACTAGATAGTTACTCCACTTGGGAAGATGTGACATTTGAAACAATGTTACATGAGGTATGGGTGTATGTTTTTGACATTAATGAGGACAATCCTTTACAAAAGATCTAACATCGCTCCTCATAGTCGTCCAAAATACTCTAAGTCTCAAGATTTGTTGCATAGTTTGGTCTTCAGCAAAGTGAAGTCCTGCTATGGTAACATGTGCTTGACTTAGGTACTGGTTTTTTTCTTCAAGATTAATGCATAAAAGCAATATCCTGTCTTGATTTCTTTTTTATAGCCTACTAGCTAGTAACTGATACATAGCCGATTGCTCAATTAACTGGATTGTAATAGGAAGTGGTATTTGTGAATCCACTTGAGCTATTGTCATCAATGATACAATTTTTTTGACCATCGAGGTATCATTTCCACGGAGAATAAATAGGCATCTAGTAGATCATCGTCTACCCCTTTAGGTGATTCTCCTAAAACAATCCTTGATAAATTATCTGCTTGTTGATGTGTAGTGCCCTTTTTTACAACCACAGTGAAATCAAATTCTAGAAGAATGATGAACCATCTCAATATTCTTCTTGTGTTGCATGGCTTGTTGACCAAATACAACAAAGCTTGGTGGTCTAGAAAGAACACAAACGTGTTGGCTAATAGGTAATGTCTATACTTTTTAACGGCATAGATCATTCCTAATCCTTCCCTTTCGGTGGTGGTGTAATTCTTTTTAGCCATGTTCAACTGTTGGCTAGCATAAGAAATCGGAAAGTCGATTTTCCCGTCTCTTGGTTGAGCTAGTATACAACCGATAGCAAAATTGAAAGCATCTACATGTACGTGGAATATCTTATTCCAATCTGGTGCTTCCAATATTGGAGTTGAGGTGAGAGCTTGCTTAAGCTTCATGAAGGATTATTCACATGCCTTTGTCCATTCAAAGTGTGTAATCAAGCTATACATGGGTTTTGCAATGATAGCATACATGTAGATGAACCGTCGGTAATATCCACAATGCCCCATGAAGGCTTGTACCCCCTTGACTGTTGTTGGTCTATAAAATTCCAGAATGACATGAATCTTCTCAATATCAGTAGCTATGCCATTTTTAGACACTATATATCCAAGAAGTTTTCCTTGTCTACCCATGAATGTGCACTTTTTAGGATTTAAGCAAATCCTATAAAGTCTGTATTTTTCGAATACCTTTTTGAGGTGTTCAAAATGATCAACCCGGATTGATGAATGTACCCATAGATCATCCATGTATACTTCCAAGAATTTCCTAAGATATTCTTTAAAAGCATGGCTCATCAACCTTTGAAATGTGGCTGGAGTATTAGTTAACCCAAACGGCATAACCCCATAGGCAAAAATACCCCATTCTGTTGCAAAAGCTGTTTTATGATGATCTTTTGGGTCAACCAAAAGTTGATTGTATCCCAAAAAGCCATCTAAGAAACTGTAAGCTTCTTTTCCTGCAACTCGTTCCAAAACATGCTCAGTTATCGAAAGAGAAAATTTGTCTCTAATGGTAGCTGCATTCACCTTTTTCAGATTAACACACACTCGTAATTTTCCATTCTTCTTGGGTACTACCACAATTGGAGACACCCAATCTGTGGGTTCAATTTTGTAAATGAATTTGGCTTCCTTTAGTTTTTCAATTTCTTCTTTTATCTTCCTGGCAAATGTTTCATTATACGTGTATGGCCTTTGTCTACTTGGTTTCGCATCATCTCTCATGGGTATGGTATGTTGACAGATTTCTAGATCAACACCCTTAAAATCCTTGTAAGACCAAGCGAAGATATCTCAATATTCTTTCAGCAAGCTTAGCAAAAGCTCTTCTTCTTCTGTTGCTAGGTCGTTTGCAATGTAAGCAGGTCTAGGCTCTTCTCTTGGTTGAGCTAGGTCTACCTTTTTAGCGTTTTCAGGACCTTCATAGGACTCGCCCTGTTTTCGTAGTTCCCTAACAAGTTGTTTGACTATGATTTTTTGATCTTGGAGAGCATACTTTTTGTAATGGGATGGAACGCTCATTACATCCTTAGCATCCTCTTCCGAGGTTTCCATTTTGGTCGTGTATATCTCCTTTAGAGCTTTTTTTAACTCTTGATATTTCTTTTTCCGCTCAACTCAGGTCATGACTGGTTTCTTATCCTGTGGGTTTGCTTGAGTATCTTTCCTTGTTTTTCTCGATGTTTTAGACATTTTGAATTCTTGTTTGAAGGATATCTGCCAACGATTTTGTCCTTGATACAATCATTTGCATCTATGTGCATCAGGAACTGTGTTCTACAAGAGACTGATGGCATAGGTCGTGTTTTCGCGTTTCTGGTGTCTCTATTTTAGCTATACCATTTTGTCTTCTTGATTTTTGGTTTGGAAAGTCAAAAAACTTTTCCTCCACTCATTTTAAGAGTAGCTTAGCTCTCACATGTTCTTTTTCTGACCCGGAACCTACTAAGGTAGCAGAGTGTTCATCTAACTCATCAGTTGCATCATAGTAGAGGTCTGAATAGACTTGTTGAGCTTTCATCAAGTCCTTGGGTTCCTCATCTTCGTCTTCAATGTGGAGAATTGAAATCATTTGGATGGGAATTATGTTGTAGCTATCCTCATTGCAAATTGAGTAGGCATAGACGTATTCACACATACATCCATTGTCGCTAAAATTTGAATCCACTCGAATGGCTCAAACAAATGCTCTGGAAAGGGTTCAGGTACCTAGGTTTCGTCTGTGCAGTCCCTTTCTAGGATACATTCTTCTCGTTTTAAACTCCCATTTTTTGAAGCTTGACACATCCAAATAGGAGTGTCTTTGTTTAACCAGGATGGAAGCTTAGTTTTAGCCGAAGAGACTGAATTAAACTCTTGTTCAAGACATCTCTATAAGTGTGATCTTTTAGATTTACCCTTGTTATAGATCCCACTTGCTTCAAGTACAGATAGTTGTTTCCCCAATCTTGGATAAGTTGTACCTATCGCATGAAAGGTCTTCCCAATATGATTTCATAATTGAATTTTTTCCCAAAGTCTACTATGGCAAAAGTGTGTTGATATTCAATTGCACACGAATTGACTATCACTTTTTCAAGCAGCCCTAATGGTCTCTCAACATTGTCAAGAAGTAGGCGGCCTTGCCAGGAAGGCACCGGGCCTCTTGCTGTGAGAGTTTGTGAGGAAGCTCAAGGGTTATGAGAAAGAGCTAAGATGTAGATAACATAGCTTCTAGAGCTAAAGAAGAAATGTAGCCAAAGAAGCCGCTCACTTTTCCTTACAAACACACACGTGATGGAGAGAACTCATGAAAGATAGTCAAAACAAAACAAAAATGAAAACATCGAGATTACGATCATATGGTACCATGGGTAGGATAAAACGGTTAATGGATGAGTTAATGATATTTAATCTTTGTTGTCCAAATAAGCTACGGATTGCTCTTTGGAACTGTAGCTTTGTGCTTACTATAATGTATATGTTTTGTCTAGCGATGGGGATTAGTTGTGAGTACAAATCCTCTTGATTCATAATAAAATAAACACACTCACATCAAAAGAGAAGTTATAGTCAATAATACGTAGTATGATGGGATCTGGTGAGAGAAGTATTTCGTTGAGCCTTTCATAACCAAATAGAAACACTATGCGTTGTTGAAAGTGAATCTTTCAACTAATCCAGATGTTGACCCTAATAGATTGCACAGAATGGAAATGAAAGAAATTGCCTCTATGTGGATTATGGTTATTCATCGATGATATACTTAGTATGTTCAAAGATAAAGGTGTGAAAGAAGTGAAAGGAGAAGAAGAAGAGAGTTTCTCTCCCAAGCCCTATTGTTGCCCTTAGGCAATAAGGATACTGCGGGGAGAGAAGTACCTGTAGCAAGGAGATTCTAGGGTTTGTGGAAGAGAATGAGAACCCTAAGAGAGAGAGGTGCTAGTGAAAGATGAAGATACGGTTACTAACCTTCTTGTTGAGATAGCAGAGGATCACACCCGCATTTTTGCTCACACCCATCATTTTGTAACCATTGATTGTAATAAATGTCTTTCCGACATTAATTTTGATTTGATCCATTCATTAAGTAACGGGACTCAATTGAGTTTCCAGCTTGTAATCCCGAAGTAATTTCATCTGTTGATGTAAATAATTAGAGATGTTCTCACCTCCAAGGCTGAGGTATATAAGCCAAAGTTTTGTAACCTAAGGGAGATTCAATTATTAATCAAAGTGAGTTTTTGAGCGCCGTGACTGTGTCAGAGAGAGAGAGAGAGAGAGAGAGAGAGAGAGAGAGAGAGAGAGAGAGAGAGAGAGAGAGAGAGAGAGAGAGAGAGTCTTATCTTCTTGCTACGCGGGCTACGGGGCCGCCATTGGAGAAGCGACACCACCATTGTGTTAGCAACGGTGAGAGCTACGCACAGATACCAAGAGTGCGCGCTATCGGCTTCTACGTGTGGTAAGTTCCTACGAGCTTCGGTGTGAGTTTTCTTCCAACTCGTGTGACGGAATAGAGCGTGCAGCATATCTATAGAACCACAACGAGTAGAGCTACACATTAGTACCATCTGGGTCAAGTTTCGGTCACCTGTATTTTTCGGCCTGTCTTCATACGCGTTTGCCGCACGGAGTGGTTATAGGTTGAGTTTGCAGTTCAAGTCTTTAGGGTGTTGTTCTTACCTAGTGTATAGACTTCCCCTTGAGTTTGAGATCGATTCAATGATTCTAGATCCTGTTTCGTATAGCATTCGTTCGTAGTACGGATTTCAGTCACTTGCGTATTTTAGAACTTAGATTTGATTTCCTTAGTAGTGATTGTCATTAGAAGGTCGAGTAGGTGATTTGACACGCACCTAGTTGTTTCCATGCGCCTGCGGGTCAAGCTCCGTCCTCGTCTGAGAAATTCTGTTGTTGGTTGAGTTCTCGCTATTTAGCTTCCGCTAGCGGCGTAACCGCCATAACATTTGGCGCCGTTGCCGGGGACGAGAGCCCTAAGTAGGTGACCTTAGACTAATCCTACGAGGTGAGTCGTATAAACTACTTTGTATACTTTAGTTAGAAAAGATCTAGGAGTGGTGGACTCCGAAGGTCTCGAGAGATACTAGGAAGTGGGGTATTCCTGGGTCTTCCGTGTTGACAGTATTTTTAGTTTAGCTTAGATTAGATTGTTTTTGATGGTGTTTAAGTGGTTGTTGACATAAAAAGCATTTGCTACTCCTTGTGTGGTAGTAAATCTCTTTATATTTTCAATTGCAAAAAAAATTCATTTTATGATTAGAAGTAGCTTAGGAAGGGCCTGATTTGATCCTGATCTAGAGCTATCAATTGGTGTTCTATTTGCTTGATGTGTTTGATTGCATGTTAGATCACTGAAAAAGTCGCTTTGGTAGTGAAATATGCAATAAACAAAGTTCAGAAAAATTTTCTGTGTAACTGATTGTTGCTGAGCA
This sequence comes from Adiantum capillus-veneris, assembly GCF_014529385.1. NCBI lineage: Eukaryota > Viridiplantae > Streptophyta > Polypodiopsida > Polypodiales > Pteridaceae > Adiantum > Adiantum capillus-veneris. The sequence continues at coordinate 3,678,581 of NC_140951.1, forward strand.
CTTAAAAGAGCTGTTGGAAGAGTTCTGTGCTGAAAAACTGGAAATCTGCAACTTTAGACTTCATACGCGTATGATGTCTCAGGACCTAAACAGAGACTAAAATTGAAAATTTGACATTGCCAGAGTGTTTAGAAGGGGGGTTTTACCCTAAGATCAACTTAAAACAAGAGCATTAACACTCAAAGAAACCCAAAAAGACAAGTCGGAGTCCAAGAAACGCAAAGAATAGGAAATTTTGGATTCAAATCTTGTTTTTACATTCAAACCTGACAAAAACACTTGAAACTCAATTATAAACATTGGAGAAGGCTTAAAACCAAAAATAGTCAAAATCTGGGACAAAAGACATCATACGCGTATAATGTCTTTTGGCACTTCCACTGCCTATTTTTGAAATCTGACCTGACAAGATTGTTACAAACACCGTAGAAAGCATAAATATCAAGTTTCGACCCAAATTGATGAAAAAGACATCATACGCGTATGATGTCTTTGACCTAATTTTGGACATATTTTGATACTTTGCTAACACAGATCCATTGTAATAGCTATCTAGAGGTTATATTTCAAGTTTCATCCCATTTGGATAACAATTGACCCAAAAACAAGTCAAAAGCAGAAAATTGCCAAGAAAAGCCTGAACTAGCCATAACTTGCTCAAACAGAGTTCAAACTGAATTTTGTGAGTGAACAGAGCATAAAGGGGCCACTGAGAGTGAGCATAACCAAAATAGTCAAATTCTGTGAAAAAAAGACATCATACGCGTATAATGTCTTTTTCAGCATAACAGTAACAAAATTCTCACTTGATGAAACAGAAGATGTCCAACTGACAAGATTAAACAATTGACCAAGTATCAATCAGTTTGGATCAATTCTGACCACAAAAACTTGAGGAAAACAAATTGCCGAGACGAAAAAGTTACAGTCCTTTAGGGGAATTGATGAATTTGAGATCGGGCAGGAATCTCCGGAATAATCAACCAAAACAAGGGGAACCAGCAAGTGTCATATCAATCGAGGGAAGTGTAAACCAAAGTTGGGTGCAACCATTAGAGCAGATCTTTGAAGGAAGTGTTTCTGATACTTCTTCGGAGAGGTCTTACGAGATTTTCACCGAAAACTTAGAACACTTGAACCTGAACAACAGAGAAAATATGGCAGCAGGATCATCAAACCCTTCCGCCACAATGAAGCTATTGTTCATAAAATATCAGTACGACAATGAGCAAGGTGCAAAGATCTACAAAGACGGAATGGACCGGTATTGTGTAAAGATAGAAGATAGACCTAGTGAGTTCAAGGACTTAGTGCCTGTGAGCTATAGCGGAGATAGATATCTAGATGACGAGGGTACCATGTACTTGGTAGTCCTAAACCCTAACATTGTGGACAAGTGGGGATTGATGGGCACCAAAGCCAAAATAGATGAAGAACTCGAGGAGAAAGCACCAATAATGAACTTCCCTAATGCGAGGTTAAGAAGAGAGAATGAAACTACAAGGATCAACACTGATAACATCTATGTGGGGCTATACAAATATAATAATGGGGAGCAAGATCTCTATTATAGATGTGAAGAACCCTACACCGAAGAGTTGACAGACAAAAAAAGACTCTATGTCTTTACCTACACAGAGGGATCGGAAGTGAAAATTGCCGCTTACGATAAGTATGGCAGGCAATACTCAACAATGGGCAAGAAAGAATTAGAAGGATATACATACTTTGGGGGACCACTACATCAGTATTATGTTACTTCTAGCTCACATAGATCAGCACCAACAACTGGAGTGCAAAACTCAATGACAACAGGAGGACAAAGAACTCAGGTTGCTGACTCTTTCAGTCAACCTTGGGACTCGAAGCTCGGACCAATGGGATCATTACATTCCAGAGAGTCAATGGAGACGAATCGAGGTAGTGCAGTTCCAATCCCCACCTATACCACTCCAGGTCCAAGGTTTGAAGCGGAACCATCACATTTACCTCCCAGTAGTAGATTCAGGGCAGAGGAACCGACAAGGGTAACCCATGAAGTCCATGATGCTAGAGAAAGCTTTAGCCGAGACACAGGAGCAATGAGATTGGTAGCAGATCATAGACGTATGAGACCATCTCAAGTAGCCAAGTGTGTGCCAAAGAAGTATGGTGGTTCAGGAGATCCGTATGCACATGTGTCACTCTTTAAGCAAGTCTTAAGAGCTGAGCAGATAACAGATTTCCATACACAATACGAGGGATTTGGTCTTACTCTAGAAGGTACTGCATTGACATGGTTTCAACCAATGAACATAGGGGGATTCCATGACATTGACCATTTGCTAAGAGAGTTTGCTGAGGAATTCTCAAAACGAGGGATTAAGCACAATACGGTCTCACAAATATATGCTTTTAAACAGAGAGAACACGAAAAAGTGAAGGAAGCTTCACTTCGCTTCAAACAATACATTGAGAGATGTCCAGTACGTGAACGACCACAAGATGACAGACTATCTGTTCTCTTTATTGAGGGACTGAGGAACGACACTCTAAGAAGGACTTGCACTTGAAAGCTTGTACAAGTTTCGAGCAAGTAACGAGAGAGGCATTGTACTTAGTGGATAACTGTACGGTTTATGGAGAAGTGTCAGCGGATACAGATTTTGCATCCAGTAGCTCCTCCTCCGTAGCGAGCGAGACTACCACTAAAAAGAATGTTCAAACAACAACCATGCCAAATGTAGAGCAAATGATAGAAGATGCTCTAAAAAGGATGGCACCATACCAAAAACCATTGCCAAAAACACTGAAATGGTGTGCTATTGAACAAAAATGGACAAATCATCCAACAGAGGAGTGTTATTACAACAAAGGGTATGTAAGGGAGCGCCAGTATGCACCTCCTACTCAATTAGCACCACCTCAGATACATCCAGTACCTCGATACCCAACGGGAAATGTACCAGGACCTATGGGGATAGAAAGACCGCAACCGGTATTGGGACAACAACCACCTTTACCAGGAGCAAGACCAGTGGGCATTAGATATGCACCAACCTTAGAGAATCAGGAAGAACAAGCCTTAGTGCCTGTTCAAGCCTATTACGAAGAATCGGGTGCACACATGTCTCCGACAGTGTATTACCCACCAGAAGAACCAAAACAACCAGAACCATGGGGCATGATGGGGAATGTTGGAACACCAACAGTTACAAGTGCTTCTGATGAAGAGAGATACAATATGGACTCAAGAACATTGATGTTCATAGCTCATGGAGGGTTAACAGGACAAAGACCATCCTATCCACAAAGGACGAATCAAATGGGACCAAGACCAGCACTAGGACCCTGTTACAAGTGTGGAGGTGACCATCTGATGAATGTTTGCCCACATATGGAAATCATTAGAATTAACGCTTATTGCACTGAGTGTGGGGTTACTCACTTCATTGAGGATTGTTCAAAGAATCCAAACAAAGTGCAAAAGACGACATTGAATATGCTAGAAACTATTCCTACCAGTAGTGGGTCTGAAAATGAAACTCTGATACCAACGCAAGTTGTTACTAGAGCTTAAGCTAAGAAAACCACTAGAGAACCTGAGAATGGAAAGTTAGCGACTGAAGTGGTTAGTCAAGGACCGCGGAGTCAGAAAAACACATGGAAAGCTAGAAAAGCACGCATGAAGTTGAGAAAAGAACGTGAAGACGCTATTCTAGCTGAGGAACTAAAGCAAACTAAAGCTAGATTAGGAAAACTTGAGAGTCAAAACGGGAAACGAGAGATGAGCCCGGAAAGAATGAAACAAAAGAGTATCAAAGAAACAACGAGCTTAAGCTCAGGGGGATCAGTGCTAGTCGACAAAGTACACGAACCATTGGACGCACTGATGAGAGCTTACGAAGCTAGGTTAAAGAACAACCAAACACAAGAACAGAGGTGGATGACATACCCAAACGCGGAATTGGAAAAGCAGAGACTTGAAATGTGCCAGAGAATGATCGAGACTGCACAAGCCTTATTAGAACCACCAAAAGAAACAATGAATTGTGGAAAGGAAAACCCAATTCAGCAAGAGACTATCGTTTCACGGGTAGCTGAAAAGACTCCCAGTGCACAAAAGCCTGAAAATACACAAAAGGATGACCGCATAGTATTGAACACAACCGATCAAGAGATAGAGAGTTTTCATCCAGTCATACAGAGGATTTACGGAAAAGATGAGGATTACAATGAATTTTGGAAACAAGTGAGAGAGGCAAACCTTGCAAACGAGCTAAGTTGCCAAGCTAATCAGAAAAATTGGGAAAAGGACATCAGGAATCCTCCCATAGTGGAATTTGAGGCAGGATCTCAAGTGGACTTGGATCTGCAATCTTACTGGGGAGATGGGGGCTCTGTTATAACAATGGAGAGCAAACCTCATTCACTGAAAACCTTACCTTCATACTTAGGAGAGTATGAAGCAAAATCCGAGACTAGAGCACTTCCCTCACGAAAAATCTCATCAAAAAAAGTCATGGACTCGCAAGGATTGATAGAGATTTTGTCAACACCAGTGACATGCACTATCACTTTAGCTGAGCTTTTGAGGCTAAGACCACATATGTGGACCACTGTAGGAAAATGCTTGGAGAAATTTGGGATAAAAGATCCAACATCAAGATTGCAAGAGAGCATAGAGGAGCTGAGCAAGCCACAAAAGAACGCTAAGCCTGTACCCTTAAACAAGGTCGGAGAGTATTGCGAAGGTGAAGAGGGGAATACAACCTTACCAGTTGAATTCCAAGGAGTGAAGACGATGGCAATACTAGACAGCGGAGCAGGGGTAGCCATTGCTACAAAAGAAATCTGGAAAAAATGGGGGAAACCAGCAATAAGGAAGACTAGGTTGAAACTCCAATTAGCAGATGGACACATGGAGAAACCTATGGGGTTATTAGAGAAAGTTGTAGTGACTTCTTGCGGCATTGAATACGAACATACTTTTGCTATTGTCGATTTTGGCAAGGAGAATAACTATGATATCATATTGGGAAGACCATTCATGAGACAGTTGAAAATGGTCCAAGATTGGGGCTACGATCACATATACTTGAGAAATATGGAAACCACTACACGTGTGAACCTGAAAGACCATAGCTACAAAGATGTGAACTGAACACCGGTAGAGGAGTTTGATTCAGCTACTTTGGCGGGATCCGAATTTCCAGCTTGGTTAGGTAAACCCAAGGAGTTATGGATGTGTGGAGCTTCGAAATGTGGAAGTTTGAAACGAGAAGAATGTGTTTTAGAAAGGGCTATCGAAGACGAAACTTATGTAGGAGAACCCTTTCCAGAGGACACGTTTGAACCATTAGAATGGACACACATTCTAGAAACCCTAGATGTTTGTCCAATTCTGGATGGTCCCACAACGAAATTTTGCAACAAGGACGGGTATGACGTGGTTCCATATTTCATGTTGAGAACTGTACTCGAAAAAGAAACTGAAAAGAACGATACACTGGAAAAGGAAGATGAAGAAGAGGTGTTTCACGACATTCCCAATCATCCAGAGTGGGGAAATGAAGCAGACAACGAGTCAACGGACAATTCAAGCGGAAACGAAGAAACTATAATGGATGTCCGATGTTATGATTTTCCGAACCAAACTAAACAACGCCAGAAACACTATAGAGCAAAGAAAAAAACAAAAGGGGTTAGAACCAATCCGATGCCTAGAATAAGAGGCAAAAATCAATTCCTAATGCTAGTAAAGGCTGCAGATTGTGTTAAGGATAAGATTTCTGGAAGAATGAGAGGCAGTGAACAAAAGAGCTTACGAAAAGACAAAAGAGGCTCAAGAAATCACGTTCAAAAGAATGGAACGAAAACTGAAACAGAAAAATCAGAAAAGAACAAGCGCAACAGAGAATACACGGAGTCCAAGTTAGAACGTAGAAACAAGTACAGAGAGCTCAAGAAAACTCTGAAGGAAGTTTGGACGACAGAAATTGAGAGTGGAGAGGACGAAAACGTCAAAATCAAGGAAAACATGGATGTTCCCTCTCACTATAGGAAATTCACAATAGAGGATAGGAAGGTGATATTAACCCCACCTATTCGAGAGAGGAAGGAGAACGAATCTTATGACGGACCGGAGGATGCAAAAAAAGTTGATTTAGCAGCTCCAGGTGAGCCACCTAGACCGGTCTACATAGCCACAGATTTGTCTCCAGGCGAGGAAGAGAGACTTTTGAGTCTTCTCAGAGAGTATAGGGATGTGTTTGCATGGTCTTATAAGGACTTAAAGGGAATTGACCCATCGATATGCCAACACTCAATCCCACTGAAACAAAACGCAAAGCCTAGCAGACAGAGACCATACACATATAATGATACTTTTGCTAAGCGAATCAAGGAAGAGATAGATAAGCTAATGGAAGCTGAATTCATATACGAGATTGAACACACCGATTGGGTATCTCCGATTGTGGTAGTACCTAAGAAGAACGGAAAACTCCGAGTGTGTGTCAACTTAAAGAAAGTGAATGCTGCAACAATCAGGGACAATTATCCCCTGCCGATAACTGATCATGTTCTAGAGCGTGTATCAGGGAAAACAACATACTCCTTTCTTGATGGTTTTTCAGGATATAACCAGCTAGCCATAGCGCCAGAAGATCAACATAAAACAGCTTTTGCAACGGAGTGGGGGATTTATGCTTATCGAGTTATGCCTTTTGGTCTAACCAATGCTCCCGCAACCTTCCAGAGGCTGATGACACATGCTTTCAAAGCATACTTAAGGCTGTTTCTAGAAATCTACATGGATGACTTATGTGTACATTCTCTACTGAGAGATGAGCATCTAGAACACCTAAGAAAAGTATTTGAGAAATGTAGGACATATCGCATTTGTCTCAATCCTGAGAAATGTGTGTTTATGGTCTGACAGGGCAGAATTCTGGGACATATTGTCTCACAAAACGGAATATCCACGGATTTAGAGAAGATAAAGGTTATAGTGGATATGCCTAGACCAACCAATGCGAAACAAGTGCAGAGCTTTATGGGACATTGCGGATATTATAGACGATTCATTTACATGTACGCTATAAGAGGCCAACCACTTTACAGGCTAATAGTGAACTTTGAATGGACAGAGGAGTGTGAGGAATCGTTCAAGAAATTGAAAGAGGCACTCATTACTGCTCCAGTCTTGAAATCACCAGATTGGGAGAAGATATTCCATGTGCATATAGATGCTTCGGCATATGCAATAGGATGTATTCTGGCTCAGCCAGAAGAAGGAAACATGGATTTTCCTATCTGTTACGCCAGTCGACAGCTCAACCATGCAGAGAAGAATTACACCACAACAGAGCGAGAAGGATTAGGAAAGCAGCTACAAGCGGAAAAAACAAAGAAAAACAAAAATTATATTACAAGGGCAGTGTCTTACATGATTTTGCAATTTTTTATGTTTGATTGCGGATATTGATAATATTTATGCCCTTATATACCTTGTTTTGCAACAAGAAGAGATCAAATGATGAATTTGGGTCTCTAGATGTGTAAATATCACTAAATAAGAGTGTTTTTGGAGCTAAAAAGTGGAAAAAAGTGGTAATCCAAGTCCAGAAATCACAAAGAAGTGTATATTCATATACACAGGGTTACCAGCTATTTATCGTGTATGTTTGGAATTTTTTGGTTTCAATTTGCTATTTTCCTTTATTTTTTATGATTTTCTTAATAAAAATAAAAGAAAAATAAAAAAGCAAATGAAACGAGATCGGAAAAAAGAAAAGAATAGATGGTGATAATCCTAATGGCAAGGGCAACCCATGGTAAAAATGGGGTACAATTCTGAAAAAGTTGCGGAAAGCCCGAAATGACAGAATTTTGGCAAAGTGGACAAATTTCTCAGAAACAGGTCAAACGGAGTCCAAATTGAGAAATTTCAAATCCTAAAGTGCATTTCACGACGAGATAGGAGCACATGTCAAATTTGGTAACAAGTGATCCGGGAAGCCCGAAGTTAAGTATTTTTCACTTCACTATCAAGCTCATTTCCACTATTACCTTCTTGGAGAGAGCAAAGAGCACACAGGAGCATCCGACCTTCTACCGCCTTCTACGACTGCTACGAGAGCTCAGAGGACACCAGACATGAGAGGTAGACTCGTTGCCATAAGCTTTTGATGCTTATTGTTAACTTTTGTCGCGAAAACTCACCAAAACCAAGAAACAAGAGCAGACGGGGAATGGGGAGGAACGCTAGGTAGGGGCACAATCGCCTAACCAAACCTTGCAAGAACTTAGAGGTGGGTTACCCTAGTATAGGAGATGAGTTTCTAGCACTCAAAGCTCGAGAAAGAACGACTGGAAAAACCCTAGGTCAACAGAGCCTGCAAGAGGCAAACAGAAAAAAATTGTCGGAACGACACAAAACTTCTCAGGAAGCTTAACAACATCGAGGGCAATGCAACCTTGGAGTATCTCCGGGTTTGGATCACCAAAAGTAGGTCGGAACAACCGATTCGGCTGCGGACACACAAAGCGTCATTTTGGCATAACGGCTGAAATTGACGACCGAATGAGATGAAACTTCACGAGCAGTTTCCACTATACATGGATGACTTACGTTTGCAAGCAAAACCCAAAAGAAAGCTGATTCACTTACCGATGGTGAAAAAGACGCTTTCGGGCAACCAAATGGAGAAAGATGGAGAACGGGGAGCCAAAGTCAAGTTCAACCAAATAGGTGGCTTCACAACATATCCAATGAGCTGGAAATGCAACTCTCGAGAAGAAAAGTTGAAGAAATTCAACTCCAAGGCAAAAAGACGACTTCGGAGACTGAAATGCCTATAAGGGGGCTTTTTAGCTAAACTGATGACTTTTTAAGTTGAAAACTAGTTAGCAGGGCTTAGGGCACTAGCACAAAGCATTCTTTGCACAAAAAGACCAACATTTCAAGAAAAGACATCATATGCGTATGATGTCTCACAGCATAATTTTCACATCCATTTCAACATTTGAGTGCATAGCCTCATTCCACATGTTAATCACATCCTATGAACCAAGTATCATGAGAATTGGAGTTAGAAAACCCAAGGAAAACCAAAAAGACGCAAAGTAGGCCATAAAATTGATTTTTGGTCCTAATTTTGTCAAAATAACTCCAAACTCATTGAAACTTTGTAGGATTGTTGATTAACACATCTACAAAGTATCTGGAACCAAAAAGCACCATTTTGACACAAAAGACATCATACGCGTATGATGTCTATTTGCACTTACAGAGCCAAAAATGCTCATTTGTCATCATAAATCCATTATATATATCTAATACATGCTACATATGAAGTTTGGAACCATTTGGTCAAGTGGATCACCCCATTGGCCCAATTAAGAGAAAATCCTTCATACAAAGCCTATTTTTGTCCCAAATCCAACATATTCAAGTCCAAACCAAGATTTGAGTATAAACAGTCCTTCACTAGCACATGGAGAGTCCACAGAACCAATCCCATGAAAAATTGACAAAAAAAGACATCATACGCGTATGATGTCTCCAGAGCCATTTTTAGTCCAAATTCTATCCAAACTTGATAAATCCACTGAATAAGCCTATCTAAAGCCAAAACCAAGCTTATAGAGAAAATTGGTCCAAAAATGCACCAAAAGACATCATACGCGTATGATGTCTCACTATGTGATTTTGGCACCTCAGGGCTTCAACCACCAAACAGAAGTGATCTACATGCCATTTGAAGGTGAACCACCAAGTTTTATCCAATTTGGATCATAAAATCCAATTCCCTTTCAAAATTTTGCCAAGAGCCTGAACTGGACTGAACTGGCCAAAACTTGACCAAATGGGATCCAAACTCAAATCCAAGCATATGACACTCATGTATACACTATCAGCTACAAGCACAACCAATATGAAGTCATTCCGACACAAAAGACATCATACGCGTATGATGTCTCAAGCATGTTTTTGAGCCCAGTTTGCATATTTTTTCACCTACATTGCATCCTTAGGCCCTGAATAGCTCATGTTTCAATTTTCAAGTCATTTGAATAGTTAAAAGCTTCATTTCGGCTTTCAGTACTAAAAAGACGTTAACTTCTGAAATTGGAGTTACAGGATCCATGGATTCCGCTAAGTCATCGGCAACTAAGAGAAAAAGACCAACCATCAAGGATGCTCTTGCAGAAGCAGAACCTTTTGATATTCCCACAGAAACCCTCAAGCCAACCAAGACTTGGGTGGAGGAAGCAGAACTAGAAAAAGAAGGAATAAAGATCTACCAGGGGACTTTCAGAGATCCTCAAGGGCAATCGGTCGATGTACCTATGATCCCACGAGAATTAGTGGATTATAGCAGATCAGAGAACATCAGCAGATACCTGGAAAAGGCTGACTTACACAGGTTCTTCACCTCGAGACCATCAGGTGTAGACACAAGAAGAGTGTATGAGTTGACAACATCCATTCAGAAGGATGGGAAAGCCACGTTGACAGCCATGGATGGAGAAACAGTTGAAGTACAGATCACTCCACAGCTCATTGCAGATGCATTGAAGCTGCACAACAAAGGGAGTTCTGTCAGAGAAAGAAGGGAGGCCATAGAGGTCTATGGATCAAAGAAACAAAATACAACCTACGGAGATATGGCAGATCAACGAGCGGCAACCCTTTGCCGATTATACAACCAGTTTTTCCATGTGTGCAGTAAAAGACCGCAGAAGTATACTACACCACCCCATGCCATTGCAACAACCATCACATGGGCACTAAAGAGCAACATGCCAAAAGAGGTGAATTATGCTCAATACATCCACGAGCAAGTAATCGCCATGCACAACCAGAAGCCAAAGTACATAGGAGGAGGAGAAATCCTAACAAGAATAGCTTATGAAGCTATTGGAGCTAGGGATCAAGGGCCACGGGTTCCCTCCCAGAATGAGTGGCTTAGAGAAGCCGATGAAGAGAAAGAACAACAAGAAGTATCCAAGAGGGCGTCCACAAGAGCACGCCGAAAACTAGAAATAGTTTCAGAACCTGAAGAGGCTGTGGACGAGCCGCTCAAGAAGAAAGCGAAGAAGAAGGTTGATCCCAAGCAAACCAAAAGTCAAAAAGCCGCAAGAATGGAAAGGCTGGTGGAGCAGTTCAGAGCGGAAAGAGCTCTAAAGGGGGACTTTGAAGAAATGTGGGTGCCAGACCCCACTAAAGTCGGAACCAGCTCAGCCAGGCCACATGTTGATCAATATGATTAATATATTAGAGCTTATGAGGAGTCGGAGGCTATACTGGAGCAACAACCTGTCGAGCCATACACTGAAGAGGAAGTACAGCTTTTAAAAGCTGAGCTGAAAAAGGACGACAAGGGGAAGAAGGAAGTAGATGAGTCTACTGAACTTCGAGAGAAAGACGGGTAAGAAAACAAAGGAAAAGCCAAGATGACTGAGGACAATCAGACCTCCTTTGCTGATGTACCAAGCCCGAAGAAGATGGAAATTATTGTGGAGGAGACCACAATAGAAATAGAAACAGAAGTTATGGAAAAGCCGGAGTCCGGGACCAAGGAAAAGGAGATAGATCCAGTTCAGCAAAAGAAAGATGATTATGAGGATCTGGTAGCGATCGGATACAGTGAAGAAGAGGCCCTGGAGGCAGTTTATGGGATATCCCTACGAAAACAAGATGATCGGAAAGGGACGAAGGAAAAGACAAAAGGTACGATGGAGAGTGAAGAGAAAATGGACGAACAGAACATACTAGAAGAGCCGAAGCCATCGGAGGTGGTGGCAGAAAGAGCTGTCAAGTTGACAGATGAAGATGAAAAAGACATGCACATGGTGCATGAACTGCTCAGCAAGATTAAAGAAAGATCCAGAGTAAAGGAAGTAGCAATTGAGACAGCAAAACAAAAGGAAGCAGAGTTGCAGAAGAAGTTAGAGAATGTTATGACTGAATCTGAAAGTCATAAAGCATCACTCTACGACGCAGAAAACGAGAGAGACGGCTTGATACTCCAACTAGCCGAAGCTTCAAGAGAGGTAGCAAGTTCACAGGAAGCAAATGAGCGAATAGAAGATGAGCTGGAGGCAGCCAAGGATGAGCTCATTGAGCTAAGGGAAAGAGTCGAACTTCAAGAAAAAACAATCACGAGACTCAGGACCACCCCTAGAGCTAGCAGAGCAGGAACAGAACAAGAGGGATCCCTCGTACCAGCTCTGGAAGATCAGGTCAGAAGTTTGCAAAGAGAGCTAAGGTTAGAGCAAGTGCAAAGGTTGCACATGGCAGATGGATCATTGGCTGCAGAGGAGAGGCTCACATCAGAAAACCAAACACTAAGGACAGAAAATGAGGCCCTCCGCAAATAGCTCCAAGACCTCCAGGAGCAACAAAGAAGAGAAACAGAGCCACCACAAGAAGAAGCAGGGGGAGCAGCCATAGAGCTACCAGAAACTGGAGAGGCAACCACAATTGAAGATCCAGCCCCAGTTCAAGAAGTGGCCTCGACTTCAAGAATCTCTGAAGAAGAAGAACAAAGGCTCCAGGACCAAATAGAAAAGTCAACAGAGGAAAGTGCCAAGGCGGAAATGGAATGGGAAAGGAGACTCCTCATCTCCATTAGACTTCAAGGTTTAGACACAAAAGTGCTCCATGAAGAGTGGATGCAACCCAGCCTGCCTTTCCCTCTGATGAAATTTGAAGTGATAAAGACGAAAAAGAGAATAGAGGAGGAGCAGTATGTCGCTCTTTACGAAGGCGACATCACAAAGGATGAACAATCAAAGAAGATTGTAGATTCTCAACCTAGATGGAGGAAAGGTTGGCTGAACAAATACCCAGCCTACCTCATCTACTTGGTAGAGGCTCCAAAGGAGATTCGGGAGGATGCAACCTTCTGCCCGGTGCCAAGGGTCAGAAACTGGAAAGATCATGACAGGATTGCAGAAAAGAAGACAAATTGGCTTAATTATCCCAGGATGCCAGGACCAAAGGAAGGAGAGAGAATGGGTAAAGCCTACATGGTGAAAACCCTAACGGGCACCATCAAACTCTTTACTGGCTCTCCTGACCTTTCGTGTCAGATGCTAAAGAAAATCTGCAGGACTCTCTTAGCATGCATTGAAGTGTTCGCGCCAAATAAAGCCACGACCTCGAGTCTACTATCGACGGCCGACACGGTGACGGATATGATGTATGATCTTTCATTGCAGCCATCACCAAAGGTGTTACATCTCTTGTACCAAAGAATTATGTTTTTGCCTAGCTTCCACATGCAAACATTCGAAGAAGCTTTCTACACCGGCTTTTTCACTCACGAAAGAAAAATATTCGGCCCAACCTTGACCATCGGCAACCTACGCTACGAATCACATTTGCAGATGCTCAAGACGACAGGACTCTATTGATCAAGCCTAAAAGTCATGTCAGGGACGACATGAACGCGGACGGGGGGAGTGTTGAGCCAGCAGAGGATCACACCCGCATTTTTGCTCACACCCATCATTTTGTAACCATTGATTGTAATAAATGTCTTTCTGACATTAATTTTGATTTGAGCCATTCATTAAGTAACGGGACTCAATTGAGTTTCCAGCTTGTAATCCCGAAGTAATTTCATCTGTTGATGTAAATAATTAGAGATGTTCTCACCTCCAAGGCTGAGGTATATAAGCCAAAGTTTTGTAACCTAAGGGAGATTCAATTATTAATCAAAGTGAGTTTTTGAGCGCCGTGACTGTGTCTGAGAGAGAGAGAGAGAGAGAGAGAGAGAGAGAGAGAGAGAGAGAGAGAGAGAGAGAGAGAGAGAGAGTCTTATCTTCTTGCTACGCGGGCTACGGGGCCGCCATTGGAGAAGCGACACCACCATTGTGTTAGCAACAGTGAGAGCTACGCACAGATACCAAGAGTGCGTGCTATCGGCTTCTACGTGTGGTAAGTTCCTACGAGCTTCGGTGTGAGTTTTCTTCCAACTCGTGTGACGGAATAGAGCGTGCAGCATATCTATAGAACCACAACGAGTAGAGCTACACATTAGTACCATCTGGGTCAAGTTTCGGTCACCTGTATTTTTCGGCCTGTCTTCATACGCGTTTGCCGCACGGAGTGGTTATAGGTTGATTTTGCAATTCAAGTCTTTAGGGTGTTGTTCTTACCTAGTGTATAGACTTCCCCTTGAGTTTGAGATCGATTCAATGATTCTAGATCCTGTTTCGTATAGCATTCGTTCGTAGTATGGATTTCAGTCACTTGCGTATTTTAGAACTTAGATTTGATTTCCTTAGTAGTGATTGTCATTAGAAGGTCGAGTAGGTGATTTGACACCCACCTAGTTGTTTCCATGCGCCTGCGGGTCAAGCTCCGTCCTCGTCTGACAAATTCTGTTGTTGGTTGAGTTCTCGCTATTTAGCTTCCGCTAGCGGCGTAACCGCCATAACACTTGTGCACATAATTGTTTCCCTCAAGAAGGTTGTGCCCGTTACATTGACAAGATTGCTGCTTGAATACCTTCCAATGAAACAATTAGGACACAACAAGAGAGATGAAAGGAGGAGTAAAGATAGAATTAGAGATAGATCTAAGTGTGGTGGTGGTATTAAAGATAAATAATGAGAGATAGAGAAGGAGTTAAAGACAAGCATTGGACTAGATATGCAAATGAAAGAAAAACTAGCAACATATATCTTACATGAGAGCAATCGCCACCACCTTAATGGAGAGAGAAGATGAGGCAAGACTTCAGCATTTCTTCAAGAGAAAGCGTGGCACTAAGATGAGTGTTACACTATGGAATTGATCTATTCTCACTCACTCATAACTTGCCCCAATGAAGAGAAGGTTGCTCTTTTTATAGGTGAGGAAGCCATGTTTTACATAATCACTTGATTAGGCTAAAGAGTTAACCTAAATCAAATGTTCTTTGGATATTTCTTAAAATGGGCAATAGGAGGACTCAAAATATCATGAAATTCAGCATCTTTGGTCGTTGAGGCTGCATGTGGGTCATGATGTATGTGGGCTCCACCTAGGCATCTTCTGTGTGGCTCCAACAGGGGGTCCCAACTTGTGTGTCTTGTCCTTCAAGGCATCTTTGAGGTGTCACATTCACATGCTTATGTCTTTTATCCTCCAAATATCTTATTTTATGGAAAAAGACCAAGATTACCTCTTTTCACTTGATTCACCTGTTTACCATCTCTTCTTGCAGTGTAGTTGTGAGAGGGTTTTTCGCTGGTTTCCCTGTAACTTTTAACCTGTAACTCGGATTGACATGCTTCAAAAGGAAAAATTGGCCTACTAAAAGATCTTGACTTGGTTTTGTCCTTTTCTCCACCCCCTTAGGTTGGGATTTTCAAATGGGATGGTCCAAGAAGCTTTGGATCTTCCTTTTCATAAAGTCTTCTAGTAGGCCCTTCCCTGTTGTATGTATCCAAGAAGGTATGCATTATTGAAGGGTTAAATGTGAAAAGAAGAAAATAATTTATATATGGTAGGGTATATCTAAGATATTAGAAGAAATATACAAATGCTTTTCCCCCAGACAAAAAGAGGCACAATCATTGATACTTCTCTTGCAGTACTTTCTAATAGTAATGTACATTTATATTACTTCAAAGGTAATACTAAGGTATGGTAGAAAGCTTTTATTTATGCATATGAGTATTATATGAAGTATACTTATGCGTCAAAAAGTCACAAGATAAATCGTTTAATGCCTGTTCCCACTATATACGTGCCACAGCACGACATCCACCCCCTCTAAACCTGCTCATCCTCCGGCATGTGCCAGCCTCATGGTAACTTGTGAAAGCAATTGTATCCCCTGTCATCCCATGACCTCCTCCAGGATCATATGGGTAACTCAAAAACTTGTATTGTACTAAGCATTGAGATTCTCCGCATCTTTTAATTCCACTCGGATCAGAAGGAATTGTTATATACATCTGTCTCCAAAACATCTGTAACAAATCTCCATTATGCGCAAAATCCTCATGACGAAGAGACATAAGTTCTTCATCCTCCTGTTCAAAAAACACTTCCAGGATTCCTATAATATACTTGAAATATTTTTGAAACTGCACTTCAACCTTCTCACCAACCTCTAAATTCATATGTACCTCTTTCGCATAGAAGTCTGAATCTGCATCTTCATTCTCAAAAGAATCCTCTAGATAGCCTTTCTCAACATCGAGAGAAACCTTAGAAATATGCATGGTAAACCTCTCATCAATTCTCTTACCTTTTACCAAATACCTCTCCAGCTTTACATCATAAAACTTTGCATACCTCTCAAATATGGTGTCTAATTCCCTTTCCAAATCATCCTGGTAGGTATGCTCCCGGTCAGTTGTAACCGACTGCTCAAAAACCTCCTTGGAGTTAGTCTCTAACACAATATCTTCACCCCTTCTTCCTTTTTGACCCATCGCTAATTTATCTTCAACTGAATCATGTCTCCACTCATCTGGGTAGAACCCTTCTTCATTACATGACTCTGGTGTCAGCATAGAGCTAGCATCCTCTTCTTGCTTCAAGGCATCACCATGTATACCCTTCCTATCCATAGCAGATAGATGCTCACAAACCTGCTTGCAATTTATACCCTGTGACACAAGACCTAAATCCCTTTTATGCCTCAGATATTGTTTGCATACCTGCAGGCAACTGAAATTCTTAAAACCCTGTATAGTAGGCACTTTATGGCAAGCATCTTTATTTGCATCTTCACGCAGATCAGAAATATCACCCCAATCACAGACCATATCCAAAGAGGTTTCTTCCTCTTCTACTCTATCCTCTGATATCACTTCAACCTGTATAGCATTCCCAAACGTTTCTCTATCTTTGATTTGTGAATCTTGAAGATTCATAGCTTCATCCGCAGAACCCCAATCCTCATGCAGAGAATCTGCATTTGCATTCCTGCAAACACGACTTCAAAAACGTCATCATCACGAATAGGCAATCCAAAATTAGCTGTTGTTGAAGACTCCAAACTTTGCATAACACCTTCCTCTACCATGGAATTGTGAAAGCTTGCTGCATCTAGCTCTAAATAAGGCACAATTTCATGAGTCATCTGGATCACATCTGCTACCCCATATATACAAGACATACATATTACTCTGTCAATGCACTCCTCTTTTTACACCTCGTCTAGCTGAGGTACTTCACAATCCGCAATGCTACTAGCAGAGCTATACTCACAAAGGAAGAGATTTTCAGTCACCCCCTCTAAATTAGCACTTCCGCAGCTAGGCATATCCATTTGGGTAGTACCACATGCATCAAACTCGCATAGGAAAGCATTGATAATGACTTCTTCATCCTGGTATATGTCTTCAGCATAGGCATCCGGCTCTTCTAAACTTGGTAAAAGTTCCTGGATCTGCTCAAAAGTAGATTGTAGCACATCACTAATATAGCCGTCTTCCACCTGTTTTCCCTTCACATCCTCTGTCAAAACCATAGCATCCTCATCCTTGTATACACACTCATGTGTATCTTCAAACGAATCAAAAGGAGCGTCCAAATCATCTATCATAGCCGACGAGTTTGCATCATCCTCTAAGTCGCTTTGAGCCATTTCAGGCGCTTGGATAGCATCATGAGAGTCATTATCTTGAGATACGAAGGTTACAAGACCCAAACGTGCATAAATAGCTTCTACTATGTCTGCTTCATCTGCATACAATAAATTTGCATCTTGCAAAAGATATGCACCTATTACTGCTTCTAAATGAGCCTATATGGATGTGTTGACACTTGCATGGCTTACAGGAGACACCAACTCTAGCTGGTCACATCCACTTCCACTCTGCTCCATCTCTTGGTCTTGATGTTCCAAGCATACATGTGTTATAGCTGTAGAAAACTCACCCCAATTGCTTGCATATACACTTGCATAGTCTTGAACTTGGTGCTTGAAATCATCACTCACAAGTTCAACAAATGCTGCAATCATCCGAGCTTCTGGAATTGCTTGAATCTCATCTCTGTCACATAGCACTCAAGATATCCTTTTGGATCATAGCCTTCGAATATATTAAGCTCATTATATACGGATTGCCTAGCGCTTTCAATCGCTTTTTGAATCCGATCTTCTTCTTCAAGCCATTTGCATTTGTCTACAAGCTCTTTCCTTTCAGCATATAGCTGCTCCACTTTGCAAGCCATCTTTATGTACTCTCACCCCAGCTTGTTCACGTCGGGTTCACCAAAAATATGTCAAGAAGTAGGCGGTCTTGCCAGGAAGGCACCGGGCCTCTTGCTGTGAGAGTTTGTGAGGAAGCTCAAGGGTTATGAGAAAGAGCTAAGATGTAGATAACATAGCTTCTAGAGCTAAAGAAGAAATGTAGCCAAAGAAGCCGCTCACTTTTCCTTACAAACACACACGTGATGGAGAGAACTCATGAAAGATAGTCAAAACAAAACAAAAATGAAAACAACGAGATTACGATCATATTGTTACCATATACATGTGGTAGTGATGTGTGTGAACACACTAGGACTGCCGGGGCATTTTTTCCCTCTTTAGGAGGTTTTTTCCCCCGTGCATTGTATATACGCCCATCACTCTAGGGCTACCTATCTTTCCATTGCACACTAAGTAACACACTCTCTATTGTGTGCCTTGAGCTTCCTTCGTCTTCTCCAAGCTGTGTGTGTTTCTCTGCAACCCTAATTCCAACAATTGGTATCAGAGCAGGTCACGTCCTCCCGGGCTTAGTCGCCAGCTGCTCCAGCACACGCCTGCTCACTTTCTCCGATTTCAGTGAGCTTTGGCGAGCGTTCGCAGGTCGACAAATATTTTGGGCAGACCCTGAAGAGCTCGGTCTGCTCAGAATTTTGATTTGGGCTCAATTCAGCCTCCGTTTCCATTACAGACAGTACTGCACATGCTATTTCGTCATTTTGTGCAGATTTTCTGTCAGTGCCGTTTTCTGCACAACAGGTGCCTTATAGTCTTCTACGGTTTGTGCTATATAGCACAAGTTGTTCCCGCTCCATTTCTCCTATTTTCGGGCAGTTTTCACATCAGGTGCAGCATTTACCATGGCTGACAACAACAACACAGATGTGTTCAAGATGTTTGCTGCTGAGGACAGGTTGGATGGGGACAACTACCCTATGTGGGCTTATATGATGCAACATGTTCTTGTGTCAAAAGGTGTCTGGAACATTGTGCAGGGCATTGATGTACGTCCTGGTTCTTAAGATGTAGGCGATGTTGAGGATGTTGCAGGTCTTGCTGCAAGGATTGTAGCTGTTAGAGTTGTTTTGCCTACGGCAGAACAAGCTCGTTGGGATGTTAAGGATGCGCAGGCTCATGCATTGATTGCGTTGTCTGTGAAGCGCACCATTATTCCTCACATCCGTTCAGCAAAATCTGCAAAACAGGCTTGGGATATTCTAGCAGGTCTTTATGCAAGCCGCAATGAGGCTAAAATTGCTTTGCTGTGTAAAGAGCTAGAGTCGAAGATTATGCATGAGGAAGATGATATGGACACTTTCCTTGCTAGTGTCAAGGATATCAATGAGCAACTCATTTCTGCAGGTGAAGTCATTTCGGATAGTTCCCTTGTGCAGACTGTTCTTGATGCCTTACCAGATTCCTACCAGACTTTTGCTAGTACTTGGAGACTGATGACCCAAGGAAATCCTGAAGTTGTCAAGTTTGATGCATTATGCACATTGCTGTTGCAAGAGTCACTTTCTAGAAAAAACAGGACTAGGCAGCGTGTAGTTGAACAGGCTTTTATTGCTTCTCAAAGAAAGGGTGGTAACAGTAATGCAGCCACTTCTTATGGTTCTATTGCGAGTGGCAAAAATTCTGTTCCTAATGCTTCTGCTGGTAGCACTTCGTCTGGCAATTATGGTGATAAGGGCAAAAAGAAGATGCGTTGCCATTATTGTAAAGCCAATGATCACTTGATCAAGTCGTGTCCTAAGTTGAAGGCCAAAGAGGCTAAGAAGAAAGAGGGTGGTTCCACTGCAAATGCTGGATCCACTACAAATGCAGCCATTGTTGAGTCTTCTGTGAAAGGAGATTGTGATGCTGATGTTGATGCAGAATGGGCTTTTAGCGCAGAGTGCACTTACAATCCTGCTGTCCATGATGCATGCTTGTCAGTTGCTGCAGATTCACATGTGTGGTATTTCGACAGTGGTGCTACAAAGCACATTACCTCACATCGTGAATTGTTTACCTCTCTCGAGTTTGTCCCTCATGGGAATTGAGTCACTTGTGCCAACAACGCCTCTTATCCAGTTCATGGAGTTGGAAAGATTGTACTCACTGCTGCTAATGGCAGTTCCTTCACACTTGTTGATGCACTTTATGTACCTGGGATCAAGAAGAATCTCTTGTCTGTATCTGCACTTGCTAGACTTGGACTTGTAGTCAAATTTGTGGATGACAGATGTACAGTTCATGATCTCAGTTTTGGTGATGAAATTGTTGCATCTGGGCTTTTGTGCCGTGGGCTGTATAAGCTCACTTTGTATGACAAGTGTGGACCAAATTTTGCAAATGCTGTTGCAGATTCAAGGGCTATTTCAGATGCAAAACTTTGGCATGCACGTTTTGGTCATCTGAATTTTGCCAGTTTGCTGCGTTTGCAAAAATATGATATGGTTGCTTCTTTGCCGCCTCTTGAAGCACCTGTCAAACATGTTTGTGAAGGCTGTATTCTGGGTAAAATGCAGCGTTCTTAAGTTTCCAAAGGATGGTTCAGTTAGGGCCACATGCAAGTTGCAGCTTGTGCATAGTGATGTTTGTGGGCCCATGCAAACTCCGTCCTTGGGCAATTACCTATACTTCGTGACTTTCATTGATGATTACTCCAGGCATGCATGGGTATTTCCGCTTAAAGCGAAGTCCGAAGTTTTTATGTGCTTCAAACAATTTTTGGCTATGGCTGAAAATGTCTCAAAATGTACTATGGGCACCCTCCGTTCCGATCGAGGGGGGGAGTATATGTCTCATGAATTTAATGCATTTCTGGCTACTCGTGGGATAAAACACCAATGTACAGTGCCTTATACACCTCAGCAAAATGGTGTTGCTAAGAGGAAAAACAGGTCACTAACGGAAATGGCACGATGTATGGTCAAAAGTCAAGCTTTGCCGCATTCTTTTTGGCTTGAGGCCATCATGTGTGCCACTTATGTACTTAATAGGTGTCCTACGAAAGCTTTGCAGTCTATTACTCCATATGAAGCATGGCATGATAGAAAACCTTCTATTGAGCACATGCGTGTTTTTGGCTGTTTGGCATATGCTTTGGTGCCACAAGTGCAGCGCAGAAAATTGGATGATAAGGCTGTCAAATGTATTTTTGTTGGTTATAGTGCTGAAAGCAAAGGTTACAGGTTGTATCATCCGCAAACAAAACGTATTCTGGTTTCACGGGATGTAGTGTTTGTGGAAGATTCTGTTCAGCCCTTGCTGTCATGTACTAGAGACAGTAATGTAAGCTCACAGGACATTTATGACACTTTGTTGCCTCTTTTCAGTGGTGGAAATACGAATGTAAGTTCCAATGAGGCAAATGTACAGCCTATGGGGGTTTCTGAAAATGTTTTAGAACAGCCTATTACTGATGCAGATGTACATGATGTACTTGATGAGGAAAGGGCTGAAAATGAGCAGGCTAGAGGTATGCCAAAATGGTTGGTGCACACTTTGCGTGACAATAAATTGGATGCACCTTTATCTAGTCGTACTCGTTCAGGCTCTTGCCATGCATCTTATGCATCAGATTGTTATGCTTTGGCTGTGTCTAGTTTACATGATGTTGAGGAGCCTCTGTCTTTTGATGAAGCACAGAATTCAGAAAATTGGATTGCTGCCATGAAATCAGAATATGATGCACTTATAGAGAATGACACATGGACTTTATGTGATTTGCCTCCTGGCAAAAAGGCCATTGGTACGAAGTGGGTTTACAAGTTGAAACGCAAGCCGGATGGTGAGATCGATCGCCATAAGGCTCGACTTGTTGCAAAGGGTTATGCACAACAAAAAGGCATAGATTATGAAGAGACTTTTGCTCCCACTTGTCGTATGACTACTGTGCGTTTTCTATGTGCATTGGCAGCTCATTTTGGTTGGGATGTACATCAATCAGACATTGTTACTGCTTTCTTGAATGGTGACATATTTGAGGAAGTTTATGTAACGCAGCCTCGCGGTTTTGTCATAAAAGGACAAGAGGACAAAGTGTGCAAATGTAAGAAGGCTTTGTATGGGTTGAAGCAATCTCCTCGTGCTTGGTATGAGAAAGCTGACACTCATTTGGTTAAACGAGGCTTTCGTAACAGTCCAACAGAAAGCACATTGTATGTAAAGCGTGAGGATGATGTATTTCTCATTGTGGTTCTTTATGTTGATGATTTGCTGATCACTGGACCAAATGAGAGACATATTGCTGAATTTAAGGCTGATTTGAATGCCACTTTCAAGATGAAAGATTTGGGGCTATTGCATCATTACTTGGGTATACAGTTTAAGCAGTGTGATGGTGGTATTGCCTTGTGTCAGAAAAGTTACATAGAGACATTGCTATGTAAGTTTGGACTTGAGGATTGCAAACCTATTGCCACTCCCATGGAAACAGGTTTGAAGTTGAGTCTACATGATGATGGCGATCCTGCTGATGTCACTCTTTACCAAACTGCTGTTGGCTGCCTCATTTATGTATGCAACACGAGGCCACATATTCAGTTTGCAGTCTCGCAGGTCAGCAGATTTATGCATAGCCCAGGGTCTAAGCATTGGCAGGCTGTCAAGAGGATTTTCCGCTACCTTAGTGGCACTTTACATCTTGGCTTGTTTTATCCCAAGGGGGGATCATTGCCGCCAGACTTACATGCTTTTTCGGACTCAGATTGGGCTGGTTGCTTTGACACGCGAGTGTCCACAAGTGGTTTTTGTTTCATGCTTGGCAGTTCATGTATATCATGGTTGAGCAAGAAGCAACCTACTGTGGCCACTTCGAGTTGTGAGGCTGAGTACAGGGTAGTCTTCACAGCTACGGTTGAGTGTGTATGGCTCAGACGCCTTATGGCTGACTTGGGTGTTGGACAGGACACTGCCAACACTATCTACACTGACAGTCAGAGCGCATTGGCAGTTGCGAGGAACCCAGTTTTTCATGCTCGCACAAAGCACATTGAGGTGCATTACCACTATGTCAGGGAGAGGCTCTCAGCAGGAGAGATCAGCTTGGCTTATGTACCAACACAGGACAACCTTGCAGATCTTTTCACAAAGGCATTGTCTCATGAGAAGCTTGAAGCTTTCCGCAAAGCTTTGGGCTTACTCCCCTTTGTGGACTGATCCTGTCCTCAGAGCATGGCACTTCCCTTTACTCATGTGCCAGCTCTCGTTCACCGCATCACTCCAGGGGGGATTTGTTACCATATACATGTGGTAGTGATGTGTGTGAACACACTAGGACCGCCGGGGCATTTTTTCCCTCTTTAGGAGGTTTTTTCCCCCGTGCATTGTATATACGCCCATCACTCTAGGGCTACATATCTTTCCATTGCACACTAAGTAACACACTCTCTATTGTGTGCCTTGAGCTTCCTTCGTCTTCTCCAAGCTGTGTGTGTTTCTCTGCAACCCTAATTCCAACACATATTGTACCATGGGTAGGATAAAAGGGTTAATGGATGAGTTACTGATATTTAATCTTTGTTGTCCAAATAAGCTACGGATTGCTCTTTGGAACTGTAGCTTTGTGCTTACTATAATGTATATGTTTTGTCTAGCGATGGGGATTAGTTGTGAGTACAAATCCTCTTGATTCATAATAAAATAAACACACTCACATCAAAAGAGAAGTTATAGTCAATAATACGTAGTATGATGGGATCTGGTGAGAGAAGTATTTCGTTGAGCCTTTCATAACCAAATAGAAACACTATGCGTTGTTGAAAGTGAATCTTTCAACTAATCCAGATGTTGACCCTAATAGATTGCACAGAATGGAAATGAAAGAAATTGCCTCTATGTGGATTATGGTTATTCATCGATGATATACTTAGTATGTTCAAAGATAAAGGTGTGAAAGAAGTGAAAGGAGAAGAAGAAGAGAGTTTCTCTCCCAAGCCCTATTGTTGCCCTTAGGCAATAAGGATACTGCAGGGAGAGAAGTACCTATAGCAAGGAGATTCTAGGGTTTGTGGAAGAGAATGAGAACCTTAAGAGAGAGAGGTGCTAGTGAAAGATGAAGATACGGTTACTAACCTTGTGCACATAATTGTTTCCCTCAAGAAGGTTGTGCCCGTTACATTGACAAGATTGCTGCTTGAATACCTTCCAATGAAACAATTAGGACACAACAAGAGAGATGAAAGGAGGAGTAAAGATAGAATTAGAGATAGATCTAAGTGTGGTGGTGGTATTAAAGATAAATAATGAGAGATAGAGAAGGAGTTAAAGACAAGCATTGGACTAGATATGCAAATGAAAGAAAAACTAGCAACATATATCTTACATGAGAGCAATCGCCACCACCTTAATGGAGAGAGAAGATGAGGCAAGACTTCAGCATTTCTTCAAGAGAAAGTGTGGCACTAAGATGAGTGTGACACTATGGAATTGAGCTATTCTCACTCACTCATAACTTGCCCCAATGAAGAGAAGGTTTCTCTTTTTATAGGTGAGGGAGCCATGTTTTACATAATCACTTGATTAGGCTAAAGAGTTAACCCAAATCAAATTTTCTTTGGATATTTCTTAAAATGGGCAATATTAGGACTCAAAATATCATGAAATTCAGCATCTTTGGTCGTTGAGGCTCCATGTGGGTGCATGATGTATGTGGGCCCCACCTAGGCATCTTCTGTGTGGCTCCAACAGGGGGTCCCAACTTGTGTGTCTTGTCCTTCAAGGCATCTTTGAGGTGTCACATTCACATGCTTGTGTCTTTTATCCCAAATATCTTATTTTATGGAAAAAGACCAAGATTACCTCTTTTCACTTGATTCACTTGTTTACCATCTCTTCTTGCAGTGTAGTTGTGAGAGGGTTTTTCACTGGTTTCCCTGTAACTTTTGACCTGTAACTCAGATTGACATGCTTCAAAAGGAAAAATTGGCCTACTAAAAGAGCTTGACTTGTTTTTTTCCTTTTCTCCACCCCCTTAGGTCAAGATTTTCAAATTGGGATGGTCCAAGAAGCTTTGGATCTTCCTTTTCATAAGGTCTTCTAGTAGGCCCTTCCCTGTTGTATGTATCCAAGAAGGTATGCATTATTGAAGGGTTATATTATTAAATAAATATGAAAAGAAGAAAATAATTTATATATGGTAGGGTATAGCTGAGATATTAGAAGAAATATACAAATGCTTTTCCCCCAGACAAAAAGAGGCACAATCATTGATACTTCTCTTGCAGTACTTTCTAATAGTAATATACATTTATATTATTTCAAAGGTAATACTAAGGTATGGTAGAAAGATTTTATTTATGCATATGAGTATTATATGAAGTATACTTATGCGTCAAAAAGTCACAAGATAAATCGTTTAATGCCCGTTCCCACTATATACGTGCCACAGCACGACATCCACCCCCTCTAAACCTGCACATCCTCCGGCATGTGCCAGCCTCATGGTAACTTGTGAAAGCAATTGTATCCCCTGTCATCCCATGACCTCCTCCAAGATCATATGGGTAACTCAAAAACTTGTATTGTACTAAGCATTGAGATTCTCCGCATCTTTTAATTCCTCTCGGATCAGAAGGAATTGTTATATACATCTGTCTCCAAAACATCTGTAACAAATCTCCATTATGCGCAAAATCTTCATGACAAAGAGACATAAGTTCCTCATCCTCCTCTTCAAAAAACACTTCCTCATAACTATTCGCTCCATTGGTGTTGGCGCAAGCTCATTTGTATCTAATTATCAAAAGTTCTCCTCTTTTGAGCTGAGTTTTTTGTGTGTGTGTGTGTGTGTGTGTGTGTGTGTGTGTGTGTGTGTGTGTGTGTGTGTGTGTGTGTCTGTGTGGAGTGAGCAAGTGGATAGTCTCTCTCCTCCCATTCCATCGGTGTGTTCCCTGTCTCGGCCAGGAGGGTTGTGTAAGACAAGTGGTGCCCCCTTGTGTGTGTGTGTGTGTGTGTGTGTGTGTGTGTGTGTGTCATTCCAAGAGTGTGTGTCGGGTCATTATAGAGGCGTGTGTGTTTTCATCCCGCTCACATTCTTTTGGCGCCCCCACGGAGGATCTTCTTCGAGTACCTTCTGCTTTGAGCTTCAAGCTTCAAGATTCGGGATTACAGGTTGCAGATTACAGGTTACAGGTTACAGGGACAGGGACAGGTACAGGTGATTCACACAGGTACAGGTAGCTGGAGTTCAGTGTTACACTGACAATGGGAGTGAGTTACAGTTGCCGTGGGTATGCATCATTTGGCACTTGTTTGAGTGCATTGTCTACTGGATTGTACGTTACTTGTGGAAACTACCATTGTATGCCTTTTTGGAGCCATACTTGGTTTTATTTGGCAGTCCCAGCCATTTCTGAGACTTGGTCTGGAAGATAGTCATTTCTGAGACTTGATTATACGCGATTTTCTTTAGCCTTCGTGAGAGGGTCGATAGTGTGAGGTTTTATTGAGCTGGGGGATTCTCAAATGTGGAGATCCTTTCGGTGATACAGGTAGCTGGAGCACCCTTTTCATGACCTCGCCATAGGCTATGTACTAGTGATTCCTACTTGATGCTCGGGTTCTATTGTTGGCAGTTTATGCATACATATACAGTCTATATTTTGGGTTCTCACTGCTCTACTTTTGGGGAAACTCTGTCAAAATTTTTCCAAGTTATGATGGCTGGTTTTTTGGTCTTTTGAGCCATTTATGCTGTTATGCTGCTGAAATTTTGGCAAAATCAGAGGATAACACAGGTGTGCCTTCTTGGGAGCTGCATGGTTGGCCTTAATGGATGATCAAAACGGCCCTCAATTCACTCCTTTTCATTTAACTCACAGAATCCAAATAAATGTTCATGTGTCTAGGAAGATTTTTTTCCAGCAGCGCATAGTCTTTATGTTCAGGCCAAGAAGATTACGAGAGATTCTGGAATGTCCTTTGCCTGTTGTAATTCCAATGATTAACTATGAAAACTCATTTGATGTGCACGTGTTTGTCCTTATCTAAAGCTTGAGCACCATTGAGGTTTCTGGGGATTGAGTGAGTCAAAAGTTTTGGGTTCTTGCACGTGTGTTCAAAGGGGTTCTCAAAGCATTGTAGCTTCGGTAGCCATGGCTTTCTCTTATCCGGAGTTTCATGGAAGAAGTGATGAAGATGTGGAAGACTTTTTGGAAAAGATGGAGGTTTCCTGCATTAGCAACTAGATTCATGACCCGACACAGATGTTACGTCTTCTCCAAATCTATTTGAAGAGTGATGCACGAGTTTGGTCCAAAGCATTTGAAGAGGAGTTGTGTGTGGTTGATCCACCCGTAAGGTTGAGTTGGGACAATCTACGACATGGATTGGAAGTGGAGTTTGTGAAGACAGAAGATCCTGACAAAGTGTGGCAAGAAGTACAGGCTTTAGTGCAAAAGGAAGGTGAGCCAGTAGATGCGTACATACAAAAGTTTTCATTGGCATGGGAGAGGATGTGCAAGGCCTTAGCACCACAGGTACCCTTGTCTGACATGATGAAGAAGGACAGGTTCTTGGCTGGTCTTTGGGAGAATATATGTTGGAGAGTGGAGCTAAAGAAGCCTAGGACATATGAAGATGCACTAGAGGTATCAAGGAACAAAGAGTGGAAGCTGAGGAAGATGAGCCAGCTAGGAGTGGAGTCTTTGCCCATGAGGTCTGAATTTCAGCCTATGGATTCTTCGCAAGGTCGTATGCCAGGGGTTCATCATGAACCAGTGGTTTCTGTTACTCCTCAAGTTATGCCAACAGTGGTCACTACAGCAGTGCAAGATGATGAGCTAAGGCAAGACATGAGGCAAGTGGTAGATTTAATGAAGAATCTCAGCCTAAACATGCTAGGTCAAGTGGGAAATAATCGAGGTCGAGGGAGGTTTGCAAATCAGCCAGGAGGTGAAGAAAGACCCAGGAATGGTGTTGGACAAAGCAATGGTAGGTTCTGGAGGCAGACGCCCACATTTATAATTGTGGAGAGTTGGGACACATCAGCCCGCAATGTGATAAGCCACCAAGGATGGGTGGAGACATGTATCCATTGCCAAAACAGGTGCTAACTAGGTCCCATGATTATGGCATCGAAATTAAGGGAGATGAAGGAACCAGTGGATTAACCCAGGAGGCAAAGGGAAAGACAAAAGTGTTAAGTGTGGTTACCTTAGAGAAGGCATTAAAGCTAGAGGATACATTAGTGATGCCTATTGGGAAGAGGATGCCAGAGGGCAAGGAAGGAAGAAGTGCCCCAGGTCCTAGTAAGAAGAAGGGAAAGAGTCATGAAGGTGAGGATGTCAAGGCCAAGAAGAAAAGGAGAGCTCGTCGAAAGTTTCATGTTTCAGATTTTCCACTAGGGGATGGGCAATTAAGCTATGACTTGAAGGAGGATCTGACAAGCAGGAAGGCAGATGATACTTTTGGGTAGCTTATAGAGATGGTGCCTAAACTAAAGCGACAGTGGAAGAGGATGGTTAACCCAATGGAGAAAGAGCCAGAGAGAGGTTCAGTGAAGGTGTTGGCAATGGATGAGCTACCAGATATTTGTCGAATAGTAGATGTGTGGAACAAAAGAAAAAATTTGGGACAAGGTTATGTGGATGGTGGAGCCCAAATATGCGTCATAACACACTCATGCGTTGAGAAGATGGGTCTCACAGTGACTGGGGTGTCAGGTTTCCGGATCAGATTGGCAAATCATCATAAAGTAAAATGTTTGGGTGTTGTAAAGAGCTTAGAAGTGGAAGCATATGATGCAAAGGCGGTGGTTGATTTTCATGTGATGCCAGCAGGGTTGGGAGCATATCCTATTATCCTGGGCAGACCATGGTTGCGTGCAGTGGGAGCTATTCAAGATTGGCGACATGGTACTATTAGCCTCTATGGAAAGACAGGTGCCAAGAAGCTATATAATATGGATACAAGGAAACGATTGGAAGAGCTTTATGAAGATGAGGGTGAGTCTAGTGATGAAGACTATTCTACAGTGACAGATGAGGATAGTGATAGCACTACCATCAGTGATGAGGATGTTGATGTTGCATTTCTTTTGATGGATAAAGAAATCCAGGAGTCTGGTTTAGTTGCATTTGAGAATGAAGTTGAAGAT
Organism: Adiantum capillus-veneris; assembly: GCF_014529385.1. NCBI lineage: Eukaryota > Viridiplantae > Streptophyta > Polypodiopsida > Polypodiales > Pteridaceae > Adiantum > Adiantum capillus-veneris. The sequence continues at coordinate 3,707,861 of NC_140951.1, forward strand.
GAAAGTGAAGGGCCTTATGAAGTGATTGAAGGGCTGATGCAGACCAAGGTTGAATCGTCAAAGAAGCAGGAATTGATGACACAAATGATCGGTGGAGACCTCTCAGCTATGGAGAAGGAGATATATTTGCACATGCTGGCTAGTTTTCCTGATTTGTTCATTACTTCATATGAAGAGATCAGAGATTTCAAGGGTGAAGAGATGCATATAGAGCTGAAAGAAGGTGCTAAGCCAGTACGGCAAAGGCTAAGAAGGATGGGTCAAGAGCAAATGGAAGCCTTGCGGATAGAGGTGGACAAGTTATTGAAGGTAGGGTTCATAGTTCCAGTAGAGACCACAGAATGGGTGAGTCCATTAGTAGTCAGTCCAAAGAAGGATGGGAAGTGGAGGATTTGTGTAGATTTTAAACCCCTAAATGCATCCACTAAGAAGAACCCATATCCTCTTCCATTCATTGATCAGATCTTGGATTCAGTGGCAGGTTATGAGAGGTACAGTGTGTGTGATGGTTTTTCAGGCTATTTTCAATTGAAGATTGCTCTTAAAGACCGCACAAAGACAACTTTCATTACTCCATGGGGTTGATATTGTTACACAGTATTGCCATTTGGGTTGACAAATGAACCATCCTTTTATCAAGAGAGAGCAAATTGGGTATTGGCACCATTCATTGGTAGTTGTGTTAAAGCTTTTATGGACGACTTCTGTGTCTACAGCAGTAGGGCTGAACACCATGAGAAGCTGCAGATGGTATTGGCTCGATATGATGAATGTGGAGGACAACTAAATCCAAAGAAATGTCATCTAGCACAGCCAAGGGTGAAGTTATTGGGCCATATGGTGCCAAAAAATGGCATTGAGGCTGATCCAGACAAGGTTAAGTCTATTATTCTTCTTCCATCACCTACGAGTACGAAGCAATTGGCAACCTTTATACACAAAGTGAAGTACATGGCACGGTTTATTCCATTGTCTTGGTAGCTTCTTTATCCATTACAGCAAGTGTCAAAGCATGATCCATTGCAATGGGACGACAAGTGTGAAGAAGTGTTTCAAGAGGTCAAAGAGGTGTTAGGGGGGTTGTCATCCATGCAGGCTCCTGATTGGGAGCAAGTGTTTTATGTAAATCCATCAGTAGGGGATGATTCCATTGGAGCCATGCTATTGAAAAAGGGGAAGGGCAGCCATTACATGAGGCCAGTGTATTGTGCAAGCCGAGTGAAGTTGGTAGCAGAGAGAAAGTTCTCGGAAGTAGAGCTAGTGATGGCCAGTGTAATATTTGCTTGTCGACGATTTCGTCATTACTTGCTACCACGACCTTTTGTTTTCTTGACGAGTTATGCCTTTTTGCCTCAGTTAATTAATGGCACTAACATGTCAAATGTGGTCAAGAAATGGGTAATTGAGCTGCAAGAGTTTGAGTTCTCTTTTCTAGTGGAAGACAGTACAAGGGCTACGCTAGCTGATTTGCTCACTTACAAGGAGAATCCCCTTCTTGTTAAGGAAGAGGTCGTGAGAAGGGTAGTCGAAGAAGTTCCACAGATCAGCAAGGCACATGTGTTGTTCTTTGATGGCTCATACAGAAAGAGCCATGATGCAGCTTCAGGGGGTATAGCACTCTATGATCCAGAGGGGAAGCTAGTATGCAAGAGAGGGTTCAAGTTGGATGCGCATAGTAACAATGAGGCTGAATATGCTACGTTGGAAGCTGGATTACACATTTGTTTGAAGCATGGGATTAGAAGGCTGAGCATAAAATGTGATGCCTTATTAGTTGTGAAGCAAGTGCTGGGTGTGTGGAAGAGCAAGAACACCTCATTGAAGGAAATGTGTTTTAGAATTAAAGGCCTGTTAAAAAAGTTTGAAGCATGGAGCATCAGACACATTGAACGTACTCTAAATGGAGAGGCACATGAAGCGGCTCAAGGCATGATTTGGGAGCTATTTGTGTTGAGGACCAACTTACCTCTTTACCATGGTCGGGAAAGTTTGGCTCAAGAAGAGGAGTTTTTGCTAACAGGAATCATTCCAAAGGAAATTCAGAAGTCTAAGAAGTATGGTTTTGTGCGTAGAGCATACATGTACAAATTGATTGGTGATGTCTTATACATGAAAGAGGCTGATCTCGTGTTGAGACGTGTACCTTGGAGGGAGGAGCTTTACAGAGTGTTGGAAGAGAATCATGAAGGCGCATGTGGCGGCCATTTTGCTCTAAAGATCACTTTGCATAAGATCTTGCAAGAGGGGTATGTCTGGCCTAGTTTGCACAAGGATGTTTACCATTGGTGTAGGTCTTGCAATAGGTGTCAAGAATTTGGGAAGAGAGTGTTGAAGCCAGAGCTACGAAAAACCATTATGGCCTTTGATGTGTTTGAAAAGTAGGGAATTGATGCAATAGGTCCGTTACCTATCACAAGCAGGGGAAAAAGCTATATTTTGACTGCAGTGGACTATCTCTCTAGATGGGCAGAGGCTATAGCAGTAAAACAAATCATTGCAAAGGATGTGGAAAAGTTTGTGTATGATGAAATATGTTGCAAGTTTGGGTGCCATTGGAGCTATTTTTAGATAAGGGGCCAGGATTTAGAGCTAAACTGCTAGACTTTTTATGTGCAAAGATGAAGATTAGGCATCAGCATACAACTCCTTATTACCCGCAATGTAATGGCTTAAATGAAAGATTCAATGGTGAGTTGGTACAAATTCTTTCGAAAGTGACAGAGCACCAAGGAACGAATTGGGATTTGGAATTTCCTAGTGCATTATGGGCTTACCATACTTCGGTGAAGACAAGTACAGGGTTTACTCCATTTCATTTGGTGTATGGAAAGGAAGCACTATTGCCTGTGGAGGTAGAGTTGCCTGCAGTAAAGATGCTAGAGAAGTTGCTTGGGCCGCCTAGTGATGCATTCAAAGAGAGGCTCTTGCAGTTACAAGAGGTTCAGCTGGATAGGATGAGTGCATTGGAGCATTATGGACAGATGCAGGATAAGGCTTTGGCAAAAAATAAATGAGAAGCATGACTTGGTTTTGCGCTACAATAGTAAGCTGGACAACACCTTCCAAAAGAAGTTTCAGATTAAGTGGGAAGGCCCTTTCAAGGTAGTGGAGTGTTTTCCGAATGGTACATATCAGTTGGCTAACCTGGATGGGATTCTACATAAGTCAAGGGTAAATGGATTGCATCTTAAATTGTATCATGCTAGATTGATGATGGTGGAGCAAGATGAGGTTTCTGTGGATCAAGCAGTGTTGGTGAAGAATGAGGAGACTTGTGACGCTACGAGTCTCATATTGCTTTTTGCTACTGCTGCTGATCATGAATGATCTAGCAGGATAGGGGATGGGCAAATTATGTCAGCAATTTTTTGGAGCAAGGGATTGCGCATATGTACATACACATGCATGGTGCATCAAATAAGGAATTGCCCATTTTCCACAGCCAGGTGGTTACGTGGGGCCCACATGTGTACAGGTAGGACAGCATGTACATAGTGCATCGATTTTCACTATTACCAGTACTAGTGTGTTTTTTCTACAATAATGAGGAGTTGGTAGCGCATAAAACTTCTCGAGGAAGCTATCCGCGGGCCGACGACATGAGGTAAGCAGATGCGTCAGATGGCATCTAGTGGCGTCAGGAGGTCGAATGGGGTCAATATTTTCACGTGGATGAGTACATACACAACGTGGGTGTTTCCTTGTGATAATTATGCAGAAAAATCATCATGAGGACCATTTTTTGGGGCCACTTCATGAGGTGTCGGAATGCATTATTGAAAAAAGTTGAGTGCCAGGTGTGCATATGGATGCAGCAGGGTGACAACTATGCACTGCGATGTCAGTTTTTGGCATGTTCGGGGTTCGTTTGAGGTCATCTAAAAGGCCAAGGGTGCCCAACTAATAAAGCTAAGTGTGGGAACTGAAAAAATAGAGAGAAGACCAGAAAAAGGGTGGAGAGAAGAGGAGGAACATCCGCAGGTGTGTTTTTGGGGTTTTTGGAGCCTATTTTGGCTGTGAACTGCTCATCCGAGGTTGGATTTGAGCACTTTGACATTGTAGACTGGGGTTTTGGGCCGTTCCGGACGCGATGGCACTGTCCATTTTGCCAAATTCCTCACACTTTTTCTGTTGTTTTTCTGTGTAATCTTCTCCAGTGAGTGAAGCCTCTGCTTAACTTTGTGGTTGTATCTGGTGTATTTCTTCAATACTGTGTAAACTATTCGCCCCATTGGTGTTGGCCCAAGATCATTTGTATCTAATTATCAGAAGTTCTCCTCTTTTGATCTGAGTTTTATGGGTGTGTGTGTGTGTGTGTGTGTGTGTGTGTCTGTGTGGAGTGGGCAAGTGGATAGTCTCTCTCCTCCCATTCCATGTTCCCTGTCTTGGCCAGGAGGGTTGTGTAAGCCGAGTGGTGCCCCCTAGTGTGTGTGTGTGTGTGTGTGTGTATCATTCCAAGAGTGTGTGTCGGGTCGTTATAGAGGCGTTGTGTGTGTTTTCATCCCGCTCACAACGAAAATTGCCAACTTGAAGAAAACACTTAGCAATAATTTTGCAATGAAAGATTTGGGGGATGCTACACACTTTCTTGGCATGCGAATCAAAAGAGATCACAAACGTCGTATTCTTGAGTTATCTCATAAAAAATACATTGAGAAATTTTTGTAGCGTTTCAATATGCAAGGGGGGGGGGGAAGCATTGAGTACCCCCAATGCAGGCATTCTTGAAACTTAGCAAGGAAGATGCACCCAAATTTGATGCTAAGCGAGCTGAAATGGCTAAGGTACCATATTCTTCGGCAGTGGGCAGTCTCATGTATGCTATGGTGGCCACAAGACCAGACATTGCTTTTGCAATAGGAGTGTGAGCCGATATATGAAAAATCCTGGCAGCAAGCATTGGGAAGCAGTGGCACATTCTTAGGTACCTCTAAGGTACAATCGGCGGGTGTTTACGTTTTGGGAACAGTGATGCATCCATTGTGGGTTATGCGGATGCAGACTATGTGGGTTGTGTCAACAAAAGGAGATTGACATCTGGCTATATCTTCATATTTGCTCGAGCAGCAGTATCTTGGAGGTCATGTCTTCAAGATTGTACGTCGTCTTCCACTGCGGAAGCAGAGTACGTTGCATTGTCGGATGCAAGTAAAGAGGCTGTATGGTTATCTCGCTTGTTAGAAATCTTGGAATTGATGAGACTCTAGTGATATATTGTGATAGTCACAGTGCTCTTGCATTGGCAAGAAATCCGTGTTTCACTCCAAATCGAAACACATTGAAGTCAGGTATCATCTTGTGAGAGATTTCTTGGCCAAAAAGCTCATTGATTTGGTCAAGGTACACACTGACAACAACCCAGCAGATGCTTTGACAAAAGGCTTAGCTTTGGAGTGGTTTACACATTGCAGCGAGTTGATGGGTATAGGTTGAAGCCATTAGATTGCTTCATGGTTGTATATATCAAGTCACTTGGGCTGCGTTGGCCTTCAAGTGGGAGTTTGTTGGGATTCAGGCCAACTGGCCGGACATTCCACTTACTACTAACCCATCTACTAACTTAACCATGTATACACTTATTCTTTAATACAATATAATAAGGAGATGCAACAGGATAACATTGTTGTGCGCTCCACCCAAAGCAGGTCTCTCTCTCTACTCTCGCACTTGCACTCGCACATGCTTCCCTTGGCACCTTCATTCTATGGCTGAAAGTGGTGTTGCCGTAGCCATTCCCACTTGTGTTGGTTTCGTGGATGTTGTTTTCTCACTTTGATTATCCGTAGGGACGTCTTCTTTGTTGAAAATTTCACAATTGTCTCCTAAGTCAATAGCATCTGACACACACGCTTCTAGGGGGGTATGTTTCTTGCTATAGAGTATAGCATGAAGTTCTTTGTTTAGCAGTCCCTTCAGAAACAATGATACTAGTCGTTCATGTGTAGGTATCTCTAGCTCTCAGCATCTGGCAATGTATTGCTTCATTCGAGTTGTACAATCCCTAACAGACTCACCATGTTTCTGTTTAAAGCTGTAGATTTGAGCGACCGTATTGTGTTTGATCCCATTTTGGAACAAGCAGCTACAAATCCTTGAGCTAAAGTGTTCAATTCCATGATTGACCTTGGTGGAATGTTTTGGAACCATGTCAATGCTTTTCCTTCTAATGTCATTCCAAACCCCTCGAATTGAGTATGGAAATCAAATATACATTCTGCTCTTAGCACTTGCTTAAAGCTTGCTAAGTGGTCGTATGGATCCCCCGATCCACTATATTTTCTAACCCATTTCTGAAAATCAGCTGGTTTGACGCGTCTATTTTGTTTAACTCTTCGTCTCCTGGGAGTTGGTCATGTTCCTAGTCCTTCAAACCATTCTGTTGGAAATAGTGACTCGTGTAGCCCTAGACTGGCCTTAGTGTCACCCGGTTTTCTACTTGATGAGGTGGTTTTTGGTTTCTTCACATTACTCTCAGATGATCTCTCACGATGTTCATCTCTTGAAATTGTTTTTGGTCCTTGTCCCAATATCCAATCCCTTATGGAATACCCTTGGTATTTGGTTTGTTCCACCTCCTTAGGAGTCATCATAACAAAGTTGTTGTTATAACAATCCCTAAACAGGTAGGTTGGTAGGTCTGCTAATCCTTTATCTTTGATCTTGAAGATATAGATGATCTTCATGCCCGTTAGTTGTCCTGGCTTGGCATGCGAAGTCTATATGAGGTATTTTACATTTCTATCCTCCCAGCAATAGAATCCAATCCTAGGATTATCCGTACTAAGCTGTTTCAAAGGCTTCAAATCTACTTGGTCGTATCCCTCAAATTCTAAAGTTGGTGGTCCTTATTTTGCTGAAATATCTGGGATTATGGTGTTGACTTGTAACCCCCATTTGTCTACCACATCACGGTTTTCAACTTGTACATACTGAGTTTCATTTCGGTCTATGTCCATTTTTCCTTGTTTGTTTGCCCTAATCTCTTCTTTGAACTCAATACCATGATCATCAATGCGAATAGCATACTCCTCGTTAGGGTCCAAGTAAACTTGAGCTGCATGGCGGTTAATCGTATTAAAAAAAGAGTATATGCTTATAGCGCATTGTTGTTTCGGTTTTTGAGGGAGTCGAGTAAGAAGACATTTCGGATGTTGAATCTGAAAAAGTGTGTGCAACTTCTTCAGGAATTGTGTGCAAGGAATTGCCTTGATTCATGCTTTCTTCGGTGGAGACTCTATTGGAGGTTTCTCCCAATATGCCATGATTCCCTAGTACACGACCATATCTAAGGTTCATAAAGACTTATGAAGCCCTGGTTAGAGTACTTACCTTTGGATTGACCTGTCGTCAATTTCCACTTGATTCGATTGCAACTTTATGTCAAGCCATTGATTCCTCGTCTGCAACCTGATTCCTATACAAGTTTGGTCAAGTTAGTTATTCTTCTATAAAGATGTTGTGAAGGAGGCTAGGGAGCCATGGTGGTGCAGAGCGTGCAGAGAAGGACAAGAGAGAGAGAGAGAGAGAGATAGAGAGAGAGAGAAGAAGTCGACACAAGCCAAAGCAAAAATAATACGATACTACAAATTCTTAAGAAGAAGTATTTACATAGTTTTTTAAAAGGTGATATCAACCACACCTTTTGCTCATGCAAACTCCACTAATTAATGGTCTATAACTGCATGCCTTGAGACTTGTTCACACGAGCTGATAAAAAAAGGGCTTGAACCCAACAATCCCCCCCTCAAGCCCGAACTAGACATACCCTCTCATGATACCTCAAGTTTTTGGTGTACTCGTCAACCGTGAGTTTTAGGTTTTCTCACAACCAAGGATTTTTGGTGTATCCATAACCTGGTGCTATGATAGGAAACCCCCCCTTGAACAAATAGGGTGTAGGTCAAAAAGTTAGCTACCAAAAATGGAGCTTTTGGTTCACTGCCAAACCTTGGGTTTAAGGTGTACCCAGTAACCTCATGAGAAGTAGGACAAAAAATAAGACTTGAGAACAAAAAATGATAAATTGGGAGGTCTTACCACTCATGGGTGGCAGTGTCTATAGCCCGTACAATTTATTTTCACTAAACAACATGAAAGAAGTTGATCTAATAAATTTCCTCGTCAACAAAATATATTGGAGATTCAGTGTCTCCCTCGAGTACATGAATTTGAGTTTTACCCTTTTGAAAGCACTTATTTGACGGATGATTTGTTTTACCATAGTGAACACAAGGATTCTTATTGAAACAATCTTTCGTCTAATGATTGTTGCACCCACAAATGGCACAAGATCTGGTTCCATTGAATGGTTGAGATGAAGCTATTGTAGCAGCACATTTAGTGACTGCATATGCACTGGAAGTATCAAAAGAACTGGTGGGGGATATGGCATTCGAGACTGTATATGCACTGGGAAAAATAGTAGAATTGGTACTAGGTACCCTGCGCTCTTTCTCTTGCAATGAATTGATGATACCATCCAAGGAGGGTAGCGGATGTAACAATCTGATGAAATTTGTCACTCAAAATTTTTAACAAAATGGCTATGAGATCTTCTTTTGGTAATAAAGCTTCAACATAAACAAGTTGAGTTTTAATACTCTTCAGTCTATTGGCTAAAGCTGCAATGTTTTCATCTTCACGCATGTGGATAGAATATAATTCCATTTTTAAACTCATTTTTGAATACTTAGCTTTGGCACCGAAAAGCTTCTCTAACTCTATCAAGGCAGCACTTGAAGAATCAACATCGTCCAAATAATGAATAAAATCTTCTTCTAAGGAGGTTAGGATGATACCAAAAGCTTGTTCGTCTTTCCTTTGTAGCTCAGCAGATAATGCCCTTGTAACTGCTGCAGTGGATGTCCCAGATTCGTCGACTGCAAGAGGCTTGACCACGTTCCATAAGTTTTTCCGCATCAAATAGCCTTTAACTTTGATCTGCCAAGTGTGAAAGCCGGATCCATTGATGCCATATTCGATATGCAAAGGATAGCTATATACTGGAGAAGGTAAGTAATGTCCTTCAAAGAGTCGGAAACAATTGGCTTTAATTCAAGAGTCAATTTGCAGCAATCGAATTTCCGAGAAGCAACTTTGATAACAATTGAATTTTTGGAGATTTTGCACACTAGTAAAATGTTGTAGTCCTAGCACACCAAAACACGAGCACATATTGCAAGAATTGTAGCACGAAAGATTTTGCGAGGGTTTTGCATGGGTGGGAATATCGGTTGTGTAAAGCCTTAGGACCAAATTGAGTGGTCATTGCAATATGAATTACAATAATGTGAAAATCACAATAAAAGAAAGACGATTCTTTCTGCAGCAGAAGAACACAGCGATGGTGTGGATGATTATCGCTTGCAGCAGGCAAAGAAGGCCGAACCAGAGAGCGCTTATGTGTCGAAAAATCATCACAAGGCCAAGGCGAAGCTATTGCAACTGGTTGCGGCCAAAATCATGCTCGTCGACAGTTTCATAATCCCCTCTGCAGGCGGTTGTACCCACGGGGCTTCGAGTCAGCCGAGACCGGGGGCAGTACCAGCTGTTGTGAAGGAGGCTAGGGAGCCATGGTGGTGTAGAGCGTGCAGAGAGAGAGAGAGAGAGAGAGAGAGAGAGAGAGAGAGAGAGAGAGAGAGAGAGAGAGAGAGAGAGAGAGAGAGAGAAGTGGACACAAGCCAAAGCAAAAATAATACGCTACTACTAATTCTTAAGAAGAAGTCTTTACATAGTTTTTTAAAATGTGATATCAACCACACCTTTTGCTCATGCAAACTCCACTAATTGATGGTCTATAGCTGCATGCCTTGAGACTTGTTCACACGGGCTGATCGAAAAAGGGCTTGAACCCAACACAAGATAGTAGAGTTTTGCTAACCTCATGATTGGTCTATGTGTATCACTTCAACGAGTTGTGTGAGTCAAAATTTGACTTTCAGCTTCGACTTTTAGCAAAAATTCAAAGGTTTAATCTGCAATCTGGAAAGTGAGTGAACATGTACCAATTTTGATCCGATTGAACCCAAAATTACCCGGTGGCTTTATATTATGTTGGTCTAATACTGTATAAGTTCAAAAGTTAAAATTGATGTCTCTGGATAGCAGTAGTAAATAATCGTGATTATTTACTTTTGCTAGGTTTTTGCACTTTTTGGATTGGTTTGGCAAGTATACCACTTGTCAAAATCCTTGGACAAGTTTCAATAAGTTTGGACAAAATCTGACCAAGTTTATCAACTGTTTTGTGTCCGCAAACTCTGATTTCAAGAATTTGGCATCTCACTCTTGTGATCCAAAATTCACCAGAATGGATTTGTGGAGTCTAGTTGATGTGCTTGACCTTGTGGTATGCCCAAATTTGCAAGTTTTGAAGCAGGTGTAAATATCGTGATTATTTACTTCACCTAAATTTTTGTAACATTTTGTCCCAACTTTGACACAAATCTGTTAAGCACCTTAAGTTAAGGTCCATAGCCAAGTTTTATGAAGTTTGGATAATTATTGGTCAAATGGTCATCAATTTCCTATTCGCAAACTAACTTTGCAAGTTTGATCACAATTTTCAATCCAATGATCCAATTCTTACCAAATTTGGTTTCTAGTCTTATTACAACATGGTCAAACTAGTGGTATGCTGACTTGGTCAAAAAAGTTGAACAATTTCTCAGATGTAAATAATCACGATTATTTATGACTAATAAGGTTTTGCATCTTTTTGGTCAACTGAGCATGTACACATGTTTATCACATCAATATAAGCCTATGAATCAATTTTCATCAAGTTTGAACAATTTTTTTCCAAATTACACTTAAGATTCAAAAAATCAGTACAAACTTAGTTTTAACTCAGATTTTGACCAGTTTAGTGATCCAAATCTTTTAGTCCTTTACAAAAGTTGTTTGTACACATGCTGTGAGTCAATGGTATGAACCTTGGTCAATTCAGAGCAAAAAGTTAATAATCGCAATTATTAACTTCAGGCTTGAAATGAACACTTTTTTATAATTTTTTCACGGACAACCTTTACATGAGCTATTTTAAGCCTATGAATCAAGTCAAAACTTAATTTGGCCGAAAATGTCAAGAAAAAGTAAATAATCTAAGTTTTGGCCAACTCTTGAAATTTTTACCTTGAAGTGTCATTGAGCTTACCAATTGATTCAGACATCTTTTAAACTTATTCTCCAGACGGATTGAGTGGTTTCGAGTCTTTTCGAGCTATTTCTAGCCATAGACCTAAAATTTTACAACTTCAAAGAACACTCACACTTGATTCTTTCAGAGAGAGTAATGTTCTGAAATCCACCTCGGATCCTACTTACCCTACTCCTAGATTCTCATGCAATGGGGTTGTGAAAAGTGTCCACAAACACTTGTTTTCTTGTCTTTTACGGTTTTCAGAGTCTTGATCTTAAGACTTGTCTCGTCTACCAATCATTCTCCAAATCCTAATCTAAATCTACAATCCTACAATCCTAAAGGCACTCAGCAAGTACGATTACTTCCAAGCTACCTCTACACACCAAAAGACGACAATCTTAAGCTATGCGGTTTCTAAAAGAAAGTTTTGAACTCTATGCGAATCTAGAGGAAGTTAAAGGATAACTTCACAAGACGCTCATGTTTTTCCCTAGTTTAGGTCTCTTCGATCCCCCGCAATGGCGTCAAATGTGGGACGCATGTCTAACCTCACCATTCTATCTTATTACAGTATTAGCGAGAACCACGATTAATTTGTCAAACCATGGGATGAAGCTGACTCGACGAGTGCATAGAGGCTACAAGAGGGTGTCAATCTCTCAGAAAACAACTAACAACTCGCATCTAACTCAAGGTACACTCAAGTGACTGAAATCACCAAAAGCCAATCGCTCATCGGTAAACAATTCACATCTGTGACGGCATCAGATAACATCCAAACATAACGCAACTTCTAGGACAAGTTTATAAGACCTAAGCACACATGCCTATGGTCTTAAATCCCACTTTAGGTCAAGTTTCAAAATCGCAATTATTAACAGCAGTGGATTTTTCACCTAGTTGTTTTTGACCCAGAATGCATCTAAATGCTTAGCAATGATGTCCCAATATCCCCTCTACGCTTAGTTTTTTATTTGAACATGTAAATTCCTAGTTATGATGAAATTAGGCCGCGGGTCAATGACGTCAAAAGCTACAAAATACTGTAAATGGCTTACGTCAACGCGTAGAGCTCTTACATGCGGTTGCAATGCAACAAACGTGACTACAATGTGACAATCAGGGAGGGAGTAGGAAGCGCGAGAAGGAGAGGAGTGAGTGTCGTTAGCTCACGCTGCGTTTCTATTATCCAAAACTTATAAAAAACTTACAAAAATTGGCTTTTATACCTTAGCCAAGGTTTTTGGGTGGTCAAAACTAATAATCTGGAGTCCCACCAAAGCTGGGTAATGACAGGTTGATACAATCTGGAAGCTTGTAGCCTTGGCTCATTAATTACAGAGTTTCTCCGAGAAAATAGGAGTTACAATATTCTCGATTTATCAAAATAATAAGTGTTTTACAAAGAGAACTTCGAAAAATGGTATCCGTGTTAGCTTGCTGCTAACACTTGCCCTTCTTACTTGCGGCCTATCTCAACACACAAACACACACACACCCTCTCTCATTGCTCTAGTCCCACACCCCTCCCAAGTCCCATGGCAGGCCGGCCCCAGCATCTCGCAGACGACAATGATCAAAATAAAAGTAAAAATATATAAATATATAAATCACTCATAAGCCGTGATTCCCACGAGATCATCTCCTCTCTCCCATGAAAGCTACAAAAGGTTTTGAAAAATTTGAGTCGTTGTCCTCCAGTAAATTAGAATTGCAAGACAGTCAATTGATAAATGAATTATTGATTCTCACTTAATCAATGGGTTGAAAGGATTAGGGTAGTGACCTACTCAATCATGCAAAAAAATCACTATTTGAGAGTTTTTTAAAGCACCTATTGTCGACTATAGAGAAATTTATGAGCAGAGGAATATAGCATGACATTGTAAAACTTGGATGAAAAGAGAAAGAAAAAAGCTGTGATTTAAGTTCTTTGATTAAATGTTCAATCGAGTTTTTTATGATAGGGTGGTGTATGAGAGTGAAATACTCATTTGTCATGTTCATTAACTGACACTGATGACCGGCTTTCAAAACCGTGCCCGTGAGAACCACACCCTAAGGAAGTAAAGGTTTGTTACCAAAAGAAGAAAAAAAGAAGAAAAAAAAAGCCCCTTTACCATTCACCATACCCCCCCAAGGTTAACCACCAGTGGGGTGTCGCTAGCTTGGCCACACCCCTCCATAATCACCACAAGAGATCTCTCCCTCTCTTACTGCCCGGCCTCGCTAAATATTCCCTCTCTCCTACTCTGCCACTGCATCATCCGGCCCGGTAGGTGCCATTGGTATCTCTATCATACTCCAGCCCCGACGGGCCGCCACAAATATTATTCTCTCTCTCTCTCTTTAAAATATTCTCCCTCTCTCTCTTTGCTTGTCCACACTCCAGTCCCAACGGGCCGTACCCCCACCCCCTCTCGTCCACACTCCCTTCGGCCTTAAGCACCCCCCCCCCCCCCCCCCTGTTTTCTTCCTCCCCCGCACCCTAGCGGACCACTGGCCTAAGAAAACCCCCCCCCCCCCCCCCCCCCCCCCCCCCCCCCATCTACACCTATCTCTCTGGTAAGTAGCCACAGCGGGCCTTAGGGAAAGCTCTATCTCTCTCACCCTCCCTCTATCTCTCTCACCCTCTCTTCCTCTATCCTCTAAACCCCCCCACCATATCCTCTCTCTCTCTTCCCCCCCCTCACAACCCCTATCTCCCTCTCTCTCCCTCTCTCTCCCTCTCTTCCCTTGGTGGGAACCACCCCTAAGCCACTTACTCCTCCTCTCTCTCTCTCTCTCTCTCTCTCTCTCTCTCTCTCTCTCTCTCTCTCTCTCTCTCTCTCTCTCTCTCTCTCTCTCTCTCTCTCTCGTTGACTAAGCACACACCTCCCCCTCCTTGTCGCGCCCGCTGTCGGTTACCCCCTCCAGCCCCGGGCCTCGCGCTCATCCTCATCCTGCCCGCGCGCTCCTTGCCATACACAACCAACCCCATCCCCTCTCCCCTCCCTCACCATCTTCCCCCCCACTCCCACTCTCTCTCGCGCGCTCTGTCTCGCCCGCAGGCTGCCCGGCCCCACGCTGCTGCTCTCGCTCTCTGTACACAGCCGTGCTGCTCCTCTTGACATACCACACACTCACACACACACACACATATGATGCGCACACTCACCCCCCCCCCCCCCCATTTACCATCCCCTCCCCCTTTGTCTCTGCGTCACCCACTACACTACCGAAAACCGAAAATTAGAAAAATATATATATATATACATTATACATACACACCACAGCCCCCCGTTCCCATGCACGCAGACACACCCACATGTAAATATACACGGACATCTCTATATATATACATATACACGCACCCACCCATACATACACACACACACGCATATACGCACGCACCACACAAGAAAAATACAAAAACCCGAAGGAAGCCTATGACTACAACATTGACAAAAAGAAGGAGAAAACCCAAAGCACACGCCACCAACAACAAAAAGGAGAAATGCGCCGAAGACATGCCTCGAACGACCCCAAAAAGACTTACGTGCTACACCGACGCATCGGCAACACACCATTCGCCAGCATCACGCAACCACGACGCCATTTTCAATAAATTGTAGGTTAGGTTCATCATTTCTTCAGTTTTCACCCAAGCCTTGTAAAATTCCCAATTTGTAAATTCTCTCTCTCTAGGTGATGGTCACAAAGGCCCACCTCCCTCTCTAGGTGATGGTCACAAACTCTCGAGACAAAGCAAGGGTCAACCACACCGGGCCCACCGCCTTGCTTTGTCTCCCCGATTAGCTTACCCTAATCAAATCGGGATTACCCTAATCCAAGCAGCCAACACCTATAAAAGAGCACTGAGAGGTCACTATCGGGGGGGGGGGGGGGGGGGGGCAATTCATGAGAGTTCAGCACTTGGTAGAGTGTAGTGGGAAGAGTTGACACTATTGGCATCACGGGGAGGGGGCTTGTGTGATGGTTTGCCTTGGGAATTGCACCATGTGAACGGAGCCACGTCCATCTCTCGACTCCAATGGGCGATGCACATACACACACGTTCTTGGTAGCAAGTTTCACAATCATCGAGTCGTCTTAGAGAACGCACCAAGTAGTTGCACCATCTTTCTCTCCCTACCTCTCTATCATCACGGTGTGCCGCCTTGCTGGAAGGAAGGGCATTGTAAATACTGCAAAAATAATTCACCCTCACACCCCCGAGGGTTTTAATCATTTGGTCAATCTCTCTCTCTCCCTCTCTCTCTCTCTCTCACGCTCTCTCTCTCTATGTGTGTGTGTGTGTGTAAGTTTGTGGTGTTCTCTCTCTCTCTCTCTCTCTCTCTCTCTCTCTCTCTCTCTCTCTCTATGTGTGTGTGTGTGTGTGTGTGTGTGTGTGTGTGTGTGTGTGTGTGTGTGTGTGTGTGTGTGTAAGTTTGTGGTGTTCATATCATTGTGGTCTGCGTCCTAGCCGCTCAAAGCTAGGTGGTGCCCCCTGTTTGCTTTATCGTGTGACAGGCTCGAGGCGTGCCATTCGGCCCCTGACGTTTTAGAGGCCATCGAGGTTTGGGGTTCGCTTTGCTCCCATCATTTGGTGCACCCACTGAGGAGGGCTTCTAAGACCCTTCAGTTTACAATGTTGAAAGTAACGCACGCCATCAATCATGGACGAATGGATGAAGGAATTTTCTAACTGGAGGACAGAAGAAGAGGAGAATAAGGAGGCACTAGCCGCCTTCATCGAAGTACTACTGCCAGGCTGCAGTGTCGTCAGTATTCAAGAGGTAAATTTTCCATCTCGTGTTGCTCGTTCTAACCACAAATTGAGAGTATCAGGTGGGAGGTCTGTGAGGTACCATCACTGTTGTCAACCAAAACACACTGTCAATGAGTGCCAGCAACGAAGGCAGCGAAGGGACTTAAATCGCCTACATGGACATTCATCACGAAGAAGTCATTCACATCAAAGAAGGAAAGAAAACAGTGAGGCCTCTTCTCCCTAAAGAAACTGCAGTCAAAGTTATAACCTTTACTCCAAAATGGCCTAAGGAGGCTGCTCGAGCCAAAGGTAAGTAAAAGATAATCCAGTCTGGAAACACATGACCCCGAAGGGAGAAACATCTAGGCAAGAAAGTGCTTCAAGCTCAGAAAGCCGGGTTGTACCCAGCTTGCCAAAGAGGAAGTCATCCAAAGCTAAGCGGCGAAAGGTCGCCTACCGATTTGCTCGACGCATGTGAGTGCTACCAATCCACTTCGATTATCCTGAAGAAGAAGTGGTAATAAGATTCCCATGTCCTAGGGAAGAGTGGTTCGGCTACTGCTCTTGCTGTTTTGGAAGACAGGTAGAGGATCTCCCTCCTCTCCCTGTACAACTTATCCTGAAGAAGATCTCTACCACGGGTGAAACCCAATGGTCTGGAGACGAGTTGTAGCTGAATGGATTAGAATTCATGTAACACACCGAATACAGAAATTATCTGCAATTGCTACTAGCCAAGAGGCTGGGAGTGGTCAGACGTGTCGCCATCACCCCGTACGTGTTGAGCGACGAAGGAAAGGTAGAGCCCATGAAAGACGACGACCTCCTGTGGATGTGCCGACTCATCAACACTGGCACGGTAAGAGTCTAAGTAAGTACTCCACCCTTTGTGCATGATGGAAAACGGGCCGAGAGCATTCCCGTTTAGATTCCTGCAGCATATGCATGTGAATATCTATGTAGATAGGAAAATCTTCTACCAACAGAAGATTGTATACCTATTCGGTGCGGCGGTACTAGGAGAAATCCTTAATTCCCCAAACCCTATCATTCTCCCCATATTGGATTACCATCATTCCTTTAATGTTTCTATCTTTATCATGTTTTAACCTATCCACCCAACCTTGTACAAAAGCCGCTATGAGCCGCTACTGTCATTAATCTTTTAAAAAAAATGAAAAAAGGTTTGTAATTTCCTGAGTCACTACCATGGCAAGTGTTTCTTTCCCCACGTTCAGTGGAAAGAAGGGAGAAGATCTCACCAATGACATTTTGGATGATTTCGACATTGCTTGTGTCGTCTCCAACATAGATGACGACGCTTCACGACTTCGAATTTTTCCTCTACTAATGAAAGTAGTGGCCAAGTCCTGGTATAATGCACTGCCCCAGGCTACCAAGAATGCATGGGATATGTTAAGGGCTACTTTTGTAAAGAGGTTTGGTGGAGGCACAACCTCGGAGAAGCTATAGCAACTACTGACGGAATTGAAGCAGGGAGGTCTGCTAGAGTATGCCACCTACGAGTCCAAATTTGTGGACTTATGGGAGAGATGGGTTGCCTCACTGGAGGAAGGCGAAGGAGCACCTAATTTCCTAAAGAAGGACCGTTTCATTGCTGGTCTATGGTCGTCGCTTAGAGAGAAGGTGAAGGGAAGGTTTCCTGCAACATATGAGTTGGCAGTCGAAGTAGCCCGCCTTAAAGACAAGATCTGTGCATGCAAGCAAGACTAAATGAGTCAGAGGAAACAAGCTCAGCCTGACCAACCCCAGTGACTGCAACAGCCAGTCGTAGAGCCCAACCGCAAGAGGCATCAGAAGAGCAGCAAGACCTACTGAGTCGCATCACCACCCAACTAGAGAGTTTATCCGTGCATCTGGTGCAGCAAGGGCATGCACTTGTCAGGAATCCAGAACAAGGAAGAGGACAACGAAGGCAGAACCAATAGTACCACTGCTACAATTGCGAGGAAGACAACCATGGTATGTATTACTGCCCACATCCAAGGAGGAAGAATTTCAATAGAGGGGAGAGACAGAATCAGATCTCTCCGCCAAGAGCAAGACCACCACCACCTAGGCAACCAAGGCTGATCCCACCAGTCCAAATCCTTTGACCACCCGTACAAAAACAACCACCACCCCAACCTCTCATTCCACCACTACCCCCACCACCTGCTGTGAACCAAGCGGTGAGTGTTATTAGCTTGGAGGCTAAAGGGAAGGCAAAGGTAGAAGAATCAGTTCGAGAGAAGCACAAAGGGAATGCAAAGGTAGAAGAATCAGTTTGAGAGAAGCACAAAGGAAAAGCAAAGGTAGAAGAAGTGGATGCTATGGGAGTGAAGCGTGCCAGGCACGAGGAGGCCTCTCAAAGAGAAGAGAAGATGAAAGGGAAGGCCGAGTCTAGCAAGCAAGCAGCTAAACCACGACGGAAGATAGACATCGTGGACTTCTCACTAGGTGAGTATGCAAAATCCTATGACTTAGTTTAGGATGTGTTAATGCAGGGCCCGAAGATAACTTGGCCCCAATTACTCCACCTTGCACCAAGAATGAGGAGGCAATGGACAAAAATGGTAAGTACCGGGAAATCAAGACCCAGGATATCTCTGGAAGGAATCTCAACGACATCCTACCAACCATGGATGTCCACATCAAGGGGCAACAAATCTCAAACGTCTACATAGATGTTGGCGCGCAAATATGCGTCATGAGTGAAAAGATGATGCATCATCTAGGTCTAGAGGTAAGTAGGCCGGCAACTTTCCGAGCCAAGATGGCAAACAATGTAAGAGTAAAATGCGTAGGCATTGTGAATGTGGTCAAAGTAAAAGCATTCAATACATAAGTGGAGGTAGACATCTTCATCATGCCACACAAAGGGGAGGGATACCCCATCATTCTTGGGAGGCCTTGGCTTATGGCTATGGAGGCTAAACAAGACTGGAGCACCGGAATGATTCAGATGAAGGACGCTAAAGGGAAGTCCATATTCTACGACATGAGGACTGGAAAGCAACGGAACATGATCTTGGAGGCTTCAGAAGATGAGTCCACCAGCGACTATTCGTCTACCTCAGGAGAAGAGACAACCACCACCGACGGAAGTGACAGTAGCATCGAAGTGATGGGGGTCATTCTTAAAGACCCAAAAAGATTGACACAATCTGAAACACCCCTGACAAACCAAGAGGAATCATCAGGTACACAGTCCTTGGAGGATGCAAGTAAATTACAAAAAATTCTCTCAAATGAGTTAACCAATGAAGAAAGGAAGGAATATGTCTCCATGCTAGGTAACTTCACTACTTTGTTCATCGATGGCTATGATAAGATCACAGGAATTACAGTAGTGCAACACCACATAAAACTCAAGGAAGGTAGTAAACCCGTAGTGCAGAAGCTCAAAAGACTTGGAGTAATCCAACAAGAGGCAGTACTTAAAGAAGTGAGAAGTTTGCTACAAGCAAGTTTCATCTACCCTGTCGAAGACTCAGAATGGGTCTCCCCAATAGTAGTCACACCAAAAAAAAATGGTAAGTGGAGAGTCTGTGTGGACTATAAACCTCTCAATGAAACCACGAAGAGGGATCACTTTCCCCTCCCATTCTAGGATGAAATTCTCAATGAAGTGGCGGGTCACGAATGATTTACAGTGTGCGATGGCTACTCAGGATACTTTCAGATTAGCATTGCGGAAGAAGATCAGAAGAAGACAAAATTCATCACACCTTGGGGATGCTTTGCTTACAGGGTGATGCCTTTTGGCCTCACTAACGCCCGGCCACATTTCAGCGCTATGTGACCTTTGTTTTCCAACCCTACTTTGGAACATCAATATGGATTTTCATAGATGATTTTTGCATCTATAGTTCACGAGCTCTTCATTTAAGCAAAGTCTATGACGGCTTAACCAGGCTGCAAACCTTGGGTGGCCAGCTCAACGTGCATAAGTGTCACATCGGTGAAAGCAAAGTCACTCTCCTTGGCCATGTAATTTCAAAAAAAGGGCCACTTACCTGGGCAACCACATTGGGATTTATACCCCAACAACCTCCCACTTAAAGTCCAATGTGGTACTTTAAGTGTGAGAGAAGCTACTATACAAGCTAATATACAAGAGATGTAGAGAAGTGATGTACTACCCTACACCTAACTGCTTGAGAAAATGCGCAAAGCTCTCTGAGGGAAGTCCTTTTGTAAGTAGATCAGCAGGATTTTCTGTGGTGTGAACTTTGACAAGCTGAAGTTGCTTATCCTCGAGCATTTCCCTAATGAAATGATACTTCACATCCACATGCTTTGTCTTTGAGTGATAAACTGGATTGCGAGCCAATTGTATAGCACTTTGACTATCACAATACAACACAGGCATCTCTTCTTTGATTCCCAAATCTGTTACTAGTCGATTAAGCCAAATTGATTCTTTGCATGCCTCTGATGCTGCAACATATTCAGCCTCTGTAGTAGACGAAGTAACACAATCTTGTAATCTAGAACGCCATGATACTGCTCCACCAGCAAGATTCAAGCCCTGGTGTTTTAGGGAAAAATTACTCCCCTGTTCATGCTCACAAGCACGACACAGACAACATACTTATCATTCGATGACACGACTAACCCGTAGGTGCATGTAGGCAATCTCGTTAGCTTGTCAGGCTGAGACCAATCTACACATACGCACTTTTATGATGCATCAATCACTAACCCTTGTAGAATGCAACCCACTCTATCCCTAAACGCTCACAACACCATTTACATCTCAAATGAACTCGGAATCGCATCAAACTTACTAGGCACCATCCTCTCAATAGGATATACTTACCTATAAGTCTAATCTCACCAGATTTGAACCCTAGTTATCTCAATTACAGTCGCGATAGATTCACAGGTCATAATCCAAAAGTGGGCGAATCCTAAGTTTATGAATATCTATGTGTAGCTAATCTCTTTCTCATTCCATAAAGCACTTGATTGTTGAAAACAGACACTATTTGTGTTACTTACAAGCAAAACAAGCTCGAGGAAGGATCGATTGCGAACAGCTCAAAAATGTGAATGCGTGGCGTGGGCGCGTAGCTCTCGGAGAGGCTACCGTGATGGTGTGATCACGTCATGAATCCGGTGAGGGAGAAGCGCGTAGCAAAGAGGATAAGACACATTCTCTCTCTCTCTCTCTCTCTCTCTCTCTCTCTCTCTCTCTCTCTCTCTCTCTCTCTCTCTCACACACACACACACACACACACACACACAGACTCGTACGACATAGGATTAATATTCCAAAATGTTGTTCAAAAGATGGTTCTAAGGTGACTTTTATACTTTAGTCACCTTAGATCAAAAATGTACATGGGGTTCTCTTCCTCATAATTACAAAGTGGGAACAAATCTGGGTCCTGACGGACTGATTAATCTTTACGTAACCTGGACAAGTGGATCAAAATGATAAGACGTCTTTGACATAAAAATAGCAATTTGATAGGCTTTACAAGGTGGGCTCATTACAACAGTTGGACAGCACTCCCCCCTTCCTAATTCATGTCTACCACGACATGATCGTCTTTGTCTTCAGTGTCGATGTCTTCCTTCTTGATTGATTTGATGTAGAAACGCATCATATCGCATAGACTCGCTTGCTATTAATGGGCCAAAAATTTTAGATTTGTACATGAAGAAGCCTGTGTAAAATGATTCTTCGAATTCTTGGAGATGGTAGCTTGGCAGAAACATTAGTCGTCTAAAGTAGGCATACAACACTGGCTCTGTAGGCGGCCCACTTAGATCATATGGCAGCTCTGAGATGCTTCTTTCTGTATTCATGTACTCTGAAGTCCAGCTTTCTGAGAACACTGTGATACAGGCCAAAAAGGTTCGAGCTATTTTACATAGCATCTTGCAGGATAGGTCGGGAGAGCCTCCGAATTCTGCGATGGCGCCCTGAAGGGTTTTCACCATGTAAGAATCGGATATTCTCTCTCCCTCTGCAGGCCCTAGCAATACTGGATAATTCAGCCATGTAGGATTTCTACTTTGTAGTGCTTTATGTTGGCAGTAAGTGTATGTTCGGGGCGTTGGGCAAAAAGTCCTATCATTCCTCAGCTCAGGCGGTGCGTTGACTAAGTGGATCAGGTTATTAGGGTGATCCAAAAGCCATTGATGCCTCCACTTTGGTGGGCTGTCTACTATCCTGTTTTGTTGTTCCCAATCCTGTAATTCTCCTTCAAACACTGGCACTTGTTCTTCTTTTGCGAGCTGCCGTTGATGTGTCAGAGTTTCGTATTTCAGCAGAGCATAGGGTAACATAGGGGCATTCCATTCTTCCCGTAGCTCTGCTGCTGTCTTGCCTGATCTGGAGAGCCCTTGTAGCATCTCCTTCTCTAGTTGCATGGGATTGTACCACATCATCTCTGATTGCTTTTCCATTTGTTCGGCCAGCTTCTGCTCTACAAATTTCGTGACTGAATCTTCTTCTTTGGAGCCAGGTTGATCAATCTGTGTATCTGGGGCCTCATGATCATCTGATTCTTCCTCGTAGTCATCTTCACCCCCATATATTTCTGCGATTCCAGCCAAATCCGTGGCTGCTTGCTCCAGGTGCACTCGTACCTGTCCTTGGTGTTGCCTTGCAGTTTGAAGACTTGCAATTTGCGCAGTCATTGTTCTATTATTGATTTGGAGAGCTTGAAATTCCATCTCTTTTTGAGTTGCAGACTCCTCTAACTCTTTTACCCTGTTGTGCAGATTTTCATTTTCCTCCCTAAGGGACTTGGAAACAATGCTTTCTATTTCACTGTCATGAGCTGATCCTTGTTGCTGTTCACTTTGTAAGTCTGAAATTTGCCTTTGTAATTGATCCTCTGCTCTAAGTGCACTTTCGGCTATCATTAAGCATTGTTTTCTTTCCAAAGCCAGCTCTCTCTTCAGTGCAGCCACTTCTTCTTGCGGGTGGACCACCGGTGTTGTTGGTAGCGACGTTTTTTGTTTCTTTGCTCGTTCTATTTCCCTTGCTTGTATATCTGTTACTTCTCTCAAATCTTTGACTTCAATTTGTAAGTCATCAATTACGACTTGCAAACTTTTGACTGTCTCTAGGGCATCTTGCTTTTTTTTTTCCAACCTTTGGATGTGTTCATCTCTGTCACTGACATCTTCAAGAAATACATTGATTGTATCTTCACAAATGGCATTGAAATTTTCAGACTCCTGTAAATTTTCCTTGAGGAGATTTAATCTGCTTTTGAGCCCCAAGATCTCAGCATCTCTGATGCTGATCAGTTTTAGAGTGTCATCTCTTTGCTCCTGCAGTTTCAGAACTTCTTGATGGGTTTTTTCTAACTTCGTTTTGTTGGACCTGTTCTGATCGGCTAACCACTGACTGTGCTGTCTTGTTCGGTTTAGTAGGGTCTCCATTGACTGTAAATCCACATCTATAGTAGCTTCCAGCTCAATTTCTTGAGAGGAGGAAGCTTTTTCTTTTGTCTGATCCACCTCTTTTTGCTTGCCTTTATCAATTTGTGATATGGTTCCAGTGTTTGGGTGACCATCTGTTCTTTCTTCTTCTTCTTCACTGGGTGGTGTATGAACTCTCTCATCACGATGTGAGCTCTCTGAATGCGAAGGAGAGTCAGGAGGTGGGGTTGATTGCCTCTCACTTGTCTCTGGCCTTAGAGATGGAGGTGGTGTTTCCTAATCTCGTGAAGTTGGCCTTAACTGATCTCTCAAGGTTTGGAGATCCTCCTCTTCTAGTAGCAATTCTGGTTCGTCCATAGCACTTCTTTCTTGGATGTACTTCTCGAACCAGTCCAACTCAAAAGCTAGGTTGTGCTTATTCTTTGTTCTCAATGTATAAGTGCTACTAGAAGGTTTCCAAGTGGTGCCTACATTGCCTCGTAGAGATCTCTCAAAAACAAATCCTTCTAGCATTCTTTCCATTTTTGCTACCTTCTGCAATCTGGTGTTGTTTTCCATTTCCGCTTTCCGCTTCTTTAGTTGGACATCTTCTTTTTCAAATTTTCTTTCTTCTTCCATCTTTTCTTGTGTACTTCTGGTTACTCTTTCCAGCCTGCGTCCTCCAATGGTGTTAATAGAGGCCGGTACTCGCCTTTGTGATCTGTCTTCGATATTCTCTCTTAACACCAGCCAGTCATTCTGATGAGGAGCAGGTGGCAGCTGATCTGCCGCGCCTATGGCCTGGTATATTATTCTGGTGAGGACTTCTCCTCTTGCAATGTAATTTGGTTTGTCCTGCCGTAGTTTTGTCACTTCTTCAAACAGATATGATGCGTGATCTATATAGAACTCATGTGTCATTCCCATAGCCCAGGTCAGTGTTGTTGAGATGCTCCCGTGTGGTGTAGTGTATCTAGGCGGTCTCTTGATGTAGCTCAACAAACACTGACTGTATATCTGTGTCAGTTCTCTTACTTCCGGGTTTGCTATGAGTTCAAAAGAAGGGAGTTTGGACCTTTGCAGGTAGACTGTGAGGTTCTTCCTTCTTTCTCTCATGTTGGCTCCCTGATCAGACAATTTCAATGCCTCTTCGATGATCTCCTTGGTGATCTGAATCTCCATCACTTCATTATCCATGCCTGCCACTCTACAAGTTCCATCTTCTTGGATAGTCTCAATTAGGTGTTGTACCCTCTTGAAATCTATCCCCACTGGTGGTAGTGAGACAAAGTTCCACAAGCCAACTTTTTTCAGCCATGACCTTTGCGGTGATATTTTCAGGTAATTTTCTGCCTCCTTGGGGATCATCACTATATCCACTAAATTTCCTTTGTCATCCACATATCAACATTGATAGATTTGAAAGGTTGCTGCCTGTTGCACGTCTGCAGGTATCCAGGTGGCCGCTGGCTTTAGTGAATTGGGTAGAAGTGCATAGGGTATTGCACCTTCCGTTGCCAGGTTCTTGCCTTTTCTTTTTCCTGGAGAAGCATCCATGGATCCTGTATTCACAAATAACAGTTAATGTACAAACATAGTACTTCTCTTCTAAATTGATTACCACTTAATCATGCATCTAGATGAGCCTTCTTAATCCCAAGATGAGTTAAGGTAAAATGTTAGCAGATAGACAAGCTCTTTCATTGTCCGACTCTAACGGCTTCAAATTAATGTTGTTGGTGAAGGAGAACAAGTCCAAATGTCTTGAAATTTTTTGTGGTGTATGTGCATAGTTCATGTAAGGTCACCCTATAGTCACAAACTGAAAATCACTTCATTTGCAATTTCTGCCCAGTCTATCGCGATAGACTGGCTATCTTTTGATAAGGGACATATTTTGCACTTGTGACTCCACTAGTTGGTTTCTCATGTCTTGCACATGATCTAATCCCATTTCCACCTCAAATGAATGTCAAGTGACCCCTTTTTGGATCAACTTCCATTTTTCCATATTCCTTCCAAGGAGATGTTGGTCTATCTCCTTCATTTTTTGTTGTTTTGGGCTCAAACTTAGTGGGTAGTCCTCTTGCATCATGCTGAAGCCAACTGTTGATTCCAATTTTTTATAAGATGTCCTAGTATCACTCTGCTTAGTCTATCGCGATAGACTGGGACATAGTGTCATTTTGTCATATTTTGGCTCTGTGATCATCTGTCTGCCTTCTCCTAGTTGATGTAAGGTTGCTTAACCTCTCACATGTGAATTTTAAATGTCTGCCCTTGAGATGCCCTGTTCTGACTCTGAGTTGCTGTCATGTCTATCTCGGCTTGCCATATGAGTCCATCTTGTCACCAAATTTGGTGTACTGCTTCCATATGCTTCCCAAGTCTATCTTGTGAAAATTTTGAAAAGCCTTTTCCCCAAAGATAAAAATACTAAGTCTATCGCGATAGACTAGGTTACTTGGCTAAGAGAGATCAATTTTGCACTTTGATTTGATATTTGTGGTCATTATTCCTTGTTAGCACCCCTCATGAAGTCAAAATCAAAATTTTACTTGTCTAAGTGTAATAGCAAGTCTATCTCGATAGACTGAGTATCTAGTCATTTTTACAAGTTTTTTGATGTTAGTTGACCACAATGGTGTTAGTAGGCTCTCCTAGACACACACATTAAGTTTTAATCAATTTAGAAGAGTGTACTCCCTATTTACAGCACTTAGCTGGTTCTGGAGTCGGAGTAGACCACTTAGGTGATGGTCACCGTTCCTTTTGGTCATTGTATGACTCCGGCTATCTTTCATTCCCTTTTGACCTTCCGTCAAAGCAGTCGGTTGTTGTTTTGGTGTTAATATCACCAAGAACGACCATTTGGATATATTTCTGGCCTATTGCTGGCATTTTCCCTAGTGGAAGAGCTTTTTCTTAAGTGGACACATTCCAACTCGTAGTTGACCTCTTTTGGATGTACCCTGTCAAATTTGGTGTCATTTGGTCACTTGGTCGGCCCGTTAGAGTATCGTAACGCTTTGCGCAGTTTTTGTCAAATAGGGACTTTAGGCTCCGTTTTGACGAACTTTTTCATGGTCTAACCATTCATTTGGTTTGTCGAGGTTATTGGCTTGCTGCCTATGAGTTTTGGCTCATTTCCGATCACTTTGGTTCAGCTGCCCTTCTGCAGGTCCTGTGAAATTAAAGTTTTTTGGGCGGCTTCCTTCCCGCTTTCCGAGGTCATAGGCTTGATCCCTAAGCTATAGGCATTGTGCCTTTCAATTTTGGTTCCATTTGGTGGCCTCTAGGTCTTCCTAACAACCGGTCTACAGTATGTGTGCACAGGTTGTGATGGTGGTGCTGGCGAGGTTTTGCGACTAACTGAAGTAAACAACACTTAGAGTCAGTGTTGACGAGCATACCTCTCATATCTGATGTCGATCTAGTGACCGTGCACGATGGATGAGCTCCTAGAAGTCTCAACTGCTGTAGAGAGCTCTCTCTCTCTCACAATGGAAAATGACTCAAATGAGAGATTTTTAGCCTAGCCTCTCTATATGTAATCAAGACTCCGACATAAAATTTTCCCATCTTTTACCTGTGGCCATAACTTTTTGCAAGATACGGTTTAGGCTCGCAAATTTCCTAATTTGGACCTTGGTTGCTCCAGTTCTACAATTTTTGCAGATTTCTCCTTTTGGAGGTCCTGTTATGACGGTGGTCATTTTTGCCATGTCACCTTTGCAGTCCCTATTTTTTCTGTGTCTTCTTTACCTTGCTCTGATCAGGCGTCTATTCAGTTGTGTTTCCATCTGGATTATGGATTTTTTTCTATATTTTTTGCTAGAAAATGGCTAAAATAAAGCAAATAAATCCCAATAACCCGAAAATAGCAATTCTAACCTATAAAAATACCAATGAAAAGCAAAACACTTTGTAGCTCACTTTTCTCTCGTCTATGTACATTCTCACTCTTAATCGTCAACCTTGGCCTATTTTTTGCTGTTTTTCGACGTTTTTTTGCCAGATTTGACTCTCTTTATAGTATATACACATCCCTAGGGGCTCATATATGATCATTTGGTCCCCAATTCTGATTAATTATGAGGGCATATTCTTTTTCCCAAAATCACACAATAAAACGCAAAAATGATTGAAAATTTAATCACAAACATTGCCCTCTAATATATGACGTGAGTCCGCATTTGGAATGCCTCCCCCCCTCCTAGTTGGAGTCCTCCCGGACAACAGGGTATCATCAAGGGTATGTGCTGTGCATGGGCGTGAACTCGTGCTAATGCAGGCCTTGTAATGTAGCCCTATATGCATGTACAATCAATGCATGTAGAAAGAATTTATGCGGTGTAAGAGGAAGGTATAAGCGATTCCCTTATTGGCATTTGTCGTTGAGGTTTCCTGTGGTAGCCTGAGTTGGCTGGCAGATTTTCTTTGCAAGAAGAAGTTGTAAATCTGCCGCTCTTTGTTTGATTGTTTTCCACGGATTTTGAATTGGCGTATGTGGATCCTTTGAAGTCGATATTGTTGTATATTTTGTTGCATTTCCTAGTGGAACATTCTTTCTTTTCCATTGGA
The DNA here is from genome assembly GCF_014529385.1 of Adiantum capillus-veneris. NCBI lineage: Eukaryota > Viridiplantae > Streptophyta > Polypodiopsida > Polypodiales > Pteridaceae > Adiantum > Adiantum capillus-veneris. Next base: position 3,735,730 of record NC_140951.1, read on the forward strand.
TGACTTGGGTCTTACAGATCCTTGTAGTTATTGTTGTGGTTTGTGCTTGTTTCCTCGTGCTGGTTGTATGATTTGGCTTGGCATTGACAGTTGTAGATAACTATTCGGTGGTCATCTTTGGCATCCATACTTGTGTTGTTGGCACGTTCTGAATTGGTAATTTTGGCCGCCATACCAATATAGTCCGTTGCGTATTCGACTGGTTGACTATTGTTCTTTGAAGCTTTGCTGGATTTTGGTGTTTTGTCTGTTCTTCTGTCCACTTTTTTACAGGAATTAGGCTGTCTTGCCTTATCCAAACTTTACATTTCCGCCTTTGATGAAATTGGGCCTCGGCTAGATTTGTACGCCGTACCCAAACTTGCTTGGTTCCCTGCATGATTGTTGATTTTTGATAATACGTTTCTTGACATGTTTGTTGTTGGTCAATGCCTTGCGGATGTATTGACTCCTGTCTCCACCTTGACATGTATTGGTCATATGGTAAGAAGGGTTCTGAAAAGTTTTCATTTCTGAACAGTGCTTCATTTGTATCCAAATCAATGAATACCCTGTTACCTTTCATCCATGACATTGCTAAGATACACGGCGTTGTTGATCTACTTGGTGGCAGTACATGGAACTTGGTAGTGTACGGGTGTGCCTGCACTTTGATTGGTAATAAAATAGACCACAACGTGGTCACCTCATCACCCGATGCTACTTTCAACCTATGTGTCTCTGGGATCTTCCTCATTGGTCCAAGTTTCTGAAAGAGCTCAAAGCTGATGACACTCATTTTTGCTCCAGTGTCAAGCAATGCATAGATTTCAACTTGTTCTGTGCTTGCATAAGCTTTTATGTAAGGACTACACCACGTATCTTCCAAGTTGTCAATGGTGCTTTCGTCCTGAGCCATAAAGTTTGTTATTGTCTTTGCTAATTCTTCGCTTTGTATATCCGCTTCGATTGTTCGGAATGTCAAAAGAGGATATTCGTCAATCATCATTGGTGTGACCATGTTTATTGTCTTGAGAAACTACTTTCGCTTAGCAATGCGTTCCTTGGCTTCTTGTTGTGCCTGGTCCTGAATTCTTTGTTGTTCGTGTCTATAGGCTTTTCCATAATGCAATTGAAACAACATTTCCGGTGTCATTACGAAAAGTTTGGACTCAAAAATGGACCTTGTAAGAATTGTTGATGTGGCATAGCTTTCAAAAAGTGGGGATCGGTAAATTTTTTGAAAATAAGATCCAAACTTGTCGAAGGTTGGATATTTAGAATCTACTCTTCAAATGCTATCTATTGATATATAGCATGCATGTATCGGACATTGCCTTCATGTAGATCTAGAAAAAGGTGATTTTAGATTACCGTCGGTAACAAAACCCATCTAATTGAAAAAAAATGGCATAACTTTCATAGAAGTCATCCAAACTTTTCGGACCTTGGCTCTTTAGAATCCATTTTTCAAGAACTTTCCAATGATAGGTCATATCATGGGGTTCTAAGCAATATTTAGAGGGGTCTACCGGGTTGCTTTCTTTTGTACAACTTTGATGATGTGTCACTCTTAAAAGGCCCAAAAATGAGTTCAAAACCTTCCTAATGTAAAGGTAGATGATATTTTTTCAAACGACACCCACTAATCCAGTTCGGCATTTCTTTTCCATCTAGAGTCGACAATTTTACTGCTCCGCTGGACGATATTTCTTGGACCAAATAAGGCCCCATTCCCCTTTTCTTTAGCTTCTTGGCATGCTGTTTAAGGGTGTATACTAAGACATAGTCGCCCGTTTTAAAGTCCTTGTTCTTGACATGTTTGTCAAAAAACTCTTTCTGTTGCCTTTTTTTTTAATATATGGCTGCTACAGCATTGAGCCGTAACTCAACTCATCTAATTTTTCAAGGTCCGCTAATCGTTCGGAAAGCTCATGCCCCGTCCAGTCCAATTGTGTGGCTACCCTTAGTGTGGGGATCAAAAATTCAATAGGAAATATTGCATTTAATCCATATACCATATTAAATGGTGTAGCATTGAGTGTTGTTTTATATGCAAGTGGATAAGCCCACAATGCCGAATATAGCATTTGATCCCAGTCCGTTCTTGTTTCACTAACCAGTTTTGTAAGAACTGTGCACAATATTTTGTTTGTCGCTTCTGCTTGACCATTGGCTTGTGGATGGTAGGGTGCAGATTTGCGATGAATTACCATAAACTCGTTTAAGAGATGTTGGATAACTTCATTTACAAAGTGTGTCCCTCTATCACTCACCAGCTCGATTGGAAGGCCATAACATGTAAACACATATTCATATAAGAATTGTGCCGTGGTTCTAGCGTCTACTTTCGTTGTGGCTTTTGCTTCCACCCATTTGGTCATGTAATCCGTGGCCACTATGATATATTGTGCTTGTGAACGATACGCTGGTGGAGTAATAGGACCAACAAAGTCCAGTCCCCATTTAGCGAATGCTCAAGCACTCATCTTTGGTCTTAAAGGCATTTTGTCTCTTTTAACTGGTACCTTAGTGTGTTGACATTCATCACACCTTTTCACGAATTCTGGTGCATCTTGAATCATGGTCGGCCACCATATACATGCAAACGTAATGATTTTTACGGTTCTCTCCGCTGAAAAAAAATGACCTCCTGCTATGCCTGCATGAGCTTGTTCCAATAATGGAAAGTAGTCATTTTCATGAGGAACTAACCTCAACTGGTCATCGGTTCCTCTTTTATACAATTGGTCACTAGTGAGGGTATACCTATTCGCTTCGATTTGTAAAGCCTTTTGTCTGGCTTTAGACCAATCTCCTGGCAACTCCTTATTAGTCAAATATTCCACAATAGCATGACTCCATGCGGGTGCTACTGTCACTTGGTATAATGTGGCATAATCCACAGTGGTATTGGATGTGCAAAAGTTGCATTTCTTGATGTAATTAGCTACATCGTCTGCCATTCCTGGCCAATACACTCCAAGTCTTCTTAATTGTTCATAGGTCATTTGATTTCCTCGATGGAAACCCCTTGTTTGTGTATGGTCTTCCTCTAGATACGCTTCGTACTCCTCTGGGCCTATACACAACCTTAGAATCCCATCGTTTCCATGATGGTACATTCTTCCCGCAAGCATTGTGTAATTTCGTGCTTCTCTAACGTCTTCCACCGTGTGTTTGTCGTCAAGATTCATTCCATATATCAGCAATGGAATAATTTTCTCTGACCATTTCGGTACCATCTCTATATTAAACAGGTATGCGTCTGGGAGATCATCATCTACCCCAATAGCTTTTTCGCCATGTAGTAATCGAGAAAGGTGGTCTGCTCTTTGATGAGTTTTTCCTTTCTTAACTACTAACGTAAAATCAAACTCCAACAACACAATGAACCATCTTACAATTCGTCTCGTGTTACAAGGTTTGTTTACTAAGTACAAGAGCGCCTGATGATCCACAAAAAATGTGAATTTGTTCACAAGTAAGTAATGTCGAAATTTCCTTACCGCATATATCATGCCCAATCCTTCTCTTTCAGTGGTGGTATAATTCTTTTCTGCACTGTTGAGTTGTCTACTAGCATATCGGAAAATCTGTATTACCCTCCTCTGGTTGTGCTAATATACAGCCTATTGCAAATGCCGAAGCATCTACATGTACATGGAAGATCTTTGACCAATCTGGTGCTTTTAGAATTGGTGCAGATACCAGTGCATCTTTTAGTTTCTGGAATGACTCCTCACATTCATTGGTCCATATGAAGAGCATGATTAGACTATACAAGGGTTTTGCTATTACAGCGTACATGTAGATGAAACGTCGGTAGTATCCACAATGTCCCATAAATGATTGTACCTCTCGTACACTGTTTGGTCTTGGCAATTCTATGATCACCTTTACCTTGTCTTCATCAGTGGTAATTCCATTAGCCGATACTATGTGGCCTAAGATTTTACATTGTTGGACCATGAATACACATTTTTCTGGGTTGAGGCAAATCCTATACGTTCTGCATTTTTCTAATACCTTTCTAAGATGATCTATATGGTCTTCTCTCAATAGAGAATAAACACACAAGTCATCCATGTAAATATCCAAGAATATTCGCAAGTATTCTTTAAAAGCATGTGTCATTAATCTTTGGAATGTGGCTGGAGCATTGGTCAAGCCAAATGGCATTACCCTAAACGCATATATACCCCATTCTATTGCAAATGCTGTTTTGTATTGATCTTCTAGTTTGACCCCCAATTGGTTATAACCAGAGAATCCGTCCATAAAGCTATAGGCTTTCTTGCCTGCCACTCATTCCAGGACGTGTTCAGTGATAGGAAGAGGATAGTTGTCCCTTATTGTTGCTGCGTTTACCTTCTTGAGATTCACACACACTCGTAATTTCCCATTTTTCTTAGGTACCACCACTATCGGTGACACCCAGTCCGTGTGCTCTGTCTCATAAATAAATTCACCCTCCATAAGTTTGTCTATCTCCTCCTTTATCCTTTTGGCGAATGTCTCATTGTACGTGTATGGACGTTGTTTGCTTGGCTTTGCATCAGACTTCAGAGGGATTGAATGTTCACAAATGTTAGGATCCACCCCCTTCATATCTTTGTACGACCAGGCAAATACATCACGAAATTCCTTAAGTGTTTTGATCAGTAAGTCCTCTTCTTCCCGGCTTAGATCTGTGGCAATGTAAGCAAGTCGAGGACTTTCTCCTGGCTCTGCTACTTCTATTTTCTTGGCGTTCTCCGGACCATCATAGGACTCGTTTGATTTAGGCTCTCTCATTGGTTGCTGAACTACCAATTTTCTTTCCTGAATGGTGTACTTACAATAGTGAGGAGGTACATCTATCTTTTTACACCCCTCACTAGCGTTCGTTCCATCGCTAATTTCCATTTCAGTTGTCCATACATTTTTCAGTTTTTGTTTCAAATCATTGTATCTCGTTTTCCGTTCAACTTTCGTTATAATTGGATCACCAGAGACATCCAATTTTTCTGTTGCAACTCTTTTTTTTGCTTTGCTGGTTTTCTTAGGTTTCAACAGTCTGGACTTAAATCCTGAGTCTTCAGCAACCTTAAGAAATCTTCCTGACACTTTGTCCTTAGCACAATCAACAGCATGAATGTTCATAAGGAAATGTGTCTTACCCTTGAACTCCGGCATAGGTCTCAACCTAGTTGGTAGACTATTATGGTGTCGCCTACTCTTGTATCTTTTTTGGCGTCTCTCACTTCAGTTTGGGAAATTGTAGAAGACGTCATTGTCTTGATCTTGATGGTCGTCTTCCTCCGTATTTTCCGACTTCTCGTCATCCGTATTATCCTTGTTTTCACATTGATCAGAAGAATCATAAAATTCTTCTCCCTCCTCCTCGATTTCTTTAGTGGGGATGTCCACATAGCCCACTATCTTAATCTCAAGTTCCGTTTCCGTTTTATTGATCCTCGTATTCTCAGTATCTCCATCGTTCTCTTTTTCCTCCACAATTTTTCTCAACATGTAGTATGGTATGATATCGTAGCCATTCTCGTCACAAAATTTGGTGGGAGTGACTTCATTGACGCATACATCCAATGTAGCCAAAATTTGAGACCATTCTAGGGGTTCGAGCTTCTCTTCAAGAAAGGGTTCTCGTATATAGGCATCGTCTTCCAAGACCCTCTCTAGTGTCCTTTCATTGTGGTCAAAATCACTACATTGAGATTCTCCGCACATCCATATTTCTTTTTTCTTACAGAGCCACGCTGGGACTTCTGATCCACTAATGGTGGCTGAGTCAAATTCTTCCACAGGTGTTCTCGTGACATCATGGTAGCTATGATTTTTCATGTTTACACGTGTAGTGGTTTCAGCATGTCTTAGATACAAATAATCATACCCCCAATCCTGCACCATCTTGAGTTGCCTCATGAACGGCCTACCAAGGATAATTTCATAATTTTTCTTCTTGCCAAAATCTACTATGGCAAATGTATGTTCGTACTCTATGCCACATGAAGATACCACAATTGCCTCAAGCAATCCTATAGGCCTTTCTATGTGCCCATCCGCCAGTTGCAATTTCATTCTAGTTGTTCGTATTGCTGGTTTTCCCCATATTTCCCATAGAATTTTGGTCGCAATGGCAATGCCAGCTCCACTATCAAGTATGGCCTTAGTCTCTATGCTGTTATACTCAACTGGTAGAGTAATGTTGCCGTCTTCACCCTCACAATACTCTCTGACCTTGTTGAGTGGCATTGGTCTAGTGTTGACTTTCTTCGGTTCTGTGTCATTAAGCTCGATTTCGAAGAACTTAAGAGGCTTCCTTATACCAAATTTTTCAAGACATTTGCCCACTTCCGTCCACATGCTTGGCCTAATTTTTAACAATTCTACCAATGTGATTGTACACTTGACCGGAGTGGTCAACAAGTCTGTCAAGATTTTAGTGTCCAATTGATTTGACCCTCCTATTCTTTGAGAAGGTACTCTTGGAATTTTTGACCTTGCCTCGTAGTCTCCCATGTATGGTGGCAAAGTTCTGAGTGATGCTGGTCTGCTATCTTCGGATGCAACTGAACCATTATCCCCTTGAAATGATTTAGCGTCTAAATCCCATGGAGGCTTATTCAAGTTCAACTTCGAGAAAGGTGTTGACTCGACTGTTTTTGTCTCATATTTTTCTTGAGCTTTTCTCACTGTTTCCCATAGCTCTTCAGGCCAATTTTCTTCCACAATAGGTGTATATGGTGGAAAATCTTTCAGTGATTCGTCAGTGCTATTAGGCACGATTCTTGCATCCTCTACATCAGGCAAGGATTTAACGTTTTCTATCTTGTCAGGTACCCTTTGTTCAGTTTTGAGAGGTGTTTCATTGTTTGGAGGTTTGATTATTCTATCTCCCACTTCCATAGGTGGAGGCTCTAGTAAAGCTTGTGTAGTTTTAATCAGCTGCTTGCACATCTCTAGTCTCTGTTTTTCTATCTCTGGATATGGATATGTCATCCACCTTTGCTCTAGAGTCTGTTTATTCTTCAATCTTGCTTCATATGCTTGCAAGATTGCATCTAAGGGTTCGTTGACCTTATCTACCAATACAGAACCTCCTGAGCTTGCGCTTCTTGGTCCCTCCGTTGATTTTAGAGAGTCGGACTCTCTTTGCTGTTTAAGTTGCTCTCAAGCTATTGTTAGCTCAGCTTCTACATCTTTCTATTTTCGCTCACGTCTAGCTTTCATTTTTGCTCTTCGTTCTTTTCAAGGATTATCACGACTGACGCTAGACTTGTCAGTCTTGATTTCTTCTTGATTTTCATCGTTACTCTTGGGTTGATTGTCATTTTTCCTTGTTTGGGCTCTCGTCAAGACCTTAATAGGAACCGGAGTTTCTTTTTCTGGCCCTCCACTGAAAGGCAGTGCTCCCAGCATATTCAAAGTAGTTTTTGCTCCTTTGCTTGGGTTTTTAGGGAAATCAGGGATCAAGTGAGTAATTCCACACTCGGTGCAATATGCGTTGACCCTAATGATTTCATCATGAGGACAGTCCCTCAGCCAATGGTCTCCACCACACTTGTAGCATGGTCCCTTAGGCTGTTGAGGTGCTCCTTGAGCTCCTCTTTGTTGATGTGCAAACCTCTGCCCGCTCATGCCCCCGTTGGCTATGAACAACAGTGTTCTTTCATCCAAGCTATATCTTCCTTCTCCCGCTGCCTGTGCAGCAGTTGGTGGTCTGGTATTTCCTATCATGCTCCATGGTTTTGGTGTGGAGGGTTCTTCCGATGGATAATAGACAGAGTTTTTCACATATCCATTGGGCTCGCCGTAGTATGCATGCATAAACACCAAATCCTTGTCATCCGATTCAGTTACTGTTGGTGTGTATCTTATGCCGACTGGTCATAATCCTGGTAGGGGTGGTTGTTGTCCCAACACTGGTTGTGGTCTTTCTACACCTACAGGTCCTGGTAGGTTGCCTGTTTGATATCTAGGCATTGGTGGGACTTGAGGGGATGTCGCCTGAGCTTGCGGAGCATATGGTCGTTCTCTCACATATCCCTTGTTATAATAACATTCCTCCGTCCCATGGTTTGTCCATTTTTGTTCAATCGCACACCATTTTTGTTGTTTAGCTTGTGGTTTGGAATACAAGTTAATCTTTTTAATCACTTCCTCTACAAGCTGCTCTTGGCTCACCGCTACTTCTCCTTTCGGTGTTGTCTTAGCAGACTTGCTTCCACTTTGTTGCGAGGAGGAATCATCGTCAAGATCCTTGAACTCACCCTCTTTGTAGACCGCACAATTGTCCACAAGGTATAGAGCCTCCTTGGTTAACTCATTCAACGTCGTGCTCCTTTTCATATGTAAGTCCTTCTGGAGATCTGCATTCCTTAGTCCTTGGATAAAAATAAGCATAAGTCTGGACTGAGTTGGCAGTTATTCGACGAGGCAGAACTTAACATATCTTTTTAATCGAAGGGCTGCCTTTCGCACAGAGTCTCCATCTTTCTGTTTGAATTTATGGATTTGTGAGACTGTATTATGAGCGATTCTCCCTTGTGAGAATTCCTCGATAATCTCGTCAAACACTTCCTCCATAGACTCAAAGTCTCTTCGCTCCACTGAGTCAAACCAAGTAGCAGCATCATCCTCTAAGTTTAAACCAAATCCTGCAAATTGGGTAGGGAAGTCTAACACCTCTTCAGCTCTAATTACACGCACAAAGGCTGCTATATGATCTCTTGGATCCCTGCTTCCCGTGTATTTCTTGTTTACCCATTTTTGCACTTGAGAAGGTCTAATTCTACGATGGTCTACAAATCTCATCATGGGATCTCCCCGTCCTAGTCGATATACCTCCTCTGGTCTTCTGTAGTGGCCAGTTTCCTCTCCCAATGGTGCTCCTAAGCCATAATTTCTAACAGTTCTTGCAAGAGATGGTTCATCTCTCCGAACTCGTTCTAGGGGTGGTCTTCCAGGCTCAATTGACCCCTGAGTCTTTGGCTTACTCTCTCCTTGATACTGTGCATAGAGTGGTGGTTCTTGTAAATCCCTTAGCCCTCATGCGGTTTGATAACCCTCTCGGGTTCGGTCTTGTTCTAATGTAGCACTCTGTCGAAGCCATGCCTGCAATGATGGCTGAGTAGCTGGTTGGTCCTAGTAGTTGAATGTCGATTGTCGAGTAGAATGTGAGGTAGCGTCATACTCTTCTGAAAAGGGATTTGTCGACTTGCTAGGGGTGTAGTTGGCTCTTGGTACTTCGTCGGGGCCATACGTTGATGCTCCCGGAACTTTTGCCTTTTCAACCTCTTCTGGGAGAATACGTTTGTATTCTCACCCGTACCTGTCAACAAAAACAATATCCTTCCCCATAGCAGTTTCATAAGAGAATAAGTAAAGAACCTTGTCTTTGCTTAATTTGTTTGGGTAGGGTTCCTTGCATCAAAAGTAAGAGACTATTCCCTCACTTTCATGCTTGTAAATCCCCACATTCTCATTATAGGTTGGGACCCTGGTTTTTCTTATCATACATAAAAAGCGCTCCAGGTCGATCAATGTTAGGAGGCGGTTCTTGGGTTTCTGAAACCATTTTCCCTTTTGCCACGTTATCTCCATATCTGCTGTTGTAATCCTCAGGGTTACTAACTATCAGATAGTGGTTCCCCTTTTTGTCTCGGAATCTGTCTCCATCATCATAGACTCGAATTATCTCTAGTCTCTGAGCCGGTCTTTCTTCAATACAAATACACTTGCGTCCTCGATAGTCATAATAAACTAAGGCTCCCATTGAGTTTGTTCCTTCCAAGAAGATTATAGTGAACTTGGTTTCGTTTAAAGGATGTAGGGAGGTGCTTCCCCCTAGCATTGGTGCTTCACCGTTGAACCCTCCTGGTTGTTGACTCCCCATCATGAAGAAGGTCTTTTCCGATGAAGTGTCAGTATCACTACCCTCTTCAATGATCGGTGATAATGGGTCTGGTCTCGTCTGAGTTACACTCTCTTCGGTGGACGTGGTGCTTACTTGACTTTTGACACTTTTAGCTCCTAACTTAACAAAGGATCACGACCTTAAATACATAAGAATGAAAGCTGGGTTGCAAACTTAAAGCTTACCTGAACTCCTTCCTATGTGGCTTTGTGATGATCTCCTTCTGGGATCTACACAAGTATGGTTAGTCTGTTCACAAGGGTTTTCCTTGAACCATGAAAAATCTTTCACGTATGTACAGCAACCACTTAGTCAGTCTTCTGGTGGTCCAATTTCAAATATGAAATGATGGCTGGGATCAATTTGGAGAGTATGTTCTAGCAGTATAGTCACAAATTGCAAAATATGTCTAAATCACTACTTTCCTAGTCTATCGCGATAGACTGACAACTTGCTCAGTATAAGTCAATTTAAAATTGTGACTTCACCCTTGAGTTCCTTTCACCCTCTATAGCCTATCCCTCAAGTTTTATGAAGTTTGGACACTTGGTTTGGGTTTTGGTCCCATTTTAGTATTTTGGTCAGAGCCTGATTCTCTATCTGGGCCTTAGATTGACTTTTAGTTATCTAAATGCCTTGAAATTTGGTGTGTATGCTATATAGTCTCTGATAAAGCTCTCCCTAGGGGAAATTTGAAAGATAAGGCCCTCAACAGCAGTTTCCCTAGTCTATCGCGATAGACTCGGCATGTTCTCCATTGTTGGCATTTTTCTCAAGTTATCTCCACAGCTGGTTCACCCTCTCCCTGTGTAGTGCATTGACAAATTTTTGCACTATTTGGACATTTGGTCAAAGTCTTCTTGCCCTTGTCTCTGAATTCAGACTCTAAAACACTAGCTTTGAAGTTTTGTGGTCAAGATGGTGTTCAGTTTCACTCAATTTTTGTGAGTACCCTTGTATTGATGTGTTAAACCTGTGGTATAAAGGTTTTTTCCTGTTTTTGGACAGTTGTGTTCTCTATGCCCATATAAATCTATCCCTCAAGTTTTATGAAGTTTGGACTTATTTTGATCTTGGACTCAAGCACTTCACAAATTTCACTTTTCTATGGCAATTCACAACTCAAATGCACTTGAAGTGATGCAAATTTGATGACACTTCATCTTAAACTTGTGAATATCAATCGTACCACATGACACAGTCAGTTTACCCTAGGCTAATGGTTATATCTCTTCTTGGCCTCTTTAGGTTCACTTACTGCTTTCTTATGACAATCACCTGTTTCTTTTTGTTGGTTTTGGTCGCAATTTTTATGTTTTCTCAAGTGTTGGATCATAAATTTCAATGTCTCTTTTCACCCCCTTCAAGGGTATATGGTGTGGGTTTTGCTTTCAAGGAAAGCAAACAGCCTTATTGTTTTTTTTTGCGTTTTTACAGCGTTTTTCTACTCTATTTCTACACAAGTATAACAAGCACTCAAAACCAAAAACCATAACTCCACATTATCCTACTTAACTAAATCTAACTAGTCACAGACCCTCGGCAAGACACAAGCTTCCTGGCTATCCACTAGACCTTAGGATACTCTATCCTGGATCTTGTTCTAAAAGTTTAAGCTCTCTCTAGTCAAAACTAAAGTAAGATAACCATCACACGAGTGATGTAGATCTCCCTACTTAAGGTCTTGTGTCCCCGACAGCGACGCCAATGTTTTAGGGCAAAACTACTCCCCTGTTCATGCTCACAAGCATGACACAAACAACATACTTATCATCCGATGACACGACTAACATGTAGGTGCACGTAGGCAATCTCGTTAGCTTGTCAGGCTGAGACCAATCTACACATACGCACTTTTATGATGCATCAATCACTAACCCTTGTAGAATGCAACCCACTCTATCCCTAAACGCTCACAACACCGTTTACATCTCAAATGAACTCGGAATCGCATCAAACTTACTAGGCACCATCCTCTCAATAGTATATACTTACCTATAAGTCTAATATCACCAGATTTGAACCCTAGTTATCTCGATTACAGTCGTGATAGACTCACAGGTCATAATCCAAAAGTGGGTGAAACCTAAGTTTATGAATATCTATGTGTAGCTAATATCTTTCTCATTCCATAAAGCACTTGATTGTTGAAAACAGACACTGTTTGTGTTACTTACAAGCAAAACAAGCTTGAGGAAGGATCGATTGCGAACAGCTCGAAAATGTGAATGCGTGGCGTGGGCGCATAGCTCTCGCAGAGGCTACCGCGATGGTGTGGTCACGTTGTGAATCCGGTGAGGGAGAAGCGCGTAGCGAGGATAAGACTCTCTCTCTCTCTCTCTCTCTCTCTCTCTCTCTCTCTCTCTCTCTCTCTCTCTCTCTCTCTCTCTCTCTCTCTCTCTCTCTCTCTCTCTCTCTCTCTCAGACTCGTACGACACAGGATTAATATTCCAAAATGTTGTTCAAAAAATGGTTCTAAGGTGACTTTTATCCTTTAGTCACCTTAGCTCAAAAATGTACATGGGGTTCTCTTCTTCATAATTGGGAACAAATCTGGGTCTGACGGACTGATTAATCTTTACATAACCCGGACAAGTGGATCAAAATGATAAGACGTCTTTGACATAAAAATGGCAATTTGATAGGCTTTACAAGGTGGGCTCATTACAACAGTTGGACAAGTTGGGCTCCAACACCTGGTATCTTTGTCGTCACCCACCACCGCTAAGCAGCTGGTTTCTTTCCTTCAGAAGGTAAGATACTTAAGCAGGTTCATTCACTTGCTATCTCAAGTGGTCCTTCCCCTACAACAACTCACCCAGAGGGATGCCTTCTCATGGAGTGAAGAGAATGAGAAGCAATTTATTGAGGTAAAGCAAGTCCTAGCTAAGCTTCCCACCATTTCACCTCCTAAGTGGGACGATCCATTTTATGTGAACCCTAGTGTAGGAAGTGATACACTCGGAGCCGTGCTAATGCAAAAGGACCCCCAAACTTCTTTCATGCGTCCTATTTACTTCGCTAGTCGTGTCATGACCCCATCAGAAAAGGGATTTACCGAAGTAGAACACATGGTTCTGGCACTAATGTTTGCTACCACAAAGTTCCGCTCCTATCTCTTTCCTAGACCCTTTGTAATCCTGACAATGGAGGAGGTTTTCCCATATGTAATGTGACACATGGATGTCTCATCTAGGATCTCTAAGTGGTTAATTAGATTACAAGAGTTTGACTACACCATGCAATTAGAAAACTCCACCAGGGCTAGTTTAGCGGGAATTCTCACTCACCGCCACTATGAGAAGAAGCTGAAGGTCAACACAGAAGCAAAGGAAGAAACACCAATAGGAGAGAGTCCTAGGCTAGGAAGATCTCACTGTCTTTTCTTTGACGGAGCATACAAGAGAACAATGGACCAGTCTACAACTGGCATAGTCATTTTCAATGAGCAACAAGAAAGAGTATTCTCCATCGGGTAGTTATTACACTCCCACTCCAACAATGAAGCAGAATATGCAGCCCTAATTCTTGGGTTGGAACAATGTATTTCACAAGGAATTCAGCGCCTAAATGTGTTTGGCGATGCTTTGCTTTTGATAAGGAAGATAAATGGCACTTGGGTTTGTAAAAATCAGGTTTTACTTGGTCAACTACGCTAAGTTAAGGATCTTCTAAGGAAGTTTAAAGCAGTGAAACTATTATATGTCCCCAGAGCAGAAGAGGCAGATGCTCTAGCAAAAGAAAGAATATAATACGTTCTTGTAGGAGCCATCAAACTGAAGCTACCCTCTTTCAAGGTAGTCATGCTATGCCCGATATCGTGACCTTTTTAGATAGAGGAGAATGTCTGGAAGGATACACCAAAGGCCAAAAGCAGTGGCTGGTAAGGAAGGCTACCAGGTACCGCCTTGTAAACGACCACTTGTATTGTAAGGGCAAGGATCAAATTATCAGGCGGGTGCCAACCTGCAGTGAGATCACAGAGGTAATTTTAAGTTTCCATGATAGCGTCTGTGGTGGTCATTTTGCTTTAGATATCACCAGTAGGAAGATTCTACAGGCAGGATACTCTTGGCCTAGCTTGAACAGGGATGTACACCATTGGTGTAAAACATGTAAGGGTTGTCAAGTGGCCAGTGAACGCACATTAACCTACGAGCCACAAACTCCTATCATCTCATATGGTCCATTTGAAAAATGGGGAATAGATGCAATCGGTCCTTTACCAAGGCCCAATCAGGTAAACTGTACATCATAGTGGGTATAGACTACATGACTCGATGGGCAGAAACAACAGCCACCACCCGCATTACACCCCAAGAGGTATCAAAGTTCATTTTTGAGCATATCTGTTGCCATTTTGGCACTCCTCTTGAGATAATATCAGATAGAGGACCAGGTTTCAGAGGCGATCTGGTGGGAGAACTGATGAAGAAGTTAGGCATTGAGGCGGTCCGGGGCGGGCAACAAGAGAGGCGACCTCTAAACACCCCTCAAGGCTCCCGTGCTGCTCAATTGGGGCTGGGGCAACCACAAGCACAACACAACAACAAACCCACAGCCAAACCCAAACAAGATAGGGGCACCACCTAGTTATGGTATGCGAACTAGGACGCAAGAGAGATTTTTGGTAAAACGAAGAAGATGCACCACACAACACACACAAGCAACCTCACACCAAGACACACACAAAATGGATCAGAGAGAGCTAGAGAAAAGGTAAGAGAGAGAGAAAAGGATCTTGCATAATACCTTATTTGTGACTTGCAAATGGAGATGGTTCGTTAGGTTGCTATCGTAGAACTTGTACAAAACTCACTCAATGCTTAGTGATTGCTAAACATTGCCAAAACACACACACACTGTCTTAGGGTGTGGGAGACCTCTCACCACAATACCCTCTTACAATGGACACAAAACTGGCAATGAAAAACACACTATAACACTTTCTAAAATCAAGATCAACCGATAAAACTCAAAATACACAAGTCACCTTGAATTCACCAAACCGTATTGCACAAATGGAAGGACGAAGATTTAAACGTCGAATCACGCCTTTGATGCACCAAACCTCAATTTATTGATGATGAAGGAGCATGTACAATAGTGGTTTTGAGATTTGTGGAACTCACGCTCTCTCACTTGCAATGTGTAGCTTGAAGGCTTCTCTCACACCAAGAGTGAAGCTCACAAGTGGTTGCTACACCTAAGTCTCTCCTCACGCATAGAGTGTTGGGGTGCTATGTGAAATGTTGGAGGTTGTTTTACAAGAAGGAGAGGGGCCTATTTATAGGTTGGAGACCCCTCATTAAGATTATTAGAAATCCTAATTTACAAGCTAACAAATCAAGATTATGATTTTTTTGAATATCAAAACATTGCGGGCCTTCTTTGTCTGCTTGAGTCATGGGTGTGGGCTCAAAAGAGAGCATTATTGATGGTAGATAAGGTGAAAGTAAGTAAGGAGAGAGAGAGAGAGAGAGAGAGAGAGAGAGTTACTATACACATGTCTTGAGGTGAGGTGTCTTTTATGGTTAGGTCAATGGCTATTTTGTGTTAGTATGTTAGTGGTTAGTGTTAGTAATCACTAGAAAGTTAATGTTACATTTACAATGGGTAGAATGAGGTGGATGGTTGAAGTAAGATGGTTGAATGAAGTGAGAAAATCCTTGTGATGGTGAAGTTTGAAGAAGTTTTGGACTTACTTGTGTAGGTTCTCAAAATGACTATCGACCTTCTTCTTCGTCTTCCCTTCTTTACGCCACCGCCGCCAAGGTTGATTATCGCGATGAAAATGGTAATTCCGTTGATGATATCTCTTGATTTGCAGAGGTTAATCATGGTACACATGCTGAATTTATGTATATATATAAGGGGTAAGATGGAATTGTACTTTGGAAGTAATAGAGAGAGGCATAGAGATGGTGTATGTACATGGAGAGCTCATATGAGAGCTATGGGAGTAAGTGGGGAGGTTAATGGTGAAGAAGGTGAGAGAAACCATTGAAGGTGCAGGTTTGAGTGAGGGATTGAGAGAAATGTGTGTGTGTGTGTGTGTAGAAGTGTGGAAAGAGGTGAGAGAAGACTATGGGCTACTTGTGAAAAAAGTGGGCAGACTGGGGCCACTCAAAAAATCATAGCTCACCGCTGGTAGCTCCAAAAATCATGAAAAAATTTAAGGTGATTATTCAAAGCGTGGGCTACATTTTCTCTTTTGACCACTGCTCCAAATTCGGAGTGGAGATAGGTGCCAAAATTCTCACCAAAAAGCCTGTTTTTTATGCTTGCAAAAGTCTTTTAGTGGACCCCTCCTTTGTTGAATTTGTACAATGCATCCAAGAGTGAGCCCCTCCTTTGTCATATCATAATACAAAGCATCCAAGTTGCCCTTGATACATGCATGGAGGAGGATTATTGGTGAAATAAGAAATATATACATGGTGGGACTAGTGTATGGACTATTCATGGACTTTAGCTCAATGAGCACATGGTGTTAGAATAATGAGTAAAAATAATAATAAAAATATGGAGGAGTTATGGATATGGAAAGATATTGGAATCATATGATATGGTCCCTCCTTGAATTATTTTGGGTGAAAGAGGAAAAGGTATGCAAGTAAATAATATAATAAACGTAACTAATGAGTAGAAATCAATTTTTTGTTTTCACAAGGGTGAGGGTGAAAATGTGAGAGTGATTTGTATAAAGGAAAAATATGAGGTTATAATATGTACATATTGACAAAAAATATACTTATGGTGTAAGAGGATGAAAGAAGGTGTACATAGGTTTAATAAAACACACACCTAAGTAGAAATATTTAAATAAAATACCAAAATAATTATAAAAAATCCCTATATTTAGGCCATATATACAATGAAATATTTACACACAAAGAGGCCATAATATACTTTTATTTTTTTATTTTTTTTTATTTTTTTTGGCTCACCTAGCCCAGTGACTAGCTAACTGAGGGTTTTTTAAGAAGATATGGAAAAAGTTCCCTAATTCACACACGCCTATTTACAGTGAAATGGTAGGGATAGCCATAGTGTTTGGGTGATTTTGGTAGGGTGAGGTAGCTTACTATGGCAATTATGGAGAGCCGAAAAACGGCTATCAGCATCACATGCACATTCCACACCATACTATCCACAATACAATGGTCTGGTAGAGAAAGTAAATGGAATGATTTATAAAATCATCACAAAGCAGGTGAACAATCACACAGGAGACTGGGATAAACATCTCATGGCAGCTCTTTGGGCCTACTGAATGACGTTTCGAACATCACTAGGTTTCACCCCTTTCCATCTAGTTTTTGGGAAGGAGGCAATTCTACCTATTGAGGTACAAATAGCCAGATTATGAGTTTTGGCTAGCCAGATACAGCGTCAAATTGTAAATCTCCAAAACCACATTCTAGATCTAGAGAGGCTCCAACTAGATAGGGAAGAAGCAATCAATCATTATGCAGCAGAGGCAGAACGACGCCAGGTCACTTTCAATCAAGGACTTAAAGAAAAGGGACTGAAAAAGGTATGTTAGTGCTGAGATACGACAACAGATTCGACACCAGGAAGGACAAGAAATTTCAACCCAGATGGAAGGGACCATTCATCATCAAGAAATGCTATGACAACGGCAGCTATAAGCTGATGGAAGCAGATGGGAGAATTCACAAGACTAGGGTCAACGGATGGAGACTGAAAAGGTATTTTCTTAGGTTTGATCCAGAATTCATGCTAGACATTCCAGAAGAGAAAGAACCCTCTAACCCCACAACTAAAGATGCAGAGGAAGGGCTAGAAGCATGAATGTCTCTAGCCAGATGGGAGGGCTAATGATGGTCGGCTTTGGAAACCGTGCCCGTGAGAACCACACCCTAAGGAAGGAAAGGTTTGTTACCAAAAGAAGAAAAAAAAAATCCCTTTACCATTCACTATACCCCCCCCCCCCCCCCCCAAGGTGAACCACCAATGGGGCGCCGCCAGTTTGGCCACACCCCTCCATAATCACCACAAGACGATCTCTCTCTCTTACTGCCTGGCCCCGCTAAATATTCCCTCTCTCCTACTCTATCGCTGCATCATCTGGCCCGGTAGGTGCCATTGGTATCTCTGTCATACTCCAGCCCCGGCAGGCGACCACAAATATTATTCTCTCTCTCTTCCAAATATTCTCCCTCTCTCTCTCTGCTTGTCCACACTCCAACCCTGGAGGGCCGTACCCCCACCCCCTCTCATCCACACTCCCTTCGGCCTTAAGCACCCCCCCCCCTTATCTACACCTAGCTCTCTTGGAAGTAGCCACAGAGGGCCTTAGGGAAAGCTCTATCTCTCCCTCCCTCTATCTCTCTCACCCTCTCTTCCTCTCTCCTCTAAACCCCCCCACCATATCCTCTCTCTCTCTGTCCCCCCCCCCCCCCCCCCCCCCTCTCACAACCCCTATCTCCCTCTCTCTCCCTCTCTTCCCTTGGTGGGAACCACCCCTAAGCCACTTACTCCCTCTCTCTCTCTCTCTCTCTCTCTCTCTCTCTCTCTCTCTCTCTCTCTCTCTCTCTCTCTCTCTCTCTCTCTCTCTCTCTCTCGTTGACTAAGCACACACACCCCCCTCCTTGTCGCGCCCGTTGTCGATTACCCCCTCCAGCCCCGGGCCTCACGCTCGTCCTCATCCCGCCCGTGCGCTCCCTGTCATACACAACCAACCCCATCCCCTCTCCCCTCCCTCACCATCTTCCCCCCCACTCTCACTCTCTCTCTCACTCTGTCTTGTCCACAGGCTGCCCGGCTCCACACCGTCGCTCTCGCTCTCTGTACATAGCCGTGCTATGCCGCTTGACACACCACACACTCACACGCACACACACCACACAGATACACACACACACACACACACACACACACACTGCGCACACTCACCCCCCCATTTACCATCCCCCCTCCCCTCCGTCTCTACGTCGCGCACTACACTGCCAAAAACCAAAAATTAGAAAAAAAAATATATATACACACCACACCCCCCCGTTCCCACACACGCAAACGCACCCACATGTAAATATACACGCACACCTCTATATATATATATACGTATACACGCACCCACCTGTACATACACACACGCATATACGCACGCACCACACAAGAAAAATACAAAAACCCGAAGGAAGCCTATGACTACGACATCGACAAAAAGAAGGAGAAAACTCAAAGCACGCGCCGCTAACAACAAAAAAGAGAAATGCGCCAAAGGCATGCCCCGACCGACCCCAAAAAGACATACGCGCTACACTGACGCACCGGCAACACACCATTCGCCAGCATCATGCAACCACAACGCCATTTTCAATAAATTGTAGGTTAGGTTCATTATTTCTTTAGTTTTCACCCAAGATTTGTAAAATTCCCAATTTGTAAATTCCCTCTCTCTAGGTGATGGTCACAAAGGCCCACCTAGAGGTTTCCATTTTTAATAACTCTCAAGACAAAGCAAGGGTCAACCACACCGGGTCCACCGCCTTGCTTTGTCTCCCCGATTAGCTTACCCTAATCAAATCGGGATTACCCTAATCCAAGCAGCCAACCTATAAAAGAGCACTGAGAGGTCACTATCGGAGGGGGGGGGGGGGGGGGGGGGGGGGGGGGAGGCAGTTCATGAGAGGTCAGCACTTGGTAGAGTGTAGTGGGAAGAGTTGACACTATTGGCATCACGGGAAGGGGGCTTGTGTGATGGTTTGCCTTGGGAATTGCACCATGTGAAGGGAGCCACGTCCATCTCTTGACTCGAATGGGCAATGCACACACACACACACGTTCTGGGTAGCAAGTTTCACAATCATCGAGTCGTCTTAGAGAACGCACCAAGTAGTTGCACCATCTTTCTCTCCCTACCTCTCTATCACCACGGTGTGCTGCCTCGTTGGAAGGAAGGTCATTGTAAATACTGCAGAAATAATTCACCCTCACCCCCCGAGGGTTTTCATCATTTGGTCAATCTCTCTCTCTCTCTCTCTCTCTCTCTCTCTCTCTCTCTCTCTCTCTCTCTCTCTCTCTCTCTCTCTCTCTCTCTCTCTCTCTCTCTGTGTGTGTGTGTGTGTGTGTGTGTGTGTGTGTGTGTGTGTGTGTGTGTGTGTGTGTGTAAGTTTGCGGTGTTCATATCATCATGGTCTGCATCCTAGCTGCTCAAAGTTAGGTGGTGCCCCCTGTTCTCTATACCGTGACAGGCGCGAGGCGTGCCATTCGGCCCCCGGCATTTTAGAGGCCGTCGGGGTTCGGGGTTCGCTTTGCTCCCATCAACGCCACTCTCTTTTCTTGCTTCATATGTAAAAACTTGATGCATGAGAGCACGTTGGTGCATAAGTTGTGTCATGGATTGTGATTCACATCATGGATTGCACTAGATTGTCGATGCTTATGACTCTTTTAGTGCATATTTTGAACGCCAACTAATTTTATCAACTAAATTATGGAGCTCTTGGGCAACAGTTTACTCAATGATACAAAATTTGGTGGATTTCCTTTGCAGAGATGAAATTTATTTCCTCATATGCTTTTTGTCTCTCTTTTCTATGTATGTCATATTTGCGATGTAAGAGCAACGTGTGGGCATCGAGTAAAGCCATGATTTTGTGATTGCCTTACTTGTACTAAAAATTTGGCTCGTGCATGGTTTAGTGCTTGGCTTGATTGAAATTCTCATTGCACTAAAATGGAAAGCTCTATTTGAAATGCATGTGAGCTTCATGTGAGAGTTAAACTAGATGATGAGTTATGCTTGCTTGGTCGGACTTTGAGCTAAATCTTAACATTACTTGTACATTTTGGTGCTTGAACTGATTAAAAAATCATTGGGAAGCACTAAAATGGAGCATGTTTGATGGCCAAGAGTGAGCATTAAACTTTTAGGGCTTGTGATTGAGCATGCTTTCAATGCTTGTGTTGAATTTCTAATGCTTAAGAGTACTAATGATTGAGCTTAATTTTGAAGGGTTGTGGCAGGAGTGTACCTTCATTGATCCAAGAAGGGGTCATCATTGCAAAAAATTGCAAAACTTGGCTATCTAGAGCCATTCCAATTCTTTGGATTAAAAGTTATATACATGCTAGCTCATACCTTTTGGTCAAAAGTTAAATTTTTTCATTTTGAGCTAATGTTTACCCAACTTCTTTGAGCTTTCAAGAACATAATTTGGCTATTGAGAGCCATTCATTTTCATTTCATCAAGTTGTAGGCATCTCTAGCTCATAGATTGCTCTAGAACTGAAAAATTTCATATGAGCTAGTTGTTAGCCAACTTTTTCGAAAGCTTTTCAATTGTAAAATTCGGCTTTCAAGAGCCACTTCATTTCAAAAGTTGCACTATTTTCAGTTCTTGTTTTAAATTCCATACTTCAAGTGAGCTAACAATTAATCAACTTTGAATCATGCATGAGAGATTGTAAAAATTGCAAATTTGCTTATGTAGAAGTTCATTCTCTCTCATTTTGTTGTGTATGCATACATTTTCTACAAAGAGCATCATGTGCATAACCAAAGACATTTTTTTCCCTTGGGTTTTTTTCCTTTGGAAAATTCGGGTATGCAAGACCCTAGCTTTAGGTTTTCATTAACATTTTTTGTGTGTTTTTGGGTTTCAATAAAAGGCCTTTTGAGCTTGTGTTTACACTTAGCTTCAAAAAACTTCTTTTGCAAATAAAAAGGATCAAGATACTTCTCTATACAAAGGGGATTCTTGCTCAAAAATGCTCAAAAGAGCATGAATAGGTGTAATCCTTCCATGATTTTTCTCTTTTTTATCTCTCCATTCTCTATGCTTGGCTTAAGTAATTTTTGCTTCTAAGCTATGGTTCTTTCATGTTCGAAAGCTAGGCATCCTAAAGTTTCAACACTTTGCTTTGTGAAAATTAACCCATCAAGAAATTAGGTTTTATGTGTGCTAATCGTAGGTAATTGGCCTTGACCTTAGGTTAATGTAGGTTCATTGCTCATTAGTCCTAAGCTCTTAGTGATAGTCTTAATACTCCATTCCTTTTTAACATGACCTAGGGCTATGATTAGGTTTTTAGTCCTTTAGTCCAATTGCCATTATCATCTCAAGTTGGAAGCAATAAAGTGCTAAAAAATGAATCAATGAAGCAGAAAAGTGTCAAGAAAAAGTAGCAAAAATGCTACTAGACACGTGAAAAGAAAATCTATATGTTATGTTGTGTCTTGTGAGGCCTAGCACCTTATTGGCACTATTGGGGTTCGACAACACATGAAGAAAAACAAGCTAAACAGTCCTCATAAGGCTTAATACTAGAATCAGACTCAGCAGAATAACACAGAGACAAGATCAGACACAGCAAGGAGGAGAGATTAGGGCAAACTCAGAACTCGTATTCATCTTCAAGAAAGGCTTACAGCTCGAGAGATCATCTCTCCAAGTCGTCCTCTAAGCCAATGAATTATCCAACACGAAACAGTTGTAACTGCCCAAAAGAAGTTCTTGGCCAAATATCTGGCTAAGCAGAAATCCGACTCAGTATAAATCCGACCCAGCAACATCTGATTGACCAGAATCCGACTGACCAACATTTGACTGACCACTAAATTGTCATACTGATGTGCCTGTCAACACATGGCACGTCCCGGTGGTGGATTTCTCAGAAATACGACTCGGATCCACACATCCCTTGATCAGAGTCAAATGGCTTATCCCAAAATATCAGTGCTAATAGCCCTATATGATGCAAAGTGTAGTGCCTGGAACTTAATCCAAGATACACAACATACACCATACAAAACAACTAGACACCGCCCAATAATTCCCAAAAAACTTACATTGATATCCCAAAGTATTGCGCAGTACCTCACTAGATCAAGTGAATTACATGTGCACCAATATATAGCAACATGCCAATACTCCGACATCATCATATACAAACACATCCAATCCTCCTCATACAAGATAAACTTGTAAAACCAATAATCAACAATCATACTGAATATTCTTGAAAATAAATTCAGCTTCAAGAACATCTTCATCTCTGCAAATTCTGATATCTGCCTCAAAAGTTCAGAATTCAATCAATAGGACCTTTAGCCTTGGATCTTGTCACAGCCAGCACATCAATTTCATCTTCCATATTATCTGGATATTGACAATCATTCTCCACATTGTCATACTCTTCAGTCGGAAGTACTATTGCTGTTTCATTAGGGGTACCCTGATAAATCGGAATGTTGATAATGATCACATTTGCTTGTGCCTGTGGTTGATTTTGAGGTGGTTGTGGAGGACCTGCTTGCTGGTTCTCCTGATTGAATGGAACAACAGGAACACATCTCTCCTCACGATGTTTTACCCATAAGGCACAACGAAGGCCAACCCAATGTGTAGGGTCACCATAGTATACACAAGGCATAACTCCTTGGGGCCTTCTTTGGTTATTATCCTGGTTTCTTCCAGGTCCCCTCTGAAATCCCTATCTAGGAGGTCTTCCTCTAAATGGAGCCACCTGATTTTCCTCTGCTGAAGCAGTACCCCGCCCAGCACCTGTACCTGTTTTACCCCTTTGCTTAGGGTTGTACCAGCATTGAGCAGTGGTGTGTCCATCTCTTTCACAAATCTCACAATACCTTTTTTCTTTAGGTGCTATGACTGAATAGCCAATATTCTTTAATTGCTGAACTAAATGAACTTCACCCCCTGTTTTGTCCTTCTTCTTCTTCTTCTTAGGAATCTTCTTTTTCTTCGTTTCCTCCTCATCAGATGAACTGCCAGTATCCGATTCTTCAGAAGAAGATGTCTCTGACTCTGAACCCGTTTCAGATTCCTTGTCTCCTCTCTTACTAGACTTTGTCATTCCAAGCCTCTTCTCAACTCTAGAAGCAGCCTGTACCAAATTATCAAAACCTCCTCCAATGTCAATGCTGGCCACTGCATTTTTAATACCACTCCTCAATCCTTTGAGAAAGTAGCCAGCCAACATTTCATTGGTTGGCCTTTCATTTCCTTGTAATCTCTCAACAAATATTCTAAATCTCTGAGCAAAATCTTCTACCAACATCGTCCCCTCTTTGATGCGTTGTAACTTCCTTAAAATATCTATAGGAGTTTTCTCCTTCCGGACTCTTTGTAGAAAAGACAAACTAAGTGTAGCATAAGTAGGAAAGTGAGCCATACCATATTGGCTGAACCAGCTCATGGCCTTTCCTTCCAAGGTAGTTGCAAATTGCTGTAATTTTATAGGATCTGGAAACATCATCTGGTATCCACTTGCTTGCCACCGGGTTTCAAATTGTGCTACATGACAATCTGCATCCTCTTTGGGCTTCCCTCTGAACTTGGCTGATTTTATCTGCGGGTTAGGAGGTGGTTGAGCCATGGGGATGGGCTTTGGGAGTCTTACAGGTCTTTGCCTGCTTGAACCTCTCAATGGGTCAAATTGGAGTCGCCTTCTACTTCGTGCAGGTCCTCCTGTCAAGAGTAGTGCCCCCACAAGTTGCCTCATTGTCCTGTCCTCTGCTACTCCAGAACCCTCCTCACCAGAATTTACCAACCGTTCTTGAGGTTGTGGATCAGTTTCTTAATCTACAGTCACATCCTCATAATGGAATGGATCTATATTGCCTACTCTATGTAAGGTCTCTGACCCCAATCAAAAAGAACACCATTGTACCTTGAAATGAACATAATGGAAAAAGTTACTATTTTTAGCAGTTTTCCAAATTCTGTTAGTGCCATGATGTTTAGAATGTTTTAAAGCTTCAAAATGTGAATTAAAATAATTTCGGTAAAAAATTTCCAAAAATAGTAAGTTTTGGTCACCCGACCCGTCCAGTTTTGATCGTCTCGAAAAACTGCACCCGTATCCGAAATTTGAAAAAATGCATTTTCGGACCCCGTGGGCTGCTAATATGGCAGGTACTCAGGCCAGTACGTCTTAGTTAGAGCTCCGTATAGCAATTTACGGCATCAAAATCCGACTCGTATGAACCGTTTTAGCCTAAAATCAATTTTTTCAAAAATTGAGCGGGGAGGCCCCGGAGCCCGGGACTGTGTGGGAATAGGTTCCAGGCCACTCCAGATCATCTTTAGTAGCTAGGGGGCGCCTTTTGTCTTTGTGGGAGTCCTGGGAAAGCTGCCAAGCCAGTAACTAAGTCTCAGAGCCAGTTAACCAAGCCAACCTGACACTTGGTGGGTAGGGGAACTGAACTTGCCAATGCAGAGACTGAGTGCTCCTTCAGATGCAATTAGCAAGGCTGGTCGATTTTCAGCTTGTAGGAGCCTATTTAAAGGCCTACTCACACACACACACACACACACACACACACACACACACACACACACACACACTCACACACACACACATATGCTCACACACACACAGTGCACACACACACACCTACACACACTGGGAAGGTGATACCGATATACACACCTTTTGAAGGAGAAGCAAGGAGGGAGGTGCTATCGAATTCTCGCCTCAAGAAGCTCGATTAGATCAGAGAATCGAGAAGATTATCAGCCCTTAATCACGGTAACCACGGTTTAATTAATGCCTTCTGTAAATTCTTTTCATCACCATCTAAATTCCTCGTCTATTATGCTTATTCCTAGTCGTAATTATTTATAATTACTCTCTAATTTCTCCTTAACCATATTCTATTATGTAATCATCATCCCATAGCTGAATTATCAGCCATTCATCACTCTTAATTAATGATTAAGTGCATGATTATTAGAATTTCTCTCTCTAGGTAGCATAGTAATTAATCGGTAAGCCGGTAATTGTGTAGATTGATGAGAATCACTCTTTCTATCACTCATTAATATTGTAGCTAAATTAAATTCATTTCTCTTATGCATTAAGATGTAATTAAGGAAAAATTAATCCGTCGTTAAGTCTCTAAGAGTTGACTTTTCTCACACCTATGCATAAGGTGAATCTGCACCATCTATTTGCTAGGAAAGAGATTAATCATGCTTAATTCATCTCTCTGGTAATTCCATTAGTGAAGTCCTATTATTCTTAATCATGTAAGCCAAGTAATTATCTTTAGAGCCGGTTCCCATAGGATTATGTATCATCCATAATGATTTCTATATGGAAAAATCTAGACCTCTCATATAGGAGGGATTAATTAATGTTGCTAATCTATCTATTGGGTTGTTATGACGCTTGCAAACCTTAGCTTTTTCTCCAAGCTAATTATTTAAAGTAGTGAGTAAAATGGCTCCGGTTAAGAGAACTCGCTTCGGTGGTGCCCACGACCACGAGGCGGGAACAAGCAAAGTCAATGGAAAGGGAAAAGCTCCCATGGAGGAACAAATACCGGCCATCGACGAAGAAATGGAAGAGGTAGGTCATAATTTCATTCAAGTTGCTTAATTTAACATTACACACGTGTAGTTAGGAATGAACATATCCCCAAACATGTTGGAGAAATCCGACGGAAACCTCGGCATTGAATTCATTGTACATTACGTTCTAAAGTAGGAAGGAAATAATTGATGGGTATGTTGTTTGCGAGAGGAAAGAATGTCTGCTAGGGAAAATTTAGCTTGACATGTTCATTTTATTTCCAATGTTGAATCAATCCTGGACCCCCCTACTGATCACAGGGGGCAGAGTTCCTCGTTAAGGGCTCTTGAATCCACGACTTGCTTTTTATGCGGTGGATACCCACGACTTGCTTTCTATGCGGTGGGAACCCACGTCTTGCTTTCTATGCGGTGGGAGTGTCCATGACGTGCTTTCTATGCGGTGGACATACCTAGTTGTATGGGCAGCTAGGTGACAACGGGACGAGTGAACTCTCGTTGGAGGGGGGATGTTGTACCTCCAGAACATTGGAATTTTTATGAATAAGTTTGAGTAGAATTTTTACTAGAATTATGTCTTGGTATTGTTTGCAATACTGGTTGAAGGGCTGTCTTAACGAACAATGTGATTCGGAATTAAAACAAAGAATGTTTATGTTGAACAACCATTGTGATAGTAATTAGGTCACACAAGGAAGTGTGAGTGTGGGGGTGGAAAGTGGGGGCTTGGCCTTGGTTGCCAATGCTTACGAGATGGGTGGTCCCGATTGGTCGTGAACTCTTTGTCCCCATAGTGCTTACTTCGATATTAGTAATACTCATTGCCCCTAGAGCGGTGAAATCTCGAGAGTATGTGCCTCTGAAACATGGGAAAAAAGGCGCTCGGGGTTTCTCTCCTCTTGGAAGGTGGGTCTTAGGATCGCTAGATAGTTCGGTACGTTTCCCCTGCAAGGTGGAGCTAGATCTCCTTGCTAGTAGGCTCGAACTCGAATCACTTTGTGATGAGGGATCGTCCGCTAGTAGAACCCTGAACCATTCTGTTTGCTTCCGTAATAGATCTAGTGGCCACCAGGTTCACCATCAGATCCGCTGGTTGATATGGCGGGGTGGGGACCTCACACTCTGACTTGAGCCCGTGTGTAATATATACGAGAGAGTCTTCTACCTCGCTCGGACATGCATTATCACGAGAATGAGATTCATGAACCGAAGAATAATACCTGATAATTGCATACGTCCTCAGCCACGAGAACTGAACCAGCAGGATCGCCAAATGTGTTGGGGTTCGACAACACATGAAGAAAAACAAGCTAAATAGTCCTCATAAGGCTTAATACAAGAATCAGACTCAGCAAAATAACACAGAGACAAGATCAGACAGATCAAGGAGGAGAGATTAGGGCAAACTCAGAACTCGTATTTATCTTCAAGAAAGGCTTACAGCTCGAGAGATCATCTCTCCAAGTCGTCCTCTAAGCCCATGAATTATCCAGCACGAAACAGTTGTAACTGCCCAAAAGAAGTTCTTGGCCAAATATCTGACTAAGCAGAAATCCAACTCAGAAGAAATCGGACTCAGTATGAATCCGACCCAGCAACATCTGACTGACCAGAATCCGATTGACCAACATCTGACTGACCACTAAATTGTCACCTTGGCTCGTTTGGTCACGGCCCTAAACCGATGCCCTGGGCTGATAGGGGTTAGTCGTTGCCTTGGTAGGCTAGTAGGCTTTTGGAACACCTTCTTGAGGGTTCAAGAAGCCAAGAGTCGCACCTAGACTTTCCTTGGGGTGGTAGCCTTGTGATGTGTTTTACTTTTTTCAATGAATGACAAAAGCAAATCTTCCATGAGCTTCAAAAATCTTTGACCATGTACTAATAGATTAGGAGCTTTTTTATAGCCCGTAGACATAATAGACTTGAATGATTTATTAGTATTGGTCACGTAGGTTTTAGGCTAGTAGGTACATGACCTTGCATTAGCCTAGGGTCATAATTGATTGCTTGTGTTTCATGCATAAAACTAAAATTTCAAGTGGTTTAATCTTCACGATAGTTTAGGTGTTTTTTTGCTTTATGTTGTCTATTTTTTGACTATGATTCACCCATCTTTTAGAAGAAAAAAAATCACTTTGCATGATTATTCATTATACTTCAGGTTTTGTATCCTTGTTGGCCCTTGATGCTCATTACTTGTTCTTTTGTTTTGCAGCTCAACAATTCTTCCATGGACTTGCTTTCTACCATGTCACAGTGTTTTGCTTCACCGGCACACGAGGACGTGCACCAAATTAGGAAGGGGGGAGTGTTAGCAGCGGCTAACATAGGCTACACCAAATATGCATCAAGCGGGAGATATGCTATGGATGTCACAATATTTCCCACTCGCTTTATATAAGTCTTGGGCTCATTTGGAGTTCCAAAGTTGTATATGCTAGCTAGAGGCTCAAGCTTAAACCCATAGTAGAAGGGATTGTGGTGAAAGCCTTTAAAAGGAAGCCTTTATACAAGGAAGCTTCATTCTTGAGTATCCACTCTTGAGGATCCACTTTTGAGAACTCTGTCTCTCTTGAGTGTTCACTCTATGGCCTAGCCTTGAGCTTAATACCCATGCTTAAGAGGCTAGTGCTAATCCATTGTAATTAGAGTAAGCTCTTCTTGATTAATCTAATCCCTATTTTCTCATTAGTCACTTCTTCTCTATATTTCATTATGTCATGAAGTAGTATTACACTTTCATTATTCTAGATTGAGAGAGGTATGTACTTCTTGCTATTAACCACTCCTATTCGTCTATAAGCATTGAATTTGTGATATTTAGCATCACTAATTAGTGAAGCGGTCCGGGGCGGGCAACAAGAAGAGTGGCCTCTAGACACCCTTCAAGGCTCCCGTGCTGCTCAATGGGGCTGGGGCACAACACAACACAAACCAAAACAACAAACCCACAGCCAAATCCCAACTACACAAGGGGCACCACCTAGTTTAAGAGCGAACTAGGACGCAAAAGAGGAGAATCGTTAGAGCAACCCACAAACAAGCAAGGAATTTACACTAACCCTAACACCAATGGAATACTCTCACACCCTAAAACACGAGAGAGAGAGAGAGAGAGAGAGAGATAGTGCTCGGGCTGCTTTGAAACGTATCGGCAATGATCAAGCAAACACAACTATATATTTAAGAAAGAGAGAGAAAGGGGGAGGGGGTGCTTGTTGCATTAATACCTTCTTACAAATCTGTCATGACAAATCAAAGTGAAATTAGTATTTGTTCAACATAGCTTGCGTAAATTTCACCACAACACATCACAAGAAAAGCCACCCCAATCACTGTCTTAAAGCCAGGGGAGTCCTCTCCACCCTGTCGCCCTCTTACAGTATGTGGGATTTATGGCTAGGTTGATGACAACACCAGAGAACAAGCTATCAAGAACTTAACAAAAAACACCAAGACACTCACGCATCATTGTTGTCCATTACTTCACGTTGGAAGGGAGACAAAATATCCAAGCTTAGTCCAAATCCACCCTCCTTGATTCAGCAAATGTTGGGCTTACACTAGTAGGAGAAATGATAGATTTCCTACTCTCAATTGAATGATCACTCTCTCTCTTACAATGGCATAGAGTTCCCTTGCTAATCCCCTATTACAACACATGCACATGCATAAGACAATGAGCTTCCACTCAAGAGCTCCTTCTAGAGAGGTTGAGCTTGGCTTCTCAAGCTATAGCATAGTGCTCTTGCTTATGGCTCCCCCTTTGTGCTAGCTACACCCTCCTTTTATAGCAATTTTGAAGGCTAGGGTTACTCCTCTAACCATGGTTGGGTTAGATTTTCAGCAATTTATCTAATTTCTTTTGCTTGGAATTATCAAGAAGTTGGTGAGGAAAGAGAGAGGAGAGAAATGGAGGTGATAGGACTTTTCATAGTGGGTTAGTGTTAGTAGAGTTAGTATTAATTTACAAATGGAATTGGATATTTACAATGGGAGTATCCATGTAGGATACAAATAAGGAAGAAAAAAACTCTTAAGAGGTAAGAAAAGGTGGCTTTCTTACAAGGTTGATGCTCCAAGTGTCTTGAGTAGGGCCGATTTTGACGCCTGTTGACGGTCCACTAGCTTTGACGGTACATTTTTTCTCCACTCTTGACCTTCCTTGAGAGACAAGATAATTGAAGCTGAGTAATCAACCACCATGATGCTGTCTTTTAAGAGAAGAGGCTGAATTTTGTGGTTTTTTTGATAGATATGGGTAAATTGGAGGAGGAAAAATGAGACTAGGTGGTCAATTTTGGAATGGAATTGTGTGTGGGAGGTATGAGTTCACCATGGTTTCTCTTATTCTTCAAGGTTGAGGAGAAGGTGAGTAGTGTGCAGAGAGGAGTGGTGAGGGAGATGGGGATGATGAGTGGAGAAGTGTGTGTGAAAGAGGAAAATGATAAAGTGGAAGAGAGAGTGTGGCTGCATAGCATGGGAAAACTGGGGTCCACTAAAAAAATCATAGCTCACAGCTCGTAGCTCAAAAAAATATAAAAAAATTTGAGGCAAAAGTTCAGCCCACGAGCTACAACTTTTGTTTGTATCACCTTTTCAAATTCGGAGAGCAAGTGAACTTTAAAAATTCAGCAAAACCGATCGTTCTTTTCCACTGCAAGGTCCTTGTGGGGTCCTTCTTTGGATGATTCTTTTGAATACCTCCAAGAGTGAGCCCTCCATAGTGCATGTATGCATGCCACCTACCCTTGACCTTATTTGGTAGGTCTATAATTGAAGATATTGTTGAGATTAGGATATAAGTGAATAGTACAACTAAGAAAATCAAATATTGAGGGGTCTAAAAAATATGTACATGTCAAATATAAATAATATAAGTGGAAAAAATATAAAGGGGTCAAAAGAAATCTCTCTCATTATGAGGCTACCATAAAAAGATAAATATTTTTGGTGTTTTAATTTTTTAGAAAAAAACAAAATAGATGTAGGAAGGGAAAAATCAAAATAGTGAAAAAATATACACATAAATAAAACTAGTTTTTTTGGATTTTTGTTGGGGTGGAGTTACACCAAATATAAGAGAAGCTTATATGAAAATATTTCTATATGGAATAAAGAGTATGAAAAATGGTAAGAAAAAATTGTGGTAATGGTGAGGCAATGTACAGAGCATAAATAACACACACCTAGGTAGAAATATTTAAATAAATACCAAAATAATTATGAAAAAATCTTTTATTTAGGCCCTATATATAAAGAAATATTTACATACGCATGGGCCATAATATACTTATTTTTATTTTTATTTTTTTTATTTTTTTGGCTCAACTAGCCCAATGACTAGCTAATTGAGGGTTTTTTAAGAAGATATGGGAAAAGTCCCGTGATTCACGCACGCCTATGTACAGTGAAATGGTAGGGATAGCCACAGTGTTTGGGTGATTTTGGTAGGGTGAGGTAACTCACTGTGGTAATTACAAAGAGCCGAAAAAACGGCTATCATTAGTTTGATTAAGTTGGGTCCTAATCTTGTAATTAGTGTGTGCGCCCTATTGTTTGCTTGTGTGTAGATAGGTTCTATGAAACTCTAGCACCATTCACTTTGTGTGTGTAGCTATTGTTGAAGTGCCATGTTCGGCATGTGGTGATTGGAGAGGCCAACACCAATGTAATTAGTGCGTGCTTATCATTAGTGTGCTTGGGGTTTCTAGTCTATGGTAAGTTGGACTTTGGTGGACTTGATGTGTGTAGGAGTTGATTGATTAGTTATTAGAGTAGGTTTAGAGTTAGTCTTGCCATGGCTAATCTCTACTTGCATTGGAGAGGTGTTCTCTTGAATTCTCTATTTCTATCCATCCGATGCTCGTGCTTCCATGCCCTAGCCGGGTTGCTGAACCAGGGATTTGATAATTTTATGTCGGTTAGGTTGTTGTTACAATGCCTCCCAACAATGGTCAATGCTCCATTGGAGATAAAGGGAAATCGATATCTATTAGTGGCACATTGGGCAGAAAAATGCACGCACATGCTATGGACGAGGCAATAAAGGTGGAAGCAATGGTCGTAGCCCAAAGACTAGAAGCCTCCATTGTCAAACAAGTCTATGCAAATGCAACACTACGTGTGGTCTCCCAATGTATCCCATATGCCCATCAAAGCTCTCACCTACCCAAAGGATGCAAGGGTACAGTGGTATTGAAGGCTTTACTTTGTGTGTGCTAGGAGAGTGGCTAAAGTAGGCATGCTAGTGTGCAAAGTGATCTACTCAAAAGTAGGCAATGTGCCACACAATGGTGGAGTCCTAAGACCTCTCAAGTCTCTCTAAGCACTTGCTCTAGCTCTCCAACCCTCTGTTGTGATGCGGTCAACTCTCGTGTGAGCTCCTCTACATGGATACCAAGCACCAAAGAAGGGTCAACCTACATCAAACACAGCAACATACAACTTGTGAATTCACTTCCAAAAACATTATCAAAACCATAGTTGAGTGAGTGTACCTATGAAGTTGTGCTAGTGGTGGTGGGCACCAATGGCATTGATGGAGGTGGCTCCATCACTGGGGTATAGAAAGTGGCCTGATTGCAGGAAAGCAAAAAGAAAATAGTAGCGAGCATAATGAATGGAAATCATAAATAATTTGAAGCAAGGGAAGGGTATATAAAACGTGTCACAAGTAACAATTGCAGTATGATCCTCTCCATGTGGGCTAACAAGTGCTGCAGTATATAACGGTGTCTAAACATTTAAAAAAAGTGCTACCTACTCCTCTATCAAAAAAGATATTTGTAAGTAAAGATGCTTGAATGTACCTTAGAAGGGCCTCTTGGCCGTGCAACACACTCAACGAGGTGGGTGATTGTTTCACCCATGGATTGGACCCGTTATACAAGCTG
The DNA here is from genome assembly GCF_014529385.1 of Adiantum capillus-veneris. Classification (NCBI taxonomy): domain Eukaryota; kingdom Viridiplantae; phylum Streptophyta; class Polypodiopsida; order Polypodiales; family Pteridaceae; genus Adiantum; species Adiantum capillus-veneris. The sequence continues at coordinate 3,768,834 of NC_140951.1, forward strand.
TGTGTTGAGCCCATGGACTAAGCTCCAAGGAACCATCAAATCTACCCGATGTGGGCAAGCCATGAACTTTATCATCCTCGGGAACCTCTATTTCTAGCCCAACCTTCCAAAACTATGATCCCCTCTTGGACATCTATCATAGTAGTCCATGTCTAGCCAGAGAACAAACTCTATGCAAAGCTAAGAGGCAAAGTAGGTAGGCACCTCCAAATGGTGGTGGGGCACAACACCATAGTATATCACGTACCACAAAAGGGATTTCTCTCTCATGCCAGGGTGGAGACATTACTCTATGCAAAAGGGTTCTCTTGACACTAACGCTCCTAGCCTAGTACGAAACTAATCTAAAGTGAGAGAGCGTATCAAAGGAAGGACCTCCACCTAATTCCACATCAAGCAAGTGCGCCTAACGCGGTACATGACCACCCACTGAGGGATGAAATACTACAAAGCTTCTCTGTACCATGAAACAAATTTTGTACCAAAGTGTGTATGTGTGCTAGAGAGTGTGTAGGAATGGGAGGCACCTCAGCCTGCTCTGGTGGCTATGGATGTTGTGGGGGAGTTGACTGCTAAGGGGGCTCTGCTAGGGTTGGGGGTCACCACCTCCATGCTTTGAATCCTATGACATGGTGCCTGCATTGAAAAGAAAACATGATCAATATCATGAAATGCAAAAGGATGCAACAAAATTCTAATAGATAGATAAGCTAACCCTTAGACTGTGAGGTGTGGAACTTAGATATTAAACCCTGAACTTTAAAATTCTTATGGATGGCACATAAATCTTGTCTCCATAGACACTACCATCTTTCTATAAATGCTCCAGAGATCCAAACGTTTCTAGCAATAGATTTTGGGATGATAAAAGGGTTCACCAATGATATGAAGATGCCAAAGGTGGTTCCCCTTGTCTGCCTTGCACACGGTTGTAGAGAGGTGTGTGTGTGTGTGTGTACACATGTCAAGATGTGAGGGGTATGTGGCGGCACTTCTTGAACTCACAAGGGAGATAATACGTAGTTGTTTGTGTGTGCTAGCCAATGCTTATGTCTTCACACCCATGTGCTATCAGATTTATTAGAGAGAGTCAACTAACTACCTCATGGGAGGTAGGGAGAAAATAGAGATTAAATTATAGATAGGGTGGAAAGGTAAAAGAAATTGGCACCGAATCATTGGGAATATGATTTTTTTTCCAGTCAACGTTGTTGGAATCATTTTGCCCCTTTATGAGAACACAAAAACCTTATTTGCAAAGGTCTTTTCTATGCCAAGTTTCCAGTGTGGGGCTACCATATACATAAATGTATATAGAGTTTTATCATTCATCCAAAATTTAGTGAGTGATGCCAAAAATGGCAAGGGAATAAGGAAGACCAAACGATTTTTGTGATTCTCCCAACGTTTCCTCACAATTGCTTCTAACAAAAGTTTATAGCCATGGTCAATAGTCTCTAGCTTTGTCGCTTAACATAATTATGGATCAGTATTTCATAAATATGTCCCTTGATGAAAACATAATGCTTGATTTTTGTATATTTGATCAAATGCTTTATTTGCAATGATCTCACTAGATAAGATTTTGACGTAATATGCATCATCAATAGAAACACCATCAAGAACTTGTCGGGATTTTTTTAATACACCGCACTAAGTGTACATATGAACCAAAGCATTGCCAAGCAATAAACACCAAGCTTGTCCTTTTTTCCAAGAATCCGTGCTATTGTCCTTTTATTTCATCTCAATGTGAGAAAGCATATCGAAGTGTTTGAACAAATATGCAATTCCCTAGGAGAACATAATGACCTGCATAAGAGTAATGCTTAAGTGTGACCTTGAGTGGGAAGGCTAGGGATTGGTATAGAACCCTAAGGTGGAAGAAAAAACAATTTACCCTCCTCTTAGGAGACTAGTCTTGAAAGAATACATACGAGAGGTGTTGGGTTTCCAAGAATGTTTCCAAGCCCAAGTGGTATCAAGGTTTCCACCGTGGGTACACACTCTTATAGCATGTAGTCACACGCCAGTTCCAGGTTGAGTTTGCATGGCAAGCATCATCTATATATATATATATATATATATATGTAAAAGGTTTTTTGAATTAATATAAGCATAGCATGCGTTTTTGAGTGTCGAATATCTCTCTCTTCATCTCAATCTGCTCTCTCGCTTCCTCCTCTTCTTGCTCTCTCTCGCCATGGCTTGCAGTCGGTACCAGCCACCATAGCTAAGCCTACAATTGGTATCAGAGCCACAGCTTCACAAGAACCACAGCTTGCAAAGAAGAGAAGAAGGTCATTGACCTACTCAAAAATTTGCAGCATCACCCGCAATAGGTTTACCTTGGCTTGAGAATCAATTTTCAATACATCACCCTCTGCCAAAAACCCCACCATAGCTCGCTGTGACAGTCGGCGCTATTGTTTGTGCTATTGCTTGATCAGAAAATTTTGTTTTTTGTTTTACTTTTTACACTACCTTCAATGTCTGCCTTGCTTTGAGCCTTGACTTTAATTAAATGTTCATTCACACATAGTGTGATGATTCACTAAGGCTAGTCACACCCTCATCTCAAGACGATGTGTGATTCTAGGCAGGCAGCGTCAAGACTGTTGAGCTGGCTGTATATTGAAACGCATGCCTGCATGTTCCCCTGGTTTGGTGGCAATAGCAGTGAACGACCAAGCTTTTCAAAATTCCTATTAAGGAAATTTTTGCAAGGCTTTCGACAATAGCTGTTTTTGCAAGGCTTGGTCTAAGGTGCATGCAACCCATTCAAGAGAATTTTAAAATGCTATCTAAAGTACCTTGTCAATGAGAGCAAACCAATGAGTATTCTGCCTTCAAGGATTTGGACGAGCAATTTTTGAACATGATAATAAAGGTTCTTATGAATATATGGACGGGGGTAGCAAATCAAGGGGTATCTGGTACTGGAGACTAGATAGGAAAGAGAATAGCTTGATGGAGATTGATCCAATACTACATGTTGATCTGGAAAAAATAAAGAACATTCATAATCCAATAGTTTGCTTCGAGAACTAAGAGGTACATCAGCACATGAAACACGTGAAGATGTGCTTCGAGACTACAGTACAAGCTTTCACAAATTATCTTTGCTAGTTTAATGTCATAGATTTGTCATCTTTTATTGTCAAAACAATCATACAAAGATTCATGTTAGCCTTTAATTTGTCAGTTATTGCCATATGCAATCAAAATTTTGTACAAGGTTATAGACATTTCCACAAACAAAAGTGGTAAGACCTCCCTTTTTTTTTTTTTGGTCGAGTTCTAGTATATCTCACACTGATAGTTGTTTGAGGGAAGTGCACACACACACCGATGTTCTTATCAAGGGGGGGGCTTCTACTCATAGTTTCAGGTGTTGGGCTCTACCATGGTCTATATCAAGTCCACAGTCAGTGGTTTGGGCTTGAGGGGGGTTTGTTGGGTTTCCAAGCATGTTTCCAAGCCCAAGTGGTATCAAGGTTTCCACCGTGGGTACACACTCTTATAGCATGCAGTCACATGCCAGTTCCAAGTTCAGTTTTCATGGCAATCATCATCTATGTATATGTAAAAGGTTTTTTGGATTGAAATAAGCATAGAGTGAGTTTTTGAGTGTCAACTATCTCTCTCTCCATCTTGTTCTGCTCTCTCGCTTCCTCCTCTTCTCGCTCTCTCTCGCCATGGCTTGCAAGTACCACCCACCATAGCTAAGCCTACAAGAGGGAGTGCTTTGGGTTGTATCATCTCAGCTCCAGAAAGCCCAATTACAAGAGGAAAGAGAGTCCGTGAGAGACTTGATTAGTTGCTTGAAGCATTTGAATTCCCGTTGTAATCCAAACGAGCGCTTCAACCAATTCTCGATAGATTCATTAGGGGACTACGACATGAGGATATCTACAATGGCCTAGTCATTAGAGGTATCACCACTTGGGAAGCAGTCACCACCAATTTGATCCAATTGGAGGATAATTTAATGATTCAAGGAGAAAGAGTGTCTGCTGATCCTAAATCTAGTAGCTCGCAAAGCATCGCGACATGAGCCAATGACCATAAAGCCTATTGCTAAAGAGCCAAAGATATCTAAGATGACTTTAGCAGATCTCACCAAATCCATTCAAGAGATTCTTAGAGACAATCATACTCCACAAAACAATCATATGTATCCAAGAAGAGAGAAACAATATTGCTCAGTTTTCTATGGTTTGCATAGTACCAATGAATTCCCTACTTTTAGAGTAAAATTTAACAAGAATTGAAAAACATGTGGGAGGTATGGTCATCAAGCTAAGGATTGCATAGTATTTAAATGTGTGATGGCCAATAGACTAACCTTAGCATGGATGGACACACCTTGAGTTCCTGCATTGATGTTGGCCCCACCTCTTGAAAAAACATCAGAACACATGGTCCCTAGGGCCCAAAATGTTGTGCAAACAACACCCTTACCACCTCCCGTGCTGGGACCACAACCTCCACATCCGAGACTCACTTCTGTGAAGCAAGTGGGCTGTGAGTCATCTATTGCTTGTTTGGAAGGCTATGAGGAAGATATAGACCCTAATATTTCCTATGGGATTGATGCACTTGAACAAAGTCCACAATACTACATGGAGGACTATTAGAGACAAGTCAAACCTGTCTATCAAGTAGCTGCTCTTGCGACAAGAGGCCAAAATATCAATTCCATTGCCAAGAGACCACCTCTTCAATGCTATGAGCTTGGAGTTCCACATCGTGTAGCCGAATGTCCTATTAGATTACAAAATAATGCCACACTGATGCGAACCAATCAAGCGAGCACATCTACAATGCCGATACTCATGTTGTGTAATTGATGTGGCATAGATCATTTGATTTCCCAATGTCCTAATAATTTAAATGCCCCAAAGATAATGCCATTGGATTTAATTGAGGTTATTGAGGAGCCAACACAAAGTACACATGTGGTACCAGTAAATGTACTCACACAACGATGCTCCAAAACCAAAATTATATTCTTGAAGAAAGAGACACAGCATCAATTTCCCAATCAGAGAAGAAGAAGAAAACACGAAGGAAGAGATTGCAAAAAGCAGCAAAGTCAGACCCCACTTCAAAGACCAACATAGGGACTAGTGACCCCGTATATATGAAGGACGCTAAAGAGGATTCTATTCAGTTGAAACCGTGGAGACTAAAACGACCACTAGGCATGAGCCACAATGGCCAGGACCCAAGAAGAAGATAGGAATTTACCCAAACCCTACAAAGGAGATCGACCAAGTCAAGCAAATAATGGGTTTGGTAGAAGACACCCAAAGGGATCTAGAGCCAGCACCTGGGCAGATCTAGATTATCAACACAGTGTTCCCTATGCAAAAGCAACATCACAAATTCCATAGACCACTAGCCATACCAAGTGTCATCCAAGAATAAAGTGACTTCAAGTCATGGGAAAGTCGGCGTACTCCCTTCTTGTTGGAGAGAATGTTTACAAAGGGGTTACCCGACCCTATCGAGGAAATAGAGATCCCATCTTCCCCATGTCAAGGGACTGAAGCCTAGAAATTACCGTTAAATATTGCAAAATTGATGGGATTTCATGGCTACAAAAGTTAGAACCACCATCATGTCCAAACTATATGGAGACCCCGAGCTATTCTTAGCTCTTTGAGCTTTCTCAATGGAGAACTGAAATTTGGGCTACCACACCTTTCACAAATAGATGGAGCTAGGGAGGTGCCAATAGAAAAGGAACACTTAGATCCACAACCCAGTCTAGATGAGAACTCTAAAGTTGAAATGATTGTTTTTAACAAGTTGGGACAATACTTTGAAGGTGATGAATCCAATGCAACCATACCAATCACTACCAAGGGATTAACTATAAAGGGAATCTTTGATGGTGGCGCTAGGGTTAGCATTGTGACTAAAAATTGATGGGAAACTATGGGAAGACTACACCTTGGGACTACAAACATAGTGGTAAAGATGGCCAATGGGACTATTGTTAAACCTATTGGAATGCTAGAGGATCTCAAGAATCAAGGTCTTTGTGCACTAAATAAAAAATACCTTCATTGTTATGGATTTCTCCAAGCACACTATGTCATCTAGAATGATATTAGGATGTCCTTTCATGAGGGAAGAAAAAATGGTGCATGACTGGTCTAAAAAGCATGTCTACTTGTAGTTCCAAGACTCTATCATTCAAGTGGATGTTGTAATTGGTCGAGCACATCCTCTAGGAAACAGATTTATAATTGATCATAGATCTGATACCACAATTCACTCGGACCCATTGCAGTATTGTTACACGTGTAAAATGGACACTCATGTCGGGGAAGATTCTCCTTATATGGATGTTCTACCTAGGATGATTAAGTCTAACAATGTGGATTGGGTCCACCTAGCAGCAACCATAGACACTTAGGGAAATAGGGGGATACTTGAGGGGGATTAAATGACACCACTCGTACCTTTAAATATGATAGGATCAATGCATATAGTTTCTGATAACCTACAAGATGAAGGCTTGATTGACATTGGGACCAGTAGCGTCTCAAAAGTCTGTAACCTACACGATTTGGAGTCAGAATCATCAATTGAAATTGACTCTAAGGACAAAGAATTTGAGTTAAATCTTGGTGCGAGTGTGGGAACAAACCATTCAGGGTCCAATGGTACCCTAGATGACAATCTATCTGGTAAAGGAAAAGACACGAGTAGAAATTCATCTAGTGACTCTTCACTAGAGATCTGCCATGATCAAAAATTAGACAAGAAGATTAAGAGATATAAGAGGCGACATTATCAAGCAAATGCTCATGCTAGAATAAATGAAAAGAAATCTATCACAAAATGGCTTAATTATATAGAGGCATGTGATTCTCATCAAAAGTTGGTAGATAATTGGGGTGAATCCTTCAAAGCGTTATGTGGTGTAGTCCACAACCCATTAACATCGCACATCTAGAGGCTATGGAGAAGCCAAAGTTGAGCCGTACCATAAGGAGACGACAAAATCGAGAGCTAGCTCAACAACAAAAGGAAGCGGAAGAGAATTCACAGTCCACAGAGCAACAAGACCCCAAAACTTACACCCTGCACCTGATCATTTCAAATCCTACACCACGAAGGAGCATAAGGTTGTGTATACAAAGGCCCACAGAAAACCTATCGATGGAAGCAATGGAGTCTATGGTGGTCTTTCAAGCTAAGGAAATAGAGTTAGTAGACCTAGGTGAGGAGTCCAAACCTGTTTTCATTGCCCAAGATCTGACAAAGACTGAGGATTATGTACTTAAAGAACTTCTCAAGGAATTCAAGGATATATTTTGTTGGACATATCATGATATGAAAGGTGCTCCATCTTTTCTGGTGCAACATATGATCCCCATGAATAGCATGGCTAAAGCAGTCCAGCAATGACCCTACCCAATGAATCCTAAGTATGTAAATATTGTTCAAGAAGAAATTGAAAAGCTTGTGAAATACGGAGTCATATACCCTGTTGAGCACTCACAATGGGTGTCTCCAATAGTTATTGTGCCAAAAAAGAATGGGAAACTCAGACTGTGCATGGATCTCAAGAAGGACAATGCCGCCACTAGGAGGGACCATTACCCCTTGCCATATTCAAAACATGTGCTTGAAAGAGTTGCAAAAACAAGGCTTATAGCTTTTTAGATGGGTACTCTGGATACAATCAAATCACAATTTCACTAGAGGACCAAGCTAAAACTGCTTTTATAATCGAGTTTTGAGTGTTCTCATTTCATGTTATGGATTTTGGCTTAACCAATGCCCCTGCTACCTTCCAAAGATTAATAAACAATGCTTTTAGAGAATATTTGAGGAAGTTTTGCAAAGCTTTCTTAGATGACCTTTTTGTTTATTCTTCTTGGAAAGAACATCTATCATGTTTATGAAAAGTGTCTGAGAAGTGCAAATTGTTAAACATGGAGTCATTTTAGGGCATATATTGTCCAAAAATGGGATTTCCATAGATCATAGCAAAATTAAAGCCATTGTTGAATTGCCACCACCTACAAACTATAAAGAAGTTCAAAAGTTCATGGGCCATGTTGGTTATTATCAGCGGTTTATTTTGAACTTTGCCGAGATATCTTGTCCATTGTACAAACTTCTTATTCAGTTTTATTGGACCACGGAGTGTGACCATGCTTATGAGTCATTGAAAAAGACCGTGATTAGTGCTCCCATTCTACAACTACCCTATTGGAATGTAATTTTCCATGAGCATATTGATGCATCAAACTTTGTTATTGGGTGTGTTCTAGCTCAACCAAGAGAACATAAATTAGACTAATCCATTAGCTTTGCAAGTCGTCAATTGAATGATGCTGAGAGAAACTACACCACTACAGAGCAAGAAGGTTTAGCAATGATTTACGCAGTGAAGAAATTTTGCTACTACGTTCTTGCTAGCAAGTTTGTTTTCTATGTTGATCATCAAGCCTTGTTGTATCTAGTAGATAAACCTTGTTCTATGGAAATAATTACACGAAGGATGTTAATTCTTCTTGAGTTTCATTTTACCATTGTGGTGAGACCCGGTAAAAGACATGTCATGGTGGATCATTTGTCTCGCATACCCAGTGGTGAAGCCCCTACTAGAGTTGATGATGAATTTCTTGATACTTCCCTACTCCTAGTCGAGACCATGCCTGAATGGAGTGAGAAGATTGTGAACTTTCTAGTTAATGGTTTTCCACCCAAAGAGCTCGTAAGGATATAGCTCAAAAATTGTTAAAAGAATGTGAACCTTATTCTCTAATTGTAGGAACTCTCTACAAGCTAGGGAAGGACGATATTCTTAGACATTGTGCTTGTGAGGATAAGTACCTATACATATTGCAAGAAGCCCACATGGGTATAGCTGGAGGACATTTCTCAGGGGAAGTAACTGCTAGAAAGGTGCTGCAATCAAGCTATTGGTGGCCTACCTTATTCTAAGATGCATCACTTTTTGGAAAAGGGTGTGATGAATTTCAACGTTACAAGATCACACAACAAAAGAATAAGATGCCCTTACATCCTATTAGTGACTCAACCATTTGAAAAATGGGGTTTAGACTTTGTAAGCCCCATTAGTCTGGTAACTCGTAACACTCAATCTTACATCCTATTAGTGACTCAAACATTTGAAAAATGGGGTTTAGACTTTGTAAGCCCCATTAGTCTGGCAGATCGTAACCCTCAGTCTTGATATATAATTGTTGTCACTGACTATGTGACAAAGTGGGTAGAAGCCAGAGCAACATGCAAGGCTGATGCGAGGTCAACCGCTAAGCTTTTCTTTGAGAACATTATTACAAGATTTGGTTGTCCTAACGGCCGGTTTTTGAAACTCTGGCCGCAAGAACCAACCCCAATCAGAAAGGAGCGTAATACAAGGAAAATGATTTTAAAAAATGTTTTTAGCATGCACCACCACCCCTTTCATGCTTGCAGGTGGTGGGCCGCCCCTCAGTTTGACCACACTCCTCCATTATCACCAGAGGACAGCTCCTCTCTCTCTTGCTTGGCTCCACCAGCATCATCTGTCTCTCTCTCTCTTACTCTTGTTTCACCAGGACCCATAAAAACAAACTTTCTCTCTCTCAAGAGCCGCAATGCTTGGGACAAGAATTCTCCCTCTCTCTCCTTCATTATTCACACACCCTCTCACTACAGTCTCTCCCGCCCCTCTCATCCATACTCTCTCTTTCTCTCCCTCTCATGCCATGCCACACCCCCTTTCTCCCCATCACACACTCTCAACCTTCTCTCTCACCCTCTCTCTCTCTCTCTCTCTCTCTCTCTCTCTCTCTCTCTCTCTCTCATTCAGCCCCTACTCTCACTCTCTCTCACCACCCCTTGATATCCCCTCGCTCGCTCGTCTCTTCCTCAGCCGCCATATAGCGCAAGGAATCTTCCTCTCTCTCTCTCTCTATGTACACATAAACTCACATACCCCTCCTCATCCCTTCCCTCAGTCTCACATTCTCTCTCCCTGGCCCGCTCTCTCTCATCCCCTCTCGCTCGTTGACTCTCACTCTCTCCCTCCTTTCTGTAACGCGGACCAACCAGCACAGGAATCTTGCTCTCTCTCTCTCTCTCTCTCTCTCTCTCTCTCTCTCTCTCTCTCTCTCTCTCTCTCTCTCTCTCTCTCTCTCTCTCTCTCTCTACACACACACACTCACACACCCTCTCTCAGCCCCTCGCCATTCCCTCCCCCCCCCGTCGTTCTCTGTATGCATGCACGTAAGCAGTGCATATATATATATATATATATATATATATATATATATATATATATATATATATATATATATATATATATATATATATATAATTCCTCTCCATCTCGTTCCCACACACGCTCTTGTCGCACACGCACACACACTATCCCACACTTCAAATACATACACACACACACCCCTCCTTCCAGCCTTGCCCATTTTTCACTCTCTTTCCGTACACACTCACATGCACATATATACATGAGCACACATATGCACGCATATGCACACACACACATAAACACACAATAAGCGCATGCCATACGCACCCACAAAAGGTTATAACAAAAAACAAAGGGATTCAACATCGACGCCCAACAACAAAGAAGAAGGATGGCCAAGTCACGCAGTAGAAACATAAAATCAAGAAGTGATGCCAAAGGCATGCCCCGATTGACCCTAAAACTAGAAAATGCACTATATCGACGCACCAGCAAGGCCCGATATTCACCTCCATCTCATCCATGACGCATCTCCGCAGTTACATCCATAGGGTATTATTATTTTCTGGTTTCAAGCCAAAAATCTTATATAAAAACCCATTGTAAACTGCCACCTCTCTCTAGGTGATGGTCAAAAAGGCCCACCTAGGAGATATCATTTTAAAATTCTCCTAAAACAAAGCAAGGTTCAACCATCTGGGACCCAACTCCTTGCTTTGTCTCTCCTGATTAGGGACTTAACCTAATCAGATTATCCTAAGCTAATGCAGCCTGCACCTATAAAAGGGCACTAAGAGGTCACTAGAATAGGGGGGACGAGCAACACTTGAAGAGAAGAAAGGGAGTTTTAGGGCAGCATTTTAGGAAGTTATCACTATGGAAAGGAAGCCATGTCCACACCTTGACTCCAACGGTCGCCACACATACACAAGAGTAAAATCTCCGTGCTTATGAAATCACCTCTAGAGAATGCACTATAGGCTCACTATTTCTCTCTCTCTCTCTCTCTCTCTCTCTCTCTCTCTCTCTCTCTCTCTCTCCCTCTCTCCCGCCCCCCCTCGGTGCGTAGTGTTTGTGCTATTTTAAATCACCGTTGTCTGCGTCCTAGCAGCTAAAAGCTAGGTGGTGCCCCATGTTCATTCATCGTGGCCAGCTCAATGTGCATGGTCCTGGCGTTGAGGCCATTGGGGTCTATGTCGCGCTTTGCGCTCGTCATTTGGTGCCCTCATTGCAAAGGGCTTCTTGGAAACCTCCAGTTTACAATGCTGAAAACAACACACATCGTCGACCATGGATGAATGGCTGCAAGAATTCTCCAATTGGAGAACGGAGGAGGAGGAGATTGAAGAAACACTAGCCGCCTTCATTGAAATACTACTACCAGGATGTAGTGTCATCAATAGCCAAGAGGTAATCTCCCCATCTTGTATTGCTTGTGCTAACCGCAAATTAAGAGCATCATGTGGGAGGGCTACAAAATGCCATCACTGCTCTCGACCAAAGCACACGATCAATGAATTCCAGCAAGAAAGGTAACGAAGAGGCAGAAATCATCTACATCGACGTCCACCACGAGGAGGTCATCCATATCAAGGGAGGAAAAAGATTGGTAAGGCCTCTCTTTCCTAAGGAATCTGCAAGTAAAGGTATAGCCTCTACTCCTAAGTGGCCAAAAGGGACTACTTGAGCCAAAGGAAAGGAAGGGCTAGGCCAGTTGTGAAACACATGACCCCAAAGGAAGAAGCACGTGGCCAATCAAGTGCTTCAAGTTCGGGAAGCAGAATCGTGCCTAGTGTTCATCCAAGGCAAAGCGGCGGAAGGTCGCCTATCAATTCACGTGGCGCATGTGAGTGCTGCTAATCCACTCTGAGAACCCCGAGGTAGAAGTGGTAAGAAGGTTCCCATGCCCTAGGGAGGAGTGGTTTGGCTACTGTCCTCGCTGCTTTGGAGGGCGGATAGAGGATCTTCCTCGTCTCCCCGTATAGACCCAGTGGGCTGGAGACAAGTTATAGCTAAATAGAGTGGAGTTCATGCAATGAGCCGACTATGGTAATTACTTGCAGTTTTGCTGCTAGCTTGTGAGCTGAGTCAACGTCAGTTAACAGGAGCTGCTAAAGACTGAAGATGTATGGATGCACATCGAGGATGAATACGAAGAATCAGTAAAGATTGGAGTTACACATTTTCCACGTTTTTTCCAAAACGGTCATGTATAAATTCCCGATTTATTTCAAGCCATTGTACTATTTTAATGTGTTACGGGCTCAATGGGAGTTCCAAGCTATAAAGAACATGTCAATTATTGTGCTTAGGTATCAGATTCAGTAAGTGGTGGAGCCTTAAAGGCCCTGGGCGCCCAGACATTGCATATTTTTACCCTAGATACATAAGGCAGTATGTAAAAGACATTAGGGTTCTCAAGCTCATTTGTTGAGAGCACTCTTTGATGAGAGCTCTTGAGGTGTGTGTCTATGGAGTCCTTGAGCTTCTCCTTGCTCATGAGACTTGATTAACACTAATCAATGATTCATTATCTCTCACTATGCCTCTCACATGCTTCTTATGATTGCTAATGATGCTTAGATTAGCTAGATCTACACTAATTAGTGGTTAATCCCTCTCTAATCTTGTGTGATTTCTCTCTTTTGCTTGTGTGTGCATGTAGGTTTGATTGGAGTGTGGTGCTCGATAGATCTATGTGTGTGTGCTTGCAATTAGTGTGTTGCATGATAGGATTAGTGTTGTGTGTGTCTTGCAATCGTAGTGTGTGTGATTGGGTTGATTGGAGGTGAAGAGAAGTGGATATGAAGATTGCTCCTCCATTGGCTTAGCTCCTCCATAGTCCGAGAAGCTCACCTCGTAGAGTTAACCATTTGTTTTTCCACAATTAGCTCACGAACCGTGTGAGTGTTTCCATGCCCTAGCCGGGTAGCTCATCCCTCCGTATTGACAATTTTGTTGGTCATTGGAGGTATTGCAACAATGGAAGCCCCAACATTTGGCGCCGTTGCCGGGGAAGATGTCCTACGCTAGTGTAATTGTGGCATAAACGAATGTGTTCCCTCACTAATTTCACTTGTGTGTTTATCTTTTTGTGGATTTTGAATGTGTGTGCATGAAGCATTGTGTTCATAATTCCCTAATGTGTAACCGTATCTTGCCAATTGTGTGTTTACACACTCTAATTTCACAGTAACCCCTTGCTAATTTGAAAATTTTTGCTAACTTACTAATTTGCTATGAAGGATTGGAGCATTCGACCATTCAATTGATCTTCAATGGAAAGGTAATCAAGGTGGTATTCTCAACCTCCCTAGAATTTAAGGATGTGTAGAATTGTGTAGATATCCCACCATGATGCAATCCAATGTCGATGCAATTTAATGCTATGCTATGTTGGTGCAATGCAATGTTGATGTTATGGATTGAAAATTTTTGCGATTATTCATTTTCACGCCGTCGTAATGCCGAAATTTTTAAGAATTGGTAGCGCATGAATTTGACAAGTTTCAATTGCTAATTGGTGATTGTAAGTTGCTAATTGGGTGCCTAATTGAGTTAATTGCATGCTTTGATGGTCAATTTCAAGTGTGTGTGCACTAAAATCAAGTGTGGTGCATTCTAATTAAGTGTGTATGCCTAATTTTAGGTGTGTGTGCACTATTTTGCCCATGTTTGTGCACCTAAAAATCAATGTGTGTGTTATGATTATTCAATTGTAATGATTGATTTCTATTGTGATCATGCCCAGCTAATGATTCGTGAAGTCACATTGCAAATGCGACAAGTTTAACCCTTTTGTATGCGCACCTAAAGATTGGTAAAAACTGCCAATTTTTTAGTTTGTGTGTGTGTGTGTGTGTGCGCACCTAAAAAGTTTTTAATTTGCATGATTGATTCAATGTTTTGATTTCATGATTGACGTGTGTAATGGTTAAATGCTGCGCTTTTGTGCTCAAAACAAGGATTTACACATTTCAATTGCGTCAATTTCTGACCTAATTTTGTCGATAATTTCGCCGGTTTAATTGCTTAGTCTTGATTTTATTGATGAAATTAATTGGCAATTGAATTGATGTGATTTATGTGATTTTATTTGGCTGCGCTATTCCCCTATGTGTGGAGAATTTGTAGAAATGTTTTAGGTAATTTTTGGATATTTTTGTAATTTTTTAGCAATTTTTTTTAATTTTTTCATTAATTTCGATTGATATTTAGCAATCTTTACAAACTATTTAGTGTGTGTGTGTGTGTGTGTGTGTGTGTGTGTGTGTGTGTATTTACGGCATCATTTTGTTTGCATTTGTGCCCTTCGTGGTTGAGTTTTGAGCGTTTTACTATTTTTGGGGGTCAGGTTCACGATTGTGTCACAAATTGCATTTTTGGTAAAATCTGCTATTTTCAGTGTGCTTGTGCGTGTTGATTTTCTAAGGTTTCTAGAATTTTTTGGGAATTTTTTTGGATTTATCTGGCGATTTTTGGGATTTTTGAGTGCTAAATTTTTGACCTATTTTTGGCATTTTTAGACTTTTGGAAATTAAAAAATTAAAAAAAACATTCAATTTTTGGCCTCAACGCTTTGTCTTGCAGCGCATGAAAATTTTTGTCGTTGGATATCTTTACAGTCTTGTGCGATAGTTTCCTTCTACATTAAAAACTCTTCTCTCTCTTTCTCGCTCCTTGTGAATATACCCAATGTAACTTTTAATGGCCTAAAATCTTATTTGTAGCGGAAATTAGCATGAACATAGTGGGCATTTCATTAGAATAGATTCCTAATGAGGATTACAAGAGTGCTTGGGTGGAGAGAGCAACAAAAAGCATAACACCTAATTAGATAGCATCGACAATACTTTCAAAAGAGAGAGCAATTAAGGTATTGACAACAGTTGAGGACCGGATTTGCATGGAGCCGGTCCCCCCTCCAAAAGGCTTTGTATTATGGTTTCTCCCATCAAGAGAGACATTGTACAATACAATTCTTTGTGTTCCTTCAAGACTAGCTAGTGCAATGAAGATGGAAGCTTCATACACCAAGCAAAACACTTAATCAAACACAACTTGAATTATCCCCGTTCTCAGACCCAAGACCTCACACACCTTCGAAGATGGTGAGAGCTAGCAGGGTATGAGAGTAGATTGAGAGGAAAAAGAAGTATCTTACGAGAAAGAAGTACATCTCCTCACATAATCACTCATATTAGCATAGCTTAGCTTAGTAATTAGCTTGGTAGAGAAGATGAGCATGCATTGAAGCTTGGCTCTTGGTTGGATTTGCATCCACATGCCAAGAGAGTGTTGATGTAGGCTTCTATTTCACAAGCTTGGAGTAGGTGATGAGCTCTCCATTAAAGCTTGGGAGGAGATAGAGTATTTTCCCTTCACACATGGTCAAGTGTGAGAGTGTGAGTGTCAATGCCAAGCAAAAATCAGCCCCCTCTCTCTCTTGGGCGAGCCCTAGCTGCTAAGTTAGTCTGGCTTTTGCCTCATTGGACCTCCCCAGGTCAAGCCAATAGGGATTAAGCAGCATAAGTGATAGCCTTCTGACATGTGTCCCCCTTTCCCCTTTTGTGAGAGCTTTAGATAATTAAATAATTAAACTAAACTCTCATTGGACCCCTTTGCCTCCTGGCCGATAGGAATCAGGCAAGCCATGGGGCTCCTGAATGCTCATTGGACCCCTTGGGAGACTGCCCAATAGTCTTCTAGGACACTTAATTCTTATTGGTTTCTTTTATTAAATGTTTTTAAATTAATTACACTAGATTTACTCTAGCCTAATTCTCATTGGTCCACTTCAAGGGTCTTCCAATAGGAATTGGGCATACCTTGTGGGCATCTGGCCTAGGGAGCTGACATGTGTCCCTCATTCCCTTTGTGTAAAGGGAGCCTGTGTGTGTGTGTGTGGCTTTCTCTCTCATCCCCTAGCTTTGGGGCTCGCCCCCTCCCATGTAGGGATGTAGAAAGACTTTTTGGGCACACACTAAGCATCCAATTTTCCCTAAGGTTGACCTTTGGACACAACCTTTGAATTTTGGAACCTTAGCATTTTGGAAGTCTTAATGGGCTGAACCTTAGGGTCTTTTTAGCCCGTTGTTTCACATGGCTCTTTTGCAGATGGCCCCCCCTTTGGATCCCTATTTTCCCTCCTTTGGATCCCTACTGTGGCCGGTCTGCTAACTTAACCAATATTCTAGCTTTTTCTCCCTTGGCACTTCCCCACATTAAATGATCAGTTTAATATGAGAAAATCATTTAGGAGAATTAGATATTGATTATTATGACATTACCCAACCCCCTAACCCTCCGGGTCCCAGTCACACACACACACACCCCACCATCTCTCTCTTAACTCTCTGTCTCCCCATCTCTCTCTTAACTCTCTCACCTCCCCCTCACACTCCCTCATTCTCTCTTTGCCTTTGCCAGCGCGGAGTGTTAGAAAAAAAAAACCAAGGTCCAGTGTATTTTAACCGACTGAAATCCTAAAATCCCGTTTAGATTTTGAGCTTGACGTGAAGAAAACCGGGAAATTTTCAAGTTTGCCCTTATTTTCTTTGGTTAGGAAAAATATAATTTTTTAGCCCTGCTCACGCCCGTCTATACACACTCCCCTCTGCTCTGTGATTGTAGACCTCGCGTGCACCCACTCTCATACTCCCTTTTTCTCTCTCTAACCCATCTCTCTCTCTTCCCTGTGTGCACCCCTCTCACTCTCGCTCCTACTCTCTGTCTCTTTCTGCTCAGCTTTGGCCCGCCCACAGGCTGTTGTCATTTACTGCCACGTCAGACTGCACACGAGCGCCCACTATCTCTCCGGGTTCCGTGTCTGCCCCGCTGACTGCGCACCCATATGCACTCTCTCTCTCCCATAATCTCGTTCTCTCTCTGACGCACGCACCTACTGAATCTCTCTCTCGCGCCTTGATTCGTTGCGCGCTGCGTGCTGTTGCCAGACCCGGGTGCAGGGCCATGTAGCATTCGTCACCCGCGTGCAGGTAAGCTAGGTAAGCCAATTTAGTTAGAGTTAGTATAATTAAGTTAGTTTAGGTTAGTTTGATTAATCATTTTTTTTTAAAATTTATTAAAAAACATCCAAGAAATTCAATAAAAAGGATTTAAAGATTACATAAAAATCAATAAAAAATCAAAAAATCCAATTAAAAGAAAAAATTAAAGCATAATAAAAATAAGAAAAAACAAATAAATGAAAAATCCAATAAAATTTTAAAAAGAGGATTAGAAAAGCGAAAACTCATTAAAAATCCAAAAATTAAATAAAAAATCAAAAGAAATCTAAAAAATTTATAGATATGAATCACAAAAATTTGTTAAAAAATCAGAATTGATCAGAAAAATCACCATGAAATGAAAACAAATCATTAAAACTACAAAAAATTCTTTAAAAATCAAAAATCCACAAAAAAAGTCCAAAATTGTCCCAAAAAAAACAAAACCAATCGAAAAAATTTCATAAAACCTGCAAAGAAATCACAAAAAATTTAGAAAATTACCAAAAAAAATCACAAATTCATAGAAAACTCATTAAAAAACAAAACTTTCCCAAAAAAAATCATAAAAAGACTAATAAAATCAAAAAATTCAAAATTTTACGAATAATTAGGAAAAATAAAAAGAAAGTCACCGAAAGTGTCGAAAGTACCAAAAATAGTCCGAAAAAATTAGAAAGACCCCAAAAAGAAAAAAAAAGCAACGTCGAAAAGTGTACCGCACATCAAGCAAACCATGCAAAAGCGAATCAGATCAGCCAGTGAGAAAATAGTCAAGTCAAAACCGTGAGAAAAGTGTAACTCACATCAAGCCGAAAATCGACCAATCACGTTGGATTACAAATTAAGCTGTTCAAGGCCCATATTTTTATCATTTCAAGGCCTAGATCAATTCTGACACTGTCGAGCTAAAGTTAATCAACTCTTGTGAATCTGAAGAGCAGTCAACTGCAAAAGTGCTTTGACACAAGCAGATTTATCAAACCGAAGCACCATAAATTTTGCTAATCAACACTAGCATCTGCTAGGGGACAGTTTTTTCACATTGAGCGAACATGAACTCAAATCGAGCCGAGAGTTCAAGTACAACAGAGCAAGCTAGTAGCAGTGGTAACACATGCACAACTGCAACAAACCAGATTTTACAGCTATATGGCTACAATGGAGATAAAGTCTTGTATACATATTCAAAAGGCCATAGATACTTGATGAGCAGCAAAAGCAGCACAAGAGCCAAGATCCTGTTGATCAGAGTAAAGCCAGATTCAGAGAACTCCTAGATGTTCCCAGACTTCAGTGGAGCTAGGTATTGCAAGCTCAATGATGAAGTGCAGATAGAAGTTCAAAAATTCAACCCAAGTGTTTATCAAGAAATCTGCACAAGCCAGCAAAATATACAGTTGGTGCATATGCAATCAAGGTCGTTGTACATGGATTATCGTGGTCAGATCTATAATCGAGAGCCAAAATTGGAAGATCCAACAGATCAACCACTAGAAGCCAGTCTAATTGGAGAATCAAGCCAAAGACTGTACAAAGGTCAAGATGAAGCAATCTATAGCTTGATGCTCAGTGTTCTAAAAGAAGATGCCAACAACTTGGCAAGCACAGAAACAGAAACTTCTCTGGTAGAGTTTGACATGACAAAACCAAATGAAATACCACCAGTCATGGCATATTGCTCAAATTGTGGACGAAAAGGTGGACATTTTTCTAAAGATTGTCCAAGAAATCCAGACAACAAGGACACATCAACTGCCAAGCAAGGCACATAGCAAATTGGAAATGTGAATCTCGATGTAAGTGCATTTAACTCATCACTTTTAATGCAATCAAATGATTCTGCATTACCATTAGAAGCACCAATAATAACATTGCAAGTTCAAAATCAGCATAAAGATGAACAGACACCTGAAAAGCTTAAAATTGATCCTTTGAACAATAAATTCTTGCATGAATTTGGTAAAGGTGTCGAGATATCACCGAAGGTTGAAAAGACTATTAGGTTTGCAAATGATTCTGCATCCACTGACACAAGTGTGCAATTATTCAGGAGTCTAAGGGACATATCAAACAGAATGATGTTAGCTTTGTATGGCACACATAATTCATATGCACACTATGTGGACCAAAAAGAGAAACTGTACAAAAAGGATCAACCAGTGTTTGAACGACCCACATACCAGCTCATAGAAGTGCATCCAATGATAGATCAGAAAGGATGGTTCATTTCAGAAGAAAAAATCTATTACAGCCCATCCTCTCTAGAGTTGAAGGATATTACCCGAGTAAACCCAAAAATCTGTTCAGATCCAAACTCTCCTCCATCGAAAAACAAGCTTCAATGTTGTGACCAAAGTTGTGACTAAACGAACATATACTTTGACCAAAACAGTCGTAGATATAGATGGGAGTCTAGCATCTATGATGCCTTGGGTCCTGAAACCACAGAAGCCCATACCATAAGAGACCCCTGGGATAAACAATATCAAGGCAAAGATAATGCTATCTACAACTTGACTTGGGGAATAGTTTGTCATGTTTCAAGAAGATACATAGGAAATTATGCAGAAGGTTTACAAATGTCAATTGTCAACAATGTTAACCAAAGTGTACCTTCACAATCCCAAAAGATGAGACTAAACCAGAGCCAAATAGTTTTGAACTCTTACAATGAAGCAGGCTATAGTGATCACCCTAGGAAGAGGGAGCTGTAAATCCATCAAGCTCAGTTTATGTGCCAAGAAATGCTACACCAGTTAGAATCCCTAGAGCTTCTAGCCAACAGACCCCTTCAAGGTAGAAACCATTGAAAGATCATATGGTTGTTGGAAGTTTCCAATTGACCCAGATTCCATTACAGTCTTTAGATAAATGCCTCTATGGAGATCATCAAGGACAGAAGTTTCACTTGATCTCCAAAAAGAGTCAAAAGCCGGCATGCCCCATAGTGTTCAAACAGTTACATGTGACCAAGCTCACATATGCATATCAAGATGCACATGGTAACGAATGTCAGCAAGGTCATGACCTTGTACAAACCACCCCTGTGAATGGCCCAACTGAAGTCAAAGACTATCTGAAGATGATGCAAAACCTCAAGCTGCCAAAACAGGTGATAGAAAATTCAAAATCAATGAAAGCTAAAGTCCAGAAAGCTACACAAAGGTCACCACCAAAATCTCCTCCAAAGAGACAAATTCTTCCAGAAAGTATAGTGGATCTTCTAAGATCAAAGGTTACTCAGATGCAGGTGGACAATGCTCATCAATTGCAAACAAAAAGTGCAGTATCACAGCCAATAGAGTCAACATTGATTGAAGCAGGTGGTCAAAGCAAAGAAAATGCAGATAAAGATCAACCAAAGGACACTACCACAACAAAAGCAGTCAATCCAGACACGAATCCTAAGATGATCAAGTGCAACATTGTTAATGAAATTGAAGAAAAGTTGTCAAGAGAAGTAAAACTATATTTTCAACTAGACAAGAACCTCATGTCTTTTTGCACCTTGAAAAGATGTGGCCAACCACAGCTAGGAGATGCTCCTAGATTTGTGAGCATATTCGGAAACAAACGAGCAGAATGCTGGGGAATCATCTCCAGCACCATTGAAATAAGTTCACATATCATCATAGCTCAACTCCATGTGATCATAGCAAAGGATATGCCAGACAACATCATAATGGGAATACCAATGGCCTTGAAGATGTTAGAGATGCAGAATTCAATGAACATGTAGTCTTCATAGACAACAAAAAATGAAGACCAACACTGGTCACCCACGGACGACAGCACAAAGTCCTCAAGCACAGTTAGAATGGAGACTGATATCAAAGGAAATCTTATTGAAAATGATTCATCTCCAACAATCAAAACTTCACAAGCTAGCAAGTGCAGATCAAACAAATCAAAGAGCAACCACGATAGCTATTGAGCACAGAATGCCACCAAGACCAGAGGTAAAGAAGACAAATCTTGCAGACAAAGGTAAGGCCAAAGTGGACCCTCCATTGATTAGCAAAGAAGATGTAACATCATACGCCTCTACATCAAAGAACCCTCATGGATGAGCCTCTTCAAGCAAGTCAAGCTCTCAAAATTTCAAGTCAATTGCTGACCCAACTGAAACCTCTAAGGAGCCACCCAACAAAGCAAAGATATTACAACCAAAGTACTCATGAAAGAAAAGGAAATTCAAGCAAGTGTTTGTTCAAATAAATTTAGTCAAATTCAATGATCCGGTTTGGATTGAAGACAAGAAATCAACACAAAAAGACAAACCCATGGGATGGATAGCATCACAATGAAGCTTAAAAGAACAAGAGTACTATGGAGGTAACAGACAGATACGGGTTCCAAAACCACAGGTTAGAGCATATGAAGTAATGCCAACTCCCTCCCAAGAAAGAAGGCCCATTAGGTATCAACCTCGACAATATCCTAGGACACCTAAGAAGCAGGTATACAATAGAACAGCATTGAAAGATGCTAAAGTCTACCACAACTCACAAGAGGATACAAAACAAAGACAATTCTTAAAGAATGTTCCTCTTAGACAAGTATTCTATACAGGTTATACAAACATTTGGCTACCAGTCAATCGCAAGCCAACTGCAACTACACCAGACCTGCATGAAGATCTCAAGAACTCAACAAGACCTAGAATGAAGCAAAGTTAACAAAGGAGTTACAAAGGTCCTCAAAAGATTCGGATTCCTAAGTCTTCCAATGCTCCGAGTCAAAAGCCAGATGCCTACATCCAACAGAGGCCTACAACAACATCAAAGACTCCTATTAGTAGGCCCAGTTGGAGAATCAAACAGATAATGGAATATTCACAGTCAAAGAAGGACAATCCAACCAACAATGCAAATTCAAAGATGATAAAACAATTATGGCAAAAGAAACCTTCACTGCCAACTTGGTCCTTCACTAATCCTCTTTTTGAGGATTCAAGCTTACTTTTACCTGAAGAAATGTTTGCAAGTAAGCACAAGAATGTAAAAATTCAAGTCGTCAAGGTGCAAAAAACACTCTTTAGCATAGTCAGAGTCGGGCTGCTGAGCCATAAAATGAGCAAATCATTAGTCCCAAAGCTTCAAGTCATATTAAAGTCTGTGCTAAGATTCATAGTTATTAGGCTTACGCTCAAGCTGGAAGAGTTGAGCATATCTAAGTCATGTTGCTCATGCTGGATGAGGTGAGCATAACAGTCAAAGTCTATTAACTTACAATTGGTGGAGTGTCGTAGAGTTCAACACTCACGCACAGTGCATAGTAAGATGAGAGCACATATCCTCATCAACAAAAACCATTCTTAAAGGGGTGCTAACTTGCAAAGCCATGTTATATGTTTTTAAAGCTACACCATCTTTTTGAATAACCCCTCAAAATCTTTCTGGCACAGCATATTGCTTTCCATGCATTTTTGTGTATGCATCGATAGGAAGTCCCACCATTGGACATATGCATTAGACATATTTTTTGCTTCCACCTATGTACCTTGAGTGGACTACAACAGGCAAACCAATGTCATGCTAACCGACAAGTCATTCAATGGGGTCACTACTGAGATAATAAGAGGCTTGGGGATTGCCCAACACTCTCCATTGCTTGGTGTTGACCTTGATGTTAAAGCCATTGCAGGCATCGGCAAAGACCTTGGGACATGACAACTGACAACGACAAGACAAAATTCAATGGAGTCAATACCGGGCAAAGAAGAAGCTTGGGGATTGCCCAATGCTCCCTATCGCTTGGTGTTGACCTTGGTGTAACCGACGAAGAAGAGCATGGTGATGTGATTACAAAAATACAGTTGAGTCACTACTGGGCGAATATAAAGCTTGGGAACTGGCCAACGCTCCCCATCGCTTGGTGTTGACCTTGCTCTTAAAGTCATTACATACAACAGTTGAGTCAATACGGGGCAAATAGGATGGTTGGGGACTGCCCAATGTTCCCTATCTCTTGGTATTGACCTTGGGATTAAAATCATTACATGCGATAGTGGAGTCAACATCAAGAAAATAGGAGGCTTGGTGACTACCCAACACTCCCCATCCCTTGGTGCTGACCTTGGAAAATTGGCATCAGCCTAGTACACTTCCACGGATATCACATTTTTTAGTTCCATATCTATCAATAAATAATCCCTTGAGTACTTTATTAATATTTCCAATGACAAATGAAGACAATCAGCCCATCAACAACCAATCAAAAACCTTCCACAGCCTCCACGGACACTTTTCAATACTACCTGAGGACGGGC
The DNA here is from genome assembly GCF_014529385.1 of Adiantum capillus-veneris. Classification (NCBI taxonomy): domain Eukaryota; kingdom Viridiplantae; phylum Streptophyta; class Polypodiopsida; order Polypodiales; family Pteridaceae; genus Adiantum; species Adiantum capillus-veneris. The sequence continues at coordinate 3,792,364 of NC_140951.1, forward strand.
ACTAAAATCGGAAGGGGGGAATGTTAACTGAGTTAACGTTAGTTAATAGGAGCTCCTAAAGACCGAAGACGTACGGATGCATATTGAGGATGAATACGAAGAAGCAGTTAGATTGGAGTTACACATTTTCCATGTTTCCCAAAATGGTCATGTATTGTAAATTCCCGATTTATTTCAAGCCATTGTAATAGTTTACAGTGTTACAGGCTCAATGGGAGTTTCAAGCTGCAAAGAATAGGTCAGTTACTGTGTCTAGGTAGCAGATTCAGTAAGTGGTGGGGCCCTAAAGGCCTTGGGCACCCAGACATTGCATATTTTTATCCTAGATACATAAGGCAATGTGTAAAAGAATTTAGGATTCTCAAGCTCATTTGTTGAGAGCACTCTTTGGTGAGAACTCTTCAGGTGTGTGGATATGGAGTCCTTGAGCTTCTCCTTGCTCATGAGACTTGATTAACACTAACCAATGATTCATTCTCTCTCACTATGCCTCTCTCATGCTTCTTATGATTTCCTATGATGCTTAGATTAGCTAGATCTACACTAATTAGTGGTTAATCTCTCTCTAATCTTGTGTGATTTCCCTCTTTTGCTTGTTTGTGCATGTAGATTTGATTGGATTGTGGTGCTTGATAAATCTATGTGTGTGTGCTTACGACGATTAGTGTGTTGTATGATAGGATTAGTGTTGTGTGTCTCTTGCAATCATAGTGTGTGTGATTGGGTTGATTGGAGGTGAAGAGAAGTGGATATGGAGAATGCCCTTCATTGTGGTTTAGCTCCTCCATAGGCCGAAAAGCTCACCTTGTAGAGTTAACCATTTGTGTTGCCACAATTAGCTCACTAACCATGTGAGTGTTTCCATGCCCTAGCCGGGTAGCTCATCCCTCCGTATTGACAATTTTTTTGGTCATTGGAGCTATTGCAATGATGGAGCCCCCAACATAGCTAAAAGGGTAGGAGTAGTCAAACGCATCACCATCACCCCATATGTGCTGAGCGATGAAGGGAAGGTGGATCCTATGAAGGGTGATGACCTCCTGTGGATGTGTCGACTTGTCAACACCGGCATGGTAAGGGTGTAAGTAAGTATCCCACACTCTGTGCATCAGGGATAATGGACCAACCGCCTTTTTGTTTAGGTTTTTGCAACACATGCATGTGAATATATATGTAGATAGGAAAATCTTCTATCAACAGAAGATTGTGTATCTGTTTGGTGTTGCGGTGCTAGGAGAAATCCTTAACTCCCCAAACCCTTATTCTTCTCGTGTTGGATTACCTCCACTCTTCCAATGTTTCCATTTTTATCATGTTTTAAATCCATCCACCCAACCCTGTAAGAAAGCCGCTATGAGTCGCTGAGTCATTTCTGATATATATATTATAAAAAGAAAAGAGTTTGTGATTTCTTTCTCATTGAGTTACTACCATGGCAAGTGTCTCTTTCCCACATTCATTGGAAAAAAGGGAGAGGACATCACCATCAATTTTCTGGATGACTTTCACATCGCTTGTGTGGTTTCCAAGGGTGATGATGCCTCACGGCTACAAATTTTTCCTCTATTGATGAAAGTAGAGGCCACGTCTTGGTACAATGCTTTGTCCCAAGCTACCAAGAATGCATGGGATGTACTATGTGCTGCCTTTGTGAAGAGGTTTGGTGGAGGCACAACCTTAAAAAATTTATGGCAGTTGTTGACAGAGTTAAAGCAGGGAGGTCTGCTAGACTATGCCACTTACGAATCCAAGTTTGTGGATTTGTGGAAGCGATGGGTTGCCTCACTAGAGGCAGGTGAAGGAGCACCTAATTTCTTGAAGAAGGACCGCTTCATTGTTGGTCTGTGGTCGCCGCTTAAGAAGAAGGTAAAGGGGAGATTCCTTGCAATGTATGAGTTGACAGTGGAAGTATCCAGGCTTAAAGACAAGAAGCTGAACATGCAAGTGAGAGTCAACGAGTCAGAGGAATTGAGCTCAGTCCAACTAACCCCAGTGATTGCAATAGCCGCTCAGAGCAACCAACCATAAGAGGCATCAGAAGAGCAGCAAGACCTATTGAGTCGCATCACTACTCAGCTTGAAAGTTTATCCATGCATCTAGTGCAGCAAGGGTATGCACCTGTCAGAAATCCAGAGCAAGGGAGAGGACAACGAAGGCAAAACCAAAAATACTAGTGCTACAATTGCAGGGAGGATGGCCATCGCATGTATTACTACCCACATCCGTGTTAGGAATATAGGCTATGGTGGATGGCGTCTAAGGAGAAGTACCATGGCGAGCAAGATTGCAGAGAACGAGAAAGGGAGAGAGAGAGAGAGAGAGAGTAGGCGACACACTGAGAAGACAGAAAAAATACGTTGTTATTTTTTATTGATTGTAAAGCCTTATAAAGTAAAAAATATTCCATGCAAACTATAAGTGACTTGCATGCCTTGAGACTTGTTCTCACGGGCGTAGACATTATGCAATTCGAGCTTGCACACCCAACAATCCCCCCTCAAGCCCGAACTAGACAAATCACTCTCATGATACCTCGAGTTTTTGGTATACTCGTCAACCGTGAGTTTTAGGTTCTCTCACAACCAAGGATTTCTGGTGTATCCATAACCTGGTGCTAGATCAGTAACCCCCCCTTGAACAGATAGGGTGTAGGCCATATATGTAGCTACCAAAAATAATTGGAGTTTTTGGTTCACTGCCAAACCTTGGGCTTCAGGTGTACCCAGTAACCTCATGAGAAGTGATAACAATAGGCTGAGAACTGACAAAATGGGAGGTCTTACCATTTATGGATGGCAGTGTCTATATCCCGTACAAATTTTGATAATGAAAGCTGACAAGCATGACAATAACTGACAATGTAAAAGAAAAAGCTATGACTGGAAAGTTTATGTTAAAACAAGAGTATAACACTGAATTGGTAAACTAAGTTGTGAAAACTTGTACTGTAATCTAGAAGCAGATGTGGATGTTTAGCATCTGCTGATGTACCTCTTGGTTCTTGAAGCAAATCTTCTTTGGCCTTAGTGGAACTCCATGTATAAAAAACTAGTTTGCCTCATCCTTGCCGACTTCAACTTTTGAAGCGTTTTGATATACTAGGGCAAAAGCTTTTCTTGAAGCTTTTTTGCACCACTTCATTGTTTTGAGAAGTTGTATTTGCAAAAAAAAGAAAAATCGAGTGTGGGATCTTGCCGCTTTGTGTGCATGTTGACTTGTCTACACGTTGCAGCGTTTTGGAAAGTTGTCTGTGTACGTGACGAGTGTTGGGACTGTAGCATTTTAAAACGCTCTGCAAGTCGTCATCCACCTCTGCGAGATAGGCAGCGTTTTGATATGATGACTGCTCCTGTCCACCACCTAGGATCCGCCACACTGAGCGTCTTGATATGCTTGCACTCCACGCGGTCCTGCCCGCAGTTGTCTACATCTTGAGAGGCTAGCCCGCCAGCTGATGCTCTCTTTTTGCGTAGCGTTTTAAAAGGCTTTTGGTGGCCTTGACCTAGCGCTTGAAGAATTTTTGCCCTGCCTAGTGCAGGCTATGCTGGCAGTGTCCTGTCCAACACCCAAATCAGCCATAAGGCGTATGAGCCATACACACTCAACTGTAGCTGTGAAGACTGCCATCTACTCAACCTCACAACTAGAAGTGGCCACAGTAAGTTGATTCTTGCTCAACCATGATATGCATGAGCTGCCAAGCATGAAACAAAAACCACTTGTGGACACTTGTGTGTCAAAACAACCAGCCCAATCTGAGTCCAAAAAATCATGTAAGTCTGGTGGCAATGATCCCCCTTGGGATAAAACCAGACAAGATGTAAAGTGCCACTTAAGTAGCATAAAATCCTCTTGACAGCCTTCCAATGCTTAGACCTTGGGCTATGCATAAATTTGATGGCATGTGAGACTGCAAACTAAATATCCGGCCTCGTATTGCATACATGAGTGTTAGCGGCTGGACACACCCAACGGAGGATGATTGCCCAGCAGGATATTAATTTTAATAATTATTCCTTAATTGAGAAAAACCGTCATTTCACCTTTGTAAATAGTGGGGCTTGCAGAAGCTTCCAGATTGTATCCCATTTTTGACATTTTAGACTTAGTGAATTGGTAAATTAGAACATTAGGGTTTGAGATTGTAAGATATTTATACCACTTTTGACCTTAATGCAAAAAACCTTTGTCATTTTTATAAGTTTTGTCTATGTGAGTGAGCGTACTCTGTGTACAAGAGAGAATGAGAGTTTTATCTTGACGCTGTGCGCGCATCGGTGGTCGGAATCGAGTGCGGAGGAGTACAACGTGTTGCCCCCGAAGAGAGCTACGCGCCAACACCTACATTGCGTGTGTACGATCCAGCTTTGCGAGCTCAATCCACGAGCTATGTCTCATGATTCGGTGAGCATACGTTGTCTGTTTTCGCATTTCAGCATATCCATGCGTTCGCATTGAGTAGAGCTACACATTAGGCACTTTAGTTTTTGGAAATGACGACCTGCAAATTTCGACCAGACATCCTACGTGATTGTGCACCTGGTGTTTAGGGTTCGGGTTTTGGTTCATGGATCTTAGGGAGAGCGACCTATTGGTGTTAATAGGGTTTCCTTCAAGTTCCGTAGCGTTTCGAGAACGTTTGATGGGTAATTGGCTCTTGAAAGCGTTGTAGGAAATCTCCTCTTATGTACTCCTGAAGGCTATAGCTTAGACATTGGGTAGAGACCTCTGTAGGAAGTAGTCGAGAGTCGGTCGATTGTAGGCGAGTGTAGGTTGACACCCTATGCTTGCTTCCACGCGCCTGCGGGTCGAGCTTCGTCCTTAGCTGACAAATCTTGTTAGGTGAGTTCTCGCTGTGCTGACGTCCGTCACGGCATATCCGCCAACATTGGCGCCGCTGTCGAGGATGAAAACCCTAGGTAGGTGACTGAGACTAGTCCTTGAGGATAGGGATTCTCTGGCTTGCCATAGTCTTGTTTTACATTTAGATAGGATCAGAGGGTGGAGGACTCTCTAGGTCTTAGGAGGAGTCTAGGGAGCAAGTGTCTGGCCTAGATCGTTCGACTTAGGTAGACTCAGGTAAACTTAGATAGTTTTAGGTATTAGTTAAGTTGTGGTGTAGAGAGTAGGATTTGGAGTGGTAGAGGTGGTGGAAGGATAGCTTGAGAGTCCAGAGAGGCCAGGAAGCAACCGAGACACCAATATCACCATCTCACATGATGAGTAGGAGTAGGGTAAGTAGAACATCATGATTTATGATTTGGAGCACTTCATGCATGTTATATTTGCTGTTAGGCTCATCAAAGGGTTGTAAAAGACGGAAAAGAGTGTTTAGAAGCTGAAGTGAAGTTCAAAAGTTTCTGTGAGTATTTCTGAGAGAGCTGCAAAGCATAGGGAGTACTTCTGTCAGAAAAAAAATTAAATTTTAAGCTAGTAGACATCCTATGCGTAGGATGTCTACAGGGTGTTTTGGTGTGAATTTTGAAAATCTGAGTTGACCAGTGTGTTTAGAAGGTAGGTTTTACCCTATTTTCACTTAGAAAGTGGAAGTTTGACCATATCTTGACAGGATAAGGCCAAAAGAAAGGAAATTGCCAGACATCCTACCCAATTTGTGCCAAGGTAGTATTTTAAGACCAAAACCATAGGATGGCTTCAGGAGCATGATCTACATTGAGTGCATAAGAAAGGATTCATCTCAATTGGGTGAGAAAATTGGGTTTTAAGCATACTTTAGCATTTTTTACTGAAAAGGGCTAGGATAGCTAAAATTGGGATCTTTTGAAATCCAAACTAAAATCTAAGCATAGCATTGGGTTGCTGGCATCAAGGGGAAGTTGTGGCTCAAGTTTGGGGTCAAACAAATCACTCAGACATCCTACACGTAGGATGTGTTCTGTGTTATTTAGCACTCCAAATCCACCTTTGAGCATACCAAAGTGATCATCACCTTAAGAGGAGTCTGTGGTTTGCATTTGAAGCAATTTTGAGCAGTTAGACATCCTACACGTAGTATGTCTTTTGCATGATATTGAAGTGAAAACTGACTGTAGGCATAGCAGGGTGTTGTATAGCCTGAGGCAAGGATCCTAGTCAATTTTGGTCCAAATTGGAGTTGATTTGACTGGTCAGACCAACATCAGGTTGCTGGAACAGATTTCTGATCAATTGACCTACTTATAGGTGTCCAAATCAAAAACTAAAAACAGTTGTGGACTCAGCACATCAAGGGGAATCTATAGTGCAAAATCTAGCCAAAATAGAGCACGTAGACATCCTATGCGTAGGATGTCTACAAGGGCTTAGTGAAGTGAAAATATGACTAGGGACATAGAGTGATGTTCCAATTGACTTAAGAGTTCCAGAACTTCTTTTAGAAGTGAAATTGGACCTTGTTTGACCTTTTGACGGAGCAAAGACGGAATTAAGACTTTTCCTATAAACTGACCAACATTCGAGTGAAGTACAGTTCCAGATTAGCAGACCTACTCAAGAACATCCGAAGTGTATAAAATACAACAGTGGTTGAGGTTAACCCTCCAGCTATAGCAATCATTACTAAGTCCACCTCTAGCGGTTAAATGCTTTGAGTCGATTGCCGAAATTAAAGGCTTGTGTACAGGTATATTCAGCGGCGACAAGGCAAGAAGTTGTGCGGAAACTGATCCTTTGCCAAGTGAGTGGTTGGATTTGTGATAAATTGCATTGCTAATTTTGATGAATTTAAGATCAGGAAGACACATTCCTAGAGATCAAAAAGTGGCAGGTGATCAAGGTAGCTTAGTGTCCACCGAGGAGAGTGTAACTCAGGCAAGGCTAGATCCATTAGCACCGATCATTGAGGAGGGTAGTGATACTGACACTTCATCAGATAAGTCTTTCTTCGTGATGGGTAGTCAAGAGCCAGGAGGTTTCTTCGATGAAGGACCAATGCTAGGAGGAAGTACCTCCCAAAACCCTTTGAACGATGCCAAGTTCACTATAATCTTCTTAGAAGGAACAAACTCTAGAGGAGCCCTAGTGTATTCTGACTATCAGGGATGCAAGTGTATTTGTATAGAAGAAAGACCTGCTCAGAGACTAGAGATAATTCCAGTCTATGATGATGGAGATAGATTCCCATACAAAAAGGGGAACCACTATCTAATAGTTAGTAACCCTGAGGATTACAACAGATATGGAGATAACGTGGCAAAAGGAAAAATGGTTTCAGAAACTCAAGAACTGCCTCCAAAAATTGATCGACCGGGAGCTCTTTTTATATATGATAAAAAAAACAACCGGGGTCTCTACCTATAATGAGAATGTGGGAATTTACAAGCATGAGAGCGAGGGAGGAGTCTCTTGTTTTCGATGCAAAGAACCCTACCCAAACGAATTAAGCAAAGACAAGGTTCTTTACTTATTCTCTTATGAAATTGCTATGGGGAAGGATATCATTTTTGTTGATAGGTACGGGCGAGAATACAAACGTATTCTCCCAGAGGAGGTAGAAAAGGCAACAGTTCCAGAAACATCAACATATGCCCCCGAAGAAGTGTCAAGGTTCACCTATACCCCTAGCAAGTCGACAAATCCATTTTCAGAAGAGTACGACGTGACCTCACATTCTAACCGACAACAGACGTTCAACTACCAAAACCAACAAGCAACCCAACCATTATTGCAGGCATGACTTCGACAAAGTGTGACATTAGAACAAGACCAAAACCGAGATGGTTATCCAGCCGCACGAGGGCTAAGAGATTTACAAGAACCACCACTCTATTCACAGTATTAAGGCGAGAGTAAGCCAAAAACTCAAGAGTCGACAGAGCATGGAAGACAACCCATAGAACAAGTTCGAAGAGATGAACCACCTCTTGCAAAAACCATCAGAAATTATGGCTTAGGGGAACCTCTGGGAGAGGAACCCTCCCACTACCGAAGGCCAGAGGAGGTATTTCGAGTAGGACGAGGAGAACCAATGATCAGATTTGTAGACCATCGTACAATTAGACCTTCTCAGGTGCAAAAATGGGTAAACAAGAAAAGAGAGATCCTAGGGATCATGTAGCAGCCTTTGTGCGTGTAATTAGAGCTGAAGAGGTGTTAGACTTCCCTACCCAATTTGTAGGGTTTGGACTTACCCTAGAGGAGGATGCTGCTACTTGGTTTGACTCTGTGGAGCGTAGAGACTTTGAGTCTATGGAGGAGGTGTTTGACGAGTTTATTGAGGAATTATCACAAAGGGGGATAGCTCATAATACAGTTTCACAAATCCATAAATTCAAACAGAAAGAAGGGGAATCTGTGCGAAAGGCGGCCCTACGACTAAAAAGATATGTGAAGTTCTGCCCTGTGGAAGAACTGCCAACTCAATCCAGACTTATGCTTATATTTATTCAAGGACTAAGGAACGCAGATCTCCAGAAGGACTTACATATGAAGAGGAGCACGACGTTAAATGAGTTAACTAAGGAGACTCTTTACCTTGTAAACAATTGTGCGGTCTACAAGGAGGGTGAATTCAAGGATCTTGATGAAGATTCATCCTCACAACAAAGTGGAAGCAAGTCCGCTAAGACAGCACCGAAACAAGAAGTAGTTGTAAGCCAGGAGCAGCTTGTAGAGGAAGTGCTAAAAAAGATTAATATGTATGCCCAGCCTCAGGCTAAACAGCCAAAGTGGTGTGCTATTGAACAAAAATGGACAAACCATGTGACGGAGGAATGTTATTATAACAAGGGATATGTGAGGGAGCGACCTTATGCTCCCCAGGCTCAGGTAGAATCTCCTCAACTTCCATCGATGTCTAGGTATCAAGCAGGCAATCTACCAGGACCTATAGGTATAGAAAGACCACAACCAGTATTGGGGCAACAACCACCCCTACGAGGATTATGACCAGTCGGCATAAGATACACACCAACAGTAAACGAACCAGAAGAGAAGGCTTTGGTATCTATGCATGCATATTACAAAGATTCCAATGGATATGTTGCAAATCCTCTCTATTATCCACCGGAAGAACCCCCAAGGCTAGAACCTTGGAGCATGATGGGAAGTGCAGGACCACTGATGGGAAGTGCAGGACCACCAACAGCTACACAGGCAGCAGGAGAAGGAAGATATAGCTTGGATGAACGAACACTGTTGTTCATAGCCAACGGAGGCATGGGCGGGCAGAGCCATGTATACCAACAAAGAGGAGCTCAAGGAGCACCTCAACAGCCTAAGGGACCCTGCTACAAGTGTGGTGGAGACCATTGGCTAAGAGACTGTCCTCATGATGAAATCATTAGAGTCAACGCATATTGCACCCGGTGTGGAATTACTCATTTGATTCCTGATTGCCCTAAGAACCCGAGCAAAGGAGCAAAAACTACCTTGAACCTGCTGGAAGCAGTGCCTTCCAGTGGAGGGTCAGAAAACGACACAGTAATACCTATTCAGGCAATGACACGAGCCCAAGCTCAAAGAATGACAAATGAACCCATAATTGAAGAGCCAAAAACCGATGCCCCAAGTTCAAAAATGAAAAATCAAAGAAGCACTTGGAAAGCTAGAAAGGCGCGTATGAAAGCCAGGAGACAACGAGAGAAAACGGCTCTATCTGAGGAGTTAAAACACACAAAGGATAGATTAGAGTGGTTAGAGTATCTAGCTAGTCTAAGCTGCGATAACCATAGGGCCCAAGGAAATATTAGAACCCAAAAGTGCAGGATCAGGAGGATCAGTGTTGGCAGAAAAGGTAAATGAGCAATTAGACGCACTTTTAAAGGCATACGAAGCCAAACTCAAAAACAACCAAATCCAAGAGCAAAGATGGATGACTTATCCATGTACAGAAATAGAAAAATAGAGGTTGGAAATGTGTCAAAAGATGAGTGAAACGGCCCAATCCTTGATAGAAAACCCACTTGGTAAATCTACAAGTTGGCACGAGGTACCAGCTCCAACCCCTATCAAACCAACTTTAGAGAAACGAGTAGACACGAAGGAGAGACTCACGACTGCATCTGAGTCTAGGAGAGAACCTATCATAGTGCCAAATACAACAGATGAGACAATTGATGGTTTTCAGCCTAAAACATTGGTAGAAATGGGTAAGGATTGTAATGGTCTAGATGACCTGTGAAAGAAAATCCATGACGCCAACAAAGCTAACAGGGTAAGCCACCAAATAAATAGCACGAGAAAGGAGAAAAATGAGATCTTACCTCCCATTGAAGAATTTGAGGCAAGATCACAAATGAACTTTGATATGCATTCACAAGGGGGAGACCAGGGATCAATTAGTTCGGGGCATAGTCAACCAGACTCGCTAAAAACTCTACCCTCTTACCTAGGGGAGTATGAAGCTAAATCTAAGGTGAGAGCAATCCCATCTCAAAAACTTTCTTCCAACAGAGTGATGGATTCACAAGGGTTGATTGAGTTATTGTCCACCCCTATGGCATGCACAATCACATTAGCCGAACTCCTCAGGTTACGGCCAAACATGTGGACCACCGTAGGCAATGCTTAGAAAAATTTGGAGTAAAAGACCCCACCTCGAAGCTTCAAGAAGGGATTAGAGAATTGGACAAGCCTCAACTAAACACTAGGCCAGTACCTTTAAACAAGGTTGGAGAATATTGCGAGGGAGAAGATGGAAATACCACACTACCATTAGAATTCCAAGGAGTAGTTTCCAAAGCTATTCTTGATAGTGGAGCAGGAGTCACTATCGCCACCAAGGAAATCTGGAAAAAATGGGGAAAACCGGCTTTGAGAGCTACCAAAATGAAATTGCAACTGGCAGATGGGTTCATGGAAAAGCCTCTAGGACTTTTAGAAAAAGTAATTGTCACCTCGTGCGGAATCGAGTATGAGCATACATTTGTAATAGTTGATTTTGACAAAAAGAACAATTACGAGATCATCTTGGTAAGATCATTCATGACACAATTAAAGATGGTCCAGGATTCGGGTTACGACCACATATACCTCAAACGTGGCGAGACTACAACCGAAATATACCTAAAAGACCGTAGTTACAAAGATGTGAACCAGACACCAGTGGAAGAGTTTGATTTAGCTACATTGGCAGGGTCCGAACTCCCAACATGGTTAGGGCAGAAAAAAGAGCTATGGATGTGTAGAGCTTCACATTGTGGGAGCTTAAAAAGAGAGGAATGCATCTTAGAAAGAGCTATTGAGGACAAGGATTACATTTCAAAACCTTTTCCCGAAGATGTCTTAGAACCTCTAGAATGGGAACACATACTAGCAACATTGGATGTCTTTACCATTACAGATAGCCCAACAACAAAATTTTGCGATAAGCATGGCTATGATGTGCTACCCTATTACATGATAAGCCTTATACCAGCAGGAGATGAGAATGTAGACCCACCAGAACAAGAAGAGTTTTATGACTCCTCTGAGCATCTAAGTTAAATAACGATGCAGATAACGAGTATTCAGACAGCTCAAGCGAGCATGGGGAGAAAACAGCAAATATAAAGTTTTATGATTTTGTAAATCAACACCCTATACGCCAAGAACTCTATAGAAAAAAAAGAGCAAAAAACAAAATTAGAGAGAACCTGATGCCGAGGATAAAAGATAAAACTCACTATCTAATGCTTGTCAAGGCAGAGGATTGTGTAAAAGACCAAATATCAGGAAGATTCTCAAGAGTTCGAGGGGAAAGGACGCGTGAGGAAATAAAACAAGTACGAAAGACTAAAACAGAAACAAAATCAAAAAAAATCTCAACAATCAAAACAGGAAAAAACAAAAGACCCAGAGGACCAAAGTGGAGCATAAAAAGAAATACCAAGAACTAAAACGGTCGTTACGAGAGGTATGGACTACTGAGGGAGAAAGTGATGGTAAGGAGGAGTCAAAAAAAGAAAACATGAATGTACCATCCCACTATCGAAAATTCACCATCCAGGACAGAAAAATCATAATGACACCACCAGTCAGGAAAAGAATAAACCAGGAATCTTACGATGGGCCGGGAAATGCAAAACGGAAAGACCTCACTGCGCCAGGCGAAAAGCCTCAGCCGATCTATACAGCAACTTATTTGGAGCCTGAAGAAAAAGCACTGCTAACACAACTTCGCAAGAAGTATAAAGATGTGTTTGCATGGTCCTACAAAGACCTCAAACGATTTGATCCATCGATATGCCAACATACAATTCCGTTGAAATCAGATGCAAAACCTAGCAAACAGCGTCCTTACACATATAATGACACATTTGCTAAACGAATCAAAGAGGAGATTGACAAGCTGATGGATGTTGAATTCATCTATGAAATCGAGCATACAGATTGGGTGTCACCCATTGTGGTTGTCCCCAAAAAGAACAAAAAACTGTGTGTGTGTGTGTGTGTGTGTGTGTGTGTGTGTGTGTGTGTGAACCTCAAAAAAGTAAACGCAACCACAATAAGGGATAATTATCCCTTGCCAATCACACAGAACATGTGCTTGAGAGGGTGGCTGGGAAACGGGCTTATTCCTTTCTAGATGGGTTTTCAGGGTATAACCAACTGGCAATTGCAATAGAAGATCAACACAAAACAGCATTTGCCACAGAATGGGGAATATATGCGTATAGAGTTATGCCTTTTGGCTTAACCAATGTCCCAGCTACCTTCCAAAGGTTAATGACTCATGCGTTCAAAGAATACCTGAGAATATTCTTAGAAATATATATGGATGATCTCTGTGTCCACTCTCTTCTACAAGAAGAACATATTGACCATTTACAAAAGGTATTTGAGAAGTGCAGAACATATCGAATCTGTCTCAACCCGAAAAAGTGCATTTTTATGGTTAGGCAAGGCCGCATCTTAGGACATATTGTCTCAAGAAATGGAATAACCATTGACCTAGAAAAAATAAGAGTCATAGTAGACTTGCCCAGGCCTACTAATGCCAAACAAGTACAATCCTTCATGGGACACTACAGATATTATCGAAGATTCATATATATATATATGCAGTCATTGCACAACCTCTGTATCGTTTATTAGTCAGTTTCGATTGGACTGAGGAGTGTGAAACTTCATTCCAAAAGATTAAGGACAACCTTGTATCAGCACCTGTACTTAAAGCACCAGATTGGGAAAAGATATTCCATGTTCACATTGATGCATCTGCATATGCAATTGAGAGTATTCTGGCTCAACCTGGAGACAGAACAATGGATTTCCCAGTTTGTTATGCGAGCCGACAGCTAAATAGTGCAGAAAAGAACTACACAACCACTGAAAGAGAGGAATTAGGAATGATTTATGTTGTAAAGAAATTTCGGCATTACTTGCTCGAAAACAAATTTGTGTTCTTCACAGATCATCAAGCTCTTTTGTATCTAGTAAATAAACCATGCAATACTGGAAGAATTGTACGCTGGTTTATTATATTGCTAGAGTTTGACATCACAGTGGCAGTAAAAAAGGATAAAACTCATCTACGGGCCGATCATCTTTCAAGGCTGCAAAACGGGGAAGCTCCTGAAGGAGTAGACGATGACATACCCGATGCTTATCTTTTCAATATTGAAATGATACCCAAATGGTCTCAGGAAATTGTTAGCATTCTTTCCTTTGGAGGTAAATTTGATAACAAGGAAGACAGATCCAAACAATAAACAATTCGACAAACAAAAAACTTCCAGTTGATTGTTGCAGGATGACTGTATCATCTAGGCTCGGACCAAATTCTATGACTATGTATAAATCTAGAGGAATTCTAGTGTTATCTTAAAGAAGCACACATCCAGGATTGTGTATTTGATTGTTCAACAATGAAAATACACCAAAGACTGAAACAATTAGGGGTTTATTGGCCAACTATGTATGCTGACACACATGCTTATGTGAACAATTGTACTATACGTAGTGCCAAATGACCGGTGGATCACGTGACATTGTTTCAGGTAAACATTGCACCTGCATGGCGTCAATATATCATTGATTTCTTAACAACAAGGACATTTCCTGAAAACATAACAAAAGCGCGAAAAAGGGCTATAGAGCTGGAGGCTCGCGACTTTAATTTAATTGGAAATCAACTCTACAAGCGAGGGAAGGACAATCAACTTAGAATCTGTGCAAGTGAAAGCGAATACCTGCTGATTCTAGAACATGCACATGGAGGAATAAGTGGAGACCATTTTTCAAACAATAAGACGGCAAAAATTGTCTTAATCGCAGAAATATGGTGGCCTATATTGCATATGGATGCTGAGGAGTTTATAAAGCGTTGTGACGCATGTCAGCGCACTAAGGTGCCAAAAAAGAGGGATGACATGCCACTATGGCCAATGATGGGAGCACGAGCATTTGTAAAATGAGGCGTTGATTTTGTGGAGCCTATTTCACCCCCTGCATATCGCACCCATACCCAATATATCATTGTGGCTACGGACTATCTCACAAAATGGGCGGAAGCCAAGGCAACACAAAAAGCAGACGCAAGAACCACTGCACAATTTTTGTATGAGAATATCTTTGTACGATACGGATTACCAATATAAATTGTCAGTGATCGAGGAACACATTTTCTTAATGAAGTCATTGAATATCTGCTAGAGGAATTCATGGTCATACATAGAAAATCTGCTCCATATCATCCACAGGCGAATGGACAAGCTGAGGCCACAAATAAAACACTATGCAATGTTCTGACTAAAATTGTATCAGAATCAAGGACAGATTAGGATCAGCAGCTACACTCAATACTATGGGCATACAACATCAATCGGAACAACACCGTACAACATGGTGTTTGGTCTAAACGCTATATTACCCATAGAGTTTTTAGTTCCAACTCTACGAGTAGCGAAACCCTTAGAATGGACAAGGCATGAGCTCTCTTCAAGAATAGATGATCTTGAAAAACTAGATGAACTTCGACTGAGAGTTGTAGCTTCGATCTATGCTAAAAAGAGAATACAAAAAGAGTTTTTTGACAAGCACATGCGCACAAAAGAGTTCAAAACAGGTGATTATGTACTTGTTTATACCTTGAAGCAACATGCCAAGAAACTTAAAAAGCGAGGGATGGGACCCTTTCTGATTAGTGACTTATCACAAAGTGGAGCTGTCAAACTTGCTACATTAGCAGGAGAAGCAATGCCAAATTGAATTAGTGGGTGTCGGTTAAAAAAGTATAATTTACCACGAACACAGGATATGCTTCAACAAATCCATCAAGAAAAACAACAAAGGAAGGAGAAACAGAGGGTACGAGAAGAAGCCCAAGCAGAAGCAAAAGAACGCATTGCAAAAAGAAGACTTCTACGACAACAACAACAGTGGATCACCGTTGCGAATAAATGCTATTCGACTCACGAATTTTGGTGAAGACACAGTGGAACCAATAATTGGAGTCAAAGTGGGTAGCAATCAAGTTGAATCGACAGCATTGCTTGATTATGGAGCTCAAGCAAATCTGGTCTCTTACAAGTTACATAAACAGCTCAAGCCCAAAGATCAACTACATCCTCCTTCACAAGTGTTGGAAAGTAGTACATCACATTCGCTAAGAACATTGGGCTGGACTATATTGCATGTACAAATACATCAATATATTTACCCCCACAAGTTTTATGTGGTTGAGGATGCGAGCACACTACACCCCATGTTGTTGGGACAACCTTGGCAAAAAGAGTATAATGTGCAGATAGATTGGAATTCGGATACAATCAAAATTCAGCATGCACAAGAACAACAGGTGGTAGCCTTTGCTCAACAAACCGAGAAGCACCAGAGGACAGCACCACAATCACTAGATAAAGAACCAAAAGGATGGGTGCCACTAAAGAACAACACAAAACCCATGGAGAACAACCAGGGAACTGCCAACCATGTTCACTACAAACATAAAACAACACAGACCACAGTGAAAAGATCAAGGTTAGCAACACGCAAAAAACAAGTATGGGTGCGAAAGGATAGAGGTGACATGGCATACAAACCACAATACAACAGAAGAAATCAACAGAAGAACACAGTTCAACCAACAACCACAGGAATAAAAAAGATATGGATCCCAAAGAGAATGCTCAGTAACAACTTAAATGTGACTCGCATTTGGATCCAGAAACCAAAGCAACATGAACTCCCTTCAGTACAAGCAACACCAGCATGCAGAAAAACACTACATATGAAACCTGCAAACCGATCTATATGGGTGCCGATCAGCAGCACAACAATGACAACCACGAACGTGGCAATAAACCTACAAAAATGCCCAAAACAAAGCTACAAATGGAAAGAAAAACAAAAAAAGACTACGGCCAATTCCACCACGAAAATTCTCTCCACGAAGACAACCATGGACATATCGACAGTAGCGGCAAACCAAGCGACTTTTGCAAGAAAGACGATCAAACAGAGAGCTGTGCAGTTACAACTTTTACTTGCAAAGAAAATCCGCCAACCAAATCAACAACAAACAAGAAACCTCGACGTCAAATGCCAATAAGCATCTTGCTTATTCCCTCCTCTCGCACAGCGTTGATTTTTCCATGCATTGACTGAGTATGCATCAAATAGGGCCACATTACACGGCCGAGCATTAGCACAATTTTTAATCCATGCACTGCACATACACCGAGGCAATACCTTGTCATCCGGGAGGACTCCAACTAGGAGGGGGGGAGGCATTCTCAAATGCGGACCCAATGAAGGTAAAAAGAACAAAAAAGGGCATGTTTTTCAACTATTTTGAAGGGTTTTCGTTTGATTGCGGGATTTTTTGGACTAACTTAAGTACATATGTCCTTATACAGCACGAATCTACAAGTATATGGGGCCAAACGCCAAATCAGGCCCCTAGGTGTGTGTATATATGTAAAAATAGCCATTTTTCGGACAAAATATTAATAAAACGGAGAAATCCGGCCATAAAAATTGCATGTGAGTGTATATAGTGTTTTGCGGTGATGTTTTTGAGCTATTATGATTTTTGGGGATTTTTTTGGGTTTAATTTGATCTTTTCTTTTTAATTTTACTAATTATCGATAGAAAAACTTCAAAAATACAAAAAGCAGGTAAAATACGGTCATAATGAAAAACAAAAAATATGGGGATAATCAGTGACTATAGGACAACCTATGGTACAACGGGGGTACAATTATGTGAATGGAGTGGAAGGCGTGTTTTGGCCAGATTTTGACCGAAACGTCAAATTTCTGGAAACTGGGGAAATGGAGTCCAAATCAAGAATTTTTCGAACCTAAACCGCATCTCGCAAGAATTTGGGAGCACATGTCAAATTTCATAGAAAGTGGTTCGGGGACCCCTATTATAAGATTTTTTCACTTCACTAAGAGCTCATGTCTACTATTTCCTTCTTGAGAGAGAGCTCTTGCCACCTAGAGCGAACCGGACTTCCAGCTGCTTCTACGACACGCACGACCACCCGACAGGCTCCAGATATGAGAGGTAAGCTCACCACCTTGAGCTTTTCGCATATGTTTGATGTTTTGTCGCGAAAACTAGTGTAGGGTTCACATGGGAAACGGACAGTAGAGACCTACAGGTAGAGGTGACCACCTAACGGCTAACCCAAAAGCAATAAGGCTTCATCGGCGGTTTACCCTAGCATAGGAGACCACTCTTGAATGCACGAAGGCGGCAAAAAACCATTGGGAAAAACCCTAACTTCTAGAGCCCTGCAAGAGGCCACCAAATGGTAAATCGGTGGAAAGTCGCCCAAATGCTACCAAAACTCATGGATAGGAGCATCTCGACATGCTCTACGAGGTTATATAGTGCACATAACCATAAGGCGACACGAAGCGGAACTAAGCTTCAGAAACAGCATCAGACACACAAAGCGTCAACTAGCTCTCAGGGCCAAACCAGATGTCCGTTTGCCACCAAACTTCACGAGCGACTTTCCTAGACCATCAACAACCAAGTCCTATGGTGGTTGTAACATTTAATGGTCTAAAAACGTATGTGTGGCGGAAATTAGCATGAACATAGTGGGCATTTCATTAGAATAGATTCCTAATGAGAATTACAAGAGTGCTTGGGTGGAGAGAGCAACAAAAAGCATAACACCTAGTTAGATAGCATCGACAATACTTTCAAAAGAGAGAGAAATTAAGGGTCATCCAATAGAAACTGGGAACACCTTGTGGGCATCTTGCCTAGTGAGCTGACATGTGTCCCTCATTCCCTTTGTGTAAAGGGAGCAGGTGTGTGTGTGTGTGACTTTCTCTCTCATCCCCTACTCTCAAGGCTCACCCCCTCCCATGTAGGGATATGCAAAGACTTTTTAGGTTTGACCTTTGGACACAACCTTTGAATTTTGGAACCTTAGCATTTTGGAAGTCTTAATGGGCTGAACCTTAGGGTCTTTTTAGCCCATTGTTGCACATGGCTCTTTTGAAGATGGCCCCCCCCTTTGGATCCCTATTTTCCCTCCTTTGGATCCCTACTATGGCCGGTCTACTAGCTTAACCAATATTCTAGCTTTTTCTCCCCTAGCACTTCTCCACATTAAATGATCAGTTTAATATGAGAAAATCATTTAGGAGAATTAGATATTGATTATTATGACATTACCTCTCTCTTGAAATCATAGTTGTCCTCGACTATGGTGTAGAGAAGATAAATCATATTCATGAATCCTTTTCTTAGCGGGTAGAGGATCCCTATGTTACCCTACGACATCATTCCAAAATGGATGACTAGTCCATTTGGCGCTTGAGAGCCTTAGGCTGCCGCAAGCATGTCTGCACATTAGTCCTATCAATCTTCCATAGTAGAGTGACAAGCTCTACTTGGTGTTTGGGAGACGTCGTCTCCGCAAACTTGATCTAAGCATGCATACTACTTCATTTTTGTGCACAGTAAAGAAAAACAAAGTCTTATAAGACAAAGATTTTGTTCATTTTTAACATTTTGTACATTTGCTTACTCATTGGGAAGCATTGTAAGCATTGACAAGGTTTAGGTTATCATTTAATTGTATGCCTTGCATCCATCTAGCATCTTCAAAAGGATAATTCTTAAACTTAATAAGATATCGTCGGATAGTCTTACCGCCTCTTAATACCTTGTCTTCATGTCGGAGAATGGACTCGGGCTGCAGCACCTCCTCTTGGTCCTCGATCTCCGGTGGGTCTTCAATAGTTGGTTCTTGAGGTGGCTCTCCTTTGTAAGGCTTTAATAGGCTCACATGAAAAGCATTGTGTATGAGCCAATGATTGGGCAACTTGAGTTGATAGGCCATCTCATTGATTGGCCTAAGAATCTGAAAGGGACCATAGTACCTTTTTGCTAGTTTAGCATAGTACTTTTGGTGGCCCGTAGGATTCTTGCCCGTCGTGTGCCTTAATCAAGCCTTGGGAAACTTTAACAAGACCCAATCGTTTTCTTTAAAGGCTTGGGCTCTTCTGTGCTTGTCAGCAACAGCCTTTTGCCTTTGCTGTGAGATAGAGATAGCATCCTTAATCTTTTGGAAAGATTCTTGTAGGTCTCGGCTATACTCATCTGCAGCGAAGATCTTCCCATGTACCTTAAGTAGCAAGGGACTTTTTTATCTTCCCTCAATTACCTCGAAATGTGCTTTTCCCGTGGAAGTATGTACAGTGTTATTGTAGGCATACTCCACTAAGGGTAAGTACTTCTCCCATTGGGATCTTTGATCTACTTCCGTTACATAGGCTTTTAGTAGATCGAGAATTGTTAGGTTAGCTATTTCACTTTGGCCATCCGTTTGTGGATGATAGACCGAAGAGAAGTTTAGCCTTGTTCCTAAATTCTCAAAGAGACCCTTCCATAAATTACTGGTCATTCTAGGATCTCTATCCGACACTATGGACATTGGCAAGCCATGGTACTTGAAAATTTGTGAAATGAAGAGGATTGCCATTTGATGGGCTTTGATAGTCTTTTTGACAGGTATAAAATGAGCTTGTTTACTGAACCTATCTACTATCGTCCATATTCCCGTATTCCCATGGATAGACTTAGGCAATCCAAAGATAAAATCCATGGATATGCTCTCCCATGGTGAATTAGGTATTGGCAAGGGTTGAAGCAATCCAAGTTGCTTCCCTCTATCAAATTTTGTCTTTTGGCATACCACACATTTAGAAACATACTTATGTTCACTTTCATGGTAGGCCAATAGAAATATGTTTCAATTCCCTTTAAGGTATATTGAATCCCTCTATGCCCCGCATAAGGTGGAGCATGAGATTCATACATTACTTTCTCACGTAGTGAGTTAGTAACACATAGTCTATTGCCATAGAGAAGATAACCATCTTGTAAGGTAAATGGTTCTTCTTTCTTCCCTAATGCAAGGGCTGAAATCACATCTCTAAAATCGGGATCAATAGCATACTCATCATCATTGAAGATAGATCATTGTGAGTTGCTATGGAAACCGCATTTACTCTCGGCCGTCTTGAGAGTGCATCAGCTACTTGATTATGCTTGCCAGCAATGTGAGCAATATGAAAATGAAATTGCGAAAGGAAATTTGCCCACCTCATTTGTTTGTCGGAGAGCTTGGTCTGCGTCATGAAGTACTTAAGACTTTGGTGATCCGTTCGCAGAATGAAAGGAGTCCCCAATAAATAGTGCTTCCATGAGTCTAAGGCATGTAGAACTGCAAGGAGTTCCTTTTCATATATGCCTAGAGCTTGTTCAACAGGGTCGAGCCTTCGACTCTCATAGCCTATGGCATGCCCTTCTTGGTGTAAAACAGCTCCAAGGCAATCACCACAAGCATCACATTGGACCTCAAATGGTTTTGAGAGATCCGGTAGTGTAAGCACAGGTTGAGAGATAAGCTTTTCGAAAGCATTGTTCTCCTTAGCAGACCATGTATACCTAACGTTTTTCTTTGTTAGGTCATGTAATGGTCCCGCAATTTGTGAGAACTTTTCTATGAAGCGTCTATAGTATGCACACATACCTATAAAGCTTCTTAGTTCATGAAGATTCCTTGGTTTAGGCCATCCTTTTATTACCTCTAACTTAGATGGATCCATTTGGATGCCATCTTGAGAGATAATATGACCTAAATATTGAATCTCTTGCAAGAAAAATTCACTTTTCTTTCGATTAACATAAAGTTTATTCTCTCTTAAAACTTGAAATATTACCTGGAGGTGTTGCTTGTGTTCCTCTGATGAATTAGAGTAGATGATGCCTTGCAAAAATCAGCCCCCTCTCTCTCTTGGGCGAGCCCTCTTGCTATTTGCTCTTGTTGAGCCCTCATTGGCTCTCCCCAAGTCAAGCCAATTACTATTAAGCAGCATAAGTGATAGCCTTCTGACATGTGTCCCCCTTTCCCCTTTTGTGAGAGCTTTAGGTAATTAAATAATTAAACTAAACTCTCATTGGACCCCTTTGCCTCTTGGCCAATAGGAATCAGGCAAGCCATTGGGCTCCTGAATGTTCATTGGACCCCTTGTGAGACTGCCCAATATTCTTCTAGGAGACTTAATTCTCATTGGTTTCTTTTATTAAATGTTTTTAAATTAATTAAACTAGATTTACTCTAGCTTAATTCTCATTGGTCCACTTCAAGGGTCATCCAATAGAAACTGGGAACACCTTGTGGGCATCTTGCCTAGGGAGCTGACATGTGTCCCTCATTCCCTTTGTGTAAAGGGAGCATGTGTGTGTGTGTGTGTGACTTTCTCTCTCATCCCCTACTCTCAAGGCTCACCCCCTCCCATGTAGGGATATGCAAAGACTTTTTAGGTTTGACCTTTGGACACAACCTTTGAATTTTGGAACCTTAGCATTTTGGAAGTCTTAATGGGCTAAACCTTAGGGTCTTTTTAGCCCATATGGCTCTTTTACAGATGGCCCCCCCCCCCTTTGGATCCCTACTGTGGCCGGTCTACTAGCTTAACCAATATTCTAGCTTTTTCTCCCCTAGCACTTCCCCACATTAAATGATCAGTTTAATATGAGAAAATCATTTAGGAGAATTAGATATTGATTATTATGACAGTGGTAGACCACCACAAGTCATTGACAACATGGGAACACAACCATGGGCGCTTCCATAGCGACAAATTGCCAAACGGAGCTCCCGTGAAGCCAAAGCCAACAAAAACCATATGGCAAGGATCCCCAAGGAACCATGAAGCTATGGAGACTAACATCAAGAAATTTCATCGCTGAAAAGCACTCCAAGAGTCAAAAAACGGCTCAGAGGCTCTAAAAGCCAAACAGGGAGTTTCTATCTATCTTTTTGACTTTTTTATTGAAATAGGGCTTAAAGGGGACTCAGGGGGACTCAGGGCATGTACCAGTAGCGTTTCTCATATATAATTCATCAAGAAACATCCTACGCGTAGGATGTTTCAAGGCCATTTTTGGGAACCAAACTCAACATCTCACCTCATACACAGCTTGTACATGCTAACCATCAAGTTTCATCACATATGGACAAGAGTTGACCTCATATGCATCAGAAAACGAAAAGTCAGAGCATAGAGGCAATAATGGGTCATAGACCTACCAAAACTAGTCCAAATCACATGAAACTTGCACAATATACTCATTAGCACATTGCCAAGCTAACTATGGGGTCAGATATGAAAATTAATGAAATAGACATCCTACACGTAGGATGTCTAAATGACCTATTTGACCTCCAGCTGGTGTTTTTGAGTTCCAAATGTCTTTATAACACCTTCACAAGCTCATGTATCAAATTTCAAGCCATGCCCATCACATTTGGCCCCCAAAACCTCCAAGATGCACTTTTTGAGCCTAAAAACACTACACATGCATTTAACAACACCAATGCTTATCCAAATCAAATCTAAGAGCAGGGCCATGTTCTACATGCTCAGCACTACCCACAGAACCAACTTCAAGTCATTTTGAGAAAATAGACATCCTACACGTAGGATGTCTCCAGTGTCATATTGACCTTTTGTGCAGGAATTGACTTCATGGGAGCCATTTACATGGTGTAAGAAGCCTATATATCAAATTTCAACCCAATTGAATATCATTTGCCACCTGTTTAGGACATCCTACCCAATTTGTGAGCCAAAATCCTAAATTTGCTCAAAATTGCACATTTTTTATGCCCAAACCCAATTTCAAGTGCATAGCCATGTTGCACAGGTCAAGGGCCACAAGCCTGTCAAGTTTCACCAAAAACAGAGAAGGTAGACATCCTACGCGTAGGATGTCTACATGAATATTTTTCAGCCAGAAATCTATTGTGGGCACATGCAGGGTTTCCCTAGTTTCTTTTGAGTTCTTATTTCAATTTTCAAGTCATTTGGATAGTCAGAACTCAGTTTATCAGCTAGTCTGTAAAAAACGCTAACTTTGGACTATTGAGTGCAACAGGATCCATGGCAGCCACAAAATCACCTGCAAAGAAGAAGAGGATGACTATCAAGGAATACTTAGAAGAAGTGGAGCCTTTTGTTATCCCAAAGGGAACCCTAAAGCCCACAAGTACTTGGATTCAAGATGACCTGCTAGAGACCAATGATCTGAGAATCTACCAAGGAGTATTTAAAGATGCGGAGGGAAATGCAGTGGAGCTACCCATGATACCTCGAGAGCTCAATGAATTTGTCAGGAGCAAGATGGGGACTACTTGGAGAAACTAGATCTTCACAATTACTTTGAAGCCTTGCCAGCAGGGATTGATGTTAAAAGAGTGTGGGAATTTGTCACCACAATCAAAGAGGATGGCATAGCCCAAGTTACAAATCTACAAGGCAAGCCTAATACAATGATTGTCATCATAGAGAAGGTGGTGGCAGCAGCACTTGACGTCTCTAACAAAGGAGACAGTGTGACAAAGAGGCGAGATGACATTAAGGTCTACTCGGAAAAGAAGAATAACTATACATTTGAAGATATTGCAAACCCGAAGGTGGTTATCATGAGCCAACTATACAATCAATACTTCCACATGTGTACCAAGCGGCCACAGGAATACAGGATGCCACCTAGAGCTATTGACACCACTTTCACCTGGGCAATGCAAAAGAGTAAACCAAAGGAGATAAACTATGCCGCTTACATCCATGAAAATCTTGTGAAGATGGGGACCAAAGATCCCACCTATATTGTACTTGGTGAGTTGATAACAAAAGTCGTCTATGGAGCATTGCATACCAAGAGAAACTGGCCTCTACCTCCCTCACAAAATGATTGGCTCAAGCTAAAGGAAGACAAAGAAGAAGAACCTCCTAAGGCACCCAGGGTAGCCACAAGGTTGAAGTGCCGTTTAGAGACAGTGCTAGAAGAGCCGCCAGAGCCAAAGAAGGGAAAGAAAGAAACTCTACAGGTGCCAATCAAAGAAACAAAGTCACAGAAAGCGGCAAGGCTAGAAAGACTAATGGAAAGTTTCAGAGCCGAGAGAGCGCTAAAAGGGGATCTGAGCGAGTTATGGAATCCATCACTTGAGGCTATGTCTGGATCATCTCGAAGGATTCAAAGGGATCGGTTTGAAGATTATATCAAGAACTTTGAGATCTTAGATGCTACAGCGGAGAATATGCCAAATATACCGTTTACAGAAGAAGACGTTGACGAAGTGAGATGGCAACTGCTAGAAGAGCAGGAAGGACAAGAAAGAGAGAGGAAAAAAAAGGCGGATCGGGATTTCAAGAAGAAGCAACCAACTCCACTATCAAGCCGAGAATCCAGCCCACCACCATCACCACCTCCTCTTAGTCCTCCACAAACCCAACAAAAAGAGGAGTTGAACTAACCTGATGGGCAACAAGACTCCAAGCAAGAGAAGAACAAAGAGGAAGAGCAGAAGGCAGAAGTTGAGCCAAAACATGAGAAGCCAGATCCAGAAGAAAGAAACTATAGAATATTTCTTGATCTACTAGCTGGGTGTTGTGTACTCTCAAGAAGAGGCAGCTAATGCATCTTTGATTTGTCGAGCACAAGACCCAAGGAATATATGCAGAGCCCTCGGTTAGTGGAGTTGAAGGAGATGGCCACAGATATAGTGGATCTATAGCCACAAACCAATGATTGGGATGTAGTGATGCAAAAACTCATCGGGCTCAGAGCAAAATCGATTGCCACTGAGATTGAAATTAATAATCTCAAAACAAATGAAGTTCATATCAAAGCTCAAGTGGACTCACTGCAAAAACAGGACCAAGAGAACATAGAGAAACAAACCAAGCTGCAAGACAATCTGGACGCGGCACTACAAAGATGCCAAGAGGTGGAAAGACAGTCAGGCAGCAAAACAAAAGCTTCAAAGAGCAGAGGAGGAGTACAAGAAAATCAGCAAATCACTGATAGATGCGGAGAAAGAGAGGGACAATTTGACAAAACAGCTTGCTGATGAGTCCAAAGAGGTTGAAACTTTGAGGAATGCTAAGGAAAAGGCTGAGCTAGAACATGATGCAAGCCAGGATGAAGTGATAGAGCTAAAATATCAAATGAAAGTGAAAGATCAGACCATCCAAAGGCTAAGGGCATCTCCGGCCAGAGTCAGAGCTGCTACCTCGACTGGCACTGCTTCAGAGAATGATTGTTTGGCGGACAAAGCAACGAAGCAAGGGTCTCCAGAGAAAGAGTCACATTTTTCAGGGAATCTATATTTTTGTGGAAATCTCATCCTTTTGTAAAAGAGCTTCTCTAAGCCGAGAACTTGTAAAGAAATTTTTGATTATTTTTTCGAGAGCATTTGTATAGTAGAGATCCAGTTAGAAGTTTAGGACTTTTTGGCCGGACAAGCCATTTGTAAAGACCTAAACTATAAAGGTCAGCTTTGTAAGTTTGAACATAATCCTCTTTTATGTGAAGAAGACAGCGTACGTTTGAGAGCTCTATCTTGCTCTAACTTGTAATCTTCGCTACTGTGGCTATGGTAATCCGAATTCAGATTCGTCTATTGCATTGTGTTCCTCTTACTTTGCTCTTCCATTTAAGTGTAATCATTCAAGATTCGGTATAGGTGTTCAACTACGAGTTTGAGACTTTAAATCACTGTTTTGAGTCTTTAAACGCGTATTTTATGTTGTTTTGACCCTAGGAGAGGCTTCAGGGACCCTAAAACGACCCTTTGGGATCACTTGATCACTATTTCTGCTAACTGTGGGATGAACGATCACCATCTTTGTACCTCTCCAAAATGTTGTGATAGTGATAGGATAGATTTTAGATAGTCCCCTGTAGCTCCCCTTCAGGTTTCGTGCGAATCGGACATGATTTGCATGGTAAACGGGCGTGATGACTGTAGAGCTATGTAGAAGGACATAGGCAGATTACTTGGCTTTAGTGCGTATGATTTGCTTGCAGAGTTAGTAGTTGCATCTCATCGAGTTCACTTCATTAGGAATGACACCCTGGTGAGTTTCCATGCCTCATCCTGGTCGCTTCCCTTGTATTGATATTTTATGTTGATGCATGAGAGCTATGCTATAGACGTCCGTCGCGGCGACCCGCAAACATTGGCGCCGTTGCCGGGGAATGCACTTTAGGTGATGAGTGACCGAGTGTGCAGTTAGCTTCCTTGAAAGAAGATCAATCCACAAATCCATTTTACACCTCAGTTAGGCTGCTAGACAGGGGTTTAGAGCTTAGTGGAGTCTAGAGTCAGTGGACCGGCTAGATCCTCTCTTAGGAGATTTAGGGAGCTGTGAGTGAGAGTGTTCAAAGCATTTTTGCTCTTCAATTTCTCTAATTCGATTGAGTACTAAAATCTCACCCGAAATCCATCTTGTTTGTTTTGTTTGATTCATTTTCTTATGTTCTTTCATTTCTGTACTTAGGAGTAGGATAAGTAAATCACATTCCAATTAGATTTGGGGCAAAAGATAGAGTCAAAAACACCAGAAAACCATAACTTTGACAAAAGGGGCATAAGAGTCTGAAATTTAGAAAATCTGACCAAACAGGGTTGATATTGATTCAAATCACCAAGTGGTAGCACAAAACCCTGTAAAACACTTGTCAGAGGGAGCAGACTAAATTTCATCAGAATTGGCCCAGGTACTACGATCGCGATCGGTGTACCTCAGTGCCAGAGTTGTACAAGATTTGACATGTGCCTTCCTGATAAGATTCTAAACAAGTTTGTCTAAAGCAACCACACCCAAAAACATCAAAAATCAAGGAAATCAGGCCACTTGGGTAAAACTAGCCTGACAGACCCAGAAACTGTAAAATCTTGACTTTTGGTGATCCAAATGCAAAAAAACTTGGGGGATAGCCTTAAAACATCAGTGCCTACAAGCATGCCAAATTTGGTTGAATTTGGGCTCAAAACTACGATCGCGATCGGTGTACCTAGACCTCAGATTTGCACCAGATTTGATGAGTAGACTCTTTGAGGGTATACAAACATAAAATTCTAAAGGACCTAGAGTCAAAAACCACAAAAATTTGGTCAAAACCACTGAATACAGATCCAAGTCAAAAACTGCTAAACTGGCATAGAAATTGACTTTCAGTAGACCAAAACACATCAAAACTGGGAAGAAACCATGCAGAGGGATAGCCTGTGCATAGGACAAGCCTAGGTATCTCTCAAATCCCAAATCAAACATCAAAATCAATCAAACCTGATAAAATTGGAAAATCAGACACTTCAAACCAAGAACTGGTAAAAGCTTGACTTTTTGGGGTTTGAATACAAAAGTATTTGGTGGGTAGCTTTAAAATAGCCTAGTGAACAAGCTGGTGAAATTTCATCAAATTTGGGCACTGTACTACGATCATGATCGGTGTACCTCTGTGCCAGATTTGACTCATTTTTGACATGTTCATAGACCTAGACTATTTAAGATATCAGGAGTTGTCAAAGCACAAATTGGACATACTGTCAATAATCTGCAAGCAAAATTGTGTTGAAGTCGTTGTGAAGTTGTTGAATCTGCTAACAGTTGGAATGATACAGTGATCTCATACCCATCAAGTGTATTCATTTGCAGAGACCGATCAAGTAACAATCCATGCAGTCGTGAGAGTTGGAAGATCACTCCATCTCCAGGTAAGAGGTTTGGATTCAATTGGTAAATTCCACTTTCTTCATGTTTTTGAGATCGGGAAAACAAATCAACAACCAACACCAAAATTTAGCGGATCAAGCAAGTGTTTTATCAACGGAGGAGAGTGTAAACCAAGGTGTAGTACGACCGTTAGAGCCGATCCTTGAAGAAAGTATTTTCGATACTTCTTCAAAGAGATCTTACAAGTATTTCACGGAACACTTGGGACATTTAAATCTAAACGGAAGAGAAAACATGGCAGAAGGACCATCAAACCCTTCGATCACAATGAAGCTATTGTTCATCAAGTATCAGTATGACAACAAGCAACGCGCCAAGATCTACAAAGATGGTATGGACCGCTGCTGTGTGAAAATAGAAGATAGACCAAGTGAGTTCAAGGAGTTAGTGCCTGTGAGCTATAGCGGAGATAGGTACCTAGATGACGAAGGTATCATGTACTTGATAGTCCTGAATCCTAACATTGTGGACAAGTGTGGATTGATGGGCATGAAAGCCAAAGTAGATGAGGAACCGGAGGAGAAAGCACCAACAATGAGCTTCCCTAATGCGAGGTTAAGGCGAGAAAATGAAACTTTGAGAGTCAACACAGACAATGTCTACTTGGGGTTATATAAGTATAATAATGGAGAGCAAGATCTCTATTATAGATGCAAGGAACCCTACGTCTGAGAGTTGACAGAGCGGAAAAGACTTTATGTCTTCACCTACACAGAGGGATCAGAAACGAAAATCGCCGCATATGACAAATATGGAATACGATACGCAACAATCGATAAAAAGGAGTTGGAAGGATATACGTACTTTGGGGGACCACTCCACCAGTATTATGTCACTCCAAGCCCACTGAGACCATCCTACAAATGTCATGCCATACCCGATGGCAACAAGTGGAGAGAGGACTCATGTAGCTAATTCTTTCAGTCGACCTCAGTATTCTATGCCAAGCCCCATGGGAACATTACGTTCCAGAGAATGGCTACGAATCGGGGTAGTGCGGTTCCTATCTCTACACATACCACAATAGGTCTGACATTTGCAGCAACACCATCCCATTTGCCTCCTAGTAGTAGATTCGTGGCACAGGAGCCAACAAGAGCAACCCACAACATCCATGATGTATGAGAACGATTAAGTCGAGACACGGGAGCATTGAGATTGGTAGCAGACCATAGATGGATGAGGCCATCCCAGGTAGCGAAATGCATACCAAAGAAGTATAGCGGATCAGGGGATCCATATGATCATGTGTCGCTCTTCAAGCAAGTCTTAAGAGCAGAGCAGATCACTAATTTCCATACTCAATATGAGGGATTCGGGCTGACCTTGGAAGGGATGGCCTTAACATGGTTTCAACCTTTGAACCCTGAAACTTGTCCGAATATTGAACATGTATAAAGAATTCTCAAAACGAGGTATAAAGCATAATACTGTATCACAGATATATGCTTTTAAACAAAAGGAGAACGAAAAAGTGAAGGAAGCATCCTTGAGATTCAAGCAATACATTGAGAGGTGCCCAAGGAGAGAATTATCGCAGGACAAGAGATTGTCTGTGCTCTTCATTGAAGGACTTAGAAACGAAACCTTCAAAAAGGACCTTCACTTGAAAACATGGAGCACATTTGAACAGGTTACAAGGGAAGCGTTATATCTTGTTGATAACTGCAAAGCATATGGGGAAGTTTCAGAGGATACTGATTCAGTAACCAGTGGCTCTGCATCTATTAAGAGTGAACCCTCTACCAAGAAAGATACTCAAGATTCTTTGATGCCGAGAGCTGACCAAATGATAGAGGAAGTAACGAAGAGAATGCAGCAACATATGAGATCAAATCCGGTGATGAGACAGTCTCAGACTAGGAAATGTGACATATGTGGGAGGAATCACCCGACGCCGTAGTGCACACAACAGCCGAAAGCACCACTTATGAATGGACGAGTACTGAAATGGTGCGCCATAGAGCAAAAAGGGACGAACCATGGCACGGATGAGTGTTTTTACAGCAAAAACTATGTGAGGGAAAGGCCGTATGGACCTCCAGCAGGACCACCCCAGCCACCTCCTCCAAGATATCAAGTTGGGCCAAATGTGAATATGGTAGCAGGAGCAGACAGACCTCAACCTGTGTTGGGTCAACAACCTCCTTTACCACAGGAAAACAGGGCCATGATTAGGTATGCTCAACCTTACGAAGCATCACTAGGAACAAATAATACACCTCAAATTTCTTATTACGAGGAACCAAACGAGCCTTACATAACTGAACCTAAATCACAGATATACGCAGACGAACCCTATCAACCGTGGGGAAATAACGAGGGTATGGCACCACCAACATATGTAGCACAACCTTTGAGGGATCAATATTTGGTGGACAAAAGAACGCTAATGTTCATTGCGAACCAGAACTACAAACCAAGAGGATGTCCTAATAGGGAGGGACAACCTATGGGACCACCTCCTCAAAATCAACCACCAATTGGACCGTGCTATAATTGTGGAAGTACAGATCATTGGGAGTGTAGTTGTCCTTTCAAAGGCGAAAGAGTGAAAATTTTTGGGTTTTGTGACGGTTGTGGTGTGAATCACATACTGCCAGATTGCCCAAGGAATCCGGACAACAAGGGAAAAGCAACTATGAATATTGTGGGGGTGTTACCGAGTGCAAGCAGTGGATCAGAAACCGAACCAATGATCCAAATCAATGCGGTAACCAGAGCCCAAGCCAAGGACTTAGAGAAAAACAAACCATTGGAAGAAAAGGTCGAGTTGCCAATACCCACAGAAAACGAGAGTTTATCTGTGAGAACACAGCGGAAATCATGGAAGGCAAAACGAGACAGAATGAAAACAAGAAGGATAAAAACCCAAATTGCCATGCAAAATGAGTTATATGAAATGAAAGAGCAGCTGAAACAAGAGAGAGATAGTAAAACTGTCGAGGACAACAACCAACCGAGGAAAGCATCCTCAGGGGGATCAGTCTTGGTCGAGAAAGTACTAGAGCCCTTAGATGCTCTATTACAAGCGTATGAAGCAAGGCTAAAAACAAACCAAACCTTAGAGCAGAGATGGTTGACTTATCCTCAACCAGAAGTGGAAACGAAGCGTTTGGAAATGTGTAAACATCTCATTGAAACAGCCCAGGCATTGATGGAACCTAATGCAATTAGAACCCCAGAACAAGAAGTGTTGATTCACAAAGAGCGAGAAAAACTGAAGATCGATGAATCAGAACAAGTAAACGGACCCAAGCCTGAAACTATATTGTCATTCGATCATCGAGTGGTGCTGAACACCACTGATGATGCTAAGTCAATGACTATAATGCCAATTCCAGAAGTGGAAGAACCATGGCCACAACACTATGGGAAACCATTAGAAATAGAAAGAACGAAAGTGCGATGTTACAGTCTGCACCAATTCTTGAGGTTAACATGGACAATGAATTTTATCCAGGAGATATACAATCGCTGTATGGAGATGTAGGAACGGAGGTTTCGATGGAAAGTAAAGCTCAATCCCTGAGAACCCTGCCTTCATTTATAGGCGAACACGAGGCTCAATCGGAGATAAGATTAGTTCAATCCCAGAAGAGAGCTATTCCACAAATGATTGACTCAAAAAGTCTTCAGGAGATGTTGTCAACACCTGTAACATGCACAATCACACTGTCAGAACCCTTGAGAGTCAGATCACACTTATGGAAAGACATGGGGAAAAATTTGGAGAGCAAAGGGATAAACATTCCTCTTCAAACAAACCCTACGGTCGAAGAAAACAAACGAGAAGGTCAACCCAAAGCCCAACCTGTGCCCATAAACAAGGTTGGAGATTACTGTGAAGGTGAGGAAGGTAATACAACCTTACCTGTCGAATATCAGGATATAAAGACGATAGCTATCCTAGACAGTGGGGCGGGAGTTACGATTGCTACAAAGAAAATCTGGGAGAAATGGGGCCGTCCGGCTCTCAGAAAGATGAGAATGAAACTGCAACTCGGAGATGGGTATGTAGAGAGACCATTGGGAGTCCTGGACCAAATAGTTGTAACTTCGTGTGGAATTAACTATGAACACACCTTTGTCGTGGTAGATTTCAGAAAAACGAACAACTTTGACGTTATTTGGGGGCAACCTTTTATGCGTCAACTCAAAATTATACAAGATTGGGGGTACGACCAAATTTACCTAAGACATGAGGAGCTAATAACGAAAATCAACATGAAGGATCACAGCTATAGAGACGTAGCAAAAACACCAGTGCAAGAATTTGATTCAACCACCGTGAACGGAAAAGAAATACCTACGTGGTTACAAACGAAAGCACATGTCTGGATGTGTGGAGCATCTGATCGTGGAGACTTAATCAAAGAGGAATGTGTGTTGGAAAGGTACGTAGAAGACAAGGCTTATCTCCGAGAACCTTTCCCTAAACATTTATTTGAGCCATTTGGGTGGACTCAAATCTTGTCAACCTTGGATGTATGTGTTAACGAATGCACGCCTACAAAATTTTGTGACGATGAAGGATACGACCTAGTAACGTTGCAAATGGCTAGCATCATCCTTGAGTCACGATCAGAGAGCAAAGAACAAGAAGAACCACTACGTGAGACTGAGTGTAAGAGAATAGTTGATGAGATATCTGTAGTGGACGATAGGAATCGAAGAGAGGAGGAATTCACAGATTCACTAAGCGGTGACCTTCCATCACTAAGTGATGAAATCCAAATGATAGATGCTGATGACGAAAGATCAAGTGGATCAGAGACGAATAGGAAGTATAAGTCGAGACCGGACAGGTTTTACGAGTTTCCTAACCAAAAACCTAGTCGACAAGAGCGGTATAGATCAAAGAGAACAAGGAAATCAAGAGCAAATAAGCATAAACCCATGCCTCTTGTCAATCACAAAACGGGATATCTAAGGCTTGTAAAAGCTGATGATTGTGTCAAGGACAAGGTCACTGGCCGGTTTATCAAAACTAAACCATGGAAAAACAACAAGAAGAACAAGCACGAAAAGCAAACGACTGAGACACGTAAGGAGGGGGAAATAGGGTCTAGAATGACCAAAACAAAGAGGAAAGCAGAATACAATAAGCTCAAACAGACCCTCAAAGACATATGGACAACTGAAATGGAAACCGATGAGGACACGAATTCTGACAAGATGGATGTGTCGTCCCATTATAAGAAGTATACCATACAAGATAGAAAAATCATAGTGCAACAACCAATGAGGGAATTAAAGGAACCTGGTACATCATATGATGGTCCTGAAAAAGCCAAACGAATAAATCTAGCAGATCCAGGAGAAGATCCAAAACCTGCATATATTGCCACGGATCTTACTGAAGAAGAGGAAAAGCTTTTGATAGCTACTCTTAAACAGTATAGAGATGTGTTTGCATAGTCATACAAAGATCTTAAGGGGGTGGATCCAAATATCTGTCAACACACAATACCTCTTAAGAATGACGCTAAACCAAGCAGACAACGTCCTTATACTTACAATGAGACGTTTGCAAGGAAGATCAAGGAGGAGATAGATAAGCTGAAAGAGGCAGAGTTTATTTACGAAATTGAGCACACTGACTAGGTTTCACCGATTGTGGTGGTCCCGAAGAAAAATGGAAAGTTGAGAGTATGTGTCAATCTCAAAAAAGTAAACGCTGCTACAATTCGGGACAACTATTCCCTACCCATTACTGATCATGTAATAGAAAGAGTGGCAGGAAAAGAAGCTTAAAGTTTATTAGATGGATTTTCAGGCTACAACCAACTCGCAATAAAGCCAGAGGATCGGCACAAGATGGCTTTTGCAACTGAATGGGACATTTTTGCATTTAGGGTAATGGCTTTTGGCTTAACAAATGCACCAGCCACATTTCAAAGGCTGATGGGTCATGCTTTTAAAGAATATCTAAGACAGTTCTTAGAAATTTACATGGATGACTTGTGCGTTCACTCTCTTGTAAGATTGGAGCACATAGAGCACTTGACCAAAGTGTTCAAAAAATGCACACTGTATCGGATTTGCCTGAATCCGGCTGCCTGAATCCGGAGAAATGTGTCTTCATGGTAAGACAAGGCAAAATATTGGGATATATAGTGTCAAAAAACGTATTTTGACAGACATGGAGAAGATCAGCGTGATTGTTGATCTACCACGACCAATAAAGGTAAAGGAGGTACAAGCATTTATGGGCCATTGTGGATATTATCGCAGATTTATCTACTCATACGCTATAATTGTGAAACCACTTTACACGTTGATAACTAAATTTGAGTGGACAGATGAGTGCGAAAAAGATTTTCAAACTTTGAAGCAAATATTGATATCCGCTCCAATTTTGAAGGCTCCGAATTGGGAAAAGATATTCCACGTCCACGTAGATACATCAGCATATGCTATAGGATGCATACTTGCACAACCTAGAGAAAACAACATGGATTTTCCAATCAGTTACTCCAGTAGACAACTAAAGAGTGCAGAGAAGAATTACACAACAACTGAAAGGGAGGGCTTGGGTATGATCTATGTTGTGAAAAAGTTTAAACGTTACCTACTTTCCAATAAATTTGTATTCTTCGTCGATCACCAAGAACTGTTGTACTTGGTAAACAAACCTTGCAGTACGGGGCGGATTGTACAATGGTTCATCATACTGCTTGCATTTGACTTCACGGTTATAGTCAAAAAAAGAACTACACACCAAAGAGCGGACCATTTATCTAGAATGGTGCATGGAGAAAACCCTGTATGAGTTGATGATGATTTGCCAGATGCATATCTCTTCAACATAGAAATGGTTCCAAGATGGAGCGAGGATGTAATTCCTTTGTTGACTATTGGGTCATTGAATTTGACAAGACAACCATCTACCATTGTAGCATCTAGATCATTGGTAATGTTGGCTAGAAGGCTATACAGATAGGGATCGGATCAAATCCTTAGGATTTGTGTTGAATCAAGTGAACAGGACTTGTATCTAAACCAGTCTCATGTACAAAAAATGGGGATTCACAATGGGCATGCACAGACGTATCAAAGATTGATGAGAATGGGTGTATATTGGCCAAAAATGCAACAAAGTGTTCATAAGCATATCAAATCATGTATTATCTGCACTTTTCAAAAGCGAATACAACACGCGACTCTATTCAAATTATCGGTAGCACCCCGATGGAGTAACTACATTGTAGAATACCTCACCACCAGAATACTGCCTGAAGGGATGACTAGATCACGTATCAAAACAATCACGAAAGAGGCAGAAAACTATGTATTGATTGAGGACAATCTTTACAAGAGGGGAAAAGATAATCAATTGAGAATGTGTGCGACGGAAGAGGAATACGTTCCTATCTTAGAGCAAGCACATGGCGGACAAGCTGGAGGACATTTCTCAGTTGACAAAACGGCCAAAGCAATTCTTATTGCTGACATATGGTGGCCTACACTATTCATGGACACCGAAGAGTTTGTGAAACGATGTGATGATTGCCAAAGGACAAAGATTCGTAGAGCACAAGATGACATGCCC
The DNA here is from genome assembly GCF_014529385.1 of Adiantum capillus-veneris. NCBI lineage: Eukaryota > Viridiplantae > Streptophyta > Polypodiopsida > Polypodiales > Pteridaceae > Adiantum > Adiantum capillus-veneris. Next base: position 3,827,910 of record NC_140951.1, read on the forward strand.
TTGAGACCAATGATGGGGGCGAGAGAGTTTGCAAAATGGGGAATAGATTTTGTAGGACCGATTGTGCCTCCTGGATATAAAACACACGCTCAATACATTATTGTGGCAACAGATTATCTAACAAAGTGGGTTGAAGCAAAAGCAACAATCAAAAATGATTGAAAAACGACAACACAGTTTTTGTATGAGAACATTTTCACCAGGTATGGCTTACCAATAGAAATAGTGAGCGATAGAGGGAATCATTTTGTCAATGAAGTGATCGAATTTCTATTGGATGAATTCATGGTAATTCACAAAAAGTCAGCTCCCTATCATCCACAAGCTAACGGCCAAGCAGAAAGTACGAACAAGATTTTGGTGACAATTCTCACGAAAATTGTTGGTGAATCGAGAGCCGACTGGGATCAGAAGCTGCATTCAGCTTTATGGGCATATAGAGTAGCGTACAAAACCTCAATCGGAACGACTCCGTTCAACATGGTTTATGGAATTCAAGCGATTTTTCCACTTGAATTTCTTATCCCCACACTTCAGGTAGCTAAAGAATTAGAATGGACGGGCCATGAATTATCCAATCAAATAGATATCCTGAAAAAACTGGATGAAACTAGATTGAGAGCAGTTGCATCAATCTACGTGCAAAAACAAAACATGAAATCATTCTTTGATCAACATGTTATCAGCAAGGAATTTGCTACGGGGGATTACGCAACATTCCCGGAAACTCAAAAAGCGAGGCAATGGACCCTATGTGATTCATGACATATCATCTAACAGTGCCATTAAGCTTGCGACATTAGAGGGAGAGGAGATGCCTAATTGGATTAGTGGCTGCAGATTAAAGAAGTACAACCTACCACTAACCTCAGAGATGCTTGCCAAAATCCATGCTGCGAAGGAGCGCAAGAAGAAAGCAAATGAGACAAAAGCTCAAGCACAGGAGGAGGCCAAAATCAGGATTTTAAAGCGGAAACAAAAATTACAACAACAAAGACTTCCTCAACCAGCAGATACGGCTCAAATTCCTCTTTCTGTAATTCACACTGGCGAGCAATGGGAAATTGGAATTGATGTTTGCATCAATGTCAGACTTTCGAATGGCAGATATCAATGAGCATTGATTGACATAGGGGCAAGAGTCAATGTGGTCAACTTCTCCACTTACAAGATGCTTACCGATAAACCCCTAGTGCAATCCATACGATATTTACAAGCCGCAAACGGGGCAAAAATGCCAACATTGGGCATAGTAAACTTACCAATCAATATTGATGGAAATAGTTGTTCCCATCAATTTCTCGTAATGAAAGACGGAGGAATCAGAGAATCACTATGTTTGGGAGTTCCATGGATGAGAATGTACAATGCAGTTATCGATTGGTCAGAACATGCGTTGATGTACACACACAACTCTAACACGTACATGACTCCATTTGCCAAAACAGATCACTCATGGCCGATTATCCCCATCAACAAAAAGCAATCAACTCATCAGCCAGAAACACCGAAAAAGGCTGTTCGAAAAGTATGGATAAAGAAAACCGTCGTGCAGAAAAAACAGAGACAGATATGGCTGCCCAAGTCACAACTCCCGACGACAGCCACACCATATCAAAGACCTTCAGGAGCTAATCCAGAGTGGAAATGGCAACCAAAGCTGGAGACAACCAACAAGCCGGCGACAAAGATCGAAGGGAGACCAAAAACTCAACACAGGAAGCCTGAACTAACAAAATGGCAATGGAAACCTAAGAAAATTCAGGAACGTACATTAAAATTGACAAATATGGAAAAAATTGAATACAAATGGGTTCCAAAAATAGTTGCCATGAAAAAACCAACAATCAAGGAGAGAGAAATTCAACTGCAAGCTCTTATGTTCCATAAACAGCTAGCATTGCCATCCAAAGCCACTGAAAATTACATTCAGACCCCGCATCCTGCACAACACTTTGTTTCCCAATGCATTGTCTCAAACATGAGGATAGGGCCACATTACACGGCCGTCCATAGACACAGATGCACACAACCTTCGTCCGGGACGACTCAGTTTAGGAAGGGGGGAGTAACTGCTGAATCTAGCAGCAGTCAGGACCATCAAGGGGTCCAACGTGTATATATGTACATAATGCGTGTGTTTTTTTTTTCATTTTTTAGAGTTCAATTTCGAACAAATTTGATCAAAATCTGATATTTTTTAGCGTTTTTATCATCCAACCATCACAATAATGAGTTGTAATGACAAAATCTGGAGCATTGGGATGCTTCTAGTGAAAATATATGCTTAGGGGTGAGTATAATAATTTTTGGCTAATTTTTGCCAGTTAATAAGTATTTTCAATTTATTTTGTTTGATTTTCATTAATAATCTTCCAAAAATTAAAAAATATCACCCACAGTGTCGGAATCAAGTTCTGGAAGCAAACGCCAAAGTATCATGATAGGGTTATCAAGCATGGAAGATATGAAGCTAATCTGAAGATGTCGAATTTCAGCCTTAATGATCATGACCACATTTCGCCAGAATCACATCAAATGGTGATACGACGCCAGAATGACGAGCGGTTTGATCCACATGTGGTATACAAATTATCTCGGGATCAAAGGTAAGGAAAATCAGCCCTATGTCACGAAACCTCGGGAAGATATGGGTCAGGTAGGCCAAATTCTAGCTCATTGATCATTTTCACATTTTGAGAGAGAAGAAGAGAGCTTCTTGACCTAGAGCGAGCTGCCACATTTCTACCCCATACGGATGATTGGAGCCAGCATTTCATACCAGATTTCACAGGTATGTTCCTTATCAAGTAAGGATCAAGTGTAGTACACATGCAAACGTCGCACAAACAGGAGCATTGACCAAATCAAAGTCGGATTGAGTCGAATAGGTCAAGGGCCCTTAGAGGCATCATGAAAAAACTTTTTAAGGGACAGAACACATCAATGAGCTCCCCACAATGTCAGGAACAAAGCCATGTGATCAAATCTCAGTTTGGTGGTGGTACAACGATCGCGATCGGTGTACCCCATTGACCAAAACTGACATAGAAATGGCAAAAGGCCTTCTCTCAACTTCGCCAACAACCTGCAGGTGTCAAAAATCAATTTGGGATCCATGGTACGATCGCGATCAGTGCCCCCGGTTGCAGGTTTTAGAAATTTTGACATGGCCCAGGCTTAGAACTCAGTGAGGGATACACTCTCTTGAATTTTCATGAAAAATGCACAAATTTTGCTCATAGAATGGGCCAAATCTGTCAAAAACACCCGAATCAAGAAAATTGACCTACAAATACCAAAATTCGACTGAAAATTATGACGGATGGTTTGAAAGGCATACCTGTCCGACTAGGAGTCAGCACAGTAGTAGAAAACCCTGAATGGAGCTCAGAATCTTCCACAAGGACGAAGATGACCATTTCAGTCTCGAGTGATCACACAAGGGAAGAATTTGGCCGAACTAATGTCAAAGACTAAAAGGCGACTTAGAGATGCCCAAATATCCCATTGGTATCCAAAGAATGCCTAAAAAATGCACAAGTTTGGAAAATCTCCAAAGACGGGGTAAAAAGTGCCTGATCAAGTCAGAATCAGACAGCGGAGTAGGCTGATGATAGCAACACATCATGGAAGCAGTAAAAGCTCAAAAACTAACATCAACTAACTCCAGGCTCCAACCAGAATTCATCAGGAAAACTCAATATGGTTAGACTTAGTAAAATAAGGTCAAACAGTGAAAAAATTCTCTAATTTGTTCATTTAAAGTCCAAACTTGAAAATAAATCATCAGTGGGCTAGGCACGCATAGGAGACTAAAGCCATCTAGTTTTTACCCAAAAAAGCCCAGGTACTACGATCGCGATCGGTGTACCTCAGCATCAGATTTTGACCAAAACCTAACAGATCCCTTGTACAAATCTTGTTCAAGTCACACATCAAGTTTCAAGCCAGTTGGACATCAAAAACCCATGAAAAATCAAAGTCTAGTCCAAAACTCCCTTGTAACCCAAAATTGGGACTTATAAACTCAAAAGTGGTTCAAATAAAAGACAGAGTGGACCAAAATGGCCCTCTAGCTATCAGCAAACCACTCATGTGATCAAATCTCATTTTGGGCACTGTACTACGATCGCGATGGGTGTACCTCAGGCCCAAATTTGGCTCAAATTTCAATCAATCATAGCTCTAGTCTTCCTAGTCCCACTGGTGAAATATGGACAAGAATGGATGAGATGTGTTCAAGTTATGATCAGTTTTAAATTTTGAACTTCTTTTTACTAAAAGTCTAAATGCTACTGGTTGCGAAAGGAAGATCCTGACAGCTTGTGATTCTAATGACACAGAATGCCTCACCAAAAGCAAACAAGGCAGTGGACAGCAGCACCATATGAAGTGGATGAACTCTCTACAAACAAAAAAGCTCATATCTCGGATGAAACACTAGCTCAGATCCCTCCTCACATTTTCATCCCAAAGTTTAGGGATGTTGATGGTGACATGGTAAAGACGACTATCATGCCACGGGAATATGGAATCTCCACCGAAGGCCGGAGGTCACCGAAGCCGTGCGGGATGTTCATTTGGAGCAATGTTTCAGATTGCAGCAGTGGGGAATAGACTACATGAGGGCCCACGAGCTCATGAGCTCGATACAGTATGATGGGAAAGCAATGCTCACCGACAAGGATGGTTCAAAGGTAAAAGTAAAGATCACAAAAGAAATCATCAACAAAGCTTTGCACTTCCTTCCAGGGCAACACGACTTGCTGGCAAAGACCAAGTCACTGGATAACGAGAAGGCATTTATCAAAGCAAAAGGAAACAAGTACAAGTACTGTGACATGATATACGGTGAGCTGGAGTTACCAATGAGATTGATCTCTCAACATTTCAAGGTACAAAAGCCTCCTCGCTACACCGAGCCGATCCTGCACATTGCAGTGGTCATGGCTCTAGCCACAGTTGAAAACAGAACCATCCGATGCGATTATGGTTCTTACATCTTGGAGAACTTGATCGAAGCAAATTTTAAAGGCTCGGCAAAGAACAAAAGCTACATGAGTGCAGGGCCAATGCTAACAAGAATAGCATACCAAGCTTTGGGAATGATTGAAACCTGTCGGCGGCCAGTTCTCAAATGGCCTTGATTCAGAAAGCAAAGTTGGTTGCTCACTCAGTAAGGACGACCACTAGTGCAACATCATCGCGCTCAGCCAAGGCATCCAACAAAAGCTCAAGTGATGAAGAAAAGACGGAGAGTGAAGACGAGGGAAATTCTCAAGGGTCAAAAGACAAAGGACCATCTGAATTTGAAGAAAGCGAGGAGGAAGACACCACCACACCGCTTGAGAAAAGAAAAAGGGAAAGAAGTACAGAGCCGCAATCCGACCTTCAAAAAGCATATGCAGAGGCCCAACAAAGAATTGAGGAAAGAAGGACCAAGTTGTGGGCTGACAGAAAAGCAAGAGCTACTGCAACACAACAAACAGAAAAACTAAGGTTCTAGAAGGAAAGACAAGCAAGAATAGAAAATGCAGCTCGCATACGGGCTAAAAAACAAAGGTTAGAAGCGGAACAAAAGGCTACAGAAGTGGACGTTTCTTCTCAATCCACTGAAGGAACAAAGGAGAAAGAAGTGGCTGAAGACACAAACCAAGCAGAGCAAGTGAAGAAAGCTCAAAGAGAGAAGAATGTGGAAGCACGACAAGCGGCGAAATGGACTCACCAAAGAATAATAAAGATTTTAAAGAAAAGAAAAGCGGACGTGTCTGCTTCACAGCCAAGGGAAGATGCATCAAAAAAGAGGCATGTACAAGAAGTGGAGAAATCACCACCTCCTCCCTCGCCTAAATCACCACCTCCTCCCTCGCTGAAATCTCCTCCTCCTCCATCATCTGCACACAAAGAGTCTGTGCCCCCTACGGAAGCAATAGGATACCAAGAAGCCTGTCAGGCTATCGCTGATTTCACCTACAGAAAAACCTTGCAAGATCTGGAAACACAGTTCCAATGCCAGCATGTGGTGCTAGAAGAAAAGGAAAGGCTGGTACAAGAGGCTCAACACATGCAAAAATCTGGGCAAGAGGAGTTAGAGAGCCTGCGGGCACAACTGGAGCTCACAACGAAGGAAAGAGACACTGAGCGACAGCAGGCTTAGTCTCTGATCAGAGATCTGGTGGATGTCAGGACAGAGTTGACATTCAAGGAAAAAGAATGTCAAGAATTGACTACAAAGGTAAAGAAAGCAACGGAGCAGCTTGAGTACGAAGGTGCAAGGTTCCAAAGATTGACAAGCTCATACAACACAGTAAAAAGCACGCTTACCACATTGCTGAAGAACCAGGAACCTGCTGGAGCATTGGTCTCCACATCAAACAATGCTGCAGCAGAGAACACCCTAGCGGCGCTGAAAGAGGAGCTAAATCAAGAAAAACTTCAAAGACAGTTGCTCCTCTCAGGAATGATGGCCCAGACGGCGGCCAACGAGCAAAAAGTAAAAGAGCTGGAGCAGCAACTCGCACAAGCAAGGGCCGAGTTAGAGACTCAGAAGTAGATTAGTGATACATTGCTGAAAGAAAAAGAAGCATTGAGTTATCAACCGCAAATCAGAACAGAGGAAGCCCAAGTGCAACCGCAACTGCAGCCATGACAAGAAATGTCTGACTTGCCTGAAACATCACACCAAGGAGAACAAGAGCAAGGATCAGCAGAGGCAAATCTGGAGATAAGAGATGAGCTAACTCAGACCATCAAGGACATGCCAGAGGGACCAGCAAAATATTACATGATATACGAAAAGAAGATAATGGAGTCAACGGCCCTAGCGTTCTTACAGCCAGAAGAGCAAGTGGAGGGGTTTGGCCATGAGTACCTACCTTTTCCCTTGATATGCCACGAAGCAATCCTATGGAAGGAGAAGATGCGGCCGACCCTGCCATGAAACAAAGACAGGGATTACAAAGGTGTAGCACTGACAGTTGAAGAAGCACAGGTACTCATAGACAACCACCCAAAGTGGAGGCAGAAGTGGCTAGACAAGTGGCCACAGGATCTAACCAACTACCACAACGCTCCTCAACACATTCAAATAGATCCTACTTTCTGCCCAGTCCCTAGAAGACACACATGGAAGGAGTTTGCCACATGGAAAGGCTCAAGGCGGCAAAAGCTCAACTACCCAGTCCTGACAGCGCAAAACCCTCCTACAGTAGCCTATGTAGTCAACACTCTCAATTCAACAATCACTTTGCTGTAGGATATCCCCGACGTAGCCTGTTAGATGCTGGTAAAGATAGCCCGAATGATCGTCACCTGCATCCAGGTGTTCAAAGATACTGAAGGCGACGATCATCCGTGGAATCTGTTCTTAGAAGGGCATAGAGGAATTTGCTGGAATTTTCAAGATTCACCACCACGACATATCCTGATGGCAATGTACTCCGGACTTATGTACCTGCCGTCACATTACTTGCAGACATTTGAGGAGGCCTTCGTCACAGGTTTTTTCGAAATCGACTCAAGAATATTTCATCCTATGGTGAAGGACCTCAAGGCACGGTACATAGCATACCAGCACACATTAAGTGAAAATCCTTTCAGACAGCATCAAGAAGCCTTGGAGGCTGTACTCCGCACTCGAATCTTTTCAGCAACACTTGCCTCCTTGGAGCCCTATCAACGACCAAAGCTCGGAACATGCACGAGGACGTGCAAGGATAAGGAAGGGGGGAGTGTTTGGCGGACGAAGCAATGAAGCAAGGGTCTCCAGAGAAAGAGTCACATATTTCAGGGAATCTACATTTTTTGCAGAAATCTCATCCTTTTGTAAAAGAGCTTCTCTAAGCCGAGAACTTGTAAAGAAATTTTTTATTATTTTTCCGAGAGCATTTGTATAGTGGAGATCCAGTTAGAAGTTTAGGACTTTTTGGTCGGACAAGCCATTTGTAAAGACCTAAACTATAAAGGTCAGCTTTGTAAGTTTGAACATAATCCTCTTTTATGTGAAGAAGACAGCGTACGTTTGAGAGCTCTATCTTGCTCTAACTTGTAATCTTCGCTACTGTGGCTACGGTAATCCGAATTCAGATTCCTTTATTGCATTGTGTTCCTCTTACTTTGCTCTTCCATTCAAGTGTAATCATTCAAGATTCGGTATAGGTGTTCAACTACGAGTTTGAGACCTTAAATCACTGTTTTGAGTGTTTAAACGCGTATTTTATGTTGTTTTGACCTAGGAGAGGCTTCAGGGATCCTAAAACGACCCTTTGGGATCACCTGTTCACTAATTTTGATGACTGTGGGATGAACGATCACCATCTTTCTATCTCTCCAGAATGCTGTGACAGTGATAGGATAGATTCTAGATAGTCCTTTGTAGCTCCCCTTCAAGTTTCGTGCAAATCCGACATTATTTGCATGGTAAATGGGTGTGATGACTGTATAGTTGTGTAGAAGGACATAGGCAGATTACTTGGCTTTAGTGCGTATGATTTGCTTGCAGAGTTAGTAGTTGCATCTCATTGAGTTCACTTCATTAGGAATGACACCCTAGTGAGTTTCCATGCCTCATGCTGGTCGCTTCCCTTGTATTGATATTTTATGTTGATGCGTGAGAGCTATGCTATGGATGTCCGTCGCGACGACCCGCAAACAATGATATATATGAAGAACAGATGAAGGAACTCCAAAAGGAGTTGACACTAGAGAAGAGACAAAGACTAATGATGGCCGAGGGCTCCCTAGTAATGCAAAACCGTCTGGAAGATAAGAACAAGGCCATGAAAGATAAGCTAGAAGCCTTGAAAAAGAAGATGGACGAGGAACTAAAGAGATTGCAAACAGAAACTGAAGACACCAAGAGGAATCTAGAAGAGGCTGAAAAAACCAATGCAGATTTGAACGACCTCTTAGTGAACATGGGAGATCAAGCTGAACAGGAAAAGAAGGCATATCAGAAGCAGATAGATGAGCTAAAAGGCCAACAGTAGATTGAAGAGCAACACTTGAGCACAGGGCCAGCAGCAATGGAAGGCATTGACATAGAAAATGTGTCAGATCTAGTGGACACCACTATGCAAGAGGACATCCTTGTGGGACCATCACAAGAACCCCAGGATCTGACACAAGAAGAAGAAGAAAATCTACAGAAGGCAATAGAAGCGGCAATAAAAGACACGGCCAAAGAAGCAATGGAGTGGGAGCAGAGAGTATTTAAGTCTATGACCATTCAGAAGTTAGATGCCAATATCATTCGGCATGAATGGCTACAACCTTCTCTCCCATATCCTCTTCTCAAGTATGAAGCTGCTACAATAAACAAACGGATTAAAGAGGAGCCAATAGTGCCACTATACAAAGCAGATATCTCCAACTCAAAAGGAGTTAAGCTGATTGTGGACTCTCAGCCAAAGTGGAGAAAGGCATGGCTAACCAAATACCAGCAGTATTTAGTTCATCTGGTAGAGGTGCCTAAAAGAGTCAGAGACAACCTTAGCTTTTGCCCTCTACCAAGGATGCGGACCTGGAAAGCACAAGAGCTGCTGCAAAAAAGCCAACCCACATGGCTCAACTACCCAAAGCTGCCAGGCTTGAAGGCAGGCGAGAGAATGAGTGAGCAATACATGGTGAAAACCCTAACGGGCGCCATTAAATTGTTCACTAGCTCGCCTGACCTCTCTTGCATCATGCTCAAAAAAAATTGTAAAACCCTTCTGGCGGTTTTTGAAACCTTTAAACCTGGACAAGAAATAGACAGCATCTTCTTCTTCCAAGACACATATAGATGTGCATATGATCTATCTGCTCAGCCTTCGCATGAGGTGATACATGCCCTTTATCAGAGAATCATGTTTTTGCCCTCGTATCACCTCCAAGCCTTTGAAGAAGCCTTCTACACCGGTTTCTTCACCATCAATACAAAAATATTCGGCCCGACATTACTGGCCCAACATGCGCGGTATGAGTCTCTTCTGAAGATGCGCGAAAGCCTCCACTAAAGAAGCAGCTCTACTGCCATGTCAGGGACGACATGAACTAGGAGGGGGGGAGTGTTAGCGGCTGGACACACCCAACGGAGGATGATTTCCCAGCAGGATATTATTTTTTGTAATTATTCCTTAATTGAGAAAAACCGTCATTTCACCTTTATAAATAGTGGGGCTTGCAGAAGCTTCCAGATTGTATCCCATTTTTGACATTTAGATTGAGTAAATGGTTAAATTGGAACATTAGGGGTTGAGATTGTAAGGTATTTATACCACTTTTGACCTTAATGCAAAAAACCTTTGTCATTTTTATAAGTTTTGTCTGTGTGAGTCTTTATAAATAGTGGGGCTTGCAAAAGCTTCCAGATTGTATCCCATTTTTGACATTAAGATTGAGTAAATGGTTAAATTGGAACATTAGGGGTTGAGATTGTAAGGTATTTATACCACTTTTGACCTTAATGCAAAAAACCTTTGTCATTTTTATAAGTTTTGTCTGTGTGAGTGAGCGTACTCTGTGTACGAGAGAGAGTGAGAGTTTTATCTTGACGCGCCGCGCGCGCCGGTGGTCGGAATCGAGTGCGGAGAAAGTACAGTGTGTTGCCCCCAAAGAGAGCTACGCGCCAACACCTACATTGCGTGTGTACGATCCAGCTTTGTGAGCTTGATCCACGAGCTATATCTGGTGATTCGCTGAGCATACGTTGTCTGTTTTCGCATTTCAGCATATCCACGCGTTCGCATTGAGTAGAGCTACACATTAGGCACTTTAGTTTTTGGAAACAACGACCTGCTAATTTTGAGTAGACATCCTACGTGATTTTGCACCTAGTGTTTAGGGTTGGGGTTTTGGTTCATGGATCTTAGGGAGAGCGACCTATTGGTGTTAATAGGGTTTCCTTCAAGTTCCGTAGCATGTCAAGAACGTTTGATGGGTATTTGGATCTTGAAAGCGTTGTAGGAAATCTCCTCTTATGTACTCCTGAAGGCTGTAGCTTAGACATTGGGTAGAGACCTCTGTAGGAAGTAGTCGAGAGTCGGTCGAGTGTAGGTTGACACCCTATGCTTGCTTCCACGCACCTGCGGGTCGAGCTTTGTCCTTAGCTGACAAATCTTGTTAGGTGAGTTCTCGTTGTGCTGACGTCCGTCGCGGCGTATCTGCCAACAATGAGGCATCCAACAGCAGTTTGGTAAAGAGTGATATTTGCAGGATCACCAACATCATGGAAACTCAATTTTAAACATGTTTCCATTGGAGTGGCAATAGGTTTGCAATCCCCAAGTCCAAACTTACATAGCAATGTCTCTATGTAACTTTTCCCAACACAAGGAGATACCACCATCACACTGCTTAAATTGTATACCCCAGTAATGATGCAAGAGCCCCAAATCTTTCATCTTGAAAGTAGCATTCAAATTAGTCTTAAATTAAGCAATATGTCTCTCATTCGGTCCAGTGATCAACAAATCATCTACATAAAGAACCACAATGAGAAGTACATCACCCTCACGCTTTACATACAATGTGCTTTTTGTTCGATTGTTACAAAAGCCTCGTTTGACCAAATGAGTGTCGGTCTTCTCATACCAAGCACAAGGAGATTGCTTCAACCCATACAAAGCTTTGTTACATTTGCACACCTTATCCTCTTGTCCTTTCTTGACAAAACTGCAAGGCTGCATTACATAAACTTCCTCAAATATGTCACCATTTAAGAAAGCAGTAACAATGTCTGACTGATGTACATCCCAACCAAAATGATCTACCAATGCACATAGAAAACACATAGTAGTCATACAACAAGTGGGAGAAAACGTCTCTTCATAATCTATGTCTTTTTGTTGTGCATAACCCTTTATAACAAGTCGAGCCTTATAGCGATCAATCTCACCATCCGGCTAGCATTTCAACTTGTAAACCCACTTTGTACCAATGGCCTTTTTCCCAGGAGGTAAATCACATTAATTCCATGTGTCATTTTCTATAAGTGCGTCGTATTCTGATTCCATGATAGCCATCCAATTTTTTGAATTATGTGCTTCATCAAAAGACAGAGGTTTCTCGACATCATATAAGCTAGACGCAGCCAAAGCATAACAATCTGATGCATAAGATGCATGGCGAGAGTTGGAATGAGTACAGCTAGACAAAGGTGCATCCAATTTACTGTCATGCAATGTATGCACCAGCCATTTTGGCATACCTCTAGCATGCTCATTTTTAGCACTTTCCTCATCAAGTGCATAATGTACATCTGAATCAATAATAAGCTGATCTGTAACATTTTTAGAAACCCCCATAGGTTTTATGTTTGCCTCATTGGAATTTACATTTAAACTTTCACAACTAAAAAGACTCAACAAAGTGTCATAAATGTCATGTGCTCTTACATTACTGTCTCTAGTACATGACAGCAAGGGCTGAACATAATCTTCCTCAAACACAACATCCCATGAGACCAAGATACGCTTTGTTTGTAGATGATACAACTTATAATCTTTGCTTTCAGCACTATAACCAACAAAAATACATTTGACAACCTTATCATCCAATTTTCTGGGTTGTGTTTGTGGCACCAAAGAATATGTGAAACAGCCGAAAACATGCATTTTCTCAATAGAAGGCTTTATATCATGCCATGTTTCATATGGAGTAATAGACTAAAAAGATTTCATATGAAACTTGTTTAGTACATAAGTGGCACACATGATTGCCTCAAGCCAAAACAAATGCGGCAAAGCTTGACTTTTGACCATACATCGTGTCATTTCCGTAAGTGATCTATTTGTCCTCTCAGCGACACCATTTTGTTGAGGCATATAAGGCACTATACATTGGTGTTTTATCCCACAACTAGCCAGAAATGCATTAAATTCATGAGCCATATACTTCCCCCCTATATTGGAACGAAGGGTTCTGGTATTTGCAAATAAGAGGAATTTTTGGCACAAGTGACTGAATTCCCATGAGGGACAAACTCAAGAGAGGTGAACAAATCACTTTGAGAGGTAATGTGCTTTGTAGCACCACTGTCAAAATACCACACATGTGAATCTGTAGCAATTGACATGCATGCATCATAAACAGCAGGATTATAGGTACACTATGCACTAAGAGCCCATTCTGCATCAACATAAGCATCACATTTTCCTTTCACAGAATGTTAGGCAGTCTTGGCTATGGGGGGATGCAACCTTGGATCCATGGCGAGGAGAAGGTGTAGCAGAAGAGGAGCTTGCAGAGAAACGAGAGCGAGAGAGGAGAGAGAGCAGGAGTCAACACTCGGAAACAAAATAAAAATAATGCTATTTTAATTATGATCATTGTGTAGAAGCCTTACAATGTATATAAATCAAAATCTTTCATGCACAACTCAAACTCCAACTGACTCTTACACCTGCATGCTATAAGGGAGTTTCCCACAGTAGGCTAGACACCATATCGGGCTTGCATACCCAACAACCCCCCCCTCAAGCCCAAACTACTGACAATGGACTCGAGGCATACCATGGCAGAGCTCAATCACCTGAAACCATGAGTAGAAGCCCCCCCCCTTGACTATAGTAGAGGTGTGTGTGTGTGTGTGTGTGTGTGTGTGTGTGTGTGTGTGTGTGTGTGTGTGTGTGTGTGTGTGTGTGTGTGTGTGTGTGTGTGTGTGTGTGTGTGTGTACTTCTCTCAAACAACCATCAGTGTGAGACATACCAGAACCCGACCAAACAAGAAGGGTGGTCTTACCATTTGATTTTTGACTTCGCGACTACAGTACAAATTTTCACAAATTATTTTACCAATTCCGTGTTATAGTCTTGTTTTGTCAATATCAATTTCAAAGCCTTGTTTTAGCCTCTCGGTAGTCGGTTACTCTCATGCACTGCCTCTCGATAGACACTGCCATAAATCAAATGGTAAGACCACCCTTCTTGTTTGGTCGGGTTCTGGTATTTGCAATCGGCAGTAGTTCAAAACGCAGTAGATCAGGCGACCTTCTCCACTCACTACCTAAGAGCTATTGCATGCAAAACTCGACGTCGGCTTCATCACCTAAGAGATTTGCTTTGCATGCGCTTGACAAGGATGTCGTGCTAATATGATTATCTTCCTGTCCTCGTGAGAGCCTCTGGCGCTCTGATACTAGTTGTTAGGCGGCAGCCTTGGCTATGGGGGATGCCACCTTGGAGCCATGGCGAGGAGAAGGTGCAGCAGAAGAGGAGCCTACAGAGAAACGAGAGCGGAGAGAGGAGAGAGAGCAGGAGTCAACACTCGGAGACAAAATAAAAAGAACACTATTGTTAATTATGATCATTGTGTAGAAGCATTACAATGTATATAAAGCAAAAGCTTTCATGCACAACTCGAACTCCAACTGACTCTTACATCTGCATGCTATAAGGGAGTTTCCCACAGCAGGCTAGACACCATATCGGGCTTGCATACCCAGCACAGAAGACTCAACAATAGCTGCATTTGTAGTGGAACCAGCATTTTCGGTGGAACCACCCTCTGTCTTGTTAGCCTCTTTGGCCTTCAACTTAGGACATTGTTTGATCAAGGGATCATTAGCTTTACAATAATGGCAACGCATCTTCTTTTTTCCCTTATCACCAAAATTTCCAAAAAAATTGCTACCATCAGAAACATTAGGAACAGGTGACTTTCCACTTGCAAAAGAACCATAAGAAGTGGCTCCATTGCCGTTACCACCTTTTCTTTGAGCAGCAATAAAGGCATGTTCAACGGCACACTATCTAGTCTTGTTTTTTTTGGAAAGCGACTCTTGCAAAAACAACAATGTGCATAATGCATCAAACTTGACAACTTTAGGATTTCCTTGGGTCGTAAGTCTCCAAGTATCAGCAAAAGTCTTGTAAGAATCTGGTAAGGCATCAAGAGCAAGGGAACTATTTGAAATGACTTCACCTGCAGAAATAAGTTGCTCATTGATATCCTTGACACTAGCAAGGAAAGTGTCCATATCATCTTCCTCATGCATAATCTTTGATTCTAGCTCTTTATGCAGCAATGCAATTTTAGCCTCATTGCGACTTGCATAAAGGCCAGCCAAAATATCCAAGTCTGTTTTGCAGATTTCACTGAACGAACGTGGGGAGTAATAGTGCGCTTCACAGACAACACAATCAATGCATGAGCATGTGCATCTTTAACATCCCAATGAGCTTGCTTAGCTGTAGGCAAAACAACTCTAACAACAGCAATCCTTGTAGCAAGTCCTGCAACATCCTCAACATCGCTTACATCCTCAGAACCAAGATGTACATCAATGCCCTACACAATATTCCAGATGCCCTTTGACACAAGAACATGTTGCATCATATAAGCCCACATAAGGTAATTGTCCCCATCCAATCTGTCCTCAGCAACAAACATCTTGAACACATCTATGTTGTTGTCGGCCATGGCAAATGTTGCACCTGATGTGAAAACTGCCCAAAAAGAGGAAAAATGAAGCAGAAACAACACGTGCTATATAGTATAAACCAAAGAAGATTGTAAGGACATGTTATGCAAAAAACGGGACTGACAAAAATTTTGCACAAAATGACAAAATAGCTTGTGCAGTACTGCCTGTAATGGAAACGGAGGTTGAAATGAGCCCAAATCAAAATTCTAAGTAGAACAAACTCGTCGAGCTTACCCAAAGAATTTGTCAACCCCTACGAATGCTCGTCAAAGCTCACAAAAATCAAAGAAAGAAAGTAGGCATGTGCTAAAGCTGCTAGCAAATAAGCCCAGGAGGACGCAACCTGCTCTCATTACCAATTGTTGGAATTAGGGTTGCAAGAAAACAACACATCTTGGAGAAGATGAAGGAATCTCAAGGCACACAATAGAGAGTTTTTTACTTAGTGTGAAATGGAAAGATAAGTTAGCCCTAGAGTGATGGGAGTATATACAATGCACGGGGGGAAAAACCTCCTAGGGAGGGAAAAAATGCCCCGATGGTCCTAAGTGTGTTCACACACATCACTACCACATGTATACGGTAACAACAATGCCCGGTTGAAGACACTTCTCATCCTCCCTGGCTGCAGTCAAGTGAGGTGCAAACTCCTGAAGGAAGAAGCAACTAAACTCAGCATGTCCAGAGGCCACTCCACCAACAAGGGTATCCTGTGTGTCCAGGATCTCTATTTAAAGTTCCTCCACTCTCTCTCTAAGCTCTAGATCTAGCAAGATCCTCTCGCGAATGCGTAGCATCACACCCCCTCCTCTGTCTATTTTTCACAATGAGGATCACTCGTGGTCGGAAAAAGTAGTCCCTGCTACGATGCAAACAAACTCCCCATGTCACAGATGTGGTCGATGGCATAGAAGCGATCTATTTGAGATAGATTCACTCCTCCTACCCTGCGATTAGAGAGAGAGAAATACAAGCTATATGTGGGCCTCATAAAGCTGGAGTGCTGCCAAACATCAAAAACCCTCATAGTCATACATAGTCACTCATAAGCTACTAACTCAACCCCGTGCACAATAGCATGTCATGCTAAGTATTGAGTTTGATTTACCCCTTGTAACGTTTAGTCTTAAAAATGCAAATTTTTAAGGCCCCCATTATGAGAAAAAAATCACTTGTTGAAAAAAACAAAAAATTCACACCCATTCGCCGAAATATTCCCTTTTTGCCAAAATATTATAGCCAAACGGCGGCCGAAAAGTGATTGAAAAATGGCCGATCGGTTGGCCGATTGGTCGGTGGTTGGAAGTCAATGGCCGATGGCCAATTTCTAGGTGGACTTGTCTTCTCAAGGGCGGCCACACATGGGGGCGTGCAAGAGTTCATTGTCTACACAAGGGTGCTACACATGGTTGCCTCTCATGAGTGAGGGCATCCCTTTTGGCCTATAAAAGGAGGCCTCTTCTACACACAAAACCCAATGTGGTGAATTGTGAAGTTGACAAAGCAAGGTGCATGTGAGGTGGTGAGAGTGAAGCAAGGTGGGAGCTCCATTAAGGGTATAATCCCTTTGTAACCAACTTCTAGTTTGAAGTACTAAAGCCATTGAGTGGCTGCTTTCCCATGGATGTAGCCCACGTTGGGTGAACCACATGTATATCATGTGTGCACTCTCTCTCTCTCTCTCTCTCTCTCTCTCTCTCTCTCTCTCTCTCTCTCTCTCTCTCTCTCTCTCTCTCTCTCTCTACTCTACTCTACTCTATAATCTCTCGTGTGTGAAAATTATCTCTCTACTCTAATATCTACTTAGCTACACCCTATTTCTTAACATGGCCACCTCCAATCCTGTCAAAGGGGTCCTCCAACATGTTGAAGTCCCCCCCCAACACACCACTACTCTACATGCAGCAAAGTCTCAACAACATGAGACCAAAAATATTCTCGTTCACTTGCCACATTAGGCGTGTATATGTTTAGGAAACCCATGAGGCAACCATGAACCTGCATAATAATCCACTGAGCTTTTCTTGGCACAATAATACCTCTGCCCACAATGGTCTACTGCCATGAATCTGCAATAGTCATACATACCCCTCCCTGGATACCTCCAAGTCCAATTGTAGATGACCAATATGTCTCATAGCGACCACGCAAAATCTGACAAACATCGTCTAATGTGGCTCTCACAAAGATGATGCTCATGTAGCATAAGAATATCAATCTCACCATCCACAAGGCATCACTAAAGCTCCTGGCGTAACCACGCCATCTGACGGTGAAAC
This sequence comes from Adiantum capillus-veneris, assembly GCF_014529385.1. Lineage (NCBI taxonomy): Eukaryota > Viridiplantae > Streptophyta > Polypodiopsida > Polypodiales > Pteridaceae > Adiantum > Adiantum capillus-veneris. The sequence continues at coordinate 3,845,596 of NC_140951.1, forward strand.
TGGGGTCCTCCTAATCTTTGCACATTCCATGAGATGATCCTCATGGAGTCAATGAGAAAAAATAGATGTTGTAGTAGTAGCCAACCTCGCTATCTTTCAAGCCAGTTTGGATGGGGAGTAATCCGCATCTGAGCGACTCTAGCGAACGCATCTGAAGAGATTGTCCCACCCACGCCTAGGCTGAGTGTGCAGTCGGTAGGGCTACATCCTTTGTCCAAGAATTCTCATATACAAACACATAACAAAGGGGCCTCTGAGTGTCAGCAAACAAGTGCACCACAATGTGACTGCAACTTGCTGCATCAGATGGTGTCACACTAAACTTGGCAAAAGGCCAAAGTGTCTGTACGATCTGTCACCCCCAGGTCCTCTGTGTGGTGTGAGAACTCAATAGCCTAGACTTGGAGCTAGTCAAGAACTATGTGTAGGGTCCACTCTGTATGACCCATGTTGCAAGCGAAAAGGAGAAACCTACTGCAATATTTAGAGCCTCAGTGCCTTGGGCTGCTAGAAAGAGGGCGTGCACTCGAAAGTAGGCATCCTCCAGGTCCAGAGAAGAGTCACCAAGGAAGCATGTGAAGCTGTAGTCAAATAATTCCCATCGTCTGCAAATTTCAAGGATGGTCAAACCCCAAGGGACTACTGCAAAAGGAGAGATCTAAACCAGAACTGGCGTCCTCAAATGGGACTATCCCTCCCGAGCCATGCAACTCATAGCAAAAGCACTACCAAGAGATCATCTCACTATGGATGTGTGTCTAGCTCCCTGCATTTGAGGAGGAGAGTGGGATGGGTTGGGTTATGAGATTGAGGGCCCCACCGGGGAGAGAGGATGAGCAGGAGGTGGGGGTGAGGGTAGAGGAGGGGAGGAGGAACGGATGTGTGTCCTGGGTACCTATCTAATGGGCCTTTTCCAAGTGGCCCATCTGCATGCAAATGAAGCACTGGTTTGTGAGTCCCAAATAGTCCACCCTCTGGTGCAACCAACCCCCACACACCCTGATAGAAGAGCCACCTTTGGGAGAGTATGGGTGTCACAAACCAAACACGTATTGAAGACACATTGACAGCTTTGGCTCCAACTGAAGCTATCGTGTAGGGTCTCTAAGACTATCTCAATCTTGGAACTAATCTTGAAAAGAAGTGGTAAGTACTCCCTTTGCAGGCCAGGGAAAAAGACTAAAATAGGCAAGTCTACTTCTTGACAAGAACATCCAAAGCTGGATCAAAACCATGCCGCCACTATCAAAAATGAGCTATGACTACTCGAATGGCCAATGGGCTCATCCAGATGACCTTGGCCACCATATCAGGAGTCTCAAACTCTATTCTGACAGTATCCTCTCCCGAGAAGCTAGATTTTAATAATCTTCTCCACATATGCTATAAGGCGGGCCTACAGAAGGTCGCATACCTCTCCATGACTTGGACAACTTCTCATGATCTTACAAATAACAGAGGTGGCCTGAAGGCACACCACCTCTACCTCTAAGCTCTCTTGCTTTGTCGACAAGAGAGCAAGTCAGATAGTGGGTTCTACAGGGTTGGGCGAGGGGATTTCCGTCGAGTCCCTCTGAGGCAAAGAAAAACCCATTATTTGTATCTACTACTGAGAAGGTGAGCAAAAGTGCATCGAAGGCATCGAGTGTCAAAGGTGGGGAGCGTGGGCAAGTTAGCATTGCTGCAGAAAAGGGTCTAAAGTGACATGGCGAGCCCAAAATTAAAAGAGGGAGGAGCGGGAGAAAGGTGATGATAAGGGTGAGAAGGCACAAGGTGGGAAAGAGGGGCCTTGCGAGGTGTTGTAGGTAGCACAAGGCGAGAGAGGAGGGGGGTTGTCGGGATGCAGGGGGGCAGTGCGAGGCGAGAGAGGAGGGGTTGGCGGGATGCAAGGTGTAGCACAAGGCGAGAGAGGGGTGTAGCGGGCTACTATGAGCAACACAAAGCGGGGATGGGGGTTAGCGGGCAGGCGGGAGAAGCGACAGGGAGCAAGGGTTAGCAGCAGCAAGCCATCTTTACTTCTTTCCTTGCATTATTGAGATGTATGGCTAGTTTTGCAAAAACCAAATATCTTTTTGCATCATGGTTATTGACATGGGTCTCATATGTGCAAAGTGATGTGGTAGAGTGGAAGCTTGTGTCATAGGACTGATCTTGATGCATTGGCATGAGATCAAACATTGTCTCTTGTGTGCTATGCATACATCAAAAAATAAAAAGTTTTTTTTTCACATAGGAAGGAAGTTATGACATATGCTTACCCAAAGTGATGGGGTTTTATTGTATCATGGTTGTGGTCATGTGATGATGTTATGCATGCATGGAACCTCAAAGAATGTAGGTGAGAGTCTCATGTACATCTGTATACTAATTTCCATCCTTTTAGATCAAACTAGATCTATGTAGGAGGAGGATGAGGTGTGGTTGTGGTATATCACATGCATATGATTAAAAGCATTTAAATTGGTGATTTGAGTTGAAGTGTACCATTCTAAAAATTTTATGGATGAAACATTTGGTCTTAAGCAACCTATGTATATGGTGAGTATGCCAACAATGGATGCAATTAAACTCTAAGTGTGGGAGGTGATTTAGGGATGATTATTGGTTTATGATCAAGGGAATATATTTTTCTTATGGTTATGGCTATGGTTATGATTTTTTGTTCTCGTAACCCATGTGGCTATTGAATTAATTTTTTGGATATGGTTGCACTCCCAAAATGGTGCCAAATTTTTGATGTTGTGTGATGTATTCAAAGTAATTTTATTGGATGGACACATGAGAATATATGAGAGATCCCACCACTACTCTCTTGTTCTCTTCTTTCATAGAAGCGGTGTACACATACGATCACCCTTTACTTGGTCATGTTTTTTAGTACGCTTTTATTCATACACATTCAAGGGTAGGAACAGTTGATAGATACCTCTAGGTGCAATCTGGTTCATGGCTTAAAATCCATGCTAAGTTAAGTGTGAGAATTCCCTCTCCTATGCTTTTGCTTTTGTACTTTGATGTTTATTGAAATTGCTATATTGATGAAAAATGTAAATTGTATGTTTCTCGCATAGATCCCTAGGAGGGAATCACTCATCCAGGACTTGCACTTTGCATTCGTCTTCCTTGGGAGAACTCAATGGATCGATCCATCACCACCTTCACTATTCATTGCACGCTTTTATGGAGTTGAACTACTCTCCCGCCTCTCGCCGCAATCCAATGGCATCATTAGCTCAATATGGAGGATTGGACTTCACTAATTGTATTCATTGCATGGGTAATGCCATCTTTCACATCATCTAGATCAATACTCTTCTCCAAAATATCATCAACAAATTGTTCTAATGCCATTACAACAAGTTAGTGTAAAATAAGCATTTCTAGTCACATGCAGGTGGAAGGGTCAAAAAATATATCAGGCATTGCTCGCATAGTCGATGCTTTTTTGTCTATCTCAAATAGATCCCACATACTCTGATATTTCTTTGTTTAATAGAGAAAAAATGAAAATGCTTTAGTGAGACAGAAAAATTAATTATTTTATATTGTTATACAAACTTAGAGCAAAGAGCTTACCACACCTCATCTCTTTATTGGACATCATTAATGAATAAAGCCCTAGCATATATAACACCCTCTCCGATGGAGGTTCACTTTAATCAAGCACCACACACTTTCCATGTTTTAAGTGCATGTCTACAAAAAACAAGATGTGCTAAACATGCAAACATGGCAAGGAAAACACATCTAGTGTAGCCGCATCAAGAGCGGAGCCGCATCCCATGCATGTAGAAGAGACTGCAAAGCTAGATCCCTTGGGTAAATGGGGAGGGAGAGTCAAAAAGGCATTGTGCCCCATTGAGTTAGCCTCAATTTGGAACCCAAAACACAATTGGGAGTGCCTACATTCCATCTCGAGCTTAATCTAGTACCAAGCTAAAGAACTCTGCATCATTACCAATATTTAAGTATAGCAATACACACTATAACAAAAATGCACCAAGTAAACATTCCATATAATGTACATGATGTAGTATTAGTCTCAAACGTACTATTCATTCTTAAGGAAAGCTTTGCACTTCATCTCTTTTTTCTTCTCTAACTAACACATGACCTTAAATAATCAACATGCATGTGACTAACAAGTAGTGACAAAACAACTATCTATTTTCATTGGTACAAGTAGAACAATGTATACCTAGCACAATTACTTGATTTCCACACATCACCTACTTTATAGCTAGAAAAATAGCTATTTATCTTGCACAACAATAGTGCAGAGCTAGGTAGCTAATGTTGAATATACCTCGTGCAAATCTTATTGAATCTGCTTTATATTTTCTACAAAGTTATATAACTAGGACTATAGCTATATCATTGGTGCAACACCCAACAATAGTACTTGTATTTTCTATACATATATACATGTGGTAGTGATGTGTGTGAACACACTTAGGACCGCCGAGGCATTTTTTCCCTCACTAGGAGGTTTTTTCCCCCCTGCATTGCATATACGCCCATCACTCTAGGGCTATCTTATCTTTCCATTGCACACTAAGTAATACACTCTTTGTTGTGTGCCTTGATCTTACTTTGCTTCCATGCATCCCTAATTCCAACAATTGGTATCAGAGCAGGTTGCATCCTCTCAAGTTAGTCGCCAACATCGCCAACACACACATGCTCACTTTCTCAAATTTATGTGAGCTTGGTGAGCATCAGCAGGTTGACAAAGTTTGATGCATTATGCGCATTTGCTATTGCAAGAGTCACAAACAGGGCTAAACCGTGTGGTTGAATAGGCCTTTATTGATGCTCAAAGAAAAGATGGTAATAGCAATGTAGCCACTTCTCATGGTTCTTTTGCGAGTGGTAAATCACCTATTCCTAATGCTTCTGCTAGCAGCAATTCATCTGGGAACTCTGCTGAAAAAGGCAAAAAGAAGATGCATTGCCATTATTGTAAAGCTAATATTAGGTCACTTGATCAAGTAGTGTCCTAAGTTGAAGGCAAAATAGGCTAAGAAGAAAGGGTTGATTCCACTACAAATGAAACTATTGTTGAGTATTATGTGAAAGGAGATTGTGATGCTGATGTTGATGTTGATGCAGAATCGGCTTTTAGTGCAGAGTGCACTTCTAACCCTTCAGTTCATGATGCATGCTGCAGTATACTCAAAATAACACAACATAGGCCGTAAACGACAAATTTGCATGCCTGGTGAATCCCATAGCACATAATCACAACTGCACGTGATCAGAGAGAGAAAAAGACAGATGAGAGCAAGAGAGCATGTGCAGATGCTGCTCCTAGAGCAAAGTGCTACACCGGCATGGCAAGAGAGAAGGGAGGAGAGGAGAGAAGAAAGAAACAAACATTGGGTAAAATCTCCCCCCGTGCAAGAGGTATGGCTGGCCGCACATAAATGGCCAGGGCTCATAATGAGCACTTGAATAATAAACGTACATGAAATGTGATATCCTCTCCTAGCCTTAGCTTTTGCCACTTGTCAGTTGCAATAAATAAACAAAAGTATCATATGTTTAAAAAATTCATAAATTCAAACAACAATGCTTATTTCTATTATCATCCACATACTACCTATTCTAGTGTACCATACCACGAGAATAAGCAGTATATGTCAATCAAGATATCAATGGTCACACTCATCATCGATCTCATACATGTCAAGTCCAATTCCATAAACATTGTTGCGACAAAAATCATCCTATACCAAGTCCAAATCTAATTTCATATATAAATCCAAATCCCAATCACTTTCATTATATACCCAAGTTAACAAAATCATACCAATTACAGTGGTAGTAGCCAACTATTGTAGCATGGTTTTGTGATCGGTGTTGCCCAACCAACAAAGCTACATTAATGAGATTTGCTGCCTAAATCGGTGAATGTGCACTAATGTTGCCTAAACCAGTGGATCTGCATTAAGTTTTGTGTTGCCTAAAGCGGAAAATCTGCACTTGATATTGTTTATAATAATGAATTTGCAATTTGATTGTGTGAACCGGTGGATCTACACATATAATTAGTGTTGCCTAAATTGGAGAATTCACACAAGGATGATTATTTACACGCTGCCTAAAATCGAAGAATCTGTGTACATGTGACCAATGGACTAGTCAAGGTATAAAAAATACAAAACATTTACCTAGTACCAAATTGGAGTAGTTTGGAATGGTGTGAAGTGTGTACCAAATGTTGACTATCATCCCAAATCAATTGAGCTCATGTAAGTAGTTGTATGACAATTCATCGGAATAGAGATTTCAATCAAAGTAAGTAGGAACCATGATGGTATAAGTGTTTGATTGTAAAGCTTATAAGACAATGGAGGTAAATAAAAAGAGGAGAGACGTATTTGATGTACATACCTGGAGGATATTTTGCATCTGGAAATGTATGTACCTATGTACGCATGTCGAGAGAGCTGTGTTGTCTCTTTGAACAGTATTAGTAGACACATTTAGTGGTCTGATTGCGTCACATTATGGTATGTGTAGGTTTTTGTGAATCCTTATTCAATAAACAAGTTAGAAAAATAAAAATTCAATAATGAAGATCATAATTAAAATTATTTGGTTAAGTTTAATCAAGACAGATACTTGTATTGCCTTAAAATTGTGGTAAACCAAATAAAGATAGTGGTGTTGACCAATGCTACTATAATTAATGACTAGTAAAATATAACAATGAGCCGTTTCAAGAGGACAAAATCAAGAAAATCTTTGCAATTCTATATGTGCAACAAATTTTAAGTCCTACAGATTTTGAAGAGGACAAAATCAAGAAAATCTTCGCAATTTTATAAGTGCAACAAATTTTAAGCCCTACAGATGTGTTCATGACTTTTTATAGCCTCAATTAATGAAATAAATCACATAAAAATGTGTAGTGTCATCATCATATAATTTACAAAAAGTGGTCACAACCCAAGCTTACAGTAGGGGTGTTGTACAGTAGGAAAGCTTGGGTATTTGGTAAGATAGAATTTGAGAGCTTGGCATAATTAAATGATTAATCAATATTTACTGATATGATTGATGAGGCTACTAGATTAAGGAACAGATTCTTCAACGTGATGATACATACATGCAAAAAAAGTCACAGTGAGAGAGTGATGTGCACGTAGAAGAATAGCAATAAAAGTTAGTGATTCACAATGACATTCATAATATATTTAGACATCAATCATGTTTTGATAGAGGTAGTTACGCTATTCAAGTCAGCAAGGTTGAAGGACTTATTGACAAGGTATGGATCTTTTCCCCAACAATCATCATACATTTCTAAATTGTGTTTAAACTTGATCAAACTTTCTTCAGCTACCACCATATTTGTCAACTACTTTGAAGCAAGAACATGAGGAATTTCCATAGCCTTTATGAAATTGTGCATGTGTACTTGAAGTGCACAACCATGCTGATGCACACCTGCTGCTTGCTGAAAACAACATACATGTCCAAAACCACAACGAAGCTTAGTATGTAGATAAAAATAATCTTAACCTTGCTATTCCAAGTAGTATCTTTGAGAAAATTGGAAGAGGGGTCTTTTTTATTATTTTAGTAAACACAACTATTTAATGAAAAGCATATTTCTTTTCATTTTAAGGGAGTAGGTAATGAATTCTACTACAATCGTAAATCGTCATCCCTACAGAAAGCTACCAAAAATTTGATAGTGTCATCACCAACACTCTATTTGTATCTTTTTTTTTTTTTTTTGGAAAAAAGTTGTGCTTGCCCTTAACGTTGCTCAGCTTGAGATCACCAACGCTCTTCTTGGCCACGCGGAAAATTTCCCTACTTCCATTCTTGCCGCATGAGAGTTGATGTCCACCTAACAAGACACAGACGAGGCTAAATCCTCCTACAACACAAGAAACAATTGGATAATTCCCTTATTGCTCTTGTTGCATGCTAACAGGCCGTCGAAGGAGAGTAAGAATAGCCATGCAAAGACGTCCAATATTGTAGATAGTCTTGTGGATGGGGCCATGAAACCACTCGGTTGTTGAAGAGACCCTCCGTGCAATTTCCACCTTGGCAAGCTGGGTATGGAACTTCATATGCCATGCCAATTGGGGCTGTTGGGTAGCTAGCAGGCCAGGTACAACACTACCATTGTGCAAGAGAGAGGAAACAACACTGCTTGAATCGCTAAGGTGTTATAAAAAGATGTGGCACGGATGCTGAAGCATGAATTTCTTGCCCATTGAAGCATGTGTTTGTAGCACCAACATATGAGGCACGGTGGAGAAGGTAGAAGATCTAAAGGGTGAAGTAGGTAAATTGTAGAGGAAGTGCCAAGGAGGTCCAAAGGAGGTACCACTGTCAAAGAGGATCATTCAGGTTTCGAGGGAGTTGAGGATTGCCACGACTACCTATCATAGAAGGACTTAGCGGTCCGTCTCATGGCCACCACATCTTTTACCACCATGCTCTAGATATTGATGTGATCTTGAGGGAACATGGCCCAGCCAAAAAGCAAAAATGGTGGTGGGATTGTGCATGTGGTTTGTTGCTAACTAGCCCAGCTTTGAATGCCACCTATCAGTCTACACCACGAGTGTGTGGACAAAATGCTGAGACAAGAAAAGTGTGGAGAGACAAATACTGAGACAGAGCATGAGAGAGAGATTGAGAAAGATAGTAAGCTTGTGCCTGCATGTAATTCTATGAGAGAGAGAGAGAGAGCATCTCCTCTACGTGGATGGATGCGTGCGTGCATGGGTAGTGTGGTGCGTGCAAGAAAGGGGAGAAGCACAAGACGGCGTGGGTGGAGCAACCTCTAGACCTAGTGGTGAGGAGCTCCTTATTCTTAGTATACATAAGAATAAGGGTATGTACACACGTGGGCGGGCGGCCGAACATCGAACATTCGGCCCCGGGCAAAGGTGCAGCGCCTTTACCCCAACAAACACCGACTTAAAGATGATGCATCGATAAGTGAGACCTGCTAGCTAAACTACTAGTATGTACAAGAAACTAGATGAGAGACTCTCTCAACCTATGCCCACTAGCTCACTCTCTCAATCTACATGCAGTTGTATCTGCTCTATTTGTAGGCGAGTGTGCGTACCCATGCTAGAGCCTGCATGTAAATCCCACAGACTACTTTATATTGTCTGCAAAACTCCACTATGCATCATGCTAGTGTCATCCATCGCATGATTGACACCTCCTGCTTCAAATGCTCCCATTGTAGCTGCTAGATCAAGCTCGACACTAACAAGTCAAACATGAGATACATGAACGCTGACAAAATCTGCACCAACCTTGCTATACTCACCTCCCCCACGTTGTCAGCAATCACTGCATCATCAAGACTACCCATCATTCATGGATATGTCAACACTGACACTAGGAAACCTACGTCCCTGTCACCCATAGGCAAAATTGTGTATCTTGGCACCAACTCATCAGCCTCTAACAAGAGCATATCAAAGAGCTCCATCTCTATCTGTGTCTCCAGGGAGCAGACCCACTCTACCTCTGCATGCACAAATTTTGACAACACCTGTTGTGTCTCACTAGAGCAAGGCTGCTCTATCTCTGTCTCTACAAAGTCCACTGGCATCTCCTGCACAACTAAATGCTCTATATCATGAGCATGGTGGAGCTCACCTGCAAAAGAGACATGTCTCGTCTCTCACTCAAATCATACCATCAACAAAATCGAGACTACACCATTTTGAACCTCAGACACATGTATAGGATATACCAGGCCACTGCAGGCTTCTCTCGCAATCACTAGTGAACCGCAATGCATCTAGAAATATTGCTCTCTAAGCAGCATCTGACAACCAAAGTCTGCTAACTGTCTCACTAAAATTAAGATATGTCTCAGCTGAGGAACATAGCGCACATGTCGTAACGCGTATGATGCACCACTGGGCAAAGACAAACAAACATCTCATGCACCCTCTATGTCAAATGCCGAACCATTGTCCAAGTGTAAACAACCAAAACTCCCACTAGTGTAGATGCTAAACCAGTCACGATGTAGTGTGACATGAAAAATTCATCTAGCAACCAACGAGGAGAAATTTCATTGCTCAAAGACATGTAATAAGGACGAACGCTAAAGGCAAATGTGACATCACCGTCATTGGCATATGAAGCCACTGCTCTAGTATGTGTCAAGACCTCATTTGCATCACACATAGATCTTTGTTGCTATCTCATACGCTTGAAACAACGACACCTAATGTGCCATGTGTGACCACAATGCCAACAATGCAAGTATTGGCAAGAACAAGACCGTCGTCTCTCATTGTCACACACGGTTGCTACCATAAGTGAATGCCAAAATGGCAACAAAAGTGGAGATCACTCGCCCACTATGCAATCATGAAAACCATGGCCAATCGCATCAAAATTGATGCTCACATATGCATAAAGCAACTCCACATTTGTTATCTGCAATCATAAACTGGGACAAACTGCTCAACCGATCATAAAGCGCATAACCATATACGCAAGTAGAGACCAAACTAACTCAAAACGCATCCCACAAGAGAAACTACCTGCAAAAATATGTGAAACTTGTGACTGCCAAAGTTTGTAGCCACACAAGCATACGCTAATCCTCACCCCTGCGAGAGTGGGTACAAGAACACCAAATTGTGTCCAAGCTAACAAAACCTGTCAAAGTGAGAGTAAACACTCAATCATTGTCAGAGTGGGAATATATCAACCATTGTACAAGGCATAACATTGCAAACAAAGCTCTGATACCACTGCTACAAACAAAAGCGCAGAGAGATTTGCAACATACTCAAAATAATACAACATAGGCCATAAACGATAAATGTGCATACCTGGCGAATCCCATAGCACATAATCATAGTTGCATGCGACCAAAGAGAGATAAAGAGTGGAAGAGAGCAAGGAAGCACGTGCAAATGCACCTCCTAGAGCGGAGTGCTACACCAGCATAGCAAGAGAGAAGGGAGGAGAGGAGAGAAGAAAGATACAAGCACTGGTTACAATCTCCCCCCGTGCAAGAGTGAGCATTTCCCTAATGCACGGATATATTATTCTTCAATGCTAAAAAATGAATACACATTGGCCAGCCGGGCATAAATGGTCATAGCTCATAATGAGCACATGAATAATAAATGTACATAAAATGTGATATCCTTGCCTAGCCTTAGCTTTTGCCACCTGTCAGCTGCAATAAATAAACAATTATCAATTTACATTATAGAAGTAGATGTTCATGTGTGGTACCTTGGCAGTGGTGCTACAAAGCATCTTACCTCTCATCATGACTTGTTTTCCTCTCTCGAGGATGTCCCTCATGGGAATTCAGTCACTTGTGCTAACGATGCCTCTAATCCGGCCAAGGGAGTTGGAAATATTGTTTTGACTTTCTTTCACACTTGTTGATGCGCTCTATGTACTTGGGATCAAGAAGAACCTTTTGTCTGTATTTGTACTTGCTAGAATTAATCTTGTTGTGGAATTTGTGGATGATAGATGTACAATTCATGATCTCAATTTTGGTGATGAGATTGTTGCATCAGGCATTTTATGTCATGGGCTATGTAAGCTCACTTTATATGACGTGTGATTTTTTTTTTTGCAAATGCAGTCGTGGATTCTAAGGTTATTTTGGAAGCAAAACTTGGCGTGCACATTTTGGGCACCTGAATTTTTTTGCTTTGCTGCGTTTGCAAAAATCTTGTATGGTTGCTTCTTTGCCGCCTCTTGAAGCACTTGTTAAGCATGTTTGTGAAGGCTATACTAACACGTGTATTTGATCTGCTTGCATAAAATCACATGTATTTGAATCTTGCAAAGAGTTCATTTTTCCAATCTGGAATTGAATATTTGGGACACATCTATCGATTAAGGAAATACATGTAGACCCCAAGAAAATTAAAGCCATTCAGTCATGACCTAGACCCAAAAACTTGCATGAGCTACGTTCTTTCATCGATCTTTGTAGCTATTACAGGAAATTTGTTCGTAACTTTGCTTACAAGTCACATTATTTGACTCTCCTATTGAAGAAAAACACACCTTATGAATGGACTAATTTACAAGAAAGCTCAATTAATGCACTTAAACATGCTTTGACTAATGAACATGTATTGCAATTGCCTGATTTTGAAAGACCATTCTTTGTCGTAGTCACTGATGCTAGTGGAAAAGGTATCAGTGCATTCCTTATGCAAGATAACCATCCATTTGCTTTTGAAAGCTGTAAATTCAAACCTTATGAAACAAAATTCAGTACTTATGATAAAGAATTGACAGTTGTTATACATGCATTAAAAATTTGGAAACATTATGTAATGGGTACTGATTTGGTCATTAAAACTGATCAACAAAGTATTATATATTTACTTTCTCAGCCCTTAATAGAGGATACATATTAAGTGAGCCGCTTTTATTCAAAGTTTTCAACCCAACATTCAATACTAGCCTGGTAAAGAAAACGTTGTAGCTGATGCTTTGAGTGGAAGACCCTCACTTAATCATCTATCAACCGTTACGAGAACTTCATTTGACACTATGCATGACACTTACGCACATGATGACGACTTCAAAACAACATGGTTGCATATGCTTGACAATTCTGTGCACACATTTCTTGAACACACTATTCAAGAAAACTTCCTTTATTTCAAACAAAAATTGTGTGTGACTAAACCTTTCCATACATTAATTAATGAAGAATTGCACAAACCACCCTATGCTGGACATAGAGGGTTTGTTGCAACTTTTCAAAATTTATGTCGTGATTTCTATTGGCCTGCTATGAGAATTGATGTTAAACAGTATGTCTCAACTTGTTTGATTTGTCAAAAGACCAAAGCAACTACAGGTAAGAAATTGGGACTTTTACACCCTCTCCCCATTCCTGAAAGACCTTGGATACACATTTCAATGGATTTTGTTACTGGTTTCCCACTCACAGTGCACAAGCATGACATGATTTGGAATGTTATTGATCGTTTTTCTAAAAAAGCGAATTTCATTCCTTGTGAGAAAACGCTCACAGCACATCAAGCTGCACTTTTGTTTCTTAAGACTGTTTTCCCACATCATGGTTTGTCTAAAGTCCTTATTCTTGATCGAAACTCAAAGTTCTATAGTGCTTTTGGACTACTGTGTTTGAAAATCTTGGCACTACACTTGACTTCACTTCTATATTTCATCCTGAATCTAATGGTCAAACCAAAGTCACCAACCGCAATATTATTGATTTGTTAAAGGCTTATGCTTGTTCTCAACCTAAGAAATGGGATGATTACCTGCATATTCTACGATTTGCATATAACAACACCACTCACAATGCCACATGTAAATCTCCATTTGAAGTTGTATATGGTCACTCTCTTCCTATCCTGCTTCATGTCTTTCTAATGTTGTGCCCGTGTTGCTGATGATTTCACTACTGACTTTCATGATATTTATGCAAGTGTGCATTCTGCCATTAAACACTCACAAGAACTTTACACTGAGCATGCTAACAAGTACCACAAGGCACACCAATTCAAAGAAGGTGATTATGTTTTTCTTTGCTCCTATTTTTATGGACCTTTTAAAACTTCAGCTGTCATTAATGATGTTTCTTTCCGTTTAGACCTACCTGCACACTGGCACATTCACAATGCATTTCACATTAGTCTTTTGTGACCATTCCGAGGACCCCTACCTACACACCCCATTTATGAAGACCCACCTTCCCTTGTAGACCAAAAAGAACAACTCATCCCTGATACAATAGTTGATCACGAGACCACCACTACACACACTAGCATGGTTTATAACCGTTACCTTTTGACTTTCAAGGGCCACCCCAGAGAGGATGCCAAATGGATGCCTGAAAAGTTTTTTTGCAACTTCCCCCACCTTCTCCACAGTTTCCATCACTCACAATCCAGTTGATTTCTCTATTGAGCAAATGAGGACAGTTGCTATCCCTGGTGGGAGGGATGTTACGAGACTGGGCACCCTCCTGTTGTACCCTCCTAAAGTAGTGGTTAGCTACAATTGGGATAGTTGGCGTAATGGTTAATTATGTGCTGTCTATTTATTTTTCTAATTGAGTTGATGATGATGATTTTGTAGAGTGGAATGCGGGGAATTGATGAAGAGGCACCCAAAATTACTCTTGGCCATTTTATACTCGCACAATATTTTAGATTTTCATTCCAATAAACCACTATGGCTCTGTAAATGTTTGTAGTGGGAACTCTCCTTATGGGTCATGCAAGAACTAATGAGCTTCACTCATTTACAAAGTGAAGTGGTTGTAAAAGAGGGGCCTCAATTTTTGGTACCTTAAACTCACAAATAATATATTAAATACAGCTCCACAAGAGAGGTCCCGTGGAGTTTGGGACTAGATTTAAGCCTTTCTCTTGCAGATTCTCTTCTCTACTCTCTTATGCTATGCTCTATTTGCTATGTATTCTCTAATCAAGTCTCGATCCCTTACAATTCTCTTACAAACTCTTACAATCTTGTCTATGTCAATTCTATGTTCTGTGTGTGTGTGTGTGTGTGTGTGTGTGTGTGTGTGTGTGTGTGTGTGTGTGTGTGTGTGTGTGTGTGTGTGTGTGTGTGTGTGTGCACGTGTCATAGTCTAGGTGTGTGTGAGCGCTTGGAAATTGGGAAAAGAGGTGGACTGGTTGATGGTGATGTTTGTGAGCATGTATTGAATAGATTAAGCAATCGATCATCCCCTCTTCTCCCAACAGTACTCTCTCCTTCCTCCATGCACACCACACTATGTGCGTATGCATTTGTACACACACACACACACACACACACACACACACTCTTCAACTGGTATCAAAGCCAAAAACGAGTTGCAACACTTCTTGTTCCTGCTGTTTCCCTACAAAATTCAGCATTGGTTTGCTACACAAGGTCTATACAAGTTAAATAAATATGCCTAAGCTCAAATCTAACGCCATTGAGCCAGATCCATTGCCACCGAGCTCAAGCCGTCATAGCCGAGCTTTGGCGACGCATGCGTGACGGCTTCTCGACGAGATGAACGCGAGTGAGTCAGTTGGCGTAGGTTGAGAGAGTCTCTCACCTGTTTTATTGTACATACTAATAGTTTGGCTAGTAGGATCCACTTATCGACACATTCACCTTTAAGTGGGAGGTTGTTGGGGTACATGCATATGTGCCTTGCCTAGTCGCCCAGGCTATGGACGCCCACCCACTGATACCTTATTCTTTTGTACATATACAAAGAATAAGGGGAAGCTCATTTGAGAGTCTTGCCATTGTGCACTCTCTCCTTTCTGCACGTACACCGCACTGCGCACGCATGCATCTGTGCACACGCACACTTCAAGAAGCACATGGGAGACAAGAGGAGTAAGGGGAGGTAGGAGGGCGGTCCTCCAAAATTTTAAAAAAAGCTCGCTCCAAAGCTCGCTCAAAGACCTAACTCCATATCATACTTCCAACGTAGAGTGACAAGTTCTACTTGGTGTTTGGGAGACATCGTCACCACAAACATGATCCTAAGCATACATAGTTCTTAAATTATGTGCACAATAAAAGAAAGAGAATGAGTCTTATAAGACAAAAACATTGTTCATTTAAAATGCATTTTCATTTGCTTACTTTAGTTTAGCATTGTAAGCATTGACAAGGTTCATATTATCCTTAAGCTAGGTTCCTTGCATCCATTTAGCATCTTTAAAAGGATAATTCTTAAACTTAACAAGATATCATTGGATAATCTTATCGTTTCTTAGTACCTTGTCTGTCGAAGAATCGATTCAGGTTGCAATACCTCTTCTTGATCTTTGATCTCTGGTGGGTCCTCAATTATCGGTTCTTTTTGTGGCTCTCCTTTGTAAGGCTTAAGTAGTCTCACATGGTTAGCATTGTGAATGAGCCAATGATTGGGAAAATTTAATTGATAAGCCATCTCATTGATTGGCTTAAGAATTTAAAAAGGACCGTAGTATCTTTTTGTTAGTTTAGCATAATACTCTTGGTGGCCCGCAGGATTCTTGCCCGTAGTATGCCTTAGACAAGCCTTGAAAAACTTTAGCAAGACCCAATCATTTTCCTTAAAGGCCAAGGCTCTTCTGTGCTTATTAGGAGTAGCCCTTTTTGCCTTTGCTTTGAGATGGATATAACCTTTTTAATCTTTGGAAAAGATTCTTGAGTCTTGGCTATATTCATTAGCAACGAAGATCTTCCCATGTACTTTAAGCAGTAAGGGACTTTTGGATCTTCCCTCTTTAACCCCGAAAGGTGCTTTCCCCATAGAAGTATGTACAATGTCATTGTATGCATACTTTTTAAGAGGTAGGTACTTCTCTGATTGAGAACGTTGATCTACTTCCATGACATAGGATTTTAGTAGATTCAAGAATCGTTAGATTAGTTATTTCACTTTGGTCATCCGTTTGCGGATGATAGGCCGAAAGAGAAATTTAATCTACTAAAAGTACTAGTGAACAAAATGGAGAGGAGCTATGCCTCACCATCCAGGAGGCTTATTAGGCGGTGAGCTTCCTAGTAGAAGCTCTATTGCATGGTGATCATCCCCTCATTTTAGAGGCACCTCACTAGGGATGTCATCAATGAAAACATCTTGGAATCCATTTAGGAAATTAAACAACTCTAATTCCTCTTGATTCCCTTTATTGCTACTTGGGAAAACATTAGAATTATTTATAGATTCTCTAACAAAAATCATATACGTAAAAATAGAGCTTTTCATTGACTTATCAAAAGCAAGCATATTTACCAGGGATATAGTGTTCCCCGACTCATTAGCATCTATGTACACGCTCTTTTCTCTATAGGTGAAATAGATTCTCCTTTCAGGAAACTTCATGTTGGCAGCCATGTGGCTGAACCATGGTGCCCGGCCCCTAGGATAACATCCTCATGTTGGAGAGGAGAGATAAAAGAAATCTTCTTTGTCAATGTAGCTTTGGACATTAAGCCTCAACTTTCCAATCAAGGGAGTAACGGAAGCTTGCTATCCCTTGAAATGTCCATCGGCCGTTACAATATCTCCCATCTTGAAAGCTTGAATGCCCAACTTAGTGGCCAACTTCGTTGATATAAAGTTGTGAGTAGAGCCAGGGTCAAATAAGATGAAGGCATCATGCTCCCTTTTCCCCAAGCATAGAAGAGTGATAAGCCCTTGCAATGAGTATCCTCTTTTGGAGCTTCAACCATGGAAGCTCTAGGAGTGTCATTGAGTACATTTCTTTTGGGGCAAGAATGATAACCATGTTCTTGCTCCTCACACTTAAAGTATTTATGTTCTTTATGAAAGGCCTCTAATTCTTCCAGAGAGAGCTTATTTTTACCTTTGTAATCTCCTTTATTCTTGGCCTTGTTGTTGCCTTGGGAAGAGTTTTGAGCATTGCTCTTCCCTTTAGCTTCATTTCAAAGAGACCCTTCTAGAAATTACTGGTCATTCTAGAATCTTTATCCAACACTATGGCTGTTGGCAAGCCATGATACTTGAAATTTTGAGATTGAAAGAGGGTTTCTGTTTGATGTCCCTTAATAGTCTTTTTGACAGGCATAGAGTGTGTTTTCTTACTAAGCCTGTCAACTGAAACAATCCAAGTTGCTTCCCTCGATCAAATTTTAATTTTTGGTATACCACGCACTTTGAAACATACTCTTGTATGTTTCCTTTTTATCGTAGACCAATAGAAATACATTTCTACTCCTCGAAGAGTAGATTATGGAATCCCTTTTTGCCCCGTATAAGGAGAAGCATGGGCTTCATACATGACTTTCTTATTGTTATGGGTGAGTAACAAATAGCCTATTGCCGTTTGGAAGATAACCATCCTTCAAGGTGAATGGTTATTTTTTCTTCCCTAATGCAAAGGCTGTAAATACGTACTCAAAGTCTTGGTCAGTAACATACTCATCTATCATAAAGATAGATCATTGTGAGTTGCTATAGACACCACGTTTACCCTTGGCCGTTGTGAAACTGTATCGACCGCTTGATTGTGCTTGCCAGCAATGTGAGAAATATGAAATTTAAATTGCAAAAGAAAATTTGTCCACCTCATTTTTTTGTCGGAGAGCTTGGTTTGTGTCATGAAGTTCTTGAGGCTTTGTGATCCATTTGTAGGATGAATGGAACCCCCGAGAGATAGTGCTTCCATGTGTCTAGGGCATGTAGAATAGCTAAAATCCCTTTTTTTGTATATGGCCAAGACCCGTTCATCGGCATTGAGCGTTCGGATCTCATATGCTATGGCATGCCCTTCTTGAAGCAAAACTACTCCAATGCAATCACCACAACATCACATTGGACCTCAAATGGCTTTGAGAGATCCAGAAGCATAAGGACTGGTTGAGAGGTAAGCTTCTCTTTGATCTTGTAAAAAGCATTTTTCTCCTTAGGAGTCCATGAATACTTAATGTTCTTCTTTGTTAATTCATATAATGGTCTTGCTATTTGATGAAATTTTGCTATGAAGCATCTATAGTATGCACACATACCAATAAAGCTTCTTAACTCATGTAGATTCCTTGGATTAGGCCATGCTTTTATTACCTCCAACTTTGATGGATCCATACAGATACCATCTTGAGAGATAATGTGACCTAAATATTGAATCTCTTGTAGGAAAAATTCACTTTTCTTTTGGTTAATGAAAAGATTATTCTCTCTCACAACTTGAAAGATTACCTCGAGGTGTCACTTGTACTCCTCAAGAGAATTTGAATGGCCTAAAGGATTTTGTCCATTGTGAGTTTAAATGCGGCTGGAGCATTTGTCAAGCCAAAACTTATAACTTAACAAATAGATCTTCTACCCGCAGCACGGAAATCTTTTTCATAAAGTGATCCTATTTAGTGCTCTATAGTCGACACACATGTGATATGTGCCATCTTTCTTTTGCACTAAAGTACTGGTGAACATAATGGAGAGGAGCTAGGCCTCACCATCCCTTTTTCCACCAATTCATGCACTTGCCTCATGATCTCCTCTTATTGAGCTTGTGAAACTCAATAAGGGGGTTTATTAGGCAGTGAGCTTCCTAGTAGAAGCTCTCTTGCACGGTGATCATCGCTCATTTTAGAGGTACCTCACTAGGGATGTCATCAATGTGAAAACATCTTGAAATCCATTTAGGAAATTAAAAAACTCTAATTCCTCTTGATTCCCTTTATTGCTACTTGTGAAAACATTAGAATCATTTATAGATTCTTTAACAAAAATCATATACACAAAAATAGAGCTTTTCATTGACTTATCAAAAGCAAGCAAATGTACCAGGGATATGGTGTTCCCCGATTCATTAGCATCTATGTACATGCTCTTTTTCCTAAAGGTGAAATAGATTCTCCTTTCAGGGAACTTCATGTTGGCAACCATGGGGTTGAACCATGGTGTTCCTAGGATAACATCCTCATGTTGGAGAGGAGAGATAAAAGAAATCTTCTTTGTTGACATAGCTTTGGACATGAAGCCTCAACTTCCCAATCAAGGGAGTCTCTCTTGGTTATTTTGTCAGCCATGCTAATTATACTTATGTGTTTACTTAGTGTATTCTTTGGCAATTCAAAACCTTATTTGCTACTCTTCTTAGCCTTTGAAAATAAGTAATTAAGTATCTACACCCACGGCTCGAATTGGTTATAGAGAGTAGTGGAGTGGGTCTAACATACCAGAATTGTCGAGGGATAGCTCCTTTTGGACTTCTTATGGCTCAATAATGGTAAAGTCGTAGCCAAGTCTAAAAAGACCCCACTATTAAGACCAAAGCTCCTGAGGTGTACACCATATCCCACATAGTGGGCTCAACAAAACCAATAATAGATTACAATCCCACTTACCCTAATGTAATTAGCAAAATCAACCATTAATAGGCTACTTAAAGACCTCTCTTCTTAAGCAAGAAAAGAGAAACCAAATGCTCTAATACTAATGTAATGGCATGGCCTATGAACTTTGAGAATAGCGGAATTAAGAGAATTAGAGTGAGCATTTTTATGAGATTATTTTGAGAACACAGAGGGTGAACTTAATTGATGGTAGCAACATGAACACAGTACTTAATTAACTTGGCATGAACAATAATTTTGCAAGAGAGAGAGTCCAAAAGGCATTTGTAATATAGATTCTCCCATCAAGAGATAATAATCTTTGTGTTCCTTGCGACCTTGGTGATGCTATGAAGATGGAAAGCTTCATGCATCACGAGCATAACATAAACTTTGTAAAAAGCATTAACTATCCCAAGCCTTAGTCCCAAGGCCTCAAACACCTTTGAAGGTGGAGAGAACTAGTGGGGAATGAGGGTAGGGAAGAGGAAGAAGAATCATCCGTAGGAGAAAGAAATAGTTCCTCACTTATTATCACTCTTCTTGCTTAGCATAGCATAATAGCATACTAATGAAGATAAAGAAGATGACAAGCTTAAGCATTGAATCATGGCTCTTGGTTGGGTTTGCATTCCTTTATTCAATAGTGTTGGTGTCAGCTCTCCACTTCTCAACAAGCTTGGAGAAGGAGATGGAGCTCTTGCGCTTTTCATTTCACATAGAGAGAGAGAGAGAGAGAGAGAGAGAGAGAGAGAGAGAGGGAGAGTATACCCCCCCCTCTCAAGCTTGGTCCACCCCTCTCTCTCTCTCTCTCACTCACTCTTTCTCTCTCTCTTTCTCTCTCTCTCTCTCTCTCTCTCTCTCTCGTACTATTTAACTATATAATTTGGACATGTGTCCTTTTTTTCCTCTTTGAGAGAAAGAACTTAATTATTTATTTTTATTCATTTAAATTCTCATTGGACCCCTTTAAAGCCTATCCAATAGGATTCAAGCACATCATGAGGGCCACATGTGGAGGATTTTGACATATGTCTTTTATGCTTCTTAAGTCATTTGGTTTGAATTGAACACTTCAAGCACTTGATCAATTAAGCATGGAAACCATTTATGCCTCTTGAGAGTTTATCTTTGAATTGGACACTTCAAGAACCTTAGTCATTTAAGCATGAGAATCACCTCAAGCTTGGGAAAGGTTTCCACAAATACTTTAAGCACTTTAGTTACCAAGCCGACAAGCACCTCATGCTTGGGAAGGATTCCCACCTCAAGGTCAGCCCTAGCTTGCTTAAGGTCAGCCCTAGCTTTCCTAAGGTCAAATGAATTTTTAACACTAAATTTTGGAGGTCTTTAATGAAGTTAACCCTAAGGCCTTTTAAGCTCCATTAGATGCACGTTGCTAATTGATAGACTACCTCCTTTTGGACCTCTATTGAGATGTAACCATCTCTCCTCTTGGTCTCTTGCTGAGGTAAATTTAGAAGCACTTATTGCACATTGCTCTTTGGTAGACCGTCTCCTTTTGGACCCCTCTTACGATGCAATCATTTCTCCTTTTGATCCTTTGTTGAGATAAGTGTAGAAACACATATCTATATCTTGACTCTTGTTCCCCTTTTATCTTGATTAGTTTAATATGAAAAAATCATTTGATAAAATTAGATATTATATTTTATGATAAAACTCATAGAAAAACCTTTTATGAATTTTGGTGTTTTGTGATTAGAGAAGTAAAGCATGTAAGTATACATGCTACAAGGACTATCTCATCCACCTTTACTATGTAATTTTTTTCCTTGTGGCTAAGCTAAGGTGCAATATAATTGGCAAAATTGCCAATGGGTTTGACATTATAATGTTTGACATTTATGCATGACATTGTTTGAAGGGTGGTAAGGAGAAGTTATCTTGTTAGAAAAAAACACTTATTAAGCCTTTAAAAAATGGTCAATTAGGCCTTAAAACTTAAGTTTTAGTCTACCAATGACTGGTTAGTAATTTCAACTTGTATTTCTTTCATCATTCTAGCATGCAAACCGTGTTAGTGAAAATGTATAGTCCTCTTACCAATTGTTCAAGTTTTTCCTCTTTTTGTGAATATTTGAAGGGGACATCCTCAAAGAACAATGTGGCCCAATTTTATAGATGCAAACGTACATTTTCTTAGTGTAGTTTTCTTTATCTACGGTACCAATTTTATAGATGCAAACGTACATTTTCTTAGTGCAGTTTTCTTTATCTACCTGTAGTCTTATGAGCAATGTCCAAAGTTGTCTTTTGAGACATTAGTTTTGCTCGACCCTAATAGAACAATACTCATGATTGTGAATTGAGAGAAATTATGTTAGCACAAAATGAATACGATTTTCCTCAAGCATTGCATGTGCTTTGAGGGGACTAGGGTTCTAGTAGAGACTTGTACACATAAACAAAGTGACGATATGTCTACTTTCTTGAGTGTTCTAAGCAGTTCTCTGTCTGAATCCATTCTTCATCTTGTCAATTGTCCCTCTTCTTGCTCCTACTACATGTATGAGCTCAGTGCTCTGATGGAAAATATCTTCAAAATGAGCTACATCCAATTTGCCCTCAAAAACTCGAAGGTTCCTAGACTTCCATACATGATTCAGGTAGCAGAATCTGATAATTTGTGTGCACACCAAAATAACCTGACTTTGGAAACCATGACTTCCCAAGATCAGGTCATTCGTAAAGCATATGGTCTTCCAAGTCCTTCTTACCCATTTGCAAACCCGAACAGCTAGCCCCCGCGAAGTAGGGCCCTTAGAGAGCATATGAAGGGGGTTTTCAGAGGCTGCCCTGCAACCAGAGCAAGTGTCATAGCTAATCACTCTAGTGTGCACCTTGATGCCAATAGGCAAGGCACCCCAAGATTTTCTAGATGAATATATTTATGTATTCAAGCCCTTTAGTCTCCAAGATGGTGTTAACCCTCTTTTGCCAACATTCTTCTGACTAGTTTTTCTTCGAGATTTTGTTGAGTGGGGCAAATCAATCCACTTTGTACACCAGGACATTATAGGTACTCCGGGTCTTGGGAAGCGAGAACACTTTGTCTTTTGGCCAATGCCAGGCTCTCCAATCAATTTTTGATCCGCAGCTAGATGTAAATGAGGATGTCAACACTTCCAAAAGTCTACTAATTAGAAGCCTTTCATATAAACCTAGATTATATTGCAACACCAAGAGCTCCACATCCTTCCAACAAAAGCTTCTATCCTCCCAAAGATGAGAAAGTTTAGAGATTTTTTTGTTTACCAGCCATGCAACTTCCCTCCAAAATGGATCCATGGAGCCCCTTCCAAGTTTGGAGAGCCAGAGAGACCAATTGCTAGAGGAATCCTTGAAATATCTGAAATTCTCCCCCCATTCGAGTGTTGAAGCTGCTTTGTTACTGTTAACTGAGTCGATGTCAGTTAACAGAAGCTACTAAAGATCGAAGACGTACAAATGCACATCGAGGATGAATACGAAGAAGCAGTAAAGATTGGAGTTACACATTGTCCACGTTTTTCAAAAAATGGTCACGTATTGTAAATTCCCGATTTATTTCAAGCCATTGTAATATTTCTAATGTGTTACAGGCTCAATGGGAGTTCCAAGTTGTAAAGAACAGGTTAGTTACTGTGCCTATGTTGCAGATACAATAAGTGGTGAGCCCTAAAGGCCTTGGGCGCCCGGACATTGCATAATTTTACCCTAGGTATATAAGGCAGTGTGTAAAAGAAATTAGGGTTCTCAAGTCATTTGTTGAGAGCACTCTTTGGTGAGAGCTCTTGAGGTGTGTGGCTATGGAGTCCTTGAGCTTCTCCTTGCTCATGAGACTTGATTAACACTAATCAATGATTCATTCTCTCTCACTATGCCTCTCTCTTACTTCTTATGATTGCCTATGATGCTTAGATTAACTAGATCTTAACTAATTAGTGATTAATCCCTCTCTAATCTTGTGTGATTGCCCTCTTTTGCTTGTGTGTGCATGTAGGTTTGATTGGAGTGTGGTGCTCGATAGATCTATGTGTGTGTGCTTGCAATTGGTGTGTTGCATGATAGGATTAGTGTTGTGTGCCTCTTGCAATCGTAGTGTGTGTGATTGGGTTGATTAGAGATGAAGAGAAGTGGATATGGCGATTGCCCTTCATTGCGGCTTAGCTCCTCCATAGACCGAGAAGCTCACCTCGTAGAGTTAACCATTTGTGTTGCCACGATTACCTCACTAACCGTGTGAGTGTTTCCATGCCCTAGCCGGGTAGCTCATCCCTCCGGATTGATAATTTTGTTGGTCATTGGATCTATTGCAATGATGAGACCCCCAAGAGTTACACTTTCGTGCTAATTCCCCTATGCAGCCGCCCGGCTTTAGGAATGTCCAGAAAGGTGCCAAAATCTTGCCAACCCCACAGTGGCCTTCTTCCATATGCTCCCTTTCGAAACAAGCTTTGCGTCATGTATCATATCCCAGGCCATGATAGCCCATTCTTGTTTTTGGTCCGTCAAAGAGACAACAAGTTTGGCACACGAGGCTTCTGCATGCACCATGGGGTCAATAATCCTGATTTTGCCTTGATTCTTAGGTCTCGGTACCCATTCCCATTTCCCCCATTGGAAAGGAGTTGTGGCTTTCATGTTGCTTTTCCACAGAAATTGTTTGATAGGCTTCAAGAATTCTTTCCGATTGAATTTGCTCAATTTCAGTAGCAACGACACAAATGAAATGTACGATATCATGAAAGCATTAATCATAGTGACAATAGAACAACATCTTAAGTGCTACATTCTTGGGTGAAGCTAACCAATCGATCATCTAAGCAATTTTAAAACAATGAAAAATAATATTGTGCATACTTCTTTACTCAAAAAATCAAAGAAATAAATAATATATTTAGCTTGTGCCTTCTCCAATCCTTTAATCACATGTGCACACATTCGTCAGCTTAACCAATGCACTATTTTTTCTCGTTGCTGTCAATTAATTGATCTAAGCAACGCCATGTACGGATTTATTTGGTAGTAAAATGTTACAATGAAAATCCAAGTGTTTTGGCAACACGCCACCGTGGCAAAGTTATTGCTATAGGTAGCAACATGTAGGGAGTGGTTTTGTTGGTTCCAATTTGCTAGTTTTGGCAACACACCTCCCTCGTGCTAATTTGTGGATTTATGTAGCATGATATATGGATGGATTTTGTAGGAGAGTGGCCACGTTGTAGATTTATTAGATTGATTGGAAAGGCCGTAGGGAGACTCAAAGCATAAGATTTCAAAAAATCAAAATTTTAATTTTTTTGATATCTTATGTTTCTATTCTCTAAAAAGCTATGATAGTAGTATTTATGACACATAACAACTTAGACAACTTTCGAGAGTGATTCCTTTATAAGGGAGTGTTAATCAACTTTTTAAGTTGAGCACATGAGAAATTTATAGTCCAACACCCAATTTGTGTCAAATTTTACCAATGGGAAAGATCTTGGTCTAAGAATTATTTATTCTAGGATGGAAACAATAAGTGCTGGAAATCTTCTGACCAACTGGTTGCCCAGTTTCAACTCAATGGCACTGAGAAGCTACTTGTCAACACAGTTGTAGAAGGCTTAGACAATATTATGATGTTGATCTGGGGATCTACTTTTGAGTGGAAATCTTTGAAATGGCCCATGAGTAGCCAATTCATTAAACCTCATACCAAGGGCATTTACCAAGTGTTAATGCACAAGGTTGATTGGCTCGCCCCTTTGAACAAATAGTGTGAGAAACAATTGTTGGAAGCTCGATGGGTTGAGGTCATGAAGAACATTTGGAACACATAGCGGCCTCGATATTTCTGTGGAAGGTGTTGTGGGGGGCTTTGCCAATAGGTGTCAAGATTCAAGCACACACTATCGGGTTCAATAGACATTTAGGGTGCAGATTGTCTAGTGAAGACCTTGCCCACCTTTTCAGGGAATGCCCAACAATTAGAGGCATGGAAAAGAAGGTGTGCAAATGGATACAAAGAACGTGGAAGATAGGGTTTCTCAATAAGGATTTGTGCCTTGGTGGGAAACAGTTTCCAAGTCATGCACTTCTAATCTCTACTCAAATTGTCATACATTGTTTCTATAGTAATATCTGGAAGGGCACGAATTGCCATGTCTTCCTCTCTGTGGCTAGCTTCTCAGAGATTGTACAAGAAAGTAAGGAGATAATATATGTGATAGGTAATGATTGGCTTAGGGAAACCCTCCCCATCCAGATGAGCCTTGCTATGTAAAGGACTGGGCTTTTGGTAATAGTAGGTTACTAGGTACTTCTAACTAGGCTCTAATGTAACCATCTGCCCCTCAAGGCTCGGCATGAGCTTGAGGTTGATTTGTATATTTCTTGGTGGCATTCTAATACAATACAATCACTCACAATTGTGAGTTTTGCAAAATAAAATTTAAAAAAATTATATACTCTTCTATTGACAACATTGAAGGCCTTTCCTTTATGCAGGATGGTGTTTCATCTAAGTTGCATCCTAATGCGCATTTTTCAAGCGCCATATCTCTCTCTTTCAATTTAAGTTTCTTTAGCATGTACTCGTCAGGGATAATTTTTTGTTCACGGGGGGGGGGGGGGGGGGGTCACTTGTTTTCAAGGGGGGTTATTCAAACAAATAACCCCCTCACGTGGGGGTTAATATTCTTAAGAAGATCACACAATTTGGCCGAAAGACAGAGCGTTCTCACTCCCCAAGACCCAGAGTACCTATAATGTGTTGGTATACAAAGCGGATTGGTTTGCCTCACTCACCAAAATTTGGAAGAAAAACTGGTCAGAAGAGTGCTGGCAAAAGAGTGTTAATGCCATTTAGGAGTCTAATTAGCCTAAGAACATGAAGGTATTCATCTAGAAGGTGCTTTGGGGAGCCTTACCTACTGGGATTAACGTGTGTGCTAGAGGAATCGGCATTGACACTTGCTCTGGTTGCATATCAGCCTCTGAAGACCTCCTACATTTGTTCAGGAAGTGCTCTACTTTAGGAGGGCTAGCCACTACGATTTGCAAATGGGTATGAAAAGACTTGAAATATCATTTTCTTTATTAATGACTTGATCTTGGGAGGGTGTGGATTCCAAATTCAGGCCGTTTTGGTATGCACACAAATCACTAGATTCTGGTACTTGAACCAGGTCTAGAAGTCTAGGAACCTGCGGGTCTTTGAGGCCAAACTGGTTGTGGCTCATTTTGATGATATTGTGCATTTCAGCACTCAGCTCATCCATGCTATAGGAGCAAGAAGAGGATCAAATGGCAAGGATGAAGCATGGACTCATGCATGGAGTTGTTTAGAACACTCAAGAGGGTAGATCTTACAACTTTGGTTTGGTATTTGTGTGTGTGTGTGTGTACAAGCCTCTATTGGAACCCTAGTCCCCTCAAGGCACATGAAGTGCTTGAGGGTGATCGTATTCTTTTTGAGTTAATATAAATTCTCTCAGCTCACAATTGTGAGTATGGGAAGAAAAAGAGGACACAATAAAACAACGAGTCTAACAAAAAATTTACCAATTTTTGAGGATGTTATCCTACCAACCAAAAAGAGATGAGATAGTACTAATTAGGCTCAAAAGCCTACCTCAACAGAGCTATAACTATTTGCCATGAAGCAAAAGACAGAAGATTGGAAGAGCTAGAGCATTTGCAAGTAGTGAGAATTGTAAAGTTGAAATGGGAAAAGTAAGCACCATGTAGCGATATACAATAAGATCATGAGACCCACAAAAGTCAAGCAATGACAAGATGGTAGAGTGTTGGTCTCTCGTGAAATACCCCACTTTAAAGCCATTTCCTCATGCACTGTGATAATCATAGGGGGGGTGGCACATTGATGCGGGTAAAAGCCAAAGACCCAGGGAGACCTGAGGATGTTTTCCGCTCCAAAAAATTATTTGGACCATTGCATTTCTCAGAGTTGAATTGCATGATAATCAAAAGCCAAACTAGGGTGGTCATAGACAAAAGGTAGTTGAGATGCAATGTTGGGTGTTAAGATGGCCTTCCATCTCTTTATATGGTTGAAGGTCATCATGAGAACCCATTAATCTCTCAACTTAAGAAGAGATCAAGACATTGAATGAAGATTCTAATCGTTAATGCATGTTAGCCTGGCTAAAAGGTTGCAAGAGAAAGACATTGCACACGACCTCCACAAGCTTGCAAAGGATGTCATGAGGGCAAAGGTACGTGCCAATGGTAAATTCTCACAATTTCTTATCTTGTGGTGTGCATGTCACGCTTCTTAAGTAGTCCATGTCACACGCTTCTTCATGTCTGACAAGAGGACCATAATACATTTAAGTTTCTAGCCATAGCTTATCACTTAACATAGCATTGCCTCTAGCCACGTATACAACCCATTAGGTAGGTAGAAGTTAATATGTAAATAATGTAAACCTTGGCGATATTTTGGAATAGGCTAGCTATCTAGATGACAAGCTACATACATCATATTGCTACCTTTTTTGCATGCCTAGTTACATTGATATTTTGTTAGCTTGCGACCTATAAAGTGATAATTGAGGTTCAAGTCTAGCTATCTAGGTGGTCTTTCTTAATAAGATACATGCACGACAGCCTATACCTAGCATTTTTATTATATAGCTCAAGTTGTTTCTATGTATTGACCTTAAGATAGCTATGGTTGTGGCATGTTGTCGGGTATATGTTGGAATTAGGGTTGCAGGGAAACCCACACACCTTGGAGAAGATGAAGGAAGCTCAAGGCACACAATAGAGAGTGTATTACTTAGTGTGCAATATGGAAAGATAAGATAGCCCTACAGTGATGGGCGTATATACAATGCACGGGGGGAAAAACCTCCTAGTGAGGGAAAAAATGCCCGGTGGTCCTAAATGTGTTCATCACTACCACATGTATATGGTAACAAATCCTCTTTGGGAGTGATGTAATGAATGAGAGCTAGCACATAGAGTATAGGGAAGTGCCATGCCTTGAGGACATGATCAGTCCACAAAGGGGAGTAAGCCCAAAGATTTGAGTAAAGATTTGAACTTATCAAGAGATATGTGCATTTGGCCTCATTTGGAAAGCAATATGTGCCTCATTTGGATGAGTGATCAAAAAATCATCCACATAGTACATCACCCTCACGCTTCACATACAAAGTGCTTTCTGTTGGATTGTTACAAAACCCTCGTTTGACCAAATGAGTGTCAGCTTTTTTATACCAAGCACGAGGAGACTGCTTCAGCCCATACAAAGCTTTCTTACATTTGCACACTTTATCCTCTTGTCCTTTCTTGACAAACCGTGAGTCTGTGCTGCATAGCTTCCTCAAATATGTCACCATTCAAGAAAGTAGTAACAATGTCTGATTGATATACATCCCAACCAAAATGAGTTGTCAATGCACGTAGAAAATACATAGTAGTCATATGACAAGTGGGAGCAAATGTCTCTTCATAATCTATGCCCTTCTCCTGTGCATAGCCTTTTTGCAAGTTTGCAACAAGTCGAGCCTTTAGCGATCAATTTCACCATCGGTCTTGCCTTTCAGCTTGTAAACCCACTTTGTAACAATATCCTTTTTGCTAGGCATCAAATCACATTTTGATTGCATGGAAGCCATCCATTTTTTTGAATTTTGTGCTTCATCACATAAACTAGAAATAGACAAAGCATAGCAATCTGGTATATAAGATGCATGGCAAGAACCTGAACGAGTACGACCAGACAAAGGTGCATCCAATTTACTGTCATGCAAAGTATGCACCAACCATTTTGGCATAACTCTAGCCCGCTCATTCTTAGCCCTTTCCTCATCAAGTTTATCATGTACATCTGTATCAAAAATTAAATGATCTGTACAATTTTAAAAAAACCCCATAGGTTGTACATTTGTCTCATTGGAATTTACGTTCGAACTTCCACCATTGAAAAGAGGCAATAAATTGTCATAAATTTCATGTGAGCTTACATTACTATCTCTAGTACATGATAGCAAGGGCTGAATATAATTTTTCACAAACACAACATCCTATGAAACCAAGAGATGCTTTGTTTGCAGATGGTACAACATGTAACCTTTGCTTTTAGCACTATAACCAACAAAAATGCACTTGACAGTCTTATCATTCAATTTTTGTGCTACGTTTGTGGCACCAAAGCATAAGCCAAATGCCCAAAAAAGCGCATGTGATCAATAGATGGCTTTCTATTATGCCATGCTTCATATGGAGTCATAGACAACAAAGCTTTTGTAGGACATCTATTGAGTACATAAGTGGCACACATGATGGCCTCAAGCCAAAACAAATGTGGCAAAGCTTGACTCTTGACGATACATGTTGCCATCTCTGTAAGCGACATGTTCTTCCTTTTAGCAACACCATTTTGATGAGGCGTATAGGGCACTGTATAGTGGTGTTTTATCCCATGACTAGCCAAAAATGCATTAAATTCATGAGACATATACTCCCCCCCTCGATCGGAATGGAGGGTGTCCATAGTACAGTTAGAGACATTTTTAGCCATAGCCAAAAATTTCTTGAAGCACATTAACACTTTGAACTTTGCCTTAAGTAAATGCACCCATGCATGCCTAGAGTAATCATCAACGAAAGTCACAAAGTAAAGGTAATTGCCCAAGGATGGAGTTTGCATGGGCCGACAAAATTAGACAACATTGCTTATGCCTGTCGTCATCCACATACTACCTATTCTACTATCCCATACCACTAGAATAAGCAGTATATGTCATACCCTGATGAATCAGGATATCATTGGTCACACTCATCATCAATCTCATAATGTCAAGTCTCATCACATAAACACTACCATAATAATCATCAGATACCAAATCCCAATCGAATTCCAATTCCACAATATAAGTCCAAATCCACATCACTTTCATTATGTACCCGGGTAACAAAATCATACCAGTTACAGTGGTGGCCAGCCACTGCAGCATGATTTTGTGATCGGTGTTGCCTAAATCGGCGAATCTGCATTAATGCTACCTAAATCGGCAGATCTGCATTTAGATTTGTGTAGAATAATCAATCTGCATTTTGTCAGTGTGCTGCCTAAATTGGCAGATCTGAATGGACAATTTGTGTTGCTTAAATTGACGAATCTTCTCCAAGATGAGCATTTACACACTGCCTAAACCGGCGAACCTGTGTACTTGTGACCAATGGACTAGGCAAGACATAAAGAAGAAAATATTGATCGCATGTTTGACACAAAATTGAAGTGCATGTGTGTAGCAAGGCAGTTACAAAATGTTTTTTATTGGAGTAGGTATACAACTGAATGGGAAATGATCTCAAAAAAAATGCTATGCAATGCAAGTATAAACCACAATGTTAGAGATGTTAGGTTTCATAGCTCAAAAAATAATGGAGATAAGTAGAGGAGGCCTGTCTTTAAAAATTTCCAAGGGTATACTTCATGGTGCAAAACTATATGAGGTGTCTCTGAGAGGCATCTAGAAAGAAAGCAACTCACAAAAAAGCAAAGTAATTGACCATTTATCAAACCAGAATATTAGACTTAGGAATTGTGCGATAGAAGTCTTAATACTCTTATTAGATATATATTTGCAAATACTCACGCAAGAAAATTCAAATACTCTTGAAATACACATAGAAATCAAATTGAAAAGCAAAAGCCATGTAAGAGAAGTTTGTGTACTGATGTGTTCCTGTCTGAATGTGATTAGGAGGTGTGTCACCGTGCGGTAGGAGAGAGAGCCAAACAATACTGTAAAAGGCTAGGTTAGTCTGTATAAGGGTACAAGGAAAGGACCTTAGTATTTGATACAATATGGTTAGTGGTCAGTCACCTGATGTTTTATCCAGGCGCTCTGTGTGAATCAGTAGTAACTGAACATGTTAAAGAAGGTCAATAATAAAGTGCAATTCAAGATAAACGCTTAGTATCAATATTGTAGACTAAATAAACATACAAGGATTAACAAGTCGTAATGTGATTAAGTTTGAAAATATAACATTGAGTCATTTGAGTAGAAGCTTGCCAGGAGTTAGTAATAAACAGGAAATTTATAGGTCGTGGGAGTCAAAAAATCATGTTGTGGTGCGGGTATATTGTATGACAAGTGTTGAACTTGACGTGCTAGAAGGACAATAGAGTGATGAGGGCATGTATACGCGTGCAAAGCTTGAACGTCAAGGAGGTAAACTAATGAAAAAATGTGAGTTTAGATCTTTATGCAATGAAAATAATAGTTTCTTTATTAATTGTGGACTATCATATAACCTCTACTGTAATCTCGGTGGATCTAATACAATATCGGGTGACAAAACAAAATAAAATAAAGTGTAAGACTAAATTAAAGAGATAAAACATTTACAAATAATGATGTGGCTTCTGACACAACTACACATGCGTTGCTTAAACTACTAGCAACCCTTATAATCGGTCTTAGACATCTGTATGTTAAGCCAAGCTTCCCGTATGGCACCTTCGGCTTGGAGCCCGACACTCCATGCTCCACTCGGACTTCAAGCCAATATGGTTGTCGGTCCTTTGAAGGCACCTTTGCCTCCCTTTATGCACAACAGAAGAAACACTCCTTCCCTTGATGTAGTGTTTCAAATAAAAATAAAAATAAAAAATCCCCTGTCAATTAAGGCACAAAACCCCCTCGAATCATCTGTCGGTCCCTTATAGACTACACTATACTAACTTCAACCGTCTCCCTTTATAGTGTCTTACCACCCTTTTGTTTAATGTGGCCCCTCTCTTTCTGATTGCAGCTTGTCACTTGATATACAACTGGTGAAGGTCGCGGTCCTTTGCTCTCTAGCACCCCAAGGCCCTTCACCTTATATAGCACAATCTTTCCCCCTTGATACTGGCCGCTCTTCTTCTCTGCATTCAGCCTCTGATCTGTAATTGTCGACTCCCTCCTTGCTTTCCGCTACTCACCACCTTATGACCTCTCTCCCTTCTTATGTAGCCAGCGTCCTTATATTGTTCAAGACTGGCACTTGCCCACTCCTTCTCACATCCAGCTTGTGGCCCTCTCTGTAGCACCCCCAAGGCAAGACTCCATTTCTTCATCAACTACCACTTACACTATCAAACTCCTATACACTTCATCCACTCCCAACGTCGGCCCTGGTTTGTAGCTCCACCTGGTAGCACCCTCCTCTTGCACTCCTTAACATTTCATGGTCCCCCCACCTCACACCACACACCTGTAGCGCTGAGTACTTCTCTCATCTCTCCCCGCCTAGCGCTTCTATTCAAGCCCTTAGCGGCTCATTCTCCCCTTGTGTTGATTTTGGCCCTCCTGTGATTTGTCGTGTTGAGCAGCCCTAAATGGCACCCGTGTTCTCCTTCTTCTTGCTTGGCTCCTCTTGACTTGCCCACGCCCCTACTTAGCACCTCAACAAATGACCACCTCTTCCATTTTCAGCTCCACTCTGGAACGCTGCTCACAAGTTACAACTACCTCTCCCTCAGGCGGCCAACCTTGCAACTTGCAATCTTCTTTAGCACTCCCTCCATAACTTTAATATCCATAGCATAAAGCAACCATTGAGCGGAAACCTCACACTGACATGAGGTAATGGGCAGTGCATGGGGCTGGAAGTGCTACATTAGGTCGCATGTAGGTGTGGTAGATAGCCCACCATGGGTGACTGCAAGCATGTGCACATCTAGAGACAACATCAAGAGAGAGAGAGAGAGAGCCTCGGCATGGCGCGTCAGTTTTGATGAGAGGGAGGGAGAGTGTTGGTGTAGTGTGGGTTGGCCTGCTGCAGAGTAGATCGTGTGTTGGCCATTGGTGTCTCTGTGTGCGTGCGTGGCATGGGATTAAAGAAAAGGCAGCGCCACAGCTTCAGCATGGCGGCTACCAGAGAGAGTTGGGTGGCTACCGATTGGAGAGAGAGAGATTGGTGAGACGTCTGCAGAGGATGAGAGAAAGAAGGATAGGGCGACTGTGGGATAGACAAAGAGAGTGAGAGATAGAGAATGCAACTTTGTGTCTGGTGGTTGATGAGTGCAGGTAGCTGGCGACCTAGAGGTTGAGAGGGAGGGTGCCGCCAAAGCTGGTGGGAAGTTGCATGGAGGTTGACGGATGGTGGGTCAAGCATGCACGCTCCAGTCCATTGTAACCATCCATGCACTGGAGTAGAAGTGGTTCACGATGAAACTGAGAGAGAGGGCAGTTGTGATTGGCCACAGAGAGAGAACGACTAACGGCGTCCAGTGAAACAGGGAGAACTCCTGCAAGAGAGAGAGTGGAGGGAGATGCAAAGTCTGTAGGGGTGTGTGTGTGTGCGTGCACACGCGTGCATGCACATGTGCAACGTAGAGTGGCTTCTCGTGCTCATATCAAGTTTGACGCCGCCGACTGCGGCAAGGGTTTTCGTCTCTGCAAGGGTTCTCATCATGACCCTGATTTGTGATTCAGCCACATTTGATTGGTAGTGTTCGGCTACTTCCCCCACCGGATTCGCGTATCCAGTATCGTATCACTCTTTTTCCTCTCAAGTTGGTAACACAAAGCATACCCAAGTATGCACAAAGGAGTGGCGACTATTCTATACTATTATGATTATTATGTTGATTACTCGTCCCATATTCCCACTTGATTGCCTAGATCAATCTTATAATATGAAATAATACAGATACTTATTATGTATAATTAGTATGATTATCAATGCGCTTAAAATGATGAAAGACTAATGTTTAGGTCTTTGAATATTACAGCAGAAGCACAGAGAGAGAAAACAAAACAAAACAAAAATAAATAAAAATTAATAGTGTAGAAGAGGTGATGTAACTTAGCTGAAGAGAAAAAAAATTGTAATGATCCATGATTTGTTCGAGGCAAATCATGGAGTTATACTCGGGATGCCCGGTTGTTTGTTATCCAAATTGTAGCTTTAGGCTTACGTGGTGTCGCCCTGGCTTCCGACTCTTGATGGAGTTGAAACCATTGGATTCCTCAATGGGAGCAGATTTAAAAGATATTATGATCCTTTAAGCCAAGAGGAGCTCCATAGCCCCCAACTCTCTAGAGCTTCAACTGATGTAGTTGAAATAAAGCTTGAGACACACAAGACCCATCCCAATATAACAAAGAAAACATACAAGTGGGTCCCTAAAGCTTCTTTAGCGACCATAGCTAGTGCTAAAAGACAGGAGCCTTGTAAGAGATGTCCCACTCGCTCCAAGAAATGTAAGGAAACGTGGCGTTCAATTCCTAAACGACTATTGGAAGCCCAAGGCTACTATCAAGGAAATGATCAAATCTGGGTGCCAAAACGTAGATTGTGTTCTTACTTGTCACCGGGCCCATATGAGCCCAATCCTGTGGCTCCGAAACAAATTGAAGATTGCGGAAAGGAAAAACAAAGGAATGCTACACACCCACTCTAGAGCTAGTTTGGGTACCAAAGAAAGAACGATTTGTTCCACATAGCTCAAGAACAGGGAAGTCAAATGAAGCTTCTTGCTCTTCATGTAATTCCTACACGGAAATAGAAGCTTCGACACAAACTCCACCTACCATTGTACATATCCATCAAGCAAGAAAGAGTTTGCACCTCCCGTTGTAAGTTCACCACCTACAACAACATTGCAAATAAAATCACGGGAGAGTACCTTACCACCCTTGCAACTAGATGAAACGCATAGGGCGGTCGAAAACTATTGGTTAAAGCCTTCACCCATAACAACTTGGAACAATTGGTTTCAAAAGGTGACGACATCGTTCCAAAAGGTATGATCCACCCAAGGAAGGGGGGAGTGTTTGCTGACATCCATAATTCACTTGCTTCCCTCTTAACCTTCCTCTCTGACCTCTCAATCTCCAATCTTAGGGAATGTATATATAAAGCCTTATACTCACAAAAACAAGATAAAAAAGTAAAAGAGCAAGAGCCATAACACAAAATCATAAAAACACATTATGCACAAGAACACGATCCTTGTATTATTTGCACTCTAACCATCATGTATTTGCGTGTATAGATATGGCTAGTACGCTAGAGTCATCCACTCCTGCCTTGGGTGAGAGGTACCCTCCTTACTTTTCACAAATGTTTCACATGGTTTTTTCGGTGCTTGCCTACGAATGGGATTTGGTAGGTACGCTAGCATGTGAGAGGAATTTCGAGAAGTTAGAATGGCTAATACGTCTCTTGACCACGACTGATCCATACGAATGGGATTTGGTAGGTACGCTAGCATGTGAGAGGAATTTCGAGGAGTTAGAATGGCTAATACGTCTCTTGACCACGACTGATCCATACTTAGTAGAAAGCGTTTCTTCCATTGCACAAGCCTACCCTTTTGACCAAGATGACTATAGGCGTCTAGTGACCTTCTTAGTAAACATGGGTGCCTCTTATGAAGAAGAAGATTTACATGACTACACAGATGGCACATATGGTCTCATGGATGATGACTTTGTTTTCTCGACGACGAGGATAGGGGTTTAGCCTTAGGGTTTCCCCCCAATCTCTACAATATCCTATTCCCTTGACTCTCTAGGGAGAGTGCAAATAACTAGGTTAGGGTTCCTTATGTTTTTTAATTGTGTTCAATAAGTATTGGTACCCTTTCCCACGGATGTGCCTCTTAGAGGTATTCTTTGTGTTTCCTAGTGTGTATAGTAACGTATTGTTGTTGTTAGGATTTGGACCTTCATGAATCTTTCTCTCGTTCACACTTCAAATCAAGCGCGACCATCAACACAAACAGGTGTTTCGTGTCCATTAGCATTGCCCCTTATCTTTTTGCATCCATGTTTGTCTGCTTAATATCCAACACATTTGCTTAGTATCAAACATTAAATTCAATGTAATTTTTTGTCATAATCACTTGTCTAGGTTTAAAAATCAAGCAGTCTGACTAAGCTAGTTTGACCAAGCTAGACGTTAGAGATCTTCTCTTAATACCATGGGGAATGCCTTCCTGATAATCAATGGTTACTTAGGTTCTTAATCCGATTTAGGCAGCATTGTGTGAAATGTACTAGGGCTTTCTAGTGGGCTTAGTCCCTATTGACCTTGAGCTTAAGTATTATAAAGGGAGTTTACTAATGTGATGAGCCTGGGAAGGGTAACAGTGTTATATGACCCCCCAAAGTTACAAAATTATAATGTTGAAAATGTACAAACAAAAAAAATCAAAGTGCCACAATGTAAAATCTTAAGCTGGAAGAGAAATCAGCTTGATTTGGTACTTCAGTCACATGTATCACCTATGGTACTAGAGTCCTAGAGGTTCCCAGTGTGGGTGCTTTTCCTTGAAAAGCAAAAAACCCAAGGCATACAAAATAAGCACACACATCAAAATTGAAACAATGTGAAAAGACTTTGCGGGGTCAAAGAAAAGGAAATAAGTCAGGCGATGATTTCATGAGCAATTCCTTTTATCGTAGCTTAACTACAAGGTCTTCTAGGTATAGCCTTTAGTCAGCCCTCGGACATGAAATACTTGGCTCTCGCAATTAAACAACTTAATTGACCAGAGAAAATTGAGAAGCTTGCCCATGGTATTAATAGTCGATCTTTAGTGCAATTTTTTACCTTTACAATTGTTTATGCGTTTGATTATATTGCAATTTAATGTTTATTGCTGATAAATGGTTTAAAATTATGTTACCAATCAAATTGTCTGCCTACAACTCCATATGCTTTTAAAATGTATATGAGAATGCAATTACTGTGCCAATGTTGTTTGATTTTGCAGTGACTAAAGAAGGCTAAGGACATTCATCTCAAATGCTCTTCCACCTCGACGAACGAGCTTCAACTCAATAGCTTCCGAGGACGGAATCTACATAAAGAAGGGGGGCATGTTAACCCTCACGCACATTCCTATCACCTAAGATGGACACCGTATTATTTATTTGGTAGAGTCAGGTACCGAGCTTGTCGGTCCAATAGGAAAAGGGTAAGAATGATCGCCGATGAGAGGCACACTCTAACTGGAACATTCAAGGGATTAGTTGGCTAAGCATGGGCACCCAAGTGTGAATGGGGCGAGCTCATATAAAAGTCAAGTAAACCTAAAATTCACTCATTCTTTCATTTGTGCAATTGAAGAGTGCTCTTGCTCCTTCTCCATCTTCTTCTTCTTTATCTCTTTGTGTGTGTGTGTGTGTGTGTATGCGTGAGAGAGAGAGAGAGAGTGTGCGATCGAGCATTGCAACGATGGCATGGCGGCGACGAAGCGGTTGAGCGAGGTGCAGCGGCGACTCCTTCTTCTTCAAGGTGAGGAATCCTCCACGACAACAAGCGTAGAGCGGTGAATGACACACCATCGCCATCTTTTAACTTACTAGTTTAGTCTAGTTGCATGCTTGGAGCCATTTGTGGCTCGCACACAGTGTATCGGCAAGTTCCTTTGCATTGACACGTGCGACAAACGCGTACATACATCTTCATTTCAACCCTGTCAAATTAAACCCCATTAACGTTGTGCTTTAGCTTTGTACTGTGTGGACAAAAATTGACATAAAAACACCTTTTTTAAATGCATGCCAGGTACGTGGTCTTTTCCCGTGCTGTTTGGTGGCGTTCCATCACAATGTAGCGCTGCTAGTGAGATGATTTGATGCACATTTTACCATTTCACACTCGAGGAAGTCTTCATCATGAAAATAGTCGTCTAGCTGACTAACCCATGCTAGAACCGTGTTAGCATCTTTAGTGCCATCAAAATCCTTGAAAGTGAAGGCTTTTCTGCTAATTTTGTTTTGCTTGGGTCCCGGTGCAAATTTTGTGCGTGCAGAATGCAATAATTTATCTTCAAGTTCTTGCCTTTGCATACGTTCATATGTGAGGGATTTTTGCAGATTTAGAAGTTGTTCAGCAATCGTGGGTGCCTGAGGAAGGTGTACCATGATTGCATGCTTTTATTTTAAAAAACTTTTTTTTAATGTTTTAAAATAAGAATGCTTAAAAGGGGTATTTGGTGGCATTTATGGATGTAATATGCGGAACTAGAGAGAAAAATAAATAACAGAAACGTAATGTACTTAGCTAGGAAATTGTGGTGGCGTCTAGTCCAAAATGGCGATGCGCTAGGAAATTGCCAGAAAAGTGAGCGGTCCGACGGTGCATCTGCAAGTCGGTCGAATTTCGTGGCGCCCAATCTCTCATACCCCCAAAGCAAAAAGCAGTAGTAGTCGCAAGATTTTTCCGCCGCAAGATATTTAGGTGATTGGATTTATTTTTTAAATTTAACGATAGCATGTTCCTTGGCGGATGATTGTCAGCTCAATTGTGATAGCTGATTTATTAAAAGAAACAATTTTGTTCTTTGAAAATTCGACGACTTAAAAAAGAAAATTTGTTTTCACTGGTGCCACTTAGTTTCTACCGGTCTAGAGCTGTATAATTTCTGCCGGTGTCGACCAAGATTTGTTGTCGTCGACTGGAGGATGGTAAGATTTATCGAGGGCCAAGAGTATTGAGAGAAGGAGTGGGTGACTGGCTTCTTAGCAAAAGGAGGCTTTTTTTTTTTAGTTGCATTGGGCAGCCAACCAACTTTGGTAGCATTAACAAAAAAAAGTGAACTTTTTGCATGTTTTTTTGAAGCAGGCGGCGAGAGCAGAAGCCATCAAATTGCACCCTGGCTAAAGGATTGACAACGACTGATTTTAGGGTTTCCAGCTCACGAGAAAGAAGGGAAAAAGGATGTGTACTCAGGGACGAAAGTGTTGATGGTAATTCTGCAGCTTTTAGTGATGGTAGGCAGTGGGCCTTGCATGCATGCAAGAGCTCGTTCCCACAAGACACTTCATGAGGAGAATACGACTATCGAAATTTCAGTTAAGACTCTTTTGCATGGAAAATATTATCGAGAAAGGTTAGATTAGCCGGAAGAGGGTTGAATAATGGAGCTCGACCACTTGATGACAACGTTTCTTTTGCCTTTTCCCTGGAAATCTTTCAAGAGTCACCTCCTTGCTGATTCTCTTTCCCAAATTCAACTTCTCTTCCAAAGTCGTAATTAAGCTTCCCGACTTCTTTCAATTCTATGTTGGCTCACTTTCTCGTCTGTATTTCACGTATACTCAAGATTAGCTAGTGCTTAAATTTAACTGCTGACATACCCATTCTTGATAGTCCTGAAGCCAAAATTGAGATTCGATTGCCGATTAGTTGTCGATTAGGTGCCAATTAACGACCAAACAAATTTGTTTTGCAAATTTGATCAATTAAGCTTTGAATTTCCATGAATTCTTAAATCTTTGTATTGAAAATTTGATAAGTTGCAATTTCGAGGTGGTCGGGTCGAGAAATTCCTTTCTTGAAATTGAAATTTGTGCCGATTAAATCAAACCTGTTTGCTCTGATACCACTGTTGGGAGAAGAGGAGGAGATCGGTTGCTTAATTTATTCAACACATGCTCACAAACATCACCATCAACTAGTCCACATCTTTTCCCAATTTCCAAGCGCGCACACACACACACACACACCTAGACTATCACACACACACACACACACACACACACACATAACATAGAATTGACATAGACAAGATTGTAAGAGTGTGTAAGAGAATTGTAAGGGATAGAGACTTGATTAGAGAATACACAACAAATAGAGCATAGCATAAGAGAGTAGAGGAAAGAATCTGCAAGAGAAAGGCTTAAATCTAGCCCCCCCAAACTCCACGGCACCTCTCTTGTGGAGTTGGTATTTGATATATTATTTGTGAGTTTAAGGTGCCAAAAATTGAGGCCCCTCTTTTACAACCACTTCACTTTTGTAAATGAGTGAAGCTCATTAGTTCTTGCATGACCCATAAGGGGAGTTCCCACTACAAATATTTACAGAGCCATAGTGGCTTATTGGAATGAAAATCTAAAATATTGTGCGAGTATAAAATGGCCAAGAGTAATTGCCGGCGCCTCTTCGTCAACTCTCCACATTCCACTCTACAAAATCATCATCATCAACTCAATTAGAAAAATAAATAGACAACACATAATTAACCATTACGCCAGATATCCCAATTGCAGCTAACTACTACAACAGGAGGGTGCCCAGTCTCGTAACAAGTACACAATGTGTGGGTGGAGCAAGACTCTCAAATGAGCTGCCCCTTATTCTTTGTATATGTACAAAAGAATAAGGTATTAGTGGGCAGACGTCCATAGCCTGGATGATCGGGCAAGGCATATACGCATGTACCCCAAAAATTCCTCCTCTTCCCTTACTCGTCCTCAACTTCCTCCTCCAGCATCCTCCACCTTCTCTCTCCATCTACTCCTCTAGCCACCCTCCCTCCTCCATCTCCTCCTCCAGCAATCACCCTTCTTCTCAAGCAATCCCCTCTTCTTTATCTCTCTTTCCCTATCACTATATAACCTCTCTCTCTCTCTCTCTCTCTCTCTCTCTCTCTCTCTCTCTCTCTCTCTCTCTCTCTCTCTCTCTCTCTCTCTCTCTCCCCAACCCTCCTCATTGGATATATCTTTAAGGTCTCTTGGGATAGTTTCCTATGACGTTAAAATTATCTTCTTCTTCTTCTTCTTCTTCTCTCTTGCTCGCTCCATCTCTCCCGCACTCATTCTCCCCCCCCCCCCCCCCCCCCCCCCTTCTTTTAATCTCTCTCGCTCTGGGACAAAAGGGAAGAAAATGGTGGGGTAGAGAGAGAGAGAGAGAGAGAGAGAGAGAGAGAGAGAGAGAGAGAGAGAGAGAGAGAGAGAGAGAGAGAGAGGAGGGTTGGCGAGGGGGGGGGGGGGGGGAGGGAAGAGGAGATGGGGAGTGAGAAAGAGAGGGGAGGTAGAGAGAGAGATAGGGGGGATGGATGGATGGAGAGGAAGAGAATGGGGAAGAAGGGGAAAGACAAGGACCACACACAGAGAGAGAGAGAGAGAGAGAGAGAGAGAGAGAGAGAGAGAGAGAGAGAGAGAGAGAGAGAGAGAGATAGATTTCATTATCGTCCTCGGAGGTCAAATATGACCTATG
The DNA here is from genome assembly GCF_014529385.1 of Adiantum capillus-veneris. Taxonomy (NCBI): domain Eukaryota; kingdom Viridiplantae; phylum Streptophyta; class Polypodiopsida; order Polypodiales; family Pteridaceae; genus Adiantum; species Adiantum capillus-veneris. Next base: position 3,887,413 of record NC_140951.1, read on the forward strand.
GGACCAAAGTTACATGTGATGTAGTATGTGTATGGCTGATGAGTGACTCTCGATGCTCCAAAATTGTAGTGATGAGAGTCGCAATGGAGAGCCCACACTTTGGCTGGGAGAGGAAAGTGTGTAGGTCTAAGTTATGGCTGAAAATGTGAGAGAATCAATTTCAGATGTGATCAAAAGCTGAGCACTCTAGTAGTGTGTGGTACTCAGACTCTCGAACTTGCAGTGAGCATAATGTGCACAATCGATTTGACTCTTCTCCATTGCCCCAACGCCCTATCTTGCATCGAAGGAAATGGGAGCTAAGCCGAATTGCTGCGATAGTGCGTATCGCGGACAAGGGAATAGGCTCAAGCATGTAAGTGTGAGTACGGTTTCCTCTCTCAACGAAGAACATGGTTTTGTAGTTGGGGGCAATATAGGTGGTGTAATGTATGAAGCGTGACCCACCGGATTTCTCCCAAGCCGTAATACATTGGCGTTGTAGAAAAGCTTCATTCACTTGAGAGTCAATTGAAGCATCATGTAGCAAGTGTAATGCATCCCATCTCCCAAACCACTTCTTTATGTCTTGCATCCATCCCGTGCTCAAGATCTTGCTTTTATGCGTCTTTTGAACTTTTTTGCTTGCTTCCCATGCAATTGTAGGAAGTCGATGTGAGGGGTTTTGACGCATCTTTATCATGTACTCCACAACCCTTTCCATGCCCATAACCTCAATTGGAAGAGATCCCGACTCAAGAAGTAGGAGCATATATGGTGTTTGTGTCTTAACTTGGAGAAAGTTTGTAAGAAAACGCTTTTGGACATTCTCAAACTCTTTCCAAGTAGACTTTGAGATGCTCCCGCCCCACACTTTAACTCCATAAAGAAGAACCGGTTTCACCAATGCATCAAAAAGATACTTCTTGAGAACCCAACACTTGATGTTTCCCGCATTACACATGTTCTCAAATACATAATATGCTCTCTTTCCCACTTCCAAACGATGCATAGCACATTCATGCCACTTGTGATTGGATGGAACCTCAAGGCCAAGGTACTTAAAGCTCTCAAAAACTTCAAGTGTCTCGTTGTTGTACACAATGCATGGCTTCTCCTTATGGTTGGTTTTCACAAGCATAACCTTTGTTTTGGATTCATTTACAATCAGCCCACTATGCAAGCAAAAGTTCTCAAGGACAACCATAAGCTTTTGTGCATCTTCTAAAGTGTGTGCTAGAAGCACTACATCATCCGCATACAACAAAAGCATGATTACCGCATTGCAAATAGTGACCTCTTCAATGTCTTCTTCTTGCATAAAGTCAAGTACCATTTGTTCCAATTGATCGATGCATAGACCAAAGAGAGTTGGTGACAATGGACATCCTTGTTTAACCCCAATAGTGCTTACAAATTTTTTTGAAATTTCTCTTGCCATGCGCAATTGACAAATCACCTTCTCATAGATTTGAGAAACCGCAAGCATAAACTCACTTGGCACTTGGAGTTCTTCCATCCTTTGTGTATCATGCTCCCAAGTTTCAACAAGAAGTACAACATCGGCTTGGAGGATTACAATGTACATTCATTGATGTAGTCAAAGAATCTCAAGCAACGAAGAGGACAAGGAGGGTTAGCATGTATGGTTAAGAAAGGATTGGAAGATTTTGTATCAATTGTGAAAGATGACAAGTACAAACGTTATGTATGGCTGAAAATTATGACACCAAAAAGAGCACCCATTTTTGTAGCCGGTTGCTACATTCCTCATCATGATTCTCCCTTTTATGCTTGCATGGATAGAGATCAACCATTTTCTGATTTGGAAGAGGACATTGCATATTTCAAAGATGAAGGTGATGTTATTGTATTTGGGGATATGAATGCTCGCACAAAAACATTGCAACATGATACTCAACAATTTGATATGCCATACATTTCAAGGGACTTGGAGGAATTTCACTTGTATGATCGTTCTTCAATGGATGAGAAAGAGCCGGATCACTATGGAAAGTTACTTTTATACATGTGTAATAGCACAGGTATGCTCATTGCCAATGGTGTATCTTTGTGGAGTGGAACCAATGGATTTACATGTAGGAGACATAATGGGGATAGTGTGATTGACTATATGCTACTCTCCGAAGCCATCATGTATCGCATAAAGAGTTTTATGTTTGGCCAATGGACCCCGGAATCCAACCATCGCACCTTATGTATTGACCTTTCATGTGGAGAAGCAACTAAGCATGATAATCTTAGCCAAAGGAAAGAGAAATTATCACTATGTATGGATTTCAAACGGGCACCAATGTACATTGAAATGGTTGCGCAAAATTTATGGATGAAGAAGCTTCAATATGATGCACCATTGGAAACTAAATTGGAAGCTTTAAAGAAAGTTATTTGTTCTTGTGCCGAAGAATGCTTTGCTATAAAGCATCTCCATGGTATCAACAAAGATAGATCACGCAAAAGGTGGTTTGATAAATAATGTCAAGATGCTCGAAAGTTCTTGATAAATCTTGATGCAACCATGGACAAAGACAACTATCAAAGTCATTTGCATACATACAAGGCATTGATTCAAAAGAAGAGAAGATGGGAAGTAAAGAAACAACTTTTTTAAGTCCAAGAAAAGGCACATGCATGTGGAAGATTTTGGAGACACTTGAGGGGCAAGTGGGTTGAGAATTTTGGTAACTTGAGTCTTGTGGATATGTACACACATTGTAGGCAATTATATGAGCAAGAAAATGCTAAAAAAATGTCATTTTATGGTTCACTCCCATGTATGCCTTCTTTTTTTACTATTGAGGATGTATGCGGTGGGCTTGAAAAGTTGGCCACTCACAAAGCGGGAGATCTTCAAGGTATCAAGCCGGAGATGATCAAATGGATAGGAGATTTTACCCATGAGTGGATGTGTGATATGTTCAACCTTGCACTTCAACATGGTATGCCTTATGATTGGAGTACTAATTGGGTTAAGCCTTTGCATAAAGGAGGGGATGTAAAGAATGTAAACAACTACCGGACTATAATGATTGGATCTCTTATGGGAAAGTTGTTTGGGTGCATAATGGAGATGAAATTGAGTGATTGGATTGAAGATAATGACAAGCGTGCAAAGGAACAAGCAGGTTTTCGTAGATGCCATAGCACCATTGATCATCTTGTCACTCTTTGTGTTCTCATGGAAGAAAGTTGGTTGAAAGGAAAGCGATTGTATTGTTGTTTTGTGGATTTTAAGAAAGCCTTTGATATGATTCCACGTAACAATTTGTGGAGAAGGATGGAAGAACTCCAAGTGCCAAGTGAGTTTATGCTTGCAGTTTCTCAAATCTATGAGAAGGTGATTTGTCAATTGCACATGGGAAGAGAAGTTTCAGAAATTTTTGTAAGCACTATTGGGGTTAAACAAGGATGTCCGTTGTCACCAACTCTCTTTGGTCTATGCATCGATCAATTGGAACAAATGGTACTTGACTTTATGCAAGAAGAAGACATTGAAGAGGTCACTATTTGCAATGCTGTAATCATGTTTTTGTTGTATGCGGATGATGTAGTGCTTCTAGCACACACTTTAGAAGATGCACAAAAGCTTATGGTTGTCCTTGAGAACTTTTGCTTACATAGTGGGCTGATTGTGAGCGAATCCAAGACAAAGGTTATGCTTGTGAAAACCAACCACAAGGAGAAGCCATGCATTGTGTACAACAATGAGACACTTGGAGTTGTTGAGAGCTTTAAGTACCTTGGCTTTGAGGTTCCGTCCAATCACAAGTGGTATGAATGTGCTATGCGTCGTTTGGAAGTGGGAAAGAGAGCATATTATGCATTTGAGAACATGTGTAATGCGGGAAACATCAAGTGTTCGGTTCTCAAGAAGTATCTTTTTGATGCATTGGTGACAACGGTTCTTTTTTATGGAGTTGAAGTGTGGGGCGGGAGCATCTCAAAGTCTACTTGGAAAGAGTTTGAGAATGTCCAAAAGTGTTTTCTCACAAACTTTCTCCAAGTGAAGACACAAACACCATATATGCTCCTACTTCTTGAGTCCGGATGTCTTCCAGTTGAGGTTATGGGCATGGAAAGGGTTGTGGAGTACATGACAAAGATGCATCAAAACCCCTCACATCGACTTCCTACAATTGCATGGGAAGCAAGCAAAAAAGTTCAAAAGACGCATAAAAGCAAGATCTTGAGCACGGGATGGATGCAAGACATAAAGAAGTGGTTTGGGAGATGGGATGCATTACACTTGGTGCATGATGCTTCAATTGACTCCCAAGTGAATGAAGCTTTTCTACAACGCCAATGTATTACGGCTTGGGAGAAATCCGGTGGGTCACGCTTCATACATTACACCACCCATATTGCTCCCAACTACAAAACCATGTTCTTCGCTGAAAGAGGAAACCATACTCACAATTACATGCTTAAGCCTATCCCCTTGTCGGCAATACGCACTGTCGTAGCCATTCGGCTTAACTCCCATTTTCTTCGATGCACATTATGCTCACTGCAAGTTCGAGAGTCTGAGTACCACACACTACTAGAGTGCTTAGCTTTTGGTCACATCTTAACTTGCTTCTCTCACATTTTCAGCCATAACTTAGACGTACACACTTTCCTCTCCCAACCAAAGTGTGGGCTCTCCATTGCAACTCTTATCACCACAATTTTGGAGCATCGAGAGTCACTCATCAGCTATACACATGCTACATCACATGCAACTTTGGTCCCATAGGTCATATTTGACCTCCGAGGATGATAATAAAATCTATCTATCTATCTCTCTTTATCTCTCTCTCTCTCTCTCTCTCTCTCTCTCTCTCTCTCTCTCTCTCTCTCTCTCTCTGCGCCCTAGCAAGCCTCCTCTCCATGGTTGGACTTCCACAAGCGTGAAGGGACGCCTTCTAGAGTGGCGTTAGATCTTAGTTGTGTCCGTTGCAAGCCCACATGCATTCGCTCTCTACTCGCCTTGTTGTGCCTTGCGATACATTCTTGCAACTCTGCCTCGCAGCGCCTCGCTGCTCTACCTTGCTCAACTCACAATTTAGCATCATAGTTCAGTCATGCTGCTCAACCTTGCTCAACCTTGATGTGCCTCCTTTTGTGCCTCACACTCAATCCCAACCCATGCGGCCGCCACATACAATATCTTTTAGGTTTACACTAGTCTACACACTCACACACTTTAGTCAGTGTTCCTATGCTGCAAGCCAACCCAATCCCATTGTGGACTATATGACAACCAAAGCGAAGACTACAATCCCAAAAACGCTGTGAGGACACGTTTGAGATTTGCGATTGTCCTACTAACTTGAAGAAAGATTGGCTGCATTTAACACCTCCAAACGGACCTCAATTGGGTCATGGTAGAGAATTGCAATCTTAAAGCTCACATTAACAAGCTCGAGGCACGATTTGACTCAACCATCAGACTCGTCACCGAAGAGAGAGAGAGAGAGAGAGAGAGAGAGAGAGAGAGAGAGAGAGAGAGAGAGAGAGAGAGAAAGAGAGATTTTATTATCGTCCTTGGAGGTCAAACATGATCTATGGGACCAATATTACATGCGATGTAGTATGTGTGTGGGTGAGGAGTGATACACTCGATGCTCCAAAATTGTGGTGATGAGAGTCGCAATGGTAAGCCCACATTGTGGCTGGGAGAGGAAAGTGTGTAGATATAAGTCATGGTTGAAAATGTGAGGGAAGCAAGTTTGGATGTGACCAAAAGTTGAGCACTCTAGTAGTGTGTGGTACTCAAACACTCAATCTTACTGTGAGCATAATGTTCACAATCAATTTTATTCTTCTCCATTGCCCCAACGTCATGTCTCACATCGAAGGGAGTGGGAGCTAAGCCAAATAGCTCTGATAGTGTGTATCACTGGCAAGGGGATAGGCTCAAACATGTGTGTGTGTGTGTGTGTGTGTGTGTGTGTGTGTGTGAGAGAGAGAGAGAGAGAGAGAGAGAGAGAGAGAGAGAGAGAGAGAGGGGTTGGAGGGATCATGAGAGGGAGAGGGGGTTTGATACAAAGACACCCAAGGCACTAGCAGAATTGCTAGTGCCTTGGCATTTGAGAGAGAGAGAGAGAGAGAGAGAGAGAGAGAGAGAGAGAGAGAGAGAGAGAGAGAGAGAGAGAGAGAGAGGGTCTTTGGATACTCCAATGGTGGGAGGGATGGCAATGGGCGGTGGTGGTAGGATTAGGGATAGCTCATGGTGGCAGTAAGATAGCACCACTAACCACCAATGGTGGACTTAGGTGGTGGTGTGATGGGTGCTAAGGGGCGACAATGGGAGGTGGTGGTGGTGGCCCTAAAAAAAAAACCTCGCTCCAAAGCTCGCTCCATAACCATCCCCTATGATATGGACTAAAGAGCAGACATGTTTGCGGCAGCTAAGTCTCCCGAGCACCAAATGGATTAGTCATCCATGCTAGAATGATGTCGTAGGGTAAAAAGGGATCCTCTACCCACTAAGAAACATGGACTAATGACTAGGCTTTATCTTCTCTATCTCATAGTCAAGGACGACTATGATTTCAAGAGAGAGGTAATGTCATAAAATATAGTATCTAACTTTATCAAATGATTTTCTCATATTAAACTGATCATTTAATACAGGAAGATAAATGGGAAACGAGAGTTAGGATATAGATACGTGCTTCTAGACCTATCTCAACAGGGGACCAAAAGGAGAAATAGTTGCATCTCAATAGGGGTCCAGAAGGAGACAATCTACCAAAGAACAATGTGCAATAAGTGCTTGTAGATTTACCTCAGCAAGGGACCAAGAGGAGAGATGGTTACATCTCAATAGGGGTCCAAAAGGAGGTAGTCTATCAAAGAGCAACGTGCATCTAAAGACCTCCAAAAGTTACTGTTAGAAAGTCCTTTGACATTAGGCAGGCTAGGGTTGATCTTGAAGACAAGCGGCTTTTGGAGGGGGGACCGGCTCCAAGTAAATCCGGTCTTCAACTATTGTCATGTTCTCTAATACTCTCTCTCTTGCAAAAGTATTGTTCATGCCAAGTTAATTAAGTACCATGTTCATGTTGCTACCATCAATTAAGTTCACCCTCTATGTTCTCAAAGTTATCTCACAAAAATGCTCACTCTAATTCTCTTAATTCCGCTATTCTCAAAGTTCATATGCCATTTCCATTACAAGTTTTCGAGCATCTAAGCCATAATCATCATGCTGCAACCAATTATGGACATTTGTTTGTAGGTTTGGGTCCCAAAGGATTTCTATAGCTTGCCCCAGGGCCTAAGAATCTCCTTCGAGAAGAAGAAAAAAAAACATGGTACCTCAATAGTCATTGGACTACAAGGGCTCGAATAGAAGATTTGGTGCATTATAGGCCTATTCTAATGGGTTGCAATTTTTCATAGCATGTTCTAGCTATTGTCAGGTTGCCACACTAGGATGTCTAGATATGTGAGAGGAAAATTAGAGCTATTCTAGTCTACCAACTCAAAAGGACCATCACTTGGAGCTAACTCTTAATCTATCATAAAAACATACTTGAGATTCATAACCTTAGATGTAATTTAAACTTCTTAAAATGATACTCCTAATCCTCTCCCATAATCTTAGTCAAGGGACACAATATTTTATCGATCTTCTTTCAAGATAGGAAAGGATTTAGTTGTTATTTGTCATGATAAAGTGGGAACATGTTGAGGGGTTTTTGGAAAATAACTAACAAAGAAGATAAATTTGAAAATTTTGTTTTTTACATTAATTTTTTGGAGCGCTAGGATTGGGTTTGTTCTATTTGGAGTTGCTACTCTTATGAAGCATGTCATGCATGTATGCACGCATGTGTGTGGCAACCTTTTTTGAAAAGAATAATCATGGAAACCATTGTGACGTATCAATTTTGATGATTTTTCTAGCTACCAATGCGGCTAATAGAAAAAGCACGTGTGTGCTAATGGCGATCAAGTGAACTTCCAAGCCCGTGGATTTTGCCCAACCACGAGCATGTTGTATTTTTATTCTTGGTATGTTCAATAAAAGAATGTGAACAATAGCTTATGTCTAGAACTTCATGACATTTTGCTTACATGGTAGAGCAAAAGAAGGATGGTCAGGTTGTCCTTTATCAGGGCAATATCCAAAAAATTCACAAAGATGGTCACCAAAGAACATCTATCAATGCAAGAATGAAATTTGTGCATGTGCGTTTTCTAGTGTTGTAAGATGCCAACCCTATGTTCTAGTATTGTGTGCGCCAAGGTGACCATGAATTTGAAAATTTGCTACTTGTTAGTCATTTGAAAATATAATATAGTTTTCATAACATACGTCATAAGTGAAAAGGCACTTGTCTTCAGGCTATGTGTTTTTACTAATTACCTTGCAAGTTATAGTTTTAAAGACACGAAAATAAAATTTCATAATAACGACATAACATATCCAATATATCAAAGACTTAGAACAACACATGCAAATGCATACTTGTTAATTTGATGTGCTCTTTGCTTAGAGCTTTTCTATAAAAAAACTCGGCTTGTCTAGCTACTGCTACTTACCATTCAAAAGATCACCTCTCCTAATTGTGTCAAGGCAACAATCAACTTTGCAAAGGAGGAGCGAAAGAGCCAAAATTGCATATAGATCAACGATATATATGCAAAAGGGATGAGAAATAAAACATCAGTCATCAATTGAGTAAGAGTAAGTTTGGAGAGCATGTACATGACGGTCCTCAACATTGCTCCACAAACGTATCCAAAAATTGGTGCCAAACATAACGAAGCAAATCGACGAGAAAGCAACAAAGCAGTCCTATAAATCCAAACATTCCACAAGATCACATATCTAAACTTCTTGAGTTGGCCATCCGATACATGAATACGCAAAAAAATACCAACATTCAATATGATCCATCTTGACTTCACATCAAACACACTTCGATGTTCAAAATTACATTCTACTCTGTCAAATTTTCCAAAAAATCATGTAACCAAGTTTTTTTTTTGTAACTATTGTCCGAACCATACCCTTTGTGACACTCTTTCTTTAATATAAATCTGCTCTCGCCCTTTATGGTAAAAAAAAACACACTTCGATGAGTCCATTCTTTCCGTGGTGAGTGTGAGTTTCATACTTAACCTTGGGTTCTCAGCTTTGAATATGTGATTTGAGGGAGACAATCTTTGAAGGAGCCAGTCATGTCGCACTTCGGGCGCTCGGGGCCTCCCGACATCAGAGATACGTACTCGCTTCTCGTCCTCAACATCACCTTCAGTAAGTCTTTCTGAGAGACCAAGCGCCCCCAAAACACACACACACACACACACACACACACACACACACAGCTCACTTTCACTGCACAACTTTCTTTTGCAAAGATTACTCCCTTTCATGCGTCTCTGGACGCAGCCTCTGCATTTTATCTAGGTATGGTCGTCTGTGACAGCAAGATGCATTGTAAGAGAAAAATGATTAGAGGTCAATGCGTAGCTCAGACAAACAACTATTCTAGTAGGAGGAGAAGAGTCAATTTAAAGACAAAGAGTCGAGCAAGGACCTCTGAGAAGTATGTGCGTACAGGCCCTCATCAGATTCCAGAAAGAGATTAAGACGATATGTATTTGGCTTGTGGTGGCAGTCACTTGATAAACAAGTCTAAGCTGCAGGTTGCAAAGTGTTGCTAGCGCTTAAGAAACCTTAATGGGTGCACACACACGTATTTTGCAATTATCATGTATATACTTATCCGTTGTAATGTGACAAATTTTTCTCTAAAGTGATCTTGAGTGGCCATATGTATCACAACATCTACCCATGCAAAACCTGCCAGAGTTGCACAACCTATAAGCACACAAGAGAAACTCGAGAAAGCTTGCAAGTTCACTTTGCACGGTAGACATGAAGAAGAGAGAGTTTCACAAAAAACCTGGAAGCACACAAGGGAAACTCGAGAAACAAACCATGCTTGAGATGACATCATTGGAGTTAGACTAGATAAATATTAAAGTGTGCTCCAGATGCTAGCTTGCGGAGATATGTAACCAAGTCGGTCCTAGAGAATTGCTCCAAAGTTCCAGTTTACAAGAGAAACATATTCTAATAAGATCAAGATTGCACATTTTTGAACTATTTTCTCTTGCCAGTCTTGCCAGATGCGAAATTGAAGATTGCACTGACATAGCTACAATGTTAACTGTATTGAAACCTTGACAGACATTTGGTAAAGAACTTTGCAATTGTTATGTAGTATGATATGTTGGTCATTTCATCTCTGCTTTACTGAGATAAAATGACTAACCTTTTTTTGTTAATCATGTTTTATTTCTGTTTCGGAACTTTTGTGACTTCGAGTGGTAATTCACACGCATGTGTGAGCACCTTTCTGCTTATTTGGAATTCTAGTGGAATGCTGTCATTTAGTGCGTATGGTGAGTTGTTGATTTCAAGATGCCTACTTCTCCCTTGCAATAAAAAAGTACCATTGCTTTGTAGTTTGAGTTTCAAATTTTTTCTTAAGCATACGTTTCATTGTGAGAAATGCCCTTTTATTTTTTTCTCTCAAATGCCCCTTTGCATGGAGGCATGCAAATAGAAAAGACATACTTAGGGTTGCAGTTTACTATCTCGAGATGGATTATGCCTAAGACATGCTTTGATATAGCGGCCACAAGTTTCAGATGGGGAGTTAATTTGATAGGACTTTTCATGATGAAAAACACTTGGTCTGGTACTTGAATTGGATGAAGGCAGATGCGTTACAAAAGATAAGTATTGTTGTGCTGTTTCATTTGGTCCCTCCGCCATTGTTGACAACGCGTGGTTTTCTCGTCGAACTCTTTCCGCGCCTAGTGATTGTCTCATGGTAATAGTATTGTAACCAAGAACTCATTTTTATGATGTTTAGGGTGCTCGGGAGGCAATACACCAGAAGGGGGTTCTTCATAACGATCTGGATACTGTTGGAAGAAGTGCAATCGACCTTTATCTAAAGTTGAAAGTGATACTGACTCATGAGAGAATTTGCATAGATCATATATGCGAAAAGAGGCTTTTTCATTAATTTCTCAGGAGGACAGGTGGATACAATAGGGGTAGATCCTCCCTAGAACTTGACACCAAGTTTAAACTGTTTTGTTCTAGTTTCTTATGGGCAAGAAGGATCTCTCCATCTTGATAGCGAAGCGCGAATCATACTCATCAAACTAAGTCATCCCTAGTAAAACATCACAATCGGCTAAATCCATAATTTGGAAGTCAACCAAATCCACAAATCCCTGAACATGGAGTTTGAGAGAGCCCACAAGTGGTGTAATAGAATCATAAGTGCCATTCGCCAAATGAGCTTCGATAGAATTGCCCTTTGCGTATTTGTCGACAATCGATGCTTCGCCTTTGCAACAAGCGAGATAGCAATAAAGTTTTTGACAGATTTGGGGTCAAAGAAGATGAGCTCTTCCTTGTCACAAACCCGTACCAATCTTTGCAAGGTTTTTCTTTCGGATGCATCATGTAGAGGTTCTCCTACTAGATCTGGAGCCAATTTGACAGAAGGTCGAGCCTCTTGTCATTAAAATTGTTGTTGGTATTAGGGCGTTTGATAGGATTATTGTTGGGTGGGGTACGGTGGGTGTTTCTGGTATATTTTTGGATCTGTATCCTTGCGGCCACAACTATAGTATTTCCCTTGGTTTGTACTTGGCCACCTATTGAGGGGTTAATTGGAAGCGCCGAGAAGGTGACCTATGAAGGTCCAGAAAGTCATTGTAGCCGAGAAGATGATGAATTATATGCTTGAGAAGTGGTCTTCCGTTGTGGGTGTATTTCCGGAGTATCCGTAAAAACCAACTTTTTTTCATAGGTGATAACCCACTCTTGCATGCGACATAAGTTGCTGGATACTGGAAACCCCTTTGTCAACGTAGTAATAATGCAACAAAAAAGCCTGTTAGAGTGGTAGGCTCTTTCCTGAGGAGATTGGTTTGGCGAGGAAAGCCCCTTGTTTGGTTGGACTATGTCATAGGCTTGGACACTCCAAGCGAGAAATCAATAGCAACACACGAATAGAAACTGCAAATCACTGAACTTGACGAGAAAGAGAGTCGACACGGCACGAGGGAGTTTCGTAGCGAAATGCACTAGCCCCAAAGATTGGCGTCCCTTCTCGGTATTTCTTTATTATTATGCTCGCTAAGTACAACTCCCTGAGGGTCCAATTCTCTCCGAAACTTTGCGTCGATATGCTCTCCAAGAGTGACCCTACTGGCACTTATAAATTGTACAAGGGATGCCCAAAAGCAGAGCCCAAAAAGCACAGCTCAAAAGCACTAAACCTCAAAAGCAAATTTCACGAGACAGGCACCACGTGCCAACGGAAAAGAACAGACTAAACAGACTTCTAGCACTTTAACAACTGAACTGAAAGAGAGCACATGCGATATGGAGTGGTGGAATTCCACCCCAGAGAGTAGTGGCCCCAAACCTTGGCGCCCCTTTCGGTATTTCTTTATATTACTTGAGCTCAGTACAATGGTGGTACTCGCTCTCTGCACCTTTACACGGAAGAGTGCCAAAGATTGAGCCCTCTGCACATATTTAAAGGCCCTTGGCCTATGAAAAGCAGCTACATGAAAAGTTTGAACCTCAAAAGCATATCATCCCAAAAGCGCCAAAAGCTGCTACGTGTTTTGTGGAAATCCGTACAGCTGTCACGTACTCAGCGTAAAACGTGGAAATCCGTACAAGCTGCCACGTCAGCAATTCATCGTAAATTGTGGTTGTCGTACACTGAGCCACGTCATCAATTTCCCACGCAATTGAGTGTGTGTGTGTGTGTGTGGGGGCTTGCTTTATTTTAATGTCTTTGGGTCACTTGGGCCCCATCGGATGGGGTCCCATAAGTTGGTGGGAACTTCTTCTGCTTCTTCTTCACTTAGGGTTTGGGCCCGCTCAGTCACGATGTGGAGGTTGGCTCCATTCTTCAGTGGCTTGAGACGTTAGTAGCTTGTGACAGCAACTCCTGCCAAAAGCTCACGTAAACTGCAGCGTGAATTGTGGAAATCAGTACAACGTGCCACATCATCATAGTAGCCAAAACACAGAATTCCGTAAAGCTTGCCATGTCATCATAGTAGCGCAAAATGTGGAATTCTATAAATCTTGCCGTGTTAGCAGGTCAGCGCAATTTACGGACATCTCCTCCAGAGATCAAGCTTTTGATTTTTAGGGTTTTAGGCCCCTCGGCCGGTGCTCCACAAGTTCTTTAGATTGTTGGGTTAGGATTTAAAAATCCTAACCCTTTTTAGGCCACTCGGCCACAACAATTTCAAAGTTCTCCCGGTTTCAGTTTCTCTTGTCCACTCGGCCATTTCTCTTCCAATTGGGCATGCCACGTTATCACTTTGTGACATTCCCCCCTCTTGAAAGAATTGTTATCGCCCTCTATTACACCTGCAAAAACAGCCAAAGGACATAAACTTTCTTTAGTAGACATTGACTCTATGTACTCATGCACCAGACTTCACTGATCCAACACTTCTACAAGGGATCAATCACTGATTAATCACATTTTTGTCGAGGGTCTCATATACAAACCATGATCATTTTAACCATCTAGCAATCACATTTAGACCGTGTTGATCTTTTCACCGATGTCTTGATCTACTAAATCTTGTTACTATGAGATCCATATCCTTTCTATTCACGTCTCAATCAAGCAAACCATGCCCATGATCATCCCCACAAGACAGTATTTCCACATAGCATGCAGTCCACAAAATCACACACTTAGTTCACACTAAACATTGTGTTTCGATCATTCACTCTAGCCATCTCATTCTGTCTAGAACTCTTGATGCACCTAGATCATTGTGCAGCAATCTCATCCTTCCGGAACTCTTGATGCACTCGCAATAGTATCCAATCATCTGATCTAGACAGACATCTTGATGCACTCTAATCTCATTCAGTTTACATTTAATTCTCATTCACTTAGCCATCACATCCAGATCTCCCTGATCTCTAACAGATGTCTAGATACAGTAAGTTCAAATTATTCATCATACAAAATGCTATAGATATTTCATCTTTACCTCTAACAATACACACATGGAAGAGCACATGTTTTCAATTCAATTAAGGAAATTTCTAATTCAGTGCACATACGTTCATAAAGTCATTTTGCAAAATACTGTCAGCGCGTCAGTACACGTAAAATCTCAAAAGTGAAATTAGTGACTTCGTTCAATCTAGGCAATCTGTGACAAAGGAGGGGAGTGGCTCCTGTCTTGTGCACTTCGCATTGCACTCGATTCAAGGTGATAACTTTTGGCATAAACACTGCTAATATCCCAAAAGCTTCAAGGTACAACTCTGTCTGAAGAGAATTAGCGATGTTCTCCTCCTCCATCCAGCTTGCATCGATGGCGAAAAGTGTCAAAAGTGATGACGTGGCATGACCATCGGGGCAGAAGAATGACGTGGCAGACTGGACCAATAGTACGGATTTTCGGTTTTTCCACTGACATGCTGATATGGTAGACTGTACGGACATGCCCGCTTTTTGCGTTGACAGCTATACGGAATTCCTGTAAATTGCGATGACTGCTTTTTGCAGTTTTTGGACCTAGTTGCTTTTGGGGAACTCATTGCTTTTGAGTTTAACTGCTTTTGGGCTCTGCTTTTGGCATCCCTTGTAAGAATAAAAGAGCCCTAAGGGCCTCAATCTCAGAGCATCTGGACGTAGAGTCTGAGAGCTGAGGTTCCCGACTGGAGTCGTACTTTGCTCAAGATTTAATAAAACAAAGAAATATAAAAAATGGTGCCAGGTTTTGGGGAGAATACCTCTGGGCATGAAACTACGCCGGGCCGTATTGTCTCGAATTGAACTGTGATTTAAAGTTGTGAATTATTTTCAGTGATTCTCTCGTGTGCCGTGCCAAATTTTCGACTTGGGGTGCCTAAGCCTGTTACAGTGGTATCAGAGCATCAGACGTGTGCTTTTCTCAAAGCATACCGGTCCTATCAAAGAGCAAATAGGGCACTTGGGCAATTGTTATTGAAGAATCTTCGTGTCCCAACCCCGGACTTATTAGCCACTCCCACCCTTACTTCATCGCCTATTGGGCGCGCTCTTGTCTTCATCACTCTGTCTTACAGGGAAGCCATAAAGAATTCCAGATTACATATGGATTTCGAAAAGAATCAGACGACTCCATCTACCATCTCCGAAGCGGGAGGCGGTACGGAAAATTCAAGTAGATTAGCAAGGAACGAGTACGGGCCACCTCAGCCTTCATAGTATGAACTCATGGAGATGGAACGTCAACATCAGGTTGACGAGTGTGCAAAGCAGATGCTTCAGTTTTCCAAGGATCCATAGTATGCCAAATTTTTGACTCGGCACCCGATGAATGAAGTGCATACTCATTGGCAGAAAGCCATCGAGTCGCCAATAAAACTGGCAATCAAGAAATGTCATGTGACACATCCCAACCCTATGTGCCGTGGACAAGCTACACCATAGCAGGGTTCCAGTCAGTCAAGTCAGTTTAGATTAGCAGTGATCTGACACTTTTGTGAGTCTATTCGTAGACCGTGCATGCCCAGTCACTTAGCATAGATGCATATCCTCCGGTTGCACACAGCATGATCATCAGTATTCCCTTCAGGATCCATCAGATTCAGTCAGGAGAATTGTCCAGTGCATTTAGCCTATTTTTCTATTTTTGGTTATTTTCACTTATTATTTTTAAGTGACTTTCCAACAAAAGTAGCTAGGGCACTTTTGCTAAGTTAATATATAAGCAAACCCAAGTTAGCACTTTCTGGCAGAAGAGGCAGCAGGAGCTTTCCGCTCAACAGGCAACTTCTCAGCAGTACCCCCCCTCAGCAGTAGACCCTCGCCATCCACTCCTTCCCATTGGCGTTTCCTCCCAGTAAGCCATCGCCTACAAGTCCTCTTGCCTGGCGTTTTCCAACCTCAGCAGATACATCCCAGCCAGCGTTTTTCAGTCTTGACAAAAACGCCAGCATCACTTGCAGATTCAGCGTTTTTCCAGCCTTGCCAAAAACGCCAGCTCAGCAGTAGCAAAAACGCAGAATTCAGCAGTTGGATTCTCGCAGTTTTCAGCCTATGACATAGTAGCAGATCAGCCCCTAGACGGTTGCAGATGCTCCCCCATTTTCAGCCATAAAAACGCAGCCAAAACAGTCATTTTCAGCCACCGAAACAGTCCCGAAATTCAGCGATTAGATCTCAGATTTCAGCCATCAAGTCGCCGTTGTCATCATCGTCGTCGTCATCGGCATAGTCCCATTGCATTTGCATTGTACACCTTTGTGCAATCAAAGTAGACCACTCTTGCCGACGAGAGTGGGGCCTTTGGAGGAGGGTTTTACAACCTCTCGGGTGTCGTATCTCTTCTCTCTCCTTCTCTCAGTCTCATTCACTTGCACGCACAATATCCACTCACTTTGTTCGTGATCATAGCACTCTCTATAAGACGGAAAGCTCTCTCTTTCCCTAAGAACCAAAAGGAACCTTGAGCAATAAAGATCACTAATCTTGAGAAAATACAACATTCATTCCGTTGCACCTAACATTGGTATCAGAGCTTTGGAAGTGTTCTGCATTACTCAAGGAAAGAACCACAAGAACCACAAGAATTTTTTTTGCTTGCTGAGGTCGCACGAACCCAAGTTTACTTGGGCGTGGCGATTCCTAATCGTGTTTTGTTGAAGAGTGACAGGAATCTGAAGAAAGAAGGGCTTGTCCAGCCTCCCCTTGTGTCTCTTTTCACTCATTGAGAGCGGACCGTGCACTTAGCGGCTGGCCAATCGACGTGAGGTGGGAAAAAGCAACCTTGGTGTGAGCGCAAGGCCGCCAAGGGGTGCGCCCGCAGAAAAGGGTAGAACTCAGGTGAAGAGAAGATCCTTCTCCAACGCGAAGGGTAGAACTCAGGTGAAGAGAAGATCCTTCTCCAACGCGATTTGCAAGCGAAAGAAAACCTCAAGAACCCCAAGACCCTCAAGACTCAAGAACCTCAAGAATCCAAGATTCTCACGGATCAAGGACCTTAAGAACCTCAAGACCCTCAAGAACCCAAGTTCCTCGTGAACTTAAGAACTCAAGACCCGCAAGAACCCAAGTTCCTCGTGAACTTAAGAACCCAAGACCCGCAAGAACCCAAGTTCCTCGTGGACTTATGAACCAAAGACCCCAAGAACCCACAAGAACCCACGATTGCAGAATGGTCATCACTCGAAGTGGAATGGATACTTTGCTTGGAGGTGATGAGCATGAGAGAGGCGAAGAAGAATTTTCCCCACCAGAAGGTTTTTCTGACCCTTCCCCATCTACGACACCGATTCACTAACTCCTATGGAGGCTTTCGACAAGAGGATGATGGACAAGAAGTTAGAAGACAAAGCAAGAGATGCCGAACGAGAAGCAGAAAGAAAAGCCTACGAAGAAGACATGGCAGCCATCGAGCGTAAGTACCAAGAAAGAATGGCAGCCATAGCGCGTGAGAACGAGCAAGCACGCTTGGAAGCCAAAGCAAGAGAAGCAGAATTTGATCGAGAGAACAAAGAAATGCAAGCCAAGTTTGATCGCGAGAACAAAGCAATAAGGCAAGAGATGTCGCGACTCTTTTCTCGAATGCAGGCATAGATGCAACAAGATCGGGAAAAGGAGACTCTCTCAGTCTCTTCTTCTCCCAAGCATGAGACACAGGATTTGCATGATTGTGTGAAGTATGATGATTGGATTGACAATGACTTGCATGATGATTTGAATGACAAGGATAAGCATGATGATTTGGATGCCAATGATTTGGATGACAATGACAAGCATGATGATTTGCTTGATCAAGATGTGATTTCTCACAAGCATGATGTTTTGCATGATCAAGATGTCATGTCTCACAAGCATGATGAATTGCATGAAGATGATGTGATTGTTCACAAGGATGAGGTGTTAGTGGATGCTTTTTCTAGCGAAGCTAACCTCGTTGTAGATTCGATCAATCACGAAGAAGGGATCTTGGCTTTCGAGTCGAGGTCCAAAGAACCCCCACAGGACGATTCGATCATTCAAGACGAACTGATCTTGGCTCTCGTGCCTTAGTCCAAAGAACCATCACAGGAAGTATTATGTGTTCGCATGATTGATACGCACGCATTGTTTAGGTGTTTCATTCGTGAAGGTTTCCTGTATTTTAGTCAGCATCGTTATGTGATCCCTTTTCCTAGGCATGACATTTTGTATGTTGAGCATGTTGCTCTCATGGATGAGCACGAATGTATGCGGATTTTTCATGAAAAGCTGAAAAGTATGTATGTAAGGAAGTCACATTCCATGTCTCTTCCTTGGCATGACACAGTTTCCGAATAAGCACATGATAGTATGAGCACCAAGCATGGGCATTTCCATTGTGATTTGCCACAATTGATTGATTTCGATCAAACAGAAAAGATTCGACCTCATTGTTTGCATGTGTTTGATGAACGGGTTGTCACTCCGTCTCTATGTTCATCTACATTGCATACACAGTCTTTAGAGACGACACGATTTTTTTCCTTCACTTTACATGGAATGGGTATGTTCATGGTTTTGTGTTGGAGATGGTTTCAGGAATTTTCAGCTATGGAGATTCTTGAAGACGGAAGAAGCAGGTCCCTAGACGAAGTTGAAGCAAGGAAGGAGCCACAGAAGACTTTGAGTCGCTTTTGGCGCGGCCCAGAGAAGCAAGCGTTGCAGACCTTTATGAAGTTTAAGTACCGCACGACCCACACATCAGAGTGGGCCGGCGAAGAGTCCCTTCCAGGATTTCGGATGCTGTTGGCAATCTCCCTCGACGCCATACAGTTCGGTACCAGTACCTCACTTTGAAAAGGAGGGGATGTCACGTGACACATCCCAACCCTATGTGTCCGTGGACAAGCTACACCATAGCAGGGTTCCCGTTAGTCAAGTCAGTTTAGATTAGCAGTGATTTGGCACTTTTGTGAGTCTATTCATAGACCGTGCATGCTCAGTCACTTAGCATAGATGCATATCCTCCGGTTGCACACAGCATGATCATCAGTATTCCCTTCAGGATCCATCAGATTCAGTCAGGGGAATTTTCCAGTGCATTTAGCCTATTTTCCTATTTTTGGTTATTTTCACTTATTATTTTTAAGTGACTTTCCAACAAAAGTAGGTAGGGCAATTTTGCTAAGTTAATATATAAGCAAACCCAAGTTAGCACTTTCAAGCAGAAGAGGCAGCAGGAGCTTCCCGCTCAACAGGCAACTTCTCAGCAGTACCCCCCCTCAGCAGTAGACTCTCGCCATCCACTCCTTCCCTTTGGCGTTTCCTCCCGGTAAGCCATTGCCTACAAGTCCTCTTGCCTGGCGTTTTCCAACCTCAGCAGATACATCCTAGCCAGCGTTTTTCAGCCTTGACAAAAACGCCAACATCACTTGCAGATTCAGCTTTTTTTCAGCCTTGACAAAAATGCCAGCTTAGCAGTAGCAAAAACGCAGAATTCAGCAGTTGGATTCTCGCAGTTTTCAGCCTATGACACAATAGCAGATCAGCCCCTAGACGGTTGTAGACGTTCCCCCATTTTCAGCCATAAAAACGTAGCCAAAACAGTCATTTTCAGCCACCGAAACAGTCCCGAAATTCAACGATTAGAAGATCTCAGATTTCAGCCATCAAGTTGCCGTCGTCATCATCGCCGTCGTCATCGGCATAGTCCCATTGCATCAGTCCATTGCATTCGCATTGTACACCTTTGTGCAATCAAAGTAGACCACTCTCGCCGACGAGAGTGGGGCCTTCGGAGGAGGGTTTTACAACCTCTTGGGTGTCGTATCTCTTGTCTCTCCTTCTCTCTGTCTCATTCACTTGCACGCACAATATCCACTCACTTTGTTCGTGATCATAGCACTCTCCATAAGACGGAAAGCTCTCTCTTTCGCTAAGAACTAAAAGGAACCTTGAGCAATAAAGATCACTAATCTTGAGAAAATACAACATTCATTCCGCTGCACCTAACAAGAAACCTCCTGTCCCACGGAGACATTGTTAAACAGCGAGTCAACCATTTATTTGGGTCAAAGGAGAAGCAAGTGAAGAAGCGTAACAAGGGAGCTGACTTCCCTGGGTACTTGGGCTGTGTAACAGACTTGGACACTCCAAGTCGAGAATCTACCACGACACCACAAATAATCACTTCAAACAGTTCACAGTTCACAATTGATTCGACACTGGACCGACGGAGTTCTGTGCCTAGAGATATTGGCCTCAAAGACTGGCTCCCCCTTCGGTATTTCTTTTTGTATTAATCTATGTTCAAAGTACAAGAGTGCGGGCAGGCGCTCACACTCAGACTCTACGTCCAGATGCTCTCAGTTATGAGGCTCTGCCCACGTATTTAAAGAGTACAAGGGATGCCAAAAGCAGAGCCCCAAAAGCTGAAAATCAAAAGCTTGTAAAAATAAAGCAGTTCAATCCTCTCTCTCTCAAGCCATACATGGCAATAAAAGCGAACGCTTTTTAAATAAAAGCTTTCTCTCTCTCTCTAACTCCCAGATTGTGCATGTCCAGACACTTAGATTAGATGCATATCCTCTGGTTGCACATAACATGATCATCAAATTTCTATCAGAAACCATCAAGAGCATTTTCTAGTGCATTAAACCTATTTTCCCTATTTTTGACATTTTTCACTTATTATTTTAAGTGACTTTTGTTGGGAACTGAGTAGGGCAATTTGGGTAAGATAATATATAAGCAAACCTGGCTAGCACTATTTGGCAGAAGAAGCAGGAGAGCATCAAGCACTTAAGTGCAGTAGGCCCTGTGGAGACCCTTCTCAAGCAAGACCTTCAGCCTTGGCGTTTTCCCCAACAATCCCAGCGTTTTTCCCAAGCTACCCCAGCCCTACCCTTGGGCGATTCCAGCCAGCCAAAGGACAGCAGCCTTGGCGTTTTTGAGCCAGACCCATCAGCTTTTTTGGTTACCAAATTCAGCAAGGAAATTCAGCGTTTTCTCAGTCAGCCTAGCGTTTTTCAGCCAGCTCCTTTCAGTGTTTTTACATCAGCTGTCCAGCGTTTTCAGCAAGGGCAATTTCAGCGAACGAGTGCACATTGCAGCAGTAAGGACTCAAATTCAGCACTTGAAGACCCAGCAAAGACAGCGTTTTTTGGCCTACAAAGACACAGTAGCAGATCAGCCCTGACTAGAGCAACAATACCGATCCGAAGCATTCAATTTTTAGCCACAGTCTCGTCCTCGTCGTCATCACCGTCGGCCTCGACATAGCCCCATCAGATTTGCATTCAGCATCTTGTACCAGATTGTGCAATCAATAGTAGACCACTCTCACCATCGAGAGTGGGGCCTTCGGAGGAGGGTTTTACGTCTCTGGTGTTGTATTCTCTTCTCTCTCTATCTCTTAGTCTCAGCACCTTCACTCACAGTGTCCATTCACTTTGTTTGTGTCCATTGCACTCTCTCATTAAAGAAAGGAATGCTCTCCCTTCCCTAAGGAGCACTCATCTCGAGCAAAGTTCAACATTCACTTCCGTTGCACCTTACACAGGACATCACATGACAAATCACATTCAACATTCATTCGGATCTTAGACCATGATTTATCGGCAATGTAGTTAGCAATTGCAACCAACTGCTGACGTATCGAAACCCTACTTCTGCTGAAACCCTAACCCTAAATCAAAAACCCTAATTTTGCCCAAAGCCCTAATTCTATTGAAACCCTAACCCTAAAATTAGAAACCCTAATTTTGTCCGAAATCCTAATTTTGTTGAAACCCTAACCCTAAAATAAAAAACCCTAATTTTACCCAGAACCCTAACCATAAAATCAACCCTAACCTTAACCCTAACCTTGATTTGTTGACGTGGCGGGTTGACACGTGGCCTGTTGTATGGACACCAACGCGATTTACGAAAAGCTGGCAGCTTTTGGCATTGCTTTTTTGAACCAGGAGCTTTTGAGTTTTGAAGGCTTTTCAATGTAATTGCTTTTTAGGCCAAGGGCCTTTAAATATGAGGTTAGGGCTCATTCTATGGCATGCTTCCTAGAGAAGGTGCAGAGTTTGGAGTACTGGCTTGTACTGTGTTGATCCAATATAAAGAAATACCGAAAGGGGCGCCAAGGTTTAGGGCCAATACTCTCTGGGGTGGAATTCCGCCACTCCGTGTCGCGTGTTGTCTCTCTCTTTCAGTTCAGTTGTTATTGAAGTGCTTAAAGTCTGTTCAGTCTGTTCTTTTCTATTGGCACGTGGTGCCCGCCTTGTGACAATGGTATCAGAGCATCAGGCGTGTGCTTTTTTGAAAGCATACCGGTCCTACAAAAGAGCATTGATGGAATTTTATTTGAGGTATCTTCGCCCTCCAACCCCGGTTTATTAGCCACTCCCACCCTTACTTCATCGTGCATCGGGCGCGCTCGCGTCTTCACCGCTCATGTCTTACAGGGCATAAGCCATTAAGATCACTTGCAAGAGAAGGATCCAAGATTTGTTTCGAGTTGCTGTTTTTCTCAGAGACAGTACCATGCAGATATCTATAGCTACCAAGCCGCACAGTTCCAAGGACTTGGCAAGCTTTCAAGAAAAATTTTGCCCGAAGCTATATGGTTTCTGACATCTTCCTTCGGAGTTCAACTTCTGGCAGAGTGGGGTATCATGAAATGCTTGCCATGGAAACCCTACCAGATTATATCTTCAAATTTCTCGACATCTCTCAGTAGATGTCTCTTCACGAGTAGATGACCTTGGAGGTTTAGTGCGATTGCTATCTTGGGACTACCATCGCTGCCAAAGCAAGATTGTTTGTCCAAGAGCTGACGGACCATGCTGTGCTCGGCTACAACCTCATGGAAGGAACCTCACCCTAATTTTTGGTGCAGGTTTCAAGATGGAAAGTCAGTCGACTTTTCAAGCTCGACTGATGTCGAGATTGCTTTTTAAGTTTGAGTTTTGTTTGATCTTGTTTGGTGATCCTGTTTGGAATTTGTTTGAAATGGATGGTATCTATTTTTTAACTTGTTTTGGTGCCGATTTGAATTGTTTGACTTTGGTTTGATACTGGTTTGAATGATTGGTGATTTTACTCCCGAGTGGAGAAGTGAGAAATAATGTTTTGGTTTTGTTTGAACCTCGGAACGACGCAGGCCGATGCCTGGGGTGTTTCGTTGTATGTTTGAAAACCTCCGAACGACGCAGGCCGATGCCTGGAGAGCATTTGGTTGTATGCTTGTAAAATAATTGTTGTTGTGACTCCCGGCCCGGACCTGGATGGTTATGCGGGAGGAGTATTAAGAAGTCTGATCAGTGGTTACTCTCAGCACCTCCAAACGACGTAGACTGTGGTCTGGGGGGCGTTTGGTTGTAAAAGGCCTCTATATCTCCCGGCCCGGACCTTTTTAGGTTATGCGGGAGGAGTGATGAGGGAGTCGTTGAATATCTCCCGGCCCGGACCTTGTTAGGTTATGCGGGAGGAGTGTTCATCGGCGGCTTTATGTTTCTATGTCTTGTAACATGCATATGTAAGCATTTGTGTTGCATTGTGATGTGCCAACCACTGAATATTCCTAATTGGGTGAGATTGCCTGGGTATGTAATTTTAGTGCATCAAGACACCCGTGGAAGTTCAGTACGGTCTCTCTGGGTGTGATGGTTAATTTTACTACGCCGGAATATCAAGAATTCTGATCTGGACGAAAGGAGAAGCTAACTCCTTGATCAAAATAGCCGAAAGGAGAAGCTAACTCCTCGATCAAAACAACCGAAAGGAGAAGCTAACTCCTTGATCAAACAGTCGAAAGGAGAAGCTAACTCCTTGATCAAAAGAGCAGAAAGGAGAAGCTAACTCCTTAATAAAAAGAGCAAACTGATTGTCCCTCGGAATGACCCTCGGAAATTTTTAAGCTACCTTGAGTTGTTTTGCAGATATGCTATAATCGCGGACAATTACTCTCTTTCAAGAAGGGGAGATGTAACAAACTGCTGACGTGTCGAAACCCTAATTCTGTTGAAACCCTAATCCTAAAATCAAAAACCCTAATTTTGTCCAAAGCCCTAATTCTGTTGAAATCCTAATCCTAAAATAAAAAATCCTAATTCTTTCCAAAACCCTAATTCTATTGAAACCCTAATCCTAAAATAAAAAACCCTAATTTTGCCAAAACCCTAACCCTAACCCTAACCCTGATATGCTGACGTGGCGGACTAACACGTGGCCTGCTGTATGGACACCAACGCGATTTACGAAAAGCTGGCAACTTTTGGCATTGCTTTTTGGACCAGGAGCTTTTGTTTTGAAGGCTTTTCAATGTAATTGCTTTTTAGGCCAAGGGCCTTTAAATATGAGGTTAGGGCTCATTCTCTGGCATGCTTCCTAGAGAAGGTGCAGAGTCTGGAGTACCGGCTTGTACTGTGTTGATGCAATATAAAGAAATACCGAAAGGGGCGCCAAGGTTTGGGGCCAATACTCTCTGGGGTGGAATTCCGCCACTCCCTGTTGCGTGTTGTCTCTCTCTTTCAGTTCAGTTGTTATTGAAGTGCTAAAAGTCTGTTCAGTCTGTTCTTTTCTATTGGCACGTGGTGCCCGTCTTGTGACAGCAATCGCATCCAGATCCACTCAGGACCTCATAGATGCCCGATTGACTAAACCCTATTGCAACCATGTCTATTTGAGATCATTTAGACCAAAATGCTGCAGTCATTTCGTCTATTAGTTCCTGCACTTAAAAACAAGTCAAGAACAAATCAGTTTCATATTTCGGAATTCCTTTTGATAAAGTCATACAGCAGAATGCTATCAGCTGTCAGTATCCCTGAAGCTCAAAGAGAATCAGTGACTCTAGTATTCTAAAAATCAAGGCATCTATTGACAAAGGAGCGGAGTAATTTACCTCTTGTGCAACCCACTGCACCAGATCTTCAGCCAAGCTGAATTCGGGGTTCCATTTGGAGTAGACTATGCTAAACCAAAAGCCTCAAGGTAAAGGTTCACAATCTGAGGAGTATCTGCTAGGTCCTCCTCCTCCATCCACTTCACATCCAATGCAGGATAGTTCTTGAATTTAACCAAGAATCGGGCTCCCCATCTTCCACCTTGGGTTGCTCATCGGGCTCCCCATCTTCGGGCACATCACCTTTAAAAGGTTTCAAGAGACTCACATGAAATGCATTGTGAATCCTTCAAGTGTTAGGCAGTTTCAGTCGGAAGGAGACATCATTGATCTTTTCGGAGATCTGGAAAGGTCCGTAATATCTCATACTAAGCTTTGGAAAAAGCCTCTCCTTTCCCTTCTTCTTTCTCAGGCGTGCCTTCTCAAAACGTAAGAGCACCCAATCATCCTCCTTCAATTTCAAATCGCGGCGATGGGGATCCACTGCCTTTTTCTGTCTTTCCTAAGATTTCTGCAAAGCCTCGCGGACATTGGCAAAAGCTGTGTCCAAGTCGCGCGTGTACTCATCAGCTTCAAAAATCTTATCTTTCGTGCTTAGGAAGGGTGGAACCTTCGCAACACCTTCAATAATCTCAAATGGCGACTTCCTCGTCGAAGAATGTATCGTGTTGTTGTAGGCAAATTCCACCAAAGGTAGGTACTTTTCCCATTGAGTCTTCTAATCCGAGATATAAGACTTCAATAAATCTAAAACCAGTGAATTGGCAATCTCAGATTGCCCGTCAGTCTGCGTGTGGAAAGAAGACGAGAACTGCAACCGCGTGCCAATGCCAATGTTCTCCCAAATTGCCTTCCAAAACAAACTCCTAAATCTGGGGTCCCTGTCGGAGACAATCCTCTCGGGCATGCCATGTAATTTGAAAATCTGGGCCACAAACAGTCTCGCTAAGTGATCCGTCTTGAATGTTTTCTTCACTAGAATGAAATGAGCCTGCTTGCTAAATCTGTCAATCACAGTCCAGATATCATCGTGACTACTCTGTGCTCTCGGGAGATAAAAAATGAAATCCATTGCAATACTTTCCCAGGGGCGGGTGGGTATGGGCAAAGGCTGTAACAATCCCTGTGCTTTATGCCTGTCAAACTTGACCTTCTGGCATACCAAGGAATTGCGCACAAACTCGTCCACATCCTTCTTGAGTCTCGGCCAAAAGAAGTATCTCTCTACCCCTTTCATGGTGGTAGCAATGCCGCGGTGACCCGTAAAAGGCAGTCAGTGGCATTCCGTCATAACCTTTTCCCTCAACGCCTGTGTAATGCACAACATGGTTTTCCTCATCAAGTAGCCATTCCGAATGGAATATCCCGCTACTGTCTCCCCATCCCATATCCGTGTGAAAACGTCTGCAAAATCTTTATCCGTGGCATACTGTAAGGTGCAACAGAAGTGAATGTTGATCTTTGCTCAAGATGAGTGCTCCGAACTGAGCTCAAGGGTTCCTTTTTCCTACGTAAGGGAGAGCCTTCCGTTTCCTTAATGAGAGAGTGCAAATGATGACAAACAAAGTGAATAGATATTGTGCATGAAGGTGCTGAGACTGAGAGATAGAGAGAGAAGAGAATACGACACTGGGAAGTTGTCAAACCCTCCTCCAAGGGCCCCACTCTCGATGGCGAGAGTGGTCTACTATTGATTGCACAATCTGGTACAAGATGCTGACGCAAATCTAAGTGGTGCTATGTCGAGGCTGACGGTGGTGCCGACGATGACGAGACTATGGCTGAAAACTGAATGCTTCGAAGACGATGGTGACGACGACGACGAGCCTCTATCTGTTGCTGTGGCTTTGAATGCTGAAAATGCTTCTTCTTGTTGTCAAAAACGCTAGCTTGCTGATGGAAAACGCTGGTTTTCTATGGTTGAAAAATGCAGGTCTGTTGTCTAGGTAAACGAAGGCTGCTGATGTCCAAAACGCTGATCTGCTGGTCTTTTTAGGCTGAAAAACGCTGATGTCTGCAGCCCCTTTACTTGCTGAATTTGCTGTCTCTAATTGCTGGTCCTTCTTGCTGACTAACGCTGGCTGTCCAGGTCCAAAAATGCTGCCAATGGGGGCTGGAATTGCTGGGACAGCAGACAGCAAAACGCTGAATCTGCAACCTAACAAACGTTGGTGATGATGCTGGGAAAACGCCAGGTTCAAGGGAGGTTGTTCTTGCTGAGATGGGGAGAGAGAAGCCTGCTGCAATGAATTGCTTGATGCTCTTTCTCCTCTTCTGTCAGATAGGTCTAGCGCTAGGTTTGCTTAAAATTTAAATATTACTTTAGCAAAATTGCCCTACCTAGTTCCCAACAAAAGTCACTTAATAAATAAGTGAAAAATGTCAAAAACAGGGAAAATAGGTCTATGCACTATAAAAATGCTCCTAATGGGTTCTGATGGAAATCTGATGATCATGCTATGTGCAACCAGAGGATATGCATCTAATCTAAGTGCCTGGACATGCACGGTCTGCGAACAAACTCACAAAAGTGCCAGATCACTTCCTATTCTAGACTGACTTGACTGAACTGAACCCTTGTCATGCTGTAGCTTGTCCACGGACACATAGGGTTGGATGTGTCACGTGACATCCCCTCCTTTTCAAAGTGAGGTACTGGTACCGAACTGTATGGCGTCGACGGAGATCGCCAACAACATTCGGAATCCTCAAAAGTCGGCCCACTTTGAGGTTTGGGTCGTGCGATACTTGAACTTCATGAAGGTCTGCAACGCTTGCTTCTTTGGGCCGCGCCGAAAGCGACACAAAGTCTTCTGTGGCTGCTTCCATGCTTCTACTTCGTCTAGAGTCATGCTTCTTCCTTCTTCAAGAATCTCCGAGGTTGAAAATTCCTGAAACCACTTCCAACACAAAAACATGAACATGCCCATTCCATGTAAAGTGACTGGAAAAGCTCTTGTCTTCTCTAAAGACCGTGCATGAATGTAGATGAACATAGAGACGGAGTGCCAAACCGTTCGTCAAACACACGCAAACAATGGATTCGAAACTTGTCTTTTTGATCTAATTCAATCAACTATGGCAAATCACAATGGAAATGCCGATGCTTGATGCTCATTCTTTCTTGTGCTCTTTCTACGACCGTGTCGTACCAAGGAAGAGACATGGAATGTGACTTCCTTGAATGCATACTTTTTAGCTTTTCATGAGAAATCTGCATACATCCGTGCTCATTCATGAGTGAATCGTGCTCAATGTACAATATGGCATGCCTTTGGAAAGGGATCACAGGTCTACTTATGATTGCACAAACTGGTACAAACTGTATGCATGAGACCGATGCAAGTCTAGGCTATGTCGGTGATGACGAGGGGGATGACGACACCGACCTAAGGGCTGAAATCTGCAATCTTTTATCTGCTGTCCAAAAACGCTATGGGCTGAAATCTGCGGCTAGTCCAGAAACGCTGATTTTGGGGGCTGTTTCTGTGGGTCTTTGTCGCTGAAATTCCGCAGGTTTAGGGTTGAAAACTGAGGTTCTTAAGGGTTGAAAACTGCTGGTCTTTCCGGGCTGAATCTGCTACTCTTTCAGGGGCTGACTTGCAGGTTCTTCATGGCTGAAAAACGCTGCATGCTGAGATTGTGTCTGCTGAGATCGCCATGCTGAACTCTCCAAAAACGTTAGGTTGTTGAGCTTCCAAAAACGCTAGGTGCTGTGGTATGCTTGCGGGAAGATTTGATGCAAAAACGCCAAGGCAAGGGACTTGCTGGCGATAATCCAAATGCTGAAAACGCAAAGCTGATGGAGAAAACGCTAGAGATGAGTCCTTCTTGCTTGGAGGGGAGACCACTAAGTTCTTGTTGGAGAAGTTGCCTGCTGAGCTTGGCTCCTGTCGCCTCTTCTGCCAATTAGTGCTAGTTTAGGTTTGCTTATATATAAACTTACTCAATTTGCCCTACCTACTTTCCAACAAAAGTCACTTAAAAATAATAAGTGAAAAATGTCAAAAATAGGTAAAATAGGCTAAATGCACTGGAAAATTCCCCTGAAGGATTCTGATGGGAATGCTTATGATTGTGATGTGTGCAACCAGAGGATATGCATTTACACTAAGTGCCTGGGCATGCATGGTCTCCGAACAGACTCACAAAAGTGCCAGATCACTTCCTATTCTAGACTGACTTGACTGAACCGAACCCTGATCATGCTGTAGCTTGTCCACGGACACATAGGGTTGGATGTGTCACGTGACATACTTCCTGTGAGGGTTCTTTGGACCTAGGCTTGAGAGCCAAGATCGGTTCTTCGTGATTGATCGAATCGTCCTGTGCGGGCTCTTTGGACCTCGACTCGAGAGTCAAGATCGGTTCTATGTGATTGATCGAATCTTCAATGAGGTTAGCTTCACTAGACAAAGTATCAACTAACCCATCATTCTTGTGAACAATTACATTGTGGTCATACAAATCATCATGCTCGTGAGAATTCACATCTTGATCATGCAAATCATCATGCTTATCATTATCATTCAAATCATCATGCTTATCATTATCATGCAATTCATCATGCTTATCATCATGCAAATTATGTGTCATGTTGTGGAGAAGAAAACACTGAAAGAGTCTCCTTCTCCTGATCCTCTTGCATCTGTGCCTGCACATGAGAAAAGAGTCGCAACAACTCTTGCATGTGTCGGTCGTTCATTGCTTGTCTTGCTTTGTTCTCGCGATCAAATGCTGCTTGTCTGTCTTTGTTCTCGCGATCAAATTCTGCTTCTCTTTCTTTGTTCTCGCAATCCAACTTTGCTTCTCATGCTTTGGCTTCCAAGCGTGCTTGCTCGTGCTCACGCTCTATGGCTGTCATTCTTTCTTCGTGTTCACGCTCTATTTCTGCTTTTCTTTCTTTGTGTTCACACTCTATTTCTGCTTTGCTTTCTGCGGCCTCCAAGCGTGCTTGCTCGCGCTCACGCTCAAAGTCGGCCATTCTTTCTGCTTTTCTTGCTTCGCGTTGTAACTTCCTTTCCATAAACAACTGCTTAAACTCTTCCATGGGAGTTCGTGCAATCCTTCGCGTAAATGGGGAAGTGGGAGGGTCGGAAAAACCTCCTGGTGGGGAAAATTCGTCTCCTCCTCTCTCATGATCATCACCTCCAAGCGAAGTATCCATTCCGCTTCGAGTGATGACCATCCACTGAAGTCGTGTGTGGGTCTTGGGTTGTTAAGTTCACGAGGAACTTGGGTTCTTGGGGGTCTTGAGTCTTGAGGTTCTTGAGGGTCTTTGTCACATGACACATATAACCCTATGTGTCCGTGGACAAGCTACAGCATAACAGGGTTCAGTTAGTCCAGTCAGTCTAGATTAGAAGCGATCTGGCACTTTTGTGAGTCTATTCATAGACCGTGCATGCCTAGTCACTTAGCATAGATGCATATCCTCTGGTTGCACACAACATGATCATCAGTATTCCCATCAGAATCCATTAGAATCAGTTAGGGGATTTTTTCAGTGCATTTAGCCTATTTTCCCTATTTTTGACATTTTTCACTTATTAATTTAAGTAACTTCCCAACAAAAGTAGGTAGGGCAATTTGGGTAAGAAAATATATAAGCAAACCAAAGTTAGTACTAAATGGCAGAAGAGGCAGCAGGAGCTCCACGCTCAACAGGCACCTTCTTAGCAAGAACCATCAAGAACCTCCCTTGCCTTGGCGAGTTTCCTCCCACAGCTATTGGCGTTTTTCCCACAGCTTCAGCCCTAGCGTTTGTAGCATCGCCAGCACCTCCGTTGCATTGGTGTTTTCAGCATTGGATAGACCGCGACAGCCACATGCACCTAGCGTTTTCAGTTATCGCCATCAAAGCTGCCCAATCCAGCGTTTTGAGAGCAGATCAGGCTGCGTTTTTGGCATCAAAACAGGCAGCGTTTTCAGCTTTGAAGAGCATCCGATCCGGCCGTGTTTTCAGCCCTAAGCACAATAGCAAATCAGCATTTTTCAGCACAACAGATTAGCGTTTTTCAGCCACCCAAAACAGCCCCAAGTTCAGCAGATTTTCAGCAGTCAGAAGGTTGCAGATTTCAGCCCTTAGGTCGTCATCGCCATCCCCGTCGTTGTCACCGACATAGCCCCGAGTTGCATCAGTTTCCATGCATCATCATTGTACCACTTTGTGCAATCAATAGTAGACCACTCCCGCCGACGAGAGTGGGGCCTTCGGAGGAGGGTTTTACAACGTCTCTGGTGTCGTATCTCTCTTCTCTCTATCTCTCAGTCTCATACACTTGCACGCACAGTGTCCACTCACTTTGTTCGTGATCATAGCACTCTCCATTAAGAACGGAAGGCTCTCCCTTCCATAAGAACTAAAAGGAACCTTCAGCAAATATGGATCACTCATCTTGAGAAAGAACAACATTCATTCCGCTGCACCTTATGGTCTTGAGGTTCTTGAGTTCGGGAGGTTCTTGAGGTTCTTCTTTCGCTTGCAATCTGTGTTAGAGAAGGATCTTCTCTTCACCCGAGCTCTGCTCTTTTTCGCGGCGCACCCCTTGGCGGCCTTGCGCTCACACCAAGGTTGCTTTTTCCCACCTCACGTCGATTGGCCGGCCGCTAAGTGCACGGTCCGCTCTCAATGAGTGAAAAGAGGCACAAGGGGAGGCTAGACAAGCCCTTCTTTCTTGGGTTTCCTGTCACTCTTTAAAAACACGATTAGGAATTGACACGCCCAAGAGGACTTGGGTTATGTGCGACCTCAACAAGCAAAAAACAAATTCTGTGGTTCTTTCCTTGAGTGATACAGAACACTGCCAAAGCTCTGATACCAATGTAAGGTGCAGCGGAAGTGAATGTTGATCTTTGCTCAAGATGAGTGCTCCGAACTGTGCTCAATGGTTCCTTTTTCCTACGGAAGGGAAAGCCTTCCGTTTCCTTAATGAGAGAGTGCAAATGATCACAAACAAAGTGAATAGACACTGTGCGTGAAGGTGCTGAGACTGAGAGATAGAGAGAGAAGAGAATACGACACTGGGAAGTTGTCAAACCCTCCTCCAAGGGCCCCACTCTCGCGTCTACTATTGATTGCACAATCTGGTACAAGATGCTGACGCAAACCTAAGTGGTGCTATGTCGAGGCCGATGGTAGTTGTCACAAAATGGTGACGAGGCAAACCCTAACACACATACACACTCTTTGTTGGCCGATTGCTGACATGGCTGCCCAACACACAGATGGTGACGTGGCTGGTTGGCTGCCGTACGCCTGCTGACGTGGCAGCCAGTGAATCGCGGCGGAATTTGCGGAAGCAACAAGCTGCGGCAGTTTATGCTGTTTGGCAGCTTTTGGCCATGCTTTTTAGGCTATGCAAATTGGAGAGGGAGAGAGAGAGAGAGAGAGAGAGAGAGAGAGAGAGAGAGAGAGAGAGAGAGAGAGAGAGAGAGAGAGAGCTCTTTTGCTTTATTTTAAAAGCTT
Organism: Adiantum capillus-veneris; assembly: GCF_014529385.1. Classification (NCBI taxonomy): domain Eukaryota; kingdom Viridiplantae; phylum Streptophyta; class Polypodiopsida; order Polypodiales; family Pteridaceae; genus Adiantum; species Adiantum capillus-veneris. Next base: position 3,919,793 of record NC_140951.1, read on the forward strand.
TTGATTGGACAGCTTTTTGGAACTTGCTTTAACTTATAAGCAAGAGAGAGAAAGAGCCTTTGCTTTATTTTTGGGCTTTTGATTTCCAGCTTTTGGGCTTTGCTTTTAGCATCCCCCTTGTAAAATTTATAAATATGTGGATAGGCCACTCACAACTGAGAGCATCTGGACGCAGAGTCTGAGTGTGAGGGCTTTCCGCACTCTTGTACTTTGAACTCAGATTAATACAAAAAAATACCGAAAGGGACGCGAGTCTTTGGGGCCAATATCTCTAGGCACGGAACTTCGCCGGGCCAGTGTCAATAAATTGTAAACTGTGAACTGTTTTGAAGTGGTTATTTGGTGTTGTCGTGGTAGATTCTTGACTTCAGAGTGTCCAAGTCTGTTACAGTGGTATCAGAGCACGACCGAGTTCTCTTCTATGGGAAATCCGACCCCGATTTTTTTTTTCCGCGGCACCTATGGCTTCAGGCAAGGATCAGTCGACTCCCTCTGCATCCGGAGATGCGGGAAGGGATCACAACGAAGATTCAAGCAAGGAGTATGGCGCACCTCGGTCTACTCAGGCGGAGCGTCGAGAGATGGATCATCAACGATTGATCGGCGACGCAACAAAGATGATGCTTAATTTGGCCAAGGACCTGAAAATGGCAAAATATATGAGCAGGACCTCTTTGGAGGAAGTGCATACGCAGTGGCAAAAAACCACAAAACCACCCCGAAAACTTGCTCTCAAGAAACCTCCTCACTTCCAAGAAATATACAAAGAAAGAATTAGAAGAGGTGGTTGATGCATGAATTACTCAACTTTTTGACGCGTAGAACAAAGCTAAAAAGCACGACAAAAAGCGGAAGAAAGGCACTGACTTCCCGGGCTATTTGGGTCGGCAATCGACATTTGAAAAGGCAAAGAAACAGAAGAAGCGTGTTCAATTTGAAGGAGTACCGAGTTCTTCTTCTTCTTCTGATGGTTCTTCTAGCTCATCTGATTCGAGCAAAGAAGACTGAAAAGGCAAAAAGCGAAGCAAAAAGCAACGCTTCGGAAAGGGCAAGAAAAAGGCAAAGAAGTCCAAATCTCGCCCCGTGAGTGACAGTTCTACAGAGAACTCGTCTACAGATAGTTCAGACTCTGACGACAACAATTTTTATGCAAAGAAGAAGAATTTTTACAAAGCCAACTAGTACGAGTTTCTGGAAGACAAAAGCAAGAAAGTCCGAGAGTTTAAGGAAGGTGGACAGTCAATTAAATTTGACACTTTTTCTGGTTATAGAGATGCTTCGAAGGCTTTGTCTTTTGTACAGCAGTTTGACACAGTTACCTGGAATGGGAACAGGGAACAGGAACGGGAGGGTCCGGAACGGGACGGGAACGGGGAGGAGGAGGGGGGCCGGAACGGGAACGGGGCCGGAACGGTCCACCTAAAGTAAGGCTTGAATTACCTCCATTCAGCTTAGTCCCAAATAAACTCCTAAACAACCCCCAAAACTGTCCCCAAATTTGCCCCCTAACTTGCCCTCAAATTGCACCAAATATGTTAGCCCCAAATCTGTCCTCAAAAGCCGACTTTTTTTCCCCCAAATGCCTACTTTTACCCGTTCTGCCCCGCGTTTCGCCGTTCCGTCTCATGTTCCGCCTCGTTTCCCCCATTCCGGAACCCCGTTCTGGTTACACCCCGTTTCGGAACGGCGTTCCATTCCCATCTCCGTTTCAGGAATGGGACTCGTCCGGAACAGCGTTTCGGAACGTTTGGGCTGTGTTCCCCCCGTTCCCTGTTACACTGGGACTCAGGGGTGGAATTCCGCCACTCCGTGTCGCGTGTCGTCTCTCTCTTTCAGTTCAGATGTTATTGAAGTGCTAAAAGTCTGTTCAGTGTGTTCTTTTCTATTGGCACGGAGGTCGTTACTCAGAGCACTCTAAGATTAAGAGAGCTGCCTCTTACTCTAAGGGGAGTGCTCGAAGTCCACGTTGTAACAAACTGTTGACGTGTCAAAGCCTCGAAGAATGGAGTCAACTTGCATATGCCGGCCGAGGGGCCTAAACCCTAAGAGGACAAGTAACAGAAGGAGAAGTCCTACCAACTTACGGGGACCCCGTCCGATGAGGCTCCAAGTGACATAAAGGATTGAAATAAAGCAAGACCCACACAAACAGGAAAAACTGATAATGTGGCAGATTTTCGAAAATTGTGTTGGCATGATGATGTGGCAGGCTGTACGGATTTTCGTGTTTTGCGTTGGTTGATGACGTGGTAGTTGCACGGATTTTCGTAAATTACGTTGGCAGCTTTTTGGCTTTGCTTTTTGGACCAGAAGCTTTTGAGTTGTGAAGGCTTTACACTGTAACTGCTTTTCAGGCCAAGGGCCTTTAAATATGAGGTTAGGGCTCATTCTTTGGCATGCTTCCTGGAGAAGGTGCAGAGTCTGGAGTTCCAGCTTGTACTGTGTTGATGCAATATAAAGAAATATCGAAAGGGGCGCCAAGGTTTGGGGCCAATACTCTCTGGGGTGGAATTCTGCCACTGTGTCGCGTGTTGTCTCTCTTTCAGTTCAGTTGTCATTAAATGTATTAAAAGTCTGTTCAGTCTGTTCTTTTCTATTGGCACGTGGTGCGCGTCTGTCCTGTGACAGTGGTATCAAAGCATCAGGCGTGTGCTTTTCTGAAAGCATACCGGTCCTACAAAAGAGTAGACAGAGCTATTTGATTTTTATTTGAGGTATCTTCGCCCTCCAACCCGGACTCACTACTCACTCCCACTCCTGACTTCATTGCGCATCGGGCGCGCTCCCGTCTTCACTGCTCATATCTTACAGGGCATAAGCCATTAAGATCACTTGCAAGAGAAGGATTCAAGATTTGTTTCGAGCTGCTGTTTTTCTCAGAGACAGTACCATGCAGATGTCTATAGCTACCAAGCAGCATACTCCAAGTACTTGGCAAGCTTTCAAGAAAATTTTTGCCCGAAGTTATACGGTTTCTGACATCTTTCTTCGAAGTACAACTTCTGGCAGAGGGTATCCTGAAATGCTTGCCATAGAAACCCTAGCAAATTATATCTTAAAATTTCTCGACATCTCTCAGTAGATGTCTCTTCTCGAGTTGATGACCTTGGAGATCCAGTGCGATTGCTATCTTGGGACTACCATCGCCGCTAGAGAAACAATGTCTGTCCAAGAGCTGATGGACCATGCTGTGCTCGGCTACGACCTCATGGAAGGAACCTAACCCTAATTTTTGGTGCAGGTTTCAGGATGGAAAGTTAGTCGACTTTTCGAGCTCGGCTAATGTCGAGATTGCTTTTTAAGTTTAAATTTTGTCTGAGAATCTGCTTGAGAACTTGTTTGGTGATCTTGTTTGGAATTTGTTTGAAATGGATGCTATCTGTTTAAACTTGTCTTGGTGCCGATTTGAATTGTTTGACTCTGGTTTTAAATACCGGTTTCAATAATTGGTGATTTTACTCCCGGGTGGAGAAGTGAGAAATACTGTTTTGGTATTGTTTGAACCTAGGAACGACGTAGGCCGATGCCTGGGGAGCGTTCTGTTGTATGCTAGAAAACCTTCGAACGACGCAGGTCGATGCCTGGGGAGCGTTTGGTTGTATGCTTGAACCTCCAAGCGACGCAGATTGCGGTCTGGGGAACGTTTGGTTGTACAGTCCTTTGAGCTCATGGCCGAGACCTTTTTAGGTTATTTGTGGGGGGAGTGACGAGGTTAGTAGCTTCATACCGCAGACTGTTTGTCTCGGGAGAGTGCTCAGCGGCGTTGTTTGTTGTGTCTTGTAACATGCATATGTAAGCATTTGTGTTGCATTGTGATGTGCCAACTACTGAATATTCCTAATTGGATGAGATTACCTGGGTATGTAATTTTAGTGCATCAAGACACCCGTGGAAGATCAGTACGGTCTAGGTGTGATGGCTAATTTTACTACGCTAGATTAGGAAGTGATCTGACACTTTTGTGAGTCTGTTCGCAGACCGTGCATGTCCAGACACTTAGATTAGATGCATATCCTCTGGTTGCACACAACATGACCATCAGATTCCAGTCAGATCCCATGAGTAGCATTTTTACAGTGCATAGATCTATTTTCCCTATTTTTGACATTTTGCACTTATTATTTTTAAGTGACTTTTGTTGGAAAGTAGGTAGGGCAATTTTGCTAAGTTTGTATAAATAGAAACCTAGTGCTAGCACTTTCTGGTAGAAGAGGCAGCAGGGACCTGACATCCACAGTGCACCTTCTCAGCAAGGCCCCCCTCCCCCGGGCGGATGACTTAGCGTTTTTTTTAAAGAACAGCCAGCGTTTTTCTCCATTGCAGATCAGCCCCAGCGTTTTGCATTACATACCAACCTGACGACCTCAAACTCTGCAGATCCCCTAGCGTTTTTGCAGCAAGACAGGAAACAGCCCTAGCGTTTTTGGTTTGCAGGACAACCCTAGTGTTTCTGCAGATCACCGCGACAAAATCAGCCATAGGACCAGCGTTTTCCGTTTTCAGCCTTCAACACTCGCAGAAGAAGTTCCGAACCTCGCAGATCTCACCTTTCCGCAGCAGTTCCTCGCTGCACGGTCAGATTCCGCAAGGTTTACAGTCTCAGCCCGGAAAACGCAAATTTCAGCATCTGGGTTTTCAGCGCGTCGTTGTCGTGCCGTCGTCATCGACATCGTCACCGACATAGAGTTAGAATTCAGCAGATAAAGATTTGCAGATTTCAGCCCTTAGCGTTTCCAGATTTCAGCCCGTCTCGTCGTTGTCCTCATCGTCGTCAACATCGTCGGCAAGTCCAATCATTGTATAGATTTTGTGCAATCATAAGTAGACCGCTCTCGCCATAGAGAGTGGGGCCTTCGGAGGAGGGTTTTACAACTCTCGTATTCTCTTCTCTATCTCTCAGTCTCATACACTTTCACGCACAATGTCCATTCACTTTGTTTGTGTTCATTGCACTATATCATTAAGAACGGAACGCTCTCCCTTCCATAAGAATAAAAGGAACCTTGAGCACAGTTCGGAGCACTCATCTTGAGCAAAGTTCAAACATCACTTCCGCTGCACCTGCCCGCCCTTGAGCTTGAGAGGGACAGAGGTTGCGGGAGCTGCTGAGTCTAGGGTTTTGGGGAGAGAGAGAGAGAGAGAGAGAGAGAGAGAGAGAGAGAGAGAGAGATGTTCCATTAACGTCTTCAAAAGGCCAAAATCACCTATGAGGCCAAAAGGTTACAATGCGGTGAATTTGATAGAATGTCTGAGTACCAAAATAGAAAATATACTGAAAAATGGGGTACTATTGTCACAAAGTGATGATGTGGCTACGGACAACAGAAACCCTAATCTTTGTCAGAAACCCTAATTTTCGAAAATCGCGGAGGCGGAAAAAAATAAATAAATAAATATTTTTTGGTTTTGACTGACGCAAATCTTGCTTTTTCTCTACGCAACGAGAAAGAGAGAGAGAATGCTTTTGCTTTCAAGTTTTGACTCTCTGTGAGAGAGAGAGAGAGAGCAGTTGCTTTTGATTTGAAGCTTTTGTGGCTCTGCTTTTGGCATCCCTTGTAAACATTTAAATAAGTGGTTGGGCCTTCACTTCTCAGAGCATCTGGACGCAGAGTCTGAGAGTGAAACCCGAGCCACTCTCTTGTACTTTGAACTGATTAATACAAAAAGAAATACCAAAAGGGGCGCCAGTCTTTGGGGCCAATATCTCTAGGCACGGAACTCCGCTGGGCCAGTGCAAATCTATTGTGATCTGTGAATTGTTTTGAAGTGGTTATTTGGTGCTGCCGCGATTGATTCTTGACTTGGAGTGTCCAAGTCTGTTACAGTGGTATTAGAGCACTGCCGATTTCTCTTCTACGGGAAATCCGATCCCCAAATTTTTTTTCCGCGGCACCTATGGCTTCACGCAAGGATCAATCGACTCCCTCTGCATCTGGAGATGCGGGCAAGGATCACAACGAAGATTCCGGCAGAGAGTATGGTCCGCCTCGGCCTACTCAAGCGGAGCAAAGAGAGACGAAGCGTCCTCAATTGATCGGCGATGCAACAAAGATGATGCTCAGTTTTGCGAAGTATCCGAAATTGACAAAATATATGAGCGAGACTTGTTCTCAGGAAGTGCATGCACAGTGGCAGAAAACCACTACACCACGCCTGAAACCCGCTCTCAAGAAACCTTCTGATCACAAACAATACTCCGAGAAGGAATTACAAGAGGTGGTTGATGCACAGATTGCTCAGCTTTTTGACGCGCAAAAGAAAGCCCAAAAAGCACGGCAAAAAGTAGAAGAAAAGCACTCACTTCTTGGGATATTTGGGTCGTCCGTCGACTTTTGACAAGGCAAAGAAACGGAAGAAACGTGTTCGATTTGAAGGAGTACCCAGTTCTTCTTCTTCTTTTTCATCTGACAGTTCTTCTAGCTCTTCAGATTCGAGCAAAGAAGACAGAAAAGGTAAAAAGCGAAGCAAGAAACAAAGCTTCGGAAAGGGCAAGAAAAAGGCAAAGAAGGCTACATCTCGCCCAGAGACTGACAGTTCTACTGAAGACTCGTCTACAGACAGCTCAGATTCCGATGACGAAAACTTTTATGCGAACAAGAAGAATTTTTACAAAGCCAACCAGTATGACTTTCTCGAAGATAAAAGCAAGAAAGTCCGAGAGTTTAAGGAAGGTGGCCACTCGATCAAGTTTGATACTTTTTCAGGATACTCAGATGCTTCGAAGGCTTTGTCTTTTATACATTAGTTTGACATCGCTTTCGCGGGAGGACGCTATTCAGAGCACTCCAAGATTCGGAGAGCTACCTCTTACTTTAAGGGGAATGCTCGTACTTGGTGGTCCACACTTTTTTTAAACAAGACTGCACCAGTTAAATGGTTGAAATTTAAAAAGCTTTTTATTTCTTCTCGGTTGACACAAGAATATGAATGAGATATACGAGCTGCTTGGAACCATCTTCGGATGACCAAGAAAGATACAATCAATGCTTATTGTGAAAGATTCTGGAGCTCTTTTCTACCCGCCTCTTCATTAAAGAAGATCTCGTTTAGAGGACAGATTGAGCGGTTCACCTTGGGTCTACCTATAGAGATCCGAGATCACTGATTGGACCAGAAGTCAGCTTCTATTCAGGAGTTGATGAGTCATGCGAAGTGGGGCTTTGCCTTGCCATTCACTCTGTCAGTCTGACCTACCCCACAGATGAGGCCATGACACAACGAGCCGAACAGACTTCTAGGAATGAAAGTAGAAAGAAAAAGAGCAACTCAGAGAAAAAGGATGCATGACCCAAGCTTACTCCTGAGGAGAGAGCTCGCTTCATCAGAGAGGGGTTGGTGCAAATCTATTAGAAACCCTAATTTTTGAAAACGTGGAGGCGGATTTTTTTTTTTTTGGGTTATGAGCGACCCAAATCTTGCTTTTTCTCTACGCAATGAGAAACAGAGAGAGAATGCTTTTGCTTTCAAGTTTTGACTCTCTGTGTGAGAGAGAGAGAGCAGTTGCTTTTGATGTGAAGCTTTTGGGGCTCTGCTTTTGGCATCCCTTGTAAACATTTAAATAAGTGGTTTGGGCCTTCACTTCTCAGAGCATCTGGACGCAGAGTCTGAGAGTGAAGCCCGAGCCACTCTCTTGTACTTTGAACTGATTAATACAGAAAGAAATACCGAAAGGGGCGCCAGTCTTTGGGGCCAATATCTCTAGGCACGGAACTCCAGTGGAAATCTATTGTGATCTGTGAATTGTTTTGAAGTGGTTATTTGGTGCCGTTGCGATTGATTCTTGACTTGGAGTGTCCAAGTGTTTTACAACTATAGAATCCTAAACAGCTACCTGGAACTGTGTAGGATATGAGTAGGGGGGTGAGAGTAGTGAATGAGGGCTAAAACAACACCATGTGAGAGTTGATACAAAGTAGTGAATGAGGGCTAAAACAACACCATGTGAGAGTTGATACAAAGGTTGGTACAAGATGAACAGGGTGTACAATTCTCAAAAGAGTTAAGTCACAGGACATCCATCATCAGCCGTTGGCGGATCTCATCAATCTCCTCCATTGTCAGTAGTCTGACCGGGCCTCGTGCATGTGGAGGCGAAGTGATCTGAATCCTCTGATGCAGCTTCTGTTGATGCTGTGTAGTCCTTCGGGGTTGTGGGCGTCTGTATCTCCCTAGCTCGGTTGCTCGATCCATCAACGTGCCTCTGGTGTGAGGAGAATGTGAGCTTTGCTGTGGTAGTTGCTCCTCCGGCTGCTCAGTGTCCACGCTAAAGAAGTCTGTGATCCGTCTCTGAGACTCGTGAGCCTCTCCTCTCATCAGGCTCTCTTTGTGTCTGCGCATCTCGAGCAAAAACACTGAACAGTCCCAGACATCTGTGGTTCTCATACCCCATGACTCTAGAGAGTGGTCCAAAGCCCTCTTTGAACAGGCAGTGAAAGCGGTCTCGTATCTGATAGTAAACTTGGCAGTGGCATGTGTAGTGCAACTCTGTCTCAGGCTCCATGTGACATAGGGGACATGGCCTGGCCTCTGTCGATACTCCGCTGTGTCTACCTGTCTCGACCCGAAGCTGGTGTGAAGATGTGCGTATCTGGCCAGTAGCACATCGCATCTCATGAGATAAGTGTGTCCATGTGTCCGAGCCTCGTCACAAAACCATCCTCATTAAGCTCGAGAAGATGCTCTCTATAGAAAGCCATCTTTGTTAGGGAATAAAGGCCTAAGTGCCTTGTACTTATTAACTTATAAGTTAAAAGACTTATAAGTGAGGGGGCCCAAGTGTGAATGGCCCCCTAGTCACTTACTCATATACTCAAAGGTCAAGCCCAAATGACTTGCGTGGCTTTTCCCAAAAATTCTACGAGCTCTCTCTCTCTCTCTCACGTTTTCTCTGCGTGAGCTTCTTCTGCGCCACTCTCCTCTTCTCCTTCACCCTCATTGCATAGAATAGCAAGTGGGCTCTCTCTCCTGCTCCCCCACACGTGGTATCAGAGCTTTAGGGTTTCCAAGAGAGCCATTCTTGCAACACAGATCAGAATTCTGTTCTTGCTCGCTGCGGAAAGGATATTCAACCGTTTTCGATCAACTCTGTCGCGAAGGGATCCTCTCACCGTGTAGAATCGACCTCCGGTGACAGTTTCCCCAAAATTAGGGTTTCAAAAACTGGCGAACAGCAACCTATTTCTGTTGAAATTGACCAATTTCGGGGTCAATTTGATGCAATTTCATTAGGGCAAGTCTCACAGGTCAATCTTACAGGTGTTTCCACCAACGAGGTTCTGAAAATTCAGCAAAACAGGTGTTTACAGGTCTGATTTTTGCCCTAAAACAGGGAATTTCAGCAAGAAAATGATGTATACACCTTGTGGAAACCTTTGGTAAGGGTTTGGCAGTGAATGTACGCCGTTTTGGGGTGATTTCGCGTGAAATTTGCTCGCTGTTTTTCTGTAACAGCAAGCTGTTTTTTGCCCGATTGCGCACATTTGGGCGTGTTTAGGTCGGCAAAATAGGGTTTCAGTGTTTGCAATCACTCAGAATGGCTTCTAGCAGTGAAAGTGGCAATTTGTTGCACATTCGCAAGCTTGAAGGTGCCCATAACTTTTCTATATGGAAGAAGCAATGTTATAATGTGATGTTGCAGAAGAAACATGCAAAACCTATTAAGTTACAGGGTGTGAAACCGGTTGATATGGAGGTTGAAGAATGGGAAGAAGTGGACGAGTTGGCTCGCTCCACGATTATGCTTTCGGTGTCTGACAATTTACTCTTCAATGTAGAGAATGAACAGACAGCATGGGGCATGTGGAAGCGTTTAGACGAGTTGTATGCACAGCAGAGTGCTGCCAGTAAAGTGTATTGGCTTAAGAAGCTTATGGATCTCCGTATGAAGGAGGGCACGCACATGTCAGTGCACCTCAATGAATTCAATTCTATTTTCAGCCAACTGACAGAGCTGAAATTCACGATTGATGAGGAGTTCAAAGCTACTTTTCTGCTATGCACATTGCCCGAGAGTTGGGATGTATTCCGGACAGCTCTTAGTAACTCAAGTGCGTCACTTAAGTATGCAGATGTAGAGAGTTCTCTCTTGATGGAAGAGATGAACAGGAAGAACACCACAGGTGGGTCTTCTAATGCTTTGCACTTGAGAGGCAGGTCTCAACAGAGGGAGAAATCTGACAGTAAGGACAGGGCACGCAGCAAATCTCGTAGGAAAGATGTTGTGTGTCATCATTGTGGAAAGAAAGGGCATTATAAACGTGAATGCTATGAGTGGAAGAAAGAGAAGAACAAGGGTGCTAAAACTGATGCAAAGGACAAGGGAAATGCCAAGAAGAGCACTGTGTTGATTGAGGAAATCAATGTTGCTAGTAGTTGTGACAGTGACAGCAGCACTGATGTACTCAATGCCTCTTCTGTGGATGCACATACCCTTGCTATGGGTTCTGATGTGGACATGCATACTTGGATTCTCGATTCAGGTGCCTCCTTTCATGTAACACCTCATAGGGATTGGTTTACACAGTACTCAGGTGAGGTGCAGGGCACTGTTTATTTGGGAGACAACTATGCATGTGACATTGCAGGTATTGGCAGTGTCCAGTTTTTCTTTGATGATGGTATGACTTTTGTTTTGCACAAAGTGCGCCATGTGCCACAACTCAAGAAGAGTTTGATTAGTACAGGGCAGCTAGATGATGCAGGCTATCACACCACTTTTGGTGATAGCAATTGGAAAATTTGTAAAGGGGCCCGGATTGTAGCCAAGGGTTGTAAATCGGACACTTTGTATCCTTTGCATGTATCTAGTGTGCGTGACCATGTTGTCGCCGTAACCGAGCAGCCAAGTGTTTCTTTGTGGCATGGCCGGTTGGGACACATGAGTAAAAGAGGAATGGAAACTCTGTCTCGTTGTGGTTATTTGCCGTGTTTGAGGTATGCTGATTTTTCTCATTGTGAGCACTGTATTTATGGTAAGCACAGTCAAACACCGCACAAAAGGTCTCTTTCTTTGAAGTCTGACAGGTTAGACTTAGTGCATTCCGATGTATGTGAAATGCCACAGTTGTCCTTAGGGGGAAAGAAATATTTTGTCTCGTTTATCGATGATGCTACACGTAAGGTGTGGGTGTATCCAATACGTGCTAAAAGCGATGTTTTGGATACTTTCAAGAAGTTTCTTGCGTTTGTTGAGAATCAAACTGACAAGAAGCTTAGGTCTTTGCGCTCAGACAATGGGGGGGAGTATGTATCAAAAGCATTTATTGACTTTTGTGCTACTAAAGGTATTAAAAGAGAGCTCACGGCTCCTTTTAATCCCTCTCAGAATGGAGTTGCAGAGAGGTTGAACCGGACTATCCAAGAGAAAGTTCGGAGTATGCTGTCACATGCTGCATTACCTCATGGTTTTTGGGCAGAAGCTGTGCAAACAGCTATTCACTTGATTAATCGCTCACCTAGCAAGGCTTTGGGTGGAAAGGTGCCTGAGGAGGTGTGGTCTGGCAAGCCACCCTCATATGCACATTTAAGAGTGTTTGGTTGTGAGGCCTATGTTCACATCCGGAGTGAACTCCGCACCAAACTAGAACCAAAGTCTCATAAATGCATTTTCCTAGGATATGGTGAGGATGGTGAAATGGGGTATAGATTATGGGATCCCGCATTACGGAAAATCATACGCAGCAATGATGTCATCTTCAATGAGAATTGCATGCACAAACAGTCCACAAAGGTCGAGGAAGTGCGCCGGGTTGTTTTTCGTGAAGATGTTACATATGGACAGCCAAGAAGGCCCAATGTTCAGCAGCCTTTACATGCTGAAAATGGTGCTGAAAATCAGCCATTAGCTGTTGAAAATCAGCCCCAACAAGTTGCCATTGATGCACCACAGGTAGGGGAACAGGTTGATGCTCCTAGACCGCTCGTTGTTGCGATGCAACCGGCTGAACAGCCTGCTGTTTTTGATGATTTACAGGCTGAAAATCCACCTGTTATGGATCATTGGGTGCGTAGGTCTACTCGGGTGACAAGGCCCCTCGATAGATATGAACCGTCTTTGGACTATGTCATGCTTACTGATTGTGGTGAGCCGTCTTGCTATAAAGAGGCTATGCAACGGGAAGACAGTAAGAAATGGTTCAAAGCAATGGTTTCGGAAATGCAGTCTTTGGAGAAAAACCATACATGGGACTTGGTTGATTTGCCTAAAGGGCATAAGGCTCTGCCATGTAAATGGGTTTACAAGACCAAGGTCACATCTGATGCTTCTTCAAAGTACAAGGCACGTTTGGTTGCTAAAGGGTACAAGCAAAAGCATGGTGTTGACTTTGATGAGATTTTTTCTCATGTTGTAAAGCTTGCCACATTACGTCTTGTTTTAGGCCTGGTTGCTTCTGAAGATATGGAGTTAAAGCAAATGGATGTCAAAACAACGTTTTTTCATGGCGATTTGCTTGAGATTATCTATATGATGCAGCCAGAAGGTTTTGTGTTAAAGGGGCAAGAGAAGAAAGTATGTAGACTCTTGAAGAGCTTGTATGGTTTGAAACAGTCTCCCCGTGCATGGTATCACAAGTTTGATACATTCATGAGGTCTCAAGGATACAAAAGAAGTAATTCTGATCACTGTTTGTATATCAAAACGGCAAGTGCTGGATCTCTTCTATTGCTGATTTTGTATGTTGATGACATGCTTATTGCGGGTAACAATGTCACGGAGTTGGATGCATTACAGCAAAGCTTAAAGAATCGCTTTGACATGAAGGATCTTGGTGATGCTAATCATATTTTGGGCATGCGTATCTCTCGAGATAGACCCAACAGGCGTCTGTATCTATCTCAACGAGATTATGTTAATAAGGTGCTACATCGTTTTCATATGGATGGGGGAAAGGCACTTGGTACTCCGCTGCCTCCATATGTAAAACTGACTGCACATGACTGCCCAAACACAGATGATATGCGGGCTGAAATGGCCAAGATTCCTTATGCATCAGCCGTTGGCAGTTTGATGTATGCTATGGTTGCTACACGTCCGGACATTGCATTTGCGGTGGGAGTGGTAAGCAGGTACATGAGCAATCCTGGCAAAAAGCATTGGGAAGCAGTGAAGTGTATCTTGAGATACTTGAAAGGCACTAAAGACTTGTGCATTTGTTTTGGGAAGAGTGAGACATCTGTGCATGGCTTTACAGATGCAGATTTTGCTGGACATCCAGATTGCAGGAAGTCTACCTCTGGATATGTGTTTACATTCACAGGAGGTGCAGTTTCTTGGATTTCTAGACTGCAAAAATGTGTTGCTTTGTCTACCTCTGAGGCTGAGTATGTGGCTGCCACTGAGGCATGCAAAGAAGCTTTGTGGCTCATGCGTTTGGTAGAAGAGCTTGGCATTAAGTCACCGGTTCCTGTGCTACACTGTGATAGTCAGAGTGCTATTATGCTTGCAAGGAATCCTGTTTTTCATGCCAAGACAAAGCACATAGAGGTGAAGTATCATTTTATTAGGAGTGTGCTTGATGACAAGAGCATTACACTTGTCAAGGTGCACACAGATGACAATCCTGCAGATCTTTTGACCAAGAGTCTTCCAGCAGAGCGGTTTGCATATTGCCGACAGATGATGGGTGTTGGATGAGTAAGTGCATGATCAGCTGATGTATTATAGTTAGTTGATTCTTTGATCTCCCAAGGTACATTGCCTTTAGGTGGGAGGTTGTTAGGGAATAAAGGCCTAAGTGCCTTGTACTTATTAACTTATAAGTTAAAAGACTTATAAGTGAGGGGGCCCAAGTGTGAATGGCCCCCTAGTCACTTACTCATATACTCAAAGGTCAAGCCCAAATGACTTGCGTGGCTTTTCCCAAAAATTCTACGAGCTCTCTCTCTCTCTCTCACGTTTTCTTTGCGTGAGCTTCTTCTGCGCCACTCTCCTCTTCTCCTTCACCCTCATTGCATAGAATAGCAAGTGGGCTCTCTCTCCTGCTCCCCCACAATCTTCGTGCCCAGCTCCTGTGCCGGATGCATCAGGTCCTCCTGATATCTAGCTGAATCAGGTCCTGGTGGATGAGCATGGTGATCTCAGATTGTGTAAGAGTTAGAGATGAAATGAGTACTGAAAGTGGGGCAATTTGTCCATGCTGAACCCATGTACCTGAGATCATGATTCATCTCCTCATACGAGCATGCTGTATCTCCCTGCATAGCTAACTGCTGAGAGGACTCGAGTGCTAGGCGGGCATATCTATCTCTGGGGAGGTCCCATAAGCGTGTCTAAAGGAGACTGATGTGGTAAGCGCCTCAACCACTAGTGGGGGGGCAGCTAGCTCTGCTCGAATAATGTCACGTGGTACTGAAGCCTTGGCTCTAATAAGCTGCGAGATCATAGAGACGAGAGGCTTCTCCATGTGTCCCCATCCATCAATGTGACCTGACCTCCCATGATCGTCCAATGAAGGCCCCCATATATGAGAGAAATGAAATGTAATATTAACATCTTCAAAAGACCAAAATGACCTATGAGACTAAAAGGTTACATGTGGTGAATCTAATACCAGGTCTGGGTACAAAAAGTACAAAGAACTGAAAAGAAAATAGAGGGTAGGGGTGATTGTATGTCATTGCCCAGTTTACTATGAGATACGAGGTCGCTTCCATTGCTTGTTCAAAGAGGATTTTGGACCACTTTCTAGAGTCATGGGGTATGAGGACTAGAGATGTCTGGGATTGTTCTTGTTGGAGCTACGAAGACACAAAGAGAGCTTGTTGAGAGGAGAGGCTAGCCAGTCTAAGAGACGGATCACAGACTTCTTTTGTAGAGCGGATATTGTGCAGCCAGAGGTGCAACGACCATAACAAAGCTCATATCTCTCCTCACGCCAGAGGCACGCTGATTGACCGAGCGACTGAGCTCGGGAGATCCAGGCGCCCACGGCTGAGGAGGGCTACACAGCATTGGCGGAGACTACATCAGCGGATTTGGGTCACCTTGGCCCGATATGTGCGACGCCCGGTCAGACTACCGACCATGGAGGAGATTGATGAGATCCGCCAGTGACCACTGATGGACTTCCTGTGATCCTGATGAGGATTGTATATCGTGCTCACTCTTGTATGCCCTTGTACCACTTTTGTCTTAGCCTTTGTATCAGATATTGTATGAGCCCCCCCCCCCCCCCCCCCCAACTCTCCATATCTCTCCATCCATCAAAGCAACCTCTCCCCAACTCTCCATATCTCTCCATCCATCAGAGCAACCTCTCCTCTCCCCCCTTATCTGAACTCCGTATAGCAATGCAGACACACACACACACACACACACACACACACACACACACACACACACACAGAGAGAGAGAGAGAGAGAGAGAGAGAGAGAGAGAGAGAGAGAGAGAGAGAGAGATTGGCTCAAGCGGATGCAATGATCAGTTGCATCTATGCCCTTGATGCCAAAACCTAACTCTTAAACCGGTGACCTAACTCTTAAACCGGTGAAGAGACATTTGTAGCCTTTCTGCTGCGGGAAGTTGGAACTGCCCTTATTGTCCTGCCCTTTCATATTGATAGCCTTTTTTTAGAGGCTGTGTTCTTTTGCCAGAAAAAGCTGCATTTTGGAGCTGTTTCCCCATCACAATCCTCTTCTTTCCATAGTGCTTCCCTTCTGTCATCGTTTGGTGGCCAAGTCTTGTCCTCTATATTGAGCAGTGCTTGCAGTTTTTTCACATCTAGGCGGCTGCGTTTTCTGCAAACCTTTCGTCTTGCAGATTGAGGGGGATGTTGCGTTTTGATATGTTGCGGGTGGTTCTCCATGATCAAAAAGCTAGAGGCCAGCGACTACCAGGATTGGAACGTGCTTAGGGAGGTGTGTTTCGAGACTTGTGACCTTAACTTGATGGTGAATGACGAGATCGATTGGCCAAAGGCTGTAAAGGACCCTTAGGCTGTGGAGGAGAATCTTAGAGCATCAAGTTAAGTGGCTGAAATCAAATCTAGGATTGATGGTGGTTACTTATGAGCCTTTTGTTGGTTGCAATGTGCATTGTTTACTCCTCATGTACTGTTTGGGTGCTCAGGACATAGTCACCTGGAATGGGAACGGGAAGGTCCGAAATGGGACGGGAACGGGGAGGAGGAGGGGGGCCCGGAACGGGAACGGGGAACGGGAACGGGGCCCGAACGGTCGACTAGAGTAAGGCTTGAACTACCTCCGTTCAGTTTAGTCCCAAGTAAACTCCTAAACAGCTCAAAAATTGTCCCCAAACCTGCCCTTAAATTGCACCAAATATGTTTCCCAAACATTCCCAAATCTGCCCCCAAAAGCCTACTCTTTTTCCCCCAATTGTCTACTTTTGCCCGTTTCGTGCTGCGTTTCGCCGTTCCGCCTCATGTTCCCCCCGTTCTGGAACACCGTTCTGGCTACACCCCGTTTCGGAACGGCGTTCCGATCCTGACTCCGTTTCGGGAACGGGACTCGTCTGAAACACCGTTTCGGAATGTTTGGGCTGTGTTTCGCCCGTTCCGTGTTACACTGGATCAGGAACATAGGTAATTGTCCAAACATTTTGGTACATTGTGTTGAGGCTGTCTGCACTTCTGCCTGCTCAAGTTGCCTCAGTGGCTGGCATCTTTTACTGTCCCTTTTAGTCGTCTCATGCCCTTTCTATTTGCCTTGGCAATCTCAAATGTTCTGTTTCTTTATGGCTGGTATTAAGTTGAAGTATTGATATGAATAAGCTCTCTAGGGTGCTTTGGGCTGCTTGATTTGGTTCCAAAAGCAGAAAGGATTTGTATGGTTTAAAGTGGTTTTGTAGACGCTTTACAATTGCTACGACTTTAGTTGTGTGGAACTTATGATGGTTGATTGTGTATTTGTAGGGACTAGTGCAGACGATCTTTTCCCTCTATTTGATCGCTATGGAAAAGTTGTAGATGTTTTTATACCACGTGATAGGAGGTCAGCAGCCTAATTGATTGCTATGATTAGTAAATGTTTGCTCTTTGATAGTGAAACCTGATTGCTCATGTACATTCTTTAAGAACTGGAGATTCTCGGGGCTTTGCTTTTGTACGGTACAAGCATGCTGAGGAAGCTCAGAAAGCAATTGAGCGGCTTGATGGTGAGTGATTGTTGACTTGTGCAGTATGGCTTTGTTCACCAAGAATCTGAGTTTTTTTTCTGTGCACCCCAGGAAAAGTAGTGGATGGAAGAGAAATTATGGTGCAGTTCGCTAAGTATGGTCCAAACGCAGAGTCCATGTAAGTGATTGAAGCAAAACAATGAGCTGAATTAATTTCTTTATATGTCAATTTTGACTGTTTTGGAGTGAAATAGCAAATACATTAGACCCTAGGCTCATTTCACGAAGTATTGGTTCAATGCCATTTTGTGGACATGAGGGAAATCTTACATCGGGGTATGACAGTGCTCGTATTTTTCTTCAAGAAGCATTCTGCCTACAGTAACTATGCTGTATGCTACTTTGCAGTGATCGTGGAAGGATTTCATTCTCGGAGACTAAAAGTCCGAGGCGTTCCAGGTTGGAAACATCACATCTGCCTTGTGGATCTCTGTCTGCTATTCTGCCATTTAATGTAGCCGTATTTTAGGCACCGGGACGGCTACTATCGAAAAGGGGGCAGTCGCAGCCGCAGCCGCAGCCGCAGCCGGAGCCATAGCCCCAGCCGCAGCCCCAGTCGTCGTGGCCGTGGAGCATCATACCAAGGTAAACTGCATGACCATGGCCGCAGTTATCGCAGCCGTAGTCGAAGCCTCAGTCGCAGCAGGAGCCGTAGCCCTATGCGGAAGCGAAGTCGGAGCGGTAGCCAGGAGAGGCCTAGGCGTCGATCGTATGAGCGAAAGGAGTCTCCCGATGTGAAAAGGTGAAGGATTACCATTATATGATTCAATTTTCGCTGTAGGTTTTTTGGGACTTTTACTTGTATGCTTGCTCTCTGGTACCTAAAGCAGAATTTGAAGTGTGAGGATTTGTAAACAGGGATAGTGGCTCACCAAAAGGTCGGAGCCCCTCTTTAGCTCGAAGTCCATCTCCTGCCAAAGCAGGTACTGCCTCTCCTGTACACAAAGGTTCGTCTCGTGGAGGAAGGTCCCCATCTCCGGTTCAGCGAACCAGGAGGAGTCACAGCCGCTCACTAGAGCCACATTCTCGCAGCCGCTCTCCACACTCTGAGAACTGACTAAGTTGTTTTTGCTCCACTAGGTTGGCGGTTTCTTTCCTTCTTTAACTGGCAAATGTTTGCAGAAGTCTGCGTTGATAATTAGATCATTCACTTGTCAGCAGCCGGCGTGAAGGTTAGCCGTGGTGAACATTTTATTGGACTGGCGTAGCCTTCAGGATGATTATCAGAAAGCTTTACCAGAAGTTACATGTTTTTGCATGGTCAGTTTGCTGCCTGAGACATATCGTCGTTTTTGTGTATGCTAGATGAATATCTCTGATAACACGAATTGCTCTCATTTTCGTTACTTTTGGAATGTTTGTAGTCCTTGAGTTTGACTTTAAAGAGGCAATGTAGTTATAGACTGGGGTCGTGGATGTGCTGGTAGCCGTGGTGATTTTGGTGATGGCATGGTTCGTGTTCTTAAGCTGCTGTGCTCGTGATGTTGCTGAATGCGGAGAATAGTTTACGTTACTGGTTTTGATCTTGATGATGTTCCATCAACAACAAGGCCTTTTGCGGATCTCTTCGGGGGTGTTTCTTTAAGGTTCGTATCAAGGTTTACAGTAGTCTGTTTCTGTTTGTACGTCATTTTTTGCAGTTTGATAAAGGTGCACATAATCCACACAAGACTTCTGGCACTTTGATAAAGGTGCACAATCTACATAAGATTTTTGAGGAACTCGGCACTGTGTACTGTGGAGATTGAGAACAGGTATGCGTTAAGCTTTAAAAGCATTTGTTAGAGCAGCTATAGCAAGTTGACCATGTCACTTGGGTTACGGGATCTGCGACCAATCTTTTTAGCTTATGACTTTTTGACGACTTGCGTAAACATTATGAACTGTGCAGTATGGAGGCATTGATTCTTAGTTTGGTTTATGTAAAGTTGTCATACATTCTCTCAACATCTGAAGAGATTGGCACGTGGTCTGTTTTTTGTTGGCTGGGTACACCTTTAAGCAAGCACCATTGATTCTGAAAATGTTGTCCAGTGCTGTCATGGTCAAGGTTTATTTCTGTGGCAATTTTGTTGTTTAAACTAGTAGTGAGTCAATACAGTTGGACATTATTTTTGGATTAGGTGGGCGTTTTTTGTTTTTGCCCAGTACTTGTTATGTCCCCATCATAGGAGAGGGGACCTAGTCTATGACACCGCCAGGATGGGTGTTTAGTGTCCGGATAGATGAGTGTGAATCCGGCCAGTGTGGTGTTCTGATATAAAAGGAGGCCAGGGCCTCATTTGTATTTGGATGACCAGCACTGGCAGAGAGCCAATGGTCAGCCTATGAGGCTAGGTGCGTGCAAGGTCACCTCGAGGAGGTGAGGTCATCTCTTACAAATGAGACCCTAGCCTGGTTGTGTAAGTGACCGACCACACTTGCCGGGTTCACACTATGTCTGCCCAGACACTGGACACCTATCTCGACGGCGTCCTACAGTGCTTTCTCGTGTGATGTGGAGATAACACTACTTCACACTTGTTATGAACATTCAATTGCCAAAGAATAGTAGGCAAGATTGTATGCAATCTCGAAGAGTTTTCTATTGACCATAGTACATACTTTCTCATTGGATTAGGAAGTGTCGTGTTCCACCAAGCATTTGGGCTGTGAGCAAGAG
The DNA here is from genome assembly GCF_014529385.1 of Adiantum capillus-veneris. Classification (NCBI taxonomy): domain Eukaryota; kingdom Viridiplantae; phylum Streptophyta; class Polypodiopsida; order Polypodiales; family Pteridaceae; genus Adiantum; species Adiantum capillus-veneris. The sequence continues at coordinate 3,939,587 of NC_140951.1, forward strand.
TCTTTTGTGTTAATGACAATTCAATAAGATGACAATTCCATCTTCCTATTCTTTTTGTGTTTTCCATTGGTGTAGCGGAGTTGTTCTTATTTGACCTTTTGGTGAATGACTGTCAGGAGTTTCAAGTGGTTCATGGTTCGTTTATATTTTCAAAGACTTGGCAGTTGGCAATTCCTTAAGCAAAAAGGGCTTATCGATTTTTACGATTTTACCTAAGCATTATGGTATTGTGTCCGACAAGTTAGTTACTTCCCTGAATGTTTCCAGTTTATGTTTTCCTTTGTTGTGATAGAAGGTTCTTTTTGTTGATTGGTGCTTGAACATGGTACATCAATAATGGAAAAGGGCCTGTTAACGCATTGCCAAAATGCAAAAAGTTTACTTTCTCCACCTTGGTCATGTATCACACAAGTTGGATAATATTCATAACCTAGTCGACAATACAAATATTGAAAGCAGTAGGATTAGTTTAATCTTGTGATTCATTAGGCCAACTCACTTGGTTTAATTGGATTTAAAATAGAACATACTCCATCAAGGTATAGGACATACTCCATAGAGAAGAAGGGACCGAATGAAGTCTATAAGTTGTAAAAGGCTTGATATTTGTTTATGTGTTAATGCTTATTGTTCTATTTTGTATCGATTAGAAAGTCTAGTAGAACTTTTGTATTATGTCGATAGATGCTCCAAGGACAGTTTACAGTTTACTGTTCCTCAACTTCTAGAGTAAGTCCACTAGCTAAATATATAAAAAGGGTGAATCCTTGCATATATACAAGCCAAATTAATGTAAAATCCTTAGATGGACTTGGCATTGATTGAAAACAAGGCGTAGAATTAGGGTAGATATGCCATCCAAGGTGCACCAAAAAGTGTAATGACCATGTTCATGAGTATGTATCAAATCAAATTGAGCTTTGCATTGAGCACCCTCTCTCAACCTCATCTACATCTAATGGACTCATAGTATAGATGAACATTAACATAGCTCCTTATTCTCTTTGAGAGTGAAGAACCCAACAAATAGAAATATGATGTTTACTAGTAAAGAATCACTTCCGAACGGGGTTCATTCATAAATATACTAGTTTTTTGGCCATGACTGTTACCCTTCTCATTGTTCTTGAAACCGACTTCACCTGTAATGTCATTTACCATTGCGCTTCTAAGCTTTTACTCCTAAACTTGCAAAGGTGTCAAAGCAATCACTTGTTGCTTTTAGATGCTCGATATAATTCTTCAAACTTAAAGTCATAGGTAGGCTGCCTTGTTAAACCCTGGGAAAGTTTGTACCTATGGATGTTAGGGTATTTTCTAGTTTCTTTACAATATTGTATGACACTAATGGATGGTTTGGTAGGCATGACATGAAAGTGATACATCATGACTATTTGAATTGTCTTGTGCCCAATTCTTGGTCCGAACAAATTGCTTTGGAATGTACTATCTTTGAGGTCATGATAGGATTATTCTATACTCGCTTCATGGCCAATGGTAGAGATGAGTGCAAGTTTTTTGAGTGCTTGTGAACAATGCATAATATCCTCATCTATATTAAATGTGGGCATTGATTGCATTCAGCACAAGAGATCATAAAACGACTAGAGCATGTGTGTAAAACACCCTATCAACTCCAATTTAATAACAAAACTTGCATTTGCAAACTTCTCTAAAACTTGCTTATTTTGTAACCTAAAACAAGAAAATATATAAAAGGTAGGCTATTGAACAAAACTATGCTGTGTGTGTGGCTCATTGGTATAAGGCAATGAAGCTAATACTAAGAAAATTTTAATGCTTATTTTAATCCAATTTGGGTTGTTTCCTCTTGTGATTATCTCCAATTAACTCAAACCCAATTTTGTGTTTTTACCACTGTGCTTCTTACTCCTATGCCCAAAGCTTCAACTTCATTCTTTTGTCACCTAGCTTAATGCAAAGGAGTTATGGCGGCCAGTCCATATTGTTAAATTTTGATTGCACTAGCCTCCTTTGATGGGAAGGTATCTTCCTAATGATAGGATTCCGTCAATCTTCTATCAAATTCATTCTTATGTCACCTCGCTTAATGCAAAGGAGTTAGTACTATCCCATATTGTTAAGTTTTGATTACACTAGCCTACTTTGATGGGAAGGTGTGGGCACACAATCCAACCTTCTCGATCATAGGATTCCTTCAATCCTCCATTCGAAATGGGCTTGTGATCATTCAAGGTTGAACATTGCTTGCAAATTCTCCGCACAATAAACTTTGCTTAGGAATAATTTTCTTGGCAAAACATCGGGACAAAAAATTTGTACGTGGTTAAAGAGACCTTATTGCAAATAGAAAACAATGAGCTAAAAGAAGGAATCATCAAGCATCAAGTTAGAAACATTAATCATCAAAAGCTCATATGAGCTATGCTATTATACGAGTTAAGATAGGGGAAATTCATGGCATGCAAAAATTAAAATGGTTTGAGAAGTAGATGGAAAGAGAAATTAGCAAGGATGCTTACAACTTAGCTCGATTTAATTGGAAATCAAGACATCTTAGAAAGGCATTGTATAAATAACTATAGGAGCTAGCTTTTGGGCTTGATTGACATCATGATTAACCTAAACATACATCTTGAACGATTTGGATGTATTTTGCATATTGCCGATTGTTGCTCATGTGATGTCGTGACTCGATGAGACAAGCCTAGGGCATCTCCCAATATATTGGCAGTAGACATAATGGAATGAAAGGGGAGAGCTACTATCATCCAAACAAGTGTAGGTAGTCAAACCTTTATAGGCATGTGAAGGGTAAAGACATCATCACAAGTGATAAATGTGTGGGTGGATTCTCTTGATGTTGAGATGGTGGGTGTTAAAATTATAGCATCTCAATTGAATAGCCCAACGTGATCCCAATATTAATATTGGCTTTAGTTTAGGCAATTTGCTTAGGAGGGTACTTAAGAGGGGCCCTGGGTTAGTATGTAAGGAACACTCAACTCCCATTGTATAGAACTTATTCATTGCCCAGTTGGTTGGTTCATCTCTCTCTCTCTCTCTCTCTCTCTCTCTCTCTCTCTCTTATTATCCCTATTGCTATACACTTCCGCATCATATGGTATTAGAGCACTTGGCTCGTTGATCGTGGAGAGACGTTGAAGAAGGAGGAGTGGTCGCAGCCTTGCGTTTTGTTCCTCAGAGTAGCATTTCAAAATGCTAAAATCGAAGCTCGCTGGTGGCTAGCAACTCGTGCTCCTTGAGGTGTTGGCGATAGGAGGCTTAAGTGTCTTGCGTTTTGAAATGTGGCTTGTGGGAGGGGACTCCAAAGGCGGCTATCTCCGCACAACGTGGAGATTCTTTGAGTTGGCATGTTGAAAAGCTTCCACTTAGGAGGGCATGCGCCCTTCTTGCTACCCTTCATTCCAGTGCTACCTGGCTGTGTTATGAGAGGCATTTTGAGAGGCACCAAACGGCCTTCCCTTAGAGAAGTGGAGTCACTAGTGGCAAAGAGCATTTTGAAACACTGGAGAGATATGACTTGCACATTGCTTTGAAATGCATGATTAAAAGAGAACCAAAGGGCTGCGATTTTGGTAGCATGGTCATACGAAGGGGGTTGTTCCCGCATAGCCTCAGGATGGACAATTACCAACACAAAGTTCATTGACCAGTACCTAATTAGCTTGCTTGGCACAGTTGAAGTCCTTAAGAAGAATCTGTATCTATTTGTCTTGGGATTGTGAAGCCCAAGGCATGGTTCAAGTTTGTGCAGCCCAAGGCATGGTTCAAGTTTCAAAAAAGGACAAAGGCAAGGGCAATCTTGACAAGGATAGCGGTGATAAAGATTCGATTCAAGAGATCAACACGACACACGTACCGACGGCCATAGTGGCCATGATGCCAGATTTCTACTCAAGTGATCAGTGATGTAAGTTGCGGAGAGGCTTGTGAGCAGCAGAGAGGGGCAAAGAGTGCTGTCTGCAAATGATTTGGACCCATGCGTTGGAGTTCAAGTTATTGGTGTTTGAACCCATGGGTCGGATTCTGGATAGGAGATGTTCAAAAAGTTCATTGTCTAGGAAATTTTGAACATGATGTGTTGACAATGCGTGAATGGGGATTCTAGGACGTAGTATGGTCTACAGTTCGATTTTCCCAAGATTGCATTCTTAGGTAAAAAGTTGGTGGAAGCATAATCATCGATGTGTATCCAATGGAGTGTACAGTTGTTGGGGTGTCCATGGTAGCTTCTACATCAACTTGGTCTTTCTACATATGTCCACTATGAGCTACAGAGATGGTGTTAAAGTTATAGCATTTCAAGTGAATAGCCCAATGTGATCCCAATATTTATTTTGGCTTTAGGGATTCAATTTACTTATTTGTCAAAGTCTTGGGTAGGGCAATTTGCTAAGGGAGATACTTAAGGGCCCCCGTGCTAGTATATAAGGAACACTCTGCCCCCATTGATATAACTAATTCATTGCGTAGTTGGTTGGTTCAACAATCTCTCTCTCTCTCTCTCTCTCTCTCTCTCTCTCTCTCTCTCTCTCATATGCATTCTCCCCATTGCTCTACTCTTCTACATCGACTTTGATAGGGTAACATCTCCTACTCCTAATAGCAAGAAGTTGAGCTAGCTATGTAAGATACGTTTCCAGCATAAGTGTGCCCATACATTAGGGTCAATGATCATACTTAAAAGTAACCATACAAAGCAGGGAATGTTTCCATGGCAAGAATCAAGTAAAGGGATAATGCATATGGTTATAAGCTAAGTTGGACCCATCACTTAGTGTGCAAGTGCACACTAAGTGCAAAGACAATTAAGCCACATAGTGATGGATATGTATCAATGTGGGGATGAAGGAAATATATGTTTCTTAGCATCCTCACACAACATACCATTGCTCGATAACAAATTCTCACTAGTGGTGATGGGGTGAACAAGATCTAAAGGCGTGCTAGGCAATACGGATTGTGGTCAATCCATGAAGGTTACATAGCCCATTGCTTTGCAAAATTCTTCTAGCCTCACTAGGAAAATCCTTTGGTCAACAAGGTTTTTGAGTGTTGTCACATCTCTATTGGTGAGAGTCTCTCTCTAAATAATGATAATGCACCTCCATGTGCTCACCAGGCTTCTTGCAATAGCTAGTGCGTTTGATCCTAGTGAAGATAGTCACGGCCAAGTCCCAAACAAGCAACAAGGCCTTTGAGCCCAAATCGCTTCGCTACAACTATGAAAGCAACCCTAAAATGAACTTCACAAATAGAATTGACCATATTATGCTCATTCAATCATAATATGCATAAGTTACCAACCATGGAGCAAAAGAAATTTGTGGGCATACACATGTAGCATATGTGTTGGAATGTCATGTCCTTGTGTATGATTTGGCTATCTAAAGTTATACAAGTGAATGCACCAAAGCACACATCAGCCCTCATAGTTTGAGAATTATGTTATCAACCATACTAGATGAAAACACAATTACAGAAAATTTTTAAGCCCAAAAAACATCATGCTTGAAGAGGATAGAATCTTTTTTTTTGTTTTTTTTTGCAAAACTTACAATTGTGAGTGGATAGTATTAAGAACATCACAAATATACACCAACCTCGAGCTCAGACTGAGCCTTGAGGGTCAAAGGATTACAAGTTTTCTGCTTGACAGAGAAACCACAACTACTCCTAGGCTTTACTCATTACAAGATGTCATCATGACATGTATTGTTCTAGACCAGTCCTTTGAGGCTTGTTTGCCTCCGATCCTGTGGATCGTCACTCTGCTCTCTTGTATGATTTCACAAAAGCTTGCCATAGCCAGATCGCCCTCAAACACGCGCGGTTCCTTGCTTGCCAAATATGGTGCAAGAAGTAGTACCTGATTATTTGAGTGTAGACAAGAAGAGCAGGACTTCCCAACCTATTACTACCAAAGAACATATTAGTCTTGAAGAACTTAATTTGCCATGTCCTTTGAATCCACTTGCATATTTTCCCAGCCATGCCACTGATTGCCTGGCATCCCATGAAAAGATAGGCTAGGTCTTTACTAGCTATTTTGCACCCCGAGCAATGATCGGACCCGATTCCTCTTTCTTGTATCTTTGCGCCCATTGGCAGAGCACCCCACATCACTTTCCATAGAAATATCTTCATATACTGAGGCCACCTTGGCTTCCAGAAGTTTTCCATGACTCCCTCCCACCGGTTTTCCGTCCAGTGTCTCTTCCATAATTTGTTGAGGGGGCTACACCAATTAGCCTCGTGCATTGATGCATGGTAAATGCCTTTAGAATGTGGTTTCCAAAAGAGGGCTTTGCAGCGGCCCCAATATTTTAGAGAGCCAAGGGGACTAGTGCAAAATGGAGTTCTTAAAGTATCTGGTTGCTTCCCCCCATTCCAAAACCTCAGCCACTCTTTTGCACTTCCTCATTAGCTGCTCTGAGAGTCCTCCAGATCTAAGATAAGACCACTTCGGGGCGAGAAGTTTGTCGTGCATCACAACCCCCTTCCACTTTCCTCCTTTCGATCCCAATTCTACTGCATCAAGCATTTCCTTGGTCATGATAGCCCAAGCTTGGCCCTGTTTAGCCAATGAGACCATAAATTTGGCACAAAGGGCCTCAGCATAGGATACAAGGTTAAGAATGCCGAGCCCTCCTTGGTCTACCGGGCGAGCAACTACCTCCCATCTAGCCCACTGCCATGGCCGGGCGGTTTTCGTGTTGTTCTTCCAAAGAAACCTTTTCACTGGTTTTAAGAATTTTTTCCAGTTATACTTAGCCATCTTGAGCACCAGGCTGAGGAAAGCAATATACGGGATCATAAAAGCATTAATCACTCTAATCCGGTTTTGGAAGGGGAGGAAAACAAACTCCCATCTTCTCATTTTTGAGCTTATTTTTTCAAGGACCCATTGGAATCTTTGCATGTGGGTTACGTCCACCCCTACGGGGGCTCCCAGGTGTCTGAATACATTCCCTTTTGAGATAATCTCTTCTCTCCAGATTGTAGGGTCAAAAGAGTCGTTCTCCGACAGGGAGATAAGCCTTGACTTCTCTATATTGCACTTGGATCCCAAGGCCACGGAAAATATTTGCACAATTTCCAGAGCTCTCTTGACAACTTGAGAGCACGCCTTCAAGAATAGGAGCGAATCATCTACAAACATTTTGGCAAGTAGCTGGTCATTGCCTGGTAATGCCAGACCTTGAATCTCTCCCCGCGCAGCACTGGCTTAGAGCATTGTAATGAGCAGATGCGATCCGATGGCGAAAAGCAAGGGTGCTGGGATACATCCTTACTTTATAGACCTTTTAACCTCAAAAGAGCCCGCAATTCTGTCATTAAAAAGGACCTCTGATTGGTTGCCAACGCCTAGTGTGCGTATGAGGCAACAAAGGCGAGGCCCAAAGCCCAGAGCTCCCATGACTTCTTCTATATAGGACCATTCTATTCTATCATAGGCTTTGTCAAGGTCTAGCTGCAGCAAGATGCACTCTTGCTTGGAGCAGGATGCATATTCTATTCCTACCATTGCTGCCAAGATATTGTCATATATAGATCTCCCTTTAAAGAACCCGTGTTGATGGGGAGAGATGCTCCGACTCAGGAGGGGGGCCAGTATGAGAGCTATCACCTTGGCAATAATTTTGTATGCTACTGACATCATCGTAATGGGACGCCAATGTTTAAGTTGAGAGAAACAGATCTGTTTGGGGATGGGCTTGATAAGCCCTCTCTTAACACTTGCATCCAATGACTCTTCGGAGACAACTTGATTGGCCATCCATTTGATTGGGCGCTTGAGATCATCCCAAAATTCCCTGAAGAATTCAGTCGTCTTTCCATCCCAATTGGGGGACTTTTCATTGCCAAGAGCTTTTAGTGCCGCTGAGCATTCCTCCTCAGAGAAGGCCTTTTCCATGTGGTTGGCTTCCTCCTGGGGAACCTTGTTTTCAACACTCCCAAGTAAAGCCGCTCGAGCTTCTTCCACTTCTTGAGATTGGGTCTCTGGTTGGCCTATAATCTGGCTGCGATAATTGAGCATAAGTCCAGCCATCTCATCTTGGTTTTGAATTGTATTCCCTTTCTCATCATCGAGCACTTGCACGCGGCCTTGACTCTTCCTCACTTTTAGAGCCCTTAAAAAAATGTGCTTGGTTAGAAGGCTCTGGTTGAAGTAAAGTTTCCCTAGAGAGCAATCTCGCCTTCTTGATTTCCTCCAGCTGTTCGTTGGCTAGGTGAGATTTAGCTTCAAGCCATCGCTTGTGCTTGTCCTCGGTAGCTAGTCCGACAGCCTTCCTAGAGGCTAATTGTGCTACCTCCTCTGTGAGATGTTTGATATGTGCTTCATTGGATTTTTTAACCCGAGGACCCAAAGTTTTGATAGCTTTTTGTACACTCCGAACAAATATATTCCAAGCACTAGGTTTATTCATCCCCACATCTTTCTTGAGCTTTCCCAACGCTTTCTTGGTGATGCTTATGAAGAGAGGGTCTTTGAATAGGTGTGTCCGTGTAACCAGAAGCTTTTTCTCCCCTCTCGGGGATTGCCCCCCCCCCCCCAATCTTTCTTGAGTTGTAAGTGTAATGGCATGTGATTAGAGAGGCTTTTTGTTGTGATTACCTTCATCTCTAACGTCGATGAGACCCAATCGACGATTGACTTGTGGGAAGTGGGCCCATGGAACAGCATGCCTGAATTCACCTACACAAGCCTTCAATATGCCCTCATTGCCTCCCAGCTGGACAGATGCTACTGCTCTCATCAAGAGGATAGAATCTTCATTATCTTTAAATTCTTTGAAATTCATTAACTAAAATTTCATGGAAAAATAGTTTAGTGCTTGAAGTTCACAAGATATCTTTTAATTGTTGTTCCATGACTAGTTCAATCATTTTAGGGTTGGGTTAGAGAGAGTAGCATTGATGGTGTGTGTATGTGTGCATTTGTGAGTGTAATTTAGAGAGAGAGAGAGAGAGAGAGAGAGAGAGAGAGAGAGAGAGAGAGAGAGAGAGAGAGACAAGAGCTCTAATCACTTGATTATGCATTATGAAATGAGGTTATAAAGCTGTCTTCTATAGGCATAACACATGGTTCTCACCTCTTCTTTACACATTACTTTCATAATGTCTAAAAAGTTCATTCTCTCTAGGCTAGAAAAGGTTCACACATCATTTCACATGTTAATGATCCCACAGAGGAGGGTTCATTAGGGCCAAAAAGGACTAGAAAAGGGGTTATTTGTGGATTAAGGAATAGGCTAATAGAATATCAACATGTATACAAGAATATGATATTCTTGTCTTCTCTAACTTGACCCTACCTTAGCTAGATTTTCTAAAAAGCTCTAAATGGCCCTCAAGTTCAGTAGAAAGCTTGAAAATGACTAAATCAGATGGATTTTTGCTCATTTTCTATCTCTATTCTTTGAGATTCAATAACTTCTTCTTGCTAGCCTTCTAGCATTATAACTACTTGTTGTTTTTATAATATGAGAGAAAATGGACAGTGAAAACCTATGTCTTTTAATGTGAATGAGTAAGTAATCATGCTTAAATCTTGTAAAGATGCACACACATTGAAGAGGACCAAATGAGATGAAGTGAAAAACCATTGGAAAGGCGACATCTTTGCATTCAAAGTGAAAGACAGTGATTGGCTAGCTAGAGTACAACATGTTTACTTGGCCACCAACATGGTGTTGACAATATCCACTATACTCATTTTGTAAGTGATACGTGCGTGCTTTTATATTGTATCCAATGAACAAGATTTTTTCTTTCAATCATTTATTGCTTTTTTCTGTAGATTTCTTCCCATCCACAGTAGCTGTGGAATGGCAACCTATAGAATGCATATAAATAGAAATTAATGAAGAAATTAGAGATGTTGTGCATGCCATCTAAATTATTTATGTTACCTGAGAAGGTGCATATGGAGAGTTGGAAGATTTACCGGTTCTAGCTTTAGGGCCATTGGATTGGGAAGCCCCTAATACGTGTACCATAGCTAGCTTCAAAAATCCCAAATGATATACAAAGAACGATAATACCATATTGTAACAAAACGAGAACAAAACTTTGCAAGAGTGGGAGGGTGGTGCATCCCCCCCCCCCTTGCAAAGTTTTGTTGCAATAAACACACTTGGAAGTCCATAGCAAAGAACTAGGTAAAAATGGCACGACACTGGATTGTACAAACAATGTCCATATGCAATGAAGTTTTGCAAGGGTGGGAGGGGTCTGTGTTCCTTGCCCTTGCAAATTTTTCTTGAAATTTGACATGATCACATAGGTCCCATGTTAAAATGTAGCCAGTTTCTTGCCATGGACCACCTTTGAGGTCTTTGAAAACAAATCGGTCATGGTAGGACATGAGGCTATTATGACAGTGTCAGATTTATTGCAACAAACCTTTGGAGTTACAAGGGTGGTGTATTCCCCAACCCCTACAAGGTTTTGTTGTGATTTGACGTTGTCACAACGGTACCATGTTGTACCATGATGAGTCTTTTTCCATAGACTTGCTTGAAGCTCTATGGCAGAAATCGGCCATGATACGACTTGTGTGACCTCTATTGGTATAGAGGGACCATACTTCTTTTGGGTGGGGGAGGCAATATTGAAACACAAAGATTGGTTTGAATAATCCACTAGAGGGGTTGGCCAAAAAAGAAACCATGCAAACAAAATATCGTGTCTATGATAGTGCGTGTCGTAGAGTTCTCCACAGCTCATGTCACAAGTGGTACGATTACAACCAAAGTCTATGAAAAGAAAAAAAAAAATGGACATCACACTAAACCATTTCAAGGATCAACAAATGAAATTGGGGATGGGCTAGCATATCTTGACTCAACATTGTGTCCTAGGAAGCTCTCGCCGATATGGGTCAAATTCTTTCCTACCCGATCGAATCTCCTATCCAAGGTGCGCTATGAAACCTTCATGGTTCTCCATGCCACCATCGACTACATGAAGGAAAACCCATCATCTTGACATGCACATTATGCGGGAAGATCGAATAAGGTCCTTTACACCACAAAAAGAGTCCATTTGTCGTGTATTGAAGCATTTGACTATGCATTGCATAATGGCACATGTCCTCAAAATGCAAGCATAGGTGATTGTATTTGGGGGGTAGCCCAGTGTCCTCATTGTTGGAATTTGGGGCGTTTAGTGTCCCATAATCAATCTAAAGTTTCTCTTGGTGTTTCTTGGGGCCCAACCCATCTATTCTCAAATACAATTTTAGTGATATATGATCACTTGAGCATTATGTACTCTTCCACTTGGTGCATCCTAGTAAGCACCCCAATAATAGCTTAGTTTTAGCTTGTAATTCAGACTTAGACTTCAATGCTTAATCAAACTTGGAACAGTTGCCACCTGGTGAGGGAAATAAGATTTTTGCTCTGTTGCCCTCATATGTGAAACTAAGCCAAGAGGATTGTCACAAATTTGATGAGAAAAAGGCTAAGGTGGCTGAGTAGCTTCTGCATATGAGTTGATATGCACCATGGTTGGGACTAGTGTAGATATTGCATTTGCAAGGCTAGTTGTTAGCGGATTTATGAAAAATCCTTGCAAGAAGCATTGAGAGTTAGTGAAAGGTGTGATGAGATACTTCAATGGTACAAGAGTTAAGCATTTTCTTTGGAAGCAAAGAAAATGTGTGATGAGATACTTCAGTGGTACAAGAGTTAAGCATTTTCTTTGGAAGCAAAGATGCATGTGTAGATGGCTACACATATGTACATTATGTGGGAATGTGGACAACATAAGACCTATGTCAAGCTATGTCTTTACATTCTCTAGTGGTGTAGCTTCATTAAGATCTTGCCTACAACACAATACATCTCAATCTACTACTGAGGTTAAGTATATTGCTATGTTAGAGGCTAGCAAGGAAGCCATATGGTTTACTTGTCTTCTGGGGGATTACTACAAAATTTTTCAAATTTGCATTACAATAGTTAGAGTGCTATGCAAGTAGCATGGAATCTAGCGTATTTGACCCGCTTGAGGACAGGCAATCTTAGAGTCAATGATCTATCCATTGAAAAGTTTTCTTATTGTCAAGTGATTATGAGAAGTGGGGAGAGATCCAGACACTACATACCTTGTATATATGTATGTAGCTTACTTGAAGGCACATCGGCCTTTAAGTGGATAAAGGGGAGATATGCCCTGGCGAGACATGGTTGGCCACCCACCCTACTAACCTCACCATGCTTTATTTGATTCATTATCTTGCTTGAGTTTCATGAGAATAAGGAGCTAGCATGCTGTTGAGACCTCCATCCATGTCTTTGTGTACCTCTCTCTCTCTCTCTCCCCTTTTTGCATGCCCTCTACCCGAGAAAAGTTTGTGAAATTGATGAATTTCATGTGTTTGTCATGCCAACCAATGGGTAGGGGTACCCTATCATGCTTGAAAAGCCATGGCTGGGGGCACTAGCATATTGGAATTGCAACCACACAAAGCAAACAAGAAGAGTAAAGTAGTCCACTAACATGAAAAAGGGCAAGCTTGAAGACACAAATTTAGCTCAATCGAGTATTTAACTCTTTTGAGGAGGATTATACGATATCATAGGAGAGAAATAGTATTACAAACGTGATGGGAATGACTCTAGTTGTACTCAATAAAGTGGACATGCTAGATATATTGTGGGTGGAAGAAAGAAACAAGCCAAAATTATAGGAAAAGACTCAACCAAGTAGGCAAAGCAAGGGCCCAAGAGGTTCCCATGTGCATCTACATACACACTCTCTAACATCTTTTTCATCTCCTATTATGCATAGTAGCCAAGCAAAGGCAACCGATTCATCTCTCTTGAACTTATTCACACATGCACACACACATTCCTCCGAACCCTAACACTCACACACTCTCCCTCTCATCCTTACCCTCGCTCTCTAACCCTCTCAATTTCTCCCCCCCCCCCCCCCCCCCCCCCCCCTTCTCTCTCTCTCTCTCTCTCTCTCGTTCAACATGATAGAATTTGTTAATCTCCATTGCTACACACTGATTACCATACACAATTAATATGCTCACATGTACTCATACATACATGTGTAAATGCATGCATATACATGCAAGTAGATATAAGCACACATTTACTATCACGTTAGACATGTATACAACCAAAGAAAACATCAAAAGATAACTTGGTATACACCTACGGAACATATAAACAACTTTTTTGAATTTTGGGGGTGGGGGGTTTCCTCCACATCACTTGGTTAGAAATAAAAGAACGCCATTGATTTTGCTTAGAAATTTTAATCCTCAACAAGGGTTGTGAAGTAGAACTAGTCGCTTTTGCAAAATGGGATGGAATATCAAGATAACTAGCTTGAATGATATTTCTTAAATTAAGTTTATAGTTTTTTTCCTTTATAGATGGCGCATTAATCCTCGATGCATCGACTGCATTATTACAAGGTAGGCACTGGATCACATCTATTTTTAGAATTAACTATTTACTTAGGAGGATTATTCGATGGTTTGTAAATCAAATTGACATACTTATTATTTAGGTCCATCATTTAACACCAGGCTGGTTAAGGCTGAGACTCGTACCCATGCAGTTCCAATATTGATGCAATCACAACCTTGTTCCACTCTTCAGAGCTCCTCCGTTTCCCAATGGCAACAAACGCTTCCTTGCTTTCTTGAATGATCTTTGTGAACCTTCTTGTTTCGATGACGTTCTCGAAAAGTCGGCAGTTCTTGGCCTTCTAGGCATGTTTAAAGTAACAGAACCTGACAATTTGTGTACTTATTAGCAACGGTCGGCTCATGATTACCTTCCCACCTAAGAATATATCGTTCTTACAGAACCCAATCTTCCATGTCTTTTGAACCCACTTGCATAACTTTCTTGCTAGGCCACAGATCCCCGGACAATCCTTGAACAGGTGGGGGAGGTTCTCACTTGCTGATCTACAATGCGGGCTTCATTCGGGCCAATACCTCTAGCTAGAACTTTCACCCCAGTCGGCAAGGCCCCCCAAAGTACCTTCCATACAAAGACCTTCATCCTAAGTGGCCATTGTGGGCACTAGATGTTATTTACAATTGACACCCATCTTGCCTCCGGCCATTGCTTGCCCCATTGCTTGTTCAGAGCGGAGAACCAATCCAACAAGACCATGAGGATGTTGTACACCTCCTTGGTGAGTGGTTTACAGAAGTATTTGTCTATGGGCCACTGCCATGCTTTCCAATCAAGCCTGGACTCGCAGGTCCGTAGGAAACAATTGACAAGAAATTCTAAGACTCTATTTATTAGCAATCTTTCAATCCCTTTGAGATTGAACTGGGAGGCTAGTTGGTTCGATCCTTTCTAGTTACTACTACTTTAGTCCCAAAACTGGCCCAGTCGTTGGAGTCCTTCGTCGTTCATCTTTCTGGCTACCTCCCTCCAGGTAGGGTTCAGCAGGACGCTTTCCACCTTAGAAAGCCAAGGGGACCAATGAAACATCGAGTTGTGGAAGTATCTAGTTACTCTCTCTATTCCAAGGCCTCCTCTGCTCTACTGCACTTTCGAGCCAGCTCGCCAGATAAGCCCGTAAGCTTCAAGTTAGACCACCGAGGGGCAATCAACTTGTCATGAAGATCTGGCCCTTTCTATTCGCCCCCTTGCGAGCATAGTTTGGCCTTTGTCATAACAGCCCACACTTGATCTTGCTTCATGATTGCAATCACAAACTTGGCACACTGGGCCTCCGCATGAGTACTAGGGTTTAGAATTTCGAAACAGCCTTGTCCCACCGTTCTTGCTATGACCTCCCTGCTTGCCCACTGCCAAGGCAGCAAGTCTTTCATGTTGTTTTTCCATATCAATATTTTCACCGGTTTTAAGAACTCCTTCCAGTTGCATTTGGCTATCTTAAGTAGTGGGCCATTAATGCTATATAAAGGGGGCATAAACGAATTAATCACTTTCAATCTGCTCGCGAAAGGGAGTAGCACATATTCCCACCTGTGCAACTTGCTCCTTATCTTATCCAACATCCATGAGAACCTTTGCTTGTGGGTGATATCCACCCCCAACGGGGCTCCCAGGTGCCTAAGCACTGTCCCTTTGGAAACAATCTCCGCGGACCACATTGCCGGATTGAACGACTCATCTTTTGAGAGGGAGATCAATCTAGATTTTTCAATATTACACTTTGACCCTGACGCAATGGCTACATCTGCACAATCTCTAGCGCCTTCTTGATCACCTGAGGACAAGCTTTGAGGAAGAGTAATGAGTCATCTGCAAACAATTTCGCCAATAATTGGTCATTATTGGGAACGGATAGCCCATGAATCTCCCCTCTTGAAGCACTGTCTTCAAGCATTGTCACCAATGGATGAGATCCAATGGCAAATAGAAGAGGAGCTAGTGGGCAACCTTGTTTAATTGATCTTTTTACCTCGAAATCCCCCACAATCCGCTCATTAAATAAGAGTTCAAATTGGCTACCATCACCCAATGTGCCAACCAACAACCGACACATCCACGGCCCAATGCTCAGTGTTTTCATGACCTCTTCGATGAAAGACCATGTGATTGTATCATACGCTTTATCTAGATCCAATTGTAATAATACACACTTTTGCTTTGTGAATGATGCAAACTCTATGCCGACCATTGCTGCCAGAATGTTGTTGTAGATGGATCTTCCTTTTATAAATCCATGTTGGTGAGGGGTGATGACTTTGTCAAGCAGGGGAGAGAGCCCGAGAGCAACAATTTCGGTGATTATTTTGTATGCCATTGACATCATAGTTATTGGCTGAGTGCATATTATATGTTAATGAGGGTTTACATTTTGTTATTCTTTAGAGATATGGTTTGTATGGGAGTCAATATTATGCTACGTTGACAATACCTTATCACAATAACATGGAAAATTTGTTTATGGTTGTTTCCTCACTCTCTCTCTCTCTCTCTCTCTCTCTCTCTCTCTCTCACACACACACACACACACACACACACACATTCCACATTAAATTGCCCATGGCAGCCCAAACCATGATATCCCCCTCCCCCCCCCCCCCCCCCCCCCCCCCCCCCCCAAACCACCACCCCCAAAACAAAAAAAAAAGGGAAAGAAAAAACAATCCCATTGAGGAAGAAATCAAGAATTGTGGGCTCATTAAAGCTATCATTTACAACACGTAAATGGAATGGACTTGTGGGCTCAAGAGAGCTAATTAATTGATATGAGGCTCTATCATGGCAATCGCTAAAGCACGCGCGTGCGCGCACGCGCGCACACACACACACACACACAGAGAGAGAGAGAGAGAGAGAGAGAGAGAGAGAGAGAGAGAGAGAGAGAGAGAGAGGGGGACATTCACCATTTTTCATGCAATCGTAGATTTTTTTATTCTCACCATCTATATTTGGAACCTTAAGTTTATTGGCATTTCAAAACCTAATTAATCTCAATAATAATCAATTTGTTGATACGGAGCACAGTTTTCCATCGAAAGCTTAAGATCACTCTTAGGCTACTTGTTCTCTCAAATGTGCTCCATATTAGTTTGCTGATATGGAGCACATTTTTTCATCTAAAGCCTAAGATCACTCTTAGGCTACTTGTTCTCTAAAGACGTCCACGTGTCTCCCTCTAGTTGGCCAAAAGTAACACTGTAAAGAAAGCCACTTCGTTCTAGTGGTCCAAAAATAAGACCTTGCGTATTAGAAGGAACTGCATTGACAATCTTGGTCACATGCTATAAAAGCATATTCAAAACACTTCATGTAAAGAAGGGAAGACTCTGCTTTGTTGCCATTTTTTGTGCCATGGATGTATAGCACCAACAAGGCAAATCTTGCACCTATAAAGGGATGAATAACTAGTTGGTGCTCTCTCTCTCTCTCTCTCGCTCTCTCTCTCTCTCTCTCTCACTCAGTTTGACCCACGCTGCACCTTGAGTTTCATCTCAACTAAGTAGGTTGGGGAAGAAAAGGACCTTGGCATTGATGAGATTGAGAAGCACAAGTTGGTGAGACAACGGAGCCCTTACTCAAAGACACATGAGTAGCACACACGTGCGCGTGTGCGCGCGCGCACACACACACACACACGGGACATTCACCATTTTTCATGCAATCATAGATTTTTTAATGCTCACCCTCTATATTTGGAACCTTAAGTTTATTGGCATTTCGAAACCTAATTAATCAATAATAATCAATTTGTTGATATGGAGCACATTTTTTTCATCGAAAGCCTAAGATCACTCTTCAACTACTTATTCTCTAAAGACGTCCACGTGTCTCCCTCTAGTTGGCCAAAAGTAACATTGTAAAGAAAGCCACTTCGTTGTAGTGATCCAAAAATAATATCTTACGTAATAGAAGCAACTGCATTGACAATCTTGGTCACATGCTATAAAAGCATATGCAAAACACTTCATGTAAAGAAGGCAAGGCTCTACTTTATTGCCATTTTTTGTGCCATGGATGTGCTATATAGCGCCAACAAGGCAAAGTTTGCACCCATAAAGGGGTGAATAACTAGTTGGTGTTCTCTCTCTCTCTCTCTCTCTCTCTCTCTCTCTCTCTCTCTCTCTCTCTCTCTCTCTCTCTCTCTCTCTCTCTCTATATATATATATATATATATAGATATAAGAATCTATGTCAAATGAAAACTTCTTTGTAGCGCTTTTCTTTAGGCCATTCTTCAATGCTCTTCCTATGCTTGTTGTGGTTTCATGCGCGTACTTTCTCTTTGGGTGTTTCCCCTTGCCCTTCACAAAACCCTCCTATGTGCTCCTCTGGCACCGACCAACCTGATTATCCCACGTGGCACGAAGTAGAGGCGTGATGCCATGAAGCCCCAGTTAGTGTTGGTAAGCATAAGTTTCCACTCATTGTGGCCAAAATTTAAGCAACCAGCACCATCTCAATGGTCAACCACGTACACCCATCCCAAAAGCCTTTCAAACGAGTAATTTCTACCATTATCATAATATTGAGTCTTCCTCTTCAAAAAGAAAAGGAGAGACCACTCATTGAGCAATGTGTTGTAATGATTTCAACCACTATGGGGACCTCTTATGGGAGATGGACTTCATAATAGGGCATACTTGTTAGAGAGATGTTGCCTATATAAGGATATATAATGAGGCAATAAATTGAAGATCCATGATGTAAAAATTCTACTAGCAAAAGGAGACTCCAAGACTAGTTCAGCAACATTGCATGGACTATTTGAATAAGCTCATATAGTGCTCTAAGAGAAAGATAGCACGAACTAGCCACATATGGAGTGTTGAGTGCCAATCCCCTATGATAATCACATTGTAGATTTATCCTTGCCGTTTAACATCCTTGGATTCATCCATGATGAGTACATCAATCAACAATTTAGATCTTGAATTGAACTCTTAAGGGAGTCAACAAACAAGCTTGATCCAATTGTCTTTATTGCTTACTAGGTGGTGTAAATGCTATGGGGGTTAAACCATAGTGGCATTCATGGTTGTGTTTGCACCATAGCAATAGGCAATAGGTAGATTAGAGAGATCTCAATGCAAAAATACACACATTGTAGCATTCACGGTTGTGTTTGCACCATAGCAATAGATAAAAGGTAGAATAGAGCAAGCCTAATACACAAATGTAGAAATGATAAGTTTCTTGATTGATTGTAAAAAATAAGGGAGAATACAAGCTTTGGATAGTGGCCTTATACAAGCTCAAGATGGGAGAATGGAATCAATGAGTGGATGGATATGCATCACATATGGTAATGGTGAGGGTCATATGAGCTACCACAAGTAGCACGTGGCTAGAAAGTGTGTAGCATGTGTTTATGAAATGAGTAGCATGTGTGAGGTTTTAGGGTATCATGGGTAAGTGTGACTATGCACATATTGGTGTATGCTTTTCCTTTTAGGGATTGTTCTCACTATGAATGTAAGTGTTGGGATGTGTGACAAATTCTCACACCAACTAGTGGAAACCCCCTCTACTTTGGAAGCCGACATCTCTGACATCATTGCTTATGCCATTAGATGCTCTCTCTCTATTCTATAAAAGAGTCCCAAGCTACAGACTATGTATTATGCATAGCCCCATCATTTGAGCCCACATTGTATCCACCATTTGTATTTAGTTTTTTAGTAATCCACTTATGATTTGCTACTATTCTTAGTGTTAGTTTCTCTCTCTAATCTCTTGAAATTAACACACTAATTACACCATGAATGGCTCAATCTTGTTTTCATCATAACCCAATTTCTTTCCATGTGGTATAAAAGCCCATGGTTCACTCCTAGGCATTAATCTCTATGATAAATTACATTGGCATCCTCTCTTAGTCGTTGTAATCATTAATTAAAACTTCTTTTCATTGCATGTTCAACACTAATCACATACACTAATGCTCTTCTTTTGAATTCTATTAATGATGGGATACGTACTATTGGAGTACCACTACCCACATTGATGGAATTAGAAAGAATAGAAGTGATTAGAGTCCCTTGCACAATTAATCATGTCGCACCTCAAATTTTTTTAATAAAAGAAAACCATTGAGCACAAAGTAATCACATGTGGGAGGTACAACCCATTCTTACAGAACTGCAGCTAGTAATGACCCCTCAACCTCTACGACAATTCAACGGACAAACAACGATAGGTATAGGTGAAGAAATCCCTCATGGCCAACAAGCCTAAGCAAATATGGATACCAAAGCCAACCAATCCAGAAGTGTTTATCAAGCCCAAGAAACAACATCTTCCAACACAATCTCGACTAGTACCACGTCGATGCAATTATACTTGGAAGTGGCAACTCAAACCACAACAAAAACCTCAAACAAGCCAACCCAGGTATCAATGGATTCCAAGTCACGAACAATCCAACCACCCAAGAGAGCTTGACATTGGAGATCAAAGCAATCTACTCAACAACCAACTCAATAGTCTCCACAAAAAAATACAAATGGGTACCAAGGAAGCCACATACAACAAAAATAAAGACAATGGTACTCCAACAAGAACGAGCATGCCATCTCGTAGTATAGATGGAGCCTCACCAACAAACCATTGAACAATCCGTTCAGTACCCACATCTTGCATAGCATATTGTTACCCCATGCATCTCTTCTGTTGGCATAATAGTGCCACATTAACGGCCTCGTATAGAGACTGTGTTATCGCCCATGCGCACTGCACAAACCTTTGCCAAGGATGACTCATAATGGGAAGGGGGGAGTGTATGGCCAATGCAGCAGATGGGCACCCTCCTAGCCGACCACACCTTGTCCAAGCCCCATTTTTTATGTATATATCTTATTTTTTGAGAAGCCTTGTAAAAGAGCTATAATTTTGATCCAAGAACTATAGACTCTGAGATGTAATATTTTATCATATGCCAAAATTACGTACCCAAAGTGCAAGTAGCTGGTCCTTGGCCATTTTGAAAATCATGGGTCTAAAGGTGAAAAACCTTAGTTTGAACACACTCTTATCTTTGGGAATTTGAAGAGATTTTGGTCTGTCAAGCAGCTAAACTCCAACTTGTGCCTCATTTTTCTCATGATTCCGTATCCCAAATTCAGTTCCAAGAATTGCATTGTGTTCCTTGTCTTTTGCATTTTAATTTAAGTGTAAGGACATAAATAGATTTTTCAATCCGAGAGTGGTGGTTTGCTTGTTGAGTTGCCGTGATTGCTTGCTAGGTTTTTTACTTGAGGAATGACAACCTCAAAGAGTTCCATGCCCTATCCAAGTCACTTCCCTGAGTATTGACATTATCCCACTAACATACCTAAGGCCCCCTGCATAAACCCTCTTCCCACGGGCATTCAAGAGGTCCAAATTCCACATAGGCTTTTTCCAGTAAAAAAAGAAATAAAGTCTTACCAAGCTTGTTATTTCAAGCACAAAATATGTATGTTTGTATGGGATGTCTTGCGAAGATTTTTCAACAAGCATGTTACACTTGTAATACCCGGAAGGCGAGGTGTGCCTGCAAAATACACAAACCTACATTCTACAAGGAATAAACCCATAGATTTGCATACTTGATAAATCTTGTGAGCATATAATTGAAGGCTATATGCAAACAGAGAGAGATAGAGAGTGAGAGAAAGCACGTGCAGGTGCACCTCCTAGAATAGAGTGCTACACTGACACAATGAGAGAGAAGAAACGAGATGAGAGAAGAATAACACAGACATTGGGTGAAATCTCCCCCTGTACAAGAGTGAACATTTTCCTCTTGCATGTATTTAATATAGATTTCTTGAATGCTCAAAATGGATAAAATTGTCCGTCCGGACATAAAATGGCCATAGCTTGCTCTCAAATAATGAAATGTCCATAAATGTGATATCCTTTTTGCATAGCCTTTAGCTCATTCATGCTTTTACCACCTCTCATTTTCAATAAATAAATGATATTTCATTTCCTTTACATATCTCTCCGTTAGAAAGGAATTTTCCTCATTGCTTAGTTAAGAATTTGTAAATCATACTTGTCAAAAATAATGATTAGTATTCTAGGAATTGTCCTCAATTGGTAAGTTAAGAATTTGTAAATCATACTTGTCAAAAATATCATAAATTGAAAGAAAAACTCATAAAATTAACCAACATTTACTTATGCCTGTTGTCATCCACATATTGCATATTATAGTGTCCCATACCACTAGAATAAGCAGTATATGTCATGTCCAGATGTATGAGGATATCATTGGTCACACTTATCATTCAATAATTAATTTTTATAAAATCACTTCCATTATATACTCGGGTAATAAAATAATACTAAGGATAACGGTGATCCAACCACTGCAAGATGATTTTGTGATCAGTGTTGCCTAAATTGACAATTTTACACCAATGAGATATGCTTCCTAATTATAAAATTATGAAGCAACAAAGGTCATGAATGCAGCAAGAGAGCATAGAATCCTTGCTAAAGTACAAATGCTTGTGGCAATGTGAGGATTGGCGTATATCATTATTTTGGAATATCACCATCACTCTACAAAGCTAGGAGCAAAATATAGTTTCTTAAAGAAATTATTAAACAAAACACTTGTCGAATACCTTTGATAAAATAAAATTTTTCTAAAGGTAAAGCGAGACATGCTTGCAACCTGCATCGTCTTTATTATCCAAGAAGTATTTTCAAATAACTTCTAGCAATAAGCTTCAAACTGCTCATACAAACGCCTCAATTATTACTCAATGAACACGCTCTTGATTAAAACAAGCAATTATGACTACTATCTACAAATGGTTCTACACAGAGTAAAACTATAATTACTTCTCAAACACCTCAAGCTTAGCCATCCAGCCCACAACATTGAAGTATTCAGCCTAACTTTAATTGACAAAGCTAGCTGTAAGTAGATCTTGAGAGACGCGAAAGCATTCAAGCCTACAATTTGATGATATTTGAATCCAACATAACATATTCGGATTCCAAATCCTATAGGTTTGGTTGAGGTAAATATACAAGTGTCACAAGTTGTTACACGTACCGAAGGATGTTTCCATCACTAGGGATAATATTAGCGTTTACATAAGTGATGTGGATTAAAAGAGAGCGAAATTTACTAACACGTGCTTGAGTCAATCATGAGTACTTGAATCCCCATCATTATCTCGTGTGGAATTTTGGCCTTCATGTTGAATTTTGCATCCCAAAAGCACCTCCATAAATGCCCGCTACAAGATCCATGAGGTATAACTTGTCTGTCAAGGTAGAGTGGATAGGTCTTCATCAATGAGAACATAAGTGGCTAGGTCTTCATCAAGGTGGAGTAGCTAGGTAGTGGCTAAAACATAAGTAGGTGCCATTGCTCATCACCAAAGGGTAGGCTCCCATGGGCAAGATGGGCTATCGACTAGAAAGCAAGATTTGGAAGCTGCAAAACAAATATTGTGTTCAACTGCACGTTGTCTAGTCCTGTTTTTTCTGGAAAGTGACTCTTGCAACAGCAATGTGCATAATGCATCAAACTTGACAACTTCTGGATTTCCTTGGGTCATAAGTTTCCAAGTACTAGCAAAAGTCTGGTAAGAATCTGGTAAGGCATCAAGGACATTCTACACAAGGGAACTGTCTGAGATGACTTCACCTGCAGAAATAAGTTGCTCATTGATATCCTTGACACTAGCAAGGAAAGTTTCCATATCATCTTTCTCATGCATAATCTTCGACTCCATCTCTTTATGCAGCAAAGCAATTTTAGCCTCATTGCGACTTGCATAAAGACCAGCCAAAATATCCCAAGCTTGTTTTGCAGATTTTGCTGAACGGATGTGAGGAACAATGGTGCGCTTCACAGACAACGCAATCAATGCATGAGCCTACGCATCCTTTACATCCCAACGAGCTTGTTCTGCCATAGGAAAAACAACTCTAATAGCAGCAAGACCTGCAACATCCTCAACATCGCCTGCATCCTCAGAACCAGGACGTATATCAATGCCCTGCACAATATTCTAGAGGCCCTTTGACACAAGAACGTGTTGCATCATATAATCCCACATAGGGTAATTGTCCCCATCCAACCTGTCCTCAACAGCAAACATCTTGAAGACATCTGTGTTGTTATCAGCCATGGTAAATGCTGCACCTAATGTGAAAACTGCCCGAAAATAGGAGAAATGGAGCGGAAACAACACGTGCTATATAGCACAAACCGTAGAAGACTGTAAAGCACCTGTTATGAAGAAATTGGTACTGACAGATCTTCTGCACAAAATGACGAAATTGCTTGTGCAAACCTGCCTGTAGTGGAAACGGAGGTCAAAATGAGCATGAATCAAAAATCTGAGCAGACTAAGCTCTACGAGCTTACCTGAAATATTTGTCGACCTACGAACGCTCGCCAAGCCTCACTGTAATCGGAGAAAGTGAGCATGCGTGTGCTAGAACAACTGACGACTAAGCCCGGGAGGACGTAACCTGCTATGATACCAATTGTTGGAATTAGGGTTGCAAAGAAATGCACACAGCTTGGAGAAGACGAAGGAAGCTCAAGGTACACAATAGAGAGTGTGTTAGTTAGTGTGCAATGGAAAGATGGATAGCCCTAGAGTGATGGGTGTATATACAATGAATCAAAAATCTGAGCAGACTAAGCTCTACGAGCTTACCCGAAATATTTGTCGACCTACGAACGCTCGCCAAGCCTCACTGTAATCGGAGAAAGTGAGAATGCGTGTGCTGGAACAGCTGACGACTAAGCCCGGGAGGACGTAACCTGCTCTGATACCAATTGTTGGAATTAGGGTTGCAAAAAAATGCACACAGCTTGGAGAAGACGAAAGAAGCTCAAGGCACACAATAGAGAGTGTGTTACTTAGTGTGCAATGGAAAGATGGACAGCCCTAGAGTGATGGGTGTATATACAATGCTCGGGGGAAAAAACCTCCAAAAGAGGAAAAAAAATGCCACGACGGTCCTAGTGTGTTCACACACATCACTATCACATGTATATGGCAACACTATCAAAATGAAGCTTTGCATCATGCTAGGCAATTAGAAAACTTGGAATACTTGAGAAGCAAATTGATTTCCTTTTATGGTCTTTACACTTGACTTAGGAGTAAGTTTTAAAATGTGGGTGATATTCCACAGCCTAGGTTTCTTCAAGCACTAGTTACAAGTGGATTCTGGTAATTGACATGATATCCAAGTTTCTTCAATCATTTGCTTCGATTTTATTCTTAGCTTTTTACCCCATTATAGAAAGCACTATTTGAACTTAGTTATCTTTTATAGTTTAAATTTGTTTGCAAGTTCTAGCTAATATTACAATTCCCAAACAATTCTTCCCCTATGCAACCCTTCATCTTGTTTGTTGGAATTGAAGATCTTCATCTTGTTTGTTGGAATTGAAGATGAAGGGCGAATGACATTTGATTCCAACATGAATCGATGTCCTATAGGCTAACAAATAGCTCAACTGGGCTTGGAAAAGCCAAATGAGCACATTCTTACTGTCATGTATGTCAATCACCCTGTCCTCATTGCCAATAGCCAGCAAGAAATACCAAGGCTGAGATGTGAGTAATTCATTGGCAAAGTATGAAATTATTGTGCATGGGTGGCTATTGGCTCACGTAGAAACTCAACATTTTGCCTATGTCTAGATTTACATCCTTATTTCAGCATCTAGTCATCTTAAACACAAAATATACTAGTGCATAATACATCAGAGTGGAAGCCTCTGAAAAGCAGCTTGTATAGCTTCAAACAATTCAACTGCCGACAACATTCTAGTGTCCATGTTGTGCGATCAGTTTGTGTGTTAAATATATATATATATATATTTATATATACCCAGTTCCAGGATAAGCCAAGATTCACCCTTAAAGGAAAGTGCAATGTATAGATCCATGGCAGTCACCACAAGACAATATAACCATCAGCTCCATCATGCATAGTATCGGCTAAATACCACGACATCCCCACTAACGTCGTCAGCTTGTTAGAAGTTCATGCGGGAAGTGGACATGCTACAACTATACGACAAGCTTCTTCAAGTAGCAAATGATTTCACCATGTACCACACATCGGCATATATTGAAGAACCACAAGCCTTTTCCAATATACACAGCCAACATAGCTTAAAAGATTGGCCACCTCTTGAAGCACGCACTCTAAAGTTCACTTCTCTGATCAAAAGAGTACAAGAATGTGCCATTCCATCCAGGAATCACCCTCATAAATGCTGATTTGGTATAACCCAAAGCAAATCTATAAAGTCAGGTTGACAGCTTGCTCGCCATCTCCATCAAATTATTAATGAGTTGAACTGGCATCTTGGCACCTTCATAAAACGACGTCATAAAAATCATTACAAAGATCAGCTTGCCATTAAGCATTCACTGCATTTTCTGGCTGCAGAAAAACTCGCTTGGCACCCTCCAATGTGTTCTTCAATAGCATGGCAATTGTCATTGGGCCAACACCACCAGGTACTGGAGTAATATAACCAGCCACTTTTTTGGCTTCTGCAAAGTCAACATCGCCGACAAGCCGATGGCCTGATTTTTTGGTGGAATCCGGTATGTAATTTGTACCAACATCAATAACTGCAGCTCCACGTTTTATCCAATCGCCTTTCACCTGGTAGCATGATGCAAATGTGTTACGATGGAGAGACCATACTCACGATGAAATGTTGATAAGTTTTCTCTTACCATTTGTGCTTGCCCTGCAGCAGCTATTATAATGTCGGCTTCTTTCACTATACTCTTGGGGTCCGCTGTATTTGAGTGAACAATGCTAACACTTGCATCAAGTTTATTTAGCAGCATTGCAACTGGCATCCCAACAATGTTGCTGCGCCCCACAACTACAGCCCTCTTCCCTTTTAATGGGATGCCCATCCTGATCAAAAGTTCTATGCAGCCCTGCACCAAGAAAGTGCATAAGCATAGCCATTATCAACAGGCTCATCGATGCTTGATTGCTGCGATCAAACTTCACTCTCCAAGTCACAGAACTGACCTTGGGAGTGCATGGAACAAACAAAGGTTCTCTTCCTTTCATGCACAGTTTTCCAATGTTAAGAGGGTGGAAGCCATCAACGTCTTTCTCTATGCTTATAGCATTCAATACTCTTTCCTCATTCACATGCTTTGGTAGTGGCAACTGCACTAAAACACCTGCATCGGCATGAAAAAGAAAAAAGACTCAGAGAGCCAAAAGAACGTTCATTACTTCTTTTCATGAAAACAAATCTTACAAATATAGTTATTTGGTGCATACACCCGCATGCCCCCAAAATTGGTTATAAAAATGGTTCTCACCCCCAGGGTCCTAGACACGGGCCCCCCTCACCTTCTGAAAAAATAGTCACCGAACATGATTGGGTAGGCGTGCACATGCATTATTATCTACAACCTACTGCACGTCTGCAAATCAATACTAACCTAGATTGACCTACTCTCACCCGACAAAGTTAATTGCACAAATTCGCATTCCAAAGGTTAGAAGCAGTGTCCTGAAAGGTGTCTCAGCTTACAATGCCGCTTTAAGATTCAAAAATGCCGGTTGAGAGCAAGAGGAAAGCCCATCTATATATTTCAAATTAGTGAAAAACTAGCTAAAATTTTGAAAATTTTCCTATTGGAGAAATTATGTGTTGGATAGAAATGATTTTGCCCGAACACAGGTTGTCACGTGCACATCTAACCCTATGTGTACGTGGACAAGCTACTTCATGACATAGGTTCAATTCAGTTAGAATAAGAAGTGATCTCGCACTGTCGTGAGTCTGTTCGCAGACCGTGCATGTCCAGACACTTAGAATAGATGCATATCCTCTGGTTGCACACAGCAGGATCATCAGATTTCCATCAGGAGCATTTTTACAATGCATAGACCTATTTTCTCTATTTTTGACAATTTTCACTTATTATTTTTAAGTGACTTTTGTTGGGAATTGGGTAGGGCAAATTAGGAAGTCAAGTATATAAGAAACCCTAGCGGTAGCACTTTCTCGCAGAAGAGGCAGCAGGGACCTGACATCCACAGTGCACCTTCTCAAGCAAGATCCCCTCGGCAAGAAGACTCAGCATTTTCAGCCAAGAACATCCAGCATTTTTCAGCTATGAAAATCAGCCCTAGCGTTTTGCATTTGCAGGACAACCCCGCAACGGCAGGACAACAGAAACATTAGTGTTTTTGCAACAGAACCCAGAACCAGCCCCTAGTGTTTTTGGATCAGCCTAACCCTCAGCGTTTTGCAGATTCATGAGACCACAGATAGTCTCAGCGTTTTCAGTTTTCAGCATTCAGACATCGCAGTAGAAGTCCCAAACCTCGCAGATCTCACCTTCCCGCAGAAGATTCTCGCCGCACGGTCAGATCCAGCATAGTTTGCAGATTCAGCCCGGAAAACGCAGATTTCAGCATCTGCGTTTTCAGCGCGTTGTCGTTGCATCGTCGTCATCCACATCGTCACCGACATAGAGTCCGAATTCAGCAGAAGAGATTTGCAGATTTCAGCCAGTAGCGTTTTCAGATTTCAGCCCGTCTCGTCGTCCTCCTCATCGTCGGCAAGTCAAAGCATTGTAGAGATTTGTGCAATCAATAGTAGACCGCTCTCGCCATAGAGAGTGGGGCCTTCGGAGGAGGGTTTGACAACATTCTGGTGTCGTATTCTTCTCTCTCTATCTCTCAGTCTCATGCACCTTTATTCACAGTGTCATTCACTTTGTTTGTGATCATTTGCACTCTCTCACTTCCGTAAGTAAAAGGAACCTTGAGCACAGTTCGGAGCACTCATCTTGAGCAAAGTTCAACATTCACTTTTGCTCCACCTAACATTGGTATCAGAGCTTTGGCAGTGTTCTGTATCACTCAAGGAAAGAACCACAAGAAATTTTTTTGCTTGTTGCAGTCGCACGTAACCCAAGTCTTCTTGGGCGTGTCGATTCCTAATCGTGTTTTTGAAAAGTGACAGGAAACCCAAAAAAGAAGGGCTTGTCCAGCCTTTCTTGTATCTCTTTTCACTCATTGAGAGCGGATCGTGCACTTAGAGGCCGGCCAATCGACGTGAGGTGGGAAAAAGCAACCTTGGTGTGAGCGCAAGACCGCTAAGGGGTGCGCCCGCAGGAAAGAGAAGAGCTTGGGTGAAGAGAAGATCCTTCTGTAACACGGATTGCAAGCTAAAGAAGAACCTCAAGAACCTCAAGAACTCAAGACCCCCAAGAACCCAAGACCCACAAGAACCCAAGTTCCTCGTGAACTTAAGAACCCAAGACTTCAGTGGATGGTCATCATCCGAAGCGGAATGGATACTTCACATGGAGGTGGTGAGCATGGAAATGGCGAAGAAGAGTTTTCCCCACCAGGAGATTTTTCCGACCCTCCCCCTTCTCCATCTACGCCAAGGATTGCACTAACTCCTATGGAGGCTTTCGACAAGATGATGATGGACAAGAAGTTAGAAAGCGAAGAAAGAATAGCAGCCATAGAGCGCAAATATAAAGAAAGAATGGCAGCCATAGCACGTGAGCACGAGCAAGCACACTTAGAAGCCAAAGTAAGAAAAGCCAAATCGGATCATGAGCTTTTTGAATGGGAAAAGAGTGCTACCGTGAAATCACGAACTTAGGCTCGCTACTGCTGCTCGCCCCCCCCCTTGCTTCGCCATCGCTACCCTCCCCCCCCCACTCGCTGCCCCTGCACTGCCCCTGCGCGCTAACCTCCCCCCCCCCCAACCCGCTGCCCCCCCCTGTTTTCGCGCTGCCCCAAAGGCTGCCCGCTGCCCTCCTCTCACGTTGCCATCCCCACCCCATCCCCCCGCTCGCTGCCGCTTGTGCACCCGCACATTACCCGGCTGCCCTCTTCGCCCTCGCCGTCCCCCCATCCCCCCCCCCCCCCCCCCCCCCCCCCCCCCCGTCCTCTTTGCTCCCGAAGGTCTTCTGCACCTGGCTCGGCAACGCTTTCTCTTCGGACAAGTGCTTGGCGTACTCGTTCGCAGATTTTCTTCACCGCCCGCTTCTTCGACTCAGCAGTAGACAAAGATGGAGGCTCCAGCTCCACCTCAGAGGGACTCGCCTGAAGCCCCCTCGCCCGACCCCGCTGAGCCCACCATTCGACTTGCTCTTACGCCGGCAGAGCAAGCGAACCTTGCCACAGAGGTAGAACGCTTGCAGGCGACTTCTGTCATCTGCAAGGTTCTCGGCACTCGTCCCAGCAGAGGAGAACTGCAAGACCTTCTCCAGGCCCGCCTCCTCGCAGAGGTGGGCAAGATCTTGGATGTCCAGATTCTCGGACGGGGGTACTACCAGATTGAGTTCGAGACTTCCGAGATGGCCTCCAAGGTCATAGCTATGAGTCCATTGGCCATCCGAGCAGCACGCGCCCACTTTCGACAGTGGCGACATGGTTTTGACCCGTCTTTGGATGTGCTAGTAGAGGAGGCGGACATCCCCATCTCAGTCTGCTTTCCGGGTTTACGGAGGGAGTACCTTCCACTTCTCTCCAGGATTGGCTCCGCCATCGGAACTGTCCTGGAGACACCTCGTACGGCAGCATCAGTAGCTGCCAAGGCGGCTGGCATCCCTTCAGTTCGAGTTTTGGTCAGAGATACCCACACGCTCCCGAAGGTCATCCTTCTGCCTCGGGTGAGTGGGGGTTGGTTTAGACAGAGTGTGGAGTACTCGGGTCTCCCGAACCAGTGTTTCATTTGCAGACAGATGGGCCACCTAGCGAAGGCCTGTCCACGGAGGAGACCACGACCCGCACCCCAGCCTCAGCCCCAGCCTGCCAAGGCTGGGCCACAGCCACAACCAGCGACACAGAGCACAGATTCAGCGCCACCCTCCGAGCCTGGGGCTCCAGCGGAGGAGGGGTGGCAGCAGGCCCGTGGCCGTCGACGCCAGGGGCCACAGCGGCAGCCTGGCACTCAGAGTGGCCCCCACGTGCCTACTCAGCAGCAGTGGGTTCCCACGGGGAACCGCTTTGGTCCTCTTGAGCAGGAGGAACCCCCTACGCCAGCCTCCACCTCCGCTTCACCCTCGCCAGCCCCTCCGCCTTCCGATCTCCCCTCCTCCTCCTCATGCCCTCCCCTGCCCTCTGCTACCGCTCACTCCCCACCTCGCCCCCCCCAAGTCTCTGCCGCCCCACCCCGCTTCTCCTCTCCCCCGCCCCCCCCAGCCCC
The DNA here is from genome assembly GCF_014529385.1 of Adiantum capillus-veneris. NCBI lineage: Eukaryota > Viridiplantae > Streptophyta > Polypodiopsida > Polypodiales > Pteridaceae > Adiantum > Adiantum capillus-veneris. The sequence continues at coordinate 3,970,253 of NC_140951.1, forward strand.
TTCTCCCCCTCCTCCTGCTTCAGTACCACAGTCGGCTCAGGAGACTGGACCCTTGCCGGCGGCCAGGAGATCTCTTGGCAGCGCCTTCGCCACGAGTCGCCTAGCGAGAGAGGGTCAGCCCTTCATGCGGCCCCCACTGCAGATTCAGACATCTCCTCTTGCAGCTATTCCTCGTGGTTTGACGAGCTTTGACCTCCGACGCCGCTGGGATTTCTTCGATTACGGGTTTACTCGTTTTCTTGGCGATTCCGCAGCAGACTACGTGGCAGCCTGCTTCAGAGTCCACGCTTTGTTCCTCGCCGCTAGGGGGACAGAGGCCTTGGACTCAGCAGTTGGTTTCTCCTTCCCCCTCTGTGGCAGGACTGAGACAGAGTGGTCCCTCGACTCAGTGGTGGGATGGTTGCATACACAGGTTCTCGAGTTCTCTCACCACATGGGAGAACTTGGCGTTACAGATTTGCTGCAGACTTTGTGGCCACTGGCCAAGTTTGCGGTGACACCCCCAGATTCAGCAGGATGTAGACACATTGTGGTGTACTTTTTTGCTGATACGCAGTGCTTGCCTTGCTATGTATTCATTCATGAGGACTCCTGGACAGAGGAGGTTGCTTTACGCACGGCTCGCTCTACTTGGGCTTGGACCAGGCACTCACTGTAGTCTCGCCTATCTAGAGGACGCTCGGATGCGGATTACTCCCCATCCAAGCCTGCTTCGAAGATAGCTCGTCTTGCTGCTGCGGCAGCATTTGTTCTCTCTCGCTCCCCATGAGGATCGTCTCGTGGAACGTGCAGGGACTCGGTGGGCCCCAGTTTCAGCGACAGCGGGGCCGATTGCGTCAGGAGCTTCAGCGATGCCTTGTGGGAGGAGAGATTGATCTCCTTATGCTTCAGGAGCACCATTTGTCTGAGAGCCGCATTCGGCGATGTGGTCAGATTTTGCGTGGACGCTATGATACCTTTTGGTCAGCTGCTTTTGGACCTGGAGGCATCCAGGGTGGGGTATGTATGACTATTGCGGACTCATTACAGCAGGCCATTGTGGACAGAGGGATTATTGTACCAGGCAGGGCTCAGTGGATTACTATGCAGGTTCAGGGTAGCCTTGTGGGTTTCCTGAACATCTATGCGCCCAATGTGGCGAGTGCTCGTGCAGAGTTTTGGTCACAGATTGTTGAGTCTTTGCCACAGGTTGACCAGTGGTGTGTAGGAGGGGACTTCAACATGTTGGAGGACCCTTCTGACAGAATCGGAGGCAATCATGTTACTTTGCATGGAGTCGAGTTAGCAGCTTGGGAGAGGTTTTGTATGACGTTGAGGGTCTCGGATACATGGCAGCATTCTGGCTTTGTGAGGCCTCCAGAGAGTCTTGCCTTCTCTAGATCGGACCGCAGAGTGGGAGGAGTGAATCTATCGCGCATAGATCGCTTCTACATAGTGACCACTTCAGTGACTTGGGGGGATCAGTGGGCATCCTAGCAGGGACATCCTTCTCGGACCATGCACCAGTGATCCTCACAGTGGCAGACAGGCAGAGGAGTGGGAGCACGATGCTTCGCATCCCAGAGCGGGTCTTGTTGGACTCAGCACTCAGAGAGAGGGTCGAGGCTCTATGGACAGAGGGCATGGACAGCCAGGCTCCACCTGCAGACAGAGTGGCCTCAGGCCTAGCTCAGCTCAGCCACTTCTTTCTCCAGGAGTCTTTGGCTCGACGGGCTGCAGCGAGAGAGGAGGAGCAGCGTCTCAGACGAGGCATTGCTTCACTACAGAGGATGCAGGAGCAGCATCCAGACAGTCCATGGTTGGAGGAGCAGCTACAGCAGGCTCGACAGGAGCTTGCTTGCACAGAGGAGAGGCGCCATGAGTTTGCCTTCCACCGACAGGCATCTCAGTGGACTCAGGTGGGTGACAGAGTGACAGGTGTTTTTTTTGGAGACAGTGGGACCTCGGCACTCGCATGCCAAGGTCAATCAGTTGAGGAGACCCGATGGGTCAGTTGTTTGCGAGCCAGAGGATATGCGTGCAGTTGCTACTGACTTTTACCGTGAGCTACTGTCGGCTGAGCCCGAGTCAGAGAGACAGGATGCATGCAAGGAGCAGGTTTGGGCACAGATGCCTTGTCTTGTGACTGAGGAGATGCGGCAGAGGCTTGAGTTACCTCTTCAGCTTGAGGAGCTGCACACGGCTCTTAGGGCCCTCCCTCGTGGTAGCTGTCCAAGTGAGGATGGGCTGACTTTCAGCTTCTTCTTGGAGTACTGGGACCTGCTTGGCCCAGATCTTTGTAGTGCCTTTCAGTACATTCTGCACACAGGAGTGATGCCGGATAGCATGAGTGAGGGCCTGATTTACCTCATTCCAAAGGAGGGTGGCTCCTTGGATGAGATTCGACAGTGGCGTCCCATCACCATTCTCAACTCAGCCTACAAAATTCTTGCCAAGGCTCTGAGTTTGAGGATTCAGCCACTTTTGGAGAGCCTTATACATGGAACTCAGACAGGTTTTGTCAAGGAACGTAGTATCCTTGACAACATCTTCACTTTTTGGGAGGCTTCTGCCCTTGCACAGCTCCGTGGGGAGGACCTTGTGATTCTTCTTCTCGATTTTGAGAAGGCATACGACAGAGTTGACTGGGACTTTCTAGAGGGCACGCTACGCAGGATGGGCTTCTCAGAGGCTTGGATCAGAGGGGTGTCAGCTTTGTACAGACAGGCCCACAGTCAGGTGCTTTTGGCAGGAGGTAGAGGTGAGCGCTTCATGCTCACACGATCGGTCAGACAGGGTTGTCCTCTTGCCCCCTTTCTCTTTCTGTTCTATGCGAAGGCGATGAGCAGATTTTTGGTGTCACAGCAGGTTGGGTTGAGGGGCTTGGCACTCCCTATATGGGGAGATGAGCTTCTGGACGCTGAGTTTGCCGACGACTCAGCCTTGTACTTAGAGGGCCAGGAGGCCAATTTACACAGATGTGGACAGGCTTTGGAGACCTGCTGCTATGCATCGGGCGCACTGATCAACTGAAGAAAGACAGTGGCTTTCTCAGTTGGTAGTGCTCCTGTGCCAGATTGGATGCCAGGAGAGGGTTTCAGGTGGATTCCTCCAGGGACTGCAGTTCGGTACTTGGGTTGTCAGGTTGGTTTGGATTTGTCCCCCGAGCAGCAGATTTCTCCTCTTCTCCTGTCCATCAGGAGAAAGCTGTTACATTGGAGCTCAGCACGACTTTTGCTGGCTGGTAGAGTAGTAGTTGCCAACCAGGTGTTGTTGGCGACTATGTGGTACATCACTTCTTGCTGGATCTTCTCGAGTTCTTGCATCAGCCAGGTAGAGAGGCTGATCAGGAACTTCCTTTGGTCTGGTCGCGACACTCAGATTGCCCGAGCCAAGGTGGCTTGGTCGGTCATCACACTTCCTTGTTCTCAGGGAGGGCTTGGGATCATTGATCCAGCACAGCAGAGCAGAGCCCTTCTTGGGAAGTTCGTCGTCAGAGGACTTCTTCCAGGCGAGGAGCCCTGGAAGGAGTTCTTGTTGCAGAGGCTTCGTGCCAGGGTGCCTCAGGCAGGAGGCCCTTGGCAACCTTCGACCAGATGGATCTTTACAGAGTTGCGCCGAGTTGGTTTGAGCAGGAGACTGGAGGACCGATTCGCTGTGAGTTTGCTTCGGTCTTGGGAGCTATTGCGGCGTGGCCTAGAGCAGCGACAGCCGACGTGCACGGAGGAGCGCCTACGGCAGCCCCTCGTCTGGAACCCCATGGTTAGCACTCAGAGAGGCCACTTGGTTGGGAGTAGGCCTCATGTTTCTTGGGGTCCCATGGCAGCAGGTCCAGCGCGCTCTCTAGGTGACTGGCTAGAGTTCACAGGTTTGTCAGAGAAGGTGCAGGTTGTCCAGCTACAAGGCATGAGAGGGGTTCAGAGCATGTGTCAGGACATCTCAGAGTCAGTTCCAACTGATTGGCTCACGCCTCTCGAGCCAGTAGCACCCCGGTGGATGGGAGCCTTCACACGACTGGAGGTTCTCATTTCAGTCAGGGCTTGCTCAGAGACTGTCCCAGCCCTGTTCTTCGAGCTTCAGGGTGGGGGACGATTACAGAGAGTTGCAGTAGAGGCCCCCCAGGTAGCAGAGTGTTGTTTCCAGAGGATCCGAGTTGTGGGCATCTGTGGGAGGACTTGCGTCATAGACCCTGACCCAGCAGCTCTTGAGACAGGACACTGGAGGCTATGGGCTTGGGAGTGCTGTCCACTGGCACGAGTACAGTGGGATCCTGGTGAGTGGCTATGGAGGGACCCATTCTCTTCTGCAGACCGCCCAGGAGTCCCTTTCTTTCAGTACACTGTTCGGCTTGGACGTCATATACTTGCAGCACAGAGAGAGGCCCGCCCCGCTGCAGCACGTCATTGGCAGGAGGAGGGTCACACAATTGAGTTCTTGGCAGCTTTTTGGCAGAGGCTGTGGGACTCCAGACAGCCGAGGCGCGTCACCTTGTTCCAGTGGTTGGTTGCACACAAAGCCACAGCAGTAGGGAGTTGGCTTGTACATAGTGGTCTCTCGGCCGCATGTACAGCCTGTGACCAGTTGGTGGAGAGTCAGCGTCACTGTCTTTGGGATTGTCCCTCGGCCCAGCAGGTGTGGCTACGAGTTCTTTGGCTGATGCCTACCCTCTCCACGGCTCGACAGTACACTTGGGGGGCGGCGGCTTGGTCCACCCTCACGGGCCCGGCACTTCAGTTTGAGCTATCTTCCACCAGCAGGATGATAGTGATACAGGGGGGTCGACCTACACTCCAGCCTGCTACAGACCTTACTCCACAGGAGTGGAGCAGTGAGAGAGCGGAGTGTTGGGAGCTCATCAGCGGCCTAGCTCTCTGGTTCATCTGGCGGGCCCGTTGTTTCCGCATCTTTGAGGCTCGCCTTGTACCACCAGCAGAGACTGTTCGTGACTTTTGGCTAGAGCTGATCCATACTCTCAGAGGACAGCTTGAGGGACTACAGGGCAGCTCCGACCGCATGCGGGAGCGCCGCGAGGCTTTCCTTCGTCTCTGGCGCCCTGGGCTGTTTTACTCCATGGTCCAGGGGGTGCTCAGATGGCACTACTGTCCACCTGTGTGGCTTTTCCCTCCTCCCATCTCTTGATTTAGCCCCATTGTATATATGCTGTTTTTTCATTGGGAGAGTCTCCCCATCATGTTTGTTGTAGCCCTCTCTTGCAGAGGTGGATGTAGCCCTATGGGCAGCTTTCATTAACTAATAGAAGGATCTTTTTCTCGGAAAAATAAAATAAAATTGGATCATGAGCGCAAAGAAAGACAAGCAGACTTTGATCGCAAGAACAAAGCAAGAAAAGCGATCAGCGACCAACACATAAAAGAGTTGTTGCAACTTTTTCTAATGTGCAAGCACAGATTAACAAGAATCAGGAGAAGGAGACTCTTTCAGTCTCTTCTTTTCCAAAGTGCGATACACATGATTTGGATGATAAGGATAAGCATGATGATTTGCATGATAATGATCAGCATGATGAGTTGCATGATAATGATAAGCATGATGATTTGCATGATCAAGATGTGATTATTCACGAGCATGATGATTTGCATGATCAAGATGTGATTTCTCATAAGCATGATGATTTGCAGGAAGATAATGTGATTGTTCACAAGGATGATGGTTTAGTTGATACTTTGTCTAGTGAAGCTAACCTCATTGCAGATTCGATCAATCATGAAGAACAGATCTTGGCTCTCGAGTTGAGGTCCAAAGAACCCCTACAGGAAGATTTGATCAATCACGAAGAACCCATCTTGGCTCTCGAGCTTAGGTCCAAAGAAGCCCCACAGGAAGTATTATGTGTTTGAATGATTAGTCAACACGCATTGTTCGAGTGTTTCATTCGTGATGCTTTCCTATATTTTAATCACCGTCCTTATGTTGCATGTTGAACACGATGCACTCATGAATGAGCATGGATGTATGCATGAAAAGAAGAAATGTTTGCATTCAAGGAATTCACATTCCATGTCTCTTCCTTGGCATGACATAGTATCCGAAAGAGCACAAGAAGGATTGAGCATCAAACATCGGCATTTCCATTATGATTTGCCACAGTTGATTGATTTAGATCAGAAAGTTAAGATTTGACCCCATTGTGTGTTTGATGAACGGTTTGGCACTCCGTCTTTATGTTCATCTACATTGCATGCACAGTTTTTTCAAAAGACTAGAATTTTTTCAGTCACTTTACATGGAATGGGTATGTTTATGTTTTTGTGTCGAAAGTGGTTTCAGGAATTTTCAGCCTCGGAGATTCAAGAAGAAGTTAGATGCATGACCATAGACGAAGTTGAAGCATTGAAGGAGCTACAGATGACTGTCATTTTCGATGCGGCCCAAAGAAGCAAGCGTTGCAGACCTTTATGAAGTTCAAGTATCGCATGACCCACGCATCAGAGTGGGCCGGCGAAGAGTCCTTTCCAGGATTCCAAACCCTGTTGGCGATCTCCCTCGATGCCATACAGTTCGGTACCAATACCTCACTTTAAAAAGGAGGGGATGTCACGTGCACATCTAACCCCTTGTGTACGTGGACAAGCTACTTCATGACATGGATTTAGTTCAATTAGAATAGGAAGTGATATGGCACTTTTGTAAGTCTATTCGTAGACTGAGCATGTCCAGACACTTAGAATAGATACATATCCTCTGGTTGCACATAGCATGATCATCAGATTTCCATCAGAACTCATCAGGAGCATTTTTACAATGCATAGATGTATTTTTCCTATTTTTGACAATTTTCACTTATTATTTTTAAATGACTTTTGTTGGGAACTGGATAGGGCAAATTAGCAAGTCAAGTATATAAGAAACCCTAGCGCTAGCACTTTCTGGTAGAAGAGGCAGCAGGGACCTGACATCCACATTACACCTTCTCAAGCAAGACCCCACCCCCGGCAAAAAGACTCAGCATTATTAGCCAAGAAAAGCCAACGTTTTTCAACAGTGCAAATCAGCCTTAGCGTTTTGCATTTGCAAGACAACCTGGCAGCAGCAGGAAGCAGAAATGTCACGTGACACATCCAACCCTATGTGTCCATGGACAAGCTACAGCATGACCAGGGTTCGGTTCAGTTCAGTCACGTCAGTCTAGAATAGGAAGTGATCTAGCACTTTTGTGAGTCTGTTCACAGACCGTGCATGTCTAGGCACTTAGATTAAATGCATATCCTCTAGTTGCACACAGCATGATCATCAGCATTACCATCAAAATCCATCAGGAGTATTTTCCAGTGCACAGAACCTATTTTCCTTATTTTTGACATTTTTCACTCATTATTTTTAAGTGACTTTTGTTGGGAACTGGGTAGGGCAATTTGACTAAGTTAATATATAAGCAATCCCTAGCGCTAGCATTTCTGGCAGAAGAGCAAGGAGAACACAGGCACAGGTTGCAGCAGGTTCCTCCCTCTCTCTCTCAAGCAAGATCTCTAAAGAAACCTGGAGTTTTCAGCACTCATTACCAGCGTTTTCAGCATTGTATACCGGCATTTTCATCACTCAGCATCAGCAATTACAGCCCCCTGCAGGTCAGCGTTTCAGCCTTTCAAAGCAGCGTTTTCTTCAGCAGCAAACCAGCGATTAAAAGGGCAACAAATCCAGCGTTTTGAACAGCAGAAATTCAGCGACTAAAGACAGCAGATCCAGCGTTTTCAAGACTGCACCTTACTTTGGTATCAGAGCCCGCTTGGAGGTTAGCAAGACATCTCCTTTCGAGGTGTCAGGCTTCTCTCCCGGTTTGGACTCTCTCATCACGCAAGAGTGCCTTGATGTTTTGTTCACTATTCAACAAGTGCCCTTCCGCAGAAATTTGTAGTCTCTCCTCTTTCAGGATGTGATATGCTTTTGGGCATTCGATGGTTTCGTGAGCATAACCCTCTCATTGATTGGGCGGAAAATACGTTCATTTTCAATGCCAAAAGTGACTCTCCCCTTGTCATTCGTGGAGAGCAAGTTGTTCAATCTGCATCCCTCATTTCTAATGTGCAGGCGAAGATTGCAAAGAATCCAAAAACAGAGACTCTCTCAGTCTCTTCTTTTCCAAAAAATGACACAAATGATTTGCATGATCAGGATAGACATGATTTGCATGAGGATCAAGATGCGATTTCTCACAAGCATGATGATTTGCATGAATGATTGTTCACAAGGATGATGTGTTAGTTGATACTTTCTCTGGTGAAGCTAACCTCATTGGAGATTCGATCACACGAAGAACCGATTTTGGCTCTCGAGCTTAGGTCCAAAGAACCCCCACAGGAAGTACTATGTGTTCGCATGATTAGTCATCACGCATTGTTCGAGTGTTTCATTCGTGATCGTTTCTTGTATTTTAGTCACCGTCCTTATGTGATCCCTTTTCATAGGCATGACATATTGTTCGATGAGCACGATTCACTCATGAATGAGTATGGATGTATGCGGATTACTCATGAAAAGATGAAATGTTTGCACCCAAGGAATTCACATTCCATGTCTCTTCCTTGGCATGACACAGTATCCAAAAGAGCACAAGAAAGATTGAGCATCAAGCGTCGGCATTTCCGTCGTGTTTTGCCACAATTGATTGATTTAGATCAGAAAGACAAGTTTCGAATCCATTTGTTTGTGTGTGTTTGATGAACGGTTTGACACTCCATCTCTATGTTCATCCACATTGCATGCAGTCTTTTAGGAAGAATAGTATTTTTCCAGTCACTTTACATGAAATGGGTATGTTCATGTTTTTGTGTTGGAAGTGGTTTCAGGAATTTTCATCCTCGAAGATTCTTGAAGAAGGTAGAAGCATGACTATCGACGAAGTTGAAGCATTGAAGGAGCCACAGAAGACTTTGTGTTGCTTTCGGCGCAGCCCAAAGAAGCAAGCGTTGTAGACCTTTATGAAATTCAAGTATCACATGACCCACGCATCAGAGTGGGCCGGCGAAGAGTCCTTTCCAGGATTCCAGACTCTGTTGGCGATCGATCTCCCTCGACGCTATACAGTAAGGTGCCAGTACCTCACTTTGAAAAGGAGGGGAGGTCACGCAACACATCCAACCCTATGTCTCCGTGGATAAGCTACAGCATGATCAGGGTTTAGTTCAGTCAAGTCAGTCTAGAATAGGAAGTGATCTGGTACTTTTGTGAGTTTGTTTGCAGACTGTGCATGTCCAGGCACTTAGATTAGATGCACATCCTCTAGTTGCACACAACATGATCATCAGTATTACCATCAGAATCCATTAGGAGCATTTTCCAGTGCACAGAACCTAATTTCCTTATTTTTGACATTTTTCACTTATTATTTTTAAGTGGCTTTTGTTGGGAACTGGGTAGCAATTTGACTAAGTTAATAAATAAGCAATCCCTAGCGCTAGCATTTTTGGCAGAAGAGGTAGGAGAACACAGGCACAGGTTGCAGCAGGTTCCTCTCTCTCTCTCTCAAGCAAGATCTCTAAAGAAACACGGGGAACAAGGGGAGGCTGGACAAGCCCTTCTTTCTTGGGTTTCCTGTCACTCATCAAAAGCACGATTAGGAATCGACACGCCCAAGAGAACTTGGGTTACGTGCGCCCACAACAAGAAAAAAAATTTATGTGGCTCTTGTGGTTCTTTCATTGAGTGATACAGAACACTGTCAAAGCTCTAATACCAATGTAAGGTGCAGCGGAAGTGAACGTTGAATTTTGCTCAAGATGAGTGCTCTGAACTGTGCTCAAGGGTTCCTTTTACTTACGGAAGGGAGAGCTTTCCGTTCCTTTAGTGAGAGAGTGCAATGGACACAAACAAAGTGGATGAACACTGTGAATGAAGGTGCTGAGACTGAGAGATAGAGAGAGAAGAGAATACGACACAAGAATGTTGTCAAACCCTCCTCCGAAGGCCCCACTCTCTATGGCGAGAGCAGTCTACTATTGATTGCACAAATCCCTACAATGCTTTGGACTTGCCGACGATGTCGACGACGATGAGGACGACGACGAGACGGGCTGAAATCTGAAAATGCTAATGGCTAAAATGTGCAAATCTTGATCTACTGAATTTTGACTCTATGTCAATGACGACGATGGGACGACGATACTTTGAAAATGTAGATGCTGAAATCTACGTTTTCCGGGCTGAAATTGCAAATTTTGCGGGATCTGACCGTGCGGCGAGGATTTGCTGATGCGAGAAGGTGAGATCTGCGAGGTTCGGGGATTCTACTGCGGAGTCTAACTGCTGAAAACTGAAAACGCTGGTCTACTTGTTGAGTCCTTGTCGCGATGGAACTGCAAAACGCTAGGGCTGATCACCAAAAATGCTAGGGCTGAATTGGAATCTGCTGTCGCCGGTTGTCCTGCAAATGCAAAACGCTAGGCTGATCTGCTGTTCTACTGTCGTCGGGAATCTACAAGTGCAAAAACGTTGGCTCATCTTGGTGCAAAAACGCTAGGCCTGCTGATGGGTGTCCTGCTGAGAAGGTGCCTGTTGAACGCTGTGTTCCTGCTGCCTCTTCTGCCAGAAACTGCTAGCGCTAGGTTTCTATATAAACTTGGCTAGTCAAATTGCCCTACCCAGGTCCCAGTTCCCAACAAAAAGTCACTTAAAAATAATAAGTGAAAAATGTCAAAAATAGGGAAAATAGGTCTATGCACTGTAAAAATGCTCCCGATGAGTTCTAACTAAAATCTGATGATCATGTTGTGTGCAACCAGAGCATATGCATTTACTCTAAGTGTCTGGACATGCACGATCTGCGAACAGACTCACTAAAGTGCCAGATCACTTCCTATTCTAGACGGATTGAACTGGACTGAACCCTTGTCATGAAGTAGCTTGTCCACGTACACATAGGCTTAGACCTCCTTTTCAAAGTGAGGTACTGTTACCGAACTGTATGGCGTTGAGGGAGATCGCCAACAGTGTCTGGGATCGTGTGAAGGACTCTTTGCTGGCCCACTCTGGTGCGTGGATCATGCGATACTTGAACTTCATAAAGGTCTGCAACGCTTGCTTCTTTGGGCCGTGCCGAAAGCGACAAAGTGTTCTGAGGCTCCTTCCATGCTTCAACTTCGTCTATAGTCATGCGTCTACCTTCTTCAAGAATCTCCGTGGCTGAAAATTCCTGAAACCACTTCCAACACAAAAACATGAACATACCCATTCCATGTAAAGTAACTGGAAAAATTCTATTCTTCTGTAAAGACTGTGCATGCAATGTAGATGAATATATAGACGGAGTGCCAAACCGTTCATCAAACACACACAAAAAATGGGGTTGAATCTTGACTTTTTGATCTAAATCAAGTAACTGAGGCAAAACACAATGGAAATGCCGATGCTTGATGCTCAATCTTTCTTGTGCTCTCTCTGATACTGTGTCATGCCAAGGAAGAGACATGGAATGTAAATTCCTTGAATGCAAACATTTCATCTTTTCATGAGAGTTCCATATACATCCGTGCTTATTCATGAGTGAATCGTGCTCATTGTACAATATGGCATGCCTATGAAAAGGGATCACATAAGGACGCTGACTAAAATACAAAAAAGCATCACGAATGAAACATTTGAACAATGTGTGCTGACTAATCATTCGAACACATAGTACTTCTTGAGAGGGTTCTTGGGACCTAGGCTCGAGAGCCAAGATCGATTCTTCAGGATCTATCGAATCTTCTTGTGGGGGTTCTGTGGACCTCGACTCGAAAGCCAAGACCGGTTCTTTGTGATTGATCAAATCTGCAATGAGGTTAGCTTTACTAGACAAGGTATCAACTAAACCATCATCCTCGTGAAATCCTGCAAATCATCATGCTCGTGAATAATCACATCTTGATCATGCAAATCATCATGCTTATCATTATCATGCAAATCATGTGTGTCTTGCTTTGGAGAAGACGAGACTAAAAGAGTCTCCTTCTCCCGATTCTGTTCAAACTGCGCCTGCACAATAGAAAAAAGTCGCCACAACTCTTTCATGTGTTGGTCGCTCTTCTCTTGTTTTGCATTGTTCTCGCGATCAAATTCTGCTTGTCTTTCTTTGTTCTCGCGATCAAATTTTGCTAGTCTTTCTGTGGACTTGCGATCTAATTCTGCATTTCTTACGTTGGCTTCCAAGCGTGCTTGCTCGTACTTACTCTCGATGGCTGCCAATCTTTCTTCGCGTTCACGTGCTATGGCTGCCGTTCGTTCTTCGTACTTACGCTCTATGGCCACCATTCCTTCGTCGCTTTCTAGCTTCCTATCCATTATCATCTTGTCGAAAACCTCCATAAGAGTTAGTGTAATCCTTTGCGTGGATGGGGAAGAGGGAGGGAACCTCCTGGTGGAGAAAACTCTTCTTTGCCACTCCCATGTTCACCACCTCCATGTGAAGTATCCATTCCGCTTCGCGTGATGACCATCCATTGAAGTCTTGGGTTCTTAAGTTCACGAGGAACTTGGATTCTTGTGGTTCTTGGGTTCTTCAGGGTCTTGAGATTCTTCTTTAGCTTGCAATCCGTGTTAGAGAAGGATCTTCTCTTCACCCGAGTTCTTCTCTTTCCTGCGGGCGCACCCCTTGGCGGCCTTGCGCTCACACCAAGACGGTTCCGAACTGTGCTCAAGGGTTCCTTTTACTTACGGAAGGGAGAGCCTTCCGTTCCTTTAGTGACTCGTGAGAGAGTGCAATGGACACAAACAAAGAGGTGAACACTGTGAATGAAGGTGCTGAGATTGAGAGATAGAGAGAGAAGAGAATACGACACCAGAATGATGTCAAACCCTTCTTCGAAGGCCCCACTCTCTATGGCGAGAGCGGTCTACTTATGATTGCACAAATCTCTACAATGCTTTGGACTTGCCGACGATGTCGACGACGATGAGGACGACGACGAGACGGGCTGAAATCGGAAAATGCTAATGGCTGAAATCTGCAAATCTTTATCTGCTGAATTCTGACTCTATGTCGGTGACGATGTCGATGACGACGATGCGACGACGACACGCTGAAAACGCAGATGCTGAAATCTGTGTTTTCCGGGCTGAATCTGCAAACTACGCAGGATCTGACCGTGCGGCGAGGATCTGCTGCTGAAAGGTGAGATCTACAAGGTTCGAGGGTTCTATTGCGGAGTCTGACTGCTGAAAACTGAAAAGGTTGGTCTACTTGTTGAGTCCTTCTCGCGATGGAACTGCAAAACGCTAGGGCTGATCTGCAAACCAAAAACGCTAGGGCTGAATTGGAGTCTGTTGTCGCCGGTTGTCCTACAAATGCAAAACGCTAGTCTGATCTGCTGTTCTACTGTCGTCGGGAATCTGCAAGTGTAAAAACGCTAGCTGGTCTTGGTGCAAAAACACTAGCTTGTTGCAGATGTGCAAAAACGCTAGGCCTCCTGATGGGTGTCCTGTTGAGAAGGTGCCTATTGAACGCTGTGTTCCTGCTGCCTCTTCTGCCAGAAAGTGCTAGCGCTAGGTTTCTATATATACTTGGCTAGTCAAATTGCCCTACCCAATTCCCAACAAAAGTCACTTAAAAATAATAAGTGAAAAATATCAAAAATAGGAAAATAGGTCTATGCACTGTAAAAAAAGCTTCTGATGGGTTCTAACTGAAATCTGATGATCATACTGTGTGCAACCAGAGGATATGCATCTACTCTTAAGTGTCTGGACATGCGCGGTCTGCGAACAGACTCACAAAAGTGCCAGATCACTTCTTATTCTAGATTGACTGAACTGGACTGAACCCTTGTCATGAAGTAGCTTGTCCACGTACACATAGGGTTAGATGTGTCACTGACAAGACATGCTTGCTACAGCTAAGCCTTCCAAGCATCAAGTAGAGTTAGTCACCACAGTGGAAGGATGTCGACGGGTAAAAAGAAATCTTCTACCGAAAGCAACACGACTAGCTATGACTTTATTTTCCCTACCCATAGTCAAGGACGACTATGATTTCAAGGGAGAGGTAATGTCATGAATATTAAGTTCTAACCTTCTAAAAGTATTTTCTAACTTATATTGGTTACTTAAGTCTATGCGTCAACCACACTCGGATACACACGGGTACGGAAGTACGGAATAGCTACGGATCAGACCACCCGAAAATTCCACACGTCAGATAGCCTACTACATAGGATGCTTAAAAGCCTACATACTACAACACCATGTTTAGAACTTTATACTCGAACACAAAACCATAGAAACTTTAGAAATTAGAATTTAGAGACTAGCTTGTTGCTCAATCTGCATACGGTACACCAATTAGTCAATGACCATCATAATTCATAACTAGAAAAATTTGATTGGCTAAGGCCCAAAGGTATGTAGACAAAGAACAAAAAAAAGCAGAGAGATGGAGCCTCAAAGTAATGAAGTGGCCTACAAACAAAAAGGACTCAGGTTTATAGAAGCAAGCCAAAAAACATTCAGGAGTGTAGTCTCCTGAATCCAAAACATAAGTAGAGACTAAAGGCTAGAATCTGAACTGTGGAGTCAACACCATAAGTAAGTGGCCAGGCGCAGTGAGCTCTAACTCTCACCATAGCTCACATCCTTATCACCATAAACGGCGCCGTCATCACCACCATCACCATCATCCTCGTCCTTGTTCTCGTCACCAACTGAGCATAATGTCTCAAGGGCCAATATGACTCGTAGAAGCAATGAAAATAGGCTCTATCGCACCATCTGTAGTACTCTCTACAATGGTCTCCTGAATCTCTTGCAAGGCAAGCAAGTGGTCCTCATCTTTTTCCTTATTGAGCATTTCCAATGTGACCTCCATTCTCTCATAGCCGCACTTTTTGATTTTGGATATGAGCCTCAACTTCATGCGTATGTATACAAGCTTGTCTGTATGAGATTGGAGTAGCCTATTTCTTCTCTTGGTATGAATGAGAGAGAAGGTGCTTTGAGGCACGTGTCCCTTGAGAAAGCACCCTTCAAGCAAGAGCTTGCAAATCAGGTGTGCAAGCCCCAAATTTCACTTCCTCTTGCATATTGTTTTGATCTTTTGCAATTGGATGAACAAATGACTTGCTTTCAGCTTTATAAACGTTGAACTCATCAATTAGGGTGCTTTGCAAGGTCAAATCACCCTTGGTGTACCTGTCGAAGAATGTCATCCATCCTTCATGCACCTCGCCATCACTTTCTTGCCCTCTTCCTCACCATGTAGGATGCAACATGTATCCAACAACATGTAACGATGTGTGCATCATATTCTATCTTTCAATGCATAAATCCCTAATCTCTCTCATCTTTGCAGCATCAATGCCTTGTATGTTTTCAATTTTCTCTACTGCAATCCATAAGCTCGTACATAAGCCCCATGGTGGCTCCTCCCTATCAACCAAACGGAGAATTTCAATATGGGAGCACAAATTTTTAGAATCAATTTGGCCTCTTGCCAAAAGGATGCATTAAACACAATGAGCGATACCTCGATAGCCTTTTCAGTGTTTGATTTCTTCATCTTCACAAATTTGTCATCAATCATACGCTTGCGCATACCTTGCATGCATCTCTCATCCACAAGATTGGCCAGCATAATAAAGTAGTACGCAAATCGAGTGGCTGACGCCTTCACAAAGTCCTTCTTGCTAAGTTGCCGAAACAATGCCAACGCAGTAGACTTTCTTGTCACAAATGTGACAATCTTTGTTGCATCCTCAAGCACTTTTGCAACCCAATCAATCTTGCCAATGACCTCGAGCAGAAGGTCCAGGCAATGGCAAGCACATCTGGTTTCCACTCCCTTTCAATCATCTCCCAATGTACAACATTTGCTGGGCCAACCTCTTTGAGATGCTTAAAAATGAATTCCGATGTCTTCATTTCCCCATGCGTGTCTACAGCTTTCAAAAACACTAACCCATGAATAGAGCATGCAAGAAAGTTAATGATAGGCATGCGCCTAGTATCAGACCATCCATCACATACAATAGAGCATCCATGTCTTTTCCATTTCTCGCCATGATCTCAGTCTTTACGCATTTGATCTCCTCATTGAATTCTGTGGTACACAAAGCATGGTAAGAGGGGGGAACGTACGAAGGACCTGCTTGTCCACTTGCTTAAGGGCTCCTTACTTTCCATGTAGGAACATCCTCAGCATAAAAAAACTTGCGCAAGGCTTGGTCTGCTTGCGTCTGTGCTTGCAAGTCAAATGCACTTGCCAAAAACCCTTGCGCAACCTTCCTCTTCTTGCTTTAGAGTGCCACATTGGCTCACACATTGGTGATAAACAGCCAGAAAAGGGGGTACTTTATATGGACACAATCCACAACCTTAGCCATATCTAATGGAAGGCTTCAAGACAAAGAGGCGATGCTAGAAAATGAGCTTGAATAAATGCTCACAGCATCCCTTCTTGCAAAAGTGATAAGCTGTATAGTTCACAAAATATTGAGACAATATGCAGTCAAGGACTTATCTGTCCCGACTTTAAATGTAAACCATGGCTTAATGTATTGTCAGTCTGACCAATCCCCTAAGCATTATGAAATGTGTTACCTCAAGTTCACAGCATTCGACAGTTGTAACTGCTTCTTACAAAATACGAGTCAGAAGTTGTAATGCAGACTAAGTGCCGCAGGGAGCTTAAACTCTCTACCTCTTGGCTGCACTTAGTCAGATTTCAACCCCAAAAATTAAGATTGAAAATTTTAAGATGGGAGTTATACAAACATTTGGCAAGCTTCCGAGGACAAACCGACAAAAGCAATTCCAATTTCAGTCAAGTGACAACAACTGACCAATCACTTCAGGATCCGCATTCAGCTCCATGACATGATCCAAAATTGTTTCTTCTGAAGCATCAGCAGGCAGGTCAACTGAGATGGACTTCATGCCCACCTCAGTACATGCTTTCCTCTTCATGCGCACATACGTCTGAGAATCTTTTCGATCCCCCACAATGACCACAGCAAGACTTGGCACCTACTCACAGCCAAGTGAATACAGGATTGTTACGTTAAGTACCTCTCTCTCTCTCTCTCTCTCTCTCTCTCTCTCTCTCTCTCTCTCTGCTGCACAACCACTCTCCCTTCACCAACAGAGAATTGTTTGTGTGTGTGTGTGTGTGTGTGTGTGTGTGTGTGTGTGTGTGTGTGAGAGAGAGAGAGAGAGAGAACCCGGCCATAGTTGTTCCAAAGGTAAGTGACTTCCTGAGCGATCTCTTGATGAATGGTGTTGGCAATGGCCTTGCCATCGATTAGGACGGCACCTTCAGCACCAGAGGATCCCATTAGAAGCTCAGACAACCCGGCCAAGTAAAGTCAAACGTCACTCTAGAGTAATGCCTATATACATTCTCACGCCTGATGCCTGCAAGATTCTCCTCCGTCCTCTTTACGCGGCGCTGCAAAGGGCACTGATTTTGCTTCTAAATTTTGGAGCTTCACTTCGAATGTGAATGTCTATCCTAACAGCATGCACGGGGTTTTAAACGACCCGATCCAAGGAGGCACAAAGCCCCATTTGGAAAAGTAAACTCGTACAATTTTTGTAAATTCGGACATCGAGATAGTAAACTCAGGCAAGCATAAGTAAATCTAAACAAGCTCACTTTTCAACAAACTACATACGCGTGTCCGCTTAAAGCATTGGACTGCCGCAATATCCATCTGAGTTCGAATCTGAGGGGAAGGGGGGCCTGCTCATCACCGATTTTTTGTTTGTTCTCGGATCTCCTCGAGATCCATGGACTGAATTGTCCACCATTGACCCCGTGCCACTTAGAGCCGTGGGTGGTCGAGGGACGGGAGAGAGGTTCTAACTTTGTACCTTGGTAGTACATTATCTTTGGAGAGGTGGGATTGGTTGAAGCTTTGCAAAGTGTGTGCAAAACCAAACTCATGTACACTATGTTGCTTTCCTCTCCTTGGAGACGCAAACAACAACCATCGATTAGCAGGAATATTTCTTGTGAATGTTTGATTGCAGGTATTCAATGTTAACACATATGTGAACGTTTGATTGCACTTATTCAATGTTAATCACATTTGTGAACGTCTACAAGTGACTGTAAATATACCACACACATGCTTGTTATAAGAGGGGAGAAGCCACTAATCTCCTATTCTCCTCTATATTTACAATAATTATGGAAAGATGCGTCTTTCTTTCCATTAGTCACATTTGTGCACATTCTGTGCTATACATGACTGTAGATACATCGCACACATGATCCTTGCAAGAGTGTGCGATGAGAAGTGGCGCTGTACTCTTCTATTAAAATAATTATGGAAATATGAGTCTTTCTTTTTGTTAGGAATCTTAGTGTTAGGAGCCCGGTTTGGGCTTCTAGTTGGGAAAAGCGAGTTCATGAAGAGATTGTAAAACACTTATGAGGTACACTTACATGAGAGAACGGGAGGTCTTGATTTTGTGGTATGCTATTTTCAACTTATGTGTTTTCTTTATCTCAAAGACAATTTTTGAAAAATTAAACTATAATTTTAATCAACTACTATGGAGCATTAAGAATATGATGTATGAAGCGATGTGAGTAAAATGTGCCTTGCTTGTTTACGAACCACTAACATACACTACCGACTATTGTGAGAAATAGAATGCAAGGAGTATTGTGAGAAAGTGGACGTGTAAATAATGTCTTGACAGTGGACTTTAAATAATATCTTGACTTTCAAGAAACCACTATGTCGACCATGAACAAATGCAAATGGAAAGCTTAGGCAAGGGACAGTAATACGAGGGTAAGACAAAGTCTTAAGCATGCACCAATCTTTAGTGTGATGAGGTCTATGTAGCTTTATTACAAACATACCTAGGTACTTTGAGCCTTGAATCTTTGTATAGAAGGATGAAGTTCTCTATTTAAGACTTGTAACCATATACATGTGGTAGTGATGTGTGTGGACACACTAGGACCGCCGGGGCATTTTTTCCCTCTTTAAGAGGTTTTTTCCCCGTGCATTATATATACACCCATCACTTTAGGGCTATCTATCTTTGCATTGCACACTAAGTAATACACTCTCAGTTGTGTGCCTTGAGATCCCTTCGTCTTCTCCAAGCTATGTGCGTTTTTTCTGCAACCATAATTCCAACAATTGGTACCAAAGTAGGTTGCGTCCTCCCGGGCTTAGTTGCCAGTTGCTCGAGCACACGACTGCTCACTTTCTCCAATTTCAGTTAGGCGAGCATTTGCAGGTTGACAAATATTTCGGGAGAGCTCGTAGAGTTTAGTCTGCTTAGATTTTTGATTCGAGCTCATTTCGGCCTCCGTTTCCATTACAGGCAGGACTGCATAAGCAATTTCACCATTTTGTGCAGAATTTTTTTCAGTGCAAATTTTTGCATAACAGATGCCTTACGGTCTTCTACGGTTTGTGCTATATAGCATGTGTTGTTCCCGCTTTGTTTCTTCTCTTTTTGGGCAGTTTTCACATCAGGTGCAACATTTACCATGGCTGACAACAACACATATATGTTCAAGATGTTTGCTGCTGAGGACAGATTGGATGGGGACAATTACCCTATGTGGGCTTACACGATGCAACATGTTCTTGTGTCAAAGGGCGTCTGGAATATTGTGCAGGGCATTGATGTACGTCCTGGTTCTGAGGATGTAGGCGATGTTGAGGATGCTGCAAGGATTGCTGCTATTAGAGTTGTTTTGCCTACGGCTAAACAAGCTCGTTGGGATGTAAAGGATGCGCAGGCTTATGCATTGATTGCATTGTCTGTGAAGCGCACCATTGTTCCTCACATTTGTTTAGCAAAATTTGCAAAACAGGCTTGGGATATTCTAGCAGGTCTTTATGCAAGCCTCAATGAGGCTAAAATTGCTTTGCTACGTAAAGAGCTGGAGTTGAAGATTATGCATGAGGAAGATGGTATGGACACTTTTCTTGCTGGTCTCAAGGATATCAATGAGCAACTTATTTCTGCAGGTGAAGTCATTTAAGACAGTTCCCTTGTGTACACTCTACGAGATTCTTACCAGATTTTTGCTAGTACTTGGAGACTTATGACCCGAGGAAATCAAGAAGTTGTCAAGTTTGATGCATTATGCACATTGCTGTTGCAAGAGTCACTTTCCATAAAAAACAAGACTAGATAGCGTGGAGTTGAACAAGCTTTTATTGCTTCTCGTAACATCAATGCAACCACTTCTTATGGTTCTGCTGCGAGTGGCAAAACTTCTGTTCCCAATGCTTCTGCTGGCAGCACTTCGTCTAGCAATTCTGGTGATAAGGGCAAACAGAAGATGCGTTGCCATTATTGTAAAGCTAATGATCACTTGATCAAGCAGTGTCCTAAGTTGGCCAAAGAGGCTAAGAAGAAAGAGGGTGGTTCCACTGCAAATGCTAGTTCCACTACAAATGCAGCCATTGTTGAGTCTTCTATAAAAGGAGATTGTCATGCTAATGTTGATGCAGAATGGGCTTTTAGTGCAGAGTGCACTTACAATCCTGTTGTCCATGATGCATGCATGTCAGTTGCTGCAGATTCACATGTGTGGTATCTCGACAGTGGTGCTATAAAGCGCATTACCTCACATCGTAAATTATTCACCTCTCTTGAGTCTGTCCCTCATGGGAATTCAGTCACTTGTGCCAACAATGCCTCTTATCCAGTTCAGGGAGTTGGAAAGATTGTGCTTACTGCTGCAAATGGCAGTTCTTTCACACTTTTTGATGCACTTTATGTACCTGGGATCAAGAAGAATCTTTTGTCTGTATCTGCACTTGCTAGACTTGGACTTGTAGTCAAATTTTTGGATGACAGATGTACAGTTCATGATCTCAGTTTTGGTGATGAAATTGTCGCATCTGGGCTTTTGTGCCGTGGGCTGTATAAGCTCACTTTGTATGACAAGTGTGGACAAAATTTTTCAAATGCACTTGCAGATTCAAGGGCTATTTCAGATGCAAAACTTTGGCATGCATGTTTTGGTGATTCTGAATTTTGTCAGTTGGCTGCGTTTGCAGAAATCTGATATGGTTGCTTCTTTGCCGCCTCTTGAAGCACCTATCAAACATGTATGTGAAGGCTGTATTTTGGGTAAAATACATTGTTCTAAGTTTTCAAAGGATTGTTTAGTTCGGGCCACATGCAGGTTGCAACTTGTGCATAGTGACGTTTGTGGGCCCATGCAAACTCTGTCCTTGGGCAATTACCTTTACTTCATGACTTTCATTGATGATTACTCCATGCATGCATGGGTATTTCAGCTTAAAGCGAATTCCAAAGTTTTTATGTGCTTCAAACAATTTCTAGCTATGGCTGAAAATGTCTCGAAATGTACTATGGGCACCCTACGTTCTGATCGAGGGGGGGAGTATATGTCTCATGAATTCAATACATTTCTGGCTAGTCGTGGGATAAAACACCAATGTACAGTGCCTTATACACCTCAAAAAAATGGTGTCGCTGAGAGGAAAAATAGGTCACTTACGAAAATGGCACGATGTATGGTTAAAAGTCAAGCTTTGCCGCATTCTTTTTGGCTTGAGGCCACCATGTGTGCCACTTATGTACTAAAAAGGTGTCCTACAAAAGCTTTGTAGTCTATTACTCCATATGAAGCATGGCATGATAGAAAGCCTTCTATTGAGCACATGCATGTTCTTGGCTGTTTGGCATATGCTTTGGTGCCACAAACACATAGCAAAAAATTGAATGATAAGACTGTCAAATGTGTTTTTGTTGGTTATTGTGCTGAAAGCAAAGGTTACAGGTTGTATTGTCCGCAAACAAAGCATATTCTGGTTTCACAGAATGTAGTGTTTGTGGAAGATTCTATTCAGCCCTTGCTGTCATGTACTAGAGATTATAATGTAAGCTCACACGACATTTATGACACTTTGTTGCCTCTTTTCAGTGGTAGAAGTTCGAATGTAAATTCCAATGAGGCAAATGTACATGCTATGGGGGTTTCTGAAAATGTTACAGATCATCCTATTTCTGATGCAGATGTACATGTTGTACTTGATGAGGAAAGGGCTGAAAATGAGCATGCCAGAGGTATGCCAAAATGGCTAGTGCATACATTGCATGACAGTAAATTGGATGGACCTTTGTCTAGTCGTACTCGTTCAAGCTCTCGCCATGCATCTTATGCATGAGATTGTTATGCTTAGACTGTGTCTAGCTTACATGACGTTGAGGAGCCTCTGTCTTTTGATGAAGCACAATATTCATAAAATTGGATGATGCAATCAGAATATGATGCACTTATAGAAAATGAATGATGGACTTTATGTGATTTGCCTCCTGGCAAAAAGGCCATTGGTACAAAGTGGGTTTACAAGTTGAAACGCAAGCCGGATGGTGAGATCGATCACCATAAGGCTTCACTTGTTGCAAAGGGTTATGCACAACAAAAACGCACATATTATGAAGAGACTTTTTCTCCCACTTGTCGTATGACTATTGTGCATTTTCTATGTGCATTGGTAGCTCATTTTGGTTGGATGTACATCAATCAAACAATGTTACTGCTTTCTTGAATGGTGACATATTTGAGGAACTTTATGTAACGTAGCCTCGCGGTTTTGTCAAGAAAGGACAAGAGCACAAAGTGTGAAAATGTAACAAGGCTTTGTATGGGTTGAAGCAATATTCTCGTGCTTGGTATGAAAAAGCTGAGACTCATTTGGTCAAACAAGGCTTTCGTAACAGTCCAACAGAAAGCACATTGTATGTAAAGCATGAGGGTG
This sequence comes from Adiantum capillus-veneris, assembly GCF_014529385.1. Classification (NCBI taxonomy): domain Eukaryota; kingdom Viridiplantae; phylum Streptophyta; class Polypodiopsida; order Polypodiales; family Pteridaceae; genus Adiantum; species Adiantum capillus-veneris. The sequence goes on from NC_140951.1 coordinate 3,992,929, forward strand.
ATGTACTTCTCATCGTGGTTCTTTGTGTAGATGATTTTCTGATCACTGGACCAAATGAGAGACATATTGCTGAATTTAAGGCTGATTTGAATGCTACGTTCAAGATGAAAGATTTGGGGTTGTTGCATCATTACTTGGGTATACAGTTTAAGCAGTGTGATGGTGGTATTGCCTTGTGTCAGAAAAGTTACATAGAGACATTACTATGTAAGTTTGTTTGAGGATTGCAAACCTATTGCCACTCCCATGGAAACAGGTTTGAAATTGAGTCTTCATGAAGCTGGTGATCCTACTGATGTCACTCTTTACCAAATTGATGTTGGGTGCCTCATTTATGTATGCAACACGAGGCTGGATATTCAGTTTGCAGTCTCACAGGTCATCAGATTTATGCATAGCCCAGGGTCTAAGCATTGGCACGATGTCAAGAGTATTTTTCGCTACCTTAGTGGCACTTTACATCTTGGCTTGTTTATCCCAAGGGGGGATCATTGCCGCCAGACTTACTTGCTTTTTCGGACTCAGATTGGGCTGGTTGTTTTGACATGCGAGTGTCCACAAGTGGTTTTTGTTTCATGCTTGACAGTTCATGTATATCATGGTTGAGCAAGAAGCAACCTACTGTGGCCACTTTGAATTGTGAGGCTGAGTACATGACAGTCTTCACAGCTACGGTTGAGTGTGTATGGCTCAGATGCCTTATGGCTGATTTGGGTGTTGGACAGGACACTGCCAACACTATCTACACTGACAGTCAGAGCGCATTGCCAGCTGCAAGGAACCCAATTTTTCATGCTTGCACAAAGCACATTGAGGTGCATTACCACTATGTCAGGGAGAGGCTCTCAGTAGGAGAGATCATCTTGGCTTATGTGCCAACATAGGACAACCTTGCAGACCTTTATACAAAGGCATTGTCTCGTGAGAAGCTCGAAGCTTTTTGCAAAGCTTTGGGCTTACTCCCCTTTGCAGACTGATCATGTCCTCAGGGCATGGCACTTCCCTTTACTCATGTGCCAGCTCTCGTTCACCGCATCACTCCGGGGGGATTTCTTACCATATACATGTGGTAGTGATGTGTGTGAACACACTAGGACTGCCGGGGCATTTTTCCCTCTTTAGGAGATTTTCCCCCCCGTGCATTATATATACACCCATCACTCTAGGGCTATCTATCTTTCCATTGCACACTAAGTAATACACTCTTAGTTGTGTGCCTTGAGCTTCCTTCGTCTTCTCCAAGCTGTGTGTGTTTCTCTGCAACCCTAATTCCAACAAGATTTGCTTCTTGTCTCACTTTGCCACATTGAACACTTCTCTATAACTTTGTGGGTGCACTACAACAATAAAAGAAAACAATGAAAAAGAAAAGGAAAAGTCTTGTAACCAAAAGAAAAGGTCATTTGATAACATATTTTGGATGTTTCATGCATACCATGTGTCCCCATCCTTTATCATCATTGTAAGGCTTAGCACATAGCAAAAGTGAAAATAGGGGCAACCCTTTTAACTTACAATCATAGTGAGAACAATCCCTAAAAGCCAAGCATACACTATTACGTACATATCACACTTTCCCCATGGAAACCTATAGTTTCACACATGCTAATCATTTCTTTAACACTTGATAGCCGCATGCTTATATTGTGGTAGGTCACATGACCCTTGCCATTATCATATGTGGTGCATATCCATTCACTCATTGATTCCATTGTCCCACCTTGAACCTATATTAGGCCACTATCCAAATTTTTCTTCTCCCTCAATTTCTACAATCAATCAAACAAGTTATCATTTCTACATTTTTGTATTGACCTCTCTCTAATCTACCTATTATCTATTGTTATGGCTACAATGGTTTACCCCCCATAGCACTTACATGTGGTATCAGAGCATGGTATGTGATTAGCACTTCCTAATCACCTTCACATGATACTAATAGATTACTAATTAGCATTAGATGGCATTTTTTGAGCCAAATTAAATTGTGTGTCATTGGATATGTGCAAACACTAAAGGCCATTAATTGAAAATTGCTATGTGTGTGTGTGTGTAGGATGAATTCAACCATCAGAGCATAAAACAGACAATCATCCATATATAAAAAAAGTCCAGAAAATGTATATTTATCACGTGTAACTTGGGCAATGGACAATCAAGGAAGAAAAAACACTCCCATTAAACCACTTGCATGCAAGATATGGTAAGTCCTTCAAATGTTACCTGCCACCATCACAGCCAACAACAAAAAAGGAGTTAAAAGTGGTATGCAGGTGTCATTAATGAAGGACACTTGTTATCGATGTCCGCCATAGCTTAAGGTCAAAAATTTAAAGGAGAAGTAATCCTATGATGAATGCCCAGACCTGATTGGGAAGCTCCATATTGAGTTGATTAGAGAAGTATGGTCCAATCACAAAGTCTTGCAAACTTAAGCTCTCAATACCCGACACTGCAACCTTCATATAGATCTATAGATTTTCCATTTTTCAAAAAGTAGGCGGGAGTGATTTACTCATGCAGAGTGGGGTGGTGGGAGTAAGGGGCAACATGGGAGAGGTGGTAGGGTCTCCTTCTTTGATATAGCCCCAACTCAATACCCGCCATGCAAGGATGTATGTCAGCGTAGTGGTCTAGTGGAAGTGTGTGAAAGTGATTTGTAGTACTTCTGATCTGGCGGACAAATATCACCCTTATGATGTTAAAGCCACTCACTTTAAGCCTTAGATTCCATAGGAAAACAAATCCAAGGTGTGTGTAGAAAAAACCCTCCTCTTTACACTAGGTCAATTGTTTGTAGGAGAGTCCACTAATGGGGGCACTAGGCCCCCATTAGGGACCTAGTGCCCACCCTTTGAGGCATAAGTTGACTTTTTTGAAGTCTGTACATGATTGCAACTTTTTTGTGGTTTCTAAGTATTGGTAGATGATTCTCCATAGTCTAATTCTCTCAAAGCCATTCAGACAAAAGGCTTGTACAAGGGTTTTTATATCAGAGCAGGCTTGTTATATAGAGTGGTTACAAAAGATGATGGGTTTTATTTGGGATAATATGACTTTGTGAGACCAGTTAGACGGTCTATTGCTGCCTCTGTGGATAAAATTTAGAACATGGGCGGGTACCACCATACTTTTGTCTATCCAGGATCTATGCAGTTCCCCATGATGTACTTCAAGCTTCATGCTAAGGAAAGTTGTGCTGATACCTTTGCCTTCAAAAAAAATGGTATTGCTATCATCAATGGATAGGCAGGGAGGATAAATGGGGTTGGTGATAATAGTGAAATCCCTGGGTTGCTCATTGTTAACCCAAAAAATATCATCAAAGAACCTGAAGGGAGTTTTTAGATGGAGAAGGTGATGCCGATGAAGAGGATCTTTTAGGACTGAGTTAATGTAATTGTATTCCAATGCATGTAGGTAAAGGTTACACCAAATGGGAGAGCATGCCAGTCCCATGGGGATTTCATTAATCTGCATGTAGAATTTCCCATTACATTGAATGTACATATTGTTAATCAGCTAGGAGTTTAGTTCTAGGACTTGTCTTTTCTCAAAGGCTAATTGATTGTTGTAAGGTTGCTGCGACCAGCTTCCACTTGTAACTTACTTGGAAAATTCTTAAATGAGATGAAAGGTCCATGCCGATCAAAGACATAGCTAATGAGGGAGTTCATGATGGTAATGATTCCGATGCTTCCCTGATGGGGAATGTTCTCATAGCATTTTTTGACATCAGCTGAAAATATAGAGTTTACTTTTCTTGGTAGATTTAGGATAACCTCATATAGTGAGTCCACAACCTACCACGATTGTAGCTTGATATTGCAACATAACAGGGCTTTTTGGTTGAGTGGGTGTGCCCTAGTTTTTAGGCAAGGGATACATGTTTTGAGAATACATGCTAAGAGCAAAGAAACCTCTGAAAAACAACAATTAGACCCACATGTGATCCACCTAAAGGCGTTTTTATGGGATTTATAAATAGCCATTAGGTAGGGTAAAGGAGAGAGGTTTTTTAATTGATACTTGGTGAGGAAATCACCAATTGCTTTCAAAATGTCAGTTTGGGGCATATTAATGGGCAAAAAATCAGATTCTGGTTAGCCTCTTCTTGGCTTCTTGAGTCATGAAGGTTGGAATAGGGTTATTGGCAGTTTTGTCCAAGCATGTAATAAAATACTTGCTTTTGAGGGCATCAATGTGTTGATCCATAGGGGCAATCATTTTTGTAGAGTGTTTAGATGGTAGTGTAGTTTCACAGTATGCCCAAAATAGGTTTTTGATCCTATCTTCTTGAAGATGGGGAGGTAGGGGTAAAATGCCACTCTTAATTATGTTAGAAAAACACATCCATAGTTCATTTATGGTCATATGTTTGCACAAAGGTTGGGAGGGGATATGATTAAGCCCTTTCATGAGAATGTTTCTCATATTTTGATCATCAATGTACTTGAGATCAAAAAATAGTACATGCTTTAGACTGCTCAAATAACCGGGTGTAGCATCATTGCACTGACATGGGGGTAGTTCAGTAGTAGAAAAAACTTCCTTAGCATTGCATATCTGTAGTTTAATGGGGTCCATAAAGGACCATGCAAAACATAGTTTGTCCCATAGCTCATTAGTTGGAATATCTAATCCATACAAAAAAAGGCCAAAAAAGGCATGGATAGACCTTACATTCATAAAGGCATTTCTGTAGGTAAGATGCACGAAGGTACGGCACTTGGATGGCTGATTTTATACCAGACAAAATCTACCAACTTCATCCTTGATAACATCCTGCAATCATTAGAAATACATCAGATTCTTGGCACTAGGGACACATCCTGGGGTGATAGCAGAGCGAGCACGAGAAGTAGCAATAGAGGTAGGGGTAAAACAAGGGGTAGTAGGGGATAGTCTGGTAGCTTGTGCCACAGGGCGGCTAATAGTAGAATAAGTGGCAGAGGATTCAGAGGGAGAGAAGACTGAGTTCCAAGGGGGGGGGGGGGGGGGGGGGGTAGTAGGCGGTTGAGTTAAGTATCTCGGGTTTGACCCTTCCTCGGTCTATCTCTGCCTTGGTCAACTCGTCCTCTCTTGCCATGCCTAGAGTCAGAGCTAGACTCTCTGGTAGGCATCACAACTTTTTGAAGGAAGGCTTCCATTTCATTATTTGGAGCATCAAGAGGGGTTTGTTGGAATAAGGCAGCTTGCTTGATGTATACTTTGAGCCTTTCCCTGTACATATGGTGAATGAGAAGTGCTTTGATTCCTTCTTGTCCTTCAGTAGACACCCATTTTAGGAATTTCATGGTGGACTTCTTTAAAGAGTCAGCTGGAAAAAATGAAGAAACTTTAAACATTATTAGCCATAGAGCATGATCAAACCAAAGAACGTTGCCGTCTCTGCATTGGTCTCCTTCACCATTGAGATCACATCCACATTTGATGAAGGGGCGGTGAATGTTCCATAGATGTGTAGTATAGCTAGGGTCCCTCCCGGTTAGGGATATAACACCTTTAACTCCTAAGACACACCTGAGATTGATGGGGCATCTCTGTGTCTCAAACTGTGCCATGGTGAAGGGGCATCCATAAGATAGGGCTCAATGATATTTGACGAATTCGTCATGAGGATTTGCTGCAGGCCAATTATTGCTGCCTCTTTGTCCTTACCATTGAGAAGGGTAAGTAGGAATTTCTCATTGATGGGGGAAAGTAGGGCATAATTGTCAAAACCCCAAACTTTCTAATGAGTACCATGTAACATCGGTTCCAACCGTCTATGTGGAATGAAAGGGTCAGTATATATTTCCATAGGTTTTGAAGCTTTTTCCAAAGTCTCCCCTGTAATAACAACAAATTCCTCCTTGATTGTTGCTTGCTCCTCCTCATCCAATTCGTCAGGTATTAGGCTGCTCATGGGGTTAGAGGTTGGTGAGAGAGTGAACATGGGGCCACCCTGCAGCATGCCCTTCTTCCTTTGTCTCACCAAAGGGTCATTCCTAAGCTTCTTCCCATGCATCTCCATAACTCTTCTCATGATAGAAGGTGATCCTTCCCACCATTCCCTCCTTTCTCTGGTATCCTCATTAGTGATGTTGGGGATAATGGCACTGATTTCTCTGATTTTATCAATAGCCAGTGCCGGGTTTCCTTGGCTAATACATAGATGCAAAGCTTGGCTAATACATAGAGGCGGGTACTTCCAGAGTAGAGAGAAGCATACTCTCAAAACCTGCACCAGTACTGTGACATGCCAAATCATGCTCAATGATAGTAATATGGAAAAGAGGGTCTCTGATATAGAGAAGAAGGCCTTGTATGAAGGATGCAATAGTCGGTAATTGCTCAGAATAGCCCAACCTTATAAGATCCTCATGCCAGGAGTTAGGAACGTCCTGTAATAGGAGAATTAAAGGTTATGTAAGCTCAAAAATTTAACAAAGGATCTTGGTCAGCTTGGAAGGCTGCCAAGACCATTAGTGTGTGTAGGATGAATTCAACCATCAGAGCCTAAAACAGACAATCATCCATAGCTAAAAAAAGTTCAAAAAATGTATATTTATCATGTGTAACTTGAGCAATGTACAATCAAGGAAGAAAAAACACTCCCATTAAACCACTTGCATGCAAGATATGGTAAGTCCTTCAAATGTTACTTGCCACCATCACAACCAACAACAAAAAGGAGTTAGAAGTGGTAGGCATGTGTCATTAATGAAGGACACTTGTTATCGATGTCCACCATAGCTTAAGGCAAGAAATTTAAAGGGGAAGTAATCCTATGATGAATGCCCATACCTGATTGGGAAGCTCCATATTGAGCTGATTAGGGAAGTATGGTCCAATCACAAAGTCTTGCAAACTTAAGCTCTCAATATCCGACACTGCAACCTTCATATAGATCTGTAGATTTTCCATTTTTGAAAAAGTAGGCGGGAGTGGTTTACTCACGTAGAGTGGGGTGGAGGGAGTAAGAGGCGACGTGGGAGAGGTGGTAGGGTCTTCTTCTTTGATATAGCCCTGACTCAATACCCGCCATGCAAGGATGTATGTCAGCGTAGTGGTCTAGTGGAAGTGTGTGAAAGTGATTTGTAGTATTTCCTATATGGCAGACAAATATCACCCTTATGATGTTAAAGCCACTCACTTTAAGCCTTAGATTCCATAGGAGAACAATGCACCAATCTATGCCACTTTTGGCCCAAGCATCAAGATATAATACATCAATTAAGTCTTGATTTTTATGCTTCGTGTCTCCATCGATTTTCGCTCATTAATCCCTTAGTTGTATGTGTGTGTGTGTGTGTGTGTGTGTGTAGCTGTTTTTACTTATATAATAAGACATAAATGAACTTTAATGCTCAAAAGACAACTGGCTTTAGAAAAAAGGCAATGATTAGTACAAAAACAACTTAGTCTTATAATTCTCTTTGTACATGGCTTATGAGAATGAGGTCTCATTCTAGTATACAATAATAATGACCCATTAAAGAAGTAATTTCCAAGTAGTAGGAGCAAGTGAAATCATGGATAGTCATTTGCTTCAAGCCAAAAAATGCCAAGAAAGGATAGAGTCCTTACCTACATCCATCCAAACAAGACAACATATACGTTAGCCTTGAATGCATTTTACAGGTGTCAACGAACTATATCAATTGTTATCCATGTCCATTTTATAACTTTTTACACTTAAAACAAACGTCCAAAGTGCACATGTATTTCAATCTTGTAAAAGAATCTTTTTAAGCTTTGTAAAAAAGGCCATTACCCCTTTGAATTATGGTAGTTATTATAAGTATGGTTTCTATATAGCCCAATTTTTAATAGACCTTAAATAGATATTTACATATATATCATTTTGATCAAAAGGCCACCACCCCTTCTGATCCAAGTGTCTTAATACCAACATTAGCTCAAAATTACTTTGTGCCTACTCCTCAGCCATACATCATCAAAATTTACATAGCAAGTTTATCATGCTCTTATTTAATGTGGAAAAAATCAGCCAAACAATTCATCTAGACTAATCCAGTGTACGCGGTAACCCTTTGACCACCTCCATCCTTAAAACCATCAAGAAAATCATAGTAGCCTTGTCCTTAGTAACAGATACAACCCTCAAAAAAACATTGTGTTACACATCAACTAGTTGTCTGTTGCTTGGTTTAGGCAAAAAAGACTCAGCTAAGCATATCAAGCCAAACAAATCCACTATATTAGATTGAGTAAGAGGAACCAGAACTATACAAGTGTGATGAAGACATGTCTTATGTGAAGAAACCCATTAAATCTAGTATGTTCAGTCATGACATTGTTATCAAAGACCACCATCATGGCATGTAGGACGACCCAGGCCAAAGTGCATAATACATCATTCCAAATGCGACACCATTATCACGCTAGCAACCCAACAAAAACCAAGTGTCAAATGCAATAGAGCCCTAAGAGACCCATCCCCTTTATATACAATGATTCCAATATACCCGGCCAGTACGTGGATGAATCCCTAGTGTATCTTGCCCGTTAATGGCATTAGTGGCTAAAACCGCAATTGTGAAGTGCGTGGGTATGACCCAATGCTAATTCACTCTTATACATCAAAAGGATTGCCAAAATCTAGTTTTTTATGTATATGCTAGCCAAAGCCTTGGTGCAAAGAAACCTACAGTCGTGTAGTCATCAATCACAAGGTGTGTGAAACACAAAATCCCTTCTTAGTTATGCAGACCACATTTTAAACCCCTAGCATAAAACAAAATAAGGTGCAGTAAACCTTAGGTAGATAAATAAATCTGGCAACTGATAATCGGACAAGTACTTAATGGGCACTTAATGGGCACCTTCTTTTGGGCTGACAGTATCCAAGGTATTCCTTTACTAAGTTTAAGTTTGCCCAACAGCAAGGGTCTAACCACCCAATCCTCACTCATTTGCTCAGGCCAAATGTCTTTCATGCCCAAAGTCAAAACATATCAAGCAAAATTCTGTCGAAAAAAATAGGTTTTTAATAGATTGTGGTATAACATCGTTGTCTAAAAAGTCCAGAGAAACACGCAACAAATGGACCATCTAGTTTACTACTCATGGCTGATAAACCCCAAGCCAAACAATCCCTCTTAATTAGTTTAAAAAGGTTTCCTGCAAATCATATAAAACCAGAACGTCTGGTGCAAAAAACCAGTCAATGTGAGACCTTGGGACTGCCTAGACTGGATTCACCACCCAACCTCCCCTATATAGCCCCTGGCTACTGAATCCCCTATTCCACACTGGGAGCCGGCCACTTACCGGCCCTGGTCCGTGACCTCCCTTGGATATGCCCTTGGCATGACGTTACTCCCCCCTTGGAGAAGTGTTTTCGTCCTCAAGAACAAGAGTGATAAGACACTAATGTTTTCCACAGTGACATCCTTCATGGATCCAACTGTTTGCTTGACCGGAACACTGTTCACTATCTTGAGTTTCCACATTGTTGTCTTGTTGTAACCATGTTGTGTTACCAATTCCTATCCAATCAGAGTGTGTAGACTCCATTTAGAACGCACATGAGCATGTTAAACGAGTTATCACAACAAAGATGTACCCAAAAGAGTACCGCTTTCACTTTTCATGAAAGTAACTTACTGACATAACTCATCATCCAAGTTTAAGTCCTTGACTTATTCTTAAATTTCATTAGTAAACAACCCCACCATAAATAGTTTTCAAGGTTGAGAACCTGAAAATATGAAGGGACTAAATTGAGTCACAAACATGCTTTACCTTATTGTCCCTACAGGTGGGCTCATAATAGCATAATGTAGAAATGTATCTTGGACACTATGGCCCAAAATACTTTGGTCCGACATGCCCTTTGCATGTCTCTGAAACGTTCAATTGTATCAACAGGACTTGAAAAAGAAACCAAGCAAAGCATACTAAAAAATGGAATAACACCAATTCAATAGATACGTACCTGGAGATTGAACGTAATGTTCATTTACCCAGCAATCCAAACCCTTTGGTTAGAATCTACGTAGTCAAATCCCTTAGCAAGACCCTTGATAGAAACTGCTCAACTAGCACGTAACGGTAACTAAAATAGTCGACCGCATTAAAAAATGATTTGAATCAACTGGAAAAGTTGAACTGTGTCCTCGACTGCGTGGTAGATTGCGGACTTCTTTCCTTGAAAGTATAACAGGAATAGATCAAACTGTGATCCTCAATGCCTATGGGGTGATTTAGTAATCACCCGCTGGGTCTTACCCCAAAACTGTGCTTCCATAGACACTCGTAGTGCTATAGAGAGAGCAGGATATCAACACAAGTGAAATGCCTAGCTCTTATGGACAACCATGTTGCTTGACATTCTTGCTGCATCTATATGCCGTGTTATAGATCAGCCTATGCGAGTGTAAGTTTATCAAAAATTCAGCTCAATCACATGTAATGCTTATGAAATACCCATATGTAATGGAAAGACTCTTGCTTGGCCATTAACATTGATTGGGAGTCCACGGGGTAGATCTGTTCAAGTTGGAGAACAATCACCCAAGAAATGCCAACAGTTGGGTCTTACCCGAGATCTGATAATGACTATTAGCCAGTGTGTGTGGCTCATAACCCTTATGGCAATTAGTGTTCAATCGACGAACCAATGAAGACTAATTTAGATGGCGTCTTGCCCAATTTCTACTGAGAGTTAGAGCATCGTGGCTCAGGCTGACTCCCAAACAAAACATGTTCAAAAGCTTCTTAGAAAGTTTTCATTATTCTTTGAGAGAAATAAGGAAAAGAGAGAAGGAGAGCATGCGAGGCTAAGGAACTTTCCTTAAACTATTATGACGTGTATAAATGGTGCCCACGCTCGTGTGCATCTTATGCCTAGCATGCAGCTTATTCTATAAACATGCAACAATTTGCCTGGATGACGTGCTCATCGAGAGAGTAACAGAAATCACATCCATACGCACCTACCTTGTAGGGGTCGTGACTGTACGAGGAGGACTTAAATATGGAACTTTGCCTATGAATTAAGTCCAAAATTTAGGTTCTTTTTAGTGTGGTTGTGCGTTGTCAGCAACCAAAAAGCATGTCTATCCAGAACTTTTCTTGTCCTTGACAGAGTGTTTGGTGTTATAGAGGAAACATAATCTATGAGGCAGTGGAATTCAGTCCACCTGACCAATATGCCTTGCATGCAAAATTGTAAGCCCTTGGCTACTATGACGGCCTCAAGTGTGAGAGTCGAAACCATAAGTGCCTTGCACAGTCTGCATTGGTAGTGACGCATCATAACGTGATGTCGCCACACATAAAATGGGAGCAAATTTCTAATCGTAACTGTTCCCCAAACTGGCATGCCAATGCCCTTGATAGTCAATAGGCTGCACGTGTGAAAAGTCTTGCTTCATGTGAAATTGTCAAAGCACTTTGCTTTAAGTGACGGACAACATATTCCAAAGTAAACATGAAAACATGGATAAAAAACAAATTTAAAATTTGGCTAACCTGGTTATCCCGCTGTAACCAGTCATCTTGAAATTTTGATGGAGAAAAACTCGTTCCAATACGGCTCATAGCCCAGTCTGCTGCGCGAGAGAGAGTTGTCACGTGTATCAGATACACCCTCTGAAACAACCTATAGGTACATTGAGAAATGTTGCAAGTTCGTATGCTCATAGCAGAGTCCAAACGTGGGAAAACTCCATACTAAATGCCTAAAGTGAAGCCGTGATTCACATAAATACATCGATCCTCATTGCCAACAAATTCTATTGTTGACATATGCCATAGCAAAGAGAGTAAACCTTGTCGATCATGTACAAATATTTGACCTTGTCACGCAATCTCAACTGAAATTGGCTAGTTTTGTGTGGCTAGCATCTTTGCCAACTTGTGGAAGCAGGGACAAGAAGTCGGCAATGCCAAGCTCTGTGCACCCTTCATCAATTCGAGCCACAGGGTGTGCCGATCTCCTTGAGATTCCATGGGCATCAAATTGTAACCTCAGATATGCGTGTGCTGTCGAGGTACGCTAGAGAAGCCTTGCTTCTAATCAACACTGTTTGTACATAAGACATGATTAATTTGGATGTGCAACTAACCATTGGCCCTTGCCAACAATGTATGCTACAAAATTTGAAGGCTTATGTAACTTTCACAAGCCGTGCTCGTGCTTGGAGGGTTCAAAGTATATGCAAGAGGCCTTGCGTGAACACCGTGACAGTTATCCTTGACAAACATCTTTTGAAACAAGTTTCCCCTCCATCCTAAGTCATGATTTCAAAGCTTGCTTTTACTAATGCAAAAATTGCTGCAAAATAAACTCAACACAAGTTAGCTTTAAAATAAAAAAATAAAAAAAATCTGCATACCTGCAACCTTGTTGATTTGCCCGTTAAAGATCAAGCCTGGCTCAACTTGCTTGACCCGATCACTATGATTTGCAAACTCATAGAGGCTTGGCATTATTTGTGTGCCGATCATCCATATCATTGCTGCAATACGAATGTGGTTTGCCAATGGCCACGCTCGATTCCCCTTCATGGATTTTGTGTTGCCTTGGCCGCAACATGGGATAACAACGGCCCTGCCTTGCAGAGGTGTGCATGCCATGGTTGCATGCCATACTAATGTGATCGCTGCAATCATTTGTGCCGCCATCCATGGGCTGCTTGCTTGTGTGGCCTGTTCACATGGGATAAGTCCCTAAGTTTCCACAATTTCTAGCATAGGTAATTTCCTGTAGCACCCATGTATGTTGTACATCAAAACTATCAACGGCATGTTCACCTGAGGTGGGCAACATCTTGTCAGCGTCTGCTGGGCCTTGTTGGTCATGGGGACGACCCCTATGGGGTAGGGTTCCCAACTTAGGGCCTTCCCTTAAAGTGAGATGGCGGAAACATAAAACACAGAAATGGCGGCCGCAGCCTGTGCACAGAGAAACAACGATGGGGGTGTTTGGGGGTTCCCTTGCATGTGTTGCAGTGACGAAAAATCAATGGTTCGGCATGGCGATCCCAATGAGGTCCTCCCGGTGTAACTTCGTCGTGGTCGACTTTCAACCCTTCCCCGACACAAGAGCATCTGCCCGCGGCTGCCTGCTCCTTGGTTGTTCCTCTTTGCATGCTCCATGCATGCTTTGCAAGACCCTCACATCACGTAGCTTGCCCCTTGATCCCTAAGCTGAGAGAGAGAGAGAGAGAGAGAGAGAGAGAGAGAGAGAGAGAGAGAGAGAGAGAGAGAGAGAGAGAGAGAGAGAGAGAGAGAGAGAGAGAGAGAGAGAGAGAAGAGAAAAAATATCATGCCCTCTTTCCCCCTCTTCCCTAGCTCACCGCTCATTGAGCTCTGATACCAATGTGAGACCTTGGGACTGCCTAGACTGGATTCACCGCCCAACCTCCCTTATATAGCCCCTGGCTACTGAATCCCCTGTTCCATACTGGCAGCCGACTGACCTCCCCTGGATATGCCCTTGGCATGACAATAAAAGAATACTTTAAAAAAATATATAATGCGGACCTGAAAAGCACCATCCTTTTCTATCAGCTCCATGGTTAGACAATAGGCAAGCCTCCAGGAAAGTCCTCAAATCTCTCTTTACTCAAACACAAACACCACGCAAAAGAGAAGACTAAGTGAGGGGCTTAGGGCCATCCTGACCTTATATAGTATTCCATAAGTGGAAGGACTGATGAGGAAGACCTGCATGTATGATTTCATTTGAATTCTGCTCGACTCCCAAAGCGCCTGTCTGGCTACAAACGATAGTCGTCATGGCCCTCTACATAGGGGATAGATTGGGAGAGAAGAGGGAGGAAAAATATCATCATATTGTGCAAGTGCACAGAGATCATTTGGTAGCAGGGTCATGAGGTAGAGAGGGTAAGTGGACAAGTGTGAACTTCTTACTCGATGTGTACTACAATCATTTAATTTAGCTAATACGGTATCCTAGAAATGAATGCCATTTACCCTAATTTTGGGACAGTGTCCCATATTTCATGCACCCTATGAACGGTAAAGGACCATGTATGCTTGAGAGGCCAAAAAAACTTATCAAAGTGGTGTGGGAGGGACTAGTCCCAAGGGAGGGGGGAGTGGGGGTAGGGAAAATTTTGTTGCGAGGGGTTTCGGGGGTTAAAAAATTCCAATCCTAAACCAGACTTGGTATAGAGTCAACCTTTGTACTAGGTTAATATTAGTTGTATAAGTACTTAGGGGTGTGTGTGTGTGTGTGTGTGTGTGTGTGTGTGTGTGTGAGAGAGAGAGAGAGAGAGAGAGAGAGAGATCTTGAAGACAAAAGAACCTTTTTAAAGCCTTCTAAAAGGCTGCATATTGCAGATACCATTCTCTAAACAAAAGACAAAGGATTTCTTTTCTTTTTTTATCAAATTAAAATCACCTTTCTCTTCAAGGTGCAATTTTGATGACCTCTGCCTGCAACACGACACACCCCACATTGTTAAAGGCTTACTAAAAGGACATTGGGCCAATCATTTAGTGAAATAGCTTTAGTGGTGGTGTTAATTAGGTCTATCCTTCTAAAGCCATTAAGGCAAAACTTGTGAATAAGAAGCATGATGTCCTCCCAAGCCATAAAGCAGTTAGAGGAGGAATAGAGGATCATATATAGCATATTAATACATGTATTGAGGGCCGCTTTATTTGGTCGATAATACTTTTTTATAAACTCGACGGAGAAAAGCAGCTCTCTTTTCCAAATGAAACGATAGTCAAAATTGCCATTATAGGGGCTATGTACTGTAATTGAAAAGTTAAGGAACTGTATGGAAGTGGAAAAGAATCCATAAGCTGCCTCGAAGCCGTCATCGTAGGTCGCTTCAATTTTAAGGTAGTTAGGGTAAATATGGTTAATCTCTACCAGAAAAGTTCTATTGTTGAGGCTTAGGATATCATCCATGTATCTGTATGTATGTTTAAAAAGTGAGAGTTTATAACTGGTGCTTTTATCTCCCATAGTTTCAAGAAACCATTTGTATTCACGAAGGCTAAATATAAATTACACATAAGAGGTGAGCTGGAGAAGTCCATGGGGATGCCAAGGCTTTGGTTAAAGCAGTGGCCACCAAAGTGGACTGAACAATTTTCCAGAATCGACGTTATGTAATTAACCAGTTTTTCCTCAAAGTGGGAGGAGTGAGAAGAGCTTGTTTTTTTTAACCATCTAGGCTTGTTACATTTTTCAACCCTACTTCCCCATTTAGAGGTATATTTTCATAACATTAGGTGATGTCGACAAAAAACAGATAGAAAATCTTATATGAGAGGTTGAGAATAACCTCAATAAAGTTTTTAACAAGCCAAAAGGGGTTATAGTGTATCCTAAGAAAGTCGAAACAAAATCTTTTTTTGTTAGCACAAACAGATTCGAACTTAGAAAGTATAAGGTCGAGGCATAAAGTGATGTCCTTAGTAAACCTCGTAAAAATACCATTTGAAGCATCAGATATCCATCGAAACTTGTGTTTATGATGTTTAAATGTGGGAAATAGAACAGGAAGTTTGACTACCTCCAACAAGTAACCAAGCTCAATAAGATATTTAGCAATATAATTGGTGGCTTCTCTAGGGGATAAATTGAGCAGAGTAAATCCTCCCCTAAAAAGGCGAGAGTTGCCGCTTTCCAAGCTAGGTTTTTGCAAATCAGAGTGGGGTAATTGGTTCTCTTATCCATGCCAACAACAAACCAATCATGTGCGAGATTTCGAAATCTTAAACTAAGGTCAGATGGTGTGAGCCAAGTGCTATTTGTGGTCAACCAATTGTGTGGTAAGAGGGAGACTTTTTGGAAGAAACATAGTTGCACCAATTTGGTTAATTCCAGTAGGATGATCTTTTCCAATTGAAGAGAACTGCCCAGGTCAGTTAAGCAGCTAAGTAAAGCTGATAAAGCCAAGTATGGATTTTTGGGAAAAGTAGGGATGTGGTTTAATTCTTTTGCCAAGATATTCTGGATTGTGGCGTCATTAATCACACTAAGATCACAAGTACATACATGCTTTCTTGAATCTCCAAAATCTTTACAAAAAGTACTATACGTGTCACAAGCACATCCAGGGATAGTATTGTGGCGTAAAATCATTATTGTAAACAAAACTTTTAATAGGCTAATGGTAAGTCTAGCCAATACGAACATTATTCAACATTTTGTGGTTGTCAAAAATTAAGTCAAAACACTCACAAAATATTACTGTGCAAATGAGTCCAACAACTCATTTTGGTACAAACATTGTATATAGATAGAATCTGATGAAGTGGAATTCTTAGAGAGACCCATCCTTCCACATGGGCCACAAAATACCTGCACAATATAGATGCTTACAAGTCAAGGAGGTGTTGGATGGGGGTATTTCTAACTCTGCCTCAAGTAAAGCTGCGAGATTTTCCTCTATTAAAGCTAGAGGAAGTACTTGGTGTTAAAAAAGATCTGAAAAAGTTCTTGGGGGTAATTAATGAGTTAGGTTTTTTTAGTGACGGAGAATCTTCATCCTCAATACGTGGCTTAAGTAATTCAGTAATGATTTTGACTCCCTTGTAATTAGCAAAAGTAGTGAGGTAAGTACCGGGTTCATCTGACTTGAGTTTCTTACAAATATGAAGCATCAATCCTTGGAAGATATTAAAAGAAATTTGAGCAATAACCAGCTGCTTGGCCTGACCTCCAACCAGGAGTAGATGAGGGCTACATGAAAGTCCACAAGTTTCTCAAGGAAGAGCTGATCCAAATGATTAACAATATACACAGATTGAATAGTCAATGATACTGGATTCATAAGAGGCTTTAGGGTTGAGAAATTTGCAGGCGCATTTAAGATAAGGTTGGAACACATTCCTAATAGACTTAGTGTAGAAGTCAGGATTGATTTTTGCAAACTGCATGTTGCCCTTCGTACGAATATATAACCCTGCAATAGATGAGTGTGCGCATCTATTGCACGTGTCAAAGCAAGGGACTTGCCGTACATTGTGTGCAAGCCACAAATGACTGCAAGCACACAACTAGATTAAGCTAGCAAGCTCAAGAGAGTAAGGGTGTGTCACTCATCGCCCTACGCTCGCCTTCGTGGAGGATTCCTCGCTGCAAAGAAGAAGGAGCTACCACCGTGCCATGCTCAACCGCCTCGCCGCCGTGCCACTGCAATGCTCGATCACACACAGACATACTCTCTCTCTCTCTCTCTCTCACGCGCGCGCGCACACACACACACACACACACACACACACACACACACACAAGGAGATGATGAAGAAGATGGAGATAGAACAAGAGCACTCTTCAATTGCACAAATGAGAGAATGAGTGATTTTTAGGTTTAGGTGACTTTTATATGAGCTCGCCCATTCACGCTTGGGTGCCCATGTTTAGCCAACTAATAACTCTTGGATGTTCCAGTTAGAGTGTGCCTCTCATCAGCGATCACTCTTACCCCTTTCCTATTGGACCGACAAGCCCGGCCCATGACTACTAGAAGTGGACGCCAGTGCTTAACACGCCCCCCTTCCTGATGTAGATTCCATCCTCGGAAGCTATTGAGTTGAAGCTCGTTCGTCGAGGTGGAAGAGCATTTGAGATGAATGTCCTTAGCCTTCTTTAGCCACTGCAAAATCAAATAAATTTGGCATAGTAATTGCATTCTTATATACAATCAAAAAGCATATGCAGCTGTAGGCATACAAATTGATTGGTAACAGAATATTAAATAGTTTGTCAGCAATAAATATTAAATTGTAATATAATGAAACGCATAAAAAGTTATAAAGGTCACAAACTAACAAGTCTGAGGTCGCTAATGTAATGATCAAAAGGCAGTGAGATCAACTATTAATACCATGGGCAAGCTTCTCAGTTTTCTCTGGTCAATTAAGTTGTTTAATCGCGAGAGCCATGTCCGAGGTCTGACTAGAGACTATACCTAGAAGACCTTGTAGATAAGCTACGATAAAAGGAATTGCGCTTGAAATCATCGCCTGACTTATTTCCTTTTCTTTGACCCCCCAAAGTCTTTTCACACTGATTCAATTTTGATGTGTGTGCTTATTTTGTATGCCTTGGGTTTTTTGCTTTTCAAGGAAAAGTGCCCACACTAGGAACCTCTAGGGCTCTAGTACCATAGGTGATACATATGAGTGAAGTACCAAATCAAGCTGAGATTTCTCTTCCCACTTAAGATTTTCCATTGTGGCACTTTGATTTTTTTTGTTTGTTCATTTTTAGCATTTTAATTTTGTAACTTTGGGGGGTCATATAACACTGTTACCCTCCCTAGGCTCATCACATTAGTAAACTCCCTTTATAATACTTAAGCTAAAGCTCGATAGGGACTAAGCCCACTAGAAAGCCCTAGTACATTGCACACAATGTTGCCTAAATCAGATTAAGAACCTAAGTAACCATTGATTATTAGTAGGAAGGCATTCCCCACGGTATTAAGAGAAGATCTCTAATGCCTAGCTTGGTCAAACTAACTTAGTCAAATTGCTTGATTTTTAAACCTAGACAAGTGATTATGACAAAAAACTACATTGAATTTAATGTTTGATACTAAGCAAATGCGTTGAATATTATGCTACCAATAACAATTAAAGCAGACAAACGGATGCAGAAAAGATAAAGAGCAATGCTAATGGACAAGAAAGACCTGTTTGTGTTGATGACCGCGCTTGATTTGAAGAGTGAACGAGAGAAAGATTCCATGAAGGTCCAAATCCTAACAACAGCAACACATTCATGTACACACTAGGAAACACAAAGAATTCCTATAGGAGGCACATCAGTGGGAAGAGGTACCAACCCTTATTGAACACAATTAAAAAACATAAGGAACCCTAACCTAATTATTTGCATTCCTCCTAGAGAGTCAAGGAAATAGGATATTGTAGTGGGCGTGTAGCATTTTGTGATATTTTTCTTTTGATGATCTTCAATTCGTTTTGGAGCTACAAGATTGGACTCACATGGGTCACGTGACAGGTAAGAGCACAATTTACGTTTTGGCACCTAGATTTGACTTTTGATGGAGTTGAAACCATCTGATTCCTCAATGGTAGAAAATTTAAAAGATATTATGATCCTTTAAGCCAAGAGAAGCTACGTGCCATCCATCAAAAAGCGGTAGCCAAGGCACAAACAGAATTGAAAAAGATACAAGCTCAAGCTGAGGCGAAAGAGCGACAACAACCCATAAGACGCCAACGAGAGGCCAAACTTGGAGTTACACATGCATTCCATGTTGAAATAGAGGATGAATGGTTGGACTTTGACACACCTCTATGATACCCTATTGAGCTAAATAGCACCTATAGAAAAGTGCTATATAACGCCTTATTGGACACGGGTTGTTAACCCTCACGGCTCACGGACACCCTATCACCTACGAGACGGATGTTGTAACCTACGGTGGACATTGTATTATTTATTTGGTAGAGTCAGATATCGGGCTTGTCGGTCCAATAGGAAAAGGGTAAGAGTGATCGCCGATGAGAGGCGCACTCTAATTGGGACATTCAAGGGATTAGTTGGCTAAGCATGGGCGCCCAAGTGTGAATGGGGTGAGCTCATATAAAAGCCAACTAAACCTAAAATTCACTCATTCTCTCATTTGTGCAATAGAAGAGTGCTCTTGCTCCATCTCCATCTCCATCTTCTTCTTCTTCACCTCCTTGTGTGTGTGTGTGTGTGTGTGTGTGTGTGTGTGTGTGTGTGTGTGTGAGAGAGAGAGAGAGAGAGAGAGAGAGAGAGAGAAAGAGAGAGAGAGAGAGCGATCAAGCATTGCGGCGGCATGACGGCGGTGAAGCGGTTGAGTGCGACGTAGCGGCGTCTCCTTCTTCTTCGCGGTGAGGAATCCTCCATTGCAGGAGCATAGAGCGGTGAGTGACACACCATTGCCCTCTTTTGAGCTTACTAGTTAAGCTAGTTGTGTGCTTGGAGCCGTTTGTGGCTCGCACACAGTGTTAGGCAAGTCCCTTGCTTCGACAGTGCGGCAAGGAGCGCACATTTTTGGCGCCGCTGCCGGGGAATCGCCCTGCACTAAGCCCAAGAGGCACTTTGTGCTTCTTCTATGAGTTGTTTGTAGTAGGACAGAAGAGGAAGAGGAAGAGGAATGAGTTATTTTTCTGCAAGTTGTTAATTTCTGTATTGTCTGCAAGTTCTTTGATTTCTGCATAATCTTGTGTTTTCTGTTTGCACACAGTCTTTGCACAATTAGTAGTCGTTAGCTTGTTCGCAGTGAATGAGTAAGTCGGTAGACAGTTAGCAATTTCTGTTTGCACACAGCCTGTACACAGTTTTCTGTTAAGGTTTGCCTGCACACAGTCTTTGCACAGTAAGGTAGTGAGAGAGGAAGTAGGTGGACAGTTAGCTCACTGTCAGTAAGCAGTTAGCAAAGTGGTTAACAGATTAGTTAGTAGATTAGTTAGTGGTTAGCAGCACTATAAGTAAGTAGATAAGGTAGTGAGCTGTCTGTGAGCTGTTGATAGAGAGGTTAGGTAGGTGTTGACAGTGTGTGTGGCCAAGAAAGGCTCACATAAACCGCGCGCGGTCTTCGCCTTTAATATATATATATATATATATATATATATATATATATATATATATATATATATATATAAACCGAAAATATTTAAGCGTGAGTGACTGGGGGGCTACACTAAAATTTTGATCGGGATCGGGATCATTAGCCCAAGCCCAAGCCCAGGCCCAGGCCTCAGTCCTCAGTCTTATGATATATACTAGACCCACTCTTATATATATACCCTACCCCCTCAAGAGGGAATGAGAGCATGTGGGGCAAGTCCTCCACTCTCCTCCCTTCTCTTCCCACTTCCACCCTTAGACTTTCTAATTTGGGCCTAGTTCTCTACTAGAAATTGACGGTTTTAGGGATTCCGATGGCATAAAGTGACCAAACGGAGGGCTGTAAAGCACGGCACGTCCCTCTGACCAAGACGCTCGTTTTGAGCTATCATACGTTCTATACTATAGCTGGGTCAGAAAAAAAAGGACCAAAAAATCAACAAAAAAAAAAAATTTAAGAAAAGACTTGGGTTGCAAAACACCCAAAAATACTAGGTGAGCAGCCTTCACGGGCACTCACTGACACTTCTACGGGATCCAAGTCATATGAACCTACGCTTTGGACGAGTGTTAGAGCACGAGAATATTGGTAGTGCCTCCATTTACGCGGGCACCCATTATTCGTCCACCCTAGGTTCTGGACCTTCGGCCGGGACTCAAGGTAGCGCGACCCAAGATCCTCATATCGCGTCTAGTGATTCTTCCTCTGACTACGAAGTCATGTAGGGGTATCCTACACCAAACCTTGATAGTTCAAGTCAAGACATGCATGCCATGGGCCCACGGCCCGGGTCCTGCGTGTTTAGCCGCTTAAAAGAGACCCTTAGTAGAGCTACTCGCTTCGAACATGCGGTTAATGAAATAAATGAAGGGAGTGGGGAGGTAAATTCGTCATTCATGCCTAAAATAGACCCTATGCTTCTTGAGAGTGTGCATGTGAATGTTCCATCCACTGCACCTCCTGATCCTTTAGGACTATCTCCCTCTGAGGTTTTACTACCCGATGGTAGGAGTCTTGCGGAAGTACAAGAGATCGAACGCTATATGCAAGCAACAAGGGAGAGGGAAATTGAGAACCTACGAAGGCTAGAACAAAGTCGAGCCCTAAAAGCAAAGGCTCCTATGACAACAATCATGCCAGCCGAGCAACCGAGTGCTCCCAAGGTAGCAGTCATGGAGGGGCAAGCAATGGGGAGCAATAATGCTTCCACTTCGAGGGAAACCTCCAGCACGCCAGGCCTAGATGGGATATTCCTAAACGAAAATTGGGAGTATGACCTACAAGCAGAAGCTTTAACTGATCGGTACACATGACACACCTATCATGTGGGTTGGTTAGATGTTCTACAATCCACATCGGGTGCTACTAACATAGATGAGCAACAACAGAAAGTCTGTGATGTCCTCCATAGGATTGTCGAGTTAGAAAGACAGAACACAGGGATCAGCATGCCTTCAACAGGCCTAATGAGATTCTTGGATACGGGAAAGGCCAACCAACCAACCCTATCACAAATGGAGACTCCCTCAGTGAGCCCCATTGATCCTCCATATGTTGTTTTGCCAGGAGCCTCAGTACAATCTAAGCCCACAGATGGCAGCTTTACCTTCCCAGATCTAGCTCATCTTTCTCTTAATGACACTACGGCTACCATGCATATCCCAGTGGTGAGCATGACAAGAAGTACACCATGGAGTTCATTTGTTAATACTGCGCCGATGCCTAGTAGCACAGTGCCCCCAACTATACCTACATGTATGTATCAATCATGTGCACCTGTCGTACCTCAGCCTCATGTAGCTCCTACACCTCCGATTATTCCAAGAGCTTACAATCCACAATGGCATTATCCAAGATCTTATACAAGTGGAGCCATGCCGTTTAATAATAACATGCCATGTCAGGCACCCCCTATGCCTAGGGCCACGCCTGTAAACTTTGGACCACCGTCTGGTACACCACCATACGAAATTTGGGACCCAAGAGCCGTATGCCAAGGCCAAGGCCAACCCCCATCTCACATGTGGTTCCACGAGCACATACACCCATTATACCTGCTCAAATAGGAGATTTGGTAGCATTTGCTCAAACTATTGGTCGCTCTATTGTGGAAAACATGCGTATTGCACCTGATAGAGAGCCTAGGAGCAAGGCAGTTCAAGTAGCTAAGCTCACACAGAAATTCAGTGGAGACGGAGATGCTAGAAAGCATATGGAAGTCTTTGAACATGTGTGCGATTCCTTGGAAGAGCACAATGAGCTACATAAGTGTAAGGCTTTGAGTTTGACCCTAAGCGGAAAGGCTAGTGATTGGTATAGAACCTTAAGAGTAGAAGAGAAAACGATCTACTCTACTCTTAGGAGATTGTTCTTGAAAGAGCACATACGAGAGGGAGTACTTTGGGGTGTAGCCTCTCAGCTCCAAAAAGCCCAACGAGAAGAAGGTGAATCCGTGAGAGACTTCATTAGTCACCTAAAGAATTTGAATTCTCGATGCAATCCAAACGAGCGATTCAACAACAACCAATTGCTTGATAGATTCATTAGGGGACTACGACATGAAAGTATCTATAATGGCCTAGTCATTAGAGGTATCACTACTTAGGAAGCAGTCACCATGAATGCAATCCAATTGGAGGATAATTTAATGATTGCAGGAGAAAGAGTGTCTGCCGAGCCGAAGTCTAGTAGCTCGCAAGCGTCAGGGCATGAGCCAATGAAGATAAAGCCAATCATGAAAGAGCAAATGATATCTGAGATGACTTTGGCAGATCTCATCAAGGCCATCCAAGAAAGCCTTAGGGGTAATCGTGCTCCACAAAACCCTCATATGTATCCAAGAAGGGAGCAACAATGGTGCTAAATTTGCTTGGGCCCACATACTACGAGTGAATGCCCTACTTTCAGAGTAAAGTTTAACGGGACTTGTAACGCGTGTGGTAGGTATGGCCATCAAGCGAAGGATTGCCTAATGCTTAAACGCATCATGGAAAATAGACCGCCTATAGCTTGGGCAGACTCACCTCGAGTTCCTGCATTGATGCCTACCCCACCCATGGAGCAACAGTTGCCATTACAGCACATGGTCCCTAGAACCCAAAATGTGGTCCAAACCACACCGTTGCCACCTCCAGTGCTAGGACCGCAACCCCCTCATCCAAGAGTTACACCTATGAACCAAATAGGTTGCGAGTCATCTAGTACTTATGTAGATTGCGAAGAGGACATAGACTCTAGTATAACCTATGGAGTCGACATGCTTGAGGAGTGTCCCATGTACTATATGGAAGACCATTGGGGACAAATCAAACCGGTATATCAAGCTACTGCGCTAGCAGCAAGAGGCCAAAACATTAATAGTTTTGCCAGGAGACCACCTCTTCAGTGCTACGAATGTGGTGGACCACATCGAGTAGCTTAGTGCCCCATTAGAATGCAAAAGAATGCTGCACTAATGCAAACAAGTCAAGGGAGTGCATTGGCAATGCCAATACTCACTTGTAATCATTGTGGCATAGATCATTTGATCGCACAGTGTCCTAACAATCCAGACGCACCGAAAATCACACCATTGAACTTAATAGAGATTGTTGATGGGACACCACCAACTATAAAAATAGTACCAGTAAACGCACTCACACGATCGATGCTCCAAAAACAAAATTATATTCTTGAGGAAAGAGACACGGCATCAATTTCCCAATCTCAGAAAAAGAAGAAAACACGAAGAAAGAGATCGCAAAAAGCAGCGAAGTCAGACCCCAGCTCAAAGACCAACATAGGGATTGGTGATGACCCTGTATATATGAATGACGCTGAAGAAGATTCTGATTCAGGTGAAACCATGGAGACCAAAACGACCACTAACATAGAAACCAACAAGGAAGATCTTCATGAGCCACAATGGCCAGGATCCAAAAAGAAGATAGGAACTTACCCAAACCCTACTGAGGAGATTGAGAGAGTCAAGCATTTAAGGAGTTTGGTAGAAGATACCCAAAGGGATCTAGAACCAACACCTAGGAAGATCCAGATTACAGACACTGTGTTCCCTACACAACAACACCCTCACCAAGTCCATAGACCCTTGGACATACCTAGTGTCATCCAAGAAGAAAGTGACTTAAAGTCATGGGAAAGTGGGCGTACTCACTTCTTGATGGAAACAATGTTTACAGAGGGACAACCTGATCCTATCGAAGAAATGGAGATCCCATCTTCCCCACGTCAAGGGACTCAAGGCCAAAAGGTGCCGTTAAACATTGCCAAATTGATGGATTTCATGTCTTCAGAAGTTAGAACCACCATCATGTCCAAACTATATAAAGACCCCGAGCTAGTCTCAGCTCTTTGAGCCTTCCTCAATGGAGAATTACAGGCCGGATTACCACAATTTGCACATATGAACAAACCTGACTCGGTAATGAATGATGAGGAACATTTAGCACCACCATCTGACGTAGCGGGACATGAATCTGTAATTGAAATACCCGTTAACAAGTTGGGGCAATACTTTGAAGGTGATGAATCTAATGCTACTCTACCAATCACTACTAAAGGATTAACTGTAAAGGGGGTCCTTGACGGTGGTGCGGGAGTCAGCATGGTGACAAAGAGTTGTTGGGAGTCTATGGGGAGACCTCACCTTGAAGCCACAAGCGTAGTGGTAAAAATGGCTAATGGATCTATTGTTACACCTATTGGTATGCTAAAGGATCTCAGAATCAATGTCTTGGGACACAAGGTAAGGCAGACTTTTATTGTTATGGATTTTTCCAAGCATCCTATGTCATTTGAGATGATCTTAGGGCGTCCATTCATGAGGGAAGCAAAAATGGTGCATGACTGGTCCAAAAACCACGTCTACTTACAGTTCCAAGACTCTGTCATTCGAGTTGATCTTTTAAGTGGTCGAACACATCCTCTAGGAAATAAATTCATCATTGATAATCGATCAGACACAACAATTCACTTAGCTCCATTACAGTATTGTTACACGTGTAACGAAGACACGGATATTGGGGAGAACTCTCCTTATATAGATATCCTACCCGGAATGGCTGAGTCAGACAATGTCAATTGGGTACACCTAGTGGCAACTATAGATACATGGGGAGCTAGAGGAACAACCTGGGTAACACCAGATGGGGAAGAGATACCACACATTGCACCAGTAAACATGTTAGGTGTAGCGCATGTAACATCCGATGATAAGAAAGAGGCACACCTACCTGAGAGTGAAACTGATGATTCCTCAAAGGCTTCAGGCCAATACACATCAGAAACGGAATCTCAGGGAGAAATGGATTCAGAACCTGAGAAAACATCGAGTGAACCAAGTATAGAAACTGAACACTCAAGGCCTAGTACGACCATCTATGGTAATTTATATGAGAGTGAAGAAGATACAAGCGAAGACCTATCAGGCGAGTCGAGTTCAAACATTTACCAAAATCAAAACCTTAACAAGAAACAAAGGTCATATAAGAGACGACGATATCGAGCAAATATGAGAGCTAGGATAAACAAGGAAAGATCTACTGCAGAATGGCTTAGCTATCTAGGGGCATGTGATGCTCATCGAAAGCTAGTAGACAATTGGGGTGAACATCTCCAGAGTGTCATGTGGTGCAGCCCGCGACCCATTGACCTCGCTCAATTGGAGGTTACAGAGCCAAAATTGAGTCGAACTATAAGAAGACGTCAAAACCGAGAGTTAGCACAACAACAAAAGGAGGCAGAACTAAAAGAAAGGTCTCCGTCAGGACAAGAGCCTGTTGACTTACATACGGCTCCTGAATATTTTAAATCTTATACCACGGGGGAGCGAAAGGTTGTGTATGCCAAAGCCCAAAGAATACCTACCAATGGAAGCAGTGGAGTCTATGATGGTCCAGCGGTAGTTAAAGAGATAGAATTAGCAGAACCAGGTGAGGATTCTAAACCAGTCTTTATTGCTCAAGACCTTACCAAAACTGAAGAGGCTGTACTTAAGGAGCTCCTCAAGGAATACAAGGATATCTTTGCTTGGACATATCATGACATGAAGGGCGTTCCACCTTCTGTGGTGCAACATACAATTCCCATGATCAACATTGCTAAACCCGTCCAGCAACGACCCTATCCAATGAATCCTAAGAACGCCAAAATTGTACAAGAGGAGATTGAAAAACTTATCCAATGTGGATTTATATACCCTATTGAGCACTCAGAATGGGTTTCTCCAATAGTCATTGTGCCAAAAAATAATGGGAAACTAAAAGTGTGCGTGGACCTCAAGAAAGTTAATGCAGCTACTAGGAGAGATCATTATCCCTTGCCATATTCAGAACATGTGCTTGAAAGAGTTGCGGGCAAGGAAGCTTATAGCTTTTTAGATGGGTACTCTGGTTACAATCAAATCACAATTGCATTAGAGGACCAAGCTAAAACTGCTTTTATCATAGAGTTTGGAGTGTTTGCATTTCGTGTTATGGCTTTTGGCTTAACAAATGCCCCTGCTACATTCCAACGATTAATAAACACTGCGTTTAAAGAATTTCTAAGGGAGTTTTGTGAAGCTTTCCTAGACGACCTTTGTGTTTATTCTTCTTGGGAGAAGCATTTGTTATATCTACAAAAAATATTTGAAAGGTGCAGATTTTATCGCATCTCATTGAACCCTTTCAAATGCCAATTTTGGGTTAAGCATAGAGTCATTCTAGGGCATATAGTGTCCAAGAACGGGATATCCACAGATGAGAGTAAGATTAAAGCCATTGCCGATTTGCCACCACCTACTCACTATAAAGGAGTTCAAAGATTTATGGGCCATGTTGGTTATTATTGAAGGTTTATTTTAAACTTTGCCGAGATAGCGCGTCCATTGTACAAGCTTCTTATCGAGTTTCACTGGACGGAAGAATGTCATCAATCTTATGAGTTATTAAAGAAGGCCCTAACAAGTGCTCCAATCCTGCGAACACCTGATTGGAATGTATCTTTTCATGTGCATATTGATGCATCAAATTTTGCTATTGGGTGTGTTCTAACTCAACCAAGAGAACATAAATTGGACTACCCTATTAGCTTTGCAAGTCGCCAATTAAATGATGCCGAGATGAACTACACTACTACAGAGCGCGAAGGTCTAGCTATGATTTACGCAGTAAAGAAATTTTGCTATTACCTTCTTGCTACCAAGTTTGTGTTTTATGTTGATCATCAAGCATTGCTATATTTGGTAAACAAGCCGTGTTCCACAGGTCGAATTACATGATGGTTGTTAATTCTTCTTGAGTTTGACTTCACCGTTGTTGTGAGGCCTGGGAGGAAACATGTCATGGCAGATCATTTATCTCGTATCCCTAATGGCGAAGCTCCTACGGGGATTGATGATGAATTGCCTGATACTCCTTTGTTAATTGTTGAGACAATGCTTGAATGGAGTGAAAAGATTGTTAACTTCTTAGTTAATGGTTTTCCACCCAAAGAGCTGCAAAAAGATATAGCTCGAAAATTAATCAAGGAATGCGAACCCTATTGCTTACTGGCTGGAACTCTCTATAAGAGAGGAAAAGATGATGTTCTTAGACGCTGTGCCCGCGAGGATGAGTATTTATATATTCTACAAGAGGCACACATGGGTGTAGCTGGTGGTCACTTTTCAGGAAAGTTGGCTGCCCGAAAGATCTTACAGTCAGGCTATTGGTGGCCCACTCTGTTTAAGGATGCATCACTTTTTGCAAAGGGATGTGATGAATGCCAACGCTTCAAGAAGCCACAAAGAGGGGATAGGATGCCTCTACATCCCATCAAGGTAACCCAACCATTTGAAAAGTGGGGCTTAGACTTTGTAGGGCCGATTAGTCCGGCTGCACGTAGCACGCAATCACGATATATCATTGTGGCTACCGACTATGTAACCAAGTGGGCTGAAGCAAAAGCAACACGAAAGGCGGATGCAAAAACAACAGCTAAGTTCCTCTTTGAGAACATTATCACACGTTTTGGATGCCCCTTTGAACTTGTGAGTGACAATGGAACTCATTTTATAAATGTAGTAATAAAAGAACTCACATCAAACTTCATGATATCTCACCACAAGTCTACACCCTATTATCCCCAAGCAAATGGCCAAGCTGAGAGTACCAACAAAACTCTCATCTCCATTTTGACAAAGACAGTTGAGGCTCATCGCACTAATTGGGACCTAAAGCTTACATCAGCTTTATGGGCTTATCGTACTGCGTATAAAGTTGCTATTAATTGCACACCGTTTAAGATGGTGTATGGCCAAGAAGCAGTTATGCCATGGGAGTTTGTCATTCCTAGTCTTCGAGTAGCTTCTCAAGAAGGTTGGGATGGTAACCCCTTAGTGCAGCGATTATATATCCTGGAAAGGCTAGATGAAGAGAGGCAATTAGCTATGCGAAATGCTGTAGTGGAGAAGGATAGGAGAAAGAAGTGGTTTGATAGCCATTTAAAGGATAAAGACATCAAGGTTGGTGATAAAGTTCTTATGTACGGGGTACGTAATGAAAAGAAGAAATTGAAATATGTTGGTAAGGGACCATATCGAGTGTTTGAAATTACCCCGCAAGGTACCATTCGTGTGGAGACTCTAGATGGAGTTGAAACCATTGGATTCCTTAATGGGAGTAAATTCAAAAGATATTATGATCCTCTAAGCCAGGAAGAGTTGCAAGCCATCCATCAAAAGAAGGCTGCCAAGGAACAAGCAGAGCTTAGAAAAATCCAAGCAAGAGTTGAGGCTCGAGAACGACAACAACGTCTTAGACGCCAACGAGAGGCTAATCTGGGAATCACGCAAGCATTTTTCGAGGACACAGATGACGACTCATTAGAATCTGAGCCACCCCTACAATACCCAATTGAGCTAAATAGCCCCTATGGGAAAGTACTATACAATGCCTTATTAGATACGGGAGCTAAACACAATTTCTTATCCTATGGAGTTTGGTGTCAATTAGGGAAACTGACCCTATCCCCGAGTACGATGCAAGTCAAGGGCATCAATAAAAAGAAAACTGCTATTCTTGGAGTCCTTCAGACCCCTATTTTCTATGAAAATGGAAGCATAGTGCAGAGGTTTCTAGTCATGTCCGCGGGAGCTATGGAAGGCAACGTAAACCTGGGACGCACGTGGATGTTGGCAACCAAATGCACTATTGATTGGGATACTGGTAGTGTCACGACGCGACCACCGACTCTTACCCCTATCATTCAAGCAAAGTCACCTACGTTGCAAACTCTAGCAAAGTTGAAGGATAGCCAACATTCACAAGCCAAGGTGGTTAACTTGTCTTTGCCGGCTACCCATGAACCTAGCACTTCAACACTTGTAGTTGCAGCAAGCAGTAATATTGCAAGTACTCAACCTGCACGACCTAAGAGTACATATCAATGGGTCCCCAAGGCCTTACTTCCAACTACCTCAACCCTCCCATCCATTCCAAGAAAAAATTTCCCTGGAAAAGCAAGAGCGCGCTCTAGGAGGGTCAAGACCAAATCACGATGCATTCCAAAACGACTATTAGAAGCCCAAGGCTACTATGATGGAAATGAGAAAATTTGGGTACCTAAACGTAAAAGGTGTCCTTCCCTATCGACAAAAAACCCATATGAGTCAAACAGTGTAACGCTAAAGCCAATGGCAGACCGTGGGAAGGGAAAGATCACAGAATGCTACACACCTAGTCCAGAGCTAGTTTGGGCTCCAAGGCAAAACTAATTTATTCCACCTAGCTCAGGAAGGGGGGAGTTCCATGAAGCTTCTAGCTCCTCATGTAATACATCCATAGAGGTAAAAGTTTCTACACAGCCTCCACCTACAATAGTGGACCTCCATGAAGCTACAAAGGAATCCACACCTTCCAGTGTTCAAGAATCACCTGATGAACCACTTCAAATTCGATACTGGGAGAGTACCTTACCACCCTTGCAACTCGACGAGTCACCTAAGGTAATAGAAAACTAATGGCAAAAATCTTCACCTATAACAACTTGGAACAACTGGTTTCAAAGAGTGACGACATCATTTCAAACGGTATGATCTACCCAAGGAAGGGGGGAGTGTTTGCTGACAGTCATCACTCACTCACTTTCCTCTCAACCTTTCTCCCTGACCCCTTAATCTCCAATCTTAGGGAATGTATATATAAAGCCTTATACTCACAAAAACAAGATAAAAAAGGAAAAGACCAAGAGCCATAACACAAAATCATAAAAACAAATTATGCACAAGAACACGACCCTTGTAATATTTGCACTCTAACCATCATCTATTTGCGTGTACAGATATGGCTAGTACGCTAGAGTCATCCACTCCTGCCTTGGGTGAGAGGTACCCTCATTACTTTTCACAAATATTTCACATGGTCTTTCCAGTGCTTGCATGTGAATGGGATTTGATAGGTACGCTAGCATGTGAGAGGAATTTTGAGGAGTTAGAATGGCTGATACGTCTCTTGACCGCGTCTGATCCATACTTAGTAGAGAGCGTTTCTCCCATTACACAAGCCTACCCTTTTGACCAAGATGACTATAGGCGTCTAGTGACCTTCTTAGTAAACATGGGCACCTATGATGAAGAAGAAAATTTACAGGACTACACGGATGGCACATATGGTCTCATGGATGATGACTTTGTTTATCTCGACGACGAGGATAGGGGTTTATCCTTAGGGTTTTCCCCCAACCTCTACAATATCCTATTCCCTTGACTCTCTAGGGAGAGTGCAAATAATTAGGTTAGGGTTCCTTATGTTTTTTGTTGTGTTTAATAAGTGTTGGTACCTTTTCCCACTAATGTGCCTCCTGGAGGTATTCCTTTTGTTTCCTAGTGTGTACAGGAGCGTGTTGCTATTGATAGGATTTGGACCTTCATGGAATCTTTATCTCGATTCACTCTTCAAATCAAGCACGACCATCGACACAAACAGGTGTTTCTTGTCCATTAGCATTGCCCCTTATCTTTTTTGCATCTATGATTGTCTGCTTTAATTGTGATTGGTAGCCTAATGTTCACCGCATTTTCTTAGTATCAAACATTTAATTCAATGTAATTGTTTGTCATAATCACTTGTCTAGGTTTAAAAATCAAGCAGTCCGACTAAGCTAGTTTGACCAAGTTAGGTGTTAGAGATCTTCTCTTAATACCATGGGGAATGCCTTCCTAATAATCAATGGTTACTTAGGTTCTTAATCCGATTTAGGCAGCATTGTGTGAAATGTACTAGGGCTTTCTAGTGGGCTTGACCCTATTGACCTTTAGCTTAAGTATTATAAAGGGAGTTTACTAGTGTGATGAGCCTGTGGAGGTGTATCAGTGTTATATGACCCCCCAAAGTTACAAAATTAAAATGCTGAAAATGAACAAACAAAAAATCAAAGTGCCACAATGTAAAATCTTAAGCTGGAAGAGAAATCTCAGCTTGATTTGGTACTTCACTCACATGTATTGCCTATGGTACTAGAGCCCTAGAGGTTCCCAGTGTGGGCGCTTTTTCTTGAAAAGCAAAAAACCCAAGGCATGCAAAATAAGCACACACATCAAATTGAATCACTGTGAAAAGACTTTGGGGGGTCAAAGAAAAGGTAATCAGTCAGGCGATGATTTCATGAGAAATTCCTTTTATCGTAGCTTAACTACAAGGTCCTCTAGGTATAGCCTCTAGTCAGCCCTCAAACATGAAATACTTGGCTCTCGCGATTAAACAACTTAATTAACCAGAGAAAATTAAGAAGCTTACCCATGGTATTAATAGTCGATCTCTAGTGCCTTTCGACCGTTAAATTAGCGACCCTAGACTTGTTTAATTTTTTACCTTTACATCTGTTTATGCATTTGATTACATTGTAATTTAATGCTTATTGCTGACAAATTGTTTAAAATTCTGTTACCAATCAATTGTCTGCCTAAAATTGCATATGCTTTTTAATCGCTTATGAGAATGCAATTACTGTGCAATGTTGTTTGATTTTGCAGTGACTAATGAAGGCTAAGGACATTCATCTCAAATGCTCTTCCACCTCGACCAACGAGCTTCAACTCAATAGCTTCCGAGGACGGAATCTACATCAGGAAGGGGGGCATGTTAACCCTCACGGCTCACGACACACTATCACCTACGAGACGGACGTTGTAACCTACGGTGGACATTGTATTATTTATTTGGTAGAGTCAGGTATCGGGCTTGTCGGTCCAATAGGAAAAGGGTAAGAGTGATCGCCGATGAGAGGCGCACTCTAACTGGGACATTCAAGGGATTAGTTGGCTAAGCATGGGCGCCCAAGTGTGAATGGGGTGAGCTCATATAAAAGCCAACTAAACCTAAAATTCACTCATTCTCTCATTTGTGCAATAGAAGAGTGCTCTTGCTCCATCTCTATCTCCATCTTCTTCTTCTTTACCTCCTTGTGTGTGTGTGTATGTGTGTGTGTGTGTGTGTGTGTGTGTGTGTGAGAGAGAGAGAGAGAGAGAGAGAGAGAGAGAGAGAGAGAGCGATCAAGCATTGCGGCGGCATGACGGCGGTGAAGCGGTTGAGTGCGACGTAGCGGCGTCTCCTTCTTCTTCGCGGCGAGGAATCCTCCACTGCAGGAGCATAGAGCGGTGAATGACACACCATTGCCCTCTTTTGAGCTTACTAGTTAAGCTAGTTGTGTGCTTGGAGCCGTCTGTGGCTCGCACACAGTGTTAGGCAAGTCCGTTGCTTCAACAGTGCGGCAAGGAGCGCACACGGGTGCTAAGTATAATCTGCTATCATATGGGGTGTGGTGTTTGGTCATGCTTGCTGAAACTATGGAGGGTAATATAAACCTAGGATGCACGTGAATGATAGTCACCAAATGCACTATTGATTGGGGGATTGGGGGTGTTACAACGCAGAAACCAACTCTTAGCCCTGCCACTCAAGCCATAGTCCGTGAGATATTGCCTCTTAAGGAAATAAAATCCAAAACATTGCATGTCCTAAAGGTTGAACCATATGTCCCCATAGCCAACTCTCTAGAGCTTCAACTGCTGTAGTTGAAATAAAGCTTGAGACACACAAGACTCATCCTAATTTAAAAAAGAAAACATACAAGTGGGTCCCTAAAGCTTCTTTGACGACCATAGCTAGTGCTAAAAGACGTCCCACTCATCCCAAGAAAAGTAAAGAAACATTGCGTTAGATTCCTAAAAAACTATTGGAAGCCCAAGGGTACTATGAAGGAAATGCACGAATGGTTTCTTGTGGGGTGATTTCACATACTCTATATGGTCCTTTTCCCACATATTTTAACTTTTTCTTTTTGTTACGCACTCCATTTCATCACCAACATTGATATTTTTGTTCTTTAGATGACGGTCAAACCATTTCTTCCTCCTATCTTTCTCCACAAGTGCGTTTTGCACAACCAATTTCCTTTCTTCATCTAACCTCTCAAGGATATATAAGCGCTCAACTAAAGGGTTACCATTCCAACCTTCTTGTGAAGCTACCCGGAGACTAGGAATTACAAACTCCCATGCATAACTGCTTCTTGGCCATATACCATTTTGAATGGTGTACAATTAATAGCCACTTTGTAAGAAGTACGATAAGCCCATAGGGCTTATGTCAGCTTCAAATCCCAATCTGTGCGATGAGCTTCCACCGTTTTGGTCAAGATAGAGATTAAGGTCTTGTTGGTACTCTCAACTTGGCCATTTTCTTGTGGATCGTAACACCCCTCTTGGATGCTTTTCATACACCTCAAAGGAGGGAGCAGGGACTCCCAAGCTTGACCCTGCAATATTCATACCACATCATTTTCCTCCCCGTGGAGTCCTGTTGCATGTCACCCTGCTTCCAACACGTGTCCTACAAATGGTCCACATTGCCTTGTTCACTCTACACTCTATTGCAAAACTTTGCACAGACTCAAACCTCGATGATGTATTTGAAGCATTCACTTGCTCTGACGGGGTGGCACCTATATTTTGTGGAGGCTCTGTAAAGTTGATTTTTGAGGTCATCCCTTAGGCCACCTATCTTTTGTTGTAGTGTTGTATTCATGACGATGTGTAGCTTCATCCTCAATGTCAATCACTTTGGTAGGTAGTCACTTTCTACGTGAAGTCTCTTTATCTCCCACTAAGTTTGATGGTTTTGCAAAGCAAGGAGTCGCCAAGATTGCCTCATTCACTAACCTAATGACATGGATTGGACAATTCTTGACTTGCTCTTTTAGCTTTTGAAGAGACGGTCCCATTCCAATATGCTTTCCTTGCATATATGAGATAGCCTTAGTACTCTATAACACCAATTTTGCTAAGTCCATGGTGCATGTACAGTAACAAGATATCTTTCTTTCATATCCTTCATCTACCAACTAGCTCCCATGTTTGCTCTCTGTAAGATTTGTACGTGGAGTGTTTTCCCCATCTTCGCTATTTTTTATTGGCATCATCAGGCTTCCCCAATGAGCAATTTTGACCTCCCACCAACTAAACCATGAATCCATGTACGATAGGTTTTGATCCATGCAATGGACATTACGCCACCATTGATGTATTAGCCTTCCTTCGGCAACAACAACATCTTTGGAGGGGGACCAATCTCCACATTTTGCAAATTGTTTTGTGTATCTCTTGAAAAGGCTTAGCTATGTATTTCACTGTGTGTTGGTTCAAGATTTGCTTCCAATGAAATAGACATGAGCATTCGCGTCCATGCATGGAATTTCTCTTGTCCCCATTCTATATTGTTCGTACGACATTCCAATTTGCTTGCACTTCATCTGCCATAAAACCAAATAAATTTGCAAGCTCAAAATTGAGTTTCTCCATCACCTCGTCAAGACTCTTCCAGAATAAACATTCGCATGTAGCAATGGTCAACCGATCTTGCATACTGGCATAAACAGAAAATTGTTTAATGCATGTTAAAGACTTTGTGTAAAGGTGTAAACATTGGGATTAATGAATACCTTGGATCGTAGAAATGACATGCCATTGTAACCCAATTTCCCACATGGTGGGTGTGATCAAATTAGATCCAAGTCGACGCAGATCTCCGCTGCCGTTGCGTCTCATTCGATTAACAAGATCAACACCAGAGCTTGATCCAATCGTAGACATCTTGAAGAGGAAACATCTCTCATCCTCCCTATCTTGACTTGGAAACCTGCTTCCATGGAAGAAATCATATGTACAATCCATCTTGAGCTTTAGAATAGCATCTAGTCCAAACTCCTCCTTTGATGGATGGCTACAAGAAGCACCCACGAAACGTTTGAACATGTGAGATCAATGTTTTTGTCATACAATTTTGTGATAACAACTAAGATTGAAATTCACAATATGAGTTGATTACTTGCCATGCATCCTCCACGAGTGGCGTCATTTTGGATGCTAGAGCAAACATCTCCTATTCATCAATGGTGTGTTCGGCTTTGTCAAAACTTATCAAGGATGCATTCACAATCTCCTTTGCTAGACACATCTGAATTTTCTTTGCATTGGTGTATCTATCCACATTCAATACCCTTTTCACCATTTCTTTTGTCTTCTCAGCTACATACCTAGAAGTCCCTCTACCCACTTCATGCTTGTGCGTTCCTTGATGTATAAAAATACAAAAATACAAAAATACAAAAAGGCATCACAGAATACAAAAAGGCATCACATGGTCCAATGCTTAAACATAGGAGAGCCTCAATAGTGACCCAAATTTTTCCACTTGCAGTGTTGCATAATTTGCCCACTTTTGGAGCTTTTAGCAGACTACCATGAAATTGAGATGTATTTGCAACCCCATAGTTCACTTGAGAGATCCCACACAATGACTCTTGTGCACAACCCCAAGAAACACCACATTAGATGTTTGTGGTTTGGTCCAAAGATATGGGTCGTATCGATGGTCCATAGCATCCATATGAGGACTTTGTCCCATTCAAATATGATGTTGCCATTGTAAGCTCTTGGTATTTCTCAAGCGAATTGCACTTCATTAATTGCCCCAAGTATTTTAGTCAAGGTGGTAGACTTGCTATCTTGACTAAGAAGATGAATGGTGATGTGTTTGACTCCATCCGAGGCTTTCTCTGGGGTTGCGAAACATTGAAAATCCTTGGTTGGACTACTTAGATCAATGCATTCTACCCTACTTTGAGCAAGGGGTTCCACGCACTTGAAAGTTGATGGAGTAATGTTTTCAGATGAACGACCTTCAATCCTGTACACGGAAAATAAACATTCTTCCAGTTCATACACTCCTTCTTCCTCATGATTTCTAGTTTGAACAATTGGAACAACCATCTCAATATCCCCCACAACAATAATAGCAGAAATAGAAACTAGATTCATATGTTGTACAATATAAGATTCTGGTAAGATCAACTTACTTTGAAAAAATTTATGTGAACACTCAATTTCGGGAAAGAGTAATCGGCAAGCCATAATATAGAAAAGAACTCTCTTAATGAATAAGTGTGTTAAAAAAATCTTAACACTATAATGATCTCCTCCTTTTATAGATCTTTCATACAAAATCTAGCCCTTTTAAATTATAATATAATATACTAATTATATTGAATCATTAAAATTTATAATTACTACTTTTAATTATTATAATTATTATTTTATAATAATTAAATTATTGCTGTGTGTTCACATGGCCACGTGACACAACCCTATGCAACAAAGGCACACACATGGACACGTAGCATTGCCACGTGTACCGACGCCAACTGTCGGTACACGTAGGCAATGCCATGAGTCCACATGGCACTGCCACGTGTAATGACAATTGGCATTGATAAGTGCCATGTAGACTCATGGCATTTTCTACGTGTCCACATGGCACTACCACGTGTATCGACGATTAGCGTCAATACACGTGGTGAACAAATGTCATGTGTCACTGCCACATGTACCAATGGTTGGTGTTGGTAACATAGTCTACAATCATTTCTAAAAAATGAGAAAATTTATATGCATCTGGCTCTTGTTTTGCCATTTTTTGCAACTATAGTTACACATACATGCTAATTTAGGGTTCAATTAGGAAAGATTATTCATGGTTACTCAAAATTTTTATTAGCCACATTTACATGTTAAATGATACTTTTATTGGTGCTAGTGTAAACATAAATTATAGATACATGCATTGTTAACATAGAAGATATATGTACCACTCGAACCTATGTAAACTGCTAATCAAGAAACCTTTGGTTGGATAGTATAACAATAGGGGTCACATGTGGTTTCAAATACCAAAGAGATGGCTTAACCAAAACGTTCCCAAGAACACGAGGTGGACACAAGGAAGTAAAAATTGGCTCCTTGTTTGGTCAATTTCATCAAACAATACACCTCTATCTTATGGCCATGTATTAAAAGAAGCCCCTATTTGTCATTTTAGAGCCCAAGGGACCCTCAACAAGAGGGGCCACAAGGGCAGTAAAACGACCAAACATTTATCCCGCTTTATTCCAAGATCTCTCCCTTATTTTCACTCTCAATCCCATCTAGAAATTATAGATGCCCATCCACTTTATTCCTCTCTTGGTTGTTTGATTCCATCAACATTATCCTATCTCTCTCTCTCTCTCTCTCTCTCTCTCTCTCTCTCTCTCTCTCTCTGCGGTGTTGTTAGGGTTGGTTGGGTTTGGGCAAGGGCAATAGTCATTTGCAGATTGGGTGTCTGGGTGTGTGTTAAGTACAGGATAGGAGTGCTGTGAAGTCACTGGGCTATAGAGAGGCATTCATATTATTGTTGGGTGCTTCTCGGGCACACCATTGGAAGGGAATAATCATGGAGTTCAAGCAAACACAAGACAGTCCCTCAAGAAAGTTGCAAATTGCAAAGACCATTAATATGTGACTAGCATTGAACACTCCTGCAAGTTTCTTTGTGAGCTTGTTACCATCTACATGTGGTAGTGATGTGTGTGAACACACTAGGACCGCCGGGGCATTTTTTCCCTCTTTAGGAGGTTTTTTCCCCCGTGCATTGTATATACGCCCATCACTCTAGGGCTATCTATCTTTCCATTGCACACTAAGTAACACACTCTCTATTGTGTGCCTTGAGCTTCCTTCATCTTCTCCAAGCTGTGTGTGTTTCTCTGCAACCCTAATTCCAACAATTGGTATCAGAGCAGGTCACGTCCTCCCAGGCTTAGTCGCCAACTGCTCCAACACACGCTTGCTCACTTTCTCCGATTTTCGTGAGCTTTGGCAAAGCGTTCGCAAGTCGAAAAATATTTTGGGTTAGCTCGTAGAGCTTGGTCTGCTCAGAATTTTGATTTGGGCTCATTTCGGCCTCCGTTTCCACTACATGTAGTACTGCACAGGCTATTTCGTCATTTTGTGCAGAATTTTGGTCAGTGCCATTTTTTGCATAACAGGTGCCTTATAGTCGTCTATAGTTTGTGCTATATAGCACAGGTTGTTCCCACTTCGTTTCTCGTATTTTCGGGCAACTTTCACATCAGGTGCAGCATTTACCATTGCTGACAACAACAACACAGATGTGTTCAAAATATTTGCTGCTGAGGACAGGTTGGATGGGGACAACTACCCTATGTGGGCTTATATGATGCAACATGTTCTTGTGTCAATGGGTGTCTGGAACATTGTGCAGGGCATTGATGTACGTCTTGGTTCCGAGGATGTAGGCGTTGTTGAGGATGTTGCAGGTCTTGTTGCAAGGATTGTAGCTGTTAGAGTTGTTTTTCCTACGGTAGAAGAAGCTCGTTGGGATGTTAAGGATGCGCAGGCTCATGCATTGATTGCATTGTCTGTGAAGCGCACCATTGTTCCTCACATATGTTCAGCAAAATCTGCAAAACAGGCTTGGGATATTCTAGCAGGTCTTTATGCAAGCCGCAATGAGGCTAAAATTGCTTTGCTGCGTAAAGAGCTGGAGTCGAAGATTATGCATGAGGAAGATGATATGGACACTTTTCTTGCTAGTGTCAAGGATATCAATGAGCAACTTATTTCTGCAGGTGAAGTTATTTCAGACAGTTCCCTATGCAGACTGTTCTTGATGCCTTACCAAATTCTTACCAGACTTTTGCTAGTACTTGGAGACTTATGACCCAAGGAAATCTAGAAGTTGTCAAGTTTGATGCATTATGCACATTGCTGTTGCAAGAGTCACTTTCTAGAAAAAACAGGACTAGACAACGTGCAGTTGAACAGGCTTTTATTGCTTCTCAAAGAAAGGGTGGTAACAGCAATGTAGCCACTTCTTATGGTTTTGCTGCGAGTGGCAGAATTTCTGTTCCTAATGCTTTTGCTGGCAGCAATTCGTATGGAAATTCTGGTGATAAGGGCAAAAAGAAGATGCGTTGCCATTATTGTAAAGCCAATGATCAATTGATCAAGTCGTGTCCTAAGTTGAAGGCCAAAGAGCCTAAGAAGAAAGAGGGTGGTTCCACTACAAATGCTGGTTCCACTGCAAAGGCAGCCATTATTGAGTCTTCTATGAAAGGAGATTGTGTTGCTGATGTTGATGCAGAATGGGCTTTTAGGTGCACTTACAATCCTGTTGTCCATGATGCATGCTTGTCAATTGCTGCAGATTCACATGTGTGGTATTTCGACAGTGGTGCTACAAAGCACATTACCTCACATCGTGAATTGTTTACCTCTCTCGAGTCTGTCCCTCATGGGAATTCAGTCATTTGTGCCAACAACGCCTCTTATCCAGTTCAGGGAGTTGGAAAGATTGTGCTCATTGCTGCTAATGGCAGTTCCTTCACACTTGTTGATGCACTTTATGTACCTGGGATCAAGAAGAATCTCTTGTCTGTATCCGCACTTGCTAGACTTGATTTGTGGATGACAGATGTACAGTTCATGATCTCAATTTTGGTGATGAAATTGTTGCATCTGGGCTTTTGTGCCGTGGGCTGTATAAGCTCACTTTGTATGACAAGTGTGGACAAAATTTTACAAATGCTGTTGCAGATTCAAGGTCTATTTCAGATGCAAAACTTTGGCAAACACGTTTTGGTCATCTAAATTTTGCCAGTTTGCTGCGTTTGCAAAAATTTGATATGGTTGCTTCTTTGCCGCCTCTTGAAGCACCTGTCAAACATGTTTGTGAAGGATGTATTTTGGGTAAGATGCAGCGTTCTAAATTTCCAAAGGATGGTTCAGTTCAGGCCACATGCAGGTTGCAGCTTTTGCATAGTGATGTTTGTGGGCCCATCCAAACTCCATCCTTGGGCAATTACCTGTACTTTGTGACTTTCATTGATGATTACTCCAGGCATGCATGGGTATTTTTGCTTAAAGCGAAGTCCGAAGTTTTTATGTGCTTCAAACAATTTCTGGCTATGGCTGAAAATGTCTCGAAATGTACTATGGGCACCCTCCGTTCCGATCGAGGGGGGGAGTATGTGTCTCATGAATTTAATGCATTTCTGGCTAGTCGTGGGATAAAACACCAATGTACAGTGCCTTATACACTTCAGCAAAATGGTGTTGCTGAGAGGAAAAACAGGTCACTGACGGAAATGGCACGATGTATGGTCAAAAGTCAAGCTTTGCCGCATTTTTTTTGGCTTGAGGCCATCATGTGTGCCACTTATGTACTTAACATGTGTCCTACGAAAGCTTTGCAGTCTATTACTCCATATGAAGCATGGCATGATAGAAAGCCTTCTATTGAGCACATGCGTGTTTTTGGCTATTTGGCATATGCTTTGGTGCCACAAGTGCAGCGCAGAAAATTGGATGATAAGGCTGTCAAATGTATTTTTGTTGGCTATAGTGCTGAAAGCAAAGGTTACAGGTTGTATCATCTGCAAACAAAATGTATTCTGGTTTCACGGGATGTAGTGTTTGTGGAAGATTCTGTTCAGCCCTTGCTGTCATGTACTAGAGACAGTAATGTAAGCTCACACGACATTTATGACACTTTGTTGCCTCTTTTCAATGGTGGAAATACGAATGTAAGTTCCAATGAGGCAAATGTACAGCCTATGGGGGTTTCTGAAAATGTTTTAGATCAGCCTATCACTGATGCAGATGTACATGATGTACTTGATGAGGAAAGGGCTGAAAATGAGCAGGTTAGAGGTATGCCAAAATGGCTTGTGCACACTTTGCGTGACAGCAAATTGGATGCACCTTTGTCTAGTCGTACTCGTTCAGGCTCTCGCCATGCATCTTATGCATCAGATTGTTATGCTTTGCCTGTGTGTAGCTTACATGATGTTGAGGATCCTCTCTCTTTTGATGAATCACAAAATTCAGAAAATTGGATGGCTGCCATGCAATCAGAATATGATGCACTTATAGAAAATGACACATGGACTTTATGTGATTTTCCTCCTGGCAAGAAGGCCATTGGTACGAAGTGGGTTTACAAGTTGAAATGCAAGCCGGATGGTGAGATTGATCGCCATAAGGCTCGACTTGTTGCAAAGGGTTATGCACAGCAAAAGGGCATTGGTTATGAAGAGACTTTTTCTCCCACTTGGCGTATGACTACTGTGCGTTTTCTATGTGCATTGGCAACTCATTTTGGTTGGGATGTACATCAATCAGACATTGTTACTGCTTTCTTGAATGGTGACATATTTGAGGAAGTTTATGTAACACAGCCTCGCGGTTTTGTCATAAAAGGACAAGAGGACAAAGTGTGCAGATGTAAGAAGGCTTTGTATGGGTTGAAGCAATCTCCTTGTGCTTGGTATGAGAAACTTGAGGCTTTCGTAACAGTCCAACAGAAAGCACATTGTATGTAAAGCGTGAGGGTGATGTACTTCTCATTGTGGTTCTTTATGTGGATGATTTGCTGATCACTGGACCAAATGAGAGACATATTGTTGAATTTAAGGCTGGTTTGAATACTACTTTCAAGATGAAAGATTTGGGGCTGTTGCATCATTACATGGGTATACAGTGTAAGCAGTGTGATGGTGGCATTGCCTTGTGTCAGAAAAGTTACATAGAGACATTGCTATGTAAGTTTGGACTTGAGGATTGCAAACCTATTGCCACTCCCATGGAAACAGGTTTGAAGTTGAGTCTACATGATGCTGGCGATCCTGCTGATGTCACTCTTTACCAAACTGTTGTTGGCTACCTCATTATGTATGCAACACGAGGCTGGATATTCAGTTTGCAGTCTCACAGGTCAGCAGATTTATGAATAGCCCAGGGTCTAAGCATTGGCAGGTTGTCAAGAGGATTTTTCGCTACCTTAGTGGCACTTTACATCTTGGCTTGTTTTATCCCCAGGGGGGATTATTGCCGCCAGACTTACATGCTTTTTCGAACTCAGATTGGGCTGGTTGTTTTGACACGCGAGTGTCCACAAGTGGTTTCTATTTCATGCTTGGCAATTCATGTATATCATGGTTGAGCAAGAAGCAACCTACTGTGGCCACTTCGAGTTGTGAGGCTGAGTACAGGGGAGTCTTCACAGCTATGGTTGAGTGTGTATGGCTCAGACGCCTTATGGTTGATTTGGGTGTTGGACAGGACACTGCCAACACTATCTACACTGACAGTCAGAGCGCATTGGCAGTTGCAAGGAACCCAATTTTTCATGCTCGCACAAAGCACCTTGAGGTGCATTATCACTATGTCAGGGAGAGGCTCTCAGCAGGAGAGATCAGCTTGGCTTATGTGCCAACACAAGACAACCTTGCGGATCTTTTCACAAAGGCATTGTCTCGTGAGAAGCTTGAATCTTTCCGCAAAGCTTTGGGCTTACTCCCCTTTGTGGACTGATCATGTCCTTAGGGCATGGCACTTCCCTTTACTCATGTGCCAACTCTCGTTCACCGCATCACTCCAGGGGGGATTGGTTACCATATACATGTGGTAGTGATGTGTGTGAACACACTAGGACCACCGGGGCATTTTTCCCCTTTTTAGGAGGTTTTTTCCCCCGTGCATTGTATATACGCCCATCACTATAGGGCTATCTATCTTTCCATTGCACACTAAGTAACACACTCTCTATTGTGTGCCTTGAGCTTCCTTTGTCTTCTCCAAGCTGTGTGTGTTTGTTTGCAACCCTAATTCCAACAGAGCTTACGTAAATGAACTTGAGCATACCTAGGCTAAAAAAATTTATAATTACAGACTGACTTATTAATCTACATCATAATGAGATTATTCAATGCAAAAATTTAAAGCATAACAACATGCATTCATGCAATCATCATCAAATTAGGACAAGCATGCATACTATTGCAGTTATATACATGAAAATGCAGCTAACATGCCCATGCATATCCCAAATTAACCCAAAATTGTTGCAAAATGTTTGACTTAGAGAAATGACAACTTCAGATGGAGGTGTTGATGTATAGGGGTGACTTATTATTGACTCGTTTTTCATCATACATATATTGTAGCCTTTGAGTTTCCACCTTTTTGAGTATTGTATACAAGTTTTTGGTATCAAAGCTTCTTAAATATCCCTATTCATTAGCTATTGGTAGCTATTTGTTTGGTATTGCTAAAGATGATACCAATAGCTATCACCTTGTGAGTGTAACTGTTAAATTGCGGATTTGATTTTTACTATGTAGCTCATTTGGATGACTCAACCATTTGAAAAATGGGGTTTGGACTTTGTAGGCCCAATTAGTTGGGCAACTTGTATTACTCAATCTCGATATATTATCGTTGCCACTGACTATGTGACAAAATGGATAGAAGCCAGGGTGACACATAAGGGTGATGCAAGGTCAACTGCAAAGTTTCTCTTTGAGAACATTATTACAAGATTTGGTTGTCCCTTTCAGATTGTGAGTGATAATGGCACTCATTTTATAAATGGAGTGATAAAAGAACTCACTACCAACTTTATGATAGCTCACCATAAGTCCACACCCTTTAACAGGATGTAAGGGCATCCTATCCTTTCATTGTGTGATCTTGTAATGTTGGCATTCATCA
Organism: Adiantum capillus-veneris; assembly: GCF_014529385.1. NCBI lineage: Eukaryota > Viridiplantae > Streptophyta > Polypodiopsida > Polypodiales > Pteridaceae > Adiantum > Adiantum capillus-veneris. The sequence goes on from NC_140951.1 coordinate 4,037,410, forward strand.
CATCCTTTTGCAAAAAGTGATGCATCCTTGAATAAGGTAGGCCACCAATAGCCTGATTGCAACACCTTTCTAGTTGTTAGTTCCCCTAAGAAATGTCCTCCGGCTATACCCATGTGGGCTTCTTGCAGTATGTATAAATACTCATCCTCACGGGCACAACGTCTAAGAATATCATCCTTCCCTAGCCTGTAGACAGTTCCTACAATGAGAGAGTAAGGTTTTCACATTCTTTTAACAGTTTTCCAGCTATGTCCTTACGAAGCTCTTTGGGTGGAAAACCATTAACTAGAAAGTTCACAATCTTTTCACTCCATTCAGGAATGGTTCCGACTAGAAATAAGGAAGTATCTGGAAATTCATCATTGACTCCAGTAGGGGCTTCACCATTAGGTATGCGAGACAAATGATCCGCCATGACATGTCTTTTACCAGGTCTCACCACAACAATAAACAAACTCAAGGAGAATTAACAACCATCGTGTAATTCTTCTCGTGGAACAAGGTTTATTTACTAGATACAACAAAGCTTGATGATCCACATAGAAAACAAACTTGTTGGCAAGAAGGTAGTAGTGGAATTTATTTACTCCATAAATCATAGCTAAACCTTCTCGCTCTGTAGTGGTGTAGTTTCTCTCAGCATCATTTAATTGACGACTTGCAAAGCTAATGGGGATTCCAGTTTATGTTCTCCTGGTTGAGCTAGAACACACCCAATAGCAAAGTTCGATGCATCAATATGCACATGGAAAATTAAATTCCAATCGGGCACTCATAGAATAGGAGTGCTAGTCAAGGCCTTTTTCAATGACTAATAAGCATGGTCACACTCCGCGGTCCAGTGGAACTCAATAAGAAGCTTGTACAAAGAACGCGCTATCTTGGCAAAGTTTAAAATAAACCGTCGGTAATAACCAACATGGCCCATGAACCTTTGAACTCCTTTATAGTGATAGCCGTTTTTTGGCTTTCCATAGTGGCCATAGTAAGCTACCTCACCCTATCAAATCACTCAAACACTGTGGTTACCCTCACCCTTTCACAATATATAAGTGCGTGTGAGTTAGGGGACTTTTCCTATATCTCCTTACTGAAATAAAAAACCCTCAATTAGCTAGTCATTGGGCTAGTTGAGCCAAAAAAATAAAAAAATATAAAAAATATAAGTATATTATGGCCCATGAGTATGTAAATATTTCTTTGTATATAGAGCCTAAATAAAAGATTTTTTCATAATTATTTTGGTATTTATTTAAATATTTCTACCTAGGTGTGTGCTATTTATGCTCTGTACATTGCCTCACCATTACCACAATTTTTCTTACCATTTTTCATACTCTTTATTCCATATAGAAATATTTTCATGTAAGCTTCTCTTATATTTGGTGTAACTCCACCCCAACAAAAATCCAAAAAAACTAGTTTTATTTATGTGTATATTTTTTCACTATTGTGATTTTTCCCTTCCTACATCTATTTTGTTTTTTTTTTTCTAAAAAATTAGAACACCAAAAATATTTATCTTTTTATGGTAGCCTCATAATGAGAGAGATTTCTTTTGACCCCTTTATATTTTTTCCACTTATATTATTTATATTTGACATGTACATATTTTTTAGACCCCTCAATATTTGATTTTCTTAGTTGTACTATTCACTTATATCATGATCTCAATAATATCTTCAATTATAGACCTACCAAATAAGGTCAAGGGTAGGTGGCATGCATACATGCACTATGGAGAGCTCACTCTTGGAGGTATTCAAAAGAATCATCCAAAGAAGGACCCCACAAGGACCTTGTGCAGTGGAAAAAAACGGTCGGTTTTGCTGAATTTTTAAAGTTCACTTGCTCTCCGAATTTGAAAAGGTGATACAAACAAAAGTTGTAGCTCGTGGGCTGAACTTTTGCCTCAAATTTTTTCATATTTTTTTGAGCTATGAGCTGTGAGCTATGATTTTATTAGTGGACCCCAATTTTCCCATGTTATGCAGCCACACTCTCTCTTCCACTTTATCATTTTCCTCTTTCACACACACTTCTCCACTCATCATCCCCACCACTCTCACCCCTCCTCTCTGCACCCTACTCACCTTCTTCTCAACCTTGAAGAATAAGAGAAACCATGGTGAACTCATACCTCCCACACACAATTCCATTCCAAAATTGACCACCTAGTCTCATTTTTCCTCCTCCAATTTACCCATATCTATCAAAAAAACCACAAAATTCAGCCTCTTCTCTTAAAAGACAGCATCATGGTGGTTGATTACTCAGCTTCAATTACCTTGTCTCTCAAGGAAGGTCAAGAGTGGAGAAAAAAATGTACCGTCAAAGCTAGTGGACCGTCAACAAGCGTCAAAATTGGCCCTACTCAAGACACTTGGAGCATCAACCTTGTAAGAAATCCACCTTTTCTTACCTCTTAAGAGTTTTTCTTCCTTATTTGTATCCTACATGGATACTCCCATTGTAAATATCCAATTCCATTTGTAAATTAATACTAACTCTACTAACACTAACCCACTATGAAAAGTCCTATCACCTCCATTTCTCTCCTCTCTCTTTCCCCACCAACTTCTTGATAATTCCAAGGAAAAGAAATTAGATAAATTGCTGAAAATCTAACCCAACCATGGTTAGAGGAGTAACCCTAGCCTTCAAAATTGCTATAAAAGGAGGGTGTAGCTAGCACAAAAGGGGAGCCATAAGCAAGAGCACTATGCTATAGCTTGAGAAGCCAAGCTCAACCTCTCTAGAAGGAGCTCTTGAGTGGAAGCTCATTGTCTTATGCATGTGCATTTGTTGTAATAGGGGATTAGCAAGGGAACTCTATGCCATTGTAAGAGAGAGAGTGATCATTCAATTGAGAGTAGAAAATCTATCATTTCTCCTACTAGTGTAAGCCCAACATTTGCTGAATCAAGGAGGGTGGATTTGGAATAATCTTGGATATTTTGTCTCCCTTCCAACGTGAAGTAATGGACAACAATGATGCGTAAGTGTCTTGGTGTTTTTTGCTAAGTTCTTGATAGCTTGTCTCTGGTGTTGTCATCAATCTAGCCATAAATCCCACATACTGTAAGAGGGCGACAGGGTGGAGAGGACTCCCCTGGCTTTAAAACAGTGATTGGGGTGGCTTTTCTTGTGATGTGTTGCACCCCCTCCCCCTTTCTCTCTCTTTCTTAAATATATAGTTGTGTTTGCTTGATCATTGCCGATACGTTTCAAAGCAGCCCGAGCACTATCTCTCTCTCTCTCTCTCTCTCTCTCTCTCTCTCTCTCTCTCTCTCTCTCTCTCTCTCTCTCTCTCTCTCTCTCTCTCTCTCTCGTGTTTTAGTGTGTGAGAGTGTTCCATTGGTGTTAGGGTTAGTGTAAATTCCTTGCTTGTTTGTGGGTTTCTCTAACGATTCTCCTCTTTTGCGTCCTAGTTCGCTCTTAAACTAGGTGGTGCCCCTTGTGTAGTTGGGATTTGGCTGTGGGTTTGTTGTTTTGGTTTGTGTTGTGTTGTGCCCCAGCCCCATTGAGCAGCACGGGATCCTTGAAGGGTGTCTAGAGGTTGCTCTTCTTGTTGCCCACCCCGGACCGCCTCACTAGTTAGTAGGTGGTGGCAATTTAGCAATGGCTTTAATTTTGCTCTCATATGTGGAAATCGCATTTTTGGACACTATATGTCCTAAAATGACTCCATGTTTAACCCAAAATTGGCATTTGAAAGGGTTTAAGGAGATGCAATACAATCTGCACTTCTCAAACACTTTTTGTAAACATGATAGATATTCTTTCCAAGAGGAATAAACACAAAAGTCATCTAAGAAAGCTTCACAAAATTCCCTCAAATAGTCTCTAAAAGTAGTGTTTATTAATCTTTGAAAGGTAGTAGAGGCATTGGTTAAGCCAAAAGCCATAACACAAAATGTGAACACTCCAAATTTGATTATAAAAGCTATTTTAGCTTGGTCCTCTAGTGCAATTGTGATTTGATTGTATCCAGAGTACCCATCTAAAAATATATAAGCTTCCTTTCCTGCAACTCTTTCAAATATTCTCTAAAAGCAATGTTTATTAATCTTTGAAAGGTAGCAGGGGCATTGGTTAAGCCAAAAGCCATAACACAAAATGCGAACACTCCAAATTCGGTTATAAAAGCTATTTTAGCTTGGTCCTCTAGTGCAATTGTGATTTGATTGTATCCAGAGTAATATCTAAAAAGCTATAAGCTTTCTTTCCTGCAACTCTTTCAAGCACATGTTCTGAATATGGCAAGGGGTAATGGTCCCTCCTAGTAGCAGCATTGGCCTTCTTGAGATCCATGCACACTCTGAGTTTCCCATTCATTTTTGGCACAATCACTATTGGAGAAACCCATTATGAGTGCTCAATAGGGTATATAAATCCGTATTTCACAAGATTTTAATCTCTTCTTAAACACTCTTTGCATATTTAGGATTCATTGGGTAGGGTCGTTGCTGAATTGGTTTAGCCATGCTATTCATGGGGATTGTGTGTTGCACCATGGAAGGTGGAACACCTTTCATATCATGATATGTCCAAGCAAATATATCCATGGATTCCTTGAGAAGTTCTTTAAGTACACACTCCTCAGTCTCTGTCAGATCTTGGGCAATGAAAATAGGTTTGGACTCTTCTCCTGGGTCTGCTAACTCTATTTCCATAATTATCGTTAGACCGTCATAAACTCCATTGCTTCCATTGATAGATTTTCTTTGAGCCTTTGTATACACAACCTTACGTTCCTCTGTGGTGTAGGATTTGAAATGTTCAGTGCAAGGTGTAAGTGTGTTGGGTCCTATTGTTTTGTGGCCTATGATTTCACTTTCAATTCCTTTTGTTGTTGAGCTAACTCTCAATTTTGTCGTCTCCTTATGGTACGGCTCAACTTTGGCTTCTTTGTAGCCTCTAGTTGTGTGATGTCAATGGGTTGTGGACTACACCACATAACACTTTGAAGGTATTCACCCCAGTTATCTACCAACTTTCGATGAGCATCACATGCCCCTATATAATTAAGTCATTCTGCGATAGATTTCTTTTCATTTATTCTAGCACGCACATTTCCTCGATATCGTCGCCTCTTATATCTCTTACTCTTCTTGTCTAATTTTTTATTACGGCCGATCTCTAGTGAAGAGTCACTAGATGAATCGCTACTTGTGTCTTCTGCTCCCTTGGATAGATTGTCATCTAGGGTACCACTGGGCCTTGAATGGTTTGTCCCCACATTTTCACTAAGATTTAACTCAGACTCTTCGTCCTTAGAGTCAATTTCAATTGATGATTCTGGCCCCAAATCATGTGGGCTATAGTCTTGTGAAATGCTACTGGTTCTAATGCCACTCAAGCCTTCATCTTATAGGTCATTAGAAGCTATGTGCATTGCTTCTATCATATTTAAGGGTACAAGCGGTGGTATTTCATCCCCCTCAGGTGTTACCCAGGTTGTCCCCCTGTTTCCCCAAGTGTCTATAGTTGCTGCTAAGTGGAACCAATCCACATTGTCAGACTCAGTCATCCCTGATAGAACATTCATATATAAGGAGAATCTTCCCCAACATCAGTGTCCATTTTACATGTGTAACAATACTTCAATGGGGCCGAGTGAACTGTGGTGTCAGATCTATGATCATTTATAAATGTGTTTCCTAGAGGATGTGCTCGACTAGTTTTACAAGATCCACTCGAATGACAGAATCTTGGAACTACAAGTAGACATGGTTTTTAGACCAGTCATGCACCATTTTTGCTTCCCTCATGAAAGGACGTCCTAAGATCATCTCAGATGCCATAGTGTGCTTGGAGAAATCCATAACAATGAAGGTATTTTTTATTTTATGTCCAAAGAACTTGATCTTGAGATCTTCTAGCATCTCAATAGGTTTAACAATAGACCCTTTGGCCATCTTTACTACTATGGTTGTGGTCCCAAGGTGAGGTCTTCCCATAGTTTCCCATCAATTTTTAGTCACAATGCTAATCCCAACGCCACCACAAAGGATTCCCTTCACAGTTAATCCCTTGGTAGTGATTGGTATGGTTGCATTGGATTCATCGCCCTCAAAGTATTGTCCTTGTTAACATGTATTTCTACAACAGAATCGCCTCCTTGTCACCTGCCACTTGCTGTCAAGAATATCAAAAGAGTGCTTGTTTTGGACCTTGAAGGACTGCTTTTTGAAGACAGTTGAAACAAAACATGGAGATTCTATACCATCTTGGGGTCAACACATGCGTCTTGTGGAGGATAAAGATGAAGTTTATCATGCGGTGCGCCTAGATGCAGAAATGTTTTTGGATTTCTATGGTGAAATACTTTGAGATGTGGATATGGAGTTGCTATAACCTAGCAAGAGTGCAACACATCACACAAAAATGTTTCCCAAAGCATTATAGCAAGTTCGAGATCTTTATGAGGTTCTCATCTAGGTTGGGTTGTGGCCAAATGCATGCCCTCTACAAACATGCACGGATCTTGTCATAGCCAAGGTAAGGTATTTTAGAGAAGGAAAATATAGAGTAGATCTAGCACCGAAGGGAAGGGGGGGATACTATCACTTTCCCACCACAACTCTACACTCTAGTCATGTTGGGAGCTCCTCTACAACATTAAATGATGGTGGTCAATCAATAACATTTAATAGTTTAAGGGTGAAATATTGCAGTACAATATCTTTTGAGGTGGAAAAGAGGATCAAATTCTCCCTTAAAGTGAATGGGAGGCTTGTGGAAGAGATTTGTAGAGTAGAGTACTTCCATGAAGTTTTCAAACTAGAGTCGCACGGGGATGTTGGACAAATTAGCAAAGTACCAAGTTTGTGTTGCAAGAGAGCCTATTTGTTTCTTGTTTGGACTTTACTAAACATGCAAAAAAGAAGAGTCCATATCTAGGGTGAAAGCAAATATACTTTGTCTTCTTGCAAGCTCTTGGTCTTAGCAAAAACAATCATATGTTCATTCACCAACCCATCTTGGGTCTTGACAACTTGTTCAATGCATTTTCACGACATCAAACTTGCCCTAGCACCAATGCGAGATCAAAGATGTACTATGTTTTGTGCTTTTTATTATTCCCTTTGTGAAGAAGATACAAAGGCATGCCCTTGAGGAAACTTACATTGCTTTTTTGGGATATCAATAAATGTTTTTGCAATGCTTGGTTGTACACCTTTAAGAATGTTGATTTCATAGTAAAAATTCTACATGGATCATTTTAATACACCTTGTTTGATCAAAAATTGCATATGCATTATCTTTTTATTAAATTATACAAGTGTTAAGGTCTTCTTTTATGCCACCATACCACAAGCACTTATCCAATAACGTCATACATCCCAAAACACCAACTAAAACTCATAGTGTACTAAGTCTCATCATATATATTATTGTCAAACAATATTTTATATGCATATGTAGATGTCTCTTGTCTCTTTTGTGATGGACAAGTGTGAGAAAATAGTGTGGGTTTATGTTGTGGGTGCACATTCTTCCTTATTGAGGGGTAGGGATGTATTTTGAGGTTTTTGATTTTGATTACCTTATGGAATGGGAATTTTTTAAAGATTTAGAAAATGGAATTGACAACCGTCCTATAAAAGGGCCCACAAGTTGCATGCATACCACAAACAATGATATGGCCAATTTTATTTCCATGGCCAAGATATAGCCCATGACTCTCAATTCTTTCATGTAAAACTCTTGATTAAAGAGACTCTTTTACTTGCTTAACTTTAGCCTCAGGATTTTTACCAACAACCAAATTATGATACTAAAGAGTGATTTTTAGCCAGATGGATCAAATAGGTTGCAATCCTTTCATGCCAAGCTCTAGGTGTTTTCTTCAACCTATAAAGTGATTTTCTTTGCTTGCATACATCCTTAGGATGCCTCACATCCTCATATCCTTGTGGTGTAGAAGTTAAACATCTGTTCCTTGTTATTGGGTGTGAGGAACAACCTCTAATGACCTCTATTTCCACAATTGGAGTGTTTGGTGCTTGCCTATGCAATTGGCTTAGCTTATGCTCATAGCATACATGAAACTTGAGGGAATAGATGTTTCAATAGCTATTTTAAAAGAAACTAAACAGTTCCCACCTTGAATCATAGCAATTCATAATATACTATACAGAAAAATTATCAAACATGCTAAAAAGTTGGAACCATGATAGAATGTGAACATAAAGCACATCTAGGTCAAAACAATAAAACATTTTCATTGACATATGGTAGCATTTTCTATGTGCATAATAGTATGAATAAATGCATTCTAAAAAACATAAACAACCATGATCCACTAATGTTGTTTGCAGTACCTTGTTACGTGTACAAGTCTTACTAAATATTCGATGAAACTTTTTGGCCCACTAAAACTGATTTGGATACCTCATGGCTTAAATTATCTAATAACATATTTGACATGCATGTAGAGACTTTGCCATGACACATAGTTAAGAAAAATCCGCTAGTGTTAGTCCCAAAGATTCATAATGTCCACATGTGGAACATGTCTCATGTAGTGATGGTAGTAAACATGACATTTTTCAAGTACGAGAAGTACTTGTGTGTGGAGGTAACTTGAAACACTCAACAACATGAGTGAGAGGGATTTTCATGAACTTGATCCACATTGGCTAAACTGGATTCCTTGAGTTCCCAGGCCATGTTGTACACCATGTGACTGACAACATGTACCAAAGAACAATCCCTACCTTGTAGCCAAGTGATTGTCTTGAGAGAATTGACCACTAATGACCTTATAATACCTCGAGTGGACTTAACTACATCACAAGTAAAATTACCACGATCAAGAAAAAAATTTAGAGGAGGTACATGATATTGTCTACTAATCCTTCCCATAAATGTTACCCTGTAGCTATGCATGACCTTGTTACTTACATACAAGAGCTGAGTGAAAGGAGTCATTAAGAAATCACATCTCACTTGTAGAGTAGATTACAAAACAAAAAGGTTGTAAAATACACTTACCATAGAAAAGAAGAAATATTATGTACCTACCTCAAATAAATTTCCAAAAAATAGGTAGAAGTAAGGATGCAAGTTGTGCAACACTGGCATACTTGACTCACATTTACTGTTCCACCTTGACCTACAAAATATAATTTGATTAGAAACACTAGTAAACATAAAAACTCAAAAGAACCCTTTGTCTTGTCTTCCCCAAGCACCCTTGGTCTTGTCTTGGCAACTAAAAACCCATTGTTGGCTTTGCTTGTGTTGTACGTGACTCTAAGATCACCCACATACAAAGTGATACTACTTAAATCACGCAGGATATTTGGACCATCATATGCATCCTTGCTACCATTAGTGATTGTAAGCAGATCAATAAAGTTAAATTAGAGCCAAGAATCTTGAGCTTGTTGAATTCTTATGTATTGCCACTTGATAGCTTAGAATGGCTTTCATTGATAGAACAAGTGTGGAGTCAAATACTTGACCATTAACACTTAATGAGTGAATTTTCATTCACATGCTTGGTCGTACCTAAGCTATACTACTTAGACATGGTTGGTTCTATAAAACATAAAATAATGTCACAAATGACAATACCAACTTGTGATGGACATGTCATAATGCCTTGTTTATAGTGAGATTAGCTATAGAGTCAAAGTGAGCAAGCTTTCCACATGCTTCTAAGAGTAGGCACCTTATGCATAGAGTTGATCATAGATAAAGTTTTGATCATGTCTATGTAAATTTGGCCAATAAAATTGCATAAGTCTTCCTTATGCTTGGATGCCATGTACTTGGAATGTCATGAGATTTATATAATATTTGGTGCTGAATGTTTGGGTCCATCAATACACAAACTTTTCCTTATGGAGTAGATGTACTCATCTGTAATGGAAACATTTATCTATCAACTCAATTCAACACCTGGTAGAGGAGAGCTTTGAGTGGAGAGGAACTAGAAGCACTACCAACATTGGAATGAGAAGGATCTCTCGTTTCAACATGAGCTCCACACCTTGGAGTACACCTCACCATGCTCATGTATACCTTTTAAGGAGGCCAAAAAATCACTTTGTATCTTTGGGAACAAAAGAGTGTTAAACTTTGTCATTTTAATGAGAGCATTTGTACATCATTATATTGACCTTTGTGATATTATAGTTGAGCATCATCTCAGGGGTTCCACTCAAAATATGTAAGTGTAGAATGCTAAAGCTTCTTTTCAAAACTCCAATGATGGTGATCTTCTCCTCAAAAGAAATCCTTGCCTTTGCCTCTCAATTTTTCATCATGAGAACAACAAATTTTGCATAGTCCTTAACAGTAGAAACTTGTCGATCGTAGGTAAACTTGGAGTTCTTCCATTGATATTGTTGAAAGAACATGACCAAGGTAGTGCGCTTCATCTGAAAGAAATGACACTCACTCTCTAGATGTAGAGTTTCCATTGACCTCATAAGTCAATGATGTACTAAATGCTCCTCTTTGGTAGCCCTACAAGCGAGGATATCATTGAGAAAGACGATAATGAATTGTGTGGCCACCATAATATAACGTTTGCAACAAGTCAACTAAAATGTCAATCCATAGAACAAGGAAGTAAACTAAGGAATTTGAATAGCTAGAAGCTCTTGAGAGGATAGGGAAGCTATGGAGCCCCTTGGTTCTCACAAAAATCTCAAGTTTGTGATGTGTCTAGCTCTGTAACTTTGGAACCCTCAAAATGAGTCAAAAGAAGAATGTAACATAATAAGAATTAGGGTTCATACTTGAGCAACCCAGGGATTATAAATATTCCCAATACCTAGTTAGGACTCTATGAAAAAAATTTAGAGAAAATAATCCAAAGCTTCTTGATGTTGTCCTAAGGCTATCTACTCAAATAATTAAGAGTTTACATGAGATTGCATGGGATGTCAATAAATAGGGATGAAATAGTTACAATCACTTTGACTAAAATGGTGGCTTTTGAGAAAAAATAATCTTAAAGTTGGTGACTTCACTTGAACGTGATTTTCCTCTTGGGTCCTTTCTTCCTCGATTGCCTTGAGTTCCATTTCTTCAAAGTCTTTTCTGCAACTTTTTCATACACTTTTTACTGATACATGCAAGCACAAAAATCCTTTCTACTACTTCAACACTCCATCTTTAGAGGCTGTTGGTGGTTGTACGCATGATCAAGCATACCACTTTTTGAAGTCCTCCCCCTAGCGTGGCATCTACCATGCTGATAACTCAACGAGATACCCTTGCTCCCAAAGCACCACCTTTTGACGTATAGCCTTGCCCCAAACTTGTATAGTTAGCATATGGAGCCGACATGTAACTTGGCAAGTTACATAGTTGGTCCATCGTGGCAGGGTTCCTCTTCCACCTTGAAGAATGATTTTCACCAATATTGTCAAGAAGTTTGTGGTCTTGCCAACAAGGCACCAGGCCTCTTGCTGTGACAATTTGTTAGGCAACTCCAAAAACTATATAAAAGAGTTATGCCATAGATTCCATGAAGTCTAGAGTTTGGTGGGGAGTGCAATCAAAGAATCCCCACGCTCTCTCTCTCTCTCTCTCTCTCTCTCTCTCTCTCTCTCTCTTGCACTCACATACACAAAGAAAGGACACAAAAGAGAAAACCAAAACAACACAAACATGAAAACGTCAAGGCTTTGGTCATATCTTATCATGGGTAGGATGAAAGGGTAAATAGACAAGTTAATGGCATTCAACCTTTTGCCAACCAAACAAGCTACGAAGTGTTCTTTGGAATTATAATATTGTGCTTACTATGATTTATATGTTTTGTCTAGTGATTGGGATTAATTGTGTGCAAAAATCCTCTTGGCTCATAGAATATACTACACTTATATCAAAAGAAAAGTAATAGTCTAGAAGGGTAGTATGATGGGATCCTACAAACAAATTATTTCATTAGGCATTTCTGGCCAAAGAGAAACACTATACATTGTTGAAAGTGTATTTTACGGCTAATCCATATGTTAGTTGTAATAGATCACACGGAGTGGAAGCAAAAGAAATTAACATCCTGTTAATTACTCATCTAGGATATTTTTAGAATGTGCAAAAGATAGACGTGAGAGGTGAAAAGAAGAGAATCTTCCCTCCCAATCCTTATTCTTGCCCGTAGGCAATAAGAATACTACGGAGAGAGATGTACTTGTAGCAAAGAGAGCCTAGAATTCGTAGAGAGAATGAGCTTCTAAGACTGAGAGATATTTGTGAGAGTGTAAAGATATGGCTACTTACCTTGTGCATTAGTATAGCTCCCCAAGAAGGTTAATCATAGCTTTGTTGAAGTGTTATAGCTTGAATGCCTTCAACAATCAAGACACACAAGAGATGGAGATAGAGATAGAGATAGAGATAGAAGTAGAAGTAGAGATAAAGGTAAGGGTGGATGTAGAATTAGAAGGATAATAGCTAAGTTAGGGAATATATTTGGAGATAGAGATAGAGGTAAGGGTTGAGCTAGAGATGAAAAGAAAAACATCAAGAAACTAACAAAATCACAAATCAAAACACACCTTGTTTGATAAACCCTTCGGGAGCGATTCACCAATTTGATGGAGAGAGAAGGAGAGGAAGAATTCCAGCCTTGATTGATGCACCAAAATTCAAGTCCTTCTTTGATTAGAGTTTATCTTCCATGGAATGGTGACAAGATTGGCAATCTTTCTCAAGAAGCAAGTGTAGGACTTGGGTTTATGTTTATGGCTAAGTATGATTAGATGTTAATCCTCTCATCCTCTATTGAATGATTCTCAAGGAAAAAGGGGTCCCCTTTTATAGGTGAAGTGAACCCCCAAGGATTACACAAGAAAAAGAGGACCCAATGTAAACATGAGCCGACAACGTTTGAAATGGTTTATCCTTAGGTAATGTGGACATACTGGGGTTCACTATTTTGAGAATATCTCCTCAACCGTGGATCCAAATTAAAAAATAAAAAAAGAGAAAAGAATCATCTCATGGGCTACGACCTTCATTCTATATGCATTTTCCAATTTGGATGGAAACTATGTGTTAAAAAATCATCAAAACAGGGTATCTTTTTGGCAGCAAAATTCTACTTGTTGTCCCCTTATAGCCTAGACTTCCATTTTATTCCAATGGACACCTCATGCACTATGAAATTATGCCCTTGCTCCTTGAAAAAGTTTTGTAATCATCCTTTCAATAATGGATTAAAATAGGTGCTAGTGTCCCACTAAGATTTGATACCTTCTTGGTAGCTATAAAAAAGAAACATGAAAAAATATGAAAAATACATAGGAAATATATATGTTGGAATTACACTAGCTATAGGATATAGCTAGAGTGTGAGATGATAATGGGATAATATTCTTATCTTACATACAATATCTTCCGGCACTCGCAAGGATTCTTCTTCAATAAGGTCCACAACCATTGTAGAAAATGATTGAATCTCCTAAGTGTGGAGATAGCAACACAACCACTCAACCAGTGACATCAAAAGACATGATTGTGGCATATTTAGTATTGTTGCAAGAGATTGTAAAAAAACAAGGTAAAGACTTATGGACACTTGCAATGGAGAATGGCACGCTAAGGGTTCTTGTGGTTGAGAATAAGAATCTCAAGAGGACACTTGAGATTCAAACAACACGTTTGATGCAACTTGAAGAGAAATATAAACGCTCTCTCTTGTGGACTTGAATGCTTTGAAGGAGCTCATGAACAAAGTAGAGCATGACCATGTATTGAAAGAGGAGAAATTTGACACCATGAGCCCAGATGTATGCGACATGAAAAATGTATGCACAAACAAGTCTTGGGTTGATGTATGTGGTGATAACAATGTGGTTTTTAATTCCTCCCTCATGCAAGCTATGGCTCAAACAACAAATGTTGAGAGTGTGGATGTAGAGGAGTTGAAGGAACGAGAGCAACGCTCCAAGAACATTGTTATTCGTGGAATTTCCGAAGAGAAGTTAGAGACACCTCCTTCTCTTGCCATTGTTATCGAAGACTATTTCAAAACCCACTTTGGCATATCAGGAGTTATGGTTTAAGAAGCACATAGAGTGGGTAACCAAGGAGCTTCTCGCTCGGGAGAATGGCCAGTTGTATGCACCATGCCGGATGAGACCAAATGAAAGATTATCATTGATAATAGTTGGATCTTTTTGAAGGATACAAAATGTTTTGTATGTGAAGATCGCACTATTAAGCAACAAAATATGTGCCGCAAGGCATATGACGAGAGAAATAAGAGAAACAAGGAGATCTCTCTTGAAGAAAATATGTCTAAGGAGGAGGCAAGTTCATCGAGCAAATAGGAATGCGCAACCTATGAGGCCGAGTTACCATTGAAAGTATGCTTTTGAAATTGCAATGGATACCTATGGAATGCAGGAGTTGGCATAGATGAACTAACAAGCAAAGCCAATGTTGTACTTCTTGTTGAAACTTGGGAGCATGATACACAAAGGATTAACGGGTTGGAGGATTACAATGTATATTCATTGATGTGGTCAAAGAATCTCAAGCAACAAAGAGGATAAGTAAGAGTAGCATGTATGGTTAAGAAAGGGTTGGAAGATTTTGTATCAATTGTAAAAGATGATAAGCAAAAACGTTATGTATAGCTGAAAATTATAACACCAAAAGGAGCACCCATTTTTGTAGCCGGTTGCTACATTCCTCATCATGATTTTCCTTTTTATGCTTGCATGGATAGAAATCATCCGTTTTTTTATTTAGAGGAGGACATTGCTTATTTAAAGGCAAAGGTTTCTTTGGAGATATGAATGCTTGCACAAAAACATTGTAACATGATACTCAACAATTTGATATGCCATATATTTCAAGGTAGTTGGAGAAAATTCACTTGTATGATCGTCCCTCAATAAATGAAAAAGAGTTGGATCACTATGGAAATTTACTTTTACACATGTACAATAGCACGGGTATACTCATTGCCAATGGTGTATCTTTGTGGAGTGGAACCAATGGATTTACATGTAGAAAACATAATGCGGATAGTGTGATTGATTATATGCTACTCTTTGAAGCCATCATGTATTGCATAAAGAATTTTACTCTTGGCCAATGGATCCCGGAATCATACCATCGGACCTTATGTATTGAACTTGCATGTGGAGAAACAACTAAGCATGATAATCTCAACCAAAGAAAAGAGAAATTATCATTATGTATGGATTTCAAACGGACATCAATGTACATTGAAATGGTTGAGCAAAAGTTATGGATGACAAAGATTCAACATGATGCACCATTGGAAACTAAATGGGAAGCTTTCAAGAAAGTTATTTGTTTTTGTATTGAATAATGTTTTGCTATAAAGCATGTCCATGGTATCAACAAAGATAGATCACACACAAAAAGTGGTTTGATAAAGAATGTCAAGATGCTCGAAAGTCCTCGATAAAGCTTGATGCAACTATGGACAAAGATAAAGCTTGATGCAACTATGGACAAAGACAATTAGAAAAGAAATTTCCATACATATAAGGTAATTGTGCTAAAGAGAATGACAAGCGTGCAAAAAAAGACAAGCGGGTTTTTGTCGACGCCAAAGCACCATTCATTATCTTGTCACTCTTGTTGTTCTCGTGGAGGAAAGTCAGTTGAAAGGCACTGCGATAATCATGCTTTTGTTGTATGCCGATGTAGTGCTTCTAACACACACTTTAGAGGATGCACAAAAGCTTATGGTTGTTCTTGAGAACTTTTGTTTGCATAGTGAACTGATTGTGAATGAATCCAAAACAAAGGTTTTGCTTGTAAAAACCAACCATAAGAAGAAGCCATACATTGTGTATAAGAACGACACACTTGAAGTTGTTGAGAGCTTTAAGTACCTTGGCCTTGAGGTTTCGGCTAATCACAAGTGGCATGAATATGCTATGCGTCATTTGGAAGTTGGAAAGAGAGCATATTATGCATTTGAGAATATGTGCACTGCGGGAAGCATCAAGTGTTGGGTTCTCAAGAAGTACCTATTTTACACATTTGTGACATCGATTCTTCTTTACGAAGATAAGGTGTAGGATGGGAGCATCTCAAAGTCTACTTGGAAAGAGTTTGAAAATGTCCAGAAGCGTTTTCTTACAAACTTTCTCCAAGTTAAGACACAAACACCATATATGCTCCTACTTCTTGAGTTTGGATCTCTTTCAATTGAGCTTATAGGCATGGAAAGTGTTGTGGAGCACATAATAAAGATGCGTCAAAACCCTTCACATCTGCTTCCTACAATTGCATGGGAAGCAAGCAAAAAAGTTCAAAAGACACATAAAAGCAAGATCTTGAGCACGGGATGGATGCAAGACATAAAGAAGTGGTTTGGAAGATGGGATGCATTACACTTGCTACATGATGCCTAAATAGACTCCCAAGTGAATGAAACTTTTCTACAATGCCAATGTATTACGGCTTGGGAGAAATCTGGTGGGTCGGGCTTCATATATTACACCACCCATATCGCCCCCAACAACAAAACCATGTTCTTTGCTGAAACAGAATACCACACTCACCCTTATATCCTTGAGCCTATCCCCTTGTTGACGATACACACTATCGCAGGTCGGCTTAGCTCCCACTTCCTTCGATGCGAGATAGAACGTTGGAGCAATGGAGAAGAGTCAAATCGAGTGTGCATATTATGCTCATTGCAAGTATGAGAGTCTGAGTACACACACTACTAGAGTTTTCATATTATGCTCACTGCAAGTACGAGAGTCTCAGTACCACACACAACTAGAGTACTTAGCTTTTAGTCACATCCGAACTTGCTTCCTTCACATTTTCAACCATGACCTTTCCGCTTCTAGCCGCAGTATGGGCTCTCCATTGGGACTCTCATCACCACAATTTTGGAGCATCAAGAATCACTTATCTACACTGCATCAAATGTAACTTTGGTCTCATAGGTCATATTTGACCTCCGAGAACGATAATAAAATCTCTCTCTCTCTCTCTCTCTCTCTCTCTCTCTCTCTCTCTCTCTCTCTAAAGGGGGGAGAGAGAGTGAGAGAGAGATGTCCGTAGATGTTCACAATGTATGTTCTAAACGCAAAGCGTTTTTAAAAAAAAAACATGAGTAATTCTCTTGGGGATGGTTTCCTACGACGTTAAAATTCTCTTCTTCTTCTCTTGCCCTCCATCCACGTACTTTGCACACGTGAGAGAGAGAGAGAGAGAGAGAGAGAGAGAGAGAGAGAGAGATGGTACTTATATTTGTTTAAATATAGCTTTGTTTTAGTCCAAGCATCCCAAAAAATTAATTTAGGTAAAAAACTCACTTGATGTCATGGTGAGAGGGATCCCTCCTCCCTCTCTCTCTCTCTCTCTCTCTCTCTCTCTCTCTCTCTCTCTCTCTCGTGCTCAGCTTTTGGTCACATCCGAACTTGCTTCCCTCACCATGACTTAGACCCACACACTTTCCTCTCCCAACAACAATGTGGAATCTCCATTGCGACTCTTATCACCACAATTTTGGAGCATTGAGAGTGGATCATCAACTTTGGTCCGATAGGTTATATTTGACCTTCGAGAATGATTATAAAATCTCTCTCTCTCTCTCTCTCTCTCTCTCTCTCTCTCTCTCTCTCTCTCTCTCATTGGCTTCCTATAGAGCCATCAAGCTCTAGATTTTAAGCTCGTTCAGTCAATGAATTGGACAAGTTTACCTTTTAGAAGTGCGAATCTCTATCGAACAAAGTTCTCAATCAACCTCCAAAGCACACAAGCTGTTTGGCTCACTTGCCTACCTTTAATTGCCTAGTATTGACTGTGTGGGTTGTATCCTTACATTTTCATGACTAACATATGGGAGGATCCAAAAATTGTGTACGATTACACTCAGAGCCCTTGTCGGGTCCGACAATGAGCATCAAGAGCCAAGATTTATACATGGAAATTTCTCAACACTTTTTGAATTTTTTGTTCAAGTTGTGGATAGTTCGTAGTAAATAGAATCTGTACTACATATTATTTATTTATTCATTCATTCATTTATACACGCACACGCACGTATATACGTATGTATGTATACGCATCCTATTTACTTGAAAATACACGGCAAGTACAAAGAAGTGATACAAAGGGGCCCCTAGGCAAAACAACAAAAACTGATTCACAAGGCAGACTAGAACATTGAAAAAAAAACTACCAAAGGAAAACACTTCTCCTTAAGAATCAAGAGAGTAAAAAGTGCTCTGGCCATCTATAATAGAGAGACTGCTAGCAACATCTGAAAGATAGGCACCTCAGACAGCCACATAGATTGAATGATCTCCCCCTAAAGTCAACTTCATCTTGTCCTTAGCCTCTCTTATCCTCAACCACCATTATCTCTCTTTCAATGGAGTGTTTTGGCACCAAATTAAAGGAACCACCATGGGGTCAAATTTTGCAGTTGTGTATGCTTGTCTTTTCCTTTGCTTTTTGGAAGAAGGCATGGATCTCATATCTTCCCCTTCCCTTCTCTACTTCAAGCGATTTATAGATGATGCCTTTGGAATTTGGAACGGTCCTCGCTCTAGCTTAAGCAAGCTCCTCCAAAAATATGGACACCCACTCCAAGAACATATCAGAATTTCTCTTTCAATCTCATCTCAAGAATCTTTTATTTTGGACATCCAGTTTTTCAAAAGACCCTCTTTTTTCACTTATGGGATCCTTGATACCCATTGTCACAAAAAAAACCTTAACTCCTACAATTATATCCCTTGGCAATCTTGGCACCCTACTCACCAAAAAATTTCTTTTATTCTCTCAGAGCTTAAGAGGTACATTATCAGGGAAAGCTCTCTTTCAGGCTTTATCTCTATACGTAACCTCTTTTATGCTAGGCTTAGAGCAAAAGGATATTCCTCTCCCCTGTTAAAAGCTTGCTTTCTCTACCTGTCCTACGATCTAAGACCCTCTCTCCTTCAAAAATTGTTCATAACCAAACCTTCTCCTACCATCATCAAGATTCCCTTCTCACCTCAAATCCGCCATCTAAACTTATCTCGTTCCATTAACCAACCCCTCACTAATCTGCTTAAAACCAACACGGACCTCGTGCACCTGCCTAGACCTTGGATATGTTGGATGAATGCGCCCAATCTCGGAACCCTTCTTTCTAAAAACACTTCTACTTTTCCCGCTAAAAAAAAAACCCCACTTACCCCCCCCCCCCCCCCTCCTCTCTCCCCCCCATAAAATTCCGCCCTTATTCGACCAAACCTCACCTCAGCTAACTTCGGCCTCATGTATATATGCAACCCCTCTAAAGTCCACCCATTCCCTAGGCTAAGTCAAGTACATTTGTTGATTAGTCCCTTTCTTGTACAATTTTATCCACTCCTTTAAATGCCCTAATAACTGTCCCCCCCCCCCCTTTTGTTTGCAAGTACCCACTTAAGATGAGCCATCACCTGTCTTTAAGATAGCCTCTCCCTCTTCAAAATATGGTACCACTACAGTTTTTTGGAGCCACACCACACTTCCCTATGGGTACCACTACAGTTTTTTAAGCCACACCACACTTCACTATTTATACCCCCTCCATATCCTCCATTTTGTTTACACCACTAATGAGCTAATGAAAGCGAAACGCGTTTGGTGTGAAACTGTTTGCTCTACCATCCCACCCCCCATCTCCTTTATCTCTATCCTCTTTCGCAAGATCAGGGTGATACGATTTCATTTGAAATTGATGTTGTACCACCCTACCCCCCATTGCTTATCTCAAAAAAAAAAATGCAAGATTCGCTCGCTATGATTCCATTCTGATACAATTTTGTTCTAGAGGAACTTCCATTATTCCTCTATGATGTTCAGCGTAGCACTTGCATTTCTCTTATCCTCCCCTTGGTTCTCGCCCCCCTCTTATTTCACCGGCGGGAACACATCTCAATAGATGTCCTTAACCCTTTATATTAAGCCTTTCCCTGGGCTTTGTGTATTTAAGAGAGCTCTGACTGCTTAAAGCCATGCAACTTCACCAATTTTCAAAACAAAGCTTTTTTTAATAAGCCCTGCATAATAAGCCGTTCCCTAGGCTTTGCTTATTTAGAAGGACCTTGACTGCTTAAAGCCATGACACTTTACAAACTCTCAAAAAAACATTTGTTTAAATAAACCTCGAGTTCCTCCCCCAAGCTCGAAACCCACCCTGAGCTCCCAAGCGGGTGACTCATGCCCCTTGTTGCTCACCATATTCCAACTGCTCGCCACCTATTCTCCTTATCCCCCTTCACTCTGTGCAGTTTCTCCCCCATGGCTAGCCTCTACTCACAATTCGCCCTCAGCTCACGCATCTCCCACCTCACGCTAGCACCTTTAATGCATCCTTGACGTCGCAGCACATACCCCTCAGGGGTCGGCACCTCTACGCGGCGCAGGTCGCAACCACCTCCTCGACAACTCTACGCTGCAGCAGTCGCACCCTCCTCGACAACACACCGACCATATCAACGTCTGTACCAGTCGTTGCTCTCGGCGTTTGCCTCCGGCCTCTCAGCATCCCTGCTCTCGGCGTTTGTCTCCGGGTTCTCAGCATCCCAGCACTTCCATTATCTTGGCGTCTGCCTCCGGCTTCTCAACATCCCTGCACTTCGACTGCCACGGTTCTAATATATCTAGGTGCAGCTATGGCTCTCATAGCCGCTGGTTCGTGGATTCTCTTGCTACTACTCGTCTCCTTGGTGTAGCTGCGAGCTCTCGTGCTACTCACCTCCACGGTGCGAGCTTCCATGGTGCAAAGGCCTACTGTCTCGAGCTGCGAGCTTCCACGGTGCAAGGGCCTGCTGTCTCGAGCTGCAAGGGCTTGCTGTCTCGGTGCAAAGGCCTGCTGTCTAGAACTGCTCCACCGTAGCACTAAACTGCGGACGGGAATGGCAGTTTCTAAAGGCGCTGTCATCCCAGCGGTTTTTGTCGCACCTGCGCGGTCATCTCCAACTGTTTCTCCCGCACCCCTGAGATGTCGTCCCGCATGCAACCTTAAGCAAGGTCATCCCGCTTTTTGTTGAGCGCCCTAAGCAAGGTCGCGTTCCCACTAGCAAGCAAGATCTTTCCGCATCTCAATAACCGACAACCCAGCTTTCTTTGAGCTCCCTTAAACGGGGTCGCGTTCCCACCCGCACACTCCAATCTCACACCCGTAACAAGGAAATCTCCCTACCAAGCCTTTCCTCCTTATGGCGACTCCTTCCCCTGCTTCGACATCAGTGTCGGGATCAAATCCTACCCCTATGACAATAGGGGGTAATTCCAATACATCACTTTCGGCTCCTTCGCTTCCGGCTCCCTCCTTTTCGGCCACCCCTACCTCCAATATGGCGACCCACACCACAAATCTCCTAACGCCCACTTCCGCGTCCCCGACCATTGTAAATCCCTTCAAACCCAACACCCTTTCTAAGGGTAAATCTACCTTTCCCGGCTTTACCTCGGCGGCTAACCTCATCAAACTACCCTCTCCAACGTCATCTCTTCCTACCGCCTCGAAAAAGACCCTTTTTAGCTCGGAAGAAATCTTCGGCCTCACCGCTAACCTTCCATTGGAAGATCTTGATCAACTCTCCCTTCCCGTAACAAAAAACGTCGGCATCGCTAACCCCTCTCTCTCACATCATCCCGGCCTTACGTACTCTCCACAAAACATGCATGGTGGAGTTTTCCCCAACACCTCTCAAGGCGGCCTCTTCACAAGTCCTCCCCTTGCCTTCCCCTCCTCTTTTGGTTCTCTCTCCGCAAGTTCTTTCTCCCATACGGTTGTTCCCTCTCCCATTCTACCCCAAATAGAAAAGCCCTTGGAATTCAATAAAATTATTTCCCTCTCCTTGTTGGAGTTTAGAGCCCTCAATCATAAGCTTAGCAAAGCCAAATCACATCTTTCTCATTTGCAAAATCTTCACTCCGTTCAAAAAGCCCCGCATAGCCTTTGTATAAAGCCTCCTCGTCTCACCTTGGAGGACTCTCAAGCTCAAGCACTCTTAAGCGCCAAGCTTAACGCTCTCAATATCCAATTCCAATTAGATTGCACTAAAGCTTACATCCAAGCCCAAGATTTACTTGTCAATAACCTCTAGAAAACCTTTGATGAGTACCGCGATCTAGTGGAAGAGAGGCTTTCAGACCTTACCAAAAAACTTGCGCCCATTTCTTTCCCGAGGGTGCTACCCACCACTTGGGAGAATCAACTTTCTCTTTGGAAACAAACCTCTCTAAATGAATTTGATACACATCGTCAAAATGAGATACTCCAAGCTCATTTAGCCTCTTCATTAAGCTTAGTGGCACACAATGCTAGGAAGAGGTCCCAATCTTCCATCTTGGAAGAGATAGAGTCTCTACCCAAGGAAGAGACAGTGGGTGAATTGGTACTTCACGAAGTTACCACCCAAATGAAAAATCTTCTTTTATCCTCCTGAAAGAAGCTTTCTAACCAATCCCACGCAACCTACTACAAGCCCTCTCCTCCAAAAGTTGTCTCGCATAACACTCGGCAACCTTTCAAGAAGCCTCTCCCTTTAAATAAATCTTCCCATGAAAATTTCATCTATCAACGCTTTAAAAATCCCAAGCTTTCTCCCCCATTAGGCCACCCTTGCAATACTACCCCCGCCTTCAATCCTCCCATGTTAATCTCTCCAAAAAAGTCATGCTCTTCTCCTTCCTCATCAAGCATCACCCCCTTACCCACTTTACTCAAAACTCCCCATTACCCCCTCAACTCATCCGCACCGCAACCCAAGCATGTGCATCCTAAGTATAGCCTACCTAAAGCTTCAAAAAACTTGCAATGGAGGAGAGAGAAGTAGGGAAAGAGCACCCTACCACTTGGGTCCATTTGCTCTTTTCTCGTGCCCCTCTCTTTCCGCATATTTGGACCCCTCCTCCATGTTTGTTCCCTCTTCTTGTCCATCCCCCCTACATAGGAAGAAAACGTTGTAAATTTTGGCTACCCCTCACTAACCCCTACCTTTTTAAGATTTTGACTCTTAGCAAAATTACCATGTTTTCCCTTGAGCACAAGGTTACCAACCTCTCTTTCCATAACCTTTCTAATCCTTCTCTCTCTCCCTCCGAACAAAGGCTTGTCGGCCTTGGGCTCAATTTTATTCCCCCCTCTCCCCCACCCCCCCCATCCTCTATTCTTCAAGCTTACTCTAATTTAGAAAGAGGTTTGCAACTTAAAATGTTGTTTAATAAAGAACCCTCTCTTCCTCTCTCTCTTTTTTCTATCCCGAATCCTCTTTGGAATCCTCCTTCTCCCTCCACAACTCTTAACCAAACCTTTAGTCTTATCTCTTCTCTTCTAAAACCCCTTCTATCCTCTCTTCCTCCTTTTCACTCCAAACCTCTCTTAATGAATTCCATCTTATCCTTAAGAAATGATCGCAACATCATTATCAAACCAGCGGATAAAAATCTAGGACCTGTTATCCTTTCTAAGTCTTGGTACTATAATGAAGCTTTCCGTCACCTTATGGACCCCCTCACTTACTCCAAAATCTCCACAACTCCTCTACCCTTTGTGCAATCCCTCCTTTCCTCCATCGTCACCAATTACTCTCTTCTTCCCTACAACGAAAAAGTGTTTATCCTCTCCTCCTCACTTGAAAACCCCAAGCCGTGCCCGTTCTTC
Source organism: Adiantum capillus-veneris (assembly GCF_014529385.1). Lineage (NCBI taxonomy): Eukaryota > Viridiplantae > Streptophyta > Polypodiopsida > Polypodiales > Pteridaceae > Adiantum > Adiantum capillus-veneris. Next base: position 4,061,042 of record NC_140951.1, read on the forward strand.
CTTTTACCTAAGATCCACAAACCCATCCTCGTAGGCCAACCTATCTCCTCTTACAAAGGTTACATCTTGGAGAACGCCTCTAAGTGGCTCTATACACAACTATACCCCATTCTCTTGTCTAAAACACAGCACCTTAAAGACTCTCACTCTCTTGTTTTAGACTTAGCTTCTACGTATTTTCCTCCTAATATTATCCTCTTCACCTTTGATGTTGAATCTCTCTACCCGAGTATCCCCATCCGCGAAGGCCTCTTTGCCATTAAAAGTTCCATCCAGAGGTTTTTTCCTCCCCCTAAAGTCAACTTCATCTTGTCCTTAGCCTCTCTTATCCTCAACCACCATTATCTCTCTTTCAATGGAGTGTTTTGACACCAAATTAAAGGCATCGCCATGGGGTCAAATTTTCCAATTGTGTATGCTTGTCTTTTCCTTTGCTTTTTGGAAGAAGGCATGGATCTCATATCTTCCCCTTCCCTTCTCTACTTCAAGCGATTTATAGATGATGCCTTTGGAATTTGGAACGGTTCTCGCTCTAGTTTAAGCAAGCTCCTCCAAAAATATGGACACCCACTCCAAGAACATATCAAAATTTCTCTTTCACTCTCATCTCAAGAATCTTTTATTTTGGACATCCATTTTTTCAAAGGACCCTCTTTTTTCACTTCTGTGATCCTTGATACCCATTGTCACCAAAAAAACCTAAACTCCTACAATTATATCCCTTGGCAATCTTGGCACCCTACTCACCAAAAAATTGCTTTTATTCTCTCAGAGCTTAAGAGGTACATTATCAGGGAAAGCTCTCTTTCAGGCTTTATCTCTATACGTAACCTCTTTTATGCTAAGCTTAGAGCAAAAGGATATCCCTCTCCCCTGTTAAAAGCTTGCTTTCTCTACCTGTCCTAAGATCTAAGACCCTCTCTCCTTCAAAAATTGTTCATAACCAAACCTTCTCCTACCATCATCAAGATTCTCTTCTCACCTCAAATCCACCATCTAAACTTATCTCGTTCCATTAACCAACCCCTCACTAATCTGCTTAAAACCAACACGGACCTCGCGCACCTGCCTAGACCTTTGATATGTTGGATGAATGCGCCCAATCTTGGAACCCTTCTTTCTAAAGACACTTCTACTTTTCCCGCTCAAAAAAAAACCCACTTCCCCCCCCCCCCCCCCTCTCTCCCCCCCATAAAATTCCGCCCTTACTCGACCAAACCTCACCTCAGCTAACTTCGGCCTCATGTATATATGCAACCCCTCTAAACTCCACCCATTCCCTAAGCTAAGTCAAGTACATTTGTTGACTAGTCCCTTTCTTGTACAATTTTATCCACTCCTTTAAATGCCCTAATAACTATCCATTCCCCCCCCTCCCCTTTTTTTTTCTAAGTACCCACTTAAGATGAGCCATCACCTGTCTTTAAGATAGCCTCTCCCTCTTCAAAATATGGTACCACTACAGTTTTTTGTAGCCACACCACACTTCCCTTTGGGTACCACTACAGTTTTTTGAGCCACACCACACTTCACTATTTATACCTCCTCCATATCCTCCCTTTTGTTTACACCACTGATGAGCTAATGAAAACGAAACACGTTTGGTGTGAAACTGTTTGCTCTACCACCCCACCCGCCATCTCCTTTATCTCTATCCTCTTTCGCAAGATCAGGGTGATACGATTTCATTTTAAATTGCTATTGTACCACCCTACCCCCCATTGCTTATCTCCAAAAAAAAAAATGCAAGATTCGCTCGCTATGATTCCATTCTGATACAATTTTATGCTTGCGTGGATAGAAATCATCCGTTTTTTTATTTAGAGGAGAACATTGCTTATTTTAAAGGCAAAGGTTTCTTTGGAGATATGAATGCTTGCACAAAAACATTGTAACATGATACTCAACAATTTGATATGCCATATATTTCAAGGTAGTTGGAGAAAATTCACTTGTATGATCGTCCTTCAATAAATGAAAAAGAGTTGGATCACTATGGAAATTTACTTTTACACATGTACAATAGCACGGGTATACTCATTGCCAATGGTGTATCTTTGTGGAGTGGAACCAATGGATTTACATGTAGAAAACATAATGGGGATAGTGTGATTGATTATATGCTACTCTTTGAAGCAATCATGTATTGCATAAATAATTTTACGCTTGGCCAATGGATCCCGGAATCATACCATCGGACCTTATGTATTGAACTTGCATGTGGAGAAACAACTAAGCATGATAATCTCAACCAAAGAAAAGAGAAATTATCATTATGTATGGATTTCAAACGGACATCAATGTACATTGAAATGGTTGAGCAAAAGTTATGGATGACAAAGATTCAACATGATGCACCATTGGAAACTAAATGGGAAGCTTTCAGGAAAGTTATTTGTTTTTGTATTGAATAATGTTTCGCCATAAAGCATGTCCATGGTATCAACAAAGATAGATCACACACAAAAAGTGGTTTGATAAAGAATGTCAAGATGCTCGAAAGTCCTTGATAAAGCTTGATGCAACTATGGACAAAGACAATTATAAAAGACATTTCCATACATATATGGTAATTGTGCTAAAGAGAATGGCAAGCGTGCAAAAAAAGACAAGCGGGTTTTTGTCGGCGCCAAAGCACCATTCATTATCTTGTCACTCTTTGTGTTATCATGGAGGAAAGTCAGTTGAAAGGCACTGCAATAATCATGCTTTTGTTGTATGCCGATGTAGTGCTTCTAACACACACTTTAGAGGATGCACAAAAGCTTATGGTTGTTCTTGAGAACTTTTGTTTGCATAGTGAACTGATTGTGAATGAATCCAAAACAAAGGTTTTGCTTGTAAAAACCAACCATAAGAAGAAGCCATACATTGTGTATAAGAACGACACACTTGAAGTTGTTGAGAGCTTTAAGTACCTTGGCCTTGAGGTTTCGGCTAATCACAAGTGGCATGAATATGCTATGCGTCATTTGGAAGTTGGAAAGAGAGCATATTATGCATTTGAGAATATGTGCACTGCGGGAAGCATCAAGTGTTGGGTTCTCAAGAAGTACCTATTTTACACATTGGTGACATCGATTCTTCTTTACGAAGATAAGGTGTAGGATGGAAGCATCTCAAAGTCTACTTGGAAAGAGTTTGAAAATGTTCAGAAGCGTTTTCTTACAAACTTTCTCCAAGTTAAGACACAAACACCATATATGCTCCTACTTCTTGAGTTTGGATCTCTTTCAATTGAGCTTATAGGCATGGAAAGTGTTGTGGAGCACATAATAAAGATGCGTCAAAACCCTTCACATCTGCTTCCTACAATTGCATGGGAAGCAAGCAAAAAAGTTCAAAAGACACATAAAAGCAAGATCTTGAGCACGGGATGGATACAAGACATAAAGAAGTGGTTTGGAAGATGGGATGCATTACACTTGCTACATGATGCCTAAATAGACTCCCAAGTGAATGAAACTTTTCTACAATGCCAATGTATTACGGCTTGGGAGAAATCTGGTGGGTCAGGCTTCATATATTACACCACCCATATCGCCCCCAACAACAAAACCATGTTCTTTGCTGAAACATAATACCACACTCACCCTTATATCCTTGAGCCTATCCCCTTGTTGATGATACACACTATCGCAGGTCGGCTTAGCTCCCACTTCCTTCGATGCGAGACAGAACATTAGAGCAATGGAGAAGAGTCAAATCGAGTGTGCATATTATACTCATTGCAAGTATGAGAGTCTGAGTACACACACTACTAGAGTTTGCATATTATGCTCACTGCAAGTACGAGAGTCTGAGTACCACACACAACTAGAGTACTTAGCTTTTAGTCACATCCGAACTTGCTTCCTTCACATTTTCAACCATGACCTTTCCGCTCCCAGCCACAGTATGGGCTCTCCATTGCGACTCTCATCACCACAATTTTGGAGCATCAAGAATCACTCATCTATACTACATCAAATGTAACTTTGGTCTCATAGGTCATATTTGACCTCCGAGAACGATAATAAAATCTCTCTCTCTCTCTCTCTCTCTCTCTCTCTCTCTCTCTCTCTCTATAAAGGGGGGGGAGAGAGTGAGTGAGTGAGAGAGAGAGATGTCCGTAGATGTTCACAATGTATGTTCTAAACACAAAGCGTTTTAAAAAAAAACATGAGTAATTCTCCTCGCCCTCTCTCTCTGTCTTTTGAGTTCAACTCCAATCCTCATGAGATAGATCTTTAAGGTCTCTTGGGGATGGTTTCCTACGACGTTAAAATTCCCGTCTTCTCTTGCCCTCCATCCACGTACTTCGCACACGTGAGAGAGAGAGAGAGAGAGAGAGAGAGAGAGAGAGAGAGAGAGAGAGAGAGGGTACTTATATTTGTTTAAATATAGCTTTGTTTTAGTCCAAGCATCCCAAAAAAATAATTTAGGTAAAAAACTCACTTGATGTCATGGCGAGAGGGATCCCTCCTCCCTCTCTCTCTCTCTCTCGTGCTCAGATTTTGGTCACATCCGAACCTGCTTCCCTCACCATGACTTAGACCCACACACTTTCCTCTCCCAACAACAATGTGGACTCTCCATTGCGACTCTTATCACCACAATTTTGGAGCATTGAGAGTGGATCATCAACTTTGGTCCCATAGGTTATATTTGACCTTCGAGAATGATTATAAAATCTCTCTCTCTCTCTCTCTCTCTCTCTCTCTCTCTCTCATTGGCTTCCTATAGAGCCATCAAGCTCTAGAGTTTAAGCTCGTTCAATCAATGAATTGGACAAGTTTACCTTTTAGAAGTGCGAATCTCTATCGAACAAAGTTCTCAATCAACCTCCAAAGCACACAAGCTGTTTGGCTCACTTGCCTAGCTTTAATTGCCTAGTATTGACTGTGTGGGTTGCATCCTTACATTTTCAGGACTAACATATGGGAGGATCCAAAAATTGTGTACAATTACACTCAGAGCGCTTGTCGGGTCCGACAATGAGCATCAAGAGCCAAAGATTTATACATTGAAATTTCTAAACACTTTTTGAATTTTTTGTTCAAGTTGTGGATAGTTCATAGTAAATAGAATCTGTACTACATATTCTTTATTTATTCATTCATTCATTTATACACGCACACGCACGTATATACGTATGTATGTATACGCATCCTATTTACTTGAAAATACACGGCAAGTACAAAGAAGTGATACAAAGGGGCCCCTAGGCAAAACAGCAAAAACTGATTCACAAGGCAGACTAGAACATTGCAAAAAAAACTACCAAAGGAAAACACTTCTCCTTAAGAATCAAGAGAGTAAAAAGTGCTCTGGCCGTCTATAACAGAGGGACTGCTAGCAACATCTGAAAGATAGGCACCTCAGACAGCATTATAGACTGAATGATCTCCAAAGCCAGCAATGACAGCACAAAAGAGGATTATGTACATTGTCAACTTACATTGACAACAATAAAATTATGAATACAAACTTACTCAGAGATTTTGCTCCAGCTTACTTGAACAATCCTCACATGACTAGGATATTCCTTGAGACTACCCCGAGTACAACTGGAATATTGTCAATTTTTGCTCAAGATGGCATAGGTCATGCTTTCTCCTCAAACAGGCTCCAGCTTTGGTAACGTCAGAACTGTCTGTCCAAACCATTCACGTTCATTTAGCCCAGGAGGTCTTTCCACCGCCTTCATCTTGCTTGGGGCCAGATTCACATCTGTCTTTCTATGATGAAGCTTTGACAGCAGACACCCAGTTTCGATTTCCTCCAGATTGCCTATTTTTGTCAATGCAGATTTCTCTAGCAGCGCTGAAGTCTTTTTACTACACTCCAGTTCTTTTTCCATCATTGCTAATTGTGCCTGCCAAGCCGAGGAACAATCAGTCCAAATCTGAATCGCCCAGTACAGAAATAAATCAGAGTCTACCCACTCATGATCTGCCCTCAGAAACAGCATTTTCATACTACTTATTCAATTCATTTCTGTAAACTTGGCCCAAAGAACGAATGAGCGCACCCTCAATCTTGTTTGCATAATTAAAGATTGTCATTTTACCACAGACAATTCTGCCATACGCATTCAAAAGATGAGCTCATATATTGTTGAAGATCGTCCACTTGTGATGTTAAGATCCCAGGATTGGAGGATGAAGTACTGGTATAAGCAGCATACATTGTGTCATAGACCCTAGTGGATTATGTATTGGAAATTTTTGTAAGCCTGTTTGCCTACCAACATGCTAGGATAAGTCCATTAATTTAGGTTTCCACGATTGGAACTCTCTTGCATAAATGGTTTGTACAGATCTTTGGCGGGTGATGTCACACTTCGGTGGACATCTGGCATCCCCTAGCATGTAAATCAGGGGCTGGAAGAACACGTCCGTCTAGTTCTCATGTCAAATGCATCACATTTTAGTGAGATACAGTGGAAACAATGCAAGAAACACCATGTCGGCACATTGCACTTACTGGATGGCAGGTGTCTACGGGATTCAGGCCATCTTACTCATATAAAAGAAGCCCTTACCCTCTCACTTGTACAATTTTTTGGGCACCCCTAGCATCTATTGTCTCTGGCATTTTTGTAAGTCCCTTGCCTGCATTTTCATGTTAGAGTTTTTTATTCTTGTCCGGTGGTGGCTCCAATATCTCCTAGGAGCAAATTAAAGAATGAGGGTTGTTTTGTTGTCAGGTGCAATGGAAGTGTTTAAGGATTTTGCTTGGATCTAGTATTCCGCACAAACACAAGGTTACTCAAATTCACTTGAAAAGAGAGACTGAATTGAACAATGAATGAGAGAGACGCAAAGAGAGAAAAGAGAGACGACACTGCATGTCGGGTCCCAAACACCCTCAAGGGCCCCCTTGCTTTATTACTTGCAAAATGTTGTTACAATGATCCTAGATGCTGAAATGCTGTTGGTACTGGCGGTAGATGCTTGGTTCTGCGAGGCTAAGGCTGAGATGCTAAAAACGCTAGGGCTAATGGCTTGGATCTACAACCTGGCTGGCGATAGGGGCTGAAATCTGCCATCACTGAGATACTGAAGGTACTGAATGCTGAAATTGCTGATGATGCTGCTGCTGAAAAACGCTAGAGACTTGAGACTGGAAATGTTGATAGAGATGAAAACGCTGGTACTGTGGTGCTGAAAACGATGGGTACTACGGGTGCTACGGCAGTGTTGGGTTAAAGGCCCTAAATGATCTCTATTGTATATTTTTATACTTTGTCTAGCTTCACATTGAACCTGGACACGTTTTTTAAAGTCACTTATAATAAAAGTGGGAAAGCCCAAAAACTCATTATTGAGTTTTTCCCAAATTGTACGAGCTCTCTCTCTCTCTCTCTCTCTCTCTCTCTCTCTCTCTCTCTCTCTCTGCTGCACTATGCCTTCTTGCCCCAATCCTGCACTACATCGCAACACGCACCTACCAATACCCACTGCTTCGCGCTTTCAACTGGTATCAGAGTCCTAGGGTTTCAAAACAGCCCTGCGCCGTCTGCTGGACAGCAAGTAAATCTTGCTTTCCCGTGATCGATTTCACTTTTATCGCGAAGTCCCTTGCTTCCTGGGTCAAGAGGGTCACCAAAACTGTCAAAACAACCCAAAACAGGCTATTTTTAGATCAAAATAGGTCATTAACAGGTTATTACAGGTCAAAACAGCAATACACAGGTGTACCAAAGTTGTGGGATCACATGTATTGATGTTTGTCGCGGCAAATTGAGTCAGTTGAGTACAAGTGCTTGAAATTGCACATTTCAGTTGAAATTTCATATTTGGAATGTTTCATGTAAAGAAACTGTGGCTCTTTGTATGCAAAGTCTTGTGGTTGCTACTATTTGCTGAAATTTTCAGCAAACACACTTGTGGTTGAGTTAAGATGGCTGCTTCTTCTTCCGCATCTGACACTAAAAGTTTGCTGGAAATCAAACGGTTTGATGGTCAAGGCTTCGATCTTTGGCAAGAACGCATGCAAGGTATCCTTTTCTTAAAGGATTGTGAACATGCATTGGAACAGAACAAGCCGCCAAGTTTGCCTGACGAAGAGTTGACCAAATTGAATAAGAAAGCTATGGCCTACATCAAAATGGCTATCAATGATGACATTTTGACAGACATCAAGCGTTTGGACTCTTCTTATGCAATGTGGCAAAAGCTAAAGGCCAATTATGAGAATACAATGCCTGTGAACCAGGTGCATTTGATACGAAAGTTAGTGAATATGCAGCTTGATGACTCGAAGTCAGCTTCTGAGTATTTGAGTGCTTTTACAGGTGTGTTGAGTTAGTTGCAGGACAGTGAGCTTCAACAATTTGATGATAAGCTGAAAGCTATTTTTTTGCTTATGACATTGCCAGATGCTTGGGAGACATTGATTGTCTCCTTGAGTAAAAATCCCACCCTCACGTATGACGGTGTGAGAGGGTCTATTCTCATGAAGAGATTAGACGCAAGTCTAGTGGGAAAGATGGCAGTTTTGCCTACACTGCAAGAGGTAGAAATTAAAAGCGTGATGCGGGCAACGGGATTCAAAATAGAAGTAAGAGCAAGACAAAGGATAAGGATGTCACTTGTTATCAATGTGGCAGAAAAGGTCACAAGAAACCCGATTACAGGTATTTCAAGAAAGAGCAGGAAAGGAAGAAGGAAACGCAAGATAAGAACAAGAAAGAGAAGAAAGGGGAAAAATCAGCAAGTGATTCCTCCAAGGATGCTGAGAATGAAAATGTATTTCTAGTGTGATCATTGAAGAGTTGTCAGACGTTGAGGAAATCTTGGTTGCGGCTTCATGCCCCTCAGATTTTGTGATAGCTAATGCAAAAGACATGCTTATCTTGAAGAAAGATGTCATTGATACATTGCTTAGTGCTAATGATGGCCTATCTCAGTCTTGGATAGTACATTCCGGTGCCTCTTTCCATGTGACTCCATCTTTGGAGTGTTTTGCTACATATGCTGTAGGCAATTATGGCAAGGTGTACCTTGGTGATAATTTTGCTTGCAACATTGAGGGCATGGGTACCATGCATTTGGCTCTTAACAATGGTCAAGAGCTTGTGTTGAATGATGTCAGGTTTGTACCAGGCATTAAGAAAAGTCTGCTATCCGTTGGCCAATTGGATGCACATGGTTATACGACCGTTTTTGTTGGGGGTTCATGGAAGTTGCTCAAGGGCTCTATGCTTGTTTACTATCTTCGATGCACAACTTTGCCTGGTAAGTTTCTTGCTGTTGCTGAAGTTGCTTCACATACAGAATTGTGGCATAAGAGACTTGGCCATATGAGCCAAAAGGGTATTGATGTGCTTTCCTCTTTGAAGAGGCTTGATGTAAAAGGCAAAAACTTAGATTTTTGCAATGAATGTCTTTATGGAAAGCAGAAGAAATCTTCTTATTACTCTGGTGTCTCTCGCAAAGCTAATCCTCTTTATTTTATTCACTCCGATGTATGCACTATGCTTGTTAAGTCTTTTGGTGGTGTATTGTATTTTGTTGCATTCATTGATGACTGTACTAGGAAAGGATGGGTGCATTTGTTGAAAAGTAAGAGTGAGACTTTTAATGCTTTTAAGAAGTTCCATCCTTTTGTCATGACTCAAAAGAGTGCTAAGCTTAAATGTCTCAGGTCAGACAATGGAGAGAATATGTATCTGTTGAATTTCAACGTTTTTGTGATGATAATGGGATCAAAAGGGAGTTGACAGCCCCTTATAATCCGTCTTCCAATGGTGTGGCTGAGAGGTACAACCGTACTTTATGTGAGAAAGTGCGTTGCATGTTGTCCACCGCTAATCTTTTCCAAGAGTTTTGGGGGGAGGCATTGAAAACTGCAGTTCATATTTGCAATCGCTCTCCTAATAGTACGCTGAAAAATGACATTCCAAAGGAGGTTTGGTCTGGCAAACCTGTCTCTTATGATCATTTGAGAGTATTTGGCTGCAAAACTTTCGTTCATGTACGCAATGACTTAGAACAAAGCTTGATATGAAGTCCATTAAGGGAGTCTTCCTAGGTTATGGGAAAGAAGATGAAATGGGCTATAGAGTGTGGTTACCACAATTTAGAAGGTAATTCGTAGCCCAGATGTAGTGTTCAATGAGGCAAAATTGCTTAAGAATGCTACAAAATCTGATGCTGACAAGTAAACAGTCAGATTTCAACCTTTCATGCCACCCATTGAGAATGCTACAAAATCTGATGCTGACAAATCCGACTATAAAGGGAGGTGCTCATGGGCGTCATCACTCACAGACAATCACGGCTTTACCTTTCAACGCCTTGTGCAACGAAAGAATAGAGCTTACCTAGCTCAACTAGAGAGAGATTTACATCATTCATTCTTGAGCCAGAACTCAGGTGAGGCTACGAGATTGCACGAGCTATTACATCTACAGACATATGGGGTGTCTCTCTACATGGCCCCTAACCAACAATCAGTGCCAGATCCACCAGAGGTATGCCCACACTTGCGCTTTCTTTACTACAAAGATGGCAACTACTTTTCCATGCCAAAAGCTGGCAAGCCGTAAATTCCGCCACAATTTGCGGGCAGCTGTCACCTCCTAAATTGAAGTGTTCAGTGTTCACACTGCCAGCCAAAATTACCCCGTCTTCCCCTTGGGCTCCTAGGGACTTGCCACGTCATTAATTTGTAACATGCTTGTGCCGTAGCCTGGTGTAGAGGTCACCGGGTTATTTTGCATCCCTCACTTGTAGAGAAGAAAGACGGAACTTGAAGGATGTGTATCGACTACATGGATCCCAATAAGATTACCATCAAGAACATGTTTCCACTACCCAGGATCGATGATAAACTTGATAGATTGCAGGGCTCTACTTGTTTCGATAGAATCGATCCTAAAAGTGGCTATCATCAGATTGGGATCACTCCAAGAGATGTATACAAGACCACTTATAACAAATGTTTTTAGCTACTTTAGGACACAGAGAGCTCACTCAACAATTGTACAAAGTGTTGCTCATCAAGGGTCATCATTACAATAAAGAAATAATGCTGCTTGTGATGGTGGTATTGAGCAGGTGAGTGGGGTTTTGCCTTTAAAATTGGAGACTATCCGCCTTGTTTCATTGAATCGATTTTACCGCAAAGAGCTTTGCATAGATTTCATACAGCAGCTCCAAAATCTACTTTTTCTCGTTCTTTAAGCCGCATGATCAGAGTTGCAATTCCATCTTTCGTGTATCTGTATCTGGAGGTTAATCCCCGTATAGCTTGGGTCATTCATTTTTGTATCGTGATTCATTTTGAGTATAATGTGATCAACCAAAAAAAAGCTTTCAACAAAATTGCAGACAGCCTCACATAGCAAGTTCTTTCATACAACAGACTATGGTTGAGAGACACACTTTAAGGACCATCAACTTTACTTCAAGACAATCCTTTGATGACTACTAGGGTCCAAAAAAGTTAGAAAACGGCTTAATGATGTATCCCACAAGTTTCTGCTTATGAGTTACTATCAATAACGAGCAGCATGCAGAGAAGCATGCCTACCTCACACTTTTGCAAGCTTTTGTCCATATGATTTCTAGTTTCAATTTCTGAAGCGTCATAATGTTCTTTCAGGTTTTCCAACAGTTCCAAAACTCTCTGTAGCAAGTAATAAATGGTTTAGTGATGCACTAAAGAGAAAATGAATTGAATTTCCTGCAGTCATAACAAATACTACCTGTCGTTCTTGTGCTTGCTGCAGCAAAAGATTGAGCTCTGCAACCTGTTTGTCAAGACAAGTGCTTGTCAGAGAAAGAGGTTATTAACAGTGAACCAGCCACCTCCTGCTGGTCAATGCACTTTGGACTCTAGCATTTAGAAAATGCACCTGAACAGATAAATCAGTGCTGATCTGTTCTAAGCTTTCCCGAACACGTTTTATTGTTCCAGTCTGCAAGATAAACACTACACCCATGAGAACATTTGATTACCTCAAAATGTTTGGTCAAAGCAAACCATTCTAAACTGAACACCACCAAAAAAAACTGTACATAAGACAGCAACCTCAAAGAATGTGAATGGGGAGTATGCTAGAACCTCACACAGCAGCATGCTCAAAAGTTACAAAGAAAAGAAATGGCTTGTTTGTTGGAGTGAGGGTTGCAAGAATGCGCACACAGCTTGGAGATGGAGAAGCGGCTCAAGGCACACAATAGAGAATGTAATCACTTCCGGTGAGAGTATGGACAGAAAACACAAAGAACTAGAGCGAGCGAGAGAGATTTGATTTGGTATTCCAGAAATGACCCATGGGACCTCAAAGTGATACATAGTCTCCCCTCACGGGGGTGTATGGTGTGGTGTGTTCCTATGAGTGTCTTTTGATGCTCAAGTATGCAGGTGAGGTATGTTCCGAGAGCAGTAGGGGAGGGGTCTGTCTTGGATAATAGGTCTGAAAACGTAGAACAACCGCTTAGAAGTGGTTGAAAATTAGCCCGGATGTGAGCGTATTCTGGGCATTCCAATGTCACATGTGCTTCATCTTCGGGAGCTTGCATTTTACATGATGTGCAAATCCGTTTAGAAGCATCAATTTTCAGCCAGCCCTCTGTTTCTATTTTGAGCATGTGCGCATCAAAGAGATGGCTCTTCGTGCCATGTGGGGCATGGGTGTTCGTATGTGGGCCTAGGCTTCCATTGGGTTTGTGCTATAGCCTTCCCAATACTTTGTGTTGACATGCTTACAATAGTATTCAAATTTCGAGCGGTGTTGCGTTGTCTTCCACTTGGTGTGGAGGCTATTTAGTAATGCGAGAGAGAGAGAGAGAGAGAGAGAGAGAGAGAGAGAGAGAGAATCCACACAAGAGACAGAGAGTGGCGGAGTTTTTTTTTTTTTTCCCGAGAAAAAGATCCTTCTATTAGTTAATGAAACTACCCATAGGGCTACAACCTCCTCTACAAGAGAGGACTACAACAATCATGATGGGGAGACTCTCCCAATGAAAAAACAACATATGTACAATGAGGCTAGATCAGGGGATGGGAGGAGGGAAGAGCCACACAGGTGGACGGTAGTGCCATCTGAGCACACCCTGGTCCATGGTGAAGAATGGCCCAGGACGCCAAAGTCGAAGGAAAGCCTCTCTGCGCTCCCGCATGCGGTCGGAACTGCCCCGGAGTCTCTCAAACTATCCTCTGAGAGTATGAACCAGCTCGAGCCAAAGATCCCGAACAGTCTCTGCTGGTGGTACAGGCCGCGCCTCGAAGATGCGGGAGCAACGGGCCCGCCAGACGAACCAGAGTGTCAGGCCACTGATAAGCTCCCAACACACCTCTCTCTCACTGCACCACTCCTGTGGAGTAAGCTCTATGGCAGGCTGGAGTGTAGGTCGCTCCCCCTGCATCACTATCATCCTGCTGGTGGATGATAGCTCAAACTGAAGTGCCGGGCCCGTGAGAGTGGACCAAGCAGCTGCCCCCCAAGTGTACTATTGAGCCGTGGAAAGAGCAGGCATCAGCCGAAGAACATGAACCCACACCTGCTATGCCAAGGGACAATCCCAAAGACAGTGACGCTGACTCTCCACAAGGTGGTCACAAGCTGTGCATGCGGACGCGAGGCCACTATGCACAAGCGAGCTCCCAACTGCTGTAGCTCTGTGTGCGACCAGCCATTGAAACAAAGTGACTCGCCTCAGCAGTCTGGAGTCCCACAACCACTCCCAAAAAGCTGCCAAGAACTCAGTTGTGAGACCCTCCTCCTGCCAATGAGGTGTTGCAGCAGGGCGAGCCTCTCTCTGTGCTGCCAGTATGTGACGTCCCAGTCGAACAGTGTACTGAAAGAAAGGGACACCTGGGTGGTCTGCAGAACAGAAGGGGTCCCTCCAGAGCCACTCTCCAGGATCCCACTGTACTCGTGCCAGTGGACAGCACTCCCAAGCCCACAGTCTCCAATGTCTAGTCGCAAGAGCAGTTGGGTCAGGGTCGATGACACAAGTCCTCCCACAGTTTCCCACCACTCGGATCCTCTAAAAACACCACTCTGCCACCTGCAGGCCTCTACCGCAACTCGCTGTAAGCTCCCTCACCCTGTAGCTCGAAAAACAGGGAGGGAACAGTCTCTGAGCAAGCCCGAATAGAGATGAGAACCTCCAATCACGTGAAGGCTCCCATCCATCTGGGCGCTACTGACTTGAGAGGCGTGAGCCACTCAGCTGGTACTGCCTCTGAGATGTCCTGGCACATGCTTTGCACTCCTCTCATGCCCTGTAGCTCCTCTGACAAGCCTAAAAACTGTAACCAGTCACCTAAAGAGCGTGCTCGACCCACTGCCATGGAACCCCAGGAAACATGAGGCCAACTACCCACCAAGTGACTTCTCTGAGTGCTGACCATGGGGTTCCAAACAAGGGGCTGTTGCAGGCGCTCCTCCGTGCAAGTAGGCTGACGCTGCTCAAGGCCTCGCCGCAAGTGCTCCCAAGATCAACGCAACCCCACAGCGAAGCGATCCTCCAGTCTACTGCTCAAACCAACTCTACGCATCTCTGTGAAGATCCATCCGGTCGAAGGTTGCCAGGGGCCTCCTGCCTGAGGCACCCTAGCACAAAGTCGCTGTAACAAGAACTCCTTCCAAGGCTCCTCACCTGGAAGAAGACCTCGGACGATGAACTTCCCAAGAAGGGCTCTTCTCTGCTGTGATGGATCTATGATCCCAAGCCCTCCCTATGAACAAGGAAGAATGATGACCTGCCAAGCCACATTCGCCCGGGCTGTCAAAGTGTCTCGCCCTGACCAAAGGAAATTCCTGATCAGCCGCTCTACCTGGCTGATACAAGAACTCGAGAAGATCCGGCAAGAAGTGATGTACCACATAGTAGCCAACAGCACCTAGTTAACCACTACAACTCTGCCAGCCAAAGAAAGTCGTGCGGAGCTCCAACGTAACAACTTCCTCCTAATAGACAGGAGGAGGGGAGCAATATGCTGCTCGGGAGACAAGTTCAAACCAACCTGACAGCCCAAGTACCGAACTGTAGTCCCTGGGGGGAATCCACTTGAAACCCTCACCCGGCATCCAGTCGGGCACAGGAGCACTACCAACCGAGAAAACCACTGTCTTTCTCCAGTTGATCAGTGCGCCAGATGCACAACAGAAGGTCTCAAGAGCATGCTCACACCAGTGAAGGTTGGCCTCCTGGCCATCCAAGTACAAGGCTGAGTCGTCAGCAAACTAAGCGTCCAGTAGCTCATCTCCCCGAATAGGGAGTGCTAAGCCCCGTAAACCAACTTGCTGCGACACCAAAAACCTGCTTATCGCCTCAACATAGAACAGAAAGCGGAAGGGGACAAGAGGGCAGCCCTGTCTGACCGAACGTGTGAGCATGAAACGATCACCTCTACCTCCTGACAAAAGAACCTGACTGTGTGCCTAAGGCTATCAAGAAGTGGCTGGATCCTCAAACTCAGAGCCTTGGCAAGAATTTTGTAGGCTGAGTTGAGGATGGTGATGGGGCGCCACTGTCGAATCTCATCCAAGGAGCCACGCTCCTTGGGAATGAGGTAGATCAGACCCTCACTCATGCTGTCAGGCATCTCTCCTGTGTGCAAGATGTACTGAAAAGCACTACAGAGATCTGGGCCAAGCAAGTCCCAATACTCCAAGAAAAAACTGGGAGTCAACCCATCCTCACCTGGACAGCTACCAAGGGGGAGTGCACTACGAGCCGTGTGCAACTCCTCAAGTTGAAGTGGCAGCTTAAGCCTCTGACGCATCTCCTCAGTCACAAGGCAAGGCATTTGTACCCCCACCTGCTCCCTGCATGCATCCTGACGCTCTGACTGAGGCTCTGCAGACAATAACTCACGGTAAAAGTCAGTAGCAACTGCACGCATGTCCTCTGGCTCAGAAGCAACTGACCTGTCTAGCCTCCTCAACTAACTGACCTTGGCATGCGTATGTCGAGGTCCCACTGCCTCGAAGAAAGCATCAATCACTCTGTCACCCACCTGTGTCCACTGAGATGTCTGTCGATGGAAAGCAAACTCATGGCACCACTCCTCTGTGCTAACAAGCTCCTGGCGAGCCTGCTGTAGCTGTTGCTCCAACCAAGGACTGTCTGGATGATGCTCCTGCATCCTCTGCAAGGAAGCAACGCCCCGTCTGAGACGCTGTTGCTCCTCTCTCGCTGCAGCCAGGCGAGCCAAAGACTCCTGGAGAAAGAAACGACTAATCTAAGCAAGTCCTGAGGCCACTCTATCTGCAGGAGAATCCTGCATGTCCAAGCTCTCTGTCCAGAGAGCCTCTACTCGCTCTCTGAGTGGAGAGTCCAGCAAGACCCTCTCAGGGATGCGAAGCATCGTGCTCCCCCTCCTCTGTCTGTCTGCCACTGTGAGGATCACTGGTGCATGATCCGAGAAGGAGGTCCCTGCCAGAATGCCAATTGTCCCATCCAAGTCATTGAAATGGTCACTAGTGTAGAAGCGATCAATCTGCGATAGATTCACTCCTCCCACTCTACGATCCGAACGAGAGAAGGCCAGGCTGTTTGGGGGCCTCACAAAACTAGAGTGCTGCCACGCATCCGAGACCCTCAGAGTCATACAAAATCTCTCCCAAGCTGCCAACTCAACTCCATGCACAGTAGCATGGCTACCACCAATCCTGTCAGAAGGGTCCTCCAACATGTTGAAGTCACCCCCTATGCACCAATGTTCTGCCTGCGGCAGAGACTCAACAATGTGTGACCAAAACTCTGCTCGTGCACTCGCCACATTGGGCGTATATATGTTCAGGAAGCCCACAAGGCAACCCTAAATCTGCATAGTGATCCACTGAGTCCTGCCTGGCACAATAATCCCTCTGCCCACAATGGCCTACTGCAAAGAATCCGCAATAGTCATACATACCCCACCCTGGATGCCTCGAGGTCCAAAAGCAACTGACCAAAAAAGTATCATATCGTCCACACAAGAGCTGGCCACAACGTCTAATGCGGCTCTCACACAGATGATGCTCCTGGAGCATAAGGAGATCAATCTCTCCTCCCACAAGGAAGCGCTGAAGCTGCTGACGCAGTCGGCCCCGCTGACGCTGAAACTCGGGCCACCAAGTCCGTGCACATTCCATGAGACGATCCTCATGGGGAGCGAGAGAGAACAAATGCTTCCGCAACAGCTAAACAGGCTATCTTCGAGGCTGGCTGGGATGGGGAGTAATCCGCATCCGAGCGTCCTCTAGATAGGCGTGATTGCAGCGAGTGCCTGGCCCAAGCCCAAGTAGCCCGAGCCGTACGTAAAGCAACATGTTGCTAAATTGGCTTTATCTGACAGAAAAATAAATTTAAATGAATTATTGGATTTATAAGTGAGAGGGTTTTCTCGCTTGGAACACTAAGGAAAAATAATTCTAAATGAATTATTGGAATTTTAAGTGAGAGGGTTTTTCTCACTGGAGACATCCGAGTACAGAGTATTCCTAGTGCGTCATTCAAAGTAATGACGGGAGCACTGTGAACGGGAATATCTGTAAGGCCACCAGGAACGGGTACTTCTGATGCGTCACATCGGATGGGTGACAGGGAGCATCAGGAAGAAGTATCCGACCATCCAGGAACGGACATCTCTGATGCGTCATAGGATGGGTGACATAGAGCATCGTGAAGGAGATTGTACCGTAAGTTCAGTAGGAAAGAACTAGGTGATGGGTATTCCTGATGCGTCACAAGGTGGATGACAGGTGCATCGAAAAGGGGATATTCATAGTCAAGAGGAAATCCGAACTGGAAAGAGGAATACGCGTAAAGACACAAGCACAAGAATAAAGATGGGTTCTGAGAAGCTTTTCTTAAAAAGCGAAAAATTTTAACGAGTTTTCAGGAAGAGCTAACACTTTCTCGCGAGGAATCTGTGTTTGCATTGCATTTGTGCATGTGGTTGCATCTAGGGACGCCAGGGAAGTGTTGTGAAAAGCATTGTTTTAAACTTATAAGGTTTTATTGAGTTTTTGGGCAGGTTCAGACCAATTTTAAAATATGTCAGCAACCCACTTAATAAGTGAGCAGCCACTTAGAAAATAAAGCAACAAAACCAGCCAACGAATTCTCTCTCCTTATTTCAAGTAGAGCAGCAAAAAAATAAATAAAAATAAACAATAAAAAATAAATAAAAAAACGACCGCGATCTCTATGCGAGCAGCTATTCGTGCCGTGGCCAAGTAGCTATAAAAGCACCACATGCCCTCACCGAAGGAAGAGTTACCAACATCAGCAAGAAAATACTTTGCCGCCAGATAACGCAAGAGATCGCGAGACTACGAAGCACAGAAGTCGCTTTTTTCGCTGAAGAGAGACAAGTATCTATTGTGGATTCGCCATACGAATTGTTGTCGCGTGTTTGCGTGTGTTTGCAGGTACTTCATCGCGAAGGAGAAGCGAGAAGGCTTCGGCCTACGGTTGGGAATTCCGGAAACGGAATTCGGGATTCGGAAATTGTCTGCGGAGTCTCAACTCCGAGTATAGACGGAAAAAGGATTGAGAGCTTGTCTCTCGGATTTCCCTTACCGAAAGGAACGACCATCGAGTCAGAGAATTAGAACAGAGAGGTTTTCTCCGGTTCTTGTGCTTGTAAAAAGATTCTCCCTAATAAAGGATTCTCTTTATAAGGGGGGGGGACCAACCCATCTTCTGGTCCCCAGTACTGTGTCGATCTTCTCACTCTCTCTCTCTCTCTATTTATTTCTCTCTATATCCTTTGGCTTCGGTATTAAGTGATAAATTCTATTTATCCGAGTATATTTTATATTGTTATGCGCTCCCGTTTGTGACAGTGCTATCAGAGCATGGTTTCTTCTTTTTTATGTAAAGGAGGATTGGGAAGATACGGGAAGAAGCCATGACAAGCCAAGAGAGAAATAAGCAGGCGAAACCCTAAGCCCTGCAGGAAGAACTTACAGAGTTGGAAAATTTTTCTTTCTGCAAGAAGTCGACACAAGAGTCGGGATTCTCTGAAAAGGTGACGAGCATGATGCTCAAGAACCTAGAGATCCAAGGAGCGGAATGCTCAAGATCCTTCAGAATCCAAAAGATATCCATGAACATCAATCTAGAACCATAGCCAAGAAATCCCGTCATTTCGGGAAGGATATGAAGGTCTCTAGACCTAGGAACACTTCAGTCAAGTTTGAACTTTTGACGGAAGGGAAGGGTCCCGAAAGCTACCGCTTTCATTCGACAGTTTGAAGATGCCTTTGCAAATGACAATTTCTAAGAAGCGTCGAAGGTGAGGCATGTGACCAAACACCTCAAGGGGATTGCAAGTACTTGGTGGTATACCAAAGCTTTGCAAGGAACTTACAACAAGACTTGGATTCAATTCAAGGCTGAATTTTCGGACAAAATTTTTTTC
This sequence comes from Adiantum capillus-veneris, assembly GCF_014529385.1. Lineage (NCBI taxonomy): Eukaryota > Viridiplantae > Streptophyta > Polypodiopsida > Polypodiales > Pteridaceae > Adiantum > Adiantum capillus-veneris. Next base: position 4,080,404 of record NC_140951.1, read on the forward strand.
CTCTCCTCTTTGAAAAAGGCATCTAAGAAGATTGGGATCGTTTTGCCCAATAGGAACACGAGCGAGTCAAAGCAAGTAGTGGAAAACATTGCTGGTGGTAATATCTCGGAAGAGGAAAAGATTGGAAAGAAGTGCCGCCGTGCACAAGGAATCTTCGGATTAGAACCGTCTGCCTACGTTGAGCGACGGCCTGAAACAAGAACCTTCTTTAGCGAACTCTGTTTGTGAAAGAAAGACATCGAGCTTAATGCTCTATGACTTGGACATTCCCTATGTGGGAGGACACAAGAGGTTTAATACCCTCTAGACTAACAGCGCATGATTATGCGCAAGGACAGATACCTAGATTGATTTCTAGGAGGAATATTCTTCTCAAGGTTGAGAAGGCGAAAGTGAGTTAACAGATTCTCGGAAAGACGTGAATGATGAGTTCTTACGTGGCTCATAAGTTTATGATTGGTGAAGGATATCCTCGAGGTACTAGAGGAAGGACATGAACCGGTAAGGTAAGTATTGAAGTATTGAATTTTTGTTTAATTTAATTTCTAAGTTCTCTTTTGAGAAAGGCCTAGCTCAACTCACCATTGAGCAAGATTTGAAATTTTCCGGTTTCTCCCCGGCAGTTCAGTTGGACCTCTACAGTTGAGGACAACTGTTTATAAGTGAGAGGGATATTGCTAAATTGGCTCTATCTGACAGAAAAAATAATTTAAATGAATTATTGGATTTATAAGTGAGAGGGTTTTCTCGCTTGGAACACCAAGGAAAAATAATTCTAAATGAATTATTTGAATTTTAAGTGAGAGGGTTTTTCTCACTGGAGACATCCGAGTACAGAGTATTCCTAGTGCATCATTCAAAGTAATGACGGGAGCACTGTGAACGGGAATATCTGTAAGGCCACCAGGAACGGGTACTTCTGATGCGTCACATCGGATGGGTGACAGGGAGCATCGGGAAGAAGTATCCGACCATCCAGGAAGGGACGTCTCTGATGAGTCATAGGATGGGTGGCATAAAGCATCGTGAAGGAGATTGTACCGTAAGTTCGGTAGGAAAGGACTAGGTGATGGGTTATTCCTGATGCGTCACAAGGTGGGTGACGGGTGCATCGGAAAGGGGATATTCATAGTCAAGAGGAAATCCGAACTGGAAAGAGGAATACGCGTAAAGACGCAAGCACAAGAATAAAGATGGGTTCTAAGAAGCTTTTCTTAAATAGCGAAAAATTTTAACGAGTTTTCCGGGAAGAGCAAACGCTTTCCCACGAGGAATCTGTGTTTGCATTGCATTTGTGCATGTGGTTGCATCCAAGGACGCCTGGGAAGTGTTGTGAAAAGCATTGTTTTAAACTTAAAAGGTTTTATTGAGTTTTTGGGCAGGTTCAAACCAATTTTAAAATATGCCGGCCACCCACTTAATAAGTGGACAGCCACTTAGAAAATAAAGCAACAAAACCAGCCAACGAATTCTCTCTCCCTATTTCGTGTAGAACAGCAAAAAAATAAATTTATTATAAAAAAAAAATTCTTTTAAAAAAAAAAGACCGCGATCTCTACGCGAGCAGCTATTCGTGTCGTGGCCAAGGAGCTATAAAAGCACCACATGCCCTCACTGAAAGAAGAGTTACCAACGTCAACAAGAGAAGACTCTGCCGCCAGATAACGCAAGAGATCGCAAGACTACGAAGCACGGAAGTCGCTTTTCCCGCGCAAGAGCGACAGGTATCTATTGTGGATTCGCCATACGAATTGTTGTCGCGTGTGTGTTTGCAGGTACTTCATCGCGAAGGAGAAGCGAGAAGGCTTCAGCCTACGCTTGGGAATTCCGGAAACGGAATTCGGAAATTGTCTGCGGAGTCTCAACTCCGAGTACAGACGGAAAAAGGATTGAGAGCTCGTCTCTCGGATTTCCCTTACGAGAAGGAACGACCATCGAGTCAGAGAATTAGAACGGAGGGGTTTTCTCCGGTCCTTGTGCTTGTAAAAAGATTCCCTAATAAAGGATTCTCTTTAAGGGGGGGGATCGGCCCATCTTCTCGTCCCCAGTACTGTGTCGATCTTCTCACTCTCTCTCTCTCTCTCTCTCTCTCTCTCTCTCTCTCTCTCTCTCTCTCTCTCTATTTATTTGTCTCTATATCCTTTGGCTTCGGTATTAAGTGATAAATTCTATTTATCCGAGTATATTTTATATAGTTATGCCCGTTTGTGACACAACCTCCTCTGTCCAAGAGTCCTCATGAATGTATACATAGCATGGCGAGCACTGAGTATTAGCAAAGAGGTGAACCACAATGTGTCTACATCCTACTACATCCGGAGGAGTCACCGCAAACTTGACCAATGGCCAGAGAGTAGAAAGCAAATCTGTAACTCCTAGGTCTCCCATGTGGTGAGAGAACTCTAGGACCTGTGTATGCAACCACTCCAACATTGAATCGAGAGTCCACTCAGTCTGGTCCCTGCCGCAAAGGGGAAAAGAGAAGCCAACCGCTGAGTCCAAGGCCTCTATCCCCCTAGTTGCAAGAAACAGAACATGAACCCTGAAGCAGGCTGCCTTATGGTCTGTTGAGGAGTCGCCGAGAAAACGTCTAAAGTTGTAGTCAAAGAAGTCCCATCGGCGCTGAATGTCAAAGCTCGTCAGACCACGAGGGACTGCGGCAAAGGAAGACGTCTGTACCTCTAGAGGGGGTTGCAAGAAAGACTATCCCTCTCTCGCCAAGCGACTCGTGGCAAAGGTGCTGCCAAGAGATCTCCTAGCAGCCGGAGATGTCCCTACCCCCTGGGTCGACTGTGGAACTGGAGCGAGAGGGGGGGTGTAGGTGCAGGGAGAAGAGGGGCGGGGGGGGAGCGGCAGAGGTAGAGGGGGGAGGGGAAGAGGCGGCGGGAGCAGGAGGCGGGGTGGAGGATGATGAGGAGGGGGGGAACTCTGGGGGGGAGGGGCTGTCGAGGGTGAAGCTGAGGTGGGGGTTGGGGTTGGGGCACGGACCTCATCCTTCTCAAGAGGACCGAAACGGTTCCCCGTGGAAACCCACTGTTGTTGGGCAGGCGCTTGAGGACCACCCTGAGTGCCAGGCTGTCGCTGTGGCCCCTGCCGTCGTCGACCACGGGCCTGCTACCATCCCTCCTCCGCTGGAGCCCCAAGCTCGGAGGGTGGCTCTGCATGTGTGCATTGTGTCTCTGCATGTGGCTGCTGGCCAGCCCTCGCAGGCTGGGGCTGAGTCTGTGGTGTAGGTTGAGGCCTCCTCCTTTGACTGTTTTTTATCAAGGAGTTAGCTTCTCCTTTCGTCCTGATCAGAACTCTCGATATTCCGGCGTAGTAAACTTAGCCATCACACCCAGACCGTATTGATCTTCCACAGATGTCTTGATGCACTAAAATTACATACCCAGGTAATCTCATCCAATTAGCAATATTCACTAATTGGCACATCACAATGCAACACAAATGCTTACATATGCATGTTACAAGACACAACAAACAGCACCGTTGAGCACTCCCCCGAGACAAACAGTCTGCGGTATGAAGCCACTCAACGACTACCTCGTCACTCCCCCCGCAAATAACCTAAAAAGGTCCGGGCCATGAGCTCAGAGGACTGTACAACCAAACGCTCCCCAGACCGCAGTCTGCGTCGCTTAGAGGTTCAAGCATACAACCAAAAGCTCCCCTGGCATCGGCTTGCGTCGTTCGGAGGTTTCTAGCATACAACGGAACGCTCCCTAGGCATCGGTCTGCGTCGTTCCAAGGTTTTCAAACATACAACGAAACGCTCCCCAGGCATCGCCTGCCTCGTTCCAAGCTTTAAACAATACCAAAACAATATTTCTCACTTCTCCACCCGGAAGTAAAATCACCAATCATTGAAACCAGTATTTAAAACCAGAGTCAAACAAGTCAAATCAGCACCAAGATAGGTTCAAAACAGATACCATCCATTTCAAACAAATTCAAAACTGGATCACCAAACAAGTTCTCAAACACATTTCAAACTTAAAAAGTAATCTTGACATAGCCGAGCTTGAAAAGTCGACTGACTTTCCATCCTGAAACCTGCACCAAAAAAAAATTAGGGTTAGGTTCATTCCATAAGATCGTAGCTAGCACAGCATGGTCCATCAACTCTTGGGCAGATAATGTTTCTTTGGCAGCGATGGTAGTCCCAAGATAGCAATCGCATCGGACCGCCAAGGTCATTTGCTCGTGAAGAGACATCTACTGAGAGATGTCGAGAAATTTCAAGATATAATCTGCTAGGGTTTTCATGGCAAGCATTTCAGGATACACCACTCTGCTAGAAGTTGCACTCCAAAGGAAGATGTCAGAAACCATAAAACTTTGGGCAAAAATTTTCTTGAAAGCTTGCCAAGTCCTTCGAGTGTGCTGCTTGGTAGTTGTGGACATCAATGTCTACATGGCACTGCTTTCAGAGAAAAACAGTGACTCGAAACAAATCTTGGATCCTTCTTTTGCAAGTGATCTTAATGGCTTATGCCCTGTAAGACATGAGCAGTGCAGACGGGAGCGCGCCCGATGCACGATGTAGTAAGGGTGGGAGTGTCTAATAAGTCTGGGGTTGGAGCACGAAGCCTAAATTTCCAATGAACTTTGGAAATGCGACCTTGCTCTATCTGCTCTTTGGTAGGACCGGTATGCTTTTAGAAAAGCACACGCCTGATGCTCTGATACCACTGTCACAAGACGGGCACCACGTGCCAATAGAAAAGAACAGACTGACCAGACTTTTAGCACTTCAATAACAATTGAATTGAGAGAGAGAGAGAGACGATACGCGGCACGGAGTGGCGGAATTCCACCCCAGAGAGTATTGGCCCCAAACCTTAGCACCCCTTTCGGTATTTCTTTATATTGCATCAACACAGTACAAGCCGGTACTCCAGACTCTGCACCTTTGCCAGGAAGCATGCCAAAGAATGAGCCCTCACCTCATATTTAAAGGCCTAGGCCCCAAAAGCAGTTTACAATAAAAAGCCTTCAAACTCAAAAGCATCTGGTGCAAAAGCAAAGCCAAAAAGCTGCCATCGTAAATCACGAAATCCGTACAGCCTGCCACGTCATCAGCCAATGCAAAACGTGGAAATCCGTACAACCTGCCACGTCATCATGTCAACGCGATTTTCGAAAATCTGCCACGTCATCAGTTTTTGTGTGTGTGTGTGTGTGTGTGTGTGTGTGTGTGTGCAGGTCTTGCTTTATTTTAATCCTTTGTCACTTGGGGCACCATCGAACGGGGTCCCCATAAGTTGGTAGGACTTATTCTTCTGTTACTTGTTCTTCTTAGGGTTTAGGTCCCTCGACCGACATTTGCAAGTTGGCTCCCTTCTTCAGGGCTTTGACACGTCAGCAGTTTGTTACACGAAAAAGAAGGCTCTCACTGCTGAGACACAAACCCCCACACGAAAGGGGCCTTCAGATCAACCCAAAGGCCCATTAAAGAAGCCACAAGGAGCAAAGAAAAGAAAATTCCTCACTCCCTCTCACTTGAAGGCCTAAATGGAAGAGGGCAAATGTTTCTTTTGTGGCGAGAAAGGCCATAGGAAACCACATTCCCACAGCTCAAGAAAGGCTCTCCTCCTCTTGCGTCAAATTCAATACTTTGACGTACAAACCAACACCAAGAAGGAGAAAGAAAAAAGGCAGCTCTTAAAGGTGTGGGGCAGCTTGAATGGGCAGAGACTATTGATCTTGTTTGATCCAGGCTCAATCGACAATTTCATTTCATTGAATACCTCAAAATCTCTTGGACTTACTCCCAAGAGATTGGAAACTCCAATCAGTTCAGGATCATCCTTTGAAGGGTTGACTACGAATTTCACTCCTATGCAAGGACAGTTAGATTTTAAGGTCGAAAAGTACTCTAATCGAGAATCTTTCCTAGTAGCCCCAATACAAGGGATGCGATGTTATTTTGGGAATGCCTTGGCATTACAGAATTCATCCTATCCCGGATTATGTAAATGAGACATTGTCCTTTTCTTTCAAAGGGCAACAGTACGATGTAGATGCAATGTCACGTGACACATCCAACCCTATGTATCCGTGGACAAGCTACAGCATGACCAGGGTTCAGTTCAGTCAAGTCAATCTAGAATAGGAAGTGATCTGGCACTTTTGTGAGTCTGTTCGCAAACCGTGCATGTCCAGACACTTAGAATAGATACATATCCTTTGGTTGCACACAACATGATCATCACATTTCCATCAGAACCCATCAGGAGCATTTTTACAGTGCATAGACCTATTTTCCCTATTTTTGACATTTTTCACTTATTATTTTTAAGTGACTTTTGTTGGAAAGTAGGTAGGGCAATTTAGCTAAGTTTGTATAAATAGAAACCTAGCACTAGCACTTTCTGGCAGAAGAGGCAGCCGGAGCACTCGCTCAACAGGCAACTTCTCATTAGGACCCCAGCAGGCCTAACGTTTTTGCATCTGCAAGAAGGTCAAGCGTTTTTGCATCTGTAGCAGCCTGGCGACACCAGAAGACAAATCAACCCTAGCGTCAACAGTTTGCACCAGCAAATCAGCAGCGTTTTTGCAGATCAAGACAAATCAGCCCTAGCGTTTTTGCATCAGGCTGACCCCTCGGCGTTTTTGCGGATCTTCGCGACGAAATCAGCCCTAGACTTAACGTTTTCAGTTTTCAGCCTTTAGACACTGCAGAACAAGTCCCAAACCTCGCAAATCTTACCTCCCCGCAACAGATCCTCGTCGCACGATCAGATCCAGCGTAGTTTACAGTTTCAAATCTGCATTTTCAGCGCGTCGTCGTCGCATCGTCGTCATCGACATCGTCACCGACATAGAGTCAGAATTCAGCAAATAGAAGATTTGCAGATTTCAGCCCGTCTCGTCGTCGTCGACATCGTCGGCAAGTCCAAGCATTGTAGAGATTTGTGCAATCAATAGTAGACCGCTCTCGCCATAGAGAGTGGGGCCTTCGGAGGAGGGTTTGACAACATCTTCGGTGTCGTATCTCTTCTCTATCTCTCAGTCTCATGCACCTTCACGCACAGTGTCCATTCACTTTGTTGTGTCCATTGCACTCTCTCACTAAAGGAACAGAAGGCTCTCCCTTCCGTAAGTAAAAGGAACCTTGAGCACAGTTCAGAGCACTCATCTTGAGCAAAGTTCAAACATTCATTCCGTTGCACCTTACATGCAAGTTCTAGTGATTGGCCTACACCCATGGTCACACACATCACTGTTAAAGAAGAACTAAAGAAGTGTCTTTTTGCTTGATTTTTATCAAAGAGAGGGATTTTTGTCAAAGAGAGAGAGATGAGTGGTGAATGCTTTGTCCAATCTAGATAAAGATCGCCTAACTTTTCTTAATCAGTATGAGGATTGTTTTACTGACACTCTTCCAAATGAATTACCCCCTGAAAGACCAGAAGATCATTATATTGATCTAATTCAAGATAGCTCACCTCCAAATCAACCACCTTATAGAGTCAATCTAATACAACAAGAAGAAATTCTTAAACAAATAAATGGACTTCTCGAGAAGGGTCTTGTTCGACCTAGTACTTCTCCTCACTGTTCACTAGTCTTCCTTGTTCAAAAGAGAGATGCCACTTTTCGAATGTGCATCAATTATCATTCTTTATACAAGATTACGATCAAGAATAGATTTCTCATTCCTCAAATCGATCATATCTTAGACAAGTTACAAGGGGCACGAATTTTCAATAGTATAAATCTCAAGAGCGGCTGCCATCATATTCGTATTGCTCCAGAAGACATACATAAGACTGCATTCCGCACAACATTTGGATTGTAGGAGTTTTTAGTAATGCCTTTCGGCATTACTGACGCTCCAGTAACTTTTAATCGAATGATGGATCGAATATTTTGTCCTCATCGACAATTTACAAGAATTTCTTTCAATGACATTTTTGTCTTTTCTCACACGTAGGAAGAACATGAACGACACTTGCAGACTGTGTTCGAAGAATTGCAACAGCATAAACTTCAAGTTAATGCTAAGAAGAGTGAATTTTTCTTAACAGAGATTCACTATCTCAGAAACATAGTCTTCCACAATCAAATACGCATGAACCTGGCAAAGGTTCAAGCTATTTCAGATTGGCCATAGCCTACTTCGGGTCATGATGTCTAAAGTTTCGTTGGCCTTTGTTCCTACTACAGATGCTTTATTCCCCATTTCGCACATGTTGCTACACCTCTCCACAATCTTACAAAGAAAAAGATATCCTTTCTATGGGGGGCTAAGCAAAAAAACGCTTTTGAAAAGCTTAAGTATCTTCTCACCCATGGACCAATCCTCATTGTATCTGATCTCCAAAAACCATTTGAAGTATATTGTGATGCTTCAAGCTATTGCATTGGCTCAATTCTTGATCAAAAAGACCAAGCAATAGCTTATGAAAGTAGACGACTTCGTGATGCGAAGCTTCATGCTTCCATCTATGAGAAGGAACTCATGGCAATTATTCATGATCTCTCAGTTTGGAAACGCTACCTTCTAAGAGCCGATTTTACAATCAAGACAAATCATCAAAGTCTTCGGTATTCTCAACATAAGTTGTCTGAGAAACAAATGAGGTGTCACAAATTGCTGACGTGTAAGTCACTACAGAACAGAGCCAACCTCTAGACCCCGGCCGAGGGGCCTAAACCCTAAGTGAAGAAGCAGCAGCAGCATAAGAAGTTTTACCATCTTGCAAAGTCTTGCCGAGAGGCCTATTTTTAAAGAGAAGTTCCCCCTAACTTATGGGACCCCGTCCGATGGGGCCCAAGTAACCCAAAGACATTAAAATAAAGCAAGACCAACACTCTATACACAGAGATTTGCGTAGCAGTTGATGACATGGCAGCAGTAAGAACGCTTTGCAAATTGTGTTGATATGCTGACGTGACAATCAACTGCTACGATTTACGCGATTTACGTTGCTGACGTGACAGTTGTACGGATTTCCGCAAAACGCGCTGCCTATTTTTAGCCGTCAGCTTTTGAGCCAGTTGCTTTTGAGAATCAAGTTTTTCATGTAAACTGCATTCAAGGCCAAGGGCCTTTAAATATGTGCAGAGGGCTCATTCTCTGGCATGCTTCAGTACGAAGGTGCGGAGGGTGGAGTACCAGCATTGTACTGAGTTCAAGTAATATAAAGAAATACCGAAAGGGGCGCCAAGGTTTGGGGCCAATACTCACTGGGATGGAACTTTGCCACTCCCCGTATCGTCTCTCTCTTTCAGTTCAGTTGTTATTGAAGTGCTTAAAGTTGTTCAGTCTGTTCAGTTCCGTTCGCACGTGGTGCTCATCTCGTGACATGAGATGGGCCAATTTCTTCTCCATGTTTCACTTTCAAATACTATGCACATCTAGAAGAAAAGAATGTAGTGGCAGAAGCTCTTTCTCGACGGCCCCAAGTAAATGCTATAACGAGCATACATCATCAAGAGTTGGAATCTCTACCTAAGTTGTATCCTGACGACTCCCATTCCACTGAAATCTGGCAACAGCTACAAACTAGTACTGAAATTTTCCCTACTCTATTGAGGATGGTTATCTCTATTTTCATCAGGCTCTTTATGTAGCGTGTCCACTTAGAACAAAGGTGATGGATGAAGCACATGCTTCTCCTTACACAAGACACACAGGTATAATGTCCACAACACAGGCCTTAGAAAGATCTTTTTTGGCCAACACCACGAGCGGACATAGATAAAAGAATGTGTACCATGCCAAAAGGCTAAGTATGATCGCCATAAAACTCATGCCCTACTTCAACCTCTATCAGTACCTCAAGTACCCTGGGAAAGTATTGCCATGGGTTTTATAATAGATTTGTTGCAAACCCAGAATGGAAATGATGCAATCTCGACTATTATAGACAGATTCAGTAAGCAAGCTCACTTCATTCCAATAAGAAAGACCATCAAAGTTGATCACATGGCCAAAGATCTTTCTGGCCCAGTTTTTTAAGCATCATGGTATGCCCAAAACGATTATCAGTGATCGCAACCCAAAATTACCAGTAATTTTTTACGAGTGCTTTACGAACTTAAGAACTAAGCTGAATTTTTCTTCAGCTTATCATCCTTAGATAGATGGACAAAGCAAATTCGCTAACTCCACAATTCTAGATATTTTGAAGTGCTACGTCTCAGATAACCAACGATAATGGGAGAGTATCTACCTCTCGCTGAATTTGCCAATAATAACATTATACGTTCTTCTACCAAAAAAACTCCTTTTGAGGTTTATGGCAAACCACATCTTCCCCCAATCCTTCTCATCAAGGACAAGATATTTGCAGCTGATAAATTTGTTCAAGATCTAGATACTCTTACACTCAAGTGAAGCGCGCCATCCTTCAATCGCAAGAAAAACATATGAAATCAGTGGATAGACATCGTCGTGATCTCAAGCTAGTTGAGGGACAATTTGTTCTTCTCAAGTTTGACAATGCCAGACTTAGGAAACAAGCCAATCAACCACGGAAAGTTGTAAAACTTCCCAACAGATATTATGGTCGTTTTAAGATTACAGAACAGATAGATGAACTCGCATTTCGTTTGGATCTTCCATCGACCTAGAAAATCCATAATGCTTTTCATATGAGTCTTGTACAACCTTTCGTTGGCAAACCTCTTGCGTTACAGAAGATCCCCTTGAAGTAGTTGAAACTGAAGAAATACTTCTTCCTAGACAAACAAGAATCGCCAACTAAAGTCAGGAACGACTCATCATAAGTAATTAGTAAAGTTTAGGAATTACTCCCCTCTAGGTGCTCAATGGATAACAGAATCAGAATTCCAAGATTTCTCAGACATCCTATATCGCTATCATAAAGCCCTACGATTGAGAACTCTCACAATACGAGCACCATGTGCCAATAGAAAAGAACAAATTGAACAAACTTTTTTATCGCTTCAATAACAATCGAACTGAGAGAGAGAGAGAGAGAGAGAGAGAGAGCACGACATGAGACGGGGAGTGGCGAAGTTCCACCCCAAGAGAGCACTGGCCCCAAACACTAGCGTCCCGTTCGGTATTTCTTTATTACTGCCGATTCGAAGTACAATAGTCGAGGGAGGCCTCTAGAATCTGCGCATTGAAGAGTGCCAGAGAGAGCCCCCAAGGCTCAATATTTGAAGGACCAAAGCCTAAAAGCATCAAATATGAAAGCTAACCCCAAAAAAACACTTTTCTAAAATTTCGGGATTTTCGCCACGAATTGTGGGACGTCCGTACAGGTGCCACATCATCATATTTTGTTGTGTAAAGTTTTTTAAGTGTATTCTGCTTTATTATTAATGCCTTTATGTCACTTGGGCCCCATCGGACGGGATCCCGTAAGTTGGTGGGAACTCTTCTTTCAAAATAGGTCACTCGTCAAGACTTTGTAAGTCTGTAAAACTTCTTCTTCTTCTTTTGTTGCTTCTTCTTAGGGTTTTGGCCCCTTTGCTGGGATAATAGGACTAAATCAAGAAATGGGGAGAGGGACAATGAAACCGGCCTGTTCAATCCAAAAAGGGCGGTAGACCTTAGACTTAAACCTTATTTGCTTTCACCCATTTAATTTGTCGCCCACTTTACCTATACTTTCAAGACACAACAAAGGGGAAAGGGATACAGGCTGGTGCTAGATTGCACCTGTATGAGAAGACCGACACCAGATTGGCCCCTAAATAGGCGCCCCTTTCGGTATTTCTTTATTCTTTAAAGGAGGGAATAAACGCTGTGGTTCCCTACAAGCTGCCCCGCACAACCTTGGCTGAATTTCAATTGTTCTGGCCCGATTTCGGCAACATAACTGTACTAGGACCCTTCACAGTCAATATTCCCACGCATTGGATGACTTTCCCGACGCATACGGACACTTCGCAAAACCTCGCGAGAATCTGCAGCACGCTGAATTCTCTGTTTTCTGCCCCGAAAATGCGCCAGATCACTTGTACAGCGGTCCCCTCGCATCCCCGAACTTCCTAAGGGTATTAGGGTCCGTTTAGGGCCAAAACCCTAAACCTGCAAAAATACACAGTAGGCTATAATTCACTGTTTCGGGCTCCGTTTTGCGTGCCGGTCGCATCCGTAGCAAGTCCTCGAGCTCCCGCACCTGTAGGGCTACTTGCCCTTTGAATCGGACGAGATTTCGCACGTGAAACCTCTCCGAATCACCTGTAACTGCGGGGGATTAGCCGCTAGCTAATCCAGTACCTGTGCAAGAGGCTCTTGCCTTGGCAATCGCGCACGAACCCACATAACTGTACATTGGTCAAATGAAAAGCCCACTAGAGGAACATAACATACTGCCATAGGGGAGAGAGAGAGCAGTGCGTAGCGTGCAGGGTATCACTCCTAGCACCGCACTGCACATAAGAGGGAAAGGAAGCACTCCATAGCTCTCAACCTGTGATGACAGACTGAAAATGAGCCTCCCTTCTCCTAAAATCAGCGCCACTTCTTCCAGCATGAGGAAAGTGCACAGAAATGTGCCACTTGGCACATTTACAGGCTAATTCCCATTTCGGGGTTGTCGCCTAGGAATCTCCCGATCGATACTTCGATCTAGTAACGAAGTATAAGCGCGAGCTCGCTGTTGTTGTGCTAACTCCATCGCTCCCACCCTCCCCGAGCGCTGCCGCTGCCCCCCCCCCCCCCCCCCCCCCCCCTGCCTTCAGTCCCCTGCTGCCCCCCCTCGCGCTGCCTCTATCCCTGCCCGCCCGCTCGCCCCCAGCCCAACTGCCGCCTCAGTCCCCCGCTGCCCCCCCTTGCGCTACCCTTATCCACTCCTGCCCGTTACACACACACACCACCCCCCCTCTCCGCCTTGGACCGCTAGCCCGCCGGTGGGTTCCTCCGCATCGACAACTTCTGCAAATCGACACCTTCGGCTTGCTCTATCGCCTACAGAGCAAGCGAGCCTTGTCGTAGAGGTAGAGAGATTGCAGGCGACTTTGGTCATCTGCAAGGTTCTCGGCACCCGACCTAGCAGAGGAGAGCTGCGAGACCTTCTCCAGGCCCACCTTCTCGCAGAGGTGGGCAAGATCTTGGATGTCCAGATTCTCTGACGGGGGTATTACCAGATCGAGTTCGAGACCTCCGAGATGGCTTCCAAGGTCATTGCTACGAGTCCACTGGCCATCCGAGCATCACGCACCCACTTTCGACAGTGGCGACATGGTTTTGACCCGACTTCGGACGTGCTAGTAGAGGAGGCAGACATCCCCATCTCAGTCTGCTTTCCGGGTTTACGGAGGGAGTACCTACCACTTCTCTCCAGGATTGGCTCCGCCATCGAGACTGTCCTGGAGTCACCCCGCATGGCGGCATCAGTAGCTGCTAAGGCGGCTGGCATTCCCTCAGTTCGAGTTTTGGTCAGAGATACCAACACGCTCCCGAAGGCCATCCTTATGCCTCGGGTGAGTGGGGGTTGGTTTAGACAGAGTGTTGAGTACTCGGGTCTCCCGAACCAGTGCTTCATTTGCAGACAAATGGGCCACTTAGCGAAGGCCTGTCGACGGAGGAGGCCTCGACCTGCACCTTAGCCTCAGCCCCAGCCTGCCAAGGCTGTGGCTGCGCACAGATTCAGAGCCACCCTTCGAGCCTGGGGCTCCTGCGGAGGAGGGGTGGCAGCAGGCCCGTGGCCGTCGACACCAGGGGCCACAGCGACAGCCTGGCCAGCAGAGTGGCCCGCAAGTGCCTACTCAGCAGCAGTGGGTTCCCACGGGGAACCGTTTTGGTCCTCTTGAGCAGGAGGAGCCCCCTACGCCAGCCTCCACTTCCACTTCACCCTCGCCAGTTGCCCCTCCTTCAGAGTTCCCCTCCTCCTCCTCATCCTCCCCCCCGCCATCTACTCCCGCCCACTCCCCTCCTCGCCCATCTACTTCTACCGCCCCACCCCGCTTCTCTTCCCCTCCGCCCCCCCCTGCTCCTTCTCCCCCCCCTCCTGCTCCAGTTCCACAGTCGACTCGGGAGACTGGTCCCTCGCTGGCGGCTAGGAGATCTCTTGGCAGCGCCTTTACCATGAGTCGCCTAGCGAGAGAGGGTCTGCCCTTCTTGCGGCCCCCTCTGCAGATTCAGACTTCTTCCCTTACAACCATCCCCCGTGGTCTGACGAGCATTGACCTCCGACGCCGTTGGGATTTCTTCGACTACGGGTTCACTCGCTTTCTCGGCGATTCCGCAGCAGACTACGAGGCAGCCTGCTTCAGGGTCCATGCTTTGTTCCTCGCAGCTAGGGGGGCAGAGGCCTTGGACTCAGCAGTTGGTTTCTCCTTCCCCCTCTGTGGTAGGACCGAGACAGAGTGGTCCCTCGACTCAGTGGTGGGATGGTTGCATACACAGGTTCTCGAGTTCTCTCACCACACGGGTGAACTTGGAGTTACAGATTTGCTGCAGACTTTGTGGCCACTGGCCAAGTTTGCGGTGACACCCCCAGACTCAGCAGGATGTAGACACATTGTGGTGTACTTTTTTGCTGATACGCAGTGTTTGCCTTGCTATGTATACATTCATGAGGACTCCTGGACAGAGGAGGTTGCTTTACGCACGGCTCGCTCTACCTGGGCTTGGGCTAAGCACTCACTGCAGTCTCGCCTATCTAGAGGACGCTCGGATGCGGATTACTCTCCATCCAAGCCAGCCTCGAAGATATCCCGTCTTGCTGCTGCGACAGCGTCTGTTCTCTCTCGCTCCCCATGAGGATCGTCTCGTGGAACGTGCAGGGACTAGGTGGCCCCCAGTTTCAACGACAGAGGGGCCGATTGCGTCAGGAGCTTCAGCGCTGCCTTGTGGGTGGAGAGATTGACCTCCTCATGCTTCAGGAGCACCATTTGTCTGAGAGCCGCATTCGGCGTTGTGGTCAGATTTTGCGTAGACGATATGACACCTTTTGGTCAGCTGCTTTTGGACCTGGAGGTATCCAGGGTGGGGTATGTATGACTATTGCGGACTCATTGCAGCAGGCCATTGTGGGCGGAGGGATTATTGTGCCAGGCAGGGCTCAATGGATCACTATGCAGGTTCGGGGTGGCCTTGTGGGCTTCCTGAACATCTATGCGCCCAATGCGGCGAGTGCTCGTGCAGAGTTTTGGTCGCAAATTGTTGAGTCTTTGCCACAGGCTGACCATTGGTGTGTAGGAGGGGACTTCAACATGTTGGAGGACCCTTCTGACAGGATTGGAGGCAGCCATGCTACTGTGCATGGAGTGGAGTTAGCAGCTTGGGAGAGGTTTTGTTTGACTTTGAGGGTCTCGGATACATGGCAGCAGTCTGGCTTTGTGAGGCCTCCAGAGAGTCTTGCTTTCTCTAGATCGGACCGCAGAGTGGGAGGAGTTAATCTATCGCGGATAGATCGCTTCTACACTAGTGATCACTTCAGTGACTTGGGGGGATCTGTGGGCATCCTGGCAGGGACATCCTTCTCGGACCATGCACCCGTGATCCTCACAGTGGCAGACAGGTAGAGGAGTGGGAGCACGATGCTTCGCATCCCAGAGCGGGTCTTGTTGGACTCAGCACTCAGAGAGCGGGTAGAGGCTCTCTGGACAGAGGGCATGGACAGCCAGGCTCTTCCTGCAGACAGAGTCGCCTCAGGCCTAGCTCAGCTTAGCCATTTTTTTCTCCAGGAGTCATTGGCTCGACGGGCTGCAGCGAGAGAGGAGGAGCAGCTTCTCAGACGAGGCATTGCTTCACTACAGAGGATGCAGGAGCAGCATCCAGACAGTCCATGGTTGGAGGAGCAGTTACAGCAGGCTCGACAGGAGCTTGCTTGCACAGAGGAGAGGCGTCATGAGTTTGCCTTTCACCGACAGGCATCTCAGTGGACTCAGGTGGGTGACAGAGTGACAGGTGCTTTCTTTGAGACAGTGGGACCTCGGCACTCGCATGCCAAGGTCAATCAGTTGAGGAGACCTGATGGGTCAGTCGTTTGTGAGCCCGAGGATATGCGTGCAGTTGCTACTGACTTCTACCGTGAGTTACTGTCGGCTGAGCCCCAGTCAGAGCGGCAGGATTCATGCAAGGAGCAGGTTTGGGCACAGATGCCTTGTCTTGTGACAGAGGAGATGCGCCAGAGGCTAGAGCTGCCACTTCAGCTTAAGGAGCTGCACACGGCTCTTAGGGCCCTTCCTCGTGGTAGCTGTCCAGGTGAGGATGGGTTGACTCCTAGCTTTTTCTTGGAGTACTGGGACCTGCTTGGCCCAGATCTTTGCAGTGCCTTTCAGTACATTTTGCACACAGGAGTGATGCCTGATAGCATAAGTGAGGGCCTGATCTACCTCATTCCTAAGGAGGGTGGCCCATTGGATGAGATTCGACAGTGGCGCCCCATCACCATCCTCAACTCAGCCTACAAAATTCTTGCCAAGGCTCTGAGTTTGAGGATTCAGCCACTTTTGGAGAGCCTTGTACATGGGACTCAAACAGGTTTTGTCAAGGAACGCAGTATCCTTGACAACATCTTCACTTTTTGGGAGGCTTCTGCCTTGGCACGGTTCCGTGGGGAGGACCTTGTGATTCTTCTTCTCGATTTTGAGAAGGCATACGACAGAGTTGACTGGGACTTTCTAGAGGGCACTTTACGCAGGATGGGCTTCTCTGATGCTTGGATCAGAGGGGTGTCAGCTTTGTACAGACAGGCTCACAGTCAGGTGCTTTTGGCAGGAGGTAGAGGTGAGCGTTTCATGCTCACACGCTCCGTCAGACAGGGTTGTCCTCTTGCCCCCTTCCTCTTTCTGTTCTATGCGGAGGCGATGAGCAGATTTTTGGTGTCACAGCAGGTTGGTCTGAGGGGCTTAGCACTCCCTATACGGGAAGATGAGCTTCTAGACGCTGAGTTTGCCGACGACTCAGCCTTGTACTTAGAGGGCCAGGAGGCCAATCTTCATAGATGTGAGCAGGCTCTAGAGACCTTCTGCTGTGCATCGGGCGCACTGATCAACTGGAGAAAGACAGTGGCTTTCTCGGTTGGCAGTGCTCCTGTTCCAGATTGGATGCCAGGAGAGGGTTTTAGATGGATTCCCCCAGGGACTGCAGTTCGATACTTGGGTTGTCAGGTTGGCCTGAACTTGTCCCCCGAGCAGCAGATTGCTCCGCTTCTCCTGTCCATCAGGAGAAAGCTGTTACATTGGAGCTCAGCACGCCTTTCGCTGGCTGGCAGAGTAGTAGTTGCCAATCAGGTGCTGTTGGCGACTATGTGGTACATCACTTCGTGCTGGATCTTCTCGAGTTCTTGTATCAGCCAGGTAGAGAGGCTGATCAGGAACTTCCTTTGGTCAGGACGTGACACTCAGATTGCCCGAGCCAAGGTGGCTTGGTCGGTCATCACACTTCCTTGTTCTTAGGGAGGGCTTGGGATCATTGATCCAGCACAGCAGAGCAGAGCCCTTCTTGGGAAGTTCGTTGTCAGAGGACTTCTTCCAGGCGAGGAGCCCTGGAAGGAGTTCTTGCTACAGAGGCTTCGTGCCAGGGTGCCTCAGTCAGGAGGCCCTTGGCAACCTTCGACCAGATGGATCTTTACAGAGATGCGCCGAGTTGGTTTGAGCAGAAGACTGGAGGACCGCTTCGTTGTGAGTTTGCTTTGATCTTGGGAGCTCCTACGGCGTGGCCTAGAGCAGAGACAGCCGACGTGCATGGAGGAGCGCCTACGACAGCCCCTCGTTTGGAACCCCATGGTTAGCACTCAGAGAGGCCACTTGGTTGGGAGTCGGCCTCATGTTTCTTGGGGTCCCATGGCAGCAGGTCCAGCGCGCTCTCTAGGTGATTGGCTAGAGTTCACAGGCTTGTCAGAGGAGGTGCAGGGTCTCCAGCTGCAGGGCATGAGAGGGGTGCAGAGCATGTGTCAGGACATCTCAGAGTCAGTTCCAGCTGAGTGGCTCACGCCTCTCAAGCCAGTAGCACCCAGGTGGATGGGAGCCTTCACTCGACTGGAGGTTCTCATTTCAGTCAGAGCTTGCTCAGAGACTGTCCCAGCCCTGTTCTTCGAGCTCCAAGGTGGGGGACGATTACAGCGAGTTGTAGTAGAGGCCCCGCAGGTAGCAGAGTGCTGTTTCCAGAGGATTCGAGTTGTGGGCATCTGTGGGAGGACTTGCGTCATAGACCCTGACCCAGCAGCTCTTGAGACTGGACACTGGAGGCTATGGGCTTGGGAGTGTTGTCCACTGGCATGAGTACAGTGGGATCCTGGTGAGTGGCTATGGAGGGACCCCTTCTCTTCTGTAGACCGCCCAGGAGTCCCTTTCTTTCAGTACACTGTTCGACTTGGACGTCATATACTTGCCGCACAGAGAGAGGCCCGCCCCACTGCAGCACGTCATTGGCAGGAGGAGGGCCTCAGTCGATTTCTTGGCAGCCTTTTGGCAGAGGCTGTGGGACTCCAGACAGTCGAGGCGAGTCACTTTGTTTCAGTGGCTGGTTGCACACAGAGCCACAGCAGTAGGGAGCTGGCTTGTACATTGTGATCTCTCCGCCACATGTGCAGCCTGTGACCAGTTGGTGGAGAGTCAACAGCATTGTCTTTGGGACTGTCCCTCGGCCCAGCAGGTGTGGCTACAAGTTCTTCGGCTGATGCCTGCCCTCTCCACGGCTCGACAGTACACTTGGGGGGCAGCGGCTTGGTCCACCCTCACGGGCCCGGCACTCCAGTTTGAGCTTTCTTCCACCAGCAGGATGATAGCGATGCAGGGGGGGCGACCTACACTCCAGCCTGCTACAGAGCTTGCTCCACAGGAGTGGTGCAGTGAGAGAGATGAGTGTTGGGAGCTCATCAGTGGCCTGACTCTTTGGTTCATCTGGCGGGCCCGTTGTTTTCGCATCTTTGAGGCTCGCCCTGTACCACCAACAGAGACTGTTCGTGACTTTTGGCTAGAGCTGATCCATACTCTCAGAGGACAGCTTGAGGGACTACAGGGTAGCTCCGACCGCATGCGAGAGCGCCGCGAGGCTTTCCTTCGACTCTGGCACCCCGGGCCTTTCTTCACCATAGTCCAGGGGGTGCTCAGATGGCACTACTGTCCACCTGTGTGGCTCTTCCCTCCTCCCATCTCTTGATTTAGCCTCATTGTATATATGCTGTTTTTTCATTGGGAGAGTCTCCCCATCATGCTTGTTGTAGCCCTCTCTCGCAGAGGTGGATGTAGCCCTATGGGCAGTTTTCATTAACTAATAGAAGGATCTATTTCTCGGGAAAAAAAAAAAATCTCCCGATCGGTTGCCCAGTTGACTTCACGGCAAAGTAATAAAATGTTCCCCTTGTCATTCCGGAGGTAATGACGCGAACACATTTTCAGGTCCCAAAATAGCAGTTCCCTAAATTTTAGGAGATGCTGCCATTGTATCTTTCTAGGTCATCTGACCCTGTTTGTACACTGCAACCACACCAAGAACTGAAATGTAGCCTCTGTAGCAAAGGACTCCACTTTGGCTAGTCAATGACCCCACTTTGGCTAACCATAGTCCTTGTCCAACCTTAGTGCTCTCGTGCCCTCAGGCCTGGACTCCCTCTGAACAGTTCCACACTAGCTATGCAATGTAGGGCAGTTAGATTTCCCGAGGGGTGTTTCCAAAAAGTGAAAATGAATAAATAATAAGAAAGAAATCAACAAAAAGGATAGATAGTAGTCACACGCAGGTGACAGAAAAGCCACACAGGTGGTCGGTAGTGCCATCGGAGTACACCCTGGACCATGGTGTAGAAAGGCACAGGAGGCCAGAGTCGAAGGAAAGCCTCTCTGCGCTCCCGCATGCGGTCGGACTCGCAGCGTCACCATGAAACGCGTTTCGGCAGGTAAGGACAGGTGAAACGTTTCGGGCCTTGAAACATTTCTCTCACCAAGTGAAACACAAGCCGTTTCAATAATAGCAAGTTACCATAGTTTTAGTTTCAATGTCGCTAAACGTACGTTTCGGTCTCACGTTTCACTGTGCTCTCATTTTGGACTGAAATGTTTCGTGGTGAAGTGCCGCATTTCAAGGTGAAACGTTTTGGCCTTGAAACGTTTCGCAGTTACGCTGGGTCGGAGCTGCCTTGTAGTCTCTCGAGCTGTCCTCTGAGAGTGTGGATCAGCTCTAGCCAAAAATCGCGAACAGTCTCTGCTGGTGACACAAGGCGAGCCTCAAACATGCGGAAGCAACGGGCCCGCAAGATGAACCAAAGTGTCAGGCCACTGATAAGCTCCCAACACTCCTCTCTCTCACTGCACCACTCCTATGGAGTAAGCTCTGTGGCAGGCTGGACTGTAGCTCGCCCCTCCTACATCACTATCATCCTGCTGGTGGAAGATAGCTCAAACTGAAGTGCCGGGCCCGTGAGGGTGGACCAAGCCGCTGCTCCCCAAGTGTACTGTCGAGTCGTGGAGAGAGCAGGCATCAACCAAAGAACTCGAAGCCACACCTGTTGTGCCGAAGGACAGTCCCAAAGACAGTGGCGCTGACTCTCCACAAGATGGTCACAAGCTACACATGCGGCCGAGAGACCACTATGCACTAGCCAGCTCCCAACTGCTGTAGCTTTGTGTGTGACCAACCACTGAAACAAGGTGACTCGTCTCGGCTGTTTGGAGTCCCACAACCTCTCCCAAAAGGCTACCAAGAACTCAGTTGTGAGACCCTCCTCCTGCCAATGAGGTGCTGCAGTGGGGCGGGCCTCTCTCTGTGCTGCAAGTATATGACGTCCCAGTCGAACAGTGTACTGAAAGAACGGGACACCTGGTGGTCTGCAGAAGAGAAAGGGTTCCTCCAGAGCCACTCACTAGGAGCCCACTGTACTCGTGCCAGTGGACAGCACTCCCAAGCCCACACCCTCCAATGTCCAGTCTCAAGAGCTGCTGGGTCAGGACCGATGACACAAGTCCTCCCACAGATGCCCACTACTCGAATCCTCTGAAAACAACACTCTGCCACCTGCAGGGCCTCTACTGCAACTCGCTGTAAGCGTCCCCCACCTGAAGCTCGAAGAAAAGGAATAGAACAGTCTCTGACTAAGATGAGAACCTCCAGTCGTGTGAAGGCTCCCATCCACCTCGGTGCTACTGGCTCGAGAGGCATGAGCCACTCAGCTTGAACTGCCTCTAAGATGCCCTGGCACATGCTCTGCACCCCTCTCATGCCCTGCAGCTGAAAACCATGCACCTTCTCTGACAAGCCTGAGAACCCTAATCAGTCACCTAAAGAGCGCGCTGGACCCGCTGCCATGGGACCCCAGGAAACATGAGGCCGACTACCAACCAAGTGGCCTCTCTGAGTGCGAACCATGGGGTTCCAGACAAGGGGCTGTCGTAGGCGCTCCTCTATGCAAGTAGGCTGTCTCTACTCCAAGCCTCGCCGCAAGAGCTCCCAAGATCGAAGCAAACTCACAGCGAAGCGGTCCTCCAGTCTCCTGCTCAAACCAACTCTGCGCATCTCTGTGAAGATCCATATGGTCGAAGGTCGCCAGGGGCCTCCAGCCTGAGGCACCCTAGCACGAAGCCGCTGTAGCAAGAACTCCTTCCAGGGCTCCTCACCTGGAATAAGTCCTCTGACTATGAACTTCCCATGAAGAGCTCTACTCTGCTATGTTGGGTCAATGATCCCAAGCCCTCCCTGTGAACAAGGAAGAGTAGTGTCATGTCCTGACCAAAGGAAGTTCCTGATCATCCGCTCTACCTGGCTGATACAAGAACTCGAGAAGATCCAACAAGAAGTGATGTACCACATAGTCGCCAACAACACCTGGTTGGCCACTACTACTCTGCCAGCCAAAGAAAGTCGTGTTGAGCTCCAATGTAACAACTTCCTCCTGATAGACAGGAGGAGGGGAGCAATTTGCTGCTCGGGAGACAAGTCCAAACCAACCTGACAGCCCAAGTATCGAACTGCAGTCCCTGAGAGAATCCACCTAAAACCCTCTCTTGGCATCCAATCGGGCACAAGAGCACTACCAATCGAGAAAGCCACTGTCTTTCTCCAGTTGATCAGTCCGCTCGATGCACAATAGAAGGTCTCCAGAGCCTACTCACACCTGTGGAGGTTGGCCTCTTGGCCATCTAAGTACAAGGCTGAGTCGTCCGCAAACTTAGCGTCCAGTAGCTCATCTCCCCGAATAGGGAGTGCTAAGCCCCGTAGACCAACCTGCTGCGACACCAAAAACCTGCTCATCGCCTCTGCATAGAACAGAAAGAGGAAGGGAGCAAGTCCCTGTCTGACCGAACGTGTGAGCATGAAGCAATCACCTCTACCTCCTGCACTCAACGTCCAGTAGCTCATCTCCCCGAATAGGGAGTGCTAAGCCCCATAGACCAACCTGCTGCGACACCGAAAACCTGCTCTCATCGCCTCTGCATAGAACAGAAAGAGGAAGGGGACAAGAGGACATCCCTGTCTGACCGAACGTGTGAGCATGAAGCAATCACCTCTACCTCCTGCCAAAAGTACCTAACTGTGAGCTTGTCTGTACAAAGCTGACACCCCTCTGATCCAAGCATCTCAGAAGCCCATCCTGCGTAGAGTGCCCTCTAGAAAATCCCAGTCAACTCTGTCGTATGCCTTCTCAAAATCGAGAAGAAGAATCACTAGGTCCTCACCACGGAGCCGTGCTAGGGCAAAAGCCTCCCAAAAATTAAAGACGTCAAGGATATTGCGTTACTTGACAAAACCTGCTTGAGTCCCATGCATAAGGCTCTCTAGAAGTGGCTGAATCCTCAAACTCAGAGCCTTGGCAAGAATTTTGTAGGCTGAGTTGAGGATGGTGATAGGGCACCACTGTCAAATCTCATCCAAGGAGCCACCCTCCTTGGGAATGAGGTATAGATCAAGCCCTCACTCATGCTGTCAAGCATCACTCCTGTGTGCAAAATGTATTGAAAAGCACTACAGAGATCTGGGCCAAGCAGGTCCCAGTACTCCAAGAAAAAATTGGGAGTCAACCCATCCTCACCTGGACAGCTACCACGGGGGAGGGCCCTAAGAGCCGTGTGCAGCTCCTCAAGCTGAAGTGGCAGCTCAAGCCTCTGACGCATCTCCTCAGTCGGCATCTGTGCCCAAACCTGCTCCCTGCATGCATCTTGACGCTCTGACTGAGGCTCTGCAGATAGTAACTCACGGTAAAAGTCAGTAGCAACTGCACACATATCCTCGGACTCAGAAGCAACTGACCCGTCGGGCCTCCACAACTGACTGACCTTGGCATGCGAATGCCGAGGTCCCACTACCTCAAAGAAAGCACCAGTCACTCTGTCACCCACCTGTGTCCACTGAGATGCATGTCGATGGAAAGCAAACTCATGTCGCCTCTCCTCTGTGCTAACAAGCTCCTGGCGAGCCTGTTGTAGCTGCTCCTCCAACCAAGGACTGTCTCGATGCTGCTCCAGCATCCTTTGTAACGAAGCAATGCCTCGTCTGAGACGTTGCTCCTCCTCTCTCGCTGCAGCCCGCCGGCGAGCCAAAGAATCCTGGAGAAAGAAACGACTAATCTGAGCTAGTCCTGAGGCCACTCTGTCAGCAGGAGAATACTGCATGTCCAAGCTCTCTGTCCAAAGAGCCTCTACTCACTCTCTGAGTGCAGAGTCCAGCAAGACCCTCTCTGGAATGCGAAGCATCGTGCTCCCTCTCCTCTGCCTGTTTGCCACTGTGAGGATCACTGGTACATGGTCCGAGAAGGAAGTCCCTGCCAAAATGCCAATTGTCCCTCCCAAGTCACTGAAATGGTCACTAGTGTAGAAGCGATCTATCCGCAATAGATTCACTCCTCCCACTCTACGGTCCGAAAGAGAGAAGGCAAGGCTGTCTGGGGGCCTCACAAAACTAGAGTGCTGCCAAACATCCGAGACCCTCAAGAGTCATACAAAACCTCTCCCAAGCTACAAGCTCAACTCCATGCACAATAGCATGGCTACCACCAATCTTGTCAAAAGGGTCCTCCAACATGTTGAAGTCCCCCCCTATGCACTAGTGTTCTGCCTGCGGCGGCAGAGACTCAACTATCTGTGACCAAAACTCTGCTCGAGCACTCGCCACATTGGGCGCATAGATGTTGAGGAAGCCCACAAGGCAACCCTGAACCTGCATAGTAATCCACTGAGCCCTGCCTGGCACAATAATCCCTCTGCCCACAATGGCCTGCTGCAAAGAGTCCGCAATAGTCATACATACCCCACCCTGGATGCCTCCAGGTCCAAAAGCAGTTGAAAAGTATCATATCATCCACGCAAGAGCTGACCACAACGTCTAATGCGGCTCTCACACAGATGGTGCTCCTGAAGCATAAGGAGATCAATCTCTCCTCCCACAAGGCAGCGCTGAAAGCTCCTGACGTAGTCGCCCCGCTGACGCTGGAACTGGGACCCACCAAGTCCCTGCACGTTCCATGAGACGATCCTCATGGGGAGCGAGAGAGAACAGATGCTGCAGCAGCAGCTAAACGGGCTATCTTCGAGGTTGGCTTGGATGGAGAGTAATAGCGTCCTCTAGATAGGCGTGACTGCAACGAGTGCCTGGCCCAGCCCAAGCAGAGCGAGCCGTACGTAAAGCAACCTCCTCTGTCCAGGAGTCCTCATGAATGTGTACATAGCATGGCAAGCACTGTGTATCGGCAAAGAAGTAAACCACAATGTGTCTACATCCTGCTGTATCTCGAGGTGTCACCGCAAACTTGGCATTTGGCCACAAAGTCTGAAGCATGTCAGTAACCCCTAGTTCTCCCATGTGGTGAGAGAACTCTAGGACCTGTGTGTGCAACCATCCCAACACTGAGTGGAGAGTCCACTCAGTCTGGTCCCTGCCGCAAAGGGGAAAGGAGAAGCCAACTGCTGAGTCCAAGGCCTCTGTCCCCCTAGCTACAAGGAACAAAACATGGACCCTGAAGCAGACTGCCTCATGGTCTGTTGAGGGGTCGCCGAGAAAACAAGTAAAGTCGTAGTAGAAGAAGTCCCATCGGTGCCAGATGTCGATGCTCGTCACACCACGAGGGATAGCTGCAAGGGGAGACGTCTGTACCTGTAGTAGAGAGGGTCGCAAGAAAGGTTGTCCCTCTCTCGCCAAGCGACTCGTGGCAAAGGCGCTGCCAAGAGATCTCCTAGCAGCCGGAGAAGGCACTGCCCCCTGGGTCGACTGTGGAACTGAAGCGGGAGGGGGGGGAGTAGGAGCAGGGGGGAGAGGTGGAGAAGAGGGGCAGGGGGGAGCGGCAGAGGTAGAGGGGCGGGGGAAAGAGGCGGCGGGAGCAGGAGGCTGTAGCCCCTGCCGTCGTCGACCACGGACCTGCTACCATCCCTCCTCCGCTGGAGCCCCAGGCTCAGAGGGTGGCTCTGCATGTGTACGCAGTGTCACTGTCTGTGGTTGCTGGCCAGCCCTTCGAGACTGGGGTTAAGTCTGTGGTGTAGGTCGGGGCATCCTCTGTGGATACCAGTACCTCACTTTAAAAAGGAGGGGATGTCACGTGACACATCCAACCCTATGTGTCTATGGACAAGCTACACCATGACAAGGGTTCAGTTCAATAAAATCCAGTCAGTTTAGCTTAGAAAGTGTTCTTGCACTTTTGTGAGTCTGTTCGCAGACCGTGCATGCCCAGGCACTTAGAGTAGATGCATATCCTCTAGTTGCACACAGCATGATCATCAGCATTACCATCAGAATCCATCAGGAGCATTTTCTAGCGCACAAAACCTATTTTTCCTATTTTTGACATTTTTCACTTATTAAAAGTGACTTTTGTTGGGAACTGGGTAGGACAATTTTCGCTAAAGTAACATATAAGCTAACCTAGCGCTAGACCTATCTGGCAGAAGAGGAGAAAGTGCACCAGGCAATTCACTTGCAACAGGCTACTCTCTCCCCCTCTCAAGCAAGAACCAACCCCATCCACCTGGTGTTTCCCAGCAACATAGCAAGCATTTGTGAACTTGCAGATTCAGTGTTTTTCAGGCTGCTGTCCCAGCGATTTCAACCCCCATTAGCAACATTTCAGCACCATTAGGCCAGCGTTTTCAGCAGCAATTCAGCCAACAACACAGCACAGGATCAGTGTTTTTTCCAAGCAATTACAATCAGTCAACTCAGCGTTCTGTCAACAACCAATCAGCGTTTTTGTCAACAACCAATCAGCGTTTTTGGAAATAGCAAAGAGTCAGGAATTTCAGCCTTCAAGGCCACATCAGCAGATGCAATCAATAGCGTAGACCTCTCTCGATGGCGAGAGAGGGACCCCTTGGAGGAGGGTTTTACAACTTTCCGGTGTTGTATTCTCTTCTCTCTCTATCTCTCAGTCTCAGCACCTTCACTCACACTGGTCATCCACTTTGTTTGTGATCACTTGCACTCTCATTAAGGAACGGAAGGCTCTCCCTTCCCTAAGTAAAAGGAACCTTGAGCACAGTTCGGAGCACTCATCTTGGGCAAAGATCAACATTCATTCCGTTGCACATTACACGGAGTGCCAAACCGTTCATCAAACACACGCAAACAATGGGGTCGAATCGTGACTTTTTTATCTAAATCAATCAATTATGGCAAGTCACAATGGAAATGCCTATGCTTGATGCTCAATCTTTCTTGTGCTCTTCCGGATATTGTGTCATGCCAAGGAAGAGACATAGGATGGGAATTCCTTGAATGCAAACATTTCATCTTTTCACGAGTAATCCGCATACATCCGTGCTCATTTATGAGTGAGCGTGCTCAACGTACAATAGGTCATGCCTATGAAAAGGGATCACATAAGGACGGTGACTAAAATACAGGAAAGCTTCACAAATGAAACACTCGAACAATGCGTGTTGACTAATCATTCGAACACATAATACTTCCTGTGGGGGTTCTTTGGACCTAGACTCGAGAGCCAAGATCGGTGCTTTGCAATCAGTCGAATCTGCAATGAGGTTAGCTTCACTAGACAAAGTATCAACTAAACCATCATCCTTGTGAACAATCACATCTTTTTCCTACAAATCATCATGCTTGTGAGTAATCACATCTTGATCATGCAAACCATCATACTCGTGAGAAATCACAACGTGATCATGCAAATCATCATGCTTATCATTATCATGCAAATCATGTGTGTCATGCTTTGGAAAAGAAGAGACTGAGAGAGTCTCAGTTTTTGGATTCTTTGCCATCTTCGCATGTATATTAGAAATGAGAGATGAAGAATGAACAACTTACTCTCCACGAATGACAAGGGGAGAGTCACTTTTGGCATTAAAAATGATCGTATTTTCCGCCCAATCAATGAGAGGGTTATGCTCACAAAACCATCGAATGCTCAAAAGCATATCACATCCTGAAAGAGAAGAGACTACAAATTTTATGCGGAAGGACACTTGTTGAACAGTGAACAAACCATCAAGGCACTCTTGCGTGATGAGAGAGTCCATACCGGGAGAGAAGTCTGACACCTCGAAAGGAGATGTCTTGCAAACCTCCAAGCGGGCTCTTTCGACAAGAGAGTCACTAATCAAATCATGCATACTGCCTGGGTCAAACAATATGACAAAACGCTGACCCTTTACATGACCATAACACTTAATGAGAGACTCATCAATCGGAGGATCAGGAGAGACTTGGGTCACACTCGTGTTCTCATTTATTGCATTGACTGAGGAAGTGGGCTTTGTGGGTTCTTTAGATTCCTTAGATTCAAGCTTAGGACATGTTCTTTTTATGTGACCCTTGATGTGAGAATGAAAACAACGACCTTCCTTAGAATAAATGCTTTGTTCTTCCGACGTGATGTATCCTTCTAAAATGCCTTATTCTGCTTTTTCATCTGGAGTGAGCTTAGGTTTAGCAATTGTGTTAGCTTTACCCTTAGGTTCATTTTGTGAGTTCTTTTCTGAGAGACTATTGGAAGATTGGTTAGAAGAGTTACCGTTCTTACCATTCTTATTGTTCTTACCGTTCTGAGGCTTCTGAGAAGTCTGAGAGGTACTTGTGGAAGTCTTGTTTTCCTTAGGCTTTCTCTTATTGTGCTTCATCTCCTGTGCGAGAGTAATTGCTACCGCCTTGTTGAGATCGATTGGATCGAGGACTTCAACACCAAACCGGATATAGTCGTCCAACCGGAAAATGAAAGCCTCCTTGCGCTCATCATCCGATTTGCGTAATTGGGTACCGAGCTACTGGCATACCATTTCGCTTAAGACTACGCCAATCGTCTTTCAACCGTGCTAGGTACTGTGGGGGCATAAACCGCGCCGTGAGCTTGTCTTGGAAGTCGGCCCAATTGAAAAAAAGTGGCGCGCCATCCTCGGCTTCTTCTAAATGCGCGGTCAACTGTGCCTCTTGCTATGCGTTGTACAAATTAATGGCATCACCGGCAAGGTACATAGCTGTCGTCAAAACCTTGCTATTTCTTGTCTTCTTAGTTGTCAAAAAATAAGCTTTTAATTGATGCAACCAAGAATGAATAATTGTAGCATCCATCTTACCGTCATACTTACTGAACTAGATCTTCTCTGTGATGGGGTTGTTGGAGTCCAAATCTCGGCTTGCGCCACTTGATGAACTACCAATATCTTTGGCCGGCTCGGACTTCAAGGTGAGAACCTGTCGAACCAATTCTTGCATGCGTAGTTCTCTCTATGCCTCACGCTCTACCTGTCTTTCTTCGGCCGCCAAGTGTGCTTGCTCACGCTCACGCTCCATGGCTTCTTGTCGTTCTGCTTTTCTTTCTAGTTGTGTCATCGCAACACGATTCGCTTCTTGTTGTTATGCCATCATGTCCATCATCGACTTGACCAAAGCCTCCATAGGATTTGGTGCAAACCTTGGCGTAGATGAAGAAGGGGGAGGGTCAGAAAAACCTCCTGGTGGGGAAAATTCTTCTTCGCCACGTCCATGCTCATCATCTCCATGCGAAGTATCCATTCCGCTTCGGGTAATGACCATACAATGAAGTCTTGGGTTCTTGTGGGTCTTGGTTCTTGGGTTCTTGGGGGTCTTGAGTTTCTTGAGTTCTTGAGGTTCTTGAGGTTCTTCTTTCGCTTGCAATCTGTGTTAGAGAAGGATCTTCTCTTCACCCGAGTTCTTCTCTTTTCCGCGGGCACACCCTTGGCGGCCTTGCGCTCACAACAAGGTTGCTTTTTCCCACCTCACGTCGATTGGCTAGCCGCTAAGTGCACAATCCGCTCTCAATGAGAGAAAAGAGAAACAAGGGAAGGTTGAACAAGCCCTTCTTTCTTGGGATTCCTCTCTCTCTTCAAAAACACGATTAAGAATCGACACGCCCAAGAGGACTTTGGTTACGTGCGGCCGCAACAAAAAAAAAATTCTTGTGGTTCTTTCTTTGAGTGATACAGAACACTACCAAAGCACTAATACCAATGTAAGGTGCAACCGAAGTGAATGTTGAACTTTGCTCAAGATGAGTGCTCCGAACTGTGCTCAAGGGTTCCTTTTACTTAAGAAAGGGAGAGCCTTCCATTCCTTTAGTGAGAGAGTGCAATGGACACAAACAAAGTGACGAACCCTGTGAATGAAGGTGTTGAGACTGAGAGATGGAGAGAGAAGAATACGACATCAGAATGTTGTCCAAACCCTCCTCCGAAGGCTCCACCTTCTATGGCGAGAGCGGTCTACTATTGATTGCACAAATCTCTACAATGGTTTGGACTTGCCAACGATGTCGATGACGATGAGGGCAACGACGAGACAGGCTGAAAATTGAAAACGCTAATGGCTGATATCTGCAAATCTTTATCTGTTGAATTTTGACTATATGTCGGTGACGACGACGATGCAACGACGACACGCTGAAAACGCAGATGCTGAAATCTGCGTTTCCGAGCTGAATCTGCAAACTACATTGGATCTGACCATGCGGCGAGGATCTGCTACGGGAAGGTGAGATCTACGAGGTTCGGGACTTCTACTACGATGTGTCTATGCTGAAAACTGAAAACGCTGATGCTACTGTGGATTCCGTCGAGAAGGAACTGCAAAACGCTAGGTTGCCTGCTGCTCCAAAAATGCTAGGGCTGAATTCTATCTACTGTGGGAAATCTGCTAACGCTAGGGCTGATCTGTGATCTGTTGTTGCCAGGTTGCTGCAAATGCAAAAACGTTGGGCTTGTCTGCAATGCTGAAAAGGCTAGGTTGCTGATGCAAAAAACGCTAGGTGTCCTATGGGGGTCCTGCTGAGAAGGTGCATGTTCAACACGCGGTTCATGCTGCCTCTTCTGCCCAAAAGTGCTAGCACTAGGTTTCTTAAGTACTTGCTTGGTAAAATTGCCCTACCAAGTTCCCAACAAAAGTCACTTAAAAATAATAAGTGAAAATTGGCTAAAATAGGAAAAATAGGTCTATGCACTGTAAAAATGCTTCTGATGGGTTATGAATGAAATCTGATGATCATGCTGTGTGCAACCAGAGGATATGCATCTACTCTAAGTGTCTGGACATGCACAGTCTGCGAACAGACTCACAAAAGTGCGAGATCACTTCCTAGTCTAGACTGACTGAACTGGACTGAACCCTTGTCATGACGAAGCTTTTCCACGTACACATAGGGTTAGATGTGTTCTGACTGAAATCTGATAATCATGTTGTGTGCAACCAGAGGATATGCATCTACTCTAAGTGTCTGGACATGCACGGTCTGCGAACAAACTCACAAAAGTGCCAGCTCGCTTCTTAGTCTAGACTGACTGAACTGGACTGAACCCTTGTCATGAAGTAGCTTGTCCACGTAGACATAGGGTTAGATGTGCACGTGACACATTTGTGACATCCAGTGAGAAAGAAAAGCAAAAATTGAGAAAAAGAAAGCACAAAAAACCGGGTCAAGAAAGCATCGAAAGAAATCATGTCAAACTGATACAGAGACTCCTCTATCTCTATCTACTTACGATTCTAATAATGAATCTTTAACCTTTGAAACAACTTTTGGTAAAAAGAACAATCATCTAATTCAAGAACTAAAGTACGACAATTTGGAGCAAAGAAAGGGTAAGAAAGAATTTAAGGACGATGGTCAAGCAAAAAGTTTGAGACTTTTTTGGGCCAGAAGGATACACATAAGGCCTTGTCCTTTATTCAACAGCTCGACACCGCTTTCTCGAGAGGCAACTTTACAGAGGCTTCCAATGTTAGAAAAATAACTTTATTTTTTAAAGGCAACACACATATGCGGTGATCCACACTTTTCCTGCACAGCAAGCTCCATGACGATAGTGATGTTCAAACCTTTGTTTGCATCCATCTGGTTGACACCACAATATGAAGTCGATGCACTAACGACATGGAACCACCTTCACATGAAGGAAGCTCACACCATGTCTACTTACAATCAGAGATTATGAGACACTTTCCTCTCAATAGCTTCCTTCCGAAAGGTGTCTTGAAAGGACCAGATGGAGCGATATTGTTACAGTCTTTCCAAGGAAATTCAACCTTACTATTGAAGCAAAAATCCCCTAGCATCAATGGCTTATAAATCATGCTATGAAGAGTTACTCCATGTTTCTGGGTCCTTGACTTATGCTATGGGCGAGCTAGTGTCTAAAGCTTTGGATAAGGATTCTTCCATGGGAAAGAAGAAGTGTAAGGAACGTAAGGTGCAACGGATGTGAATGTCGAACTTTGCTCAAGATGAGTGCTCCGAACTGTGCTCAAGGTTCCTTTTACTTACGGAAGGGAGAGCCTTCCGTTCCTTTAGTAAGAGAGTGCAAATGATCACAAACAAAGTGGAAGACTCTGTAAATAAAGGTGCTAAGACTGAGAGATAGAGAGAAGAGAATACGACACCAGAATGTTGTCAAACTCTCCTCCAAAGGCCCCACTCTCTATGGTGGGAGTGGTCTACTATTGATTGCACAAATCTCTACAATGCAATGGACTTGCCGACGATGTCGACGACGATGAGGACGACCACGAGATGGGCTGAAATCTGAAAACGCTAATGGCTGAAATCTGAAAATCTTTATCTGCTGAATTCTGACTCTATGTTGGTGACGACGACGATGCGACGACGCGTTGCAAACGCAGATGCTGAATTTGCGTTTTCTGGGCTGAATTTGCGAAGTGTAAGGTGGAGCGGAAGTGAATGTTGAACTTTGCTCAAGATGAGTGCTCCGAACTGTGCTCAAGGATTCCTTTTACTTATGGAAGGGAGAGTCTTCTGTTCCTTTAGTGCGAGAGTGCAATGGACACAAACAAAGTGGTGAAGACTGTGAATGAAGGTACATGAGACTGAGAGATAGAGAGAGAGAGAGAATACAACACCAAAAAGTTGTCAAACCCTTCTCCGAAAGCCCCACTCTCTATGGCGAGAGCGGTCTACTTATGATTACACAAAGCTCTACAATGCTTGGACTTGCCGATGATGTCAACGACGACAAGACGGGCTGAAACCTGAAAATGCTAATGGTTGAAATCTGCAAATTTTTATTTGTTGAATTCTGACTCTATGTCGGTGACGATGTCGATGACGACGATGAGACGACAACGCGCTGAAAACGCAGATGCTGAAATCTGCGTTTTCTAGGCTGAATCTGCAAACTACGCTGGATTTGATCGTGCGGTGAGGATCTCCTGCGGGAAGGTGAGAGCTGTGAGGTTTAGGGGTTCTACTGCGGGTGCTAACTGCTGAAACCTGAAAACGCTGGTCTTCTTGTTGCCTTGTCGCGCCGGAACTGCAAAAACACTGAGGTCCAGGCTGATCCAAAAACGCTAGGGCTGGTTTCTGTCTTCTGTTGCTGCCGGTTGTCTTGCAATGCAAAACGCTAGGCTGATCTGCCGTCGTTCTGTCGCAAGGCTAATGCAAAAGCAAAAACGCTAGCTGATCTCAGTTCTTGTCCAAAGAACGCTAGCCCATCTGCTATGGAGCAAAAACGCTAGGTATCTTGGGGTCCTATTCAGAAGTTGCCTGTGAACACACTGGTTCCTGCTGCCTCTTCTGCCAGAAAGTGCTAGCGCTAGGTTTCTATTTATACAAACTTAGTAAATTTGCCCTATCTACTTTCCAACAAAAGTCACTTAAAAATAATAAGTGAAATATGTCAAAAATAGGAATAATAAGTCTATGCACTGTAAAAATGCTTGTGATGGGTTCTGATTGGAAATCTGATGATCATGTTGTATGCAACCCGAGGATATGCATCTAATCTAAGTGTCTGGACATGCACGATCTGCGAACAAACTCACAAAAGTGACAGATCACCTCCTAATTTAAGCTGACTGAACTCATGTCATGAAGTAGCTTGTCCACGTAAACATAGGGTTAGAATGAAAATGCCTATGCTTGATGCTCAATCCTTCTTGTGCTCTTTCGGATACTGTGTCATGCCAAGGAAGAAACATTGAATGTGAATTCCTTGAATACAAACATTTCATCTTTCCATGAGTAATCCGCATACATCCGTGCTCATTCATGAGTGAATCGTGCTCAACGTACAATATGGCATGCCTTTGAAAAGGGATCACATAAGGACGGTGACTAAAATACATGAAAGCATCACGAATGAAACACTCGAACAATGCGTGGTGACTAATCATTCGAACACATAATACTTCCTGTGGGGGTTCTTGGGACCTCGACTCAAAAGCCAAGATCCGTTCTTCGTGATGTATCGAACCTGCAAGGAGGTTAGCTTCACTAGAAAAAGTATCAACTAAACCATCATCCTTGTGAACAATCACATCATTTCCCTGCAAATCATGGTTATCACTATCAAGCAAATCATGTGAGTCGTGCTTTGGAAAAGAAGAGATTGAAAGAGTCTCCTTTTCCTGATCCTTTGCAATTTGTGCCTGCACATTAGAAAAGCGTCGGAACAACTCTTGCATGTGTTGGGCTCTCTATTCGGCAGCCAAGTGCGCTTGCTCACGCTCACGCTCAAAGGCTAACAGGTTTTCTTCGTGCTCATGATCCCGTTCTGATTTTCTTTCTTGGTATTCACGAT
The DNA here is from genome assembly GCF_014529385.1 of Adiantum capillus-veneris. Lineage (NCBI taxonomy): Eukaryota > Viridiplantae > Streptophyta > Polypodiopsida > Polypodiales > Pteridaceae > Adiantum > Adiantum capillus-veneris. Next base: position 4,114,268 of record NC_140951.1, read on the forward strand.
CTATGATTGCCATTCTTTGTTTGTGTTCTGCAGTTCTTTCTGCTTTTCTTGCTTCGCGTTCTAATGTCCATCATCATCTTGTCGAAAGCTTCCATAGGAGTTAGTGCAATCCTTGGGGTAAATGGGGAAGGAGGAGGGTCGGAAAAACCTCCAAGTGGGGAAAACTCTTCTTCGCCACTCCCATGCTCACCACCTTTATGCGAAGTATCCATTCCGCTTCGGGTGATGACCATCCACTGAAGTCTTGGGTTCTTAAGTTCACAAGGAACTTGGGTTCTTGTGGTCCTGGGGTTCTTGAGGATCTTGAGTTCTTGAGGTTTTTTAGGGTTTTCTTTTGCTTGCAATCTGTGTTCGAGAAGGGTCTTCTCTTCACCCAAGTTCTGCTCTTTTTCGCGGGCGCACCCCTTAGCGGCCTTGCACTCACACCAAGGTTGCTTTTTCCCACCTCACGTCGATTGGCCGGCCGCTAAGTGCACGGTCCGCTCTCAATGAGTGAAAAGAGTCACAAGGGGAGGCTGGACAAGCCCTTCTTTCTTGGGATTCCTGTCACTCTTCAAAAACACGATTAGGAATCGACACGCCCAAGCGAACTTGAGTTCGTGTGACCGCAACAAGCAAAAAAAAATTCTTGTGATTCTCGTGGTTCTTTCCTTGAGTGATACAGAACACTGCCAAAGCTCTGATACCAATGTAAGGTGGAGCGGAAGTGAATGTTGAACTTTGCTCAAGATGAGTGTCCCGAACTGTGCTCAAGGGTTCCTTTTACTTACGGAAGGAAGAGCCTTCTGTTCCTTTAGTGAGAGAGTGCAATGGACACAAACAAAGTGGTGAAGACTGTGAATGAAGGTACATGAGACTGAGAGATAGAGAGAGAAGAATACGACACCAAAATATTGTCAAACCCTCCTCCGAAGGCCCCACTCTCTATGGCGAGAGCGGTCTACTTGTGATTGCACAAATCTCTACAATGCTATGACTTGCCGATGATGTCGACGACGACGAGATGGGCTGGAATCTAAAAATGCTAATGGCTGAAATCTGCAAATTTTTATCTGCTGAATTCTAACTCTATGTCCATGACGATGTCGATGACGACGCGCTGAAAATGCAGATGCTCAAATCTGCGTTTTCCGGGCTGAAACTGCAAACTACGCTAGATCTGATCGTGCGGCGAGGATCTGTAGCGGGAAGGTGAGGTTTGGGGGTTATACTACAGGTGCTAACTGCTGAAAACTGAAGATGTTGGTCTTCTTGTTGCCTTGTCGCGCCGGAACTGCAAAAACACTAAGGTCCAAGTTGATCCAAAAACGCTAGGGTTGGTTCCTGTCTTCTGCTGTTGCCGGTTGTCTTGCAATGCAAAACGCTAGGCTCATTGGCTGTGGTTCTGTCCCCAGGCTGATGCAGAAGCAAAAATGCTGGCTGATCTCAATTCTTGTCCAAAAAACGCTAGCCCATCTGCTGTGGAGCAAAAACGCTAGGTATCTTGGGGTCCTATTCAGAAGTTGCCTGTGAACACACTGGTTCCTGTTGCCTCTTCTGCAAGAAGTGCTATCGCTAAGTCTCTATTTATACAAACTTAGTAAATTTGCCCTACCTACTTTCCAACAAAAGTCACTTAAAAATAATAAGTGAAATATGTCAAAAATAGGGAAAATAGGTATATGCACTGTAAAAATGCTCGTGATGGGTTCTGATTGGAAATTTGATGATCATGTTGTATGCAACCCGAGGATATGCATCTAATCTAAGTGTCTCGACATGCACGATCTGCAAACAGACGCACAAAAGTGCCAGATCACTTCCTAATTTAAGCTGACTGAACTCATGTATGAAGTAGCTTGTCCACATATACATAGGGTTAGATGTGCACGTGACATCCCCTCCTTTTCAAAGTGAAGTATATGATACCAAACTGTATGGCATCGAGTGAGATCGCCAACAGCGTCTGGAATCCTGAAAAGGACTCTTCGCCGGCCCACTCTGATGTGTGGGTCGAGCCATACTTGAACTTCATAAAAGTCTGCAACGCTTGCTTCTTTGGGTCGTGCCAAAAGCAACACAGAGTCATCTGTGGCTCTCTCAATGCTTCAAATTCTGTCACGTGACACATCCAACCCTATGTGTCCGTGGACAAGCTACAACATGATCAGGGTTCAATCAGTCCAGTCAGTCTAGATTAGAAGTGATCTGGCACCTTTGTGAGTCTATTCGTAGACCGTGCATGCCCAGTCACTTAGTGTAGATGCATATCCTCTGGTTGCACACAACATGATCATCAGTATTCCCACCAAATTCCATCAGATTCCATCAGGGGAATTTTCCAGTGCATTTAGTCTATTTTACCTATTTTTGGCATTTTTCACTTATTAATTTAAGTGACTTTCCAACAAAAGTAGGTAGGGCAATTTTGCTAAGTTTGTATATAAGCAAACTAGAGCTAGCACTATTTGGCAGAAGAGGCAACAGGAGCCAAGATCAGCAGGCAACTTCTCAAAAGGACCTTGGTGGATTCCCTTCAAGCAAGAAACCCCATCACTAGTGTTTTCCTCCCACAAGAATCCAACGCCATTCTCAAGCATCCCCAGCGTTTTGCATCAAGCTTCATCGCCCAAGCAAAGCATCAGCATGGGCGTTTTTGACAGAGCCTCCCTAGCGTTCTTAGTACACAACAACCGAGTGTTTTTGGTTCCATCTTCAGCCCTTGTAGATCCAGCATATGCAGCGATTTGCAGCCCTAAAAGACCACCAAGATCAGCCCTAACAGGAGTAGCAGATTCAGCCTGGATAGACCATCGGTTTTCAGTCTAAAGGAACCTCAGTTTTCAGCCCTAAACCTGCAGATTTTCAGCATCAAAGACCCACAGAAAACAGCCCAATCAGCGTTTTTGGCTCAGTCACAAATTTCAACCCATAGCGTTTTTGGACAGCAGTAGGAAGATTGCAGATTTCAGCCCTAGCGTCGGCCTCGTCGTCCCCGTCGTCGTCCTCAACATGGCCTAGACTTGCATCAGTCCCATGCATTCAGTTTGCGCCAGATTGTGCAATCATAAGTAGACGACTCTCGCCGACGAGAGTGGAGCCTTCGGAGGAGGGTTTTACGTCTCTGGTGTCGTATCTCTCTTCTCTCTATCTCTCAGTCTCATACACTTGCATGCACAGTGTCCATTCACTTTGTTTGTATCCATTGCACTCTCTCATTAAGAACGGAAGGCTCTCCCTTCCATAAGAACAAAAGGAACCTTGAGCACAGTCCGGAGCACTCATCTTGAGCAAAGCACAAACATTCATTCTGCTGCACCTAACAACTTCGTCTATAGTCATGCGTCTACCTTCTTCAAGAATCTCCGAGGATAAAAATTCATGAAACCACCTCTAACACAAAAACCCATTCCACGTAAATGACTGGAAAAATGCTATTCCTTCGAAAAAACTCTGCATACACTGCAAATGAACAAAGTGACGGAGTGTCAAATGTAACAAACTGCTGACGTGTCGAAACCCTAATTCTATCGAAACCCTAACCCTAAAATCAGAAACCCTAATTCTGTTGAAACCCTAACCTTAAAATCAAAAACCCTAATTCTGCCCAAAACCCTAATTCTACTAAAACCCTAACCCTAAAATCAAAAACCCTAATTCTCCCCAAAACCCTAATTCTGTTGAAATCTTTACCCTAAAATCAAAAACCCTAATCCTAAAATCAAAAACCCTAATTCTGTCTGAAACCCTAACCCTAAAATCAAAACCCCTAACCTTGATTTGCTGACACGTGGCTTGCTGTACGGACACCAACGCGATTTTCGAAAAGCTGGCAGCTTTTGGCATTGCTTTTTGCACCAGGAGCTTGTGAGTTTTGAAGGCTTTTCATTGTAATTGCTTTTTAGACCAAGGGCCTTTAAATATGAGGTTAGGGCTCATTCTCTGGCATGCTTCCTGGAGAAGGTGCAAAGTCTGGAGTATTGGCTTGTACTGTGTTGATGCAATATAAAGAAATACCGAAAGGGGCGCCAAGGTTTGGGGCCAATACTCTCTGGGGTGGAATTCCACCACTCCGTGTCACGTGTCATCTCTCTCTATTTCAATTCAGTTGTTATTTGAAGTACTTAAAGTTGTTCAGTCTGTTCTTTTCTATTGGCACGTGGTGCCCGTCTTGTGACAGTGGTATCAGAGCATCAGGCGTGTGCTTTTCTGAAAGCATACCGGTCCTACAAAAGAGCAGACAGAGCTATTGATGAAATTTTATTTGAGAGATCTTCGCCCTCCAACCCGGACCTATTAGCGACTCCCACCCTTACTTCATCGCGCATCGGACACGCTCCCGTCTTCACCGCTCGTGTCTTACAGGGCATAAGCCAATTAAGATCACTTGCAAGAGAAGGATCCAGATTTGTTTCAAGTCACTGTTTTTCTCAGAAGCAGTGCCATGCAGATGTTGATGTCTACAGCTACCAAGCAACATACTCCATGTACTTGGCAAGCTTTCAAGAAAAAAAAAATTACCCAAAGTTATATGGTTTCTGACATCTTTCTTCGGAGTGCAACTTCTGGCAGAGTGGGGTATCCTGAAATGCTTGCCATGGAAACCCTAGCAGATTATATCTTGAAATTTCTCGACATCTCTCAGTAGATGTCTCTTCACGAGCAGATGATCTTGGAGGCTTAGTGCGATTGCTATACCATCGCCGCCAAAGCAACACTACTTGTCCAAGAGCTGACGGACCATGCTGTGCTCGGCTACGACCTCATGGAAGGAACCTAACCCTAACTTTTGGTGCAGGTTTCAAGATGGAAAGTCAATCGACTTTTCGAGCTCGACTAATGTCGAGATTGCTTTTTAAGTTTGAGTTCTGTTTGATCTTGTTTGGAATTTGTTTGAAATAGATAATATCTGTTTTGAACCTGTTTTGGTGCCGATTTGAATTGTTTGACTCTAGTTTGATACTGGTTTCAATGAGTGGTGATTATACTCCCTAGTGGAGAAGTGAGAAATACTGTTTTGGTATTGTTTGAACCTCGGAACGACGCAGGCCGATGCCTGGGGAGCGTTTCATTGTATGTGAACCTCCGAACGACGCAGGCTGATGCCTGGGGAGCATTTGGTTGTATGCTTGTAAATAATTGTTGTTGTGACTCTCGGCCCGGACCTGGATGGTTATGCGGGAGGAGTATTAAGAAGTCTGAGCAGTGGTTACTCTCAGCACCTCCAAACGACGCAGGCTGCGGTCTAGGGGGCGTTGGTTGTAAAAGGCCTCTATATCTCCCGGCCCGAACCCTTTTAGGTTATGCGGGAGGAGTGTTCATCGGCGGCTTTATGTTTCTATGTGTTGTAACATGCATAAGTAAGCATTTGTGTTGCATTGTGATGTGCCAACCACTGAATATTCCTAATTGGATGAGATTGCCTGGGTATGTAATTTTAGTGCATCAAGACACCCATGGAAGATCAGTACAGTCTGGGTGTGGTGGCTAATTTTACTACGCCTAAATATCAAGAGTTCCGATATGGACGAAAGGAGAAGCTAACTCCTTGATCAAAACAGCCGAGAGGAGAAGCTAACTCCTTGATCAAAAGAGCAGAAAGGAGAAGCTAACTCCATAATAAAAAGAGCAAACAGATTGTCCCTCGGAATGTCCCTCGGAAATTTTTTAGCTGACTTGAGTTGTTTTGCAGATATGGTGTAAAATCGCAGACAATTACTCTCTTTCAAGAAGGGGAGATGTAATAAACTGCTGACGTGTCGAAACACTATTTCTGCTGAAATCTCAACCCTAAAATCAAAAACCCTAATTCTGTCCGAAACCCTAATTTTGTTGAAACCCTAACCCTAAAATCAAAAACCCTAATTTTGCCCAAAACCCTAATTTTGTTGAATTCCTAACCCTAAAATCAAAAACCCTAATTATGTCCAAAACCCTAATTTTGCTGAAATTCTAACCCTAAAATCAAAAACCCTAATTCTGACTGGAACCCTAATGCTAACCCTAACCTTGATTTGCTGACGAGGCGGGCTGACACGTGGCCTGCTGTACGGACACCAGTGAGATTTACAAAAAGCTGGCAACATTTGGCATTGCTTTTTGGACCAGGAGCTTTTGAGTTTTGAAGGCTTTTCACTGTAATTGCTTTTTAGGCCAAGGGCCTTTAAATATGAGGTTCGGACTTATTCTCCGGCATGCTTCTTGGAGAAGGTCAATGTAACAAACTGCTGACGTGTCGAAACCCTAATTCTACTGAAACCCTAACCCTAAAATCAGAAACCCTAAAATTGCCAAAAACCCTAATTCTGTTGAAGCCCTAACCCTAAAATCAAAAACCCTAATTCTACTGAAACTCTAACCCTAAATCAAAAACCGTAATTCTATCTGAAACCCTAACCCTAAAATCAAAAACCCTAACCCTAATCCAAACCCTGATTTGCTGACGTGGTGGGCTGACATGTAGCCTGCTGTACGGACATCAACGCAATTAGCGAAAAGCTGGCAACTTTTGGCATTGCTTTTTGGACCAGGTGTCACGTGACACATCCCAACCCTATGTGTTCGTGGACAAGCTACACAACAGCAGGGTTCAGTCAATCCAGTCAGTCTAGATTAGCAGTGATCTGGCACTTTTGTGAGTCTATTCGAAGATCGTGCATGCCCAGTCACTTAGCATAGATGCATATCCTCCGGTTGCACACAGCATGATCATCGGAATTCCCATCAAAATCCATTAGCATCAGTTAGGGGAATTTTCCAATGCATTTAGCCTATTTTCCTATTTATTGGGATTTTCACTTATGACTTTCCAACAAAAGTAGGTAGGGCAATTTTGCTAAGTTAATATATAAGCAAACCCAAGTTAGCACTTTCTGGCAAAAGAGGCAGCAAGAGCTTCCCGCTCAACAGGCAACTTCTCAGCAATACCCCCCCTCATGACCCCCATCGGCATACCTCCCATCTCTTGGCGTTTTTCATAGAGCATCCTCGCCCTGAAGTTCTCCCCCCCTTGTGGAGACAGTCCCAGCAGCAGCAGATCAGCCTAAAGGACCAGCGTTTTGGGATTTCAGCATCAGCATGCCATGGCGTTTTTGTCCCAGCCTGCAGAAATTTACTAACGCTAGGATTTCTCAGCATACAGCGTTTTTGAGTGCTTGCTGCCCAGCGTTTTTCAGCAGATATGCATCAGCGTATACAACGTTTTCAGCAGGTGCAAACCGCTCTAAAAACGCAGCCAAAGAAGCCTTTCAGTTCAGCGTTTTCCCTTCAGCAGGAACCCCGACCAAGACAGTCATTTTCAGCCATTAAAATAGCAAGAAAAACAGTCATTTTCAGCCTCGAAACAGCCACCGAATTCAGCCCATAGAAGATCACAGTTCCAGCAACGAAGTCACCGTCATCGTCATCGGCATAGTCCCATTGCATCAGTCCATTGCATACGCATTGGACACCTTTGTGCAATCAAGTAGACTGCTCTCGCCGACGAGAGTGGGGCCTTCGGAGGAGGGTTTTACAACCTCTCGGGTGTCGTATCTCTTCTCTCTCCTCCTCTTAGTCTCATTCACTTGCACGCACAATATCCACTCACTTTGTTCGTGACCACAGCACTCTACAAGACGGAAAGCTCTCTCTTTCCCTAAAGAACTAAAAGGAACCTCTTGAGCAATAAAGATCACTAATCTTGAGAAAATACAACATTCATTCCGCAGCACCTTACACCAAGAGCTTTTGAGTTTTGAAGGCTTTTCACTGTAATTGCTTTTTAGGCTAAGGGCCTTTACATATGAGGTTAGGGCTCATTCTCTGGCATGCTTCCTGGAGAAGGTGAAGAGTCTGGAGTACCGGCTTGTACTGTGTTGATGCAATATAAAGAAATACCGAAAGGGACGCCAAGGTTTGGGGTCAATAGTCTCTGGGGTGGAATTCCGCCACTCCGTGTGGAGTGTCGTCTCTCTCTATTTCAATTCAGTTGTTATTTGAAGTGCTTAAAGTTGTTCAGTCTGTTCTTTTCTATTGGCACGTGGTGCCCGTCTTGTGACATCAAACCGTTCATCAAACACACGCAAACAATGGGGTCGAATCTTGACTTTCTGATCTAAATCAATCAACTGTGACAAATCACAATGAAAATGCCTATGCTTGATGCTCATGTGCTCTTTCGGATACTGCGTCATGCCAAGGAAGAAACATTGAATGTGAATTCCTTGAATACAAACATTTCATCTTTCCATGAGTAATCCGTATACATCCGTGCTCATTCATGAGCGAATCGTGCTCAACGTACAATATGGCATGCCTTTGAAAAGGGATCACATAAGGACGGTGACTAAAATACATGAAAGCTTCACGAATGAAACACTCGAACAATGCGTGTTGACTAATCATTCGAACACATAATACTTCCTATGGGGGTTCTCGGGACCTCGACTCGAAAGCCAAGATCGGTTCTTCGTGATCTATCGAATCTGCCATGAGGTTAGCTTCACTAGAAAAAGTATCAACTAAACCATCATCCTTCTGAACAATCATATCATTATCCTGCAAATCATCATGCTTGTGAGTAATCACATCTTGATCATGCAAATCATCATACTCGTGAGAAATCACATCTTGATCATGCAAATCATCATGCTCGTGAAAAATCACATCTTGATCATGCAAATCATCATGCTTACCACTATCAAGCAAATCATGTGTGTCGTGCTTTGGAAAAGAAGAGACTGAGAGAGTCTCCTTCTCCTGATCCTTTGCAATTTGTGCCTGCACATTAGAAAAGAGTCTAAACAACTCTTGCATGTGTTGGGCTCTCTATTCGGCCGCCAAGCACGCTTGCTCACGCTCAAAGGCTAACCGGTTTTCTTCGTGCTCATGGTCCCGTTCTGCTTTTCTTTCTTGGTACTCACGATCTATGACTGCCATTCTTTCTTTGTGTTCTGCCGTTCTTTCTCCTTTTCTTGCTTCGCGTTCTAACTCCATGTCCATCATCATCTTGTCGAAAGCCTCCATAGGAGTTAGTGCAATCCTTGGCGTAAATGGGGAAGGGGGAGAGTCGGAAAAACCTCCTGGTGGGGAAAACTCTTCTTTGCCACTCCCATGCGAAGTATCCATTCTGCTTCGGGTGATGACCATCCACTGAAGTCTTGGGTTCTTAAGTTCACAAGGAACTTGGGTTCTTGTGGTTCTTGGGTTCTTGGGTTCTTGAGGGTCTTGAGTTCTTGAGGTTTTTGAGGGTCTTCTTTTGCTTACAATCTGTGTTCGAGAAGGATCTTCTCTTCACCCGAATTCTGCTCTTTTTCGCGGGCGCACCCCTTGGTGGCCTGGCGCTCACACCAAGGTTGCTTTTTCCCACCTCACGTCGATTGGCCGGCCGCTAAGTGCACGGTCCGCTCTCAATGAGTGAAAAGAGTCACAAGGGGAGGCTGGACAAGCCCTTCTTTCCTTGGATTCCTGTCACTCTTCAAAAACACATTGGGAATCGACACGCCCAAGCGAACTTGGGTTCGTTCGGCCGCAACAAGCAAAAAAAAATTCTTGTGGTTCTTTCCTTGAGTGATACAGAACACTGCCAAAGCTCTGATACCAATGTAAGGTGGAGCGGAAGTGAATGTTGAACTTTACTCAAGATGAGTGCTCCGAACTGTGCTCAAGGGTTCCTTTTACTTACAGAAGGAAGAGCCTTCTGTTCCTTCAGTGAGAGAGTGCAATGGACACAAACAAAGCGGTGGACTGTGAATGAAGGTACATGAGAATGAGAGATAGAGAGAGAAGAATACGACACCAGATTGTTGTCAAACCCTCCTCCGAAGGCCCCACTCTCTATGGCGAGAGCGGTCTACTTATGATTGCACAAATTTCTACAATGCTTGGACTTGCCGACGATGTCGACGACGACGAGACGGGCTGAAATCTGAAAATACTAATGGTTGAAATCTGCAAATTTTTATTAGCTGAATTCTGACTCTATGTCCGTGACGATGTCCATGACGACGATGCGACGACGACGCGCTGAAAACGCAGATGCTGAAATCTGTGTTTTCAAGGCTGAATCTACGAACTACGCTGGATCTGACCGTGCGGCGAGGATCTGCTGCGAGAAGGTGAGGTCTGCGAGGTTTGGGGATTCTACTACGGGTGCTAACTGCTGAAAACTGAAAATGCTGGTCTTCTTGTTGCCTTGTCGCGCCGGAACTGCAAAAACACTGAGGTCCAGGCTGATCCAAAAACGCTAGGGCTGGTTTCTGTCTTCTGTTGCTGCCGGTTGTCTTGCAATGCAAAACGCTAGGCTGATCTGCCGTCGTTCTGTCGCAAGGCTAATGCAAAAGCAAAAACGCTAGCTGATCTCAGTTCTTGTCCAAAGAACGCTAGCCCATCTGCTATGGAGCAAAAACGCTAGGTATCTTGGGGTCCTATTCAGAAGTTGCCTGTGAACACACTGGTTCCTGCTGCCTCTTCTGCCAGAAAGTGCTAGCGCTAGGTTTCTATTTATACAAACTTAGTAAATTTGCCCTACCTACTTTCCAACAAAAGTCACTTAAAAATAATAAGTGAAATATGTCAAAAACAGGGAAATAGGTCTATGCAGTATAAAAATGCTCGTGATGGGCTCTGATTGGAAATCTGATAATCATGCTGTGTGCAACCCGAGGATATGCATCTAATCTAAGTGTCTGGACATGCACGATCTGCGAACAAACTCACAAAAGTGCCAGATCACTTCCTAATTTAAGCTGACTGAACTCATGTCATGCAGTAGCTTGTCCACGTACACATAGGGTTATATGTGCACGTGACACAAACACTGGCTAATCTGACCGTGTGGCGAGGATCTGCTACGGGAAGGTGAGATCTGCGAGGTTTGGGGGTTCTATTGCGGAGTCTGACTACTGAAAACACTGATGCCTATGCTAATTCTGTCGCGGCGAATCTACAAAACGCCATGTTATTCTGGTGATCCAAAAACGCTAGGGCTGAATCTATGTTTGATGCAAAAACGCTAATGATCTATTAAGGAAATCTGCTAACGCCAGCAAAGCTGAAATCTGTTGTCGCTAGGGCCTGTCACGGGCAAGTCAAGGCGGTAAGAATCTGCTACCGCAAGGGCTATGCTGCGAAGTCGTAGGGCTGAAAACTGAAAATCGCTAGCAGTCTTACATCATGCAAAAACACTAGGGCTTATCAGTCTCTGTTTTTTTTTTTTTGGGGGGGGGGGGGGGGGGAGGTTCTTGCTGAGAAGGTGCACTGTAGGATGTCTGATCCCTGCTGGCTCTTCTGCCAGAAAGTGCTAGCGCTAGCTTTTCTTATATAGATTCTTGGTCAATTTGCCTACCCAATTTCCCAACAAAAGTCACTTAAAAATAATAAGTGAAATTTGGCTAAACTAGGAAAAATAGGTCTATGCACTATAAAAATGCTCCTGATGGGTTCTGATGGTAATCTGATCATCATGTTGTGTGCAACCAGAGGATATGCATCTACTCTTAAGTGCCTGGACATGCACGGTCTACGAACACTCACAAAAGTGCCAGAACACTTCCTTAGCTAGGCTAACTGAACTGGACTGAACCCTTGTCATGAAGTAGCTTGTCCACGTACACATAGGGTTAGATGTGCACGTGACATCCCCTCCTTTTCAAAGTGAGATACTGGTACCGAACTGTATGGCGTCGAGAGAGATCGCCAACAGCGTCTGGAATCCTGGAAAGCACTCTTTGCTGGCCCACTCGGATGCGTGGGTCATGCGATACTTGATGTCACGTGACACATCCAACCCTATGTGTCCATGGACAAGCTACAGCATGACCAGGGTTCAGTCAGTCAAGTCAATCTAGATTTAGAAGTGATCTGGCACTTTTGTGAGTCTGTTCGGAGACCGTGCATATCCAGACACTTAGTGTAGATGCATATCCTCTGGTTGCACACGGCATGATCATAAGCATTCCCATCAAAATCCATCAGAATCCTTCAGGGGAATTTTCCAGTGCATTAGGCCTATTTTCCCTATTTTTGACATTTTTCACTTATTATTTTTAAGTGACTTTTGTTGGAAAGTAGGTAAGGCAATTGAGTAAGTTTGTATATAAGCAAACCTAGACTAGCACTAATTGGCAGAAGAGACAGCAGGAGCACCGCTCAACAGGCAACTTCTCAGCAAAACCCAAGAGGCCTAGCGTTTTTGCATCGCTGCAGCAACCTAGCATTTTTGGACAAGAACAAGGATCAGCCAACGTTTTTGCATCTGCATCAACCCGACGACAGCAGAAGACAATTTCAGCCCTAGCGTTTCAGCCTTTTGACACCGCAGATCAAGTCCCGAACCTCACAGATCTCACCTTCCCACAGCAGTTCCTCGCCGCACGGTCAGTTTCCACAAGGTTTACAGTTTCAGCCCGGAAAACATAGATTTCAGCATCTGCGTTTTCAGCGCGTCGTCGTTGCATCGTCACCATCAACATCGTCACCGACATAGAGTCAGAATCCAGCAGATAAAGATTTTCAGATTTCAGCCCGTCTCGTCGTCGTCCTCATCGTCGGCAAGTCCAAGCATTGTAGAGATTTGTGCAATCATAAGTAGACCGCTCTCGCCATAGAGAGTGGGGCCTTCAGAGGAGGGTTTGACAACATTCTGGTGTCGTATTCTCTTCTCTCTCTATCTCTCATTCTCAACACCTTCACGCACAGTGTCCATTCCCTTTGTTTGTGTCCATTGCACTCTCTCACTAAAGGAACGGAAGGCTCTCCCTTCCGTAAGTAAAAGGAACCTTGAGCACAATTCGGAGCACTCATCTTGAGCAAAGTTCAACATTCATTCCGCTGCACCTAACATTGGTATCAGAGCTTTGGCAGTGTTCTGTATCACTCAAGGAAAGAACAACAAGAAACACAGAACTTTTTTTGCTTGTTGAGGTCGCACAAACCCAAGTTCACTTGGGCGTATCCATTCCTAATCGTGTTTTTGAAGAGTGACAGGAATCCCAGGAAAGAAGGGCTTGTCCAGCCTCCCCTTGTGCCTCTTTTCACTCATTGAGAGCAGACCGTGCACTTAGCGGCCGGCCAATCAACGTGAGGTGGGAAAAAGCAACCTTGGTGTGAGCGCAAGGCCGCCAAGGGGTGCGCCCGCGGAAAAGAGCAGAACTCGGGTGAAGAGAAGATCCTTCTCAAACACAGATTGCAAGCGAAAGAAGGACCGCAAGAACTCAAGAACCTAAGAACCCAAGACCCACAAGAACCCAAGTTTCTCGTGAACTTAAGAACCCAAGACCACAAGAACCCAAGGCTTCAATGGATGGTCATCACTCGAAGCGGAATGGATACTTCGCTTGGAGGTGATGAGCATGAGAGAGGCGAAGAAGAATTTTCCCCACCAGGAGGTTTTTCCGACCCTCCCCCTTCCCCATCTACGCGAAGGATTGCACTAACTCCTATGGAGGAGTTGGAGCAGATATTTATGAAAAGGAAGTAAGAACGCAAAGCAAGAAATGCAGAAAGAATGGCAGAAATGGAACGTAGACACGCAGAAAGAAAAGCAAAAAGAAAGGCAGCCATAGAGCGTGAGCATGAGCAAGCGCGACACATGCAAGAGTTGTTGCGACTCTTTTCTCAAGCGCAGGCACAAATGCAAGAGATTCGGAAAAGGAAACTCTCTCAATCTTTTCTTCTCCAAAGCATGATACACAGGATTTGCATGATGATAAGCATGATGATTTGAAAGATAATGATAAGCATGATGATTTGAATAACAATGACAAGCATGATGATTTGCATGATCAAGATGTGATTTCTCACAAGCATGATGAGTTGCAAGAAGATGACATGATTGTTCACAAGGATGATGAGTTAGTGGATGCTTTTTCTAGCGCAGCTAACCTCGTTGCAGATTCGATCAATCACAAAGGATCAATCTTGACTCTCGAGCCTAGGTCCAAAGAACCCTTACAAGAAGTACTATGTGTTCGTATGATTTGTCAGCATGCATTGTACGAGTGTTTCATTCGTGATCGTTTCCTGTATTTTCGTCAGCATCTTTATGTGATCCCTTTTCCTAGGCATGACATATTGTATGTTGAGCACGTTTCACTCATGAATGAGCACGTATGTCTGCGAATTATTCATGAAAAGCTGAAAAGTATGCATTCAAGGAAGTCACATTCCATGTCTCTTCCTTGGCATGACACATTTGTAGAAAGAGCACATGAAAGTATGAGCACCAAGCATGGGTATTTCCATTGTGTTTTGCCAAAGTTTATTGATTTAGATCAGAAGAGAAAGATTCGATCTCATTGTTTGCGTATGTTTGATGAATGGTTTGGCACTCCGTCTCTATATTCATCTGCATTTGCATGCACAGTTTTTTCGAAGGAATAGTATTTTTCAAGTCACTTTACATGGAATAGGTATGTTCATGTTTTTGTGTTGGAAGTGGTTTCAGGAATTTTCAACCTCGGAGATTCTTGAAGAAGATGGACCTACGTCCATAGAAGAAGTGGAAGCATTCAAGGAGACTCAGAAGACTGTGTCGCTTTCGGCGCGGCCCAAAGAAGCAAGCATTGTAGACCTTTATGAAGTTCAAGTACCGCACGACCCACACATCAGAGTGGGCCGGCGAAGAGTCCCTTCCAGGATTCCGGATGCTATTGGCGATCTCCCTCGACGCCATACAGTTCGGTACCAGTACCTCACTTTGAAAAGGAGGGGATGTCACATGACACATCCAACCCTATGTGTCCGTGGACAAGCTATAACATGACCAGGGTTCGGTCAGTCAAGTCAGTCTAGATTTAGAAGTGATCTGGCACTTTTGTGAGTCTGTTCGCAGATCGTGCATGTCCAGACACTTAGTGTAGATGCATATCCTTTGGTTGCACACAACATGATCATAAGCATTCCCATCAGAATCCTTCAGGAAAATTTTCCAATGCATTTAGCCTATTTTTCCTATTTTTGACATTTTTCACTTATTATTTTTAAGTGACTTTTGTTGGAAAGTAGGTAGGGCAAATTGAGTAAGTTTGTATATAAGCAAACCTAGACTAGCACTAATTAGCAGAAGAGGCAGCAGGAGCACCGCTCAACAGGCAACTTCTCAGCAGAACCCAAGAGGCCTAGCGCTTTTGCATCACTACAGCAACCTAGCGTTTTTGGACAAGAACAAGGATCAGCCAGTGTTTTTGCATCTGCATCAACCCGGCGACAACAGAAGACAATTTCAGCCCTAGCGTTTTTGGTTTGCAGCACAACCTCAGCGTTTTTGCAGATCATCGCGACAGAATCAGCCATAAGACCACTGTTTTCAGTTTTCAGCCTTTAGACACCGCAGATCAAGTCCCGAACCTCGCAGATCTCACCTTCCCGCAGCAGTTCCTCGCCGCACGGTCAGTTTCCACAAGGTTTACAGTTTCAGCCCGGAAAACGCAGATTTCAGCATCTGCGTTTTCAGCACGTCGTCGTTGCATTGTCACCATCGACATCGTCACCGACATAGAGTCAGAATCCAACAGATAAAGATTTTCAGATTTCAGCCCGTCTCGTCGTCGACATCGTCGACAAGTCCAAGCATTGTAGAGATTTTTGCAATCATAAGTAGACCGCTCTCGCCATAGAGAGTGGGGCCTTCGGAGGAGGGTTTGACAACATTCTGGTGTCGTATTCTCTTCTCTCTCTATCTCTCATTCTCAACACCTTCACGCACAGTGTCCATTCCCTTTGTTTGTGTCCATTGCACTCTCTCACTAAAGGAACGGAAGCTCTCCCTTCCGTAAGTAAAAGGAACCTTGAGCATAGTTCGGAGCACTCATCTTGAGCAAAGTTCAACATTCATTCCGCTACACCTAACACTTGAACTTCATAAAGGTCTGCAATGCTTGCTTCTTTGGGCAACGCCGAAAGCGACACAAAGTCATCTGTAGCTCCTTCAATGCTTCAACTTCGTCTATAGTCATGCGTCTTCCTTCTTCAAGAATCTCCGAAGGTGAAAATTCATGAAACCACTTCCAACACAAAAACAGGAACATACCCATTCCATGTAAAGTGACTAGAAAAATCCTAGTCTTCTTTAAAGACTGTGCATGCAAAGTAGATGAACATATAGACGGAGTGTCAAACCGTTCATTAAACACACGCAAACAATGGAATCGAAACTTGTGTTTCTGATCTAAATCTATCAACTATGGCAATTCACAATGGAAATGCAGATGCTTGATGCTCAATCCTTCTTGTGTTCTTTTGGATACTATGTCGTGCCAAGGAAGAGACATGGAATGTGAATTCCTTGAATGCAAACATTTTATCTTTTCATGAGTAATCCGCCGAACAATGTGTGCTGACTAATCATTCAAACACATAATACTCCCTGTGGGGGTTCTTTAAACCTCGACTCGAGAGCCAAAATCGGATCTTCGTGATTGACTGAATCTGCAATGAGGTTAGCTTCACTAGAAAAAGTATCAACTAAACCATCATCCTTGTGAACAATCACAGCTTCTTCCTACAAATCATCATGCTCGTGAATAATCACATCTTGATCATGCAAATCATCATGCTCGTGAATAATCACATCTTGATCATACAAATCATCATGCTTAAGCTCTCCCCAAAGGGAAGAATGGACACTTGGCAGGCTCGTAGGCCAGTTATCCCCAATTTCCCCTCAAATCCTATTGGATGGCCATAGAGGTGGACAAATGAGAACTAGGCTAGAGTAATATTAGTCTAATCAATTTAGAAATGCTTGATAAAAGAACCAATAGAAATTAAGCTCCCTAGAAGACTATTGGATAGTCTACCAAGGGGTCCAATGAGCATCCAGCAACCCAATGGCTTTGCCCGATTCCTATTGGCCAGAAGACTAAAAGGTCCAATGAGAGATTAAATGAATTATTTAATTACTTGAAGCACAAAAGCGGAAAGGGGGACACATGTCACAAGGCATTATCATGCAATTCATGTGTGTCGTGCTTTGGAGAAGCAAAGACTGAGAGAGTCTCCTTCTCCTGATTCTGTTCAATCTGCGCCTGCACATTAGAAAAAAGTAGGAACAACTCTTGCATGTGTTGTTCTCTCTGTACGGCCGCCAAGCGCGCTTGCTCACGCTCACACTCCAAGGCTACCCTTTTGTCTTCGGCTACCAAGCGTACTTGCTCGAGCTCACGCTCTATGGCTGCCATTCTTTCTTTGTGGTGGTCACGATCCAATTCGGCCTTTCTTTTTGCTCTTCTTTCTTTGCATTGTATCTTTCTGCCCATCATCATCTTGACAAAAGCCTCCATAGGATTTGGTGCAAACCTTGGCGTGGATGGGGAAGGGGGGGTTCGGAAAAAACCCCTAGTGGGAAAAATTCTTCTTCTCCACTTCCATGCTCATCATCTCCATGCGAAGTATCCATTCCGCTTCGGGTGATGACCATACACTGAAGTCTTGGGTTCTTAAGCTCACGAGGAACTTGGGGTCTTGTGGTTCTTGGGTTCTTGAGGGTCTTGAGTTCTTGAGGTTCGTCTTTAGCTTGCAATCTGTGTTAGAGAAGAATCTTCTCTTACCCCAGCTCTTCTCTTTCCCGCGGGCGCACCCCTTGGCGGCCTTGAGCTCACACCAAGGTTACTTTTTCCCACCTCACATCGATTGGCCAGCCGCTTAGTGCTCGATACGCTCTCAATGGGTAAAACGAGAAACAAAGGGAGACTGGACAAGCGATGTGAATGTTGAACTTTGCTCAAGATGAGTGCTCCGAACTGTGCTCAAGGTTCCTTTTACTTCAGAAAGGGAGAGCCTTCCGTTTCTTTAGTGAGAGTGCAAATGATCACAAACAAAGTGGAAGACACTGTGAATGAAGGTGTTGAGACTGAGAGATAGAGAGAGAAGAATACGACACAAGAATGTTGTCAAACCCTCCTCCGAAGGCCCAACTCTCTATGGCGGGAGTGGTCTACTATTGATTGCACAAATCTCTACAGCGCAATGGACTTGCTGACGATGTCGACGATGATAAGGACGACGACGAGACGGGCTGAAATCTGAAAACGCTAATGGCTGAAATCTGCAAATCTTTATCTGCTAAATTCTGACTCTATGTTGGTAACGACTACGATGCGACGACGAGCGCTGAAAACGCAGATGCTGAAATCTGCGTTTTTCGGGCTGAATCTACAAACGTTGGCTGATCTGACCGTCTGGCGAGGATCTGCTGTGGACAGGTGAGATCTGCGAGGTTTGAGGGTTCTACTGCGGAGTCTGACTACTAAAAACTAAAAATCTTGATGCCTATGCTGGTTCTGTCGCGCCGAATCTGCAAAACGCTATGTTGTGCTGATCCAAAAACGCTAGGACTGAATCTGTGTTTGATGCAAAAACGCTAATGATCCGTTGAGGAAATCTGCTAACGCCAGCAAAGCTGAAATCTGCTGTCGCTTGGGTCTATCTGTCGCAGGCAAGTCAAGGCGGTAAGGATCTGCTACCGCAAGGGCTATGCTGCGAAGTCGCAGGGCTGAAAACTGAAAAACGCTAGCAGTCTTGCATCATCAGTCTTTGCTTGGAGGGGGGGGAGGGGGGTTCTTGCTGAGAAGGTGCACTGTAGGATGTCTGGTCCCTGTTGCCTCTTCTGCCAGAAAGTGCTAGCGCTAGCTTTTCTTATATAGAATCTTGGCCAATTTGCCCTACCCAGTGAAAATTGACTAATATAGGAAAAATAGGTCTATGCACTATAAAAATGCTCCTAATGGGTCTGATGGTAATTTGATGATCATGCTGTGTGCAACCAGAGGATATGCATCTACTCTAAGTGTCTGGACATGCACGGTCTGCGAACAGACTCACAAAAGTGCTAGAACACTTCCTAAGCTAGGCTAACTGAACTAGATTGAACCCTTGTCATGAAGTAGCTTGTCCACGTACACATAGGGTTAGATGTGCACGTGACAAGGAATGTTCACAAAAAAAAATCCACAACTTATTAGCCAAGCAAAGGGCAGAATATTAGAAGCAAGGAAAGTGCTACATAAGTTGTGAAGAGGGACACATTCTTGCCAAGTGTTCAGGAAACAAGGAGAAGACTGAAAATAAACCAGAAACTTCAAAGGCAACTGAGGACAAAGCAAAGAAAAGAAACACGATATTTGGACTTGTACCGGATCCTTCATGGGGATGCCTGCAAATCACAAGGATGAGAGTACGGAGCTCTACAAAGCATGGGGCAAAGTACAAGATCAAGAAGCCCTAATCTTCCTTGATAGTGGAGCCAAGTCCAAATTTATTTTCACCAAAGATGGCAGCTCGCTTGGGACTTAAGCATGAGGAGATGGGACCACAAATGGATGCACTGTTAGCGGCCCCAAGGCAAGAAGTCGTCATAATGCCCGTCTTTGCCAAACTTCACGGTTACTTACAGCACGAGGACACAATATCATGCCTATGGGGAAGGTGTCACCAGGAGGTGTATTTTTCCTATTGCCTTCCGTAAATAAGTACTAGATATTTTTATTTATTTTTGTTTTTTTACTTGTTTCCCCGGGACCCTTGAAAAGGTACAAGTGGACATTGTATGGCCAATGTGAAACGGTTGCGGCCGAATAGGTTTCTCACATCGGGAGTCTAGGTCGGTCGGTCTGGGACTGGTCGGACCAGTTAGCACTGAATTCTGATGAGTATGGAAGTCTGTGTGCGCCAAATGAAGTCTGGGCCACTCGGAAAGTCACTTATAACTTTATAAGTCAGTGCGAACTAGAGAATTAACTCAAAAGGAGCAAACTGGACACATGGCCGTTCCATGTGGATTTTCCACTTCCATCAGCAAGAGGGGACGCCCAATTTGAGAGAGGAGGCTGATTTTTACTCTAAGTGAGCTACAGTGTGTGTGTGAGTAGTGGGTGCAGTTCTACAGCTTTAATGGAAAGCTTGCCTTCTCCTCTGTCTCATGTAGCGCGATAATTTGCTCTCGTGCATCTCTCTTTCCCCTTTGGCACATATGGTAATGCCCCACTAGATGGGCTACTTAGTTGAACATGTACAGTTCTAGGGGTTTATGCGCGTTTGCCAAGGCAAGAGCCTTCTGAAAAGGAACCGGATTAGCTAATTGCTAATCCCCCACAGGTACGCACAGTTCCATCGCCAAAGATTGCGAGTTCGGAGAGTTTTCTCACGTGAAAACTCGTCCAATTCACAGGGGAATACAGGCTTTTGGACACCCGGCAGTGAAAAACAGGGAATTACAGCCTGCTGAAATTCTGTGACAGCTCACCAGAAAGCTTCCAGATAGCGAGGGAATCCATCCTAGACAGGTGCTTTTGACCTACAGGGGTTTTTGCGCCGTTATGTTGTCAAAATCAGGTCGAAAACCTGCGTTTTCAGCCCTCGCCAGGTTTGGACAGTGATAGCGAGAAAAAGAGCACTGCAATCGGGTGGCCTCTGTACTCGTGCACACTCCACAAACCACGCCTCATGCAAACAAGCAAAAAACAAAACAAAGGGGGCACCACCCTAAATTAAGAGGTTTAGGGACCTCACACATAGTGCACATAGGCAAGTGAAACTTCTGGCATTATGATGACATCAAAACATATGGCAAACATATGGCAAAACACATAGAAACGAAGCTTAGGGACCTTATGTAGCATATATATACACAAGACATCAACTTAACAATACAACGGCATCTGATCATACATAACAAGGATATAGAGAAGCAAGCCAAAGATGGCATAACCCCTTGTCAAAAACAATCAACCCAGCAAGTAGGTATGATCCTACTAGGAACACATCAATACCTTAGAGAATGATGGCGAGGATGGTGGCCATGAAGCATGAGAGAAGACTCCTTATTTAGGTTTTAGGGCTAGTAATGCAGCATACTAAAGAGAGAGAGAGAGAGAGAGAGAGAGAGGGAGAGAGAGTAGAGCTCCATCCATAGCTCCTCGTTGTGAACAATGTCGTCATAGCTTTGTTGCTTGGTGAAGTGGGTGAAGTGTTGGTTTTGAGTGAGAGAAGGCCTCCTTATATAGGTTTCTGAGAGGGTTTAGGATTAGGGATAAACATGCTTAAATCCGCTGATTGGGGTTACTTTTTGCTTAAGGTGGTCAACAGATTGAGATCACCTGATATGTCACCATCAAGATATTCTCTAGAGTGATATGAGAGAAGAAGGTAAATGCTGATTTTTCTGATTGTGACACATGGAGATAAGGCCTTGACCAGCATTTAAGAGCAGGTAAGGTGGCTGTTGAAACTGGAGGTTCTGCACATGTCAGGGGGGGACCTGCGGGAGAGAGGTGGCAGCTGGGTCCTCCTGAATATCAAATTCTCAAAAAATTCTCAACCATGGCTTCTTTTGACATGTGTTCTTTGAAAAAATCAGCATGTCTCTTTTCAACTCAAAAGTCTTTATCCCTGTTGACTCACCTTTACCATAAGATTTTTCTCTTTTCTCCTCCTGTAACTGCATTGTTGATGCCTAATCACTGCTTCTAGTAACAGTGAACTATTACCTACCAAATACTTATGGTGCAGTAAAAAATATTTACCATGGGTAAAAAAAGTTATTGTAGGTAAAAAGTGATTTGTATTTACCATGTAGGTGAAAAATATTTACTGTAGGTAAAAAATATTTACTGTGGTAAAAATATTTACTGTCGGTAAAAAAGTGAAAACGGAGTATGTTGTGCTGTGAGTCCACACGAACATCCTCGTGTAAATTTCACTAGAAATTCACACCTAGAATGGGCTATTCTGTAAGATATAGGTTGTAGGCATGCATAAGAGCTCGTTCCCACGTATCTTCTGTCCATGGCACTTTTTACTCTTTGGTGCTTGTGAAGTAGATTTTTCTTCTCTTTCGAGATCCCTTGGACTAGAGTATCCTCATCTCCTCAACAACTGACTGTGCCTTTATTGCATCTTCAGAAGGAGTCCTAAAAACCATCTATCAGACAGCTTTGTGAAAGCTTGTGCGAAGTGGTCGGATCGTTTACTTTAAATTGAATAAAGAAATACCGAAAGGGGTGTCAGTCTTTGGGGCCTACAGGGTGTCGGTCTCGTGTGCGCAGTGACATTCTAGTCGCTGGACGCAACTGTGTTCTCTTCCCTTCTCAGTGCTCTCTGTAAAGTTAACAGGTAATTGAAATAGTACCGCCCTCTACGTTGTACAAGCCAGTTATATGGTTCCATCGACGGGATAGTCACTTTTTCTTCAAAAAGTGCAGCGTGGATTGTTGTGGGTGAAAGCAACACAGAGCTTGTCGATATGGCAAAGAAGAGAGACCAAGTACCTGAAGAGGGATCTTCCTCACATGGCACAGAGAAAATTCCTTCAACTCTTCAAGAAGAGGACAGGTTGTTTAGAACTCAACTGCGTTGTTGCATGGACATGTTTCAGCAGTTGGCTAACAACCCAAGGATGCAGGAATTCTTACAGACTCCGACGCAGGGTTTTCAGCCTCCTACACAGGGCATGACTGAGCCGTTGCAAGAAAAGGAGATTTCCAATGCGCAGAGGACTCATGATGCTCGAGGGAAAGCCCATGTGGTTGAGCAACTAGCGGTGTCCAATGATCCAAAGCAACTTGCTTTAGCTGGACAGGAACCGTTTGTGAATGGTCAAGGGAGCAATGAACAGGCTATGCGTCAGACCCTTCCATTACCTAATACTTATCCTGGTTATTTTGGAGGTGGTTCAGTGTTTCAAGCTATGGCTGGACCTTCCACAGGTTATATGCCAGGGAATGTGTTTGGGACAATGCAAACAGGCATGGGTAACCCTATGTACGTGAACATGGGTGTCCAACCTGGTTTTCAGGGTGCCTATGGCCAGTTTCGAGTGCTTGGAACACAATTTGGTATGGCTGGTTTTTCGCAGCCATACGTACAAAATGCAAATATGACAGGGAAAACAGTTGATGCGAGTGCTGGAATGAACACTCATGGAGCACCAATGCTACAGGCACCTGTTTATGATAATGTGGCTCCTTTGAGTCAGCCTAAGGATTACAAGGAAGGTGGGCAGGGAGTGAAGTTTGAAACTTTCAGAGGAACTGAGGACCAATTAAAGGCTTTGACCTTTATACAGCAGTTCGATGCAGCTTATGCTGGAGGCAACTTCACGGAATCTTCAAAGATACGCAAGGCTGCCACTTTCTTGAAAGGGAATGCGCTCCAATGGTGGACCGCATTGTTGAACCAGGGTCAAGCCCCAACAACGTGGGTCCAATTCAAACAACTTTTTGCGCCTGCATGGTTGACAAACACTTTTGAAGTGGATGTGATGACAGAATGGCACGAGTTGAATGCTAAACAGTGTGCGAACTTGGAAGAGTACAATAAACAGTTTTGGGCCGCACTGTTGCCAGTCACCTCTTACAGGTTTGTGCCATTGTCAGAACAGATTGAGAAGTACTGTTGCGGATTGCCCAAGAAAATCAGGGACTATTGCACAAAGACTACTGTCATGAATATGTTTCAGTTGATAGAGAATGCAAGAGTGGCCAGCAATCTGTCGAAGGGAGATTCCGATGGATTTAATAGCCACAAGAAAGGGTCCCAGGGCAAACAGTTTTCAGCCAAGGGCAATGTTGCAGCAAAGCCTTCTGAGCCTCCCACAAAGAAGCCCTCCACTGAAGAAGGTGATATGTCCAAGAAGCAGTCTAAGTCTTCTTCGGGACGAGGACAAGGACAAAAGAGGCATTTTTTTGGCAAAACTTTTGAAGAACGGAAAGCTCTTAGGGAGGCCAAGAAATGCTACATTTGTGAACAGGAAGGACACTTTGCAAATGAGTGCCCACAAAAGAAGTCACAAGATAAGGATGACAAGTCAGACCATAAAGGGAAGAAGCCAAAGCCGAGTGCAGGACTTGTTCCAGATTTGGTTGGAGATCAGCCAAACACAGATGCCACGGAGCTGTGCAGAGCTTGGGGCAAAGTTAGAGACCAGACTGTGCTGGTTTTCTTTGATCCAGGAGCCCATGCAAATTTCATATCACCAGAATTAGCATCAAAGTTGGGCATTCGTGCAGAGGAGATGGGTATGACAGGCGAAGCAGGTTTGGCATGCCCAGGACATTCAAAGCCTGTTACTCCCATTCTGGGAAAGCTTCGTCTGCACATTCAGAGCTATGTGGATGCGGAAGAATTTCATATTATGCCACTTGAGGGCTGTGATGTGTTACTGGGTATCCCATGGTGTTACAGGTTGCATGCTATGGTGGATACTTACAACAAAAAGATTACCCTTGTACATAGAGGAAAGACTCATGTCCTTGATGTAAAGCTTAAAGGCGAGTCTGTTCCAGTTGTTTCTGCTTCTGCTATTTCATATGTAATAAAGAATCATCTTTCTGCGTACTTGATCTTTGCAAAAGAAGTACCTCAAGTTGTATCTAATTTGTCTACCTTAGATAAAGACAGGTCAACTTTTTTGAGTGGTTTCAGTGATTGTTTTTCGGACTCTTTGCCAGGGGAGTTACCTCCTGAGAGACCTGAGGATCATACAATAGATCTTGTGCCAGGTTCTAGTCCACCAAATAGACCACCATACAAGGTTAGTGCAGCTCAACAGAAAGAGATTATGGGTCAGGTCAACGAGCTTTTAGAGAAGGGGCTGATTCAGCCCAATTCATCCCCTTTTTGTTCGCCTGTACTCTTAGTGCAGAAGAAGGATGGTTCATGGCGCATGTGCATTGACTATCGTGCCTTGAATAAGAATACTATCAAGAACAGGTTCCCCATACCGAGAATAGATGACATTCTTGATCGGCTTGAGGGAGCGTCATTGTTTACAAGAATAGGCCTAAAGAGCGGGTATCATCAGATACGCATTAGACCAGAAGATGTCCATAAGACTGCGTTCAGGACAACATTTGGTCTCTATGAGTTTCTTGTTATGCCATTTGGTCTCACAAATGCCCCTGCAACGTTTAATAGAATGATGGACAGAATTTTTAGACCACATAGAAACTTCGTGGGTACCTTCTTTGATGACATGATTGTCTACTCAAAGTCTGAAGAGGAGCATAGGGATCACTTGACCGCAGTTTTCAATGAGCTACGCAAGAATAGGCTACTCATTAATGCGAAGAAAAGTGAGTTCTTTTTGCAAGAGATTCACTTCCTTGGGCACATTGTTTCAAAGGATGGGGTACACATGGATCCCGCTAAAGTGGAAGCAATTAGGTCATGGCCAGACTTGAAGTCCGTACATGACATTCGAAGCTTTCTAGGCTTATGTTCCTACTACAGGAGGTTCATCCGAAATTTTGCTGAGATTGCTTCTCCACTCCATGCACTGCAAGGAAAAGGAGTTACTTTCAAATGGACAGCCAAGGAAATTTTAGCGTTCAAACACTTGAAAGAGAAGCTGACTTCAGATCTGGTAATCATTTTGCCAGATCTTTC
Source organism: Adiantum capillus-veneris (assembly GCF_014529385.1). Taxonomy (NCBI): domain Eukaryota; kingdom Viridiplantae; phylum Streptophyta; class Polypodiopsida; order Polypodiales; family Pteridaceae; genus Adiantum; species Adiantum capillus-veneris. The sequence goes on from NC_140951.1 coordinate 4,139,609, forward strand.
AAAACCTTTTGTGGTTCAGTGTGATGCGTGTGGCCATAGTCTTGGTGCAGTTCTAATGCAGAATGGCCGAGTAGTCGCATATGAGAGCAGAATTCTTTTGAAGACTGAAAGGAACTTGCAAGTCTATGAGAAAGAATTGCTAGCAGTAATTCATGCTCTCACTAGTTGGAAACACTATCTGCTAGGGGCTGATTTTGTTGTCCAAACGGATCATCAAACCTTGCGATATTTTCTCACCCAGACGAAGTTGTCTGAGAAGCACATGCGATGGGCAAACATCTTGTCAATGTTCCATTTTCAAATTGTGCATGTGCAAGGGAAAAAGAACGTGGTGGCTGATGCGTTGTCACGAAAGCCCCAAATTTCAGCAGTGTCAATTCTGTACCATTGTGAACTAGACGAAATGAAGACACAATATGCTGAAGATTCAGATTTTGCAAGGATCTATGACCAGCTTGTTGATGGGCAACATCATGAGCACTATATGCTTAAGAATGACTTTCTCATGATGCATGGAAAGTTATGCGTTACTAAACAGTTACGGCCAAAGATTTTGATGGAAAGTCATGCTCCACCTTATGCTGGGCATCGTGGAATTGATGCGACAGTGAAAGGGGTTGAGGCATTCTTCTATTGGCCAGCTTTGCGTCAAGATGTTGACACATTTGTAAGAGCATGCTTAGTATGCCAAAAAGTCAAATTTGACAGACAAAAGCAACCGGGATTGTTGCAGCCATTGCCGATCCCTGATAGGCCATGGGAAAGTATAGCAATGGACTTTATCTTTGATCTTCCAAGGACGCAAACAGGAAATGATGGGATTTGGACTATCATTTGTAGGTTCAGTAAGCACGCCCATTTCATTCCTGTTAGGAAGAAGATAAAGCCAGAACACATGGTCAAGATATTCATGAGCAATATCTTTAAATATCATGGGATGCCTCAGTCAATTGTCAATGACAGGGATCCACGTATGACGAGTCTTTTCTGGAAGGCATTGTTTGAGAACATGGGCACTACGCTAAAGTTCTCTTCTTCGTTTCATCCGCAAACTGATGGACAGTCAGAAGAGGCAAATTCTACTGTCCTGGACCTGCTCAAATGTTATGTGTCAGAGCACAAGGCAACTTGGGAACACCATCTTCCATTGGTTGAATATGCTTACAATAACACTGTGCATACATCAACAGGTAAGGCACCATTTGAGATAGTGGAAGGAGGGAAGAAAGTACCGCCCAATTTGCAGACTAAGGACAAGATTTTTGAGGCAGACAAGTATGTGCAAGATATGGATGAAACATACAGGAAGATAAAGATTGCTCTTGAGAAGACTCAAGCTGAGCAAAAGAAAGCTGCTGATCGTCACCGTCGTGAACTTGTATTTTCACTTGGTGATTGGGTGCTTTTGCGCTTTGAAAAGGCCAGGTTAAGGAAAAGGAAAGGCAAGGAACGCTTGTTTCCTAAGCTGAGTATGCGATATTATGGTCCTTTTCAGATTTCAGAAAAGATCAGCGATGTAGCTTACAGGTTAAAGCTACCAGAAGGCTGGAAAATACATAATGCTTTTCATGTCAGCCTTCTAAGGCCCTTTGTTGGTGATGTGCCAGAGAATATGCTTGATGAGGAACAACCCGAAGTGGAAGAATTGGATGAAATCCTTGTTCCTGAACAGAAATTGGCACATAGAGAAAGAAAGGTTAGAGGAAAGGTTCCAAGACGCTATTTGGTGAAGTTCAAGAACTATCCATCATTAGATGCCAAATGGATGGAAGAGTCTGAATTGCTTGATTCACCTCAGCTATTGCAATTGTATCTTAAAGCCTTTCAAATGGAACCCACAGTGACTTGATGCAGCCTTTTTGGAGCAAGGCAAGAGCATGGTTCATGATGCTCAAGAGAGTAGTTAAGCAATTGTATCTACTCTTTCCATACAGAATTTAGCTAAAGAAGTTTGTGCTCAAGAGTACACCAGAAGACTTCTATGCTTGATATATGTGTCGTAGCCAGGTTGGTGGGATTGTTTAATCGTCCAACGCTACATTTCCGGAAGCATGTATATCTTGGATTCCCATCATAGAATATATGTGATATCAGGAGATACTGCATGTATTATTGGCATGCAGTGAGGTCGCTTGCAGTATTTCAAGGGTGGGGTGTGTCACCAGAAGGTGTATTTTTCCTGTTGCCTTCCGTAAATAAGTACTAGATATTTTTATTTTTTTACTTGTTTCCCCGGGACCCTTGAAAAGGTGCAAGTGGACATTGTATGGCCAGTGTGAAACGGTTGCGGCCGAATAGGTTTCTCACATCGGGAGTCTAGGTCGGTCAGTCTGGGACTGGTCGGGCCAGTTAGCACTGAATTCTGATGAGTATGGAAGCCTGTGTGCGCCAAATGAAGTCTGGGCCACTCGGAAAGTCACTTATAACTTTATAAGTCAGTGGGAACTAGAGAATTAACTCAAAAGGGGTAAACTGGACACGTGGCGGTTCCAGGTGGATTTTCCACTTCCATCAGCAAGAGGGGGCGCCCAATTTGAGAGAGGAGGCTGATTTTTACTCTAAGTGAGCTACAGTGTGTGTGTGAGTAGTGGGTGCAAGTCTACAGCTTTAATGGAAAGCTTGCCTTCTCCTCTGTCTCATGTAGCACGATGATTTGCTCTCGTGCATCTCTCTCCCCTTTGGCACATATGGTAATGCCCCACTAGATGGGCTACTCAGTTGAACACGTACAGTTCTGGGGGTTTATGCGCGTTTGCCAAGGCAAGAGCCTTCTGAACCGGAATCGGATTAACTAATTGCTAATCCCCCACAGGTACGCTCAGTTCCATCGCGAAAGATTGCGAGTTCGGAGAGTTTTCTCGCGTGAAAACTCGTCCAACTCACAGGGGAACTGTCCCATTGCGTGCGGGAGCCCTTGGGACACGCGTAGGCGTGTTCGCTCCACTAAAAACGATCCGAAACAGCGAATTACAGCCTGCTGTGTTTTTCTGCAGGTTTAGGGTTTCGCACCTAAACTGCAAGGGAACACCGGGGGAGTCTCGTGAGAGCCTTGGGATGGGTGTACAAGCTTTTGGGCACCCGGCAGTGAAAAACAGGGAATTACAGCCTGCTGAAATTCTGTGACAGCTCACCAGAAAGCTTCTAGATAGCGAGGGAATCCATCCTAGACAGGTGCTTTTGACCTACAGGGGTTTTTGCGCCGTTATGCTGCCAAAATCAGGTCGAAAACCTGCGTTTTCAGCCCTCGCCAGGTTTGGACAGCTTTGTGAAAGCTTGTGCGAAGTGGTCGGATCGTCTACTTTAATTTGAATAAAGAAATACCGAAAGGGGCGCCGGTCTTTGGGGCCTACAGGGTGTCGGTCTCGTGTGCACAGTGACATTCTAGTCGTTGGACGCAACTGTGTTCTCTTCCCTTCTCAGTGCTCTGTGTAAAGTTAACAAGTAATTGAAATAGTACCGCCCTCTACGTTGTACAGGCCGGTTATAGAAGGGCATGATATACTCTTGGGGATGCCATGGCACCACAAGAACAATGCCGTAGTGGACTTTCGGGCTCAAAAAATTCAGTTGAAGAATAGTAAGGGTACATATGTGATCTTGGATGTAAAATTAAAAGGCACATCAGTCCCACTTGCATCAGCTGCGGCCATTCCAAATTAATGAAACAAAGTCCTTTACTCGATCTTTCTAAACAACTTGGAAGAAAATAAGAACTCAAATTTGTCAAGGCAGCCACCAAACCTCAACAATGTCATGATCAAACCTCCTCCGAATCAGCCCCAAACTGTAGGCAGCTCTCTATATATGATACATGGCCTAGGGGAGCCCCTCTTGTGTAAGACTTGCAAAAGCACAACACACAATGCACAGAGAGGGCGATGAGAGAGAGAGTAGATCCCAGCCACCACGGAGAGAAAACGCTGCCAAGCACAAAACGCCAGAGAAAGGGCTCTACAAAATGCAAGAGAGAGAAAATGCGAGAGAGAGAGAGAGAGAGAGAGAGAGAGACACTCAAAAACACTCGCTATCTGTACCACACTGAAAACATTCAAGGGGGGGTGGCTCCTTGTAGAGGGAGCCATCATCACTGCCCAACCTCCCTCATCATATCCCACACACTGAAAACATTCAAGGGGGGGTGGCTCCTTGTAGAGGGAGCCATTGGCACTTCCCAACCTCCCTCATCATATCCCTCCATCCTGTTAATAGCCTTCTTTGTGATTTCCTTGCATACTCAAGGAACTCAACAAAGAACTGGGTGTTCTTAGAAAATGTATTATTCCAGCGAAAGAATGAACTAAAAGCTAGCATGTATAAAACCCAAAGTTAGGCAGTCTCAAGTTGGTTGCTTATCTGATTGCAGAGTGTATAATAATCAACCTTACGGTGCATAATGCAAACATGGCATTTATTACTCATCTAAATTTGTCTAGCTTTATTCATATATGAACCTGAGGGCTCATCCTATTCTTGTAGTTGAAATGACATGTAAGCATACAACTAATCATGCCACTTAATAAAAAGAGGTCTACTACCTCCTTGTTTATAATCTCCAGATTTTGCATGGCTGCAGCCTTCCTTGCTTCAGCTTCTTCTTTCTCCTTCACAGCATTAACTTTAGCAGTTTTCACTCGTGAGACACACTTCTCCATCTCAGCCATCATATTCATCAGCATTCTAACAACAATATGTTCCTAGTTGTCAACAACCAACTTCCCATATCAGCATGCAGCTTGAAAAAAGCCAGAAAGCAGGTGTGTACCCTTCGCGGCATTGAATAGCAGCCTCCAATTGATGCCACATTCCCTCAAAAGATGCTTTTGTTTCCAAAAAGGGATACAAGCTTCTAGCACTTCGAGCTGATAAAGGAGGTGCATTTGAAACCCCTTGGATTAGAGGAGGAACAGTCAAAGGTACTTGACCTTGAATGGCTCCTCTTGGTTGAGGATAGGTATGCCCATCCGCAGGCATTAATGCACCTCCCTGATTAGGCTTCTCTTGAGTGCTACCCCTGTGCCAAGACCTTGAAAAATTTACAGCGCCTTGTGCAAAGTCTCTTGTAGTATTCTGTCTTTTTGCCTTATGACCTCTTGGCTGGGGCAGCAATCCACTCTGCATTGAGGTTTCTTCGGTTGGATGCATGGGTGCAGCTAGAGGCTGATGAGGAGGCAGCAAAAGCCTTTGATCCTCAGGAACGCATTCCTGCTGTGATGGAGTTGTTGGTGTGCTTGTAGATACTCTCACCTGAAGTGTTGGAGCGTGTTTCGCGATCAAGCCGTGCTGCTGCTCATCGAGACGAGGTAGAGCACCTCTTTGCCGCCGTCTTGGAGGTTGCTTGGGCACGAATTCAGGCCGCGTATAACTGCGAGGAGGTGGAACGTCGTTCCCTTCCATGTCTGCCATGCAACAGTTGCTGCAGCAACTTTACGACCTATTTTGGCGCCAACAAAATGATGTTCCTGCCTCGTTAGTGGAAGGCATTCATAATTTCATTTTCTGCGCACGAGACTTAAGAATAGATGAGACTCCTCTCTTCACGCAGGGGTCTCTTTCCATGGTGAAAGTAGCAGGTGCAAAGCAAGGACATCATGGGGGGTGAGGTGGTCTGCGCGGGGACATGCATACAAAAAGTACCCACTCCCTCCTTGCTTCTTCTTCGCCTCTACTAGCAAAAGGGGGGACGGGTATGAAGAAAGCTTTTGAGGGAGCTTTTTCATGTTCTTTTACTTGGATAATATATTCCGGTAAAAAGCTCCCTCCTCTGTCGTTGAAGAGAGCTTTCTTTTTCATTTATCAATCCCTCAAAATTTTTAATGGATGTCTTTGATAAAACTTATGCTACAACCATGTTCGAAGGACAATATGGTAAAATCCACACTTTCAGGACATGTGAGTCACTACACAGATTTCAATTTTAGTTTTGTACACATCATCTATTAGCAAAGAAATATGTTATGCACAAAACAAAAAAACTGCAAAACAACTTTAACACAGCACATAGCATATCTAAACAAAGCAATATGGTAAGCTCCAAGTAGACAAACTGCAAGACGTTTAGTGCCAACCAACAAAGAGACATGTTATCCACAAAGTCGACAATTTTTCAAAAAATTGAGATCACATCATCTTGATGGAATTCTCATTAAAAGAGTTTCAATACAAAATCAATCCGCGATTACATAAAAAGTCACAAGCGCTCAATGGCAATTATATTGCACGTCTACAACTGAACACACGCAGTAGATCTTCATTTGTAAGCTTGCTCTGATGGACGAACATATTGTGGTTCAAATCCAAGCCAAAATAGTGTAGGAAAATGTAGTATATGTGCTCACATGCCATATAAGGTTTACTTTGTGCTTCTCGATCTGCAAAGTCTCCACATGTACACATCGGACTATTGGCAACATGCACTTCGTATCTCTCTCCTCGAACTTGAGAAGAAGACGTCTCCACCATGAATTTTTCATGCCTGCCTTTACAACAATGTGTTGAATAACATGTGCTTCCATTGTTATGGCTAATTCAATTCTCTTAGAGGCATGAATTGATACGCCTGACCGATAGCGCACATTGCTGGTTGTCCTTACTGTGAAGCCCCCTGTCTCCAAATCCAACAGCTCCAAGGCAATTATGTTTGTTCCCTTCTCCACAGGCCAAGTTGTAGGTACTCTTATAGGGCTTTGAGTGATTGTAGATTTTCCATGTGTGATCCACACTATCGTTGCAAAACCACACGAATTGTGTCCTTGACGCACTTCCCTGACCAGTGGAATCACCTCTTTCTCATGTACGAATCCCCCAAAAGGATGGTGCAACCGTACCTGCACCGATGTTCTTTATGTTTTTCTTGCATTTACCAATTTTAGAACCCAACCACCCTTGACATTGAACTCTACTACCCTTTGGTATACAACGCAGTGCCCACATTGTCTTATGAATATCTTTCTCTTCTACTACCAGAGCACTCTTGTTATCTTCAACCTCCTCATCTGCCACTGTAAATGTTGTCCGTGTTCCTAGAAGATTGCGAGGAACATTTTGTGTAATATATTTTGGTCAATGCGACGCGTTGTCCTCCTCACAATGTATTGTACTAGCTTTTTTGCGCCTTCTGGCTACTGTAATATTATCTCAATCCAACGCTGGTCTTTAATATAGGGGCATACCTCCCAGACCATCTTCAATGTCTTTAGCAATGGCTGTCGGACCTGGTGCTTTTCCTTGTTGTGCACGTCGACCAAGTTTTTTTGTTGATGGACCTACTCCAAGATATCTACATTCGACAAAAACAAGCATCTTCACACTTTGCAACAATGAGTTTGATAGATCGGAAATGCATGCATCGTACAAGCTCAACAATTCTTATTTTCCCTCGTCGGCCAGCCAGCTGGCATGCTTTATTTCTGCAAGGTTTGTAGTTGGAATGTATGACAAATCATTTGCTTCATGCAACCCAAAAAAAAAATCTAGTTAACGCATTGAAGTAAATAATTTTACTTGCCACTAATTCATATTCTTCATAGTTTTACCCCAACAAAGTGCTTTCTCCAACGAGGGTAACGCAAGTGCCACCAACTGAGCCAACAATCCATTTGGTACAAATATTGTCGGATACTTTACCAGTTGCCCACCAAGCTCGAATAGTCCTATACAAGCTTGTTGCCTCATCCTCGCTCCTTGCACATAGCTAAAGTCCACAAATACGCTTGTGCTCGTCTTGGAAATTTTTATGCACATATTGCATGGTGTAAATCTGCAAACTTTGCTCCCAATGAAACAAGCAAGAACGTTCTCTTCCCTCCATAATATTGTCAGGCCCTCCATTGAATACAGATCGAACAGCTCTTCAATTTGCCCCAGCCTCATCCGCCATGAATCCTCTAAAATCTATTGGAAGGTTCTCACTTTCCAAAAGTACCGAATTCATCATTTCTCAAAACATGGTTTGCGCCTATGTTTCTTCTTCTTTCATCTCGCAAATGGCTATTGTCTGCATTTCTTGAATCCTATAAAGTGCAATGATTAATATTTGTTACAAACAAAAGAAAAAAAATAGGGTCAACATGTCAAGAGGTCTTACGCAGGGTCGTAGACATGGGCTGCCATTGTTGTCCATCCTGCTACTCTACAAACATGATAAAAGCAAACCCAACTTTTTTCGGAGGTCTCCGCTACCGTCTTGCCGCATTCTATTTACAAGCTCAACACCAGATCGTGGGCCATTGATTGACATTTTGAACACATGGCATATTTTGCTTTGATCTGTGGATTGTCCTGGAAAAAGCAAACCGTAAAAAAACTTGTAGCCACGTTTGTTTTTTAGCAGAATCAATTGGACTCTACACCAACACCAATTCGTGTTCTTGTAGCTTCTCGCATCTATTGTTTGAATCTGAGTTACAAACGACAAAGATGCAGGTAAGAACATATAGAGGGAGCACAAAAGATACATATTTTAGACACGAGAGAGCTTTACTTCTGTGTAGGAATTAGTAACCGCATCTTCTCTAGAACAGAGAGTAGCTCATTACTATTCAGTTGCTCCCCATTTTTACGCACCACTGCTCCCATAACCATCTGCTTTGCAAGATTTAATTGCAAGTGCCTAGGTCCCGTCAGTGTGCTTTCAAACAACACACATGACACAAGCTCTCTAGTTTATCTAATTGATGATCGCAAAACGCCCTTGGCCACAGGATGATTATGCCTTCTGAGATGTATAAATAAACGGGTCCAGTTGTAGGCCAGTAAGTAATAGACAATGCACTGACACTCTCGAAGAAGAATTGGACAATTGCGATAGTGAAAGCAACTAAGTGTTCCATTTTCAGAGCTAAACATACCAACAAAAGCAATTGATGTCAGTAATTTTCCATTCCAAGAAGTCTCGTTTGGCAACCCGTTCACTGCATTTATTGAGCACAAGCTATTCTTGCAAATGAGGTGTCCACAACATTTACTTCTCTTTATCAATGTTGGATACCTCATTCTAAACTGAACAGGCTTAACCCAACAGTGTCCATCATACTTCTGATCCATTCCCATCATTTTGGGAACGCCATCTGGCACAACGTCTAGCTCATAAATGTAGTCCCCATTGTATATTTGAAGAACTTCATCAACACCTTTCTTGATTGAGCATCTAGAGATCATTCAGCTTAATTTTGGGTACTTATGGCTATTCAATGCAATATACTCCAATGTGCTCTGTGTTTTTCCAATTGCTCAAATTTTACTCTCTTTTTTGTCTTTTTGTTATGTTCCTCACTTAAGTTACCTTTCTTTTTTCATCACATGCATGAAAGGAACCATCCGTCTCACCATATGAAATTTTGGGAGACTTTTCTCCTTGTTCTTCAATGGAAATGTCGGACAATACTACAACTGTCACCTTCGGTGTAGAGGCTAATTTCACATTCTCATGCGTGACCAACAGAAACCTTGAAGACAAAGTTGAATCCAACACAAAGTGAAACTATTGATTCACTTGCACACCATCTGCGTTTGAATGTCTCCATCCTGAGTTGAAATGATGGCAAACATCTTACTGTCACCAGAACCTCCATAGTCCATAGGATTCACCATCGAATATCTTGTTGGGCAGTCAATCAACAAGGGCACATTGCCAATAGTATTTAAAAATAAACTCACCTTGCTCAATGATGATGAAGCCATTGCCCAACAAATCAAGCATATAGTTGTGTGTGTATATGTAAATTTCCAGGCTAACCCCATATCATATATTTATAGACATCCAAGACACTCTATATATCTATCTCTCTCACCATGTCTACCATTTTCTTATACCTCACACTCTAAACATGACTAACACTCCTGCTTGATGAACCTAATCTTTTTTTTTTGAAAATTTGTAATTTATCCTAAAATGTTGCATTATTTTGACTACATTCCCAATTGTCCATAACCTCCGAAACAACCCTAGAGTGGTTGTTTTTTTCAAAAAGACAAAAACTTGATTCTTTTAATATGAGACAAGATGTCTTTCATTAAAAATATATTTCTCACCACAATCAATGACAAAATATGGGGTATGCTTTTTATTTTTTTGAAATTTGGGGGGTATTCTTGAAATATCCACAAATTATAGTTGTTTTTTGGTATTTTTCTAAATTTTTATCATTTCTGACATTTGAGTTCCTTTTTTTCTAGAGCCTAGCATGTTACTTTGTCACAAATAACCTCTCCAAAATTGCAATCAACTCTACAAACAAAGAAGCAATTCATCTCCAAAAACTACATAAACAGCTCAAATTCTAGTTATAGAATATTGTATTGATAGGCAATCAATCTTCTTATGAAAACATACAATTTTTGTCATCTTTTTAGAAATATACTCTACAACCAGGGGTATTTTTGTTTGTTTGGAATATTTGAAAGGCATTTTGGGAATTAATGACAAAATATGGGTGAAAATAATGAAGCAATTTATCTCCAAAGCCTACATAAACAGCTCATACTCTAGTTTTATTATCTTGTATTGATATACAATCAGTGTTTTTATGAAAATCAACCATTTTTTTATCTTTAAAAAAAAATATTATCACAACCATGGGTATTTTGCATTTTATGGAAAATTTGAGGGATATTTTGGGAATAAATGACAAAGTATGGGGGGTCATGAAATTACCGTAGTCATGAAATCAAAATATGATAAATTTTTGTATGTCAGTAGGTCATGAAATAGAGAGAGAGAGAGAGAGAGAGAGAGAGAGAGAGAGAGATAGATAGATAGATAGATAGATAGTTCTATTATCGTCCTGGGAGGTCAAATATGACCTATGGGACCAAATGAACATGTCACGTGGTGTGAGTGGAGTTCATAAGTGACTCTCGATGCTCAAAAATGGCTGAAATGAGCGTTGCAATAGAGAGTCCACATCGTGGTTGGGAGAGGAAGGTATGTAGGGAGAGCTCATGGCTGAATATATGGGGAAAAGAGGACCTAATGTGGTCAAAAGCTGAGCACTCAAGTAGTGTGTGGTACTCACTCTCTCGCACTTGACGAGGGCATAAGGTGCAAAGTCGATGACACTCCTCGCCAGTGCCCCAACGTCCTGTCTCGCAGCGTAGAGAATGGGAGCTAAGACGAATGGAGGCAATGGTGCGGATCGCACTCAACGGGATGGGCTCAAGGATGTAGGAATGGGTTCGGTTACCTCGTTCCGAGAAGAAGAGAGATTTGTAGTTTGGGGCAACGTGTGTGGTGTAATGGCTGAAGCGAGAACCTCCGGATTTCTCCCAAGCCATGATACATTGGCGTTGTAAGAAGGCCTCATTAACTTGGGAGTCGATCAACGCATCCTTGACCAAGTGACATGCATCCCATCTTCCAAACCATTTCTTGATATCAAGCATCCACCCCGAACTTAGTATTTTGCTCTTGCATGTCTTTTGAACCTTTTGACTTGCTTCGTATGCGATTCTAGGAAGTCGATGCAAAGGGCTACGTTGTGTCTTACGCATGTACTCCACAACCCTTTCCATGCCCAAGACCTCAATGGGAAGCGATCCGGACTCAAGAAGTAAGAGCATGTAGGGTGTTTGTGTCTTGACTTGGAGAAAGTTGGTGAGAAAACGCTTTTGGACATTCTCAAACTCTTTCCAAGTAGACTTCCCGATGCTTCCACCCCACACCTCCACTCCATAAAGAAGCACCGGTGTCACCAATGTGTCAAAGAGGTACTTTTTGAGAGCCCAACACTTGATCTCTCCTGCATTGCACATGTTCTCAAATGCATAATAAGCCCTCTTTCCGGCTTCCAAGCGACGCATTGCACAATCCTTCCATTTATGATTGGATGGAACCTCAAGGCCAAGGTACTTGAAGTGATCTACCACTTCAAGTTTCTCATTGTTGTATACAATGCATGGATTTTCGTCATTGAGGGTCTTTACAAGCATAACCTTGGTTTTGGATCCATTCACGATCAGCCCGCTATGTAGGCAAAAGCGTTCCAAGACACTCATAAGCTTTTGTGCATCTTCTAAGGTATGTGCCAAGAGCACTACATCATCGGCATAAAGCAAAAGCATGATCACCGCATTTCCAATCTTAACCTCTTCTATGCCTTCTTGCTGCATAAAATCAAGAACCATGTATTCCAATTCATCAATGAGTAGCCCAAAGAGGGTTGGGGAAAGTGGGCATCCTTGTTTGACACCAATAGTGCTTGCAAAAAATTCTGAAATTCCATCTCCCATACGTAATCGACATATCACTTTTTGGTAGATGCGAAAGACTGCATGCATAAATTCTCTCGGCACTTGAAGGCTTTGCATACGTCTCCAAAGATTTCCTCGCGGTACCATGTCAAAAGCTTTCTTGAAATCCACAAAGCAACAATACAACTTTTTTCCTTTCAATCGAGACGCTTCCATAAGAACTCGAAGAGTGACAAGGTGATCAATAGTGCTATGATGCTTTCGAAAACCTGCTTGGCCAAGCGCACGTTTGCCATTCTTTTCAGCCCATTCACTTATCTTCATCTCCATGATACATCCAAATAACTTTGCCATCAAAGAACCAACCATTATGGTGCGATAGTTGTTCACATTGTTTACATCTCCTCCTTTGTGCAAAGGTTTGATCCAATTTGCACTCCAATCATGAGGCATGCCATACTGAAGTGCAAGGTTAAACATACCGCATATCCAATATCGTGTTTTCTTGCTTGTCCATTTAATCATTTCAGCCTTGACACCTTGAAGGTCACCTGCCTTGCGAGTAGCAAGTTTCTCAAGCGCGCGGCATACATCTTCAATGGTAAAGAAGGGAGACATAAATGGAAGGGAGCTACAACCCTCCATCTTATCAACATTGGGTTGCTCATAGAGGTTCTTACAATGCATATACATATCCTCAAGAGTCAAGTCACCAAAGCTCTCAACGCGCTTGCCTTTTAGATTTTGCCAAAACTTGCCACATGCATGTGCTTTCTCTTGTGCTAAAAGAAGTTGTTTTTCGACTTCCCACCTTCTCCTCTTCTTTTGAACAAGTGCTTTGTATGTGTGTGAACATTCCAAGTAAACTTCCTTGTCTTTGATTGCATCCAATCTTAGCAAGTGTTTTCGGGCTTGACTACATTCCATGTCAAACCATTTCTTCTTGGTGCTACCCTTCTTAGACCTTTTGCAAGACATGTGTTTCACCGAAAAGCATTCCTTCGCACAAGAGAAAATTACTTCTTTGAAAACTTTCCACTTGCATTCTAATGTTGGGCTCCCTTGATGCTCTATCATGCTTAACATTTGGTCCACCATATCAGCATATATAAGTGCTCGTTTGAAGTCTAGACGTAGGTACAAATGATTCACATCATGATTGGAGGCTACATGCTCGGGCCGTTTACCACACTTGAGGTCAATACATAACATCCTATGATCCGATTCCGGATTCCATTCACCAAGTGTAAAGCTTTGTATGCATTCTAGAGTGGCTTCTGAGAACAACATATAGTCAATCACGCTAGCACCATTGTGCTTTCTACATGTAAAGTCATTGGTGCCTTGCCATAGAGATACACCATTTGCAATGAGCATTCCGGTACTATTGCACATATGTAGAAGTGACTTTCCATAGTGATCCACTTCTTTTGCATCATTAGAACTTCGATTATACATGTATGAGTCATCCACTCTTCTTGATACATGCGGCATGTCGACTTGTTGTGTGTTGTGTTGTAACATATTTGTGCGAGCATTCATGTCTCCAAAAACAATGACTTCACCTTGATCCTTGTAATGAGCAATGTCTTCCTCTAGTTCAACAAAGGGCTGATCTCTATCCATATTCAAGCGAGCATAAAAGTTGGAGTCATAGTGAGGAATGTAGCAGCCGGCCACAAACATGACTTGACCATTTGGTGGGCTGATTTTCAGCCATAAGTAGCGTTTATACTTATCTTCTTTGACAATGGAAACATCTTTCAAACCCTTTTTGGTCATACATGCTACGCCTCCTTGGCCTCTTCGTTGCTTTGCATTTTTGGCCCACATCAAAGAATGTACATCGTATTTGTCAAATCCAAGAATTCGTTGCGCATCATGCTCCCATGTTTCGACAAGAAGTATCACATCGGAGTCATTGGTAAGCTCATCAATGCCAATTCCCGCATTCCATGGATACCCGTTACAATTCCAAAAGCTTATTCGCAAGCGTGAGTTGGTCTCATAGATCATGTGTCCCTATTTGTTGGGTGGACTTGCATCCTCCTCAAGTGACTTTTCTTCTTGAGATGATACCTTAACCTTCTTGCTTCTTTCCTCGTATGCTTTGCGACGTACATTTTGTTGCATAAGAGTGCGATCCTCATATACATTACAACCCGTTCCTTTGAGGTAGATCCAACCATTGTCAAGGATGATCTTTCTCTTTACCTCATCAGCCATGGTACATACAATAGGTCTTTCTCCCGAGCGAGGGACTCCTTGTTTTCCAACTCGATGTGCACCATAAGCCATGATTCCTGACATGCCAAAGTGTGTAGCAAAAAACTCTTCAATAGCAACCGCAAGAGATTGGGGTGTTTCCATGCTTTCCTCCTTGATTCCACGAATGACGATGTTCTTTGAGCGTTTTTGTCGTTCTTGCAATTCTTGAGTGTCCACATTCTCTACATTCTTTGCTTGGACAACGGCTTGCGTGATAGGAGATGTAGAAACCACATTATCCTTACATATATCAGCCCATGATTTGGATGCATTTCTCATCCCACATACATCATGTCGTATTGTATCTATCGTTTCCTCTTTCAATACATGATCACTCTCAACTTTGCTCAAGCGCTCTTTCACTACATTCATGTCCACAAGAGAGCGTTTACATTCTTGAACTTCATTCTCAAGATGCATCAAGCGTGTTGTTTGCATTTCAAGAACCTTCTTGAGGTGCTCATTCTCCACAACGAGAACTCTTAAAGTACCATTCTCCATTGCAAGTGCGCGCAACTCTTCACCTTGCTTGTTGACGGTTTCTTGTAACGAGATCAAGTAAGCCATGATCATTGCTTCCGTTGTTGTAGACGATGTGGTTGGATTAGCATCCAAATTCCTTGGAGATTTTGCATCATTCTCCATGGCGAGTGTGGCTTTTCCACCCTTGCGAGTTTTGTCTGACATTGCCTTCAAGTCGGCAACAAAAACGCAAAGTTTTGACAGTTTTTTCAGTTCTAAGATGCTGTTACAGCAAAGCCTTTCATTACACAGAAAAATTATGTCTTTACATCAATGTGTAGAGGGCTTCGTGCTCTTCGATTGAGGCTATAGATCACCTAAATCGGAGTTCGGATGAGCAAGTTATGGTCAAAAGAGTGAACTGCTGCCTACTAGGTCAAAAAACGGCTGTGTGTGTGTGTGTGTGTGTGTGTTTGGAAGGTCAAAGGGTATGTTTTATGTTAATTTTCATTCTATCAAATTGTTGAAACAAGCCTCAAATTAAATTGACACTCATATTGGATGAGGTTTGGTTTTTTGTTGCTCATCGAACATAGAGAGAGAGAGAGAGAGAGAGAGAGAGAGAGAGAGAGAGAGTCTGCAATTTGGAAGGTCAAAGGATATGTTTTATGTTTATTTTCATTCTATCAAATTGTTGAAACAAACCTCAAATTAAATTGACACTCATATTGGATGAGGTTTGGTTTCAGTTGCTCATCGAACATCCCTTTGGATGATGATACAAAAGTCTAGATTTTGGCCATGATTTTCTATTCTATCCTCTCAAAATTGTGGATAAATAACCTTAAGGGAAAATTACCAAAATACCCCTCTAATTTGTGGAAATTCCCATAATACCCCTCCAATTTCAAAAATTAGAGAAATATCCCCAATATTTTAACATATATTCCCAAAATGCCGTACAAATTTTCTAAAATTCCCAAGATACCCCTGGTTGTGAGAGTAAATTTCTCCAAACATAAAATCTTTTATAGGTCTTCATAAGAAGAGTAATTGTCTATTGTACAAGATGCTAAAACTACCATTTGAGTTGGTTAGCTAGGATTTGGAGATGAATTGCCTTTTTTGCGATGGTAACTAGTGACAAATTACATGCTGAGCACTCAAAAACGGATCTCAATTGTCAAAAACAATTGAAGATTAGAAAATCTTGACCGGTCCAACCAAAATAGATGCGAGGGTATTTTGGCAATTTTTGAAATTTGAGGGGTATTTTGGGTAATTAGCATGCCTTAATGTTATAGAGGAAATCATGACACAAGGCTATGAGCTACGAGCTACGAGCCAACTCCTCTGTGTGTGTGTGTGTGTGTGTGTGTGTGTGTGTGTTGGATGACCCTCGCCGTCTTCACATGGCGTGCGGAGGGAGTAACAACAAACAAGCAAGGTGCTAGCACCCCAGCCACTCAACCTCAAGGCCGCCAACTCTCTCTCTCTATGTGTGTGTGTGTGTGTGTGTGTGTGTGTGTGTGTGTGTGTGTGTGTGTGTGTGTGTGTGTGTGTGTGTGTGCATGCGCGTTCTTAGGATGACTGCAAGTGGCGTCAAGTGACGTGCGGAGGGAGGACCCAAGTGGCGTGCGGAGGGAGGAACAACAAGCAAGAAAACAAGCGCTAGCACCCCAGCCACACAACCACCTCTCTATTCTTAGCATAAAATAAAGGAGGCACTAGCACCCCAACCACTCAACCAAACGGCACATGCCAAGCATATGTTCCATGCCGAGAAAGCTCTGCAGCTCAACAAAGTGCAGTCCCGGATGCACCAAGTAGAGTAAGCGCCCCCATTCCGAGCCTGCTCCTGCCTTGCTTCTCCAAGCATATTTCGAGCCTGATCCTACTATCCCTCAGCTTCCCCTTTAATCTAGTCTAAGCTCGGACACGCTGATCCCTCCCTCTCTCTCTCTCTCTCTCTCTCTCTCTCTCTCTCTCTCTCTCTCTAAAAACGCAGCCGTTTTTTTTTACTTAGTAAACAGCAGTCCACTCTTTTGATCATAACTTCTTCATCCGAACTCCGATTTGTGTGATCTATAGCCTCAATCGAAGAGCACGAAGTCCTCTACGCATTGATGTAAAGACAGAAATTTTCAGAGTTATGGAAGGCATTTCTGTAGCAGCATTTTCAAAGTGAACAGGTTCAACAAAATTGATTCTCATCTCCTATTTTACATACAATGTCTTCCGGCACTCGCAAGGGTTCTTCTTCTTCAACAAGGTCCACAACCATTGTGGAAAATGATCCAAAATCTCCTAAGTGTGGAGATAGCAACACAACCACCCAACCAACAACATCGGAAACCATGATCATGGAGTACTTGGTATCATTGCAAGAGACCGTAAACAAACAAGGCGAAGACTTACGAGCACTTGCAATGGAGAATGGCACACTACGGGTACTTGTGGTTGAGAATGAGAATCTCAAGAGGACACTTGAGATACAAACAACACGTTTGATGCAACTTGAAGAGGAAGTCAAGGAATGTAAACGCTCTCTTGTGGACTTAAATGCTTTGAAGGAGCGGATGAGCAAAGTAGAGCATGACCATGTATTGAAAGAGGAGAAATTTGACACTATGAGCCGGGATGTATGTGACATGAAAAATGTATGCATGCACAAACAAGTCTTGGGCTGATGTATGTGGTAGCAATGTGGTTTCTAATTCCTCACTCATGCAAGCTATGGTTCAAACAAAGAATGTTGAGAATGTGGATGTGGAGGAGTTGAAGGAACGGGAGCGACGTTCCAAGAACATTGTTATTTGTGGAATTCCCGAAGAGAAGTTAGAGACACCTCCTTCTCTTGCCATATTTATTGAAGATTTTTTCAAAACCCACTTTGGCATGTCCGGAGTTATGGTCTATGGAGCACATAGAGTGGGGAAGCAAGGAGCTCCTCGCTCGGGAGAACGGCCAATTGTATGCACCATGCTGGATGAGACCAAGCGAAAGATTATCCTTGATAATAGTTGGATCTATTTGAGGGATGCAAAATGTTTTGTATGTGAAGATCGCACTATTAAGCAACAAAATATGCGTCGCAAGGCATATGAGGAAAAGAATAATAAAAACAAGGAGATCTCTCATGAAGAAAATGTGCCCAAGGAGGAGGCAAGTCTCTCAAGCAAATAGGGATGCGTGACCTATGAGACCGAGTTACAATTGAAAATATGCTTTTGGAATTGTAATGGATACCCATGGAATGCGGGGGTTGGCATTGATGAACTAACAAGCAAAGCCGATGTTGTACTTCTTGTTGAAACTTGGGAGCATGATACACAAAGGATTAACGGCTTGGAGGATTACAATGTACATTCATTGATGTGGTCAAAGAATCTCAAGCAACGAAGAGGACAAGGAGGGGTAGCGTGCATGGTTAAGAAAGGATTGGAAGATTTTGTATCAATTGTGAAAGATGACAAGTATAAACGTTATGTATGGCTGAAAATTATGACACCGAAAAGAGCACCCATTTTTGTAGCCGGTTGCTACATTCCTCATCATGATTCTCCCTTTTGTGCTTGCATGGATAGAGATCAACCATTTTCTGATTTGGAAGAGGACATTGCTTATTTCAAAGGTGAAGGTGATGTTATTGTATTTGGGGATATGAATACTCGCACAAAAACATTGCAACATGATACTCAACAATTTGATATGCCATACATTTCAAGGGAGTTTTGTATCAATTGTGAAAGATGACAAGTATAAACGTTATGTATGGCTGAAAATTATGACACCGAAAAGAGCACCCATTTTTGTAGCCGGTTGCTACATTCCTCATCATGATTCTCCCTTTTGTGCTTGCATGGATAGAGATCAACCATTTTCTGATTTGGAAGAGGACATTGCTTATTTCAAAGGTGAAGGTGATGTTATTGTATTTGGGGATATGAATGCTCGCACAAAAACATTGCAACATGATACTCAACAATTTGATATGCCATACATTTCAAGGGAGTTGGAGGAAGTTCACTTGTATGATCGTACTTCAATGGATGAGAAAGAGCCGGATCACTATGGAAAGTTACTTTTACACATGTGTAATAGCACGGGTATGCTCATTGCCAATGGTGTATCTTTGTGGAGTGGAACCAATGGATTTACATGTAGGAGACATAATGGGGATAGTGTGATTGACTATATGCTACTCTCTGAAGCCGTCATGTATCGCATAAAGAGTTTTATGTTTGGTCAATGGACCCCGGAATCCGACCATCGCACCTTATGTATTGACCTTTCATGTGGAGAAGCAACTAAGCATGATAATCTCAGCCAAAGGAAAGAGAAGTTATCACTATGTATGGATTTCAAACGGGCACCAATGTACATTGAAATGGTTGAGAAAAAACTATGGATGACAAAGCTTCAATGTGATGCACCATTGGAAACTAAATGGGAAGCTTTCAAGAAAGCTATTTGTTCTTGTGCGGAAGAATGCTTTGCCATAAAGCATCTCCATGGTATCAACAAAGATAGATCACGCAAAAGGTGGTTTGATAAAGAATGTCAAGATGCTCGAAAGTCCTTGATAAAGCTTGATGCAACTATGGAAAAATACAACTATCAAAGTCATTTGCATACATACAAGGCATTGATTCAAAAGAAGAGAAGAAGATGGGAAGTAAAGCAACAAGAATTTAAAGTCCAAGAAAAGGCACATGCATGTGGAAGATTTTGGAGAAACTTGAGGGGCAAGCGTGTTGATAATTTTGGTAACTTGAGTCTAGTGGATATGTACACACATTGTAGGCAATTATATGAGCAAGCAAATGCTGAAAAAATGCCATTTTATGGTTCACTCCCATGTATGCCCTCTTTTTTTACTATTGAGGATGTATGCGGTGGGCTTGAAAAGTTGGCCACTCGCAAAGCCGGAGATCTTCAAGGTATCAAGCCGGAGATGATCAAATGGACGGGAGATTTTACCCATGAGTGGATGTGTGATATGTTCAACCTTGCACTTCAACATGGTATGCCTTATGATTGGAGTACTAATTGGGTTAAGCCTTTGCATAAAGGAGGGGATGTAAAGAATGTAAGCAACTACCGGACTATAATGATTGGGTCTCTTATGGAAAAGTTGTTTGGGTGCATAATGGAGATGAAATTGAGTGATTGGGCTGAAGAGAATGACAAGCGTGCAAAGGGACAAGCGGGTTTTCGTCGATGCCATAGCACCATTGATCATCTTGTCACATTTCCTTCGATGCGAGATAGGGCGTTGGGGCAATGGATAAGAGTCAAATCGATTGTGCACATTATGATCACTGCAAGTTCGAGAGTCTGATTACCACACACTACTAGAGTGCTCAGCTTTTGGTCACATTCGAACTTGCTTCTCTCACATTTTCAGCCATAACTTAGACCTACACACTTTCCTCTCCCAGCCAAAGTGTGGGCTCTCCATTGCGACTCTCAT